>NW_028256549.1:2180000-3587500 GCF_048593485.1 Apis florea | reverse complement strand
GGTCACCTCGTTCCTCGCGAGCAGTATCTGAAACGCCATCTGCGAGGCGAAGATAAGTTTGTCGCACTCGAACAAGCCCCTGCTCGTGTACGTGAACACGGAGTAGGTGATGCACTCGATCAGATTCTTCACTCTCCCGGACACGTCGGGGGCCGGGTCGGCCCTCGAGATGGCTTTTTGAAACACCACGCTGAAAGCTTTCAGGGAAAATTGATAGATTGGATTGATGGTGTTCAGATCGTTCAAGATAAAATAGAGGAGAGACGCCCTGGCCGCCGCCGGTCGATACAATTCCCTGGCCGCGTCGATCTCACGGCTCGTGCCACGGGCTTCCGTCACCTTCGACTCGATTTCCGCCGCGGTCCTCTTCGTCGTCTCGAGATTCTCCACCAACGACGTGTCCTCCAACACGTTGCTGCCCGCCGACGACAATCTGCGACGTATACACGAATCTCGTTACTTCGCCCTCCGCTCCTTCCAACTCGATCTTCTCCCATCTTCTCGCCCGTTCGACTTGGGGAGAGACGAGGAGAGACGAGAAGGAAAGTGTCGTCGTGAGTTACCTCGACAAGAGGGAATCCTCCAAACTGTTGAGCGTGATCTTGAAATCGTTCTGCTGTCTGGTGAGCTCGGCCTTCAACTCCTCGAGATCCGGCCGCTCGGCCTTCACCACCTCCGCGAGTAATTGATCCTCGAGGCCGTCCCTCGTTACCGTGAAATTAATCAGGGTAGTTTGGGCCTGCATCTCGGGCTTGTAATGGGGATTGGCCAGCTTCGTGTGCAATAATAATCTGAACAGAGGATTGTACTCGACCTCCTTGTCCCCGATCTTGATCGCCCGCCCCTTCTTGATCAAGTTTCTGCCCAACAGCGGATCCAACACGGGATCCACCGTTTCGCCGATGTTCTCGACGAGGACGGTCGACCCGGTTGCCAGGCATTGCTCGATCACGTCCAAGTAACCCCTCTGCCCCAACCTGATCACGCGAAGTTCCTCCCCGTATCTCTGTTTGATCCATTTGATACCCTGCAGCTGGAGAGAGAGAAAGAGAAAAAAAGGCAGATGCTGCGCGCTTTCTTCTTCTCGTCGCGTACCTGAGGATCGATCATCAGGGGCCATCGATCCGAGTTCGTCAGGATGGTGGCGTTTTCCGTCGACATTCTATCGTTGGGCAATCCTTCGTTGTTCCACTTGGCTATCCGAGTGTCGTTCGTGAGTAACGACAAGGGATCCAAGCCCTCCGTGATAGGAATGGTCGGCTCCGCGCCACGCAAGAACGGTAGCCACTGCTTGTGCAACAGATCGTGGCGAAATTGTTTGGTGAAGCAACCGACGTAGGATATGAAGGCTGTGACCAGGAGAACGTCGCCCGGCAGCGTGGACGCTTGTTGCATGAAACTTTTCTCATTTAATTAATTTTTCTATTATTATTCATCGATGCGAACGAACGAAATCCAACGAATCAATGAATAAATTGGAAACTCACGTGGCCACGGAGTCTGCCCATCGCACGTTTTCCGACGCCAAACCACCGACCAGCCTGTTGGCGAGAACAATCGTGGCGTTGGTCGCGTCGGCCTCCTCCTGACACTTGAGCTTCTCGGACGTAGCCTGCTCGAAATCCGCCGTCAGCTTCGCCAATTGCTCCTCCAACGACTGTTCGAAACACGAGCGAAACATTGCTCTGAACTCGCTCTAAACGCTCGTTCAATCATTCACCGCGCGAATATTTACCGCCACTTTCCGTTTGATCACGGCCAGCTTCTCCTGCGCGGCGGCCAATTCCGCGTTCGCCTGCGCCAACGCCTTCCTCTTCGGCTCCACGTCGCAGAACACCTCGTAGAACTTGATGATGTTGATCACCCATGCGCAGAGACCGGCGGCCGCAGCCGATTTCGATCTCACGAACTCCGGCTCGAATTCCGAGTCCTTTAGGTAAGGCTGGATCGCCTTGATCACTTCCGGATGGATATTTTCCTTGTCGTAATTGATCAGAGAGTCGAGGAAGGTGTCGACCTTGGCCATCATGATCTGGGAGCGAGAAACGAGTGGGTCGATAAAGGGGAGGGAAGTGACAGTGACCCTGTTTCGAGTACCTTGGCGGATTTCCAACTTCTGTCCTTGGGTATCTTGCCAGCCGGTGCCAGAAGGACCATCACGGCGGCAGTTACGTTCGTTACTGCCCCCGGTGGCGAGCCGAACGACTTCAATTCCGTCAAATTCGCCTTGTTCAGGGTGTTCAGAGCCTCTTGGGCGGCCAACAGGGCCGGCTCTGCCTTCATCAAATCCATCTCGCAGTCCTTCTGCTTTTTCGATACCTCCTCCGCTATTATGGCGACCTTCGATTCCTCCTCGTCGGCTGAGACGAACGAGAGAGGAGCGAGACAAACGCGAATAAGATTCGACGCGTTGTGGAGGAGGAAAGATTTTTCTTTTTCTTCTTCTTCTTTTTTTTTTTTTTTTACCTATAGCCTTCTCCTTCTGCACCTTCTCCGTCTCGACGCCGACGATCGCGATCAGAGTATCGGCCGCCTCGTTCTTCTGCTGCAACTCCAACTCCTGCATCGCCAGCTTCTCCTTCAATTTATCCACCTGCACCGCCGTCGAGCGAAGCTTCTCCAATCCATTCTCGAGCCTCGCCACCCGGCCGCGAAGCTCGCTCGCCTTCGTTTTCAACAGCCTCGTGTACAAACTGATCTGCTCGAGGAAGGATTTCGGCGTGGTGTAGTTGTACCTCCTCTCGCTGGCCAAATAATGCCTGCTCGCCGCGTTCACGCTCGTGTGAGCGTGGGCCATAAATTTCGCTGCCGGCTCCCTGCGTCCAACCCATCCCTCTGTTTATTGCCCGCGCCTCGCTCCTCGCCCCATCGAAACCGGTATGCGTGTCTCGGGGGTGGGGAGGGGGAGGGCGGGTACAAATCGATCGATATTATACTCTCTTTACCTGTAAGTCTCCGGAAGTTGGTCCAACTCCTGCAGAAACCTCTTCGACACAGACATCAAAGCTTCTTGCGGCCATTCGTGGAACCAGTTTATCGCCGTGCAATTTATTATGGCGGGGAATTTCCTCGAGCGTATCCTTAAAGTGGATCCGACCGGGGAGAAGCAGAGAACCGTACGAAGCTGGCGGCGGACACGGTCGATGAAGAACTTCCAACAATTCTCGCGGGTGTCTAGCATACCGGCGCCCTTCACCTCGTTACGCACCCCTGCAAAATTGCCAACTGTGCAAACGGGGGCGAATAGGCGATTCTCTTCCTCGCGGAGGAGGATGAAAATAGATTGGAATCGAAGTTAGAGTTTTCCTCGATCGATACGATGCGATCGAATAAAAGGATAATAAAAATCGATAATAGAACGATATCGTAAAGAAAGTTCTTTTTTTCCAACAACCTGCTATTATATTCTCGACCTCGTCCTCGGCGAAGAGGTCTGGAACCTCGCCAGAAGCGAGCATGTCGTTGATCAGGACGAGGAACTGTTCGTTCGCCACTTGGGCGTCGGTCATCAGGAACACGATGCCGAGATTCTTCAATCCCGACTTGTTGTACAGGACGGCGAGCTCCAACTTCATATCGGCGATCCCATAACCCTTCTTCAACTGAATTTGGAACACCTCCAGCGAGCTTATGAACGCGGCCAATCGCGATAAACTCTGTTTGCCGGAACCGCCTACGCCGACGAGGAGCGCGCTGCCCCTAGGCGACTCCAGGATCCTGTTTATCCGGCACACGTGCATCATGGCGTCCTCGAACAGCACCAGGTTCATCGCCGCCACCAGATCGTTGTAACTGACCATCGCTTCCGATAACAATCGGTGCAGGGTCGACCAATCCTTCACTGCCATGTACTTTGGCTCCCCGACTCCACCTTGCCAACGTTTCCAATATTTTTATTTTCTCGAGTGAAACTCGAAAGCTCTAATTCCTATCGGATTTCTCGAAGCTCGAATTTAATTTACGCGAGTATAAACTCATTTCAACGAAGTTAATTAACGATATTTCGAAGCGATCGCGTCACAATGTGAATCGGAAATGAAATATTTGCCTGCGAAGTGGCAGTAGATGTTGGGCTTCTCCAAAATGGCGCTCTCGTCTATCTCCTCCACGTTCTTCTTCAGGATGTCCAGTTGCAGTTTGGAGAAGCTCTCTATATCTTTCTCGTCGATCAATTTGTCGCCGTAAACTCTTTGCGTCTCGTGGAACCAGAGTCTCATCAAGTCCGTGGAAGATTGGAGGCACTCGTTCCCGCTGAACAATAATCCTTGGAAGCAGTTCGATAAGTCACGAAGATTGAAGATGTAGTGGAACTTGACCGCTGTTGGAAGGAACATTTGGGCGCAGCGGTGATGTAGCTGGATCGATGCTTGCACGATGTTGTTGCACAATTCGGTTACACAAATGGGAAATCTAAGTAAAAATTGCGATATCATCGAACTTTCGAGATTAATTTAATTTTCGTTTATACCGATTTTAAGTAATATTATAGATTAAGTAAAATGCAAAATTTCAGATGTATCGAAATATATTTCTCACCTGTGTTCGATGTTGGACAAATGTTGCCTCAAAATGGACGAATAAATAATCGTGAGAGATTCGATATTGGGAAAACTGACCGCAAACACGGAGAAATGTCTCTGCAGCCTGGGATTAATGGTGAATGATCCAGCCGTAGGATTCATGCAAGCGATATATTGACAATTGTGAATATCCTTGAGGGTAAGCTTCGTTCTATCGTACCAGTGGCCGTAATCCAGATGTTGGCGTATCAAAGTGTGCGGTTGGACGGTCCCGTAGGGGTCCACCTCGGGCATATTCATGTCGTCGATGAAGTAGACCAGAGTCTTGTTCCCCGGTGGACCGTAATTTCGGCCGGCTTTCTTCTCCAACGATTTCTCCAAAATCTTCTGCAACATCTCCGACGAGGTGTAAAAATTAAAGGGAATATTAGACACCGAGTAATTCTCGGGCAATTGCAAAAGTTTCTCGGCTACCAGGACGGTTTTCCCGCAACCGGCCGTTCCGACTAACATCACCGGATGTTTTTCGGCCGTGAGCAAGTCCAAGAGGTATCTGATTCTGATAGACTCCGCTGTGTAGACCAGAACAGCTTGCAACGGCATTTCTGGATCCAACTCGAACTTTGGCAAACGTTGCATCCACGAAACGAAGCTCTTCGTCTCGGAATCGACGTAATAATCGAACACTGTGCCCTGGGAGGGGAATTTAATCTGCTTGAACTCGTTCACCCACCATTTGCTGAATTCCAGCCGATAGTCGATCAACTGATCTTGGAACATGGAAGATCCGAACGCCCAGACGGCGGCAAAAACGAAGTAAAGTTCGTAGTGCTCTTTCAAAAAGTCGGCGGAAGTTAATTCCGGCTTTAGAAGACAGTGAAGGAGATGGCAGAGCATCTCCACGTGAGCCATATCCGCGATCGGGGTAATCTTTTTAAACCTGGTCCTCAACGTCTCCAAACAGGGAGGTATGTACTTGTCGAACAGTATTACCAAATTAGATCTCTCTACGGGTGACGTTCTCTTCTCCACCCAGCTGGTCACGTATGGATTCCAGCCCAAGTCTTGAGGATTTATGTAGAGGATACCTGCCCTGGACACGGTGGCTGGTGTGGCTGTCTTCAAATTGGAAATCTCGAAGAGCAATCTCATGACGGGTGTGAGGGCTATCCTCTCGTTGCTGGCCAAAGTCAATACTTTGTTGTCGTCCATCACGGTGTTCAACGACTCGATCCACATAGGATCGATGTCGCCGTCCAGAACGATCCACTTTGGATTCTCGCCCCCTAGATTGGCCTGCTCTCTCATTATCACCGAGAACAGGCCATCCTTCCACTCCCTGGTCGCAGGATTGATTATCCCGAACAATTCGTCGTTGGTCACCGCCTTTGGATTCAGATCGTTGTAGACAGGTTTCCTCTTCATGTTCTGATACGTTCTGAACAGCGATTTCCATACCTGGGTCTTGCCGGATCCCGCGATGCCCACGATGAAAACCGAATGCCTCACCTCCAACAGCTCCTCCAATTGGACCACTTTCAGGATGAAGCCATCTTCCGGCTGCAACGACAAATCGGCCGCAGCCTGTTTCACCATCTTCTCGAACTCCGCGTCTCGTTTCCGCGGAACGTCCAACGCGGGGAACAAATCGGCTATCAGGCCCATGAACACGGGCAGATCGTCGGATATCACTTTGGGAATGTTGAAGTCTCGAAGGGCTCTCATCAGCACTTGCTCCTCCGGCCTTCCTGGATCTCCCCTCTTCAGACTTCCCGCAACGACCAGGACCGACTTTATCGCGCGCAATCCCCAATCGTAATGGTCCTGCTTCGACAACAGCTCTTTGCACAACGTGTACAACGTGATGAACTTTCTGGCCAGGATTTTCGCATCCTGGAATCCCTCCGCGACGAGCATGATCTCGCAGATCAGCTCGAAATCGGGCACCACCATGGCGCAAGGTCGGAACAGAGCTTTCAAATTCTCGGGCAATTCCGTGCGGCCCGCGTATCCTGGATTCATCGTGATAAATATACCGACCGTAGGCTCCAAACCGATAATCTCGCCCATGAAGTTGAATTTCTCCTTCTTGTGTCTGATGGCATCCTGAATCGATTTCACCTGCACCGCGACCACCGACAACACCTCGACCGTGATCCGATTGAACTCGTCGAAACAGCCCCAGGCGCCGGTCTGCGCCAGTCCTTTGTATATATTGCCGCACGATTTGTAGTCCATCTGCTCCGAACAGTTGAACACGTACACCATTATGCCCAGAGCTCTGCCCAGATCCTTGGTTGTCTCTGTTTTTCCGGTTCCAGCGGGACCCGCCGGCCCGCCACCCATGATCAAATGAAGGGACTGAGTCAGGGTTATGTAACATCTGTCCGTCAGTGGAGTTATGACCAACCTGCGTAATGAATAAACTTATGTACCTTAGTCGAGAATTTATTTAAGTATTCGATTCAATATTATTCAACTCGTTTCGAAAATTGTGTCCGGAATCGAATACGGAATCTTTTGTTTTTCTATAATAAACATATAAACAGAATCTACATTTGTAAAAGTGGTAGTCATGCGATGAACATAATTTAATAAATTGTCAACTGTTTGCGAAAGGCAATGTGGACTGAGCTTAACGCGTGTATTAAGATTTATTTATCAAAAGAAAAAAAAAAGGAGAAAGAAAACCATCGAACCTGGGTGTATTCCCCAGATATTCGTGAGAGTATTTAAACTGCGCGTCGCAAATATTGGCAAAGCAATCCTTCTCCTTCTCGTCCCAACGGTGGCGTAATTGACTCTGCCATTGGAACGCCTGCGACGTCTCCACCTTGGACTGCACCAGCTTGGCCACCACGTCCCTAGAATGCACGTCTATCGTGCAGATGGTCATCACTTTCTGCCTCTCCTGTTTCGTCAGCTCTCCGATCAGCAGCGTGATCAGCGTGCTCAATTGGGAGATCTGTTTCTTCAGATAATCCTTCAAGGAATTGTCGTACCCCTCCTCCAATCTTGCAAACGCGATGTTCACCTCGGTGGTCCACCAAATTTGTGTGGTGCACAGGGAGACTTGGGCCGGATAGTCGAACAACCATTGCTCTCGAGGTTTTTCCTCGTACGTTACCACCGCCTCGCCGAAGTAGTGTCTCATGGTGATCCTCATCACTCGTTGCAAATGATTCAACCATGCTTCTACCGCTCCTTCGCAGCTCATCTCGCAGTTCGCGAATTCCACGTATTCTCCGTCCTTCGCGTACATACCTTCGGAACAAGGATAATTAGAGTGAGGTAAAAGGAAAAAATAAAGATGGAGAATTCTAAAGTCGATTGATTAAACATAAAAAAAAAAAAAAAAAAAAAAAGAAGAAGAAAGTAAAATTCTCTCAAAATACGCGAAGAATTTTCGAGAAAGCAATTTTATTTCTTCTCTACAAGACTTTGTTAGTATCGACTCACCCGATACGCGCCTCGGCGAGGAAGCAGCCGCGTCATCGAATTTCAATCGGGCCATGGAATCGAACAGTTTCGTCAGATGCTTGGCCACCACCTCGGGCTGATTTCCATTCGACAGGATATCCAACAGATCGCTGGACGAAACGAAGTAGAATCTCGGGAACGCCAAACGTTTCGTCTCCAAGTATTCGGCCAACGCTTTCTCGCAGAGGACCAATTCCTTTTGGAGGATGTCCAGGGAGGACGCGAGGCCATCTTTGTTCGTCGCTTCAACTACGTTCAACGTTCTCGCTAGTTCCTCCGTCATTTGCTTGAATTCCTTGTCGATCTTGTCGAATCTCTCGGCATCCATTGGCAGTTGCCTACGTATATCCTCGGACGAGGTGAAGATGCTCTCCAGATGCGTCCAAGTTCGTTGCACTTCGAGCCAGATAGTGGTCACTTGATCGGCGATGCTCAACTTCCGCTGCCAACTGGACACCTCTTCCAGAAAATGGGCGATGAACTTCGAGGTGATAAGATTTTGCAGCTGGACCTGTATGGAGATAGTGTCGATATAGAAAGAGTGAATTCGTCGTCGTGGAAAGTGTACCTGGTTTTCTTCCAGAGTTTCGATCAATTCCTCGCTGGCTCTTATCAAGGTGGCGCCGGTTCGAGCATGAATCTCCTTCTCGAATTCCATTTTCGACCAGATGACGTTCAATTCCTTCATATATCTCTCCATTGACATCTCCTTCACGGCTTTGTCCACGATGTTCTTCACTTCCTCCTCGCAGTCGTGCAGATTCAGCTCGAGAAGATCGGCCAATGTGGTAGACTCGTCCATGACGAATTTTACCTTAAGCACACTCTTCGTTGACTATACGTTTCTTTTATCGTTGAAAACTCGAAGCGTTGAGTGAACGAGTTTGAAGAAAAAAAAAAAAGAAAAAAAAGAATGAATAAGCGAAGAATTAAACATTTTTCGAATTACAAGATCGAATTTATTGACGAATGGAGGTATAAATACAGTGAGTGATACGATGAAACGTACAATGAGAATATATTATACAAAATTATTATTGGACAATGTATGTATGACGCATGCATTGCATATTAATTGATGATTTATCGGTTCTAATTCGTGCTCGAATATTATAGAATTAGGTGCACGTTATTTACAGTGGACTTACGGTCATTTCTGGAGTCATGTTGCCCAATTTCTGTAACACCGATAGCGTATATACAGCGGTGCAACTAACTAACTAATATCTCGGTGATCATTTCCATTGAAAAATCTTAATCGTTTTGACTAATTAAAAATTTCTTTCAATTTTATTTAAATAAAATTAATAAAAATATTCTCGCAAAAACGTGTAACGATTTTCATGGAAAAAAAAAAAATAGACAATTTTGTTGTACAAAAAGTTATCGTTATTAAATCGTTTTCAAAATCGTTTTATCGCGTAAAATTCTATTCTTCGTGTTTCAACCTTGTCGGTACCTTAGTGCTGTTCATCAATTGTCTCCAATGTCTTTCCCTTATGGCCGGGTTCTGCAGCTCAGCCACGGCTCTCAAGGACGTCAGCATATTCTTCACCGTTGCCTCCAACGATACGAAAGTGTCCCACGATCTCATTTCCTTGTCCAGAGCTAATCATTTCGATACGATTTAATTTTGATTCCGTTTAAAAACCGCCATCACCATCCCTACCAACCTCGTATCTCCTTGGCGAACTTCTTGCACTCGATGTCCATGTTCTCCACGTCGATTTTCCTCCAAGGTGTGGTCTTCCATCCTTCTATACAGCTTCTGACTATGTTCACGTAGTCCCAGAGTTGCTTCAACATCTTCAACTCCTTTCTGCATTGTTTCAACATTTTGAACTCCGACACCATCACCTCGAACAGGGAAGCGGACTCTTGGATATCCTTCATTTGCCGCTCCAACATTACAATCTCCTTGTGACTTTCGTCCATTAATTCGTAAGGATTTTGACACTCGTATTTGAAGAAATTGTAACGTCGAAACGCCTCCCTGTAGTGAGTTATCGTTGTGTCGAATGCCGAGATTCGTCCTCGTATCCTGGATACCTCGCCTGGACACCATTTCTTTCTTAAAATATCAAGTGTAACACTAGGGTTGGAGTACGAATTGTACGAATGTCTGTACCAGCTTGCAACGGTGCTACTTGTTGTTTAACCATAAGCGCCAATTTTTTCGTATTGGCCCATTGCTCGGGTAATTCTTGGAGTAGAACGTTCACCTCTTCGGGGATATCTTGATCGTAAAATTTAAGCAATTCGATCGTCTCTTCCAGAGGTTGGAACATCTCGTCCGTGATCGGTTGCCTCTCCTTCACTTGCAAAAGATAACCCATCACACTGACGAGCCTGGCATAGTCTCCCGGATGAATCGATTGAAGCAAACCCTCGTCCGCTCGTCTGAATAAAAAGCATCATTTTTTTTCCGCTCCTTCTTCCGTTTAATTTATAAAATTATCACGCTTCGATTATTATAATTTAAAAAAAGAGAAAACACCTTATAAACGATCCCAAATCCGAGAGGCTGGTCGTGACGCGATCGACCAGATGTCTTTTGAACATGCTCGACCATTTGCAGACCATGTTCAGCACCGAGTGCCTGAAGGGTCTGAGGTCTACCCTGAACCAGCCGCAAAACACTTTCGACGCTTCCATTTCCTCGATCTCGAGATAGAGGCCCTCGTAAAGGTCGATTTGCTCGCGGAATTGCTCCATTTTCGGCGGTGACCGTGTCGGCCCCTTGGGATCCTGCACGGCCACCATCTCCATTTCCTCCATCGTCAATTGTCGGCTGTAGTCGAGGAACTGTTGCATCACCGTGTCCCTATCGTCTAACCAGAGATAGGCGTATCCTGATAAAATAACAGGATCGTGAACGGACGGACGAATGAAGACGGTGGAAGAAACTTTCGCTTCGTTTCGTTTCCTCGTACCTTCGAAATTGTTGCAGAATTCCGTGGCTTCTTCGATCGCGGTTACAACGTTGCTCATAACTTCATTTTTCATCCCTCTTATATCCAGATCCTCCTCCAATTCCTCGGCGTATCCTACGGAATTATTTTTCAACCTTGGCACCAGCGCGGCCATACCGATAATGTCGTTCAACAGGCCCGATACCAGCTGATCGAGCCCATCCGGATCATCCGGTTCCAACGAAGGCACGTAATAGAGATCCGGTTCCCTGAGCTCCAATTTTGCTTCTAACAAAGGCTCGGTGTGCCCATTCGTCTCCATATTGTCCACCAAGTATCCTAATTGTATTAAATGTAATTAAAGTAATCTTATTTTAAAAACTATGCCACACTATACTTTGATACTTTATTTATATTTTTCAAAGTCGTTTTCCCACTACTGCTAAATATTCCATAAATAAAAACGGCAGTGTTGCAACGAACAATCGCAAGATTACTCATGAAATGGAAAGAAGGAGAAAGAAACGAGGAATCCAGCAAGCATATCGAGGGCGTCTAACAATCACCTAACGAGCACCCTACGGCCCTTCGAAGGGACTCGATCACGATCCCATCGACGTAGGCCACGTATCTCTGCCAAGCTTCCTCCATTTCCTCGGAAACTTGAAAAAGCTGCCTATTCTCCTCGAGCAACGAATGAATCTGCTCGGCGGCCCTCTCCACCTCGGCGTAACGTCTCGATACTTTCTCCGGCCGCTCGTCGAACGACAATAAACCGTCCTTACGACGGTCCTTCCTCTCGATCAGAGGCGTCCTCGTCCAGGCGTCCAGCACCGCTTTGATCTTCTCCACGTTCGTCTGGGTAGATTTGATCCGCCCCCACAACCCCTCCACCAGCTCGTCCAGCTCGACGATGTACTCGAGGACGCCGTCCGAGTTCCATCTCAGCTCCGTCTCCCCGCGAGACACCAACGAATCGATACCGGTTATCTCGTCCTCGATCAGCCGAAACTCAACCTGCCTGCTCGTCCTGCGGATGTTGTTGTACGAGGACACTGTGGCGCACAACAGCGCGCGAAACTTGCGGAACGTTTCCGCGTTTTCCGACACCTCGTTGGAAAAGAGAGAGAGAGAGATGACGAGTGAGTGAAATTTTTATCTGCTTCTGTTCTGAGAGAATTGTACGCGAATAATAAGTGCGCGAGACATGAGGAGAGGCACCTTCATCGCGTCTTCGGGAATGTCTGATCGGGACATTTGCTTCAAGTAGTTCACCTCCTTCAACACGCCTAGAAGCTCGGGATCGAAGTTGAGTATCAACGTGGTGGAATCCGGCTCGCGGGACAGAATATTGCGATTCAGGCCGACGTGGACCGTTTCGGGTACGGTCGCTGCCCATTCCGTGAACAATTCGGTCTCCTTATCGCTGAAGATCTTGATCAATCTTTCGTAACGTTTCTCTACACGCAGGCCCTCCTCGCTGCTCACTATTCTGCAATCGGAGTAATCGTGTCGTATGTCGAAAAAATCTAAAATCTTGAAATCGTGACTCACGGGTGTTGAACAGCCTTGAAAGATTGAACAGGGAGATCGACGCGTTGCCTGAGCATGTTGATGAACGTCAAGGCGGCGGCCAGGGGCGGGAGATCGATCAAAGCGCCCCTGGTTCCGCGATTGAACAACACCTCGACCACGGTCAGCTCGACGTTCAACAATTCCAAGATCTTGGAGTAACGATTCGTGAATTGTTTGCTTATCACCGGCCTGTCCAAAACCGTTCCCGCGATATTTATCAACTGCAAGAAAGCGGGGGGGAAAAAGGAAAAGAAGAATGGCGAGCATCTCACACGCGCAACGAGAATCGTACCTTGAATATGCTCTCGAGATTTCCACAATCGTCGAAAGCTTGGCAAAGTATGGCCGCCAATTTGCTGTCGAGATCCGTGATCGACTCGTTGAACTTGGCACAGTTCTCCGTGAACGATTGGTCGTCCGGCTCGAGGGCATCGTTCGAGCGCACGGTGAAAGACACGAACAGATGCTGGAACTCCTTGTACACGTTCACGATCCTCGCGCTCAGAGATCCGCCTTGAATCCCGCCTATTTCTATTTTCTCCAACTTGGAGAATTCCATCACGGTGTTGAACAACCACTCGATATCGTTCAACCGTCCGAGAAATGCGTCGAAACGGGTGAAAACAGCGCTCGGATTGAAGGACCACGGTGGCGCGTGCGGTTTCATCGCCGGCATGTCTTTCCTCGACTCGAACTGCCCTCGAAACTCTTGCAACACATCTGCGAAAAAAATTTCTTTCGTTTTTCACGGGAAGGAAGGGATCGTGCACGCGAGGATTCGAACCTCGGCATATCTGCACGCGTTGAACAGCTTCGTCCACGTCGCTCTGGAAGATGGAGGTCGGATCGAGGAAACGGCGTGCCTCCTGTATCAACAGGTTGCAAATCTGTCGAAGCATGATGATCACTTTGGAGGAACTTTGATAGTAGGTGGATTTCGACCAGGCCAATCCGACCGAGTGTATCAGCGTGGCCATTAACGACTTAGCCTCGGAGAAGTCGGCCTCCTCCACAGCTTTGAAACATTTGGCCAACGGAGACAGATACAGGGATATCTCCTTCGCCTCGGCCATCGAGGACACCACGTTGTCGAACAGGGTGCGGAAACAAGGAAAATAAGCGCTGTCCGTCGTTTCAAGAATGTTCGCCATCTTCTTCACCCGATCCTCTTGTAATTGGTCGTAAATGTATCTGATAAAGCGTGTATTCTTTCAACTTTTTACACGAATCAACGTTGCAACGTTGTATCGACACTAGCGCCAAGCGCCCAAAATGTATTTATTCTTTTTCTTTAAATACTCGAAACTCGTTATATATATTTTTCTGAAATGTTAAAAACGTATTTACCTTAAATTAGCTAGCCTGGTAGACCAGTAGTCGAGTTCGACATCGGGTGTCGGATTTTGCCCATTCTCGAAGGCGGCGCTGGATTCCTGAGTGACAACATCGTTCACCAAGTAGGCCCACTTTATCACCACACCCTCGATCGCGCTCTTCAAATACGGATCGACGGCTTGAGGCCCGTCCGCTCGCACCAGCTTCTCCACTTCCGTCACCTTCTCCATCCCGGCTGGCATTGGGAGGACGGTCCTGCCGTTCACCTGACCTTTCACCTGTATTTGAAAATGAAAAATTCGTAAGTTCTTCGAAACTTATCGAAACACAGAGCGTTAACATATTTGTTATTTTACTCCCGAATCTTGTATTCCCATCATAAATCTTTGATCTCTGAAAATAGATTATCAAAAGTTGTGAATATATATTAACACTCTACAGATCTCTTACGAAGAAGGGAAAAAAGAGAATTGACTTGGTACAAGGTACCACGAAGGGAATGAACGTGTCTACAGATATCCTGAATCGCGACGTCAGGCAGTTCCTTGTGGTTCTCCGCTTTGCTCAACAGAGGAGCGAAGATATTGTCGATCAAAGTGGCTAATTGATCGACGACCCGAGAGGACAGATCGCCCAGAATGAGCATCGATGAACAAGCCTCCTCGTCCTTGGGCAACGGCATCTGCTCCACCTTCACCGCGTAAATACCTGGTAAATGGTAATTTAGGATCGTCAAATATCTTTGATAGTTCTTTGATGATAACGAAGATATGAAATTTTGTTCACCTTTGGTCCTTTGACACGGTATAGGAAACGAGGTGCAAGCCACCAATTGCGCGTTCGGCGTCAAAGCGACGAAAAGCGCAGCCGGCAAAGGATTATCGAGGAAATCGTGCACAGCGTTTCTGTATTCCTCCGTGAGCAGCAATCTCCCCCATTTTTCCGGTTTCAATTTCAACGATTTCTGTACGAAAGCTCCGATGTACTCCAATCGAAAATCCGACGATCCATCGGGACTAGCCATTTCTGCTTTAGAAATGAAATACGAAATTAGTATTAAAATTTTCCGTAGATACAAACTATGATACAAACTTTGGAGAGGGAAACGTGATAAATATCCTCTCTTCGACAAAGTTTATTTACAATTCCGTAACTCTGGTGACGCGACCGAGCAAGGATGGCGCAATTCTGGCATATTTCAAAGATGGATTGTAATATATAAATATGCAAAAGAATGGCGTGACCACGCGAAAAAGGAGCGTGGGGGTAAAAATGCCAATCGTTCCATCCGATGGTGGCCGTCGTCGTGCAAGCAGGTCAAGAGACCAGGCACCGACTGAACCCAACCGAACGACGACGTCCTGGCATTAACTGATTGTGTCTTTTCGACGACCCCTATACTCCTTGCCCTCCTATTGTCACGGGATGTGCACGGAATATTAGCGAGAACAACTGACGTCGCACGCGATCCCGCGTACTGGCAGGTACCATTTCACTTTTACCCGGCGGGGTTAGTCTTAATTTCGCGTCCACCGATGTTTCGTTCGTAACGTTATTTTATTTCGCTCGTTTCGACGAATCCCGTCTTTTCATCGATGAAAATTATCGAGAAAAATGGTTGAACGAGCAAACTAACGATTCCTTTCTCTCGATTTATTTATTCGTGAAACAAGAAAATTTGAAGTGAATCGCGAGTGAAATGGTGAATTGGAATTGGCAAGGAAGAAGTTCGATTGTGAGACAATAGAGCGGTGTGCAAGGCTGTTTCGATCATTCGCCTCGGTTGCGACAAGTAGTCGACCCTCGATCAGTTCGATCGATCGCCCGTAAAAAACGTGGAAATTGCGCTGATGTAAAAATAGGAAAGGAAGGACGATGCGGCAGCTGTTTGCCCTTGGATTCCAGCCAGTGAAATCGCAGTACCATTCGCTCGCAGGGATTTGGAACGCCGTTTCGTTTGATAACGAAATTCCTGGCGAAAAAGGGGGGACGTTCGTTTCAATCCTCTTATGATCGGCTTATCGATCGGCGAGCGTGTCGCCTCCATTGTTCGCCTCCACCCTGCACAATACCGATTGTGCTACGACAACAACAACGAAAAACTTGCGTTAAAATCGGGAAAATGGGGCATTGCGAGAACATCTGTCCGAACGAAAGGCAAGGGAGGCGGAGAAGAGGCTCGTGTTCCCGATCGGAACGTCAGACCTAATTTCTCTCCACGGATTAGCCGTTCTCCCGAAAGGCGGCGGATTTTCCGCTGCTCGAAGCATATCTGAACCGGATCCGCGCGGGCGAATAACTTTGAGAAATTTGGCGCGTGCATGCGAGAGGATGAGGGTGCGTGTTTCGTCTCACGGCTGTTCAACCCGCCTCCGCTCGAATAACCGGCGAAAAAAGGGAGGCAGGAGCCTCGCGGGAATTTCATCTTCGTCGGTGCGATATTCTTGGTACGAATTATTCGATTTGGAAGTCGTATCGAATCATTTGCGATTCCGATTTCGTTGGCAATTTATCTCTATTACGGAATTGTTGGTTGAAAAGGAAAGGAAAGGTTTAGCCATCATTTATTCAGATTCGTTTCGACATCGTGTTTGACGGATGTTTCAAAAAGAGTGGAAAGAGAGCGTGGCAAAGATCGATAATTTCGTTTTAAAAGAGGGCAGAAGATTAATTTCCAAGACTTGGAAAATACATCTATCGTGAGATAGCGATTTCCAATTACCCTTCCAATCCTCCCTTCAACAGTTTTCGAGTCTATTCGAAACCGCTTCTATTCGCTCCGAATCCGAATAATCCCTCAACAGGTGACCCAAGGAGCTCTTAATACGCGATCAAACCGTGTCATCCTCCTTCCGAACGATCAATCCACCCCGATCCAGCGCGGCAAAGGAGAATCAACAGTATTCTCTTAATCAATTCACGCTCCGCCCGAGAGGGCGCGTTCCTCCCTCCTCCCCTTCTTCCACCTTCCGTACCCGGCGGATTCATCATCAATCACTTCTCCTTCTCCCGGATCGAGACGCGATCGAGGAAAAGAGAGAGCACCGGGTTCGAGTCTTCGCCAAACAATTTGCGCCGAGGCTTCGCTAATGATTTCGGATGTTATCTACCCCTCCCCCCAAGGCGAAATTTGTCCCGGCCCCTCGCCATTCGTCATCTTGCGGCTTCCTCCTTTATCGCGACCGTTTCGCGGATCGCGAGAACGAAAGTCGAACGCTCTCGAGATCGCGCCTCGTCCCTTTTTTTTTTTGCTCCGCTCGCTGACACGCTCGAAATTGATGATCGCCGCGAGACTCGCGGCTATTTCTGGAGGGCTCGAGGAAACGCGATTTCTTATTTAGCCCGCTTTTCACAACTCGATGTCATTTTTCACGCGTGCCTCGTTGTACGAGCCGAGTCGCGCGAATCCCCTTCCCCTTTGAATATAACGGCGTTTCTCCAACACGCGTCGAAATCGTGTAAAACGATCCTCGAGGAGGAGGAGGAGGAGGAGGATCGATTTGGAGGAGGAAAGAGGGAGATTCGATGAACTTTTGACTCGGAAAAATTGATAATCCTGTCGGTTCCACGAGGCCCCGATCGTTCGTCATCCTTATCTGAAGTTGGCTCGCTATACATCGAGATAAACGATCCGCGTATCCGAAACGGTCGGATATCCATCTCCGCGAAACTTTCCGTTTTTCCGCTCTTCCCTTCGCTGGCTCGAGTCTATTCTCGAAAAAGGAGGGGGAACGAGAGGGAACGAGAAGAGTTTGTTCCGCATAAAGTTATTTTTCCTGGAAGGAAAGGTGTTGCGAGTTGACATGCGAGACACGCGAGTGAAAGTCGAGAAAGGTTCTCCCTTCTTCTCTCCCCATCAACTGGACTCTAATCGGCTGGTTTCGGGGAAGGAAAGGGGTTGGTCGCGAAGCGCATCTGGCGAATCTGACGATGGAAACTTTCTCCAGGGGTGAAGTCGGAGAGATGTCGCTGTGCTCGAAGAGGTATCCTCGGTGATCCTCGTCTATGATCCCGTATAGACTCTTCGCCGAGACTATAAGCCGTTCGAACTATATTCGTTCCATACGAATGGGAAATTAAGAAGAGGATCTTGGAAACGTTTCATCTGGACGATAACGGTTTACGCGGTTTATTATCTAGATCGAATTGTAAATTCGAGGGTATAAAAGGATGTTTAAAAGGAAGGTAGAGATAGTTTCGCGTAAGGAGGAGGAGGAGGAGAAGTACGTTTTCGATCGAGATAACCGATTTGTCCCTCCCCATCCTCTAAAATCCAAGCGTCGTCGCAGGGACGACGATTTTTTCGTCCTAATCTAATAGCGCAATTCCAGTTGAGAGAACGAGGCGGAGCGTGAGATCGAATTGGCCCGTGGCCAAGGAACGTAGCTGAAATCTTCCCTCCCCAAGAATTTCCTTAGATCGAAGCAAATGGCAACGCCCTCGTCGTCGCCATTTATAATTCAAAGTATCGTCGTTTGCGGGTCGTCGAGCCACGAGGTTTGCCCCCGTGTCGACCATGCGCCCGCCGCTAATTCCCCCCCCCGAAAACGCGGCCCTCCCTCCCGCAATTTATTATTTTAATCATGCGCGCGGGCCCGACACCGTCGCGGCGGAAATTGCGCGGTATGCGCAAACGCTCCAAGACGGTGTCGGCGAAGGGAAACGTTTCCGGCGAGGACGTTTAATTAAAGTTCGGATTGGTCGATGCCGTACGGCGTGGATCCCCCGGATTCCAACGGTTTAAGAAGCTTTCGAAAGGCCCGAGTATATCAATCCTGTAACGGTATTGAAAACATTCCAAAGGGAGGAAGGGTATCGTGGTGGTCGAGCTCCTTTCCAACTTTCGGGAGAATAACTTAACTGGTGGCCCGTAATTAAACGCGGCCTCGTTATCAAGAATCCGCAGAATCGTGTTCCCGCAATTTACGGTTGATATCGCGAGGTATAATTTCCACCTACCAGCACACTTGTTGTCGGTCCCGCCCTCCACGTTTTATGAGTTTAATTTGGAAACGCGTTTGGGACAGCGGCGTTTCGCACGGGAAAATTTAGGATCGGGCCGAGAAACTCGCCGCGAATTCGGCAACAGCTGCGGTTCGCTTCCCCAAAGCATCCCCCCCGCTTCCTCCTGAATCCACTCGGGGATGTATCGTGCGATTAGACCGGCTATTAAGGTCGCTTCGAACAATTCGTCGTTCGACGAATATTTGACCAGGCAGATATTAGATTTTGAAAGGGGGAAAATTATTTTTTTGACACGCGAAGGGGTGGTCCGATCAATCAGGCCCTGCTCCACCACGGAGGCCGGAGGCTACCGCTGTCACGTCCAGTTAATATTTTCGATTTTCGCGATGATCGTTAATTCCGCCCGCGTACACCGCAGCCAGACGCTTCGCCCGCGGCCTTCTTCCGTGGAATAATTTCTCTCTTCCTCGGTGGAGTTAATGCTCGTCCGGCAGCTTCGAGATCTCCAGAGGCCAACTCCCCAAATCGACGATTCAGCTAGCACGATTAACGGGAAAGAAAAACGGAAGACGAGGGATCTCGAAATTCGTTTCGAGTTCGAGCAAAGGAGGATTCGCCAAAGATGAAGAAGAAATTGTTCGGGACTAAACAAAGGATCGTTCTCAATTTTAGACTCGAGACTTTTCGCATTCGCCCTCGGACGTTGCAAAATGAAACAAAGTTTCTCAAAGTTGAACGGAAAAACGCGAGCTCGATGAATCACAAGGTTCTTTAATCAGTTCCCGATCCTTCTTGCGCCCGAGGGCGGAACACTATCTCGAGAACACTATTCTCTGCTAATTTTTCCCCTTCTAAGTACTCCTCCTCCCCCGAGAAAGTAAGTAAGGAAAAAAGAGGAGAATATGCTCTTGAAAAGGGAAGAAAAAAAAAAAAAAAAAAGAAAAAATCTTCCCTCCCTTTCCTCCTTTCCCAAGTCGTCGAATTTCAACGACGCGACGAGGAAGGAATACAAAAGCTCTGGAGGGCTCTGCCTAATTTCCGGAGGCTGTGCCTGCCCACGAAAAAGATCATTAAAGTTCGCGCTTCGCCATCTGGTTGCCGCGTGCTAGCAGCAGCCGTGAAAGCAGCCGAATAAGAATAGAAAGCGGGGGGAAGGTGAGAGAGACGTTTCTCGGTCCGCGAGACGGAACTTAATCCCCGGGGCCAGAGAAATTTTCTTCCCTCTCTCTCTCTCTCTCTCTCGAAAAACCAACCAAACAACCAACCAATCCCCTGAGCCAGCCAAGCCACTTTCCCTGAAAATCGCCCTTGGCGAGCGTCTGAGAAATTTCTCCGAGTTAAGCTGCACCCAAGCTCCTCCATTTTCGCCTACTCCAGGCCCTCTCAACAGGTTACCTGAGTTTTTCCACCGCGAAACTGCATCTCTTCGTACCATAATACGTTCAAGGGAAGAGCGAGACCGTGTTCCGCCGAGCCAGGGGGATTCACGTTCGAGACGAGTCTCCTTTCTCCTCTCTCTCTCTCTCTCTCTGTCGACTATCTGCCGAGCTACAGTCGTCGTCTTAAGGCCAACTCGTGTGTACATCTACTTACCTGGAAGGCTAAATGTCCCTCGTAATAGAGAGATTATCAAGGTGGAAGAGAAAGCGATTTATTTTTTCAAAAAGAGATGGAAGAGGATTTTTCTTTTAGGGGAAAAATGATGTATATGATGTATATGATGATCTCCCGTGACTCCTTCATTTCATTCATCTCGAGAGAGTTAAATTTGTGCACGTAACTTTTCAACTAGTGACAAATGTTGATTTTATATCTGGGATATCTAAACGCTCGTACATTTTTACTCAAAAGAAAGATAAATAGGTAAAATAAATTCAGGTCGAATCTCTGCGAAGTAGTCCTCGTCCTTTTTCGAGGATGTTTTCTTTTGTGGCTTACTGCGGAAGCTGTTCAAGCCGAGAAGGAAAAAAAAAAAAAATGGAACGATAATTGGAGCGGCACAGCTTTGTTTTAGCCCTTACGAGCGTTAAGGGATCAGAGAGCTAGCCCTTGGGAGCTAGTCCTTTGTACATTATGCCTTTTCTCAGCCTTTTCTCTCTCGAACAAAAAAAAAAAAAAAAGAAACGTATTCCCAAATGAATTTCGTCAAACAACCTGCAAAAATGGGGAGGGATGGAAAAAATACGTGTTCTCCTTCATTAAGAACGCACCTATTTTCCTTTCGCTCTCGTTCTCTTCCGGCTCCTCCTCCTCCTGCGAGGCCGCGCGAGAGGGTAGCATCGCTCGAAGCAGCTTCTCGAATTCCTCGAGCTTGTCTCCGCCCGTGTCCTCCCGATTTGCCACAGCGACCACCGTTTCCTCGCGCGCGTTCCCCGACTCGCGGACGCTCTCCTCCACGCTACCCTCGGAATCCGACATCCTTCCCTGGTCGCGAGGACAGTTGCTCCAAGTCTCACGACGCGGCAACACCCCTGGAAAAAACATCCGGTTCAGCCGGTACATCCGCCAACCACTTCGAAAAAGAATCTTCTCTTCTTCGAACTTTTTCCCCTGTCCGTCTCTTTTATTTCTTCTCGAGGGGGAGAAAGTTTTATGAATGCGAATTTTGACGCCGTGATTCGAACGTGATTGTTGAGAGACGATATGGGTAATAAAGTTTGACGATGGATTTCGAGGATATTTTCTCGGATGTTGGCAAAAAAGAAAAAAAATTAACAATTGTTAATCTTAAATTTAAATATCTCTAAAAACTTATCGTCGATTTTATCCCCTCGATCGTTTCGAAAACGACGCTCTCAAACTCCAATAATATCCTTAGAGGTTGGACCGTCTGGCAATAATTTTTTCAGCCCGTTTCCACGATGGCACCTGAGAGCTTATACGGAGTAGACAGAGGCGAAAAAGATTCGCCGACAAAGCCCGTCACGTCTCGGATGTTAGCGCGACAGCCGCGGAAAATTGAGCCATCCGCATTCATATCCGCGTCGGTTTACGACCGCGCCTTCGGTGTTCCGCCTTCGATATTCGGATATTATTCGAGGCTTGTATGCAGCCGAGCTCCTCCCCTCCCCTCTCCCTTTTCCAACACTCGTGCACCCGACGCGTAAAAACCGAGACTTCGATCTGCTGACGTCGAATCTCTCCTCCTACCCCACCTCCTCCCTTTTCCTCCGCGTCTTCGCTCCCTTCTCCCCCCTCGACTCGGGGAAACACTTTGCCTACGACGTCCCCTTATCGCGTGTCACGACGATTTCTCCTCATCCGGGAATCGTCGAGAGAAAAAAAACAAGGCGCGTACACCGGATAGAAGATTCCCCCGTTGATGGAACTTTGCAGTTGGTGTTCAAGGTGTCGATAGATCGAAAAGCGAAACTTTGATTCTGTCTGGGGGAAAGTAGCTGTTTTTTTTTTTTCTTCCTAGGAAGACAGAGCTTGTGAACTTGGAAACTGACTTCTTATACAACGGATATAAAAGAACGAATGGTAGAATTTTGTAGGCGAACGAATTGGGCTTGTTTGTTCGATCTGCAACATGTTAATGGTGAAAAGTGTTAATTCCAGTTGGTGGTAGTATTTTATATAAGTGTGAATCGAGCTTAAATCGCGGGGAACATTTTTTTACCACTTTAACATTTTTCAAATGTTTTTCCAATGTAGCAGAATTGATTTTTCTCCAACGTTTAATCATCAGCGAGATCGTTGTCTCGACAAACAACCTCCTAGCAACCAACCAGGTGTTGCCTCGTGACGATACGTAAACATCTACCCTTATCAGAAATAGTGTCGACGAGTCGAGAAAAGAAAATAAGAATCGAGAGTCGATTCTCGGTATTCGTATCTCGGTAATAAATACAGGCTCGAGCTGGAAAACGACCGATTCCAAGCCACTTTCTCCCTCGTTCTCCATCGACCGACACCCCGTTTCACCCCGTGTTGTTTACGTTTCATAAACCGTAACGAGGAAGCTCGCCGACTGTTCGACGAGAACAGTCCTCCCGTCCAATTTTTTACCCGAGTTTTACCCATACAACTTCACCCATTTCGCAAAATACACTCACCCCCACTGCTCCGCTGGTTCTCCGTTCGCAACGAGTGTCCGCCCTGGACACCTGCTCCGCGTAACACTGACACCGGGGAAAGTCCCTCGTGGCGCCACTTGTCGACCCTTTTTCCAAATCGAAAGTGAAATCGTCCCTTGTCCAATCTTCTTAACGCGATGATAAAACGAATTACGATCACGCCTCCCAAAAGAGACTCGAGTAACGATACGATAAAAAAATTTTACCCTCGAAAGAAACGAATAGTGAATAATTTCGGATTCCACGCAAGGATGGAAAGCTTCGAAGAAGATTTGTTAACATTCCTCAAAGATGCGAATGTGTTTTGACAAAATTTCTCGAAGGAAATGCCACGGATTTCCACGAAGTATACCCGAAAAAAATATTTTTCTCAACGATATCCTGATATTTTAAATTTTAATCCTCAAACAGAGAGGGGAGAACGAATCGAATGGCGTCTAATTAAAATCCTTATAATGGAATCCTATAGATTTCCTAGAAGATCGTATATATATATATATATTCTCTGGTAAACTTTCACCAACCCCATACATAATTCATAGCTATCGCGAGGATGCCGCCGGAGTTTTTCGCCTTGGCTCCGCGCGACACGCTCGAGATAACTCGTCTCTCCTCCCGTCATCCTCCATTCTTTCTTCGTTCCCTATCTATGAAGAGTTTCTCCGAAGAAGGGAATGCTCCTCCTCTCCGCGGCCGTCACGCCGCGTAATTTCTCTCGATGGAATCGCATTACCGGCGAGGATGGTTTCTGATACAGTGGCAATAATTCAGAGGCGGGGGAAACGTTAATTCTCGGTCGCTGTTCCACGCACGAGGGGCAATAGATCGCACAGATTAAAGGATTAAACGGGTGCGCGGTGTCGATCTTTAACGCGCCCGGATTAATCGAGATTCTGACTGCTTTCGATCGCTGGACAAAGATTTACAACGATCGATCGGATTGAATCGATTCCGTGACTTCGATGATATGTCCTTTTCCTCCTTTTAAATGGAGAAGGAAAGAGAAGAAGGAAAGAAAGGGATTTCTCGTCCCTTGGGAATAATTATCAAACGATTAATAAAAAGTCGCGGTATTTCGGTTCTCGTGAGATCAAGGGGAAGAAGAATCGAACTCGAGATAGAAGGAGAGCGAGAAGGGAACGTTTCTCGGACAGAATCCAAAGAATGTTTCATTGTTCCAAGAAGAGACACTCGAGAAATTGATCGTGGACGTAGACAAATAAGCAGTGAAGTGATCTGATTCTGAGACGGGGTGGAAAAAGTCAGAGGCGTCGATTACAGAAGGGAGGCGACAGCCTCGTGGTAATTGGATTTTTTCCTGCTTTTGAACACCGACCAATTCATTAGGGGTATGTTTGCGCGGTGAGCTTGAAGAACCCTCGATCAACCTTTCTTCTTCTCTCTCTCTCTCTCTCTCTCTCTCTCTTTCTCTTTCTTTCTCTTCATCTCGACCGAAAACGAGAAATTTACACGTGCTTCCGGTCGCGGCTATGCAAACAGACCCTTGTGTACAGCAGGCCGGTAAACACGGATGCCATTAATTGCCATTAATTCAACCGCGTTATACAGAAGTTTCCACGAACCTTGCCTGCCTGCCTGCCTGCCTGCCTCTATCTTCGAAAATTCGAACTTTCAATCCCTCGTTTCCCTTTCGTACCCTTCTCGGTCCGGTTAGATTGATTTTGCTAACCTCAAGTTCGGTAAACGGCCGTCTTCAACTGTGGTTTGCCCGTCGAATTTTCCAAACACGTTCTACGAAGCGTAAAATGAAGAATTCTTTTTTTTTTTTTTCAAATTTCCAATCGTTTCGCTAGCTTTTCCTTTGATTTAGATCGGTTTCTTTTTTTTTCAATTAATTTTCACATTTATCAGAAGTTTTTGCAAAAACAAGCTTTTGTAAAAAAAAAATAGATTTCAAAAATTTTCCAACTATCACTTGAACTGGAATTTTCAATGTTTTTTTGTTATCCTTTAAATTGATTTGGATATGATTTCGAATCCGTTAAAAAATAATTCAATAATCCTCCCCTTTCTCAAATTTTGATACATAGTGTTATCAAACGTAGCCGATATAACGTCGATGGATTAATTAGAGATGTATGATGAGAGAGCTGTGTCTCGCTAAGTATCGTGTCCGATGATCGGAGCACGATTTCACTCGATTGACTACGACGTTTTATGCGGTAATGAAGATTAGAGCCAGAAATAAAGTGGCTCAGGTCGACTCTCTTCTAATTGGGAGTGTCCTAATTATGAGTGGGGAATATCGGTGGCCAATAACATCATCACCTGATTTGCGATACGGGCTGGTAGGCGTCTTGTATACGAACTTGGCTGGCACGCAGCGAACGTTCTGGTAAACGTAAACAAAGAGCCACGGGTGTTTGCTCTATCAATGGCTTTGATAACAATTACATGTTTTGTTTAGGTCTACCAACTTCGGTTTATAATCCGCGATAACGCTCGCGAAATTCTTGAAATTTTTCTCGTTTCTCTTTCTTCCCAGAGAAAGATTTCAAAATTCTTCCAAACTTTTCAAAACTTTGAAAACATTTTCAAAGGGAAGAAACGTAAAGAAACGTCGGTTAGAGCAAGCCATAATCAGCGGAGGGGGTGAAATTAAGCGGGGGTCAAATATCCCAAGCTCGTACGTTCTTTTTCGAGCTATTACGACGGGCTGGCTCCAACCCTGACAATAATAACAGTAACAATAACACGGAATCGTGGACCGCTTCGATATGAATATGTATCAGGTACATCTGTTGCCTCGTAGACCTTTTCGCCGTTATGAGACGAGAAAGGGTGCAGACGCGATTCAATATCGGGTCCAGCTTCCTCGCCAGAAGTTGCCAACTCGGGGCTAATTTCACCACCCGCATTTTTCTCCCATCTCCTCGTGACCTTCTCCGTCCCTTCCTCGAGCATTACGTTCGCCAATCTCACGCTTGTTAGAGAAGAAAGATATAATAGATGTAAATCAAAATAATTTGCATTTATCGAATTATCATTGCACAATTGTATAGAATACGATCGTCCCATTTCTTCTGAAACATAAATCGTACAGTATAATTCGCATACAAAATTTTCTAGTTAGTTCATAGATGGCAGGAAGATCGGTGTTGCTCTGTCGGTACGAGAATAGATACTCTTAAGATAAAACGCGTTATAATAGGGAAAAAATGATAATTGCGATTAACGCTAAAAAAGTCACGACTACGTAAATCATTTAACTTGCAATTTCGTTTAAACTTCACGTGATGAGCAAGCAATTAAAATCATCGTAAAAAAAAAAAAAAATAATTTATTTCATCGAATAAACGGAATATATACGTGAATAAATATTAGAAAAAGAATTATCAATAACTAACATTGTAAAATCGTAATTTAATTACAATTTATCGCAAGTATATGCAGATCGAACGAACAAGATTCGTGCCATTTAATTAAGTCGTTTCGATGAATAAAATCGTGATGGGGTTACGCGTAAAGGGGTTCGAATATGCGCCCCGTCTTTTATATACTTCCTTCTTCGAGGAAGGGGGCAATTTTGTCTTTCTCGATATGCAAATCGAGTTTATGCAAATAAGCATAATTGCCTTCAATTTCAATTCTCATGCATTTAAAGCGAGAGACCCGTACCGTTGCAAAAAAAATATAATCTCGAGGAAACAACGATCATTTTTGACACGTGTAACGACGAAACACACGCCCCAAAGGGAAAATTCTATCGAGGTAAAAATAATAATTATTATTATTATTATTCGGTCGGTTAATTTTAAAATAGCGACTGGTCGGAATTGAAAATAAGGCGACATCCGCCTATTTTCCCCCTCGAAAGAATGATCTTTTTAAACGTCTTTCATCGGGATGGAAGGAAACTCCGTGGAAAGATTTTATCGGGGATGGCTCCGTCGACGGCCTTTCAGCAACAAATTAAGGATTTTAAGCCGAAAGTAATTAGTCCCGGTGCGAACAAGGTGTCACTCCGTGAAAACGAGGAGACGGCGAGTCAGCCTTCATTGTTTTCCCCATAATCCCCCGGGAGAACGTTCATAAGTTCCTTCTTCTTGGCTGGAAGAAAGAGGCTGGAAAGGATGATTTCGCTTTACGCACAGATTAATCGCCCTATCGGCCATCTTCCCTTTCTCTCTCTCTCTCTCTCTCTCTCTCTCTCTCTCTCTCTCTCTCTCCACCCTCTTTTGTCCACTTTCGACGCAGACCGTTCCTCCGAATTCCGCCAAAAAGCTTTTCTCGAGTCGAATAAATACGAGCTCTTCTATTAATTTTGTCTCGGCCAAAAATTTCTCGAAAATTCGGCTTTTCCAAAATCGAGAAGGAAAATATCCGGTTAAAACGGAATAATTTGATTCTGAAACGTACTCGCGCGTCCGAGAAAATAGGAGTGGAGAGAAAGGGAAGGGAATATTGGAAGTGAGATCGCGATCAATTACTCCTGAAATTGAAAAAGGGATTGCGGGATACGATCTTCCCGTCTCTCTTTTGTCCCCAGCCTCCGTTACAGCCTGACGCGATAATCTTATTTCACCTTTCGCTCGGCCAAATGGATTATTCCGGGCGGCGGTGAAAGCCTGTTCGAAAATCGCGGATCCTCTTTAGTTACTCCGGCGCAGTTGGTTAATTAAAAGATAAAGAGAGAGGAAGGAGGAAGTAATAGAGAGGAATAGAGGATAGCTTCCCGGATTTGTATCCCGATCGCCTAACAACCCTTTCCGCTTCGATCTTCTCCGAACCGTTTTACTTGCGATTTCGACCTTCTCCATCTTCTTTCTCTAAATACATACGAAAAATGATATATCGGAAACTCGATAATAATTTTTTATTACGTATATTTATTACACGGCCTTAAAATTATTTGCGAACGGGGTGGATGAAAAATTAAAAGTTTGAGATATTCAATTTTCGTTTACTCTGTTAATTATATATATATATATTTTTACCGATCATCGTGATGTTAAGAATCTTTATCAGAGAAATAATGGAAGAAATTTCGCGAAAAATATGACGATACATCGAGCGACAACCCTTCGAAGAAAGCACCCCTGGAGGGTAGTCGTTCGAGCCGCTTAACCGTGAATTTCACCCTCCCTAAAACCCTGCGAATTTCACGAGGAACCCGCCAACTGTGCCTCCCAGTAATGTATGCGGAAGCCTGACAAAGGAACATTAACATTTATATTTGCGAAGACGTGGCCGATCGAGACGAGTCTCCGATACTCCTACGACTTCCGTTATGGAATTGCTAATGATAAGCCTCGAGGAAGATGAAATGAAAACGTTTATTTTATGGGTACTAACGAAACATCGGCCGCCCTTGGTAACATTGGCGGAAAACACTTTTCGAGAAAATATTTTTCGAGGGGGGAAAAAAACGAGCACGGTTCACAGATTGGCGGTCACGGGGCCATAATCAAATTCCAATGGCTCAAATGACCAATGGAAAAAGAAAAATTACCTTCGGGAGGGTGGTAAAATTTCAAGGAAATTTTTTTTTTTGACGCGAGCAAGATGGAAACATCGTGCTGCGATTAACCTTTAAAATTCCATATAGGAGACGGTTGAATCGCACGTGCGTGCAAATGCATCGGAACGAGTGGAAAGAGAATAGAGAAAAAGAAATAGTAGGGGCACGGCGGTGAAAATAAGCGGGTGGTTCGGGTGGGGAGGGAGGGGGTGCGTTTATAAGCCACGGGCTTTTTTGTAGTGTAAATGAATAGGTCCGACCCTCGTTCGTCATGGGGAGAGCAGAGTGTCCGAAACTTTTGCAATTTTACGCGGCGGCTGCTGCTCGGTGCATTCATTTTCCTGAAAAATTTAAAACTCCCTCTCTCCTCCTCTATGCTCCTGTGTGCACGTGTGCGCGGGAATCTCTGCTTTTTTCTTCTTTTCCAATTACGGACGAACGAACGAACGAACGAACGAACGAACGGACGGACGAATGGACGAACGAGAAAGATCTCGAGTGTGCGACGAAAGCTCGATGAAACGCTCCAGGTTTTGTCTCCCTCTGCAAAAGATAGATCATATCAGCCGAAATAATTCGAATGGAAGTGATAATACAGTGGAGGAGACACGAAGGATGCTCTCATGACGGACGAGATGCAGAATAGTCTTTCGATTCACTTTCTCTCTCTCTCTCTCTCTCTCTCTCTCTCTCTTGAAATAAGACTGGGACGTTAGTCGTTAATTGTTATTGTTTTGATAGTTAATTGCACGTTTTATACTTTCTTTACAAGAGATTATAAATGGCAAATAAATAAATAGATTAGACACACATTTAAAGATTTTCAAAGATAGCATCGTTTCTTGATACAAATAAAAATTTCTTTGTACTCTCTTCGTTTTTTTTCATTCATTTAAATCTCTTATCTCGTGTCAAAAATATTCAAAACGCTCACGTTATATATCGGGATATATATATATATATATATATATATATATATATATATATGTTCAGCAAGATCTTTGTCTTAGAAACATATTGTAAAACTATCTGAATGTAATATCTATATTTTTTATTATATTAACGATTAAGACACATTTAGAAAATTTAGAAAGAAAAAGAAATAAAAATTCGATTGGTATTTCATACTTTGTCTATAGTCAGGCGCCAAAAACAAATATAGACAAGGGGAGCAAAAAGGATAGAAATAGAATAAAATTATTGAAATTAGCGCCATCTTCAGAGTGCCGCAAATGAAACATAGAAACGACAAAATAAAGTAGGAGAAAGATAGGAGTTAAAGTAGGAATTGATCATCAGCGCTATTTCTTAGCTATTAAAACATCTTTTTATTTTCATTTTTCAAGAGGTAATCAAAAGATGGCGTTATACCTAAATTCTTATCCTGTTTTATCCTGCGTTAAAGAGGTGTCTTTGATATTCCAGAGATGGTACTATCGGTTAATTCTTGTTCTATCTCTATCTTTTTTCTACTATTTCTATCTTTTCTTTTTATGTTTCATTTACGATATTCTGAAGATGGCGCTAATTTCAATATTTTTATCTTATCTATATCCTTTTTATATTATTTGTTTTCATTATCTATGCTTATTTTATTCTATTTTTATGTATCGTTAACTATATATATTTTATATATATTTCCATTTTTATATATATTTACATATGATATATGTACTTATATCTACGATTGATATTTCAAAATAAAGAACACAATTATCCTTCCTCATTTGTGCTCATTCTCATTGATAAAGCATGAATTTAAACAGAAGTATCGCAAATAAAGAAAAAATTCTTTATCTATATATAATACTTATCTATATATAAAGAGTATAAAGAGAAAAACAATGGAAAAAAAAATGACCTTGAAACGATCACTTACTTGTTTTTTGCATTTCAGAATTACTTTAATTACTTTCGATTTCAATTAAACATCACTATTTTTTATCATAACAATTTTTTCTTTTAATTGGAAATGGAATTAGAAGATGAAAAAATAATGTGTCTTTGCTTGGAATCTTTATTAGAAATTTTAACTTGCTAAAATAACAAAGATAATTAATCTTATCGAATACAATAAATGAAAATATATATGAAAATATTTTATGTGAAAACAATTTAACAATTAATCATTCTTATTAATTGCATAACAATTTGCTGAAAAACATTTTCTTATTCAAAATAATTAGGGGAGTTTCAGGTAACAAATGTAGGGAATAATAATTATTTTATAATTATAAAGAATCTTATGAAGAAATCTATATCTTATAAAGAATCTATTAAATAAAAGTAACATGTAATATTATGAAACTTAGAGAAATAAAAATTAGCATATTTTTGCAATTTTCTAATATATATTATCCCTAATTTATAATAAATAAAATCCCCCAATTATATTGATCTTTATTGTTATAATATAATTAAATCGAAACGTCACTCGTATCCCTGATATAATTAGGCACTTATTTTAATTGACTGGCATGATGATAATGCACTATCGTAATGGAAGTCAAAATGGAAGTATTAGAAAATGTAATTCATTTTAATTTTGCACAATATATATAAAGGAAGAATATGAATTCTTAGGAAAAAAGAATCACATACAAAGCATGAAATTAGCGATTATATAAAAATTCGTATTTACAAAAATCTAATTATATAAATTTTAGGCGCATGATTAATAATGAATATCTATCATAAACTATAAGAAGCAATTTACATAATTATTTAAAAACTATTTGCTTAATAAATGTCTTCATACGCATCTAAGAAAACGCCTAATAAACTTTTTCTTAACAAATATAACTTTATCAACAACTAAAATGTTTATCATTTGCATATAATAAATATTTTCTCTTGTACTATTACGCTAATTTATAAGGCACTACGATCATTTGTTTTTTGTTCAATCATCATATAAATAATGTATTAATTATTTTTTCAATTATGTTTAAATATATAATTCTTTTACTATTAATAGTTGCGTAGAATAAGGAGGAAATCATTCAATATATTGCAAAATACGAAAGCACAAGGCAACTTTCTATGCACATATTTCTTCAATAATCAGTTTTACTATGGCAGTAACGTCAAATTTGTGTAAACATAGAAATTACATTGAATTCTTCAATTTTTAAATCTTTAAATCTTTTAAATAAATAACAATCGTATTTTTATCATTTCTTTAAACTTGGCAAGATTAATATTTTAGATTTAGATAACAAGTAAAATTAATGATTTTCAAATATACAAATTTTGCATATAATCATAATATATTTAATTATTTAACATAGCAATACTGATTTCTGTACAATATTAAATATACTTTCAACAGATTGTAAAATTCTGCTGTAATAAATTTCATTTTAAAATAAATCAATATATGCAAAATTTGTTATATGTACATTTTAATTTTGTTATTAATAAATACACTATATTTAGGAACTACGAAATAAACTAATATCAGTGTATATTTAAAACTTTCCGTGTAAACTTACCTCATGAATAAAATTCTAACAAATGTCACAGGTATACATTTAACACTATAATCATTTTAACAAAAAGATTTCTATTCTACCCTGCATAATGAATCTCAAATAAACCAATTCCAATGTAATACACAATTTAACTACTGCTCCTTTTTATTCATATAATCTTATTAATTATTGCTTTGTCGATGTTTCAATATAGCTTGCCATATCCTTAATTCAATTCCTCCTCTGAAAAGATTAAAAATTTGTCAATATTGACTACAATACAAAAAAATCTTATATTTACCTAAGATTAAGTCTGCGAATATCGTCACGCGTAACATGATTTAAAATATCTTCTAATGTATATTGCTCATATAGGAACTAGAAAAAATAATAACATTTGGTATAATTTCTAATATTCGTTAGAAAAAAAAATTGATATAAATTTTAATATTTTTACCCTTTCAATTGTCATTTCATCTATCTGAAGATTTTGTAACCATTCAATAAGAGCATGGTCAGCGCATGAAGTATTAGAAGGTGTATCATTAAGAGTTAAAGAAATTAGTTGTTGTGATGTGTTTCCAGATATTGATGAATTATAACTATATATATAACAAGATATAAGAATTGTGAAAAATTTATTATATATACAAAATTACGAAAATAATTAAGCCTTACCCCGATTCTTGTTTCATAATGCGCCTATTTATACTTTCACAAAGACGTGTTAAAGTATTAACTTGAACTTTTTGTTCTTCGAGAACTTGTTGCAACAAAGCTTGATATGATTTTTGACTTTCAATCAATTCTTGTAATAATCTTAAATTGTCTATTTTTAAAGCTCCCATTTGATCCCGATATTCTTTCCAGTATTTGTTATCTAAAGAATCGCCAGTTTTCTGTGATTTTACAGAATTTACAGTTGACACACCAGATATAGATCCTTCTTCTGGTCCTTGACCAGCAGATTGCACACGCTCTTGTCCAAGCAAGTTAGCACCAAGTTCTATAAATAATGTATTAAAGATTTTAATTCATTTTAAAATAATTTTCTAATACACATTTAAAGAAAGCAATTATTTGTTTAACATTTTCACAACATATTTCAAGAAACATGGCGCGCGCGTGTGTGTGTGTGTGTGTGTTACACATATATGATAAATTATTAAAAAAATATATAAACTTAAAATATTTCAAAAAATATTATGTTACACAAAAAATTATTATAATATTACCAGGAGAAAGTACATTGATAGCAGCTTGTACAGCATTTCTGACTAAATTATCCAATGCAAACATCCAATGAGGCTTTATACTATGCATTCGTAAAACTTCATTTACTGCTGTTTGAAATAAATAAATAGCTAAATTCAGATGAGTAATAGCAGTAGAATCGAAATCCAATTCTTCTTTTAATGTTCTAATGGCTGTCACGATTACTTCTTGATTTTGTTCCGCAATATAATCTCTCAAGGCACGCATTAGTAAAATTAAATGATTCTGAAGAAATATAAAAACTTTTATAACTTTTATAACTTTTTAAAATACATATTTTATATTAATAGAAACACAAATATAATTACCGTTTGCAAAACAGTTTGACTTGTTGACAGTTCTGCTTGAATACCTCTCATCCATACTTCACAAATTTTTGCTTCATCTTGAGTAAGAACTCTAGTTAATGTCATTCTTCTTTGACTATCTTTTTTCAATAGATAAAAACCTTCTTGTTCTTCACCAGTTTTTTGACCAGGTTGTCCTAATATAGAATATAACATAGGAGCATATTAAATTGAAATGATCCTTAGCATACTGTAAATTATTATTAATTACCTCCTAATTCAACTTCTGGTGATAATAAACCACCAGAAGAACTTCTTCTCGTCATTGAAGCTCCAGCTGTGTCAGTTTCACTTGTCTCTATAGATGGTGTATTTCCTATCATACTGAAAATAAGATAAATTGATATGACTTTCAAATACTATTTATATTTTTTTATACTTTAAAGTTTATTTTAACAATATTATATCTATATTATATTTAATTTAATTTATAATATTTCAAAACTGAAAAAATTAAAACTTAAATCTTTTTTATAATTGAAATTATTAAATATAAAAATTTGATAATTATTTCATAACAAACTTTATAATATTATATTCTACTTTTTAACAATTGAATATTTTAAATAGAATAATTTGATCAACAGGGACAATATGCAAGTGTTACAAGGGCAAGAATATTTCCTGATAAATATTTTGATTGAAAATAAACCTGAATACATACAACTATTAAAACAATTATTAAAACTATAAGTATATTTTCGTTATTATTTTAAGAAAGATTTCAAAAGCTTAAGTTTCAAATATATGAATAGTCATATTTTTAATCAATTATTATTATTATATTTGTTTGTTATATTAAGTCTTATCATTAGCATTATCCTATCAATATATTAGAATAATTTAGTGCAAAGAAAACAATAAAAATTTTAGTCTTTTTTCTTACTAAATTGAAAAATATCTTACATATTATTATTATTATTATTACAAACAGGAAGCTCCATTGCCCACAACACAAATGTTTAGCAATATGTAATATATATATAAAGCAACACATGTAATATATATGAGCTAACTATCATTAATCATGATTAATTTCTTAGTTATATTAAGATAAATTTTATTATGTTTCTTATCAACAATTATTATATTAATATTCGTATATTTTTTATGAACAGCCGCGTATCATCTATAACATTAGTACCATACCTGTTAAAAGAAAGGGTTGCAGTGGGCATTCTAATGGGAGACAGAAGGTGTGCTGGACTGCGCTCCCTCAATGGGCTTGACTTTGACAGTCCTCCACTATGTGGAATACTTTTTGATTATATTTCATCATAATAGAAGATTGAAAGGGATATAATGACAAATGAAAAATAAAAAATCAAAGATTTTAAAATGCAAACGTTTAAATACATTGATACAAGTATAAGTACAATGTATTCAGATTTATTATAGATTAAAAAAAAAAATTATTTACTATATAATTGCTATGCATTTTTTTTTTAGAATATATTTACGTAAAAACAAAAATGTGAAATCAGCAACAAGACAACAAATATAAGACTATTCATAAATAAAACTTGAACAAAACGATTTATATTTTATATATATTTATATTTATATTTATTATAAATATAAATATATATTTATATTTTATTATAATAAATAATATATTAACGTTACCTATCATCGGATTGTGAAGTTTGAATAGGAGAAGCAGAAACGATATGATTATTATTTGTTTTATCAGATTTCCCTAAGCGTTCAACTCTATCAGCAGGTACTGAAATACTTCTACTAAAATCAGGTGCTGCTGCTAAACGATTAGTTTTCTTCTTCCTATGTATATAAAAAAAACATTGATTATTTTATTTATTTATGTAAAAATTATATATCATATAAGTATCACGTACTCATTTAAAAATGGATCTTCTAATAATTCAGCTGCAGTTGCTCTTATGTCAGGATTAGGTTCAAAACAGCGTAATATAAAATTTTTTGCTCTTTCAGATAATTCAGATGGAATTTCAGGATGTATCTTATAATATCCAACCTGTTAATTTTAAAATAATGCAATTTTAAATCTATTTAAAAAATTATTTTAATTTTACCTTAAAAACATTTTACCTTAAAAACTGCTGCTTGAGGAGAACCTAATTCAATGAATGGTGGTTTGCCAGTTGCCATTTCGACTATTGTACAACCCAGAGACCAAATGTCAGCCTATTATAAATCATAATGAATAATAATTCTTCTTCTTTATAAATGAAAAATAATATATATTATATAATAATATTACTTACTGGGGCACCATATCCACGTTGTCCTTTATCGATAACTTCCGGTGCCATATATTGTAATGTCCCAGTAAATGTTTCCGTACTTGGACATAAACCAGCTAATCGTTTTGACATGCCAAAGTCTGAAATTTTTACTACCCCGCTATATGTATTTACTAAGACATTATCACCTAAAAATGAATAATTGAAATGAAAATGATGATCTTTATAAATAACATTTATATATTATATATTATAAGTAACATTTTATATATTACATTTTACCTTTAATGTCTCTATGAACGATTTTTTGATCATGAAGATACTTCAATCCTTCCAAGATTTGTTTAGTATAATAAGCAATTGTAGATTCATTTTCTTTTAAAGGTCCCCATTTTGATCTTAACAAAGCTGATAAACTACCTAAAAAAAATTAAAAAGAAACAATAGATAATATGCAATTTTCTCTTATTTTATTTACTTACCTCCAGGGACTTGTTCCATGAAAATTTTGAAATATCCTTCTTCGCTTACTGAACCCAGATATTGTACAATATTTCTATGTCTTAATTGACTATGTAATTTAATTTCTTCGTGTAAGGGTTGCACATCTCCTAAATTCCGTTCACGTATTTCTTTTACAGCAATTCTAACTTGCGTGTTTAAATCTCGAGCCGCATAAACGATTCCATATGTACCTTTACCTAGCATTATTCGTTTGTTTTGGTCATCCAATTCATATTCAAACTAGGAAAAAACAAGTAGTAATAATGATAATAATAAATTACTTAAAATTATATAAAAATTATGTACAAACCTTCATCCTATCATCAGTCATGTATGCATCTAAATCTGTAACCATGCCCTCTTGATCTCTGGTCATTTCCAAAATTAAATCATAGAATCTTTGTCTGCATTGAACAGACGGAAAATACATTTGGAAATCATCAGAATTTTGATGAACATATAGAAAAAGGCAACGTTCATCTCTTTTGTATAAGCTTACACTGCGTATCATGTTTGCGGTAAATAACCAATCGTGAACTTGTTTGCAATTATTCTTCATATTATCCAAGCACAAATTCCAAATTTGCACCGATTTTTCTTCTGCTCCGAGGTTCACGTTTACATAGCTCGGCATCAAGATCTTCGTTGGCTCCAACACTAAGAGCTAAAATAAAAAGATTAGTGACTAATTCCTTTTTCTAATGGAAAGGATCATAATAGCATCTTGATTCATTAAAGTCAGTCTAAGAACCTGCACAAAGAGCAGTTTTATATTGTTCTTACTTTGACCCAAAATGTACAGAAGTAAGCTGGATTGGTAACACAATATTATAAGCCATAGTCTCCCGAATTGGAAACTGGATCCTTTGTAGAACGATTCCATTTATCAACTTACTGGAAACCGTATACTATCTCCAACTTCCGCTTTTGTAGCTTCAGCAAAGTAGTCCGTCCAAAAACTAAATATTTGCTCCTCTGGTGAAACCTCAGCTTCTTCATTCTTTTTACGAAATCTATCTATCAGCGATATGTTTCCTATTGTAGATTTCAGGTACCTATTTAAGAAATGATTTATAACTATATATTTAATATTCTATATTTTTTATTTCAATATAATGTTTCAATAATTATTAATATATACCAATTTGGTGGCTTCAATTTAAACATGCATTCGGCAGCTTGAATAGCTTTCGAATAATCTTCGGCAAGCACACTAATCTCAAAAAAAGTTGCTACATCCCAGTAATCTTTCAAGCTTGATAAACTACCTTTCTTGCCAATTAGATTATTTAATACCATGCCTATATGTTGTAATTCCTCACTTTTAGAAAATTCGTTTCCTGCTATAACGAGTAATGTAGCGAGATTAATTCCTGCATATTCATTTGGTTGAACCTGAATATGTAAATTGAAAAAGTTAAAAAAAATTTTAACTCATATGTTTATTGTATTACAAAAAGTAGGAAAGATAAAATACCTCAAAACCTTTTCTATACCAATGAATCGCATTTTTTAAGCTTTCTTTATCAGTATGTCTGCTTTCTACAAATTTATCTTTATATATTCTTCCACATAAACATAACATATCAGGAACATGATTTTCTTTCTTCTCTAAAGCCTTTTCTATAACCTTCAATGCTCTTTCTCTATCACCTTCTTTATTTCGTCGATTTAATGCAAATGCATATAGATTCCGAATAGCCGGAGTATTGATATAATTTTTATGAGTCGGTATTGTTCTTAGATCATCAACTAATTGTACCATTGCATCATAATCCTACGCATCCATAAATTTAATTAATGAAGAAATATTTTTTAACAATAATCATTAATATATTACCTGTATCTCACGGAAGGAAATCAAAACGTTTAGAACAACTTCTCCAGATAAAACGTTTGGATCATCTAAACGTTTACGCATATTGTTCAATGCTTTCGAAAGTTCTTCTCCCGAAAATGTTTCGCGCGCTTTTCGTAAATCAGCTAAGAATTTTTCTTTCATGTGCGCTCTATAAAAAATTACATAATACTTTTATAAAAACTTATTTGATTATTATGAATGATATATTGTTGCAATAAGTTCAAGTTCATTATATATCTTCTAATAAGATTTTCAAACTATACAATAAATTTAGTTCAATTCTATGTACAAAATGATAAGATAAGAAAATATTTACTTCTTTACCATGACATAATTAGAACAAAAACAATATTTCCATTTCTTATCTATAGTAAGATCATATCATAACAAAACAGTGAAAAATCAAAACATACTTAGATTGTACTTCTACATCTTGAAATAACTTTTTAAGCTTTAACGTAAGATGTTGTTTTGGATCTATTACTTCTTCTCCAGTAATTCTAGTAGTAGCTGGATTTGTTGCCACACATGAACCACATTCCACCACACGATAGGAAACAAATGTATAGTTACCACATGATAACTGCATACATTATAAAAGTTTTATGTTAGATAATTTTTAATTATAATATATTAATATATTATAGAATAATATAAATATACCTTAATTCTAATTGTTGTTTCTGTGTCTATATCATTATGTAACAAAATATTTTCTTTCATACCAAAACTTTCTCTAACACCAAGATGATAAAACAAAGCAGATTGCTGCAACTGAATACTTAAGTCTACAACAGCTACATCTGCATTATAAAATGTATCAAGTACATTTGTTTCTCCAAAATCCAATTTTTCAAACTAAAAAAATAACAATCAAGTCAACATTTAGATTTAAAAATCATATCTTTTAATAACAAAAAATATTTATTACCTGAATATGATGTATATTAGCATTAACTAGATTGCATGCTTGTCTAACTTCTTCTAAGGCTCTTCTTCTCTGAGCCAAATGTTCTGGCTGTTGTAGATCCAAAACACAAGCTACATCCATTCTAGGTCTACCAGAAATGGTTGTATGTCCAGAAATATCACTATGTGTTCCAATACTGTCCGTACTAGAGATACCTTCCGCGGTTGTTAATTGTGCAGCTATTGTAAAATATTATATAGAATGATTAACAATTTCAAATCTTTTTTTGACAAATTAGATATAGCAAGAAATTACCAGTCATGTCTATTGTATCGCCACAAATGGATGGCATGTTGCACAATTACTAGGTGGAAATAATATTTTTAATTTCTACTTAATAAAAGTTTGGAAGCTTCAGCGAACAAAAGAATTATGAATTCACCTGTTTCAAAATAAAATATAACATAATAATAAATGATGAATTTTTGTTACTATTATTAAATATATTTTAACTATTAATATAAAAATTTAATTTAATAACTTTTAAAAACATTACAAATTAAAGAAGAATGAAAATTTTAAAAAAATTATACAGTTTATACAACTTCTAAATGAAATTTCAAATAATCATTATAAAAAAAGATTAATCTCTAACTTTGAACTACAACGAAACAAAATGTAAAAGAATCATAGACAAGAATTCAGTTAGTGACATTGCCTCGCATAAAACTAATGCATAGTGGGTCATAATTATTCTACGAATACTAGCAGAGAATTCTTGTCATGGAATTGTTCTTTAATTAAATCTGAATACATGAAATACCTTTTGCACTGCACATTATAGATACAATTGTCCATTTCTTCTAGAACATAAATCCGGAGTCGAGGTCGTACAGTATAATTCACATAAAGAATTTTCTTGTTAGTTCACAGATGGCAGAAAGATCAGTTGCTCTGCCGATATAAAAATAGAAACTCTTAAGATAGAACGCATTATAATAAGAAAGAAATGATAATTGCGATTAACACTATAGAACTAAAAGTCACGACTACGCAAATCATTTAACTACGTTTAAATATAATTTTAATTCCATGCGATAAACAAGCAATTAAAAGTACTAATTATCGCAAAAAAATAATTTATTTCATCGAATAAATTGAATATATACATAAGTATATTAGAAAGAAAATTTAATTAATTTGTATGTCGACTAAAATATTTCTTTCAATATGATTGTTAACGCAGTATTAAATGAATTAACCTTCAGATACTTCGATAGTAATGCATGGTCATCGTTCACGGACTTTATACTCCGTAGAATTAAAATATCTGGCATAAGATAGTCCGAATACTATTACCGCAAAACACTTTTGTCGATCGACTAGAATCGACCTTTTAATCGGAGAACATACTATAGAAAGAAGTTGAGCAATATAAAAAAGATAATGATTTTATAGGTTATCCGGATTCGATTGCATTAAATGTTAAAGTACAAAGACACTGTGGAAACGTACCAATGAACTCCATTCGAGTAGGATATCAGAAACAGGAAGAGCAATCATATGAATAAATTGTTGGAAGCTACGATTTTTCTACTTATATGCTTGTGAATAGAATAAGAAACGTCTATTTCACTTCTTTATTCATCAGATTTGGACGCTATCAGATTTAATATTTATATTTAAAAACTACATCTATTTCATAAATTTGTTCTTAAAAATTAGACTTCTTCTTTCATATAGATGGTAAATATATATATATATAAATGTATATAATTGCTATAAAAGAATTAATTATAATAATTTGTTTTTAATAAAATTTATAAGTACATTTGGTTTAATTTTATTGCTTATTGTTAGAAATCTAAAGAAAATTTAAATTTAACGATAAACAAAATAAAATCATTATTTCATTTAAAAAATATTTATTATATTATTATAGTTTGTTGTAATTAACTTACTTGAATGACAGAGAATCAATGAGAGAAACAGTAAAGAAAAAATCATGAAGCATAAGCCTATTGCTGGATAATCCATTAAATATATATTATGCAATCCAAAATCAAAAATAACTGCAATCATTGCAGAAAGGGTCGGAAAAGTGAACATAATTCGTATATACGCGGTTTACGAATGCGTGAAGAATAGTGGGGTGCAGTGATGCGCGGAGCGGCCACTCCGCAGCGCTCCCCTTTCATTAGGAACACAGAATAAATAAGAAAGCATAGCTATCATATACTATCTTGCTGATGAAGAATTATACTCTTACTTTTCGTACAATCCGTGTATTACATAGTATTTTGTGATTAAGAGCGTAGATTGTAAAGAAATCATACATATAATAGTAGACAGAATTAATATTATACTTCTTTATCAATCATACTATTATGTTACAGGGGGACCCCAAGAACTGGCCTGCCCCACGATAGACCGAACAAAACACGTCATTTCTCGGGATTGAGATTTTCTCGCTCTATTTAATCAATCTTCTTTAATGTATGTTAATTCTTGGAAACAAAAATATAATATAAATAATAAATATTTTCATATAATATTATCTCATAAGTAATTTATAATATAAATTTATAATTTAATTAGAAAAATTAAAAAAAATAAGATTTAATAATTATTAACAAGCGTATTGATGTAATTATAAGTTATATACGCAATAATTATAAAATGGAAATGGAATGTATAATTATTTAGTATACCTTTAAAAAAAACATTAATTTTAAATATTTCTAAATAAACAACAAAATTATATGTAAATATAAATTTTCATAATTTTTTATCAGAAAATTTTCTTTAATAACCGACGAAACTTTAATGAATGAAATAACGAAGATAGATCATATTCTAACTTGAGATACTTGCCTGATCATTGGGGAGTCTCACGGTGTAGAAACTGTTTGAGGAATGCGTGTAATGCGTGTACGTACACGTCACGTCTACTCATCGTCGCTGTCACGTACAAGACTTATCGTCATGTATGTGCGTCTCTGTCTATATACCTACGTATGTCAGTATGCACGTATGCGATTCATCATTTTACATGTCAATCTTAAAAATGTATACGTTCTTAGCGATATGTTATACTATACTATATGTTATATATTGTTATATACTATACTATATGTTATATATATTTATTCTCTTAACATAGAATTTTGCTATGAAAAATATTGAACAACTATAATTGTTAAACAGAATTTATTGAATATATTATTGTGAAATTGTTGTTATTTATAAATATCATATCTGTGAAAATAAGTATTCTTAACAAATGATTAATCTTTAACTTCTATGCATTATAATCTATTACAACAATTAGGAAATTAAATAATAACATAATTTTTTGTTAATATAATCAATCATATTTTTTCTAAAAATATCAATCAATTTGATTAAAATTAATTTTGAATTATTTAAAAACTTTAAAAATATTTCAAAATATTGCATAAATATTATTTTCCAAGAAGAATCTTTCTTGTGGCTCCAAAGTTTTGTCCAGCTTGAGTGGCTCCTTTATTGGTACCAGCTTGAAGACCAATATAACCTTCACCAGCTCTTAATTGTTCTTCTGTGAAATGTCGTTTATTCTCTTCTGCTGGTCTTGGCCCCAGCCATGGACCACGCCATTCTGGATGTTTATATGTCTACAAATTCATTTATTATCATTATTATTATTATTTTCTTTTTTTATAATACACAGAAAATATATTCAATAAAAATTATTACTGTGCGGCCGATAGCAAAAATAGTATTGGTCACTTGCGCGATATTTTTCCTTTCTATAAGATCAACTGCTTGAAATAAATCTACATCTGGTACTCCATATTTTATGCATGCTTTCTGAAACCTAAAATAATAAAATTTAAAATAAATTATAAATTATAATAATGTCTAAAATAATTTAACAATGTCACTGAAATTTTTTTAAGTTTTTCTAAATAAAAGGCGTATGTAATTAACAACATAGCTAGATAGAATTGAACGACAGATAATCGAAATGTGTATAATAATCATTGAAATCTCTTTGAATTTCTAAAAATTATATATTATATAATGATTATAATTTTCTACTAAACAAGCAGACATATATGGCACATCATTGTTATTTAATATCCAAATTATTTAATATCCAAATATTTATTCTATATTAAGAATACATTTTTAACTTCAATGATATTAACTCATCTATCTTATATTAATATTAATACATGATAAATAATGATAAATAATTTTAATAAGAATTAAAAAATAAAAATATTAAAATTAATAATATAAAGTAAAATATTTAATATTAGTATTATATTTTTTATTTCATTAATCACATTTTATAAATCATAAATATGAATTTAACAGATACAATACACATATAAGTTGTATGCATGGAACTGCCATTTTGTCGGCTTCGATACAGCTATGTAATATAAGAAACTTGAGGCAGGCCAGTATTAATGAACTCTCCGAGTATAAGGAATGTAGAAACAAAAGAAGCATACATGATAAAGATTCTTAACCTCTATGTTACTTCTGCTTTCCGCATAAAAAGGGAGTAATGCGGAGTGGCCGCGCTGCGCATCGTTCGCCCCACTACTCAGAAAAGCGCTCTTAAACATTGAAACGCGCCAATTGCCGCATGCGCACGCATCATCATAGTCAAATATAATAAATGTTATGTTTCTTGCATTTTACCAAAATCTTCTTACACAAGCCTTGTTGAGAATATCTTATGAATTTCATTCTTTTTCTTCATTTATTTAAATATAACATTAATTATCTTAAAACTAACTTTTAAGCAAAACGAACAAATCTTTTATCAAAGTTTTAATAATAATATTTTAATTTTATAATTAAATTTTTTATAAATAAAAAATTAATTAAATGATATAAATTGAAATATAATAAATATAAAAACATTTTTATTATTTTTATCAAATTGTATGTCACATTTTTTTTAATAAACATAAGCTCTTTATTATGATAATTTTATAGATCTTTTTATAAAACAATAATTGTATATTTTATGATATGCTTTTTATCTTTGTAGAATAATTATGATGATTCCAACCTCGGACTTTATTGATACTTTTTTATCAGGCTATCAGCTAACTCAAGAAAGAATGAGACAACTAAAATTTCGCGCTAAGAGCATCGATTTGAAGTCAATAATCGCATATCGTTTGATCTCTCGATCTGAACGACTACGTGACCAATGCTCTCGACTTCGATAGATTGAATCGAGAGTAAAAGACTGTCGATCGCGTAAACTCGACTGTACAGCAGGAAAGCATAATATCAAAGAAAGTTCACTACACAAGTAATGTAAATTAGTGGAAATTAAATGTTATTTTAATACTTAATTTTTATTGCAATCTTAAATGTTAATTTCAAATGTCAATAACATTTCAATTATTCATCCATGCAACGTGATTCTTATATTTCTTGCAATACATACTGATTAAGATTGTCCATCATCTTATAATCACCACCTGATGTATTAATTTTAGTAATGAGATCTGGCTGCAATTTATTCATAAGTTTACAAAGCAATACACCATCTCGCAAAGCATCCTCATAATTCACACCTAAAAACATATATTCCATTAATTAATATAAAAAGAATATAAAGAAGATGAATGAAAAAAAGAATTATTCAGATCTCCGTTCCTTAACCTATTGAATTGAAATGATCGTTTTTCTTTGTAATCGATATAACTAAGGGAAAAAAGAAAATCTAGTAATGAAAAGAATGCCAAGAACCACAGTAGCATCAGGATAACAGAAAAATAAATCTCGCTTTTCCCGAGACAAAGCGTAACTTTTAAAGTATTACGGCAAATGTCATGCGCATTTCGTGTCAGCCATTGATTTTCATTGTTGGCCGACCAATTATCGGTTCAAATGAATGCCAACAGTCGTTTCTCTTGTTTTATCCTTCCCCTTCTACTACTGCGATCGAGATTGCCGCGAAATAATAACAGAGGTTGCGTGCACCAGCACTCGTTTATGGCGTCCCATTATGCCAAGAGGTGCGCCAAGGGGGCATGGCATTTTTTGCCAGTCAGCCGAAAGATCAGGAAAAACCGCCTCCGTCTTCTATTCATTTTTTTTTTTTGGTCTCCAACGATGTGTCTCGATCAACGCCATCATTGTCTTGCAGTCGTCATGACTCGTGCGTTGAAGCAATCTCGTCGCCATTCGAAAGACACGCTGCATCTCAAATTGCCAGGAACCCAGCATCTGACTAGAGCTCATGCATCGATATCAAGCATGTATCGTTTATTGTCAAGTTCTCCTACCAATTCGATACGTACGTTTCGATATATCGAATATATTGACATACTACGCTCTCTGGTGAGCAACTTTATAAATTGTATCGATACATGACAATGAAGCGCTGCAATCGATGAGTGCAATAGTTGGTTCTTCTACATAATTATATATATATATATGAAAACATTTGTTATTAAAATAAGTTACGTGTTAGATAAAATAATATCTGAAAAAAAAATAAAAGTAAAAATGCAAATAATAAGTCTTTAAATAAATGACCTGTCAAGATTTTAAGATAAATAAAACTTATCGAGTGTGTTTTTATATAGATTATGTGTCGATTATACACAATGATAGTAATGAATAATATATGCAGCATCTATGAATATGAAAGTTACAGACTTACTAAGAAAACATACTAAGCAAGTAATTCTTCAGTTACATATATATTTTGTATAGAAATAAACATTGAAGCTATGTATTATATAGAAATGTAAGAAAGATTATTATAAGAAATTATGACATACTTAAAAGCAAACATTTCTTAACTTTTTTGTTTTGTTATATATTACAATACAAATATCTATATGTTATTTGCAATAACTAATATCTGTATAATTTATTACATATATATAATTCTTTCAAAGAATTTTTGGGACAAGAATTGATTGTTCAAAGAACTACTATCCTGATCTTATAAGGACAACATGTCACGTGGTTTTGCAATGGAGGGGATGCCATTGTATGCTTACCCCAAAATCTGTTCGCCTAATATAAAACTGGTCGTGTGCTTGAATTTTCGATTGATGAGTATTCGACAGTTGATCAGCATTAATACATACTACTATTCAGTTAATTCTTAATCAATTTCTAATTTTTAAATAACAAGAATAGTAATTTATCATATTTTTTTAAATATATCATATATCATATATATTTTTTAAATATATAATATATTTATATATATATATATATATTTATATTTATTACATATAAAATTGATTATGAATATTGATTGTACAATTATAATTAAGTAATAACTTTTATATATAGAATATATTTAGTATTTAAAAAATTTATCTAATTATTTATAACAAGATAATTTTTGAAATATCATTTATTATCAAAATTTATTAAATATATATATATAATATGATATATAGTTAAACTAATTTTTTTTAAAAAATAAGATTTAATTTTTTATGTTATAAATGCAATAAAAACATTTCTTTTATAGGAATAATTTATCTTAAATGAAGAAATAATACTATGTATATTTCAGCTACGTATATGAAACGAATCGAGCAAACCAGTCGCTTTTTCACAATATCCAGGTAACAGCCCGAGGGTGACAGTATCCAGCATCCTCTTCCAGATGAACGCGGGCAAATGGAATACAAACAAGCGTGACATACTGATACATTCCTGGTAATATTGAAACACGATGAGATGTCGTAAACGCAAGAAGATGACAGAAAATCGATTGAACGCCTTCCAGATCTAAACTGACTTTTCTGTTATGATTCTTCGTCGCTTTCTTTAGTACTTGAGCAAACATAGTAATATGATGCTAGCCTGATATTTTTCAGATGTTGTATGTCTTATTGCTGTCTTTGTTCATATCCGATACTATGTATCAAAAAAATATCGAGTCACAATAATATGTATTGGTGAATCGGAAACTATTACCATCTCCGATACTATCCTGTTACGTTAACACGTCATAGTCGTCATATCTCGACAGTTTGATGTGAAATCGATAAAATATATTAAAATGTATTTTTTGTGTATGTATATATATATATATATATATATATATATGTTTCTTTTTTTTAGAAATTTTATAGAAATATATACTATTATATTTAAAGAAGTAACAATAAATATTGAGTAATGTAATTGAAAGAAGCGATAATAGTTAATTATGAAAGAAGAACGCATGGGAACTTATGGGAAGTAATTGTAATATTTAATCTACTTAATCAAATATAGATATATAACTTCTATCTATCTCTTATTAACAAATATAGAAGAAATTAAAAATAAAACAGCTCAGAAAGATGCGTAAGATTATTAACTATTATTATAAAAAGAAACGAAATCTTTAGCAGAAATAAATCTATGAATTTCAACGAACACGTTTGCGTGTTTCAGTATCGATTTAACGTCAGTTTCATGTCATAAAGACGTCAAACACACCGTTTTCACCAGGACAACATCCCCGACTTGAATTTACGACCGCCAGCGAGCAACAGGTTTCGCGGGAACAAATTTTCTCACACATAGAAGTCAGTTTTTCTTTATTTTTATAATAAATAAAATTCTATCAACAATCTTTCCTCATATAATATTATTAAATTATATTAATTAATAAATTAACACTTTATGATCTTTGATTAAATTTTTATATTTTTAATAATTTCAATAAAAAATAAAAATTAAAAATTACAAAGAGATTTTTTTAAGCAAAATTTTTTTTAATTTAAAATTGCAATTTTATATAAATTTATTTTATTCTATATCATAAAATATTTGTGCAAAATTATAAAGCATTAGTTAATATAACTAATTGATTAATTAAAATTTCTTTATAGGTAGCTATATTTAAATGGAATCTGAGGCTACTACCTGTTGCTTTTGATCGTAAATCTACCCTCGGGCTGTAATCCTGGTAGGTTAGTCTCAGAATGACGTCATTGACGATCTTCTGACGGACAAGTGACACTTATTGATGTTTCTCTTCAATCTTTTAACCGAATGAATTGCAATTTCTTCCAAAGAAAATATTCTTATTTTCTGAACGAATACAATGAAATTTAGACGAATACATGGAAAGCAGCCCTTGGTTGGCGGGAAAGCCATAAATTCATCTACTATCCCTCGTTACTACCCTAGTAACTGTGAGCTTTCGTGACATCACGTAACGTTTCGTGACGAGCACTTTGACATATCCGATAGCTTCTATTTATAAAAGTCATAGACAAGATACTACGTTCAATATCTGCTAGAATTATCTTTTAAGGAGAAAAAAAGAAATATATAATGGGTATAAGGATCGATACGCTGACGTGGCGTCTAATATGTAAATAAATTCCTCAAACATCTGCTAGTATCCTGATGTAAGCAAGTTACTTGTACCACTGTGACGAATAGATGACTGACACTTCTCTTTTTCAAATTCTTGGATTTCTTCTTGTTAATATTTAGAAAATGTTTTCAATATGAAACATTATAAAGTATTATAATTAAAGAAAAGAAATGATCGAGTGATACTATATTTTAATCATTAACAATATATGTTGATAATTTTAAAAATTATTTATCTATAACAAAAATCAAATATTGGAAAAATAAAATATGATTATGAAAATTTAAGTTAGAACTTGCAATAAATGCATAATACTGTATGTATGTATGTACACACGTACGCGCGCGCGCGCACGCACGCACACGCACACATGTGCGCACACACACAATTTTATATATATATAATATATAACTTATATATATATATATAAGTTGTAAAATATAATATTTAACATCTTTTGTTTCAAATTTTTTTATAAATTTACAAAAATAATAAAAGTTCGATTATTATAAATGATTCTTAAATTTAAATTTGTTTCAGAAAATGAAAATAAAAGGGTGTGCAAGAAGGTGAATATGAAAAATGACACAATGCAATGTTTGACTTGACTATCCAGACTCTCATATGTGATCCTGATACATTGGCGTCCTTACGACGTAACATGATGAACAGATGACGCTAAATCAATATACGTCGTCGGCAAATGATTGCTAAAAATCGTTTAACGGATCCTTTAGTTCGGTTTTTATTTTACTTATTGTCTATGCAATTAATGATAAAAAATCTAATTTTAATTTATATTATCAATTTCCAATCATAGAAAGATAATTTTTAATATTGTTTTAATATTTTACAATCTTAACATTTCACAATCATTTAATATAATATAATTAAATAATTGTTATATTATATAAAGAAATAATTGATTTATTTTAAAAAATTTTATTTCAAGATATTCAAAGTTTTATACTCAAATAAATCGTCAAAATTATTAAAAAAATTTTAATGTTCAAATAATATGTAATTTTTCTCTCGTTTAAATAATATTTCTAAGTATGCAAATTATACAAGGGTCGTGTCCAGCATGCCACACGAGCTTCCAGGAACAGGCTAACATCCACAATTGGAAGACTCGAGAATCTTGAAATACCAATTCCAATTGCAGGTCATCGAAGGTCAGGAATACTAGGGACGAATTAGAAGGATGAAAATGTAGGTGAAAGATAAAGGCAATGAACTGAAGCAGTTGTCTAAGTTCAATTTTAAACGAGTCAATAACATCAAAAGCTTCAAATACCCGGCTTACATCATCGTGTAGAGCTATTTCTTGCTGTGGGTGGAACTTATACTACATAATACTAAAGGGATAGTTTGTAACATGATACAAAATCTAGCTATACGATAGAATTTATTTATCTTTTATGCTAAAATGATAATTATTTATCTTAGAAATCAAATTTGTCGAATAAAAGTTTTAAAAATAAGAATCTTTTTAATTTTAAAATATTGCAATCTGATATCGTACAAATATAAAAAATATTAAATGTTATATTTATTTTAATTTAAATACTGTTCTTAAACAATTAATCGTTACACGAATAAAGATATATAATCATATGTTCAACACGGCAATTGCATCGTCGCCTGACGTATTTCTCAAACCAGGGGTACACGTTCGACGTAGGGGTTGTTATCCAGTTTCCGTTCAATAGGGTGACTCGAATGACGTAACAAAGCGCGCGTTTTATTAGGAGAACATCGATAAATGGAGGATGAAATTACCCTTAACAGCTCCTGTCACCAACCACCTTTCGCTCTCTATTGGTGTTCCAATATTAGCTTGTCGCGGTCAATAATTATTATTTAATCTAAATTTATAAGAATTATATATAAAATCAAAGTTACTATTTTCTTTATAAATTTTTTTTTATTAATCTTTTATTTCATTTTAAATTGTTCTTAAATATTGTTTTAATAATAAATTTTTGTATCGTTCATTTATAAACATCTTTCATATATTGCAATTAAATATTCCAATAACTGACCTAGTCAACAAATTTAACCTTTACTACGTCACGCAGTCTGACATTCGTATCCGGATATTATAGGGTTGAAGTTAGCCTTTGTATGCATTGCACTGATCTTGAACGGGGGTGGTTATTGACACGCTTTTCGAACTGCACCACCTCCGGAGAACAGGAGTTCATATATGACAATATATGGAGCAAGGGAATGACATTATAAACTTCAATTCATTTTATCTTAAGCTTAAAAATAAATGATCATCATTAAAAAATTAATAATCATACCTGCTGGAAATTTCTCTCCAATTACTTGTTCGATCCATTGCTGAGCCTCGGCTTCTTGATTTGGTTCTCGCTTGCCAGCAACCTATAATCAAAATGTTTTAAACACTATTTTAATATTTTTTAATGATATTAATAATTTTATATATCAGTACGCTTAATAGCTTCTTTTATCATGATTTTAATCAATATTTTCAATATAATGTTAAACTTAAAATTAACTTTAAAAATTATAAACTAATTAAATTTTAAATTCATGTTATATTCATATACTCATTATAATTCATTAATATTTCATTTATGCACATGTCCATCCGATCTTATATAAAATTTCTTTATGAAATAAATAACATTTTTTCCCGAAGCGAATTTTGTTTTTGTAACAAATTTATCAGTTTCCGCAGAAACTTTCAAAAATTGCCGTAGCCGATGGTATTTCACATCGTCATGGCGGGGTATTGGTAAAAGTTTTCAACTAGCAATAATCGCACCTCGGTAGAACCTCATTGGTTACGATATCGCCACTGCGCAAAGCTAACGAGTCTATCTTCCTCAGCCCTACTAATAACACTGGCGTAATCTTTCGACAGTGAGAATCCTTTCTTCCTCGACGCCATCTCGTAGCAAGATGAGTAACTAACAACTCGAGTGAATGTAGGCACAAAACTACGTATATTTTAAATATAAAATATGAATAAATAAATGTAATTTTAAAACTTAATTTCATATATTAAGAAATTATTCAAGATATTTCTTTAATAATGTATTATTATAAATATATATAAATAAATCTAAAATATGATTTTTTCTTGAACTCAATTTTTCAGGTATTATGAATAATGTATTTGCAATTGACTGCAAGTCAAGGGATGCGTTAAGTATTTATTGGAAATGCATTGTCACAGGAAAACACGAAAGCAGGAGGTAGCATGCTAAGTACACATGGAAGGACGCTATATAATGGAATCTTACTCCATTCTTTCTCTTCTTTAATTAAATGTATAATATGTAAATAATTCTTTAATTAAATGTATAAAAATAATATGTAAATATTATATTTTTTCTTGTTGTTTTTAATTCTGAATGAAACGAAATAATCCAGCAATTTTCAACTGTTTTCATTCTAATATTTTATTTCGGAACCAATTAAATAAAGAATAAATTTGGCAGAAAGTGTTGAATTAAAATCATTTTTTTTTTGAACGCAAGAAAAATATTCTAAATAAATACAATTATCAAAGATTTCAGGAAGCAATAATAATCAGATTAATGCTATTAAATTTATATTTGTTATGTAATTCAATCCCGATATAAAGAACGCAAATATGAATATTCGCTCCAGCCATTTACGCAATTCTGTTGTATTACGATAAATTTGGAAATAGCGTCGATTGATGAAATCTAAACTCGGCGGTGGCCTCACCCTTCGAAGTGGCCAGAATCCAGAAATTACAAGCGTCTTGCTGTTATCGGTGTCTTTCATCTGGCGTTCATCCACGGACCAGTTAAATATCGTTCATCGTCAAAAAAAACACCCACTTGTTCTAACTTTTCCACAACTTTGTCGTCAATCACAGATTTCTTCCGTCTATGACGTCAATGATATCAGCATTTAACAATAAACGACTAAATATTTAATCGTTTATTGTTAATTATAACTTTAACTCCAGTTCCAGATTATTCTCAAAATTGTATATATTATTTTTTATGTTATTTTTAATCACTTAGTATTTCAAGAATTCGGTAATTAATTTTATCAAAACGCTATATGTAAAATTGGATATGAAATACAAAAATAAGCAATCCAGTCTTGTAAATCAATTATGATATATGGCCAAAAGATCTTTGAAACTAATTTTATATAACTAATAATATAAAAAAAAAAAAAAAAAATATTAAAACCTGTATTTTCTTCATTTTAAAATCATCATTCCTGAATCTTCTAAATGTTGATTATACTTCTTAAATTTTTATATTCTATTATTTAAAAGCCTTTGAAATAATCAAAGTTGATGACAAAATAACAAGAAAAAAAAATGAATTTTTCATCCATCATTAAAAACGTTACAAGCACATTTTCGTTCAGTCTAGTAAATAGGGCTTGCAGTGTCAAGATCTGATCGTGGGCGGGGGTATGGGAATACCCAGTGGGCAAGTGGCCAAACACTCTTTTCTGAATGTCGGTGAAAAGGATATGACGGAGGGGGTACCGGCATATAGCGTCGGGACGCACAGCGTCCGACTTAGTCTCTAGTCAGCGTCATCGTTCAAAAGTCGTTCAACAGAAAAGCGCACATTATCTCCGTGGCAACATCGACGGCGTTCAACAAAAAGAAAATAAGGAAACATGCCGGTATGTGTTCATTATCCTGTCGATGTGTACGTTCCATGGAACGTACATGGAAATAATGCAATGCGGAATCGCGATCTTGATGACAATTCGTCAAATAATGATATAATTGAGATTATAACAAGAATGAATAATTTCTCATTATGTTATTGCCGTGTATTTTTACTTTTATTTTCTTATTTTAGAGTCTTAATTACAATAGACTTTATTTCGTTCTTGCGATTTTTCAAAAATTCTGGATTAATCCGATATTCCAAAATTGTAAAGAAAAAAATTAATAGGAAATATGAAGAGTTTGAAAGATATTATAAAGTAGATGTTTGCAATTTGTTTTTGATTCAATCAAAGAATAAAATAGGATAATAGACACGAAATAATAATAATAATAATAATAATAATAATAATAATAAAACTCGAAATTTTGTAATTTGCAATAGCGATCGATTTTGACTATATCTCCTTCTTCTCGTTCGGATTATTTATATCCTAAGATAAATATACGTAATATATATTCTAACGATATTTTCAAGCCGTTAATTCAAGAAACTGGAAAAAGATTATTATTGCTATATAACTTCTTTCAGATTTAAAATTTATAACAAAATTTTTGCTTTATTTTCTAAAAATTTATTTAAAATTATTTATTGATCAATTTTATTTGATTATTAATTGCATTTCAAATTTCAAACATAATCTATTATTAAATACGTTCAATCTATGAAGCGAGTCTTTCGTGTATTTTCAAAAGAAATTAATGGATACTCATTTTGATCAAAAACCAAAATTACTGGAGTAAAGATTCAAAAATTAATTAATTTAATTTTAAATTTAATGAATCTTTGCATCAGGTATTACGTTTTTGAGATAGATTCGATCTGAATGAAAACATCACGTCCCTTGAGAATAAAGCTTAAAATACAATCTCGAGAGCGTTCGAAGAAAACTACATTGCTTCGAAAGACTTGATATATTGCAGATATTCCGTACATTTTCTTGCAAGATCATCGTTGATCCTTATTTTTCGATCGAATAGAAATAGACTTCTAGTAACACTATGCAATCGTTGAAATATTCGAGGCAAAATCGTGTGGAAAATCGTAACGTATTGGAGCTTATTTTTGCTATAAATACTGATCTATCGTAAATAAATGAATGCCAGATTTCATTTACGTCAATTGTTCGTTGGCATTTTAGATCGATGCAAAAGATGTTAATAAATTGCTTACATTTATCACAGAGAAATGTTTATATCCATGTTCCCTTCTCGATAATTTCTTATAAAAAAAGAGATCATTGTATGAGAAAACATTATGAGACATAATTAACGATTAAAAGATATTTCGATATTTTCAAATTTCTTTTGCAAACGATCATTCTAAAAAACAGAAAACATTACAAAAAAAAAGTCATAAAAATGAAACAATTGTCAGAATGCCAGAAATGTAAATAATTTCGTTTTATAGACAATTTTACCAGAAATTAGTAAAACTGAAGATTCATATAGTACGGAAACAGGTGGCCGAACATTGTTGCTTCTTGCCAGTTTTAATAAAAGCCAACAAATCGGTCGGCGTATTTTATTTTCGATGTTTGCTTAATACCCGCGGTAACGTAATACCGTCGCGATCTATTTCTGTTCCTGACATTTTTAAATTGCCCGGCAGCACTTCGCTGGATCATCCCTGACTCCTAAATCGATATCTGTGCCACAATATCCACCACATACGATTCTAATTTAAGATGATACAATTGACGAAAATAAAACTTCCGATTTCTAGGCACGTAACAAGGAACAAGAGAATGAGATTTTGACATGGATCGAAACCGTCCTAGGAGAAAAACTTCCACCTGGAAATTACGAAGATATACTCAAAGATGGAGTGATTTTGTGCAAGCTTATCAATAAATTGGCGCCTGGTTCGGTAAAAAAGATTCAGACTAAAGGAACTAATTTCCAGCTTATGGAAAATGTTCAGAGGTATTTATAATAATTCGAACTATATTTCAATTTAAATTTAAATTAATAATTTGCAATTAATAGATATTATCGTTATTTTTGGTCAGATTTCAAGCGGCTATTAAAGAATACGGTGTCCCACAAGAGGAAATCTTCCAAACAGCTGATCTTTTCGAAAAGCGTAATATTCCACAGGTTACATTGTGCCTTTACGCTTTGGGCAGGATAGTAAGTATCGTGAAATTAATTTAATTTTTAAATTTCAGAGAAAAATGAACATTCAATGAATCGTGATTCTCTTCTCCATAGACACAAAAGCATCCTGAGTATACAGGTCCACGTCTAGGACCAAAAATGGCCGAAGAAAACAAAAGATTGTTCACAGAAGATCAGCTTCGAGCAAGCGAAGGCCATCTCAATTTACAAATGGGATACAACAAAGGAGCCAGTCAAGCTGGTCACGGTGGATTTGGCAATACTCGACATATGTAAATTTTTTACAATGCATAAAAAATACATTATAAACTTATAAAAACATGAAAATCTATATAAACATTTACATAGATATAAATATTCTTTCACTATCTACTTATCGATCTCGAAATATACATGGTTGAAGAATGCAATTAGCAATTAATTTTAAATATTTAGTCACTAATCTATAGCTGATCTCTCTATCTGAAAAAAATTCAACCAAATCGATATTTTGCTTTCTCGTCGAATACCTACGAAAACATACATGTCTTGTAGACATTATAACAATGTAGTCTACAATCTCAATATACGTATATTACCGATGTTACATGTTATATGTTATGAAATTTTATTATTATGTATTCAGTATATATAAATATGAAAATGTTGTTGATAAACTACAATTAAAAAAAAACAGACACATTATGTTGTAATTACATATATAAATAAGTTAAATATACAACATTAATATACATTATGTATACAACACGGTATAGGTATGCAATATATTGAATATTAATTTATCTTTCGTGAATATTTATTGAAAAAAATATGAAATATGATAAAATTCTAAATAAATTATCATTTATATCATATGAAATAATATAACTTAAATTTATGTATAAAGGATTTTGCAATTATTTTATATATAAAATTTTACGTAAATTCTTATATTGAAGATTATCTTATCAAACTGAAAGAATAGTGTAATATCTTTCCTAAGATTTATTATTATTATTATTATTATTATTATTATTATTATTATTATTATTATTATTATTATTATTATTACTATTACTATTATTATTATTCTCACATAATTTGCTAATACTATGTAAATAACAATTGTACAAAATAAAAAAGCAATACTGCTATTTTATATTATCTATATTATTACATCATTCAAATTCGTAATCACAATTATAACTATATATCACAATTATAATTATGATACTGAAACATTTAAATTTTTAATTTCATTTATAATATAATCTTAGAAAAAGAGAAAGCTAAAAAAAATTGTGATTTCTTCTTATTCAGAGTAAAGTGTTAAATTTTTGGCAAACATTCATATAACTAATATAAATATAATGACCGTTTCTAAAATATCACAAATCATAAATGACAAAAAAGAATTTGATTCAAACTTTTATTTAGTTTGGCATGTCTTAACCCCTTTTAGTTATTTTTGGATATTCGCAGTTACCAGACACGTGTGTGAATTTGACTGACGGTGAATTTGCGTTATGATATCGTTAACATATCAAGTATTTATATTCCATAACACTCGATAATTTGTAATTATATAAATTGTAATCGAAATATGTAATTGAATTTTATATTGTAATATTATTGAAAGATTGTAAAATTTAAAAAAAAAATGGAATGGATTTTATAATATTAATAAAAGTATAAATATAAATCAAGATTATTTAAATATAAATCAAATCAATATCAAATATAAATCAAATATAATATCAATAATCAATATATCAAAATGATTCATAATTTACAGACTTTCTAGAATTAAAAACATTGACGAAAATACTTTGACTTGTATATTGAATCAAATATTTGAAAAAAAAATAATCTTTCGATATATTAAAAAACTTTTTAATATTATTATATTATTTGTGAAACATTTTTTTTAATAATTATAGATACTTTTCACATATAATATCATTTCAAAATGTGATTTAAAAAAAAAATAAAAAATTTCAATAAATATAGTATACTTTGAATTATAGTATGTAGAATGCGTAATTTTATAAATAAAAAATATAAATTAATATTTTAAATTATAAATATATGGATAAAGCGAAGAAAAAAATATCTTTTCACACTTATCCATTCTTTTCATACTTATACATTCAACTTAAAATCATAATTAATTTATATTTGTGATATAATTTCACTTATCATAGAAAATTATTATATATTTATTATATATTTATCATGAATCAATAATTGAATGTAATTTATAATTTAAAGGTTATGTATATCAATCAATATAAATAATTTCATGCGTATAAATAATTTCACTTTATCTTTATTTTTATCGCATAAAAATTAATTAAATATGCTTCTATTATATAAAATTATATATAAAATTCTTTTTCACACAACTTACTTGCCAGAGTGGACGCCCAGGCATGATGAATACTGTTTGTAAATGCTCTTTTGTAATGCCAAAACGTTGGAGATGCTGGTAAAGCTTAAGCAACTCAAGCTCAAAAAATGTACGCTTCGGCCACTGTGCTGCGTATATATGTATGATAAATTTGCATTTGTGTTGGTGAATGTGCAGCGCTTCTATATATGGATCACTTACTCACCATCCACCTTGGTACTCATCATATATGAATATCTAAACATGATATTTTTTGGAAAATATGCTTCAAGAATCATGTAAACATCATTTTTCATTGATTAAAAACAATTTAACACAGTTTTATAATTTCTCTTAAAATGTATTTCTTTTTTTTACGTATTTCTTTTTGAAAATAATTTTTTTTACAATTCTATTTCGATACAAACATATAAAATTAAATAAATGATAAGAAACATAATAATAACTTGACATTATATGTAAAATATAATTTTATTTTACAAATATTAGTCATATTTCCATATAGTACTTTCATAGAAACCGTATATAACAACGGTAGCGTGGCCGAGCGGTCTAAGGCGCTGGTTTAAGGCACCAGTCTCTTCGGAGGCGTGGGTTCGAATCCCACCGCTGCCATTTATTTTTATGTCTTATTTTCCAATAATTTAATACATCTTAAATTCCATAGATTACATTTTTCCAATTTTTGCAAATTTACAGTTAATGAAAGATGACGATAAGAACTCTCTTGAAAATGCAATGAGTTGGGTCGGCACGCGGCGTCATGATTCACACCTATTAGGAGACTAAATTATAAAAAGAGTTTTTCTATTTCTTTATCGTGAATAACAATACCGCTTTTTTTATAAACTATATACTAACATATTAATTAAATGGCTGTATGTCATAGATATCATATGCTTTAAATAAATATTTAACTTACATATATATTTTTTAATATAACGAATATTTAAATTACAGAATACAGCTATCATTCAATACATTTTTTATTATGTGATTTAATAATTCTCGTCCATATATAAACGAAAATAAAACAATTAAATACTTATGTGTTAAATTTTTATAAATATAATTATAAATAAATGAAAATTAATTATCTTTAAATTTTTATGTATATAAGCACTTATTTCATTATTATTGAATAATAATTCAAAATATAAAAAAAGATAAAATAAATAATACATATATAAATTAAGTATCATGAGAAATAAAAGATTTTCTTTATGATTAAAACCGTATATTATGTCGATTCTACGATTTTCTATTTTACCGATGCGCAACAATTGGGACATGGTATGCTTCTAAATAATATGTTAGCCTAATAAATATTTCATTCTGAAGATGCCACCACGAGCCACACCCTATGGATATACAAGATATTCCCATCTAATATCATTCGCAATCTTTTAGGAAATATAATTTAAAAATTGCATAAATTCTAAAAATGATAATCTTTATATATTTTAGCATATTTAAATATTGCATATATTGCTTAAATAGTTATTATTTAAAAAATTATTATTTAGTATTAAAATTATATTATTAAAATATATGTTAAATATATGTTGTAAGTTTTTCATAAAATATATAAATATATAAAAATATTTATAAATATATAAAAGTTATTATATTATGATGTATGAAAAAAATTAACATTTATTTAACTCCTATTTATATTAAAATTAATCAAAAATCAATTAAAATTAATAAAATAATCGATTCTAATTATACAAAGAACATATTAAATTTTCCAAAAATATAAATATGAAAATCTTGATTTTTTTATTTATCTGAATAGCTATTATATTATGTCAATAAAAAATTAATGGATGAAAAAATTTATTATATAAAGATTATTGATTTATATATATTTTATATTTATATAACATATTTGTATTTAAATAAATATAACAAAAAAGACTCCGTGGCGCAACGGTAGCGCGTCTGACTCCAGATCAGAAGGTTGCGTGTTCAAATCACGTCGGGGTCAGTAAACTTGGTTCATCTTCTTTTTATTTCAATTTGTATTAAATTTAAATAATTTTAAAACTTAAAAATAATAATAATAAATTATTTTTCTTTCAATTTTTCCTATTTTAAGAAAATATATAATATCATGCAGATTTCAGTATGCATTAAAATCTTTGAAATCTTGAAACAAATACTAATAAAAAAAAAATTAAATTTTTAAATTACAATAAAGTATTTACTAGGAATTAATCTAGTCATATTTTTTTGAAATTATTTAAAAATTATAACAATTATAAAGATTATATATATATATATATATACTTTACCATATAGAAATACAAATGTGATGCATGCTCACATCCCGCACACAAGATACAAAATATTAGGATAACATAAATGAACTACTTTTCTCCTTTCTCGTATAGTTGAGCAACATTCGCGCGGGCTGTCTCATTTATCCCCTTCTTAGATTAGGTTAACATGTTAGTCGAGGAAGCTATATTAATGTAACTTAACATATATCTCCTTTTTTTGTATATAAATGCGTTTTATTATTCTTCAAAATCAATTGTTTTTATATTTAATAAATAATTGTTGTTGTTATAATATTTAATAAATAATTGATATGAAATATTTGTAAAAAAGCAATTTATTATAAATTATATATATATGAAAACAAAATATTTTTCAAGCTAAATAATTGATTAAAATAGATATGTAAATATATCTATTTTACATATAAAAATTGTCAAGATTTAAAGTAAGATACTTCTTAATTAATTATTTTTAACTATTGTTTAATTAATTTTAACTATTGTTAAATATCATAATTATTTTTTTATTTTTTATTTATAAAAAATAATAATATTATTTATAAAAATATGAAAATCAAAATTTTAATTATTTTAATATTTATTATTAATATATATATATATACTTTATTTTTATATTAAAATGGTAATAAAAATATTTTAATATATTCATACACAAACAATTTCATATGTAAGGAACGAAACGATTCAGGAAATAACTGTTAATATTATTATATAACAAATAATTGTTATAAGGAACGAAACTTTCTATGTATATTGTTTTCAATCTTTATATCGATCTTACGTTTTCTTTTATTTTTAATTCCTGATTTCAAATTCCTAATTTATTTTTAATCCTATATGAAACATATCGAAGTATTATTAACTACTAACTTAAGAATGTATAAATTAAATTATTATTTATTATATTTACCATAAATATTGAGCTAAATTATAATGATATAAAAGTTGATAAATTAAATCATTATAATAACAAAAATATTTTTCTTAGCCTTAACAATAATAATATATAGTGTAGTAATATATAATTCTTTAATAATGATCATTGCCTACATTATTATATATTATTATTATATATTATTATATGAAAAAAAAGAGAATCGATTTCATAATACTTGGGTATCATAATTAAAAATAAATTAAATATATATATATATATATATATATATATATATATGTAATTATGTAGAAAAGTGTATAAAAATATATCTGCCTATGTATTATAATCCTCCAATGAATTTTTAGTTAGCAGATGAAATGGACATAATCAACAATTTAACCGACCTATAAATAGGAACGCAGGAATTGTTGTAAGGTATTAAAACGATAGATAAAACTTCCACGTTCGTTATGTTATCCGTTGATTGGAAAGACACAATTTTGAGGAAGAGCCGCATGGACTTTAAACACTTTTGTGATATAACACTACTTCACACATTTCTTTTCATTATTTATTAATTTGTTAATCCAATATGATAAAAAATTTGAATAAATCAATGATTTCAATATATCTCTGATGATTTACTGTTTTAAAATTTTATTTTATAATATATAGTATCAGCAATCTAACCTTCTCTATGTAGTATATAATGAAATCATGGGACAGTGACACCGTTTTTCCCCAAAATTGGAATTAATAATATTTTTTGTTTATGTACACATATATAATTAAAATTCTTTATAAAACATTCTTCATTATATTTTATAATCACAATATTCAATGATAATTCTATATTTTTTGCAAATGCAAATCTTATTAAACTTTCCCCTAAAATTAATGATTCGGAATAATGGAATTTGTCTTCTACATAGCTAAAGCTTGCAATAATAAGTAGTATATAGAACATATGTATACACATATACATTTCTACATTTATACTATACGCTTCTATTGGTAGCATTATGAAATTACTGATGGCTGCATGCGTCCCTGTTGAAAAAATTCCTCACGGGCGAAAGTCAAGGTATGATGGAATATTGTAACAGCATATTGGTTAGAAATGTTCCATGACTGCATGATATCCTAGTACTAGGAGGGGCTTTGTGAGACAACCCGCGCGAAACTCTTTCCAACGTAGGGAGAAATGTAGCTTCCTAAGTCAATATGTTTTTCGGATAATTCGGGACTTGTATACGGGATGTGAGCACGCGTGGGTTTTTACTGAACACATCAAAACCATTAAAATAATTAAAATTCTTTTTTTTCGTTTTAAACATTTTTATAAAATTAAGAAAAATATTATGCAATTCTTTAAATTATATAATTAAATTATATAATTAATGATAATTACTAATATAATACTAATATTCATGTAATTATATATTGTATAATTAATTACATTAATTTTATATTAATATATGATTTAATAGAAAATAGAATAAATTTTTTATGTACTTTATATACTATTTATTATTATATTGAATGATTCTTAATATAAATTGAATTATCAAAAAAATAAATAAATACATATTGTATGTGTACACACGCGCGCGCGCACACATACACACACACACACATGCATACAACATACACATGTGCGTGTATGTGTGATGGTTATATCACGCACATAGATACAAAAATGTAATATCTCAAAACTTTTCATTTTTGTACCATTGTTGATTATTATTGTTTATATACTAGTAATTATATAATACATTAACAAATGTTTTATGTTCATTATCGAATTATCAAATATGTGTCATATATTATTATTTAATATGATGAAGAAAATTTAAAAATTCAAATTATATTATTACATTATAAGAATTAATGAATGATAAAATTATTTAAAAAAAAAAGATACGCAAAAAAAAATGCAAAAAAAAAAATATTATAATGTTTTTTATCTTATACATTACTAATATTTTATTAATTTATAGTATTATTGTTTAATATATATTTATACAATATATTTTTAGTGATTTCCTTTTAATAAAGGATAAATAAATCGATGTTTTAAAGACTCCGTGGCGCAACGGTAGCGCGTCTGACTCCAGATCAGAAGGTTGCGTGTTCAAATCACGTCGGGGTCAAAAATGCTTTTTTTATTTCTATTTAATAAAATTATTAAATTAATAATTTATTTATAAAGTAAATTGAATATGAATTGAATTTTCTTATATCAAAATTATATATTTTTAAAGCTAATATTACTTTTATATATATATATATATATTAAAAATACTTTTAGTTTGTATATAATATTAAGTAAATAAACAGAATTTCATGTTAATAGTTAATTTTTAATTTTCTATCTAAAACAAGAATGAGTTATCTATTCATGATATGGAATGATATGGAAATTATAAAAAATATTTAAATATAATAAATATATAATAATACAATATAATATAATTGTAATCATATTTTATAAATTAATTTTAAATTATATATTTTTATATAACAAAATTTAATTTATAATATTTATAATAAATAAGCATTGAAGCAGTCGTGGCCGAGTGGTTAAGGCGTCTGACTAGAAATCAGATTCCCTCTGGGAGCGTAGGTTCGAGTCCTACCGACTGCGTTGTATTAAAAATGTCTTTTTTTATAAAATAAAATATAACAATAAATAATTAAAATACTCTTTATAAATTTTATTTTTAATATAGAATCTTAATATTATTTTATTATATTTTTATTCATTTATTATATACTTTTATCTAAAAAATTATTAAAGAGTAATCCAAAAATAATGAAAAATATTTAATTATAATAAGTTATTATTATTATTATGTTTAATAATAATTTAGTACGTATGGCGCCGTGGCTTAGCTGGTTAAAGCGCCTGTCTAGTAAACAGGAGATCGGGGGTTCGAATCCCCCCGGGGCCTTTCAAACATTAAATTTTTCTTTTAAATCTTAATAACAATAATATAATATTGCATAATAATTACAAAATATAGCTTTAAAATAAATATATTTGTAAGATATGAAGAAAAAAAAGCAAAGAGTTAGAAATACAATTAGAAAATTTTTAATATCATTTTAATAAGTAATTTTTTATTTAAGTAAAATTTAAAACTATTTATTTTTTCAATATATTTATATAAATAAATAAATAAAATATGAAATATAATAAAAAATACAAAACTTAGTATTTTATAATATACTTATATATCTTAGAAATCAAATTTATAGCCATTTCCGGAAACTTTCACTCGTGTTACTGATGGTGCTGATGAATAAGCAACACCTAATAAATTTTGAGATTGTTGCTCTTGTTGCAACTGAATTTGTTCAGGATGAACCTATAAATGATTAATATTGAATAAAAATTTTATATAAATTTAAATTGAACAAAAATCAAATAATTTTTACATAACATGCAACTTTAAATAACTTTTGTTGTTTTTACTTGTGTATGAGACTGTGTAGCTTGTATATTTTCTTGAGATTGAGTTTGAGCTTGAGCTTGCCGTAATGCAAATAGTTGCGCTAATTGTGTTTGATATATGTTAGCTGGTGAATAGCCATGTATATGGGGTTGTTGAAATTGTTGTAAATGTTGATAATAAGCTTGTGCATTAACTGGATCAATAGAAGCTTGATAAGGTAATGTAGATGCAGAAGAAACAAAAATAGGTGCAGTTGCATAGCCATGTGCGATAGGAAATATACCTGTGTAATAAATATAAGAATCACAATTATATTTTATAAAGATATGTAATATTTTGTATATAGTACAAACCTAAACCAGGATTTTTATAAGCAAGAGCGTTAGCAATATTTGGTAAAACTCTTTGCGCTAATTGAAGATTTCCAATATTGGAACTAAATGATTGATGTGAGTTAGGACCATTAAAAGCAAAAGCTGTTTGTATTAAACCTGGTCTAATAAAACTGAAAGACGCATGCTGATCAGAAGTGCCAAGAACATTTGTTGGTTTTACATCTTGAATGGATGATTCGGCATATACCGAAAAAAACATAATATAAGAAAATATAATATACTTCTGAAAATAATAACTTCTATAAAATACGCAATTAAAATAGATTATAATTAGAAATACTTACCAACATTTTATAACTTATAAAAAGTTTGAAAGTTTCTTGCTAAACAAATGACAATATAATCACTGATAAATATCAACACATTCTGACGTTAAAGTACTCTGTGGAGAGTTATATATCACGGAAGCAACTAAGTTGATACGTGAGTAGCATCGCATCGACATATTTTCGCTACATACAATTACACTTTCTCCAAGATACCAAAATAACAATTCATGAATAACAATCATTCAATATAGTTTTTCTTTTTATGATTAAATCAAATCATTAAAATATCATGCAATGATAAGATTTAAAAAAAAAATAAAATAAAAAAGTAAAGTGTTTATAATTTTATATCGTTAATAAAATTATTAATTGTTGTACATAAAATTTTAATAAATATTTTGTACATTTTAAAATATATACAAGATTTTAATTAAATAAAACGAATTTTTATTAAAACGAATAGACATAAGACAGTGAAACATTTTTGTTTAATTTGTTTGTAACATAGATGAAAGTTGCTTTCATTGACATTTCATTTCATTTGACATGCATGAGTTATTAATTGTAATCAATTAATCATGGATGGAATATTAAATAAATTATTTTACAGGCAGTGCTTTGATTTATTCATATTTTGCACACATAGAAGTCTTATTTATTTTTTATTGTAAAACATTTTTAAATTTGTTTTGAAAATATTTTATACTCTTTTGTATTCAATAATTTGCAGTATTTTATATTACAAAATGTTCTTTTAAATTTTTATATAAACATTGCATGTTATATAGTATAATATCCAATATAAAAAATTTGCAATACAAAGATACAATTGTCTATTTGTAATTTTAATTTTGATATAATATTTATACATGTTATAATAATAAAATTTTTATTGCTATTCATATTATAAAATTTTTAATAATAGTAATTCCTTAATTCCTTTAAACAATCAATATTGTGCATACCTTAAATAGGTATATTTTTCAAAATACATCATTTCATTATGTTTATAAATATTTCAATGATTTTAGTATTGATAAATTAATCATAACATAAATTTGTGCGAAATGATTCTTTTTTATAATATTGTTTTACATGTTAGAGAAATATGATTGATAAAACATACCCATAGCGGTAGTTGCAAATAATGAAAAACAACTCCACCATGTTGCTAAACCTAATAATCCTCTATAGACATCCACAGTAAATATCTGTATAAAAATATATTAGAATTTTTTTTAAATTATTTCTCTTGATACAAATTGAAATGTAATGATTATATTATAATTTTTACCTGTTTTAAGGAACTTAGAGTAAATTGAAAATCTTGTGCTGCTTGCACAACAGTTTTTTCATTATCATAATTACTTATTACATCTGATATAAATTCTGGTAATTCATCAGCTGGGCATTCTTCAAGTAACGGTGCTTTTAAAAACCCTTCCCATGTATAACCACCTAATGTATAAAAATCATTATAAAATTACATGTATAATTATTAAAATATTCTATCAAAATTTATATTACCTAGAGTTTTATACATGAATGTAAAAAATAAACATATAATTATCGGAACGATAAATTGTAAAGCTACAACACATAAATAATAAAATACTGCAGCAATCTGAAACAAATTATAGAAAAGATTTAATTCTTTAATTCTTATAATAAATAATATATATATAATTCTTATATTAAATAATTTTTGATTAATTTTTTTTATTGTATGTATTTTTATTTTTTGATACCTTCTTTTGTAAATCTATGTTTGTAATTCTACCAGCTTCTTTTTTTTGATTTTCTAATCTTTGCATAGCTAAATTAAGATATGATTGTAAATATATTGGCATCAATAAAAATTTTAACAAAACTGCAACAATAATTGCAATTAATCTCATACTCTCAAAAGTTGAAGTTGTCATCCTATAAGAATTCATCTATAAAAAAATTGGATAGATAAATTTATTATGATAATTATTATTTTTTAACTTACAATGGCCCACTCATACCACTAAATATTCGAATAGTGAGATAATCTCTGCTTATAGGTTTAATCCATAAGCTTATTAATAAAAGTGGAGAAGCATAACTGATGTTTGCTATTAATAATAATAATTTCTGATCTTTATAATATCTGAAAAATATAATTTTTATTAAAATGCACTAATAAATCAAAGATTTATTTAAATTTACCTTAATATATCCCAATGCATTTTTGATATTCTTAAACCTGGAAAAGTAAACAAGGAACCAAGTAAACCACACCACAAAGCAAGGAAGAACTTTACTATAATTTTTGATGCAGGTCCTCTATAAAAGAAATATTATTTAAGAGTAAGATGAAAATATAATAAGAAAAAAATTACATAAAATAAAATATTATAAATCTTTGTATAAGTTTATAAAAGAATAATGTATAAGAATTATTATTTATAAAAGAAAAATGTTTATAAAAAACTTATGAATAAAACTTACGTAGAAGAAAGACCTTGATTATTTAAAAAAAGAGATGCACTATGATTGAAACTTGCATAAGCTTTATCCAATCCAATTTCAAGATTATTTTCATCAACAATAAAAATTGTCATAGCTATAAGAAGATAAGCAAATCCAGTTACAATACATGTAGATCTTTCACCTATGCTTTCTTCTCCTTTGAAATATTGTATCCACAAGGAAAGTAATACTTTACTAAATGCTAATTAAAGAAAATAAATTTTGAAAGGCATAATATATATTTGTAATAATACAAGTCAATAATAAAAAGGATACAATGCAAAACCCAAAACTAATGAGCACCAAAGCATACTTAAATTAATTTCATCTTTGATTGGATATAAATAATTATATATCTGTTAAATAATATTTAAATTACAATTATAAAATATTAGAGAAATATACATATAAATAGAAAAAAGAAATTTTAATCATCTACCTCTGTCATAACATAAACTGCAGTAGCATAAATAGAAAAATCCAATAACCACTGATATTCTGTATAATATTTTAAATGTACTACATCTAATATAGTTATTTTAGTATTCTCAAGCGTAATATCTAAATTTCTAGGAACATGAAAAACTTCTTTAACCTTTCCATTTTCTGTATGTTTGCCTTTTTTAGGTTTTTCTTTTGGTACACCAGCAAGAGTTCTAAGCTGCTGATCAGTTGGATACAAATAACGTGTCAACCTATTAAATTATTTATTTGTATATTATATATTTTATTTTTTATTAATTATGAATTTCATGTGCTTGTTATATTTATAATTTAAAAAATACCCAGTAGAACATAAAATCCATCTTGCTAAAGAAAAATGTGGAGTTAATTTTTGAATGACACTGACCATAATAAGTGTGATAACTAATTGAGCTCCTAAGAGAGCCTAAAATTTTTAAGTTTAAGCATTATTTAAATTTAAACATTAATGAATCTTTACTAAATATCAGATATAGTTATATATAAATTACCATGATTGAAAATGAGTAAATTAAAATTAAACCAAGGATTATTTATTTTACAGAAGTATTTGTTCCATTGTGAAATTGTGAAATAGAAATTTCTTGAGAAATTGTTAATTACTACTTGTCAATACTAAAATATATTAATAATAATGAATTATCTTATGTTTAACAATATTAAACTATATTTCACCATTTTAAATAACACACAACGAAATAGATCATTTTATAAATAGTTGTAACCTCACTCAAAACTAAAAACATTGTAATCTTTTGTACGGAATATGAGGTTAATTCCAGTTTTATCTATAGAAAGGAAAGTTCGACAATTGTAAAAACATCTAGCGGACAAATTTTGAAATAGATAATACCAAATTTGTTCAGCATAAAGTCAAATTTATTCAATTATTACATTATTACAAATACTATAATTAAATATATTAATTATGAAGAAAATATTTATTTTAGCATAAATCAGAAATATAGAAAAGACCTAATATTTAATAGAATTTTATGTCTAAAATATAGATCATACAAAAAAATTAAAATGTTTGATATATCCTGCTATGAATAATAAATAAATTTATTTCAGCTAAATTAAAATATTATGCTTATATTTTTTATTATGAAAATAATATTTAATAATAATTTTGAAGGTTTTTAAGATTATAAAAATGGATTTAAATATAATACTATTAATAATTTTTTAAGTAAATTTTAATAAATACTATGAATCAATTTTGTTATTATATATAGTGGTAATATACAATTGTAAATATTTATGAACAACAAAACATTGACGATTTTTAAAATTTTTAATCAATAAATTAAACAAAAGAACAATAAAATTAATCAGATATCGGAACTATTTTTTGTTCGTACAAATTTTGCAGAGCAAGTATAGTCTAAAAGAATAAATAATGGAAGAAAAATAGAAATACAATAAAATATTGAAATCAACATCGCAACTTTTAAAATGTTGCAAATAAAAGTCATGAAAAAAAATAGGAAATAGTACAAAAAAAATAAAAAATAAGAATTAATAAAATAAGAATTAATTTTCCTGAATATCAGAGACATCTCTTTAAAAAATAAAGTAAAATAAGAACTAAAGATTAACGCCATCTCTTAAATACTTTTAGAAAGATCCTTCTTGAAAGAAATTTCTTTGGCAAAATGATAATCAATTCTTATTCTATTTCTATCCTCACTATTTTTATTTTTTCTTCTTATATCACTTGCTTTCTCTTTTTATATTTGCTTTTGGCGCGTGATTTTATTCAATTGAAAAATGTGAAACAATGTTAATTAAACAAGTTCATATATCTGTTTATAAATTTCAATTTTTTCAAATGAAAATGAAACTATAATGTAAATTTACTTAAATATATTTAAATTGCTCAATATCATCATATAAATAATAACTAATACCAAATTAATTATTAATTCTATATACATATATATTTCCAGGATCTGATAGAAATCTTTCTTTGCAGGATTTCCATTTAACTAATTACATAATACTGTAATTATAAACGAACAATTTTTCCTTGAATTTATCATTTACATACTTATAAAATCAATCCTTAATCAATCAATTATATGATTCATTTGCTATTAAAAACTTTATCAAAGATATAATGAAAATCATTGTAAAACTGTATAATCTATGAATTTATATGATCTTTTAATTATTGATTGATTATTGATGGAAAGATATTATTTTTTTTTACTTATAAAAAATATTTTGATTATTTCACATATAATATATTATATAAATATTGACTTTGAATCAACTATACAAATACAAATTTAACATATTCAACAAATACAAAAACAAATCTTTCTATTTCAATCGCTTATTTGGAGGAACGAACAGAGGAAACTGATATAAAAACAACAGACATCAGTTTGCATGATCAAATGGGAATAAGTGTTTACCGAGTGTAGACAGTGTAAAAGGATTGTAAGTGCTCGCGTATATTTTTATAATTTTTATAATCTCTTACTAAATAAAAGCAGAAAATGAAAACAAAAATAACTAGTGCAGTGATTAATATAATATTAAAAATTAAAAATGTTGTTAAAATCATATTTTTAGATATTTCTAACATCTAAAAAAAAATAAAATTTCTAGAAAAAAATTATGCTATTATAATTATTTATTATGCTAAACTTGTATTTATATATGTATTTATGTGTATATATTTATTGTATATGAAATTCTTATCAAATTAACAAATATTACATAAATTATTATGGAAATTTATATATTAGAAATTTATATATTAGAAATTTTTAATTTTTTGTTAAATAATTTGAATTTTTCTCAATAATTATTACCATTATATATAATATAATATAATATAATATTATAAATAATATTTGTAATAAATAATTAATTTTTCTAATATAATAAAGTTTATCGAATTGTAAAATTAATTTTTAATAATCTTGAATTCAGTTTAATTTCATTGAAAAATGATTTCATGATTGTTTTCAATGATATTTTGAATTATATTAAATAAATTATATTAAATTCATTACCATTCTTTTAAAAAAATTTGTTTTATTATGTTAATTGTAGTAATTATATTAATTATTATGAATTATTATTATTAATTAATAATAATATTATTATTATATTATTAATATTATTATATATATTATTATTATTAATTAATAATGATATTTTGAAAAAAGTTGAAGAAAATTAAAAGTCGTAATAATTAAATAATATAATACAATATATCTGCAATAATGAAATTATAGCAAACAATAAATAGTATTTCAAGTACATAATCAATGTGTGACTAATTACCAACTTCAAACAAAGATTATTCTAAAACAATTTTATCTAATATTATTTATATATTAATAGTTAAAAGCAGTTATTAACTTAAAACTGTTCTTATAATTTTAAATTAAATAATTGAATTAAATAAAAAAAAACAGATTAAATTGAAATGATTAAAAAAATTTTTTTAAATCAGAAAAAAGAACAGAATAATTATTCCTTTAAATAACAAATTTTTATTAAATCTTATAACTTTAAAATCATGATAACTAAAAAAAAATAGATATTTTCATTGCAGGAGTCAGCAAATAAAAATAACAATGATGACATCGATTTTTGTGATTTCTTTTCTTCTATTTGTATTGGCATATCCTTGCCACACACAAAATGATTATATTAAATGTCAAACTAGTTCAGAATGTCGACCAAATCATTGTTGTACTTTAGGTATGTCATTTTGTAGAAAAAATAAATTCATTTTATATAAAAAATTATTAATTTATTTTTTAAAACTAGTAATTTTCATAATTTATTTATGTAATTTTAGGACCAATAAGATATAGTATACCACAATGTAAACCTATGCAAGGAAAAGGAGAAGTTTGTAGACCAACTAATGTAACATTTAATGTTACTCTTGGTTATCCAGATGGTAGTTTATTGAAAATAGAAGACGTACATTTCATTTTTTGTCCTTGCATTGATGGATTTTCATGCGAAAAAGGTGTTTGTAAAGAAAAAAATTAAAAAACATGATACAATTCAATTAATCGTTAATAAAAATTAGACAAACAAAATAATTAATGCAAAAAACAAAGAAAAAAATTTTTTATAAAGAATGTATAAAATTGATAACAATAAATATATTTGATACAATAAATAAAAAAAAACAACTAATAAAAATAATTAGTGAAATTAAAACAAATTCTATAATTAAATTGTGATTTTCAACCAAATGACGAAAGTATTTCTAATTTTATTATTTCTACTTTATTATTATTATTTCTACTTATTATTTATTTTTTCTATTATTTTTAAAACGTAATAATTTCTAAAATAATATTAACAATTTTCTTATGAGAATTAAAAAAAAACCAATTTCAAACAATTTAAATTAAAAATAAAAAAATATAATTACATAATATTATGATTATTAAATGTTTAATCTTGTTTAATCATAATTAACAATTATTTTAAATATTCTAATATTAAATAAAATTTAAATAATGCTAAAATAAAGATAATAAAAAATATTATTTTATTGAATTTTATGTATTATTTGAACAATAATTTATTTTTTTTTGTCCTTGAAATATTCTTAATCGATGATAGTAACATTTTATTTGATATGCGATCTTATTTATAGAGTCGAACATCTTTGTTTCATTATGTCGGTGACTATAATTTTTCAGTTAAAATAGATAACCGCAATCGAGTAGGAATTTTGATGTTTTATTTGCCAATGCAGATAAAAGGAAATATTTAAAAAATTGTGTATTTTACGATATGGACAGTCAGGTATGCGGAGATGGTAGATTATTAGATTTAATTGATGAGATTTGGCATAAAGAACGTTTGCCTATAGACGATATTTCAGTACCAATAGCAGAATTACCTGATCCTGAAAGTGATAATGGTGATTCTCATATGACATTGAAAGAATTAGAACAAAAGTGGAATAATCTAGCTTTAGGAACTCTCAGTGAAAACCATTTACATTCTCCAACACCTTCTCACAGTTAAATAAGTAATGGTTTGTAATATATAATAATTGAATATAACTAATATATTAATAATTTATTATATACTTCTTACAGTTAAATAAATAATATTTTGTATAATAATATAACATAATTAATATATTAGTAATTTATTATATATTTTAATTAAATAAATTATATTTTTGCTCATAATATATATGTGTGTATTCTATTATAGATTTAAAAATGGAATTTCCAAATATTGGAGCAAGATGTTCAATTAAAGATTGCAAACAATTAAATTTTTTACCATTTGAATGTAATCATTGTCATGATTTATTTTGCAAAGAACATTTTCATATATCTTCTCATAAATGTTTAAGTTTTAAAGATAAAATAACATACACTAAAATAAAGGCATCAAATTATAAATGTTCAGAGGAATTTTGCAAAGAAACGTCACCTATTGAAATGCAATGTATTAAATGTAAAAAACACTTTTGTGTACAACACAGATATCATGGTTGTTTAGAATATACAAATGAAGAAAAAACAACAAAGTTAAAAAAATGGCAAATACCAAAAAAACAATTTGCAGAAGCAAAAGCTATAGTGGATGAAGAAATTTCAAATACTTTGAAGAAATCTAAAAATACTGCAATGGCTAATAAAGTATAATATTTAAATAGAAAAGATTTAATAATAATATTTAAATAAAAAAAGATATTATTAATATTAATTACTTATTAATCTACAATTATTACTTATAATATTATTTAAGAAATTTAAGTAACATAATAAATTATTTTAGGTAAGACTTATGCGTTTAAAGGGTTCTGCTGTTGGTGTGAAAAATATACCAATGAATGAAAGATGTTATTTTCTTGTATATCTCCCAACTACAATATCTAATAAACATATAGGACCATCAAAAAGTATTTATGTAAATATAAATTGGACAATTGGGAAAGCAATAGATTCAATAGCTGATATATTAAAAATATCCAATAATAATAATTTAACAAGAACATGTAAACTACAATTATTTCATTACGCAACTGGTGCATTAATATGTAATGAAATGAATATGTTATTAACAAAATTATTTGAAAATTCTGAACTTATTGATGGACAGAGTGTAATTTTAGAATATTCAGATAGTGCTTTTGTAGATTATACTTTATATAAATAAATATTTACAAAAAATAATAATAATAATTTATTTTTTAATTTATTTATCTTTAATATGCTTTATTAATATGTAATAATTTATTGGTAAGAACAAAAGACAGTTTTAGAATAATATTTTGTTTATTACAAACTAGATAGTTTTATATATCAGTTTTACATTTATTTTTGATAAAAAGACACGCAGATGAATTATATATATACTTAATAAACAAATCATTTACACCAGATTATTGTCAAGTTTTTTTCAAATAAAATGATGACGATACTTTGACTTTGGCACTGGACGTATTTTTTTGTCTTATTTGAATTACACTAATACAATAAAAAATTAACAATATTGATTAAAAAATAATTAATTAATATTATATAAATAATACTAATTAATTAGTTTTATATTATATTTAATATAAATAATAATAAAATTATATAAATAAAAAATTAGATGATAAAAAAGATATGTTTTTAACCATGTGCGTGTTTCAATTATATTGTTATTTTATTTCATTTTGTTGAATTAATCAATAAAATTATTTATTATGAGACAAAAAAGCTTTAAATACGCACACGGTAAAATATTTTCGAAAATAACTATGTAAATATATAAAAAATCATAAATCTCTTAGAATTGTATCTATTTCTTAAACTATAAAATGTAAGTCTTTTGTAGGATATTTAAAGGCTTGATGCTTTTAATACTTACAACACTACTATTAATACTTATAATTATATATAATGTGCGAATAATACATTAATTTTAGTGCAAAAATTACCAACATATGAAATTTATTATTGTTATTTATTTTTTATAAATTATATACATTATAAAAAAATTAATATTTGTTACAAAATTAATTGTGCTTATTTTAATATATGATTAATTATATTAATTTAATCAATCTTTTATAGTGAAAAAAATGTTTTTCCTCATATGAGTAATTTTTGCAACAAATTTGATATATAACTAAATATATATATTGAATAATATTGTTATTTAAATATTTCGTTTTGAATTTATTTAGTTTAAAAGCAACCAGCCTGTGATTGTTCAAGTTTTGAGAAAATTTCAAAAAAAAATATATGGCTACATCACTTAATACAATTTGTTGATGAAAAAAAGATATAATATAAATTAATAATGAAGAAAAAAATAAAGTTATAAAAATAGGGCATTATGTAAAAAATAAAAAATCATTGCTAAAATATAAATGAAAATTGTTTTTGAAATAAAAAAAAAGTTTGATAAAAACAAAAATAGAAATTATGTATACAAGAACCGCAATACTAATAAGTAAAGCCATCCGAATTTTTCCACATTTTTTAGTATCATGACCTCTTGATCGAATATTGGCCACCTGCCTATTGGGAGGAATCTGATAGCGGTAGGTGGCCTGAAGTCAAGCTCAGGAATGCCAACGAGACTTTTGCAATTCAATTTGGCCTTCTAATGTTTTAGCAAGATAAATGACAAATAATTGACTAAGAGCTATACCTAAAGCAATACCAGCTATTGTGTACAAATTGCGTTCTGCCCAACTTCTCACAATTTCAATGCAACCACTAGTCCATACTTTTTTACCTGCTTCAGAAACTGGTAACATTTGTACTTTATAGCCACACATTATATTCACAAGTCCACTCTAGAAATTTCAATATTTTAAATATGTTATTAAGAAAGTATTAAAAATACTTACTTATATACTTACTGATATATCTGTAGCATTAATGCAACATGAAAATGGTGCACCACAACGTTCTACACTAGGACTGGAACAATTGAAATATTCGTTCTTTCCCCAATCCAAATATCCTTCTTGACTTAAACCACAGCATCTGAACTGTTAAATAAATTTTTTAAAATAATGCTAATTATTTAATTATTTAATATATATATATATATATATATATATATATATATATATATATATATATATATATATATACACACATATATACATATTAAATATACTATTATAAAATTTTTTACCTTTTGCTGACCAAAATCAATAAAATTTTGTAGATCAGGATCTTCTCTATATGTTTGTATGATTTTATCTGTGAATGATTCTTCCAATAATGATTGTAATGTATGTGGAAATATAAAACCAACAATTGCTATGCCCATTTCAAGCAAAAAGAATACCAATAGACACAATGAATACTATAATAAATAGATTATTAGATATTACATTAATTAAACTTTCAAATATAATTCATCTATTAATACTAACAAATTTAAGAAGACAAGTATTTTCACGTAATGCTCCTACACATCCTGCAAAACTAACAACAAAGACTACTGCTCCTGCAATAACCATTACAAGTGAAATATTGAGAATTACATCATATACATTTTCCACTCTAACAGAACCAGTTGCTTGCCATTTGTCCACAAATGCATATAAACCTACTCCAATTAGAAGTCCTCCAAATAACTATATAATAAAAAAATAAAATATTTAAAATTTTATTTTTTTATTTATAAATAGTAATAACATTAATAATACTAATAATATTAGTAATAGTATAATAACATTTATTAATTATAATAAAAATAATAATTCATAATATGAAATAGTAATAATATACTCACCCAAAAAACAAAATTGAGCATAAATATCATATACTTCACACAAGAACTAACATAAGTAAAATTATTCGTTCGTCTCCGATTATTCATCATTATAAAATAAAAACAGTTTTAAGAAATATTAATTAGTATATACAAGATATTCGTACTTTTAATTATATATACAAATTACATCGATTAATTATTTCATAATTCCATATATTCAACGCATATTTACTATTTCTTTCTTTAATTGTCGGTGAAATATATTTGATCGTTCATGAATCAAAGCAAAAATATAATGCACCATACTTTGACAGCTTACTTTGCATCCGCCATTACACCTCTGTTTCTCATATTCCTCGAATTCAAGTTTAAAATCAGCTGTCCATACATTCCATGTTTCAACGAAATAAACGGAATACATGTGTGTATAAACCAGACAGAAAATTCTAAACAAAATAATTATTAGCGCTTGATTTATTTAAAATTTTTAATACTTATACGTGTTTATATTAAAAAAAAAGATATAATTTTTATTTGAAACAATGACATCAGTACAAGACAGTAAGTTTATTATATATTTATTACGGTTCATGATTTTCAGGTTAATAAAATTATTAAATATTAACATATAGCTTAAATTAAATAATTTAAATAATAGTATATTAATAATATATTAAATTAAATATAAAATTTTATTATAATGTTGTTCTATAATATTTTGTTATTTATTTTTATATATTTATGTAGAAAATAAATCTTATTTTTGACATATACATTAATGTAAACAATATATTAATACTTCAAAATATTAATATTATAAATACTTATCTTAGCATAGTATTAAAAGATGTAGTATTAATTAATTATATAAAATTAATAAAAATTATAAATTATAAAAATTATACAAAATTCAGTGTAATTTATATTTATTATACATTTTAACATTTATTTGCAGGATTGAAATTAAAAAGATCTTATGATAATTGGACTACACGTGAACAGTTATATTTGGCTTCAAGTGTATTGAAATCAGGAGATCAAAACTGGATGAGTGTATCAAGATCATTAAAAGCAGTTGTTGAAAAAGAAACATCAAGACCATCTGATTGGTTTTCTCAAAAATCTTGTGCTATTCAGTATGCATATTTATTAGAAAATGCAGATACACCTAAAAGAAAAAAAAGAGAAAGTGGAGAAACAACAGGTGAATCAATAGTAAGAAGATTAACACAAGAAAGGATAACTGAATTAGGACAAATGTTAGCTTTTCAAAGAGAAGAATATCAACAACTTAAAACTGAAATAAATATGTTAAGATCTGGATCAATAACAGATGATAAATTAAATAAGATGTGGCTTGCAATTGAACAAGAAGAACGAGAACAAGAACAAAAAGCAAGAGCACATTCTGCATGGTTAGCAAAACGTCAACAAAAACAAGAATTAAATTCACCACAAACAGTATCTAATATAAGTCAACGTAAATCTAGTGAAAATACAGTAGAAATTCAAGAAACAATAGAAAATGTAGAGGAAGATGAAAAGAAAGCTAGAGGAGGAAGATCACCATTGTTAACAAGTCTATTAAAATCACCAAGTCCAACAACACAAATTCAAACATCAACTACTACAGGACAAATAAGTTCTCCTACAATTACAAGTCTACTTGGTTCTAGCCCTAAAGTACCAAGTTCTCAATTAACACAAAATGTATCTCCTCAATTGCATCAATTAGTTACATCCTCAATTTCAAATGTACTACCAGAAAGACCATCAGTTGGTGCACCAACTTTATCTATGTTATTAGAAATGCCAGCTAATACACAAAGAGGTCCTTTACCTAATTTACAGTCAACACCAACTATTGTACCTCAACAAAATGTAACTGAAATTCACAATTGTCAATCTCAATCTATACATCAAGTAACAGTACAAAATGAAACATCTGTACCTCAATCTTTAATAACAACTCCAAATATTACATCTACAGAAAGTATGGTACAGATTATAGATCATATAGATGATGTAATACGTAAAGATATAATGGCAGATGTAATAGATAAAGATGAAATTAATGAAATTATTGGAGATATAGAAGAATTAATAAAAGAAGAAATTACTGGTAGTCCACAAGCTTTAGATACAGCTACATCAACCATTAATACTCTTACTGTACCTCAAATTCAAGAAGTACCAGTAATAACAGAACGTCCAGAACCTAGAGATGTAGATGAAACTGTATCACTTTCTAATTCACCAGAAAGTGAAATGGCTATTGAAGAAATCGATTCTAGTACATCAAATATTGCAGAAATTATAGGAACAGTTGCTATAGAACCACAAGAACCCAAAGTTATTGTGACTGAAATATCTGAAACCATAACAAATACATCAGAAGAAGTAAAATCTGAAGAAAGTACATGTTTAGAAAGAGTGGCATTAAAAGAAGAGCTTGTTCCTGAATTAAATACTCAAGATGGTGAAAACAGTAAAGATACTCCATTAGAAGAAAAACAAATAGGTGATGAATTTGATACTATAGATTCTACTTCAAATGTAGAAACTGAAGAAAATGATTCAAAAATAGTTACAAAAGAGCTAGTGGATGAAATAGCAGAAGATGAAGTTGAAGAAGAAGAAGAAACTGAAATAGTTGTACCAGAAATTAAAGAATGTTCTACTAATAAATTACAAAGAGTATCTTCTAATGAATTAGAAAATAAAGATAATATGGAATTGGATCAATTAGAAATGCATCTTGCTAAAATTACTGGAGAACAGCAAGATGTTCCATCAGCAGAAGTTGTTAGTGTTTCATCTGAAGTAACAAATGATCTTCCTAGTACAGAAGATACAGAAAAATCACAAGATATTAGTTTAATTTTAGAAGATGATGAAAGTAGTTCAGATGATAAAAAGAAAATAACAGAAGAACAGATTATAGAAAATACAATTGAAAGTACAGAATCTATTGAATCATTCAAAGAAGAACCTATAATTGTAATAAAAGAAAAAACTATTATAGAAGTAAGTGAAGAATCACCAGAAAAATCTCAAGAACAAACAGAAGAAGCTTTAGAAATTTATACAGATGAATTTAAAAAAGAAGATACAAAAGATTCTTCAGAAGATACAACAAGTTCTATTTTACAAGATATAGAAATAAAAGAAGAAGAAATAGAGGAAACAGCAATTGTAGAAGATTCTACTCAGTTGGTGTCTCCTGAAGATATAAGTTTAAAAATAGAATCTGTAGATCCTATTAATACTGATACTTCTATTGTTAAAAAAGAAGAAAATACATATGAAGATTCAAGAATGGAAGAAGAAACAAAAATTCAATTAGAAAATTCATTAATATTAGAAGTGAAAAAAGAAGTTCAAATAAAAGAAGAAAAGGAAGAGAAAAAAAATATAGATATTGAGCAAAATGTAAAAAAAGAATCAGAATCTATAATAAGTGCTGGAGAAGATACTGTTGAATTAGATGAAGAGGAATCATCATTAAGCAAGTTAAGTGGAGGTCGTGCTATGAAAACATATTCAAAAAAACAAAATGCTTCTATTGATAGTGAACCTGAAACTGAAGGTACTGGAGAAGGTGCAGATTATAGAGCATGGAAAAAAGCAGTCATGTTGGTTTATAATCGACTTGCTACCCATAAATATGCATCTGTTTTTTTGAGACCTATTACAGAAGATCAAGCACCAGGATACCATTCAGTTATTTTTAGACCTATGGATTTATCTACTATTAAAAAAAATATAGATAATGGCACAATTAGATCTACAATGCATTTTCAACGTGATGTTATGTTGATGTTTCAAAATGCCATTATGTATAATAAACATGATACATTTATTTATAAAATGGCAGTTTCAATGCAGGAAGAATGTCTGCAGCATATGCAGGTAAAAATATAAATGTAATAATTAAAAATGTAATAATTATCATTTTTAAGAAATCTTATATATTATTTAATTCTGTGTAGATATTGGTGCAAGTTACAGGAGAAGGAACACTCAGAAGAGAAACAAGAACTGCAGCAAGTAGTAGTAATGAAGCTAATGAAAGTAGCATAAAAAGAAAACGAAGTCACATCACTCCAAGTCCACATGATACAGATAGTCCGCGTTCTAAAAAACGTAGAAAATCAGAAAATGATTAGGACATTTTCTTGTTTATAGGTATATATAAATGTATGTGTGTGCGCACGCGCGCATGCGTGTGTGGTGTGTAATTTGATATACATTAAAATTCTCAAGAGCTTTGTTGACAAATGTGAAAGAAAGGATATATCTGTTAACATTAAAGAATAATGTTGGATATACATAGACATTTATATTAAATATTTATGTTATATATAATAAGAAATATAATAACTTAAAATTCTATCTCATTATTTTCAGATGACAGTAAAAAATGGAAAAATAGATTTTATATTAATAATTACAAAAATTACAAAAATTAAAATCATATTTATCTTCTTCTTTTAACATATTATCATTATAATTACATACTATATGTATAATGAAAAAAAAAAATTATTTGTAATGGTATTTAAAAAAAATTTATTTTTTTTTATATTTTAAGAAAGATGCAATAAAAGCATTTTATAAATATAATTTTTTAAAAATATTAAATAAAAAAATTTACTAAATAAATAATTTAAATTATAGCTTATAGAATAATGTAATTTGTTCTACCATAATAAAAAAAAAAGCCTGCCATTTATTCCACTTTTATAAACATTTAAATTTTAGATACAAAATATAAATAAATCATTAGTATAATAAAACATATGTAAGAAATTTAAACTTTATAGTCGTATAACTTGTTAAAATTTAAAGAAACTTTATAATGGGCTATTATGCCAGCGGTGATACACGAAAAATAATACAAACTTCTGACGATGACGAAGGTTATGAAAATCAATCATCTTGTACTACAGTATCTGTTGGAATATTAAATCAATTAGAAGATAGAAATAAACAATACTTTATATTTGGAATTTCTCAAGGAATTGTAAGTTATTATTATTAAAAATAATACATTTTTATTTATATAATCTTATATTTAAGTCACCCGCACCAACACCACCAATATCCGATGACACTGATCGACCATTCTGGGCTGAAGATGAATTAAGTAGTTCAGAATCAAAGCAGCAATTAAATGAGAAACAGAAACGTCGGCGTAGTTTATCTTATCGTAATCGTATTGCAGTACACAGAAGTCGGTCTTTACTTTTTCAATCATCAAGTTCTAGTTTAGATTCATTATCTGAACGAATTTCACCTGGAGGTATTTTTTATAAATTATAAATTATATTTTTAAATTATGTATTTTTTTATTATATTATTTTTTTATTATATATTATATAATGAAAATAGTATATTTAAAATAAATATAATATATAAGAGATAATTCTATATTTTTAATATAATTATTATAGTTTTTAGACGGGAACAATTTACGAAACAATTCAATATAGAACAAATCGGTTATAATAAAACAAAGAAGAAATATGCACGAAAAAAAGGAACTTCTTATTTAAATAATGGTAAAACTATTTGTACAAAGAATAAAAATATTAATCGGAAATAAATCCAAAGGTATCTCATTTTTCATGAATAAAAGACTATGTTAAAAGATTATTTAACGTTGCTAAAAAAATAACATAGAAATTTTTTCTTAAAATATTGAACATTAATTTAAATTGCAGTATATATTTATCATCTTATTATTTTTAAGATTTAAATGAAGTACGAGTGAAATCAATCGGTTAAAGCTTTATTAAAAAATACTTGACTAAATATAAATAGAATGCTTTTATTATTATTATAGTTTCTTTGAATAAATTATTACAATATTTAATAAAATTATTTTCAAACATACAGACAAGAAATTGCACAAATTATGAGCTATTTTATAACTAATGATTGTGGTAAAAATCAATATGAAAAAGTTGGTGAAATTCGAACTCGTAAGTGATTTAAATTATATACTAATTGAAAATATTTTTTGCATAATTTTTACATTAATTAAAATATTATATATTATATTATATTATATATTATATCATATTATATAAATATTAATTTACTTCAATTAAAATATAAAGATATCATATAAATATGTAATCATATTTTAATATGATTTACAATATCATAATAATATTTATAATTATTAATATTTGAATATTTAAAATTTGAATTTCAAATATATTTAATCTATTTATTACTACAATGAAATATCTTTTTTTAAATTTCAGAATCAACACTACATCCAACTTTTATTGGACTTATTTTTTTGAGTTTCTGCATGATATTTATAATATTATCATTATGGAATATCGATAATACAATAAATCCGAAAAATAACACTTATGTATTTTACTTAAAATCAAAACATTCACTTTTACATACAGTATCAAACAAATTTTTATCATTTGGTCTTGATACATCTTTACTTCGTGATATAAAAAATCTTCCAATTAAAAATAACAAATTTATAAATTTAGCTCAATATCTTGCACCAGCTTATATTCGAATAGGAGGTACATCTGCTGATTGTTTATATTTTAATCAGGTAGATTTATTATTATATTAAAAATAAATTTATATATGTACAGAATGTTTCAAAAATGTGGGATACTATTTAATTGAAGATTCACTAATTAACTAAGATAAGTTCAAACAACATTTTTCTTTGCAAATTATAGTTTTGTCATTAACAAATTATTAACAAAAACATTAGCTAATTACAAAATAAACTAATTAACAAACAAATTCAAGCAATATTATTTGAATTTGTTTATTCTCGGTCAGCGATATGTACTCAATATTACCGTCGTAGTTTAATTTATTGCGTTCCATGCGTTTGATCAATTTTTTATTAATAATAAACTTTTATTAATAACTTAAAAAACTATAAATGATATAAACGAAAGTTTCTTTTATAAATGAAAATGTTGCTTAAAATTACTTTAAGAATCTGCAATTAACGGATATTCTATATTTTGAGATATCTTGTTTATGTATAATTAGATAGTCATATTCACAGAGATAGTTTCTAAGAGATTTCGCGAATAATTAAAACTGAAATGAATAATAGAGATAATAAAAGATGTTATTATATTTATATAAATTTATATAAATTATGCTATATAGACAATGTGGATAATTTCTGAAAAAGTAATAAATCCAGTGGATGGACAAGATATAACTAATTTTACAATTAATGAAAAAGATTTTGAAAATTTATACAATTTTTCAATAAAATCAAAATTACAAATGATATTCGATTTAAATGTATTAATTAGAAATATTAATGGCTCTTGGAATGATATTAATGCTAAAAATATAATTTCATTTGCCAAAAGTAAAAATATGAAAATAGATTGGCAACTAGGAAATGGTAATGTTACAATTTTATTTTTTATATATTTCTTACTTATCTTTTAAATAGATAGATTAATTATGATAAAATTTCTAGAACCAAATTCTTTCCATCATGTATTTAATATAAATATTACTGCAATTCAACTTGCATATGATTATCGTGAATTAAGGCAATTATTAAATGAAATAGGATATAGAGAAAGTCTTCTTGTGGGTCCAGAAGTAAATCATGTAGGAGATACAAATCATATAGGAGAACATTATGCAAAAACATTTTTAGAAAATGATAAAAATAGTATAAACTATGTCACTTGGCATCAATATTATTTTAATGGGAAAGAAGCTCAATTAATTGATTTTATAAATATTTCAATTTTTAATTATTTGCCAATACAAATTAAATCTATGCAAGAAGCAATTCAATCATCAGGAAAAATTATTCCTATGTGGTTATGTATGTCATTATATAATTCTATTAACTTTCTTAAATACTAATAATAGTAATAAAATAAAATTTGTTAAATAAATCTTTTATAGCAGAAACAAGTACAGCTTATGGTGGAGGTGCTCCAGAACTGTCAAATAGATTTATAGCTGGATTTTTATGGCTTGATAAATTGGGATACAGTGCTAGTGCAGGATTAAATACTGTTATTAGACAATCATTGTTTGGTGGAAATTATGCTATGATTGGACCTGATCTTATGCCAAATCCAGACTGGTGGGTTAGTGTAATTTATAAACAATTTGTTTCAGAAAAAGTATTAAAATTATCATCAACATCTTTTGATTATTTACGACTTTATGCACATTGCACTCCTGAGAAATCATGGATTAATAAAATTGTAGCAGTTACAGTATATGGAATTAATTTGTACAAATATCCTATTAATATCACTCTTCAAGGAATTCCTATATTTCATAAAAATTCTAAGGTTTTTTTGTATGCACTCACTTCTAATAATTTACAATCAAGGTATGTAATAATTATTTTATAAGAAAATAAACTTAATTTTAATTTAAATTTAATTTTTTTTATTTTATTTATTTTCAGAGATATAAAAATAAATGGAGAAGTATTGAAATTGCAATCTAATGGTAGTTTGCCATTATTTCAACCTGTAATATTAGAATCCACACAATCAATTACTTTACCATCTTATTCCATGATATTCATTGTAATACATGGCGCATATGTTCCAGCATGTCATACATAAATATATAATAATAATAATAAATTTGATTAAATTTTATATATATTGTATGTTTTCCGTATATTAAAAATTTTATAGATACTATATAACAAATGATGTTATAAACAATAAATAAATATTGTAATAAATAATTTTTCTTATTATATCGAAATATAATAGAATGAACAAATAATTAATATAATAATATAATATAATAAATATAAGTGAAACAAAAAATTTAAATGTAATAACTTTTTTTTTTTATTATTTATTACTTTGTGTAAGATCATTCATAATATACGATGATATATAATGTACAACTATAAATGTTATAACTAAATTTTTATTTGTTATTCGAATTAATTCGAAGTAAAATAAAATATTTTTGTTGTAAATTGTATTGATATCAATGGCTAAAGAAAAATTAAAAAAACGCAAAATTTAATTATTTTTATTAAATTAAAAGAATATAAATAACTTTTATAAGATATTGTTTATATATGTATTATATATATTTTTATAAATACAAATAATTATATTAACATTATTTATATATATATATATCATTGAAGTCAACATATAACATATGATAATATAGAGAAATTTTTTTAAAACTTTATGGCATTTATAAATAATTATTAATCATAATATTATATATATAGTATATTTACTAAGTTACTTATTAGTAGATATTATAATAGCCTTCTATTATCAATAGAAATCAACATTTTTTTTTATAAAATTATACATTATAATAACACAATACAATAATTATACAAATACTGAAAATAGTAAAATATTAGGCGAATGGAATGATTAATTTTATAATCATTATATAATGAATTGTTATTATATCAGGTTAAAATCATTTATTACAATTAAATTTATTTGATTAATTAAAGTTATTTGAAAAATTGATGGCATTAATAATTTTAATCAATTTTAATATATATTATACAAATTATTAATATGAAACTGAAAATTTGACAATTTATTGAGTTATGAAATATTAATATATATATGTACATGATATTTTTAATAATTTGATATTTTTATATTATTCTTGAGATGAAATAGTAATTGTTTTTCCTTTAGGATCATCAAATCTATCCATTGTACGAATATCTATAATCATAGTAAGTGCCCAAATCATAATTAAAGCTAATATAGCAGTAACAAATATTCCTGTCCAAATTGGAATTGAAGTAAAACCAACACAATCATATGCGTCATTAAAAGTTCTTGTATTATTTTTATTTTCTGGAATAAGTTGCACTTGCAAATCTGTAATGCGTAAACTAATAGTATCATTTTTAAATATAATATTTTGTGAACAGTGATAAGAAAAATTAAATGGAAAAACAATATCTGTATTTGTTATTAAATTTTGCTGATTTGAAAGTTTTGAATTTATATAATATGTGTATTGAACTGTTTTTAATGTAAAATAGCCTGCAGTTTTAACTTCAAACATAAAAACAAGTTCATGTTGATCATGTTGTGTCATAGTTCCATTAAAGGTCAGAATTAAATTAGATGAAGATTTTCTTGTACCTGGATCATCTTTATATGATATTAAATTAAGAAGTTCTATTTCATCTTTATTATTTTCAAGCTATTGAAAATAAAAATTATTCATAAAAATATATTAAACGAATTATAAAATAGAATGTTAATGATTGAAATTACCTTTAATGATAATGGTTGACTAGAATATAATAACACTTTATGTGATGAAACAATAAAATGTTTATCATTATCATTTGCAAGAATGTTTCTCTTTACTCGTTCAGAACGTCTATAATTACATGCTTTTCCTGTAAGAATAGCTATCAAATTAGGACTGGAATCTTTTATTGTCTTATATGTTTCAGGAATAATATCTAAGTTATTAATTGGAATAATCAATAATTGTCCATCAGATATTGAATCCATATAATCATTATAAGTTTGATTATAAAAAGGTAAGTTTTCAACAGTATTCATTGCTTTCTCAACAGCCGGAAAATAACTTTTTGAAGTAATAACTTTCTGAAGATGCTAAAAAGTTTAAAAAATTATATTAATATTTAAATCAACAAGTAAATGAATTCAAACCAAATAATTATTTAAATATATTATAATAACCTGTTTATGTTTTACTAAATCTTCAATACACAAATTATCTTTTATATATAAAAGAACGGGAGGTGAATTTTCTAATTTTTTATGCAGAAAAAGATCAAATTCTTCGCTAGTAGTTTTTAAAAAGGGATTCACTGCACTTGTCTGTGCTAAATCAGAATTAACAGATCCACCCCACAACAATACAGGGACTGCATTATCAGCATATGAAGATAAAATTTTAAATGCAACGGTTAATATAAAAATAAAATAACAAATATTACAAAATCGTTTCATGATGTTTTAGTTAAACAGAATTGGGCAAACTAGGTAAGTACTGATTGACTGTGAACGAACAGAAGGTAACACCTGACCCTAGACTAGAATCATATGACAAACGTCACGTGATAACATTGTTTCCGGATTTCAAATACACCTTCATTTTAAATTAAATCAATTTCTTGTATGAAATTGTTTATTAAACTGAGTGAAATGTAAAAAAATTATTTTATAGAAATAAAATTTTCGTAAATATTATAATTCTTTAAATTATCAAATTAAAATACCATGGATAATAACAAAATTGGAACAAAAGGAGAAACTGTTATGTATTCGGTTTGTTATGAATTTAAATAATGAATTCAAATAATGATGATAATAATAATATTCTATTAATATTATCAATTCTTTAATTAGCAACTACAACCATGGAGTACTGTAGGAGTACTACCATGCATGGAACAAATTGCTGGCCCACCAATTCCAATTAGAGTTGGAGAATTCTATAAAACTCCAAAACCACATCCATGGCGTCCTACTTTAGGATATGAAATGATAGAAGCATCTCCTTTGTAAGAATTTTTTAAATAAAAGAGCTCTTTTCCTTTAAGTAAAAAACTCTTTTAATTATTTATATTAAAAATCATTACTTTTTTTTAAATCATTATTTTAGACCTGCACAACCTATAACAAATTTACTCGCTAATACTTGTTATATGCCAAAAGGGATGGCTACAGAACCGTTACGATTTCCAAATTTGGTAACAGGTTTTGACAGAAATCCTGCTCATGCAGCACGAACTGCACTTTTTACAAGATATGGTCCATATGAATGGGTACAAAATCAGCTAAGGCTTTATAATGAATCAGATAGCAATAGAAATTTTTCAGAAAATTTACGACAGGATACTGTTCGAATAATGCGGTAAAACTATTATCTTTGATATATTGTCGATATTAACAATATATTATAAAAAAATTAATATAATTTTAGAGAAACCGACGAAAAAGTACAAAAAGGCCAAATTGAAACCGGTCGTAAATTAGGAGAAAGAATTACAGATACTACATTCTGGAGAAATGAAATGGCTTCAGAATTGGAAAGATTAATAATAGAAAATGCAAAAATGCAAGAATGTCGTCGAAATTTACAAATAACAATACAAAGTTTAGAAGGTCAATTGCATATCGCGCAGGAATGTTTATACTATCGTGAAGCTAGAACAGGTTTGATACATTTATTTCTAAATTGGAAACTTACATGTATATGCTATTTTATACATAATAAAAAATATATATAGGTTCTGATTTGGTACATGATCAAGCTGAACATGCTCTTTTAAAAGAAGTGGAAGTAGTTAGAAATTGCGAAAATAAATTAGAACATTTTACAGATAAATGTAATAACCAGGTAAGTATCGAATTATAATTTCATATTAATTATTATAATCACTTTGTTGGATATTCAGCTTACGAATGGTAGGGCAGTACAAAATCAATTAGAAATTGATATAAAAAATAAAGAAACTGCACTTGGAATTGATATTACATGTCATCAAATGAATAATTTCAGTCGTGGATTAAAATATTACGGTGGTATTGAAAAATATGATCCCAGGTAAGTTCATGTTAAAATATCATTTATTATTATAATTTACATTAATAAATCTTAAGTGTTACAGAAGCTGAATCGTGGATTGAAGCTTCCAATAATCTAGTAAAAAAATCACAAACAGAACGAGAAAAATCCAATCAATTACGAAGCGATATAGAAATCGCAATAAATGCAGTTGGACATGAAATGTGGGAAGCGTGGGGAAATACAAATAATGCATTAGCTAGAAGAGCTGCAGAAATGCTTGAAGCAAAAGAAAAATTACAAATACATTTACATAAAGTTATTAAAATTATCTTTATCCATAAATTTTTGTTTTTTAATTAATGTATTAATTATAGATTCAACAAGAGATATTTGAAATTGAAAAGAATTTGCAATTAATACAAAAAGCAATCGCAGATAAAAGTTCTGCTCTTAAAGTGGCACATACTCGTTTAGAAAGTAGAACACATCGACCAGCTGCAGAATTGTGTAAAGATTATGCTCAACTTAGGTATATTTGAGAAATTTATCTAGAATTTAATGATAATATTAATTTTAAATATTACATTTTCATTTATACAGAATGATCGAGGAAGTAGAAACGATAAATTCGACGATACACGATATGAATTTAAAATTGCAAAGATTTGAAGCACAACATCAACAACTTTTACGCACTAGATCTAATTTAGAAACTGATTTAAAATCTAAGGTTGATGCATTATTTATTGATAGAGAAAAATGTATGGGAATGCGAAGAAGTTATCCGATTGCATCAGTTATAAAGTTTTGAAATATATATAAATACATAACACATTTTTAATTTTAATTCTCTTTAATAATATTAAAAAATACATTCACATATTTGTTTTGTTTATTATTTTTTTTTGTAATATTGTATATAAAAAAGAACTGTTTTATACAAAACAATTATTTATTTAATCATCTTACTACTTTGTGAAAATGTAATAAAAATAGTTTTACATTTTTAAGTATATATTATATTATAATATCTCTTTTTCTTTTAATATTAACAAAAGAATTCATTGATGCTAATCCAATAATACGAAAGACTAGCTTTAATATGAAATTAATTAATTTTTAATAATTTTTGATGCATAGTAATATCACATTAATCATTTGATATGGAATTATTACATATAACTAAAATAACTAAAATATTTATAAGACTTAATGCTATGTACAATGCTATGTACTTTAGAACTATTCACAAAATATCTACACGCAGAATAATAAATTTTTAAATTTAAATGTACTAAGAATTACATATTACCTGATACTTGTATATCATTATGTACAAGCTTTTTAAACAACTTGTCTTTTTATATAAAAAATAATACATTATAGAAATTTATTTAAAAAATTTGTTTACTTTTCTTTTTTGATCCATTTGAAAATTGCTATATTATCATAAATTTTCATTACCGCTGAATCTGTATTATATTCATCTTTTAAGTAAAAAATTTTAATATTTTCTTCTGGATGACATTCTAAAACATTCCATTTTTCAAATAATTTCAAAGCATTCTTTATTGGATCCACACATAAGCTTTCACCTATTTTAAAATATAATTCTTAATACATTAATTTATAATTTAATATATTTTATACAAATATAATTATTTGTCATTATTTACCATATTTTATTATGCCACGACTAAAATTCGTTTTTAACTCACGAATAATTTCATGAATTAAATCTCTTTCGGATAATGATCGTCCTACTAATTTCCTAAGAATGAAAGCACTAAAAGTATAAGTATCAATTAAAGGTTGCAATGATACATGAAGAAATTCCATACGATTTGTATGATCTGGTATTAAATTCAACTGTAAAAAATAATTAAAATACATTATTATGTCATTATTAAAAAAATATATATAAACTAAAAAATTACTTACTTTATATTGGATATTTTTAGTCTTATTTTTATTACAATATTCTTCATCCGAACTATCATCAAAAGTTTTTGCATATCTTTTACTCCAAAGTTCTTCTTGTAAATAAGATTCCTATCAAATAATTTATATAAGTAAATTTTAAATAATGAAATAAGTATATCATATCAAATATATGATACCTCTTGTAAAGTAATAAGATCTGTATGTGAGAGATTCATTATAGTTTCTATAATAATGCGTTCCAATTCTTGACATGGTTTGCAAAAAATAAATTCATATTTAAGAATATTACAAAGTTTAAGTGATTTTTCAATCAAAACATCTTGAGATACTGTAATATTATTTTGACTAATATGTACAGGATCATTTATTTGTGATTGCAATTCAGCATATAAAGCTGTCACTGAAAATATAATAATTAAATTATTAGATTGAATGAAATATAAAACAATGCATTTTCTTACCTACTATACTATCCATAACGAAACATGTTAACACTGTATTGCTATAATAAGATAATTCAATTACATTTGGAAGAATCGATACAGGACGGATTATGGTAATAAAATTTGACTTAATTAGTTGACCATCAACTGCTTCTGTAATTTCTTGATTTTGTAGTTCTACTAAATTAGGACCTAAGATGTTCAACTAAAAAAATAAATTTTATATATTTTTTAAATAATATATTTTTTTAACATAATAGTTAGAATTTAATTATTTTACTAACCGCATGATCTATGATATTAATAGTTTCTCCATAAAACATAATATTTTTATTACGTTTTTCTAACTCTTGAATAATTAAATCAAATGCTTCAATTAATTCATCTAAGGTACAACCATTTCGAAATTTATTTAAAAGTAAAAATGCAACAATATTAGTTGACATTATTGGCATTGAACTAGTGCAATCTAATATATAAAAAAATATTATACATTAATATAAAACAAACAAATAAATTAATATTCTTAAAATTTATATTAATATAATTAATATATTTTTACCGTATACAATATGTTTCGCAATACTGTCAACTAATTGACGATATTCTTCTGCAACTACATCTGTACCATATAATGATGAGCTAGATACTGTAGATTTTAAACATTTTTCGATAGGAAGTGTTTTTCTTTCAGTTAGTTGTGGTTGGTTTTGAAGAGATGTTAACATTTCCTTTTCACAAATAATAATAAAGATATATAATTAAGAAAATGTAAAACATGCAATATATAAAATATTTAAATATCATACTCTAAGTGAAAATGGTTGACAGAAATCAACTTGATTAATCCCATAATTTCCTATTAAAGTTGACCACATAGCTTTAATTGTAGATATAAATGTTTCTACATTTTTTGGTTGACCTAATTGTTCCCTGATAAAATTTCCATCAACAATACGTTCATAATTAATTGAAACAGGTACTATGAGTGCATCTTCAATAGTTCCATGCATATATGCATCAAGAACGACACTCAAAATGCCGCCTTTTGGCATACATGGTTTACCAGTTCTAGTTCGTCCACCTTCTATAAAAAATTCTAAATTATGACCCGCTTTTAAACTTTCTATTATGTACGTGTGAAGAATAGCACGATAAAGAATATCTTTACGGCCTAAAATAGAATCAATTCGACGTTTTATATAAAATGCGCCTAAACCTCGTAAGAGCCACCTATTTGAGATAAAAAATATAATTAAAAAAATTATAATTAATAAGATAATATCTAAATATTATATAAAATTTGATAATCTATATTTATATATTTATAGCATACCCAAATAACTGAATTTGTAAATTTTCACCAGCTGCAATCAATGGATTTTTAATGTTATTTGTTACAAGAATGAAGCTCAATATGACATAATCCAGGTGACTACGATGTAAAGGAAGTAATATTAAAGGGAGACCAGTCTCACTTGCTTTTTTTAACATTTCTATTTGAGATGGTAATACTACAGTAGATTGTATAAAATATGGAAACACTTTATAAACAATCCATGTAGTTATTTTAAGTAAAAAATTGCTTGTTTTGTTTTGCATTTGAAGTAATATAGCTTTAGCTTTAGCTTTTCCTTTTGCCAAAGCAACTTTTTCACTACAACCCTCATTATTAACTGTTTCCCAAGCAGTTAATTTAATTGCTTCCTTTAATTTTTCATCTCTTAAGACCTATAAAAAAATTATATATAAAATCCTTAATTAATTTTTATTTTTATAGATATTTTTAAATTTTCAACTTACTGTTTCAGTCACTCTTGGATAATTAAATGTTTTAAGATTGTATACATGTGAAAAACAATCAAATACTTTGGAGAATAGTGATAAGCCTGGATTAACTACTAATATATTTAAACCAAAAGGAGTATGTTGTTTGCTAATATTATTTACCAATGAATTCTAGAAGAAATAAAATTAAATAAAAAACAAATAATAACAAAAATAACAAAAAAAACTTATATATATAAAAAAGGTAGATAAGAAATTAGTAAAAATCTATATAAATTAATATATAATATTTAATATTTATTTTTTCATTGAATTATTGCTAATTTGATCTTTTGAAATATCAAGAAAGATACTAAATATTATATTTATTACATGATTTTTTTTAAATAATAAATGTAATATGTAATAATCTTGAAAATCATCTTGAGATCATGTTTTTATATTTATATTTTTAATTAATTATTTGTAAATATAATTATATATTTGTAGTTTATTATTATTAATAAAAATAAAAAATAATAATTTTACACATTTTTCTTCAATCAATTATTAATAAATAGTCAATGTAATAAAATAATTTAATTATGTTATTTATTTAATTATGTTTTATGTTATTTATATTATTATTTAATTATATTTAATCATTATAAAAAAAATAGACTTTTATTATCGGAAGTATATGACCTTTATCAATCGCTATAATTATTCAATAATAATACATCGTGCTTTCTTCTATATTCCTCCTATTCTATGTTCATTATAAGGAAGGATACGCAATATTTTATATTTGGCATAAAAATTAAAAATTAAATATATTTAATTAAATTACGCGTTTAAATTTTTACATACGTAAAACATTATTAACATATATAGATATTGATATTTTACTTATCAAACATATTATCTATAATACATATAGTGTCCAATAAACTAGATATATAATTATATATACGAGGAAAAATATATTCATTAGGCAAAAAAAGATTTATAATTGCATGTTCATCCATTCGTCTTGTATAAAAGCTTTACATAATTTTATTTATTGTATCTATATATAACCGAAAAAAAACTTATTTTAAATGATTTTAAACTACATGGTTTTAATGTATCGATAATATTTTACATAAAAAAGAAACACATATCAAATGACAATGTTCGCAATTTGCACGTAGCTTAGTTACCAGGTCACAAGCTAAATATATTTTAATGTTGCAAGAGCGTAAGCATACGTCAATACGATGCTATTTATCTAAGATATAGATTTTTAATGTCAATCACTATTTTTTAAATAATATTTTTTCTCTGATATATATTTTAAAAATTATTTTCATTATTAAGATCATTTTATAACTCTACCAGAGATTTTATATAATACAAAATAGCATATAATAGATTTAAACGATATATCGAATATCTTTCTTAGAAAAGAATATGATCTTATTCTTCTCATATAAAACTTACTCTAGATGATGGAGTACAATTGTTACAGCAATAGTTTAGAAACGGAGATTTTTCTTTAACAACAGGAACTAATGGTTCCGTCTCTTTGATTTTAAATAAAGAATTCTCTCGAACTTTTTTTGCTTGTTCTCTATCTTGTATTTTTTTTTTATAAAATTGTTGACCTGTTCGTCGAAGTTCTAAAAAATAAATTTCAAATAAATATTTGATTAAAATACTTTTTTTACTTATTTCTACTTCCTGAATGAAATAAAAATGAAAATCTTACCCCTTATTGAAAATCGAGTTGTATTCGATTCTGTATTTCGGATTACTTCTGTTCTACTTTCCCATTTTGCATATACTTCTTGCAAACGTGTTGAGAGTATATCGACCATACTGGAAGCTCTAGTATTGTAATTGTAATTTAAAAATAATTTTTAGAAATTATAAAAATTTTTTTCCTTATAATATAAAATATAAAATTTTAAAAAAGAAATTGATCAAATATCGATTGATCGATATTAATATTTTTTTTTTCAAATGAAAAAATTATTTTATGCAACATTATATTATATATATTACTGAATGAAATCAAAATAGAAATATTCTTATTTTTGTAATTAATAAGTCTGATATCTCATGTATTTCAACAAAGATGAGTTAAATGTAATTCGAATATAATTCAAATACAATTTCACGGATTTTGCTTTTAAATGTAATCATATATTATTTACGTTCCATCTCCAACATTTTTAACGGGTCGATACAGTTGAGTGCAATCACAATGAACAGATGAAGTCTTTTTTTATTTAATACGAATATTTTTATATGTGATAAATAATAAATAAATTAATTTGTGATAAATAAATAAAAATATACTTTATCATAATAAAAATTTCTGAACGTATCAAAAAACAGAAAATTATAAACACGTGTCGAAAATCGATTAATTAATTAATAGTATCGAATTATTATTGACGCAAATCAAAAGTCTTTAACATTATGTAAAAAATTTTGTTGAAACATGCAATAACGATTATTTTTAAATTTCAGAATACATTATAATTCTCTTTTAAATAATTATGCAGTACAATAATTTTAAATAATTTTACACATTAGATCTTTAAATTTTGATTTTACAATATATTTTTTATTGTTATAATTAATTAATGATTATAATATATTAAAAAATATTGAAATATTATTAAATTATACCTATATTGAAATTATTTTTCATGTTTACTTCCAAAAAGTTTCAAAAATGTATAAATTATAATAAACATAGTACAACATGGAACTTATTATGTATAACATTAGATATTAAGACAATTTTATAAAATAATTAAATCTATATTACTGAAGGAAAGGAATACGTAGCCATTTGATCTGAAATTGTATATACAACAACGTATTGAATATCAGTTATATAAATGAATATTGAAATATTATATTTCATATTAGTCAAATTATAAATTTGTTGTAGTATATGTTTATTTTTAAAATGTTGTATATCGGTACATATACCTATATACAAAAATATATATTAAAAAAGAAATAAATTCAATGATTGCATATGTTAAATAACATTGATTGAGCATGTTTATAATATCGCGTTTATAATATTTTTAGTGAATTAAATCATATATATATATAGAAAACATTTATTAAAGTCTAAATCGATAAGAAAATATATTATAAAATAAGAAAATCCAAGTAAATCGTAATTTTCAATGTCATAAAAACTTGATTTTCCTTGATATCTATAAATAATTAATTAATTTGATATTAGCTAGTATAAGAAAATGCATCATAAGACAAAAAATCTTAACAAATTCCATAAAAACTTGTTTTTCTCTAATGATATCAATAAATAATTAATTAAGTAATATTAACTCGATTATATATTTCTCTACTTTCCAATATTCCCGCTTTTCTTATGAAACTAATTGATAATTTCACCAATGTACAAATCAAAAATTTAAATAAAAACAATGTATATTTTGCAATCCTGATTCCGAATTACATAAATATCAAAGTTTACAACAAATATTAAAAAAAAGATTAAAGATAAATATATCACATATAAAAAAAAATTAGTTTAACCGATATGCGTTCTTCTACAATCTTCATAGTCATACGATATATCATCTTGAAAACTTTGATTAATAAAGTTATCGGGGTTGAAACCTTGTATAACATTTTATTGCCATGAAAGCATTTTTGATTAAAATTTATCTTATATTCTAATATATATACATATATATTGTATATAATATTACATTACGCAAATTTTCAATTCGGTCTACGAATATGATCAATGTCTTACACATTATGATATCAAACTTATTCTATATTTTTAAAAAAAATATTATTTTCAGTATTTATATTAATTAATATAGTTATAGTTAACAGTTAGTTTAATAATATGTATAATATACATATTATTTAATACTACAAAATCTTCAATTCACAATTTAATACAAAGATTTAAATTTGAAAGGCGATTTTAATATCTATAAATATTAACAATATTTTTTTGTTTGGTCATAAGCAAAAATAATATAATAAATTAAATACAAAATTAATTGAATATATAATTAATTAAAAATAATGATTAAAAAAATAATTTACATTGTTAATATAAATGAATGTTTATCGTTCAAACGGAAATTTTTTTTCTATAAAAAAAGATTTTCATTAATTTTAATTGTTCTAATTCTAACAATTTTTCATATGTATCGTAGTTAACTATATTATAATATAATATAGTTAATAATATATAGTTAACTATATTATTATATTGAAAATATAATTATTTTAAAATAAATAATTTTAAAAATTGCAAAATGTTATAAAATAGTTATAAAATAATTATATAAATAGTTATAAAAATAAAATAATCTAAAAATATATCAATCGAATACATAAAAGTAAAAAAAATAATATGATAAAAATTTTTTAATTGCACTGTTATCATATATATACAAAAATTCATTCTTTTATATTATTAATCTTATTGTAATTGAATTACTATAATTATTAATCAATGATTCAATTATTTTTTGATTATTTAATTATTAAATATATATCTTGTATAGAATTGCAAAAAACAATCCGCAAAATAAAACAGTTTCGTATCAGAACTTGGGGTAAATACATTACCTGAAGTTGAAAAAATAGTAGAGGACTCCGAAGAAAAAGAAAATTTCAACAAGACCACCCATTTCCGTGTTGAGGATAATCGCGACGCTCTTTTTCATCGAAAGAAGAAAACAAAACTAGAGCTCTCGTTTCATCCGCAAGACGTAGGAGATCAACTGCTCGTTTTCATGGTTTTAATCATCACTTATCTCCTTCGTTTGATCACGAATATTGACGATCGTGTAAACTTTGATCCAACGCGTCAATTACCGTGAGAAAAGAACCAATGATCACTTCGTTGAGATCCATAGATCTGATCGATGATTATTATTCTGGCGTTGTTGTACTCATACACTTTGTCACAATCCGTTGATTAAAACTTTTTATCAAACCTTCGAAAATAAAAGCAATGTACAAAAGACTATACTTTGATCGCGACAAACGCCGACTTTCTATTGCAATACGTTAAGTAACCACGGACAATATTCGTCGAAGACAGTTCACTGACTCGGTTAGCTAATGCAATATACTTCGACATTTGATGTAACATAACAGAATATGTTTTTTAGATGAAATTCAAACATTAAATACGTGCACAAGTTTTTAGATTATCTGATAGCATTTATCTTTTTGTAAATAACAAATGTCAATCGAAAAGCAACACTGCAATTTTTTCACATGATTTTGTTTTTTTTTTCTTTTATATTTGCAAATGCAAAAATATTACATTTTACTATATTGATCTTAATCGTTGTTTATTTGTGATTACAATAATGCTTATTTAAATCTAATCCAACTTTGAAATTTTTATCTATATAAATAAATGTTTCAAAAATTGGAATATAAGAAAAGAAATAATGAATGTTACTGAGATGTTAATATTTGATATGATAGTACACATATTTGGTTATTTTGACATCAACGATTATTCTGTTAATTCAAGTCCAAGAAATAGTGGGGATAATGGCGCTAAAATAAATAGAAATCCAGATACAATATTATAATTCGTGAGATTAATTATCTCGATATTTTCATTCTGTCAATGTAATTATTTCCTATCCTTTTTTTTATAATTAATTCAACTTAAAACAATATTGGAAAATAAATACTTTTATTAAATATTATTTTTAAAAAGAAATACCTCAATAATTCCAATGATGAGCTTGAATAACTTTAATAATAAAAATTCGAATTTTATGAAGAAAAGTATAATCCTATTCTTTATATAACAAAGATTATTTCAAGTTATATGAAATGTTAGATTAAAGTTTTCACAAAAAAGAATCTTATTAAAAATAAGAAATAAAGAACTATTTTTAATTTTATTCAAACATCGATGTGGCCGCCACAAAAGTCGAATTACAACTACATCTCGGTCACCAAGAACCACGTGGTATATATCGTAAACATCCACAACGAACGCGAATAATTAGTTTGGCAGTGTCATTTTTCTTTTTGGTATTAAACATATTTATTTATCAATATTAATTTAGAAATGATAAGATTAATATTTGGAAATAGTTATACAATAAGTATCATAGTTTTTCACAAATCTGTAGACATAATACATGATGGCCAGAATAACTGTGGCGTTACTCTGAATGAGCCAATAGAATTTCGGGATAATTTTACTGCTCAAATTAAAAAATAATTAAAATGTTGTTTATACTTCTATCATTTAAATTTTTTCATATTACAAACAAGAAATATATTCTATAAATTTACACTTAAGATGTTTTAGTACACACTTAGCTATTGTAATTAAAACAATAATTTGAATTTATAAAGTTTAATAATTACATATTTAAATCAATATTAAAATATTTAATTAAAATAATAACGCACAAATAATAAATCTATACACTGCACTTTATACCAAATAACATCTTAAGTTACAAAATCGGAATGATCTGATATTCAGTTTAGTTCCATGCAACTCGTAAATTAATCCTATTGAAAGCTATTAACGTTTTATGTCGGACTTCATTGTACATCAATTTGTAATAGTACATTAAGATTCTCTGTCTGTATATTCAAGAAGTTTCATTGGTAGTTCAAATATTTACGAAAGAATGATTTCATACAAGATTTATATACTTTCTTTTTTTGTATGCTTTTTCAGATTACTTTTTCAGATTAAAAATGGCAAACATAAAACATTGATCATTTTTTTATGATTTTTTAAATTATTATTAATCTTTTATCACAAGTATTATAAATATTTATTATTTTTGCAATTTTTCGTTTGTCATTTTTTTTGTATATTATGTATATTATCGCTATTATTATAATATATTATGTATTTTCATTACCATGTATAAAAAAAATAATATTTTTTATAAATATCTAATAAGATACACACAATATTTCATAAGTATTTATAACCTCAAACAAGTACTTTGAAAGACATGAAACATTTGAAAAAATATTTGAGATGAATATTATAGGATATCAATATATAATAGAAAAATTATATTTGCTTATTTTTATAACTTTGAAAAAATAAAAGCAATATCAATTAAAATTCATATTTTTTATTATATTCTTATAACTGGAATATTTTTCAAATTAAAAAAAATCAAAAAAATATTAAAATATTTCTAAATATTTAATTAATTGTATTATTAATGTAAAACATTAAAAACATTAAAGATATTAAAAACTTGATAAAAAATTAATATTTTATTTTTATATTATAAAAATATTGTATTAAGATAATAAGAAATTCAGATTTCATTCAATAATAGTAGTTTAACTATTTTATATTATAATTTTAAAATATATACTTATGAAACATAACCTTAATTTATAAAATATTTTAAGTTTATATATAAATGATAACTTACTTAATATAGATACTCAATATAGATATTTGAAGAAAATCTTTATAATTACACAACACAAAGCATTAATTAAAATATTGAAGTGAATTTTATATATCCAATATCATAACGAATTATGGTATTTTTATATATATTTTTTAATGTATTCTTTAAACTGTATTTGATGAAATCATTATATTTAAAAGTACATCAAATACATTTAAAAATTTAGTATTGCAAAAAAATAACTTAATTTAAAGTTCTCGATAAAATATCTGGATTTAAAACGCACTGTATTTCTATTATGCTTATAATCACATGTGCATTTGAAATTAAACATATCATAATAAAGTATTAAAATATAAATTATTCAACATTATAAATTAAATAAATTACACAAACTATTTAAAGATAAAATTATCCATTTATTTAAATTTGTTTTATTTATTTATTGTATAAATTATTTTTATTTTAATATATATGTATATTTCCATATGTATACAATTTTATAACGTGACACATATTATATGTATGTAAAAGCACGTGTCGACATTAAAAATATATTTTATAGGAATGATTTTTATTTGTAAAAAAAATAAAAAAAGTTTAATTATTTGAATCAATAGTTTAATTTAAATAAAAATATTAGATTAACTTATTATTAATAATTTATTAAATAAAATAGTTAAAACAACAAAAATGGCAGTAAGTAATAATAATAATTTCATTCGAAAATAATAACAATGTTAACCTATATATACATATGTCTTACAACATAATCTCTTTTAAAGAATAAAAAATATTATTTACATCTTTTATTAGTTTAAATTTTTTAATTTAATTAAATTATTTTTTTAAATTTTTTAATTAAATAGAAAAAACTTAAAATCAGTATAATTAAAAGAAGTAATCAAAAAAGAACAAAACTTGCACATCAAGGGAAACTTAAGATAAGAAGATATAAATTAACTAAAAAACCAATCCAGAAACAAATATTTTCACGTACAGAATCTATAGAACAAGAAAGTGATTATGATGAAGATCTTATAGATATGGTTGAGAAAGAAGATTTAGATTTCTTGCAAGAAGCTATTTCTAATAACTCGTATAATTTGTTAAAACAAATACATCTAAATGAGTATGAATATTATCATAGTTAATATTAATTGTTTTATTTTAAAATATATAATATTATTAATATTTAATAATATATAAAATATATTTTATATTGTACATACTTTAGAGCAATTAATGATAAAAAAAATAATAAAAACAAGAATAAAAAGAAACAAACAATTGAGGAAAAATATGAAAATAATATATCAAAAATAATTGATCAAGAAGGTACAAAAAATGTTCGTATGTTACTTCCTATAAAAACAAAAAATGGAATTATAGAAAAGAGATTAATTCAAGAAAGTGATATTGAAGATATCGAAGATGAAAAAGAATATGATGTTGAAGATAATATAGAAATAGAATCAAATTTACACGTAAGATTTCATTAAATTTTATGATTATTTATATTAGTTATTAGAATATATATAAAAATATTATTATATTAATTATTAGAATAACTATATATATACTTAGTTATTAGAGTATATATAAAAATATATATTTTTTATTTTAATGTTTTAGAATAAAAATAAAGATGAAAATAAAAAATCTATATCAATAATAGAACTATTAACATATCGTAAAGAAATATTGATATCTAAACGTTTAAAAATTGGATTATTATCTAGCAATCTTTTAGAAACACCAGAAAAAAAATGTGAAAATTTTAAAGCATTATTAGAATTAATGGAAGAAACTAATCCAGAAGTATATATTACTGTAAGAAAATTGGCAACTGTTTCTTTATTGGAAGTTTTTAAAGATTTATTGCCATCTTATCAAATTCTTCAAATTCCACAAGAAGGTGTAAAATGTATGTAAATATAATAATATATAATTATTATAGTTATTACAAATTATAAGCTTCCTACTTTCTTTTTAGTAAAAAAAGAAACACTTGCATTACAAAATTATGAAACTATATTATTGAAATATTATAAATATTATCTACAGAAATTAGAAAAAATGATTAATATATTAAAAAAGAAGAAAGGAGATACACGAAAAATAAAAGAACAACAAATTGAATTAGGAAAAGTTGCAGTAACATGCATGTGTGATCTTCTAATGATGCATCCTTATTTTAACTACTCTATTAATATAGCAAATTTTCTTATACCATTGTTAGATAATAAATACGAATTTATAAGACAAAAAGTCCTAAAATGCCTATCTCAGATTTTCAAAGAAGACAAACGTGCTGAATTATCTCTTATAGTAAGAAATATAATATATTTAATTGTATTTTATAATAATTATATTCGTTTTGTATAAATTATTAAATCTATTCTATTTTGCAGATAGTACGTAAATTAAATCAATACATAAAATTAAAAGCTCATTCTGTACATTCTGAAGTTCTATCAGTACTTTTATTTCTTCGTATAAAAGATATAAATTTAGATAAAGAAAAAGAAGAAGATACTAAACAAAAAAAACTTACATCTTATAAACAAAGAATTCTTGCTTTAAATAAAAAAGAACGGAAGAAGAATAAAAAACTTGAACAAATAGAAAGAGAATTACTTGAAACTAAAGCAGAAGAAAATAAACAAACTAAACAAAAGTTACTTGCTGAAATAATAAACATAGTATTTATGATTTATTTTAGAATCTTAAAACAGGCTCCAAATAGTAAAATTTTATCCATTTGTTTGCAAGGATTAGCAAAGTATAATAGTTTTACACTAAATTAAATTATATATTAAATTATAAGATATCTAATAATATCGAATAATTACAGATTTGCACATTGCATAAACTTAGATTTTTATCAGGATTTAGTAACTACTATAGATAAACTAATGGAAGAAAATAATTTAAGTTTGAAAGATCAATTACATTGCATTCAATGTATATTTACAATATTATCAGGACAAGGTTTACAATTAAATCTTGATCCTTATCGGTTTGTATTGAGCAAGAATAAATATTGTAAATGAAAAAGTTAAGATTATTAAATTATTAAAATCTTAAATTAATCATATATAATTTTTAAATAGGTTTTATGCACATTTATATAAAAATTTATTAAAAATTCATTGTGGTAAAACTTATTCAGAGACAGAAATTATTATAAAGATTTTAGTTCAAACTTTAATTCATAGAAGAAAAAGAATCACTCAAAGACGATTAATAGCCTTTATCAAAAGAATAGCTATTTTAACTTTACAATTACAACATAATGCAGTACTAGGCATTCTTGGTATTATAAAACAAAATATGCAACTCGGAAAAGAGTTAGATATTTTGTTAGATACTGATTGTACCATAGGAGATGGTTTTTATCAAGCAGAACTAGAAGAACCTGAGTATTGCAATGCACATTGTTCAGCATTATGGGAACTTGCAGCTTTACAAGTATATATTTATAAAAGTTATGTAATTTTGTTAAATTTAAATATAATTATTGATAAATATATTTAAATTTTTTATTATTAGCGACATTATCACAGTATTGTACAAAAGATGGCAAAAAATATAGCTTGGAATGTGCCATCAATAGGTGAAGGCAGTTTATCTTCAGAAATTGGTAAACTGTAAGTTCAAATTTTGTTGAAGTTTTTTTTAATATTTAAGATATAATACACAATTGTATGTAACAAGATTTAAATTTCTTTATTTCTTCCAGTTCTCCAGAAGAGCTTCACATTGAATTTGATCCTACTGGTGTTGTATTTAAACCAGCAGTACCAGTTCCTAAAAAGACAAGTATCAAGAAAACAGTAACAACTTATCATTTTATGAATAGTGAATTCAAAGAATATATTAATACTATCAATAATACTGAATTATTTGCAAATGGATACATAGATTTTTATAAAGCTTGTAATAGTTAAGATTACATATAATGCAAATTATAAGAATGAAACGAAATATAACATTGTGCGTATTTTGTAAATAGTAACAATAATTTTTATAATTAATTTGTTAATTTAGATTATATGAAATTTATAAAGCTAAACTATTTTCTGCTAAATAGATAGATTTTTAAATAAAGAGATTAAAAAATTAATTATTATAATTTACGAGGTTTAACGAGAAAATTAATAACCATACCTTTCCTATAATAATTTAACTTTTATCATAAATCAGGATTTGCATGTACAATATGCTTCATTTTGATACAGATGTATACCTTTAGTTGAGATGAAACATTTTACATTTGCAAATTTATTATATCGTCAATTTTAGTACATTCTGAATTATTTTCTTTAGATACATTTATTTTTATTTCAGTTAAACTTTCTTTTATATTATCATTTGTTTGTGATGCTAGGTCAACTCTTTGTAGAGATATATGTTTACGTTCTATAATATTCATTTTTATAGCATCTTCTATTTCTAATACCTCATCTATTATATTATTTTCGTTCTTTTTTATTTGCTTTGTTGCAATTTGTGTATATCGATGTTCATTTTTATCAAAATTTAATAATTTAGGTGCATTAATTTTATCAATTGTCTTTGTTACAATGACTTGTTCATTTTTATCATTTTGATAAGCTGATTGAGAATTTCTTTTTGCAAGAATTATTTTAGTATATTTAATAGTAGGTTGATTTGAACGAGTTTGTATTGGAATTGTAGTTTTAGTTTTGGATAAAGTAGGAGTTTGAGGCTTTGTTTGTAATATTACATGATTTAAATTTTGTACAGCTACATTAGGACATATAATAGCTTGGGTAGAAGGTGACACAAATTTATTAGCTGTTTGTTGTAATTTATCTTGTTTGTTACTTATAAGAACAACTTTGGTGTTACTATTTAATTTAGGTGTATTTTTTTCATGAATATCTACAGACATTGTTTGAGATAAGGATGAATTTTTATCAATAGAATTTAAATTATCATCATCTTTTGCAAAAATTATTGGTATATCTAATATATTTCCTAATTCATCATCAATCTCATTTACAAGAGAATTTTTCTGTAATGTTTGAGGTTTATGAATTCTTTGTAAATTGGATGTGTTAACTGTAATCTTTGGCATTGTTTTAGTCGATTTTTGAGTGAGTTTTAATTTATTAGATAACGGTAAAATAGTTCCTGAGTTATGACTACTTAATGGTACTATCACTGATGAACAAGTAGGTTTAGCATTAAGAGAATTTTCAACCATAATTATATTCCCACATGATGTATTATGAGAGTTATTACAAGTTGTTACTTGTCGGGGTAATTGTGACATCTTGAATGTATCCAAGGAATGAGTTGAACTGAGCATCACATGCGAAGAACTACTGGATGTTGCCATGTCGTCCATCACTATAAACATATATATATATTTCAACAATTTTTAAAAATATAAATAAATACAAAAAATTTCATCATTGCATCATTGTTATAAATTCAAAGATAAACATTTTTCTTTTACATGAATTATGTAAATCTAATAACATCTTTAAAAATGATAATAATCATGCAAATATTAAACATAACTATTAAACATAAAAAATTTGTAAGTGATTTTATGTGTTTTTTAAAATTATTATAAATTATATAATTAAATATAATAATTAGCATATCAAATTTTATTATTTTAAAAAATATGTTTAAAATATAAACAATCATTTAGATCATACAATAACATAATATATTTAAATTATTTCACTACATAAAAAAAGATATTATAAAAAAGATATTAAATTATAAATAAAAAAATTTTAATATTAATTTTTTGCAAATTATATAATTATATATATACAATTTACATTAAGAGGATTTAGGGCAAGGAGACAAATAAATTCAAATTACATGGAAAAATGTTTATTTAACATAAAATAAAAAATAGTAGTAATATATTTACAACATATTACTTTATACTTTTAAATATAAACTTATATTAATTGTAAAAAAAATAATATAAATACATGCTCTCTATAATTGGACATATTACATCACATGCTAAACAAAGACATACATTTAATATCCTTATAGTATTTTTATATTAAAAAAAAGAAATTTCTTTTTTGTATATTTTTGTATATAAATATATAATTGTAGAGAAAAATGTAAATAATATAATAAAAATGTTGTATGACTAGAAAAAATAAGATCTATTATTATTAAATTATTTTAATTATTCTATAATAAAAAATATACATATAATTAAGATCAAAACCTATTTTTTTTTATATATATTTCCAAAAATATAAAGAGAATGGTACTTAAAAATCGATACATGAAATGAAATGAAAAATTTATTTTGTCACATTAAATTTTCATGCATAATATTTTTTTCACATGTATGAATATGATCTATATGAAGATGTATATTTTTAGATTAAAGTAGTAAATTATAAAAATATATTAAATTTAAAATTATTTTAATAAATCAAGGAAATATTAAATGATGTTATTAATAAATAATATATTAAATAAAAATTCTAATACCAATAAATGTTGTGCATATAGAATAAAAAACTTACATAGCAATTTGTATGATATAAATTTGATAAATATATCAATAGATGACATGAATTCTTCTTTCCAGTGCTCTTTACTCACTAAATATATATACTAAATATTTAACTTTTTATACTTTTCATATTTATATTTTAATTTTTTTTAGGTCAAGAGATGAATTTCACAATTTAATTTTGTTTTTATTTTTTACTTTTTTTTTCTTAGATATGAATTTATTAAATATATTTCAAATATATATGTTACAGTATAATTTTTATACATGTATACAAAAATTGTCATGAAATTTAGAGAATAAAATTAAAATTTTTTTAGATAAAGATTTTTTCGTATAAAAATTTCATAATCCAAAATAATTATTCAAAATAACAATAATTCAACTTTATAATCATTTTATGAATTCGTATCTTTATACTTGCAAAAAATATATACATTTGATTAAAGATTAAAAAAAGATTATGTAGGCAAATTATTTAATAATTGATTAGATAATAATATTCTACCTTTTGATATCGTCGATGTAGTTGATGTTATGTTAGTTGCCACAGAATTATTTGGAGTTAATAAGATGCTAGAAGCTGCAGATACACGTGCAGATGATGAACTAGTAGCAAGTGTGAGAGAAGTTTTTCCATTTTGTAAAATATTTGATAAAGTTCCATTTGTTGTACCAATCGTAGGTTTACTATGTATGGCTATAAAAGAAGAAAAAACATACATGTTATATAAAATATTTATAATTTTATATATATATATAATGATATATATATATAAAACATATAATGATAATGAAACAATATAAAATTTACCTGCAGCAGTTAAAGTATTAACTCTAATTTGATTTCCTGATGTTGTTAAAACATTAACAAGTTTTGTATCTCCATTTTTGTCAGGAATATTGAGATGCCTATAGTTGTTTGATAATACTTTAGAAAAACCTTTATTTGATGATACAATAGTTTTCATTTTTGACACGTTTTGTAACTGTACATTCGTTGAAACAATTTTAGGCACTTTAGTTGATGCAATCGAAGATTTAGGAATATTTTTAATTGTTGTAGATATTGTTTGACCTGACGATGTTGGAGCTAACCGTATTGGGCCAATTGGCGCTAAACTTGCCAATGAGCCAATATTTAATGTTATACCACCATTATCTGAATTCGAATTTGACTGAAAAAAAATATATATATAATTAGATGTTCTTTTTTAATTAAAATTAAAAACTTACTTGTCCGGAAAGTCTAGATGTTATTAAATGCTCTACGAAATGATTTTTTTGATTATTAACAACTCGAGGTTTCCGTTTTACAGTCTGTGCATGATTTGTATGTATTCCACCTACTGCAATTATATTCTGTTGTGTACTAAATGTTCCTATTCGGGAAATTGTAGCTGATTGTGTATTTTGTCCAATAGATACAACTGAAGAAATTGGTGTATTCGGTCGTGACTTTTTTATAGTAGGAGAATTTGGTTTACTTTCGACAGAACTACTTGTTGAATTTCTTCGTTTTCGTGGTTCTTTTCTGTTGTTTTTATTTTCATAATTTGCCAATGATGTTGATCTTAATGGTAATGGATGTGGTTGCAAAAGAATAGTTCCTACAAAATCTCCAATTTCATCTAAGATACATCTATCCACCATATTTTGTGTAATACCCTCTGATATCTTTTTTGCAGTAGATATTCTTAAATGATCATCAGCAGTTCCAACTACTATCAAACTTGTTTCAACCATCATTTTTTCTCTGAGGTCTTCTAAATCATCAGATCTTACAAGTGTAGCATTTTGTCCTATTACAAACATAATTGGACATCGAATATCCATTAATGTATCATCAGATGTACCTCTTTTTCCTTCAACTGTAGAAAACGGAAAGCCAAGGCAAATAACTGCAGTTACATGTTCCATTTGTGCTACCTATAAATATTAAAGATTTCATATTGAATATTTTTATTATATTAAAATATACAAATATAAATGTTATACCTGACATGCAAGAGCAGCACCAGTATTAAAACCAACAAGAATAATAGGTCTACCAGGAAAATCACTTCTAATATCTTGTATTTTAGTTCTAGTGGCTTGAACTAATTGGTCAATGCATACCATCATAGTCATTCTATTGGCTGATAAACCTAAATGTGTATGGACAGTAACAACCATTCCTAAAGCTCCTAATTGTGAAATCCATTTATGTTGCCGAGTAGAAATATTAGATCCTACTCCAGAAGGAACTATTATCAAGATTGGATTTCCTGGTAATTTTTTCTATAACAATAGTAATCATATTTATATATATGTTATAATAAATTCATATAAAACACATTTTGATATAGTATTTAATAAAAAAAAATAATTACAAGTCTATTGCTATTTAAACTTGGTGTAACAGGATCCCATGTCCGTTTAAGAAGTGATCCAAGAGTTTCCCATGTTATGGAACCCGTTTTTGCATTAATATTTGGTTGTACAGCAATCATTTTATCAATAAGTTGAGGAATTTTTAATCTTAAAGTTTGCAATATATCAAGATAAATACCAAGATATTCTTGAGGAAGATGGTCAAACAATAAATTATGCAACCATTGTGCAAGTCTCCAATCCCAACCAGCAGATGCCAATGTTTCCCGAAATCTTCTTGCAGCTGTATCAACTGATGTTCTTCGATAAATTGGTTCTATTGAATTATTTACTTTAGCTAATCTTGCAAGTCTTTCTGAATTCAATATTTTAAGAACTTTAGTAAATATTCGATTTTGAACAGGTGTCCATAAAATTTTATCAAGTTTTTCTTCCCAATCTTCATTTTCATCAGGTCTAGCAAAATTTGCTAATCTTTGTAATTCATCCATTTGATGCCGAGCTCTAGTAAAATCTATTGGTGGTACTAATAATTCATCATTATCCTCTTCTATATTAATTTCTTCATCCTGAGTAATTTTTTCCCTAATATAAAAAAAGTAAAAATATAATTTTATCTTTAATAATTACATTTATAATTCTATCATTTTCATTTCTTACATTGATAAAATTTTTTTTGGAAAAAATAATTTTTTTATTGGTTTTACATAAACATTTTCTGGTTTCCAATTCCATGGACGTGCATAACAATGATCTTTTACTAGCACATTAACTTCGGTTTCATAGCATCCAGCAAGTTGATGTAAATATGTAGTTAATCTACTAGGATTATCATCAAATGTATCACTAATAGGACTTGGTACTCTAGATGTATTTATCGATGTAGAAGGCATTGTTAATGTTGATGTTAACATTATTAAGTTCTTTATACTCAATATATTTATAAATATAATTGATTCTTGTAATAAATAATACTGTAATCATTTACAATCTTCCTCATATGATAAGATATTATTTCATATCTTGAATCTGAATCATGAAAATTAATATAAAATTATATATAATTAATCATAATATTTTAATTATCTACTTTTTTAAATATAATTTTTAATACATATAAATAATGAAAAAGATTGATGAATAAATAATAACATATAAAATAACATATAAAATTGAATTTTTGAAAATTTATGTATATATATTATGTACATAAATCTTTGAAATTTATATATATATATATATATATATATATATATATATATATATAAATAATTACTTATATTAATAAATTATATTAAATAACTATTTCTGTCATGAAACTAACCTTCACAGCATATTAAATTAGAAATTTTAAGTTTTACTATCATAACATTAATTATTTTACAATAATACGCAATGCTACTTCAAACAAAAAATGCAGTATAATCTAAGACATAAAAACACATGTAAAGTAAAAGCATCGTAAGCATATAGTATCAATATATCGAATTCAAAATAATTTTGTTAATAGAGAGATAATTATTATACATTGATTTCATTAATTTAAAATGCAAGAAATGAAAAAAATAAAATTAACAGAAAGAAAGGTAGATACATAGAATTCCAATTTATATAGTGCATAATATTTAGAACGATAAATGTCTACTGACACTTATGATACGTTAACCAATCAATTTGCAATTAAAGAATTAAACTAAATTTTATGCTTTAAGATTTTTTTTAACAAGTGGTTTAAATTAATAACAACTGTAGAAATAGATCATAAATAAAATAATACTCATTTATATAGCTTTATATTTGAGCTTTCGATTTTTGAAATATTTTATAATAAAGTCTGATTTTCAATAAACATTTACTATTTATTATTATTAATTATGTTAACATTAACTAAATTTCAATTATTATTATAAAAATAAAAATTAATATAAAAAATAATATTATAACATTAGTATTTTGAATACTAATATTAAATTGAATATTCAATCAAAATTAGTAGTTAAATGTAATGTTTTTTTATGTTAAAGTATTTGAATTTTCTATATGTTAAGTATTTTTATATATATAATATTTGAATATATTTTTAATAAATATACATTTATAATATAATATATAAATTTAATATTACCAAATTTATAATTTTCTTTATTAGAAAGATTTATAAATGATTAATATTTATATTTATATTTAAAGAAAAAATATTTTAATATATTAAAAAAAATTTAATAAAAAATAATTAATACATTTCTTATAATTTTTATAATAAATAAAAAATTGAAAACTTTTTAGATACTAAAAAAAAATCTTCAATACTAATGCTGTATAAATATACAATTATATATATATTTATATATTTGTAATGAATCATTTGACTTGTATAATTTCAAATCATGTTTATATTATATATTGTTGGCAAGTTGGCCAAATCGCTTGTACGAAATGCGAATCTGATTGGTTGATTTCAATATTCATAAAAATAAGTACTTATATTGACTGAAAATGTCACATCTACAAATAAGATCATATAACTTGTGGCAATAAGGATGGAAAAAAATATTTCTGATACCCCTGCAGGACTTAAACTTTTTCTAGTGCCGACGTATTTGTTATATGTACTTTTGTAATATTTTGTAATATTTGTATTATAATTATTTCAAATTCATAATGAATATTATACATGATACAGATTTCTTAACAAGATATTTGTTTGATATATTATTACGAATTATCTTAGTGAAATTACTTATATAAATATACTTATATAAATTTTTCAGCAGAAACATATTATATTTATTATACATACTTCTATACGTATTTCTATAATATTTATGTTATAATTATTTCAAATTTCAAATTCATAATGAGTATTATATATGGTAAAGATTTTTTAGTAGGATGTTTGTTTGATATATTATTACGAATTGTTTTAGTGGGATTATTTATGTAAGTTTTGTTTAACTTACCAGTTTACAAATAAAATAAATGTTTATCTTTATTTTTTATATATATGTTTATTATTTTTTATATTTACAGTGAATTAGAAAAAGCAGAACCATTTACTAGAATAATTCGTGAAGATGAATTATGGTTATATAAAAAACCAAGAACAGAATCTTATGTTCCAACTACTATATTATGGGTAGTGTATACTAAAATATAATTAAATCTTATATATAAAATTAATTTGCATATTTATTTTTAGCCCTTAGTTTTCATAATGCCTGTTATAGTAATTTTTTGTGTTTTTCTGGTATACAAAGATAAAACTGACATTTATCAAGCAGTATTAGCTGTTACTTTAGCATTAGGATTTAATGGTGTTATTACAGATATTATAAAACTTATTGTTGGTAAGAATTGTAAAATATTAATAGTTTTAAAAATTTTATTATATAGTATTATTATAATAACAATTTATTTTTTGATAGGTCGTCCTCGGCCAGATTTTTTTTGGAGATGTTTTCCTGATGGACAGACAAATCCAGATTTCAAATGTAATGGAAATCCAGTTGTTATAAAAGATGGAAAAAAATCATTCCCAAGTGGTCATTCCTCATGTATGTTAAAAAATAAAATATTTTTTTAGAAATATTTAAATTATTTGAATATCATATTTGAATATTATATTAAAAGATCTATATAAATATATATTTACATATATATTTATTTTTTAGTTGCATTTACAAGCTTTGGTTTTATTGCGTTATATATAGCTGGTAAACTACATACATTTAGTCTGGGCAAAGGACAGTTATGGAAATTATGTGCATTTGTGTTACCAATTTGTATTGCTCTTTTAATTGCATTAAGTAGAACTTTTGATTATCATCATCATTGGCAAGGTAAGTGAAGGTAAATGTTTATTTATTATATTTTATTAATTAACAAATAAATATTTTAATATCCTCAAAATATTAGATGTGGTTGTAGGTTCGATAATTGGATACTTTTTGGCATATATGTGTTATAGATACTATTATCCACCATTAGATTCACAGGTATGTCATAAACCATATGCTGCTCTTAATCAAATTCAGTTGGAAAATACAAGAAATAAAAATGAACAAATCAAATGGATTTAATAAAAAAAGACTACAGGAAAATAATTTAAAATATAAAAATTCCATACTTTTATTTCACATTATTTTTTTTTTATACATTGTAAATGTAACAAGTATATAAATATACATTTTTATGAATATATTGTAAATATAAATAAACATACCAATGTATTTAATAAAAAATACTTTTAATAAATAAAATTATTTGAAATTATGTTTGAAACATGCGCGGAATATTTTGCGCATATGCGCCATTTTGGAAATTTCATGTTTGATGCGCCACCAAGTTGATTCAGTCAAACAGAAGCAGTTGTAAGGTTGATGGTATTAGTGCTTCTCATAAGTTTTTTATCTTGATGGTTAATCGTGTATATTTTTATAAATTTTGGAATTTATTCAGATATCTTATATACTTCTAAAGAAAATTAATTATATTTTGAATATTGTTCACATATAAGATTAGTACATTTTTCCATATGAATTAAGAATTGTATCATACACACACACAGACATACACATACACACACATACACTCAGATTTCTTGATTCTGTAAGTGACATAGTTATTTACGAGCTGTTGTGTTGGTGAAATGTTGTCTCAACTTCCTGTACATGGCGAGGACTCATGAGCGTCGTCAGTCGTGTTGAATAATCAAACGCTAGTGTTCAAACGGTGTTTTATCCTTTTACTAGAACTTTCCACCAAATAAATCTATTTACATCATTTGAATCAACGATATTGTGTCAGTTTTGTGTAAAAATGATGAACATGGAAACAGATGAGATTATCGAAGATACAAATACGAATCTTCAGGTACGCAACTTATATTAGTATTTTTGATCCGAAACCTACCGCCATCTTATGTCTCCTTATGACGGAGAAATTTACTAATTTTTGTGATTGACCGTTATTTTTTACAAAAATTTCTATTATAAGCACTTTTTAATGAAAGCTATTAGTCAGAATGTCTTATGCGTAAGAGGTTATAGAATGCGATTGTATACTGTTATTTATGATTGTGGTCATTTCTTTTAGTTTTTCATATCAAGTTATTTACGTGCATTTGATAATGACAGTTATCAACAGTTTATTATTTTGATGAAAATTAAAATTAGTTTCAATTTTTTTTATTGAATTTAATTAAAATAATTCTATTATATATTATATTATTTGTAAAATATAAAAAATATTTTACTTTAATTAAAATTACAAAAAATGTATGTATATTAATGATATATATTTATATATATATATAAAATAAAATGTATATTTTTAAGAATAAAATGTAAATTATGCTTAATATTCATGTCATAAAACGATTGGAATTAACTTTTTATTATAAATAAAATCTTATAATTATATTTTATATGTAATTTACAAATATATAATTAATATTTCCATTTAGATATTTTTTTCTATAAATTTTTATTTTCTTAATTATTTTTTTTAATGAAATAAAAATATTTAAATATAAAATTGATTTCTTTTTTAAAGTGCTATTAAATTGTAATATTATTAAGTTCCATTATTTATTAAAGTTAACTTATTTATTAAGATTTTGCATTTTTATCACGTTTTTGTAAAATTGATGTACTATACAAACTACAAATTATTTAATTAATATTTAAATATTAATATAATTTGATCGAATATGATTATTTTCGTTGTTAGAACAAAGGATTGATTAAACATAGGTTATCTTTTATCTTGACAGACTGAGAACAATTTACTATATAATCAATGTTTTAACTTCTTAATTTTTTCTCTTTTGTTTTTTTTTTTTTAATAATTTTCTACTTTTTTTAGCGTTTTTTTCGTATTTCTAATATTAAACTACAAAATATTACTCTTATAATAATAATAAATAATCGAAAAAAATTTACGGTTTAATTTTCCAATTTTTATACGAATTTAGAATAATTGAAAATTATTAGAAATATAGAATTAATATTCTTATCTATCATTAATGTAATAATGATATTGATTTATATATGTATAATTGGATATAAACCAAAAATTTTCAGATATTTTGAAAAATTTTTTTAATGTACACTTTTATTTTCAAAAAAAATAATACATTTTTTTTTAATTAAAAAAAAATACGATATAATTTTGATTGATAAATTAACATTTAATAATAAATAAATTAATTATATATTTGTTATAATATAGTTAATATTTATAAGAATAAAATATAAAATGAATAAAATCTATAAATAAATGATAAATTCCACGAGTTACATATATATTGTATTATTAATGTAAATGAATTGTCTATGTATGCATTGTTAAAATTAAACTATAATATCTGTATTTCGAAGTGTTGCGAGAAAAAAAAGAAATAAATTGCAATTTTTATCAGAAAATTTTGTAAATTTAAATAATATCATTTTTATCAATACATTTTTTTTCATTCGAGTATAGAAATCTGAGATCAATAAAAATTCTTTTTTTTTATGTTTTATATATTTGCGTGATTTAAAATAATATTAAATTTTGATTGAAAGAATATACGTATACTATAAATATATTTGTATTATCATTATCATTGTATTATCATTAGTATTCTGTTTGTGAATGTTTTATTAAAATATATTTTCGTCAAATATCAAATATCATGTCGTCACTTAAAATAAATGAACTCTGAATTTTTTTGTCAAGACGTGCTATGACTTATCGAAAAATATTATTCTTTTATTTAATTATGATTCATAATTTTGATTTTTCTTTTTGTTATATTATCATACATATTTTTTTAATTTTTCATATTTATTATATTTTGTCATAAATTTATATAATAAAAAATTTGACTAATAGTTGAAAACAATAATATGGATATCATAATTAAAAAATTTACGATCATTTTATAAAATATTATGGTATGTATAAATCATTATGATATATATAAATTTTTCTATATATTTTTGGAATTTCCAAATTAATTTTTTTTTTCATATTTTAAAAAATAAATGTTTTAAAATTTAATATTATAGATATTTATAATTAAGAATAGACAATTTTAACATATACTTACGGTTTTCATATTTTATTGTTAAATATTTCGAAATTATATATTTTTTGCGTTTTTTCCATATATTCTATGTTTATAAATTTTATATTGTCCTATTTAAAAACATCTTTTAATTTCGTATTTAATAACATTTTTTTAATCAAATTTTTATGCTCGTGAATATATATATATATATATATCATTCATCGATTTTAATATTTCTGTGATATTTATCAATAAGTATTATAAAAGTATCTACAAATAAAATGATAAAAATTTAAATACATAATCATTTTTTTATTACAATTCTTTCTCTTATTAACTTTCCTTTGTTTTTTTGTGTATTTGGTACGTGCAAACATTATCGACAATATCGATAAATGTTTAAAAGAATATTTATTTCTATAATAATCAATATTTATTTCTATCAACGTTTTTTTTTATAAATAATTAAATTAATTTAAAACAAATGAAAAATAATTATCAATATAAGTATTTTTCTATGAAAATTTAAAATGAAATTGCTCTTTTTACTTTTTATTAAATGAAAAAGAGGATGTAAAAGATACGAAGACAAAGAGATATAAAGAGCATAGATTCGACACGAGTTCGCGATCCCGTTATACTGGGAATACTGTAAAGAAACATTTTCAGATGATCGAAGTACTCCTGGATCACTAGGACTCTCAATGTTGCTATGCCACCTTTTACAGTCGAGTGATCATGATATTTTAAATCGAAGAATCATTATATGCCTAATGTATATATACACAACACATTTCAGGTGTTTCGTATATTATTTCATATATATATATATATATCAAGAAAAGATTTGTCGATAGATTTATTTTTATCGTTAAAAAAACTTCTTAATCATTAACGATATAATATCTTAATGAATTAAGATATAATGTAACATTTGAATTTTTAATTTTAAATATTTAATTTCTATTACAAAACATTTAATAAAATTATGCGTTTATCATAAGTGTTCGCTTAGAAAAGTAATAAGCGTTAATAAGTAGGTCAAACAAAATATTAGATTAGTGTAGACAACGGTCCGTCAATAGAATTTTCTTTTTACAAATCATTTAGCTAATAAAATTTGATTTAGTAATAAATTTTAAAACAATAAGTAATTTCTTTTTTCCTTTTTTTTTCTAATTGATTATATTACATATTTAATCATTACATTTTATACACAATTTTGAGTTTATTGTTGATAAGAGATATCTTATATCTGTAGAAAATATTGTAATTGAAAATAATAAATTGCATTTTTAAATTTCAATTTCTATGAACATTTAATGTTTTAAAAAAAATATGATTCTATTTTACATATCATTTAAATATATTTTATATGATATTTGTAAATAATATTTGTAAATAGTATAAATACTGTTATAATATGTATTATATTTTAAAATATAGATATATATTATAAAAAATATATGTATATATATTCTTATATGTATTCCTTCAAATATATGTGATATTTATATATTCATCAAGGTATATATATTTTTATATTTATATTATTATTATTTTTTAATTAAATTGCAATTATTTCTCAATATATTATATTCATATAAAAAAATTTTTATAATGTATTGGTTACATATATTAATTGTAATTTTTATAATGTTTTTGCAGTATCCAATAACAATACTTTATGATCCTACTCGCAAGAAAGAATTGCCATCTGGGGTTTCAGCACAATATAGACAAGAAAAAGAAACTTGTATGAAACTTTTTGAGAAGTGGAGTGAACCAGAACAAGTTAATTTTGTTGAACAATTATTAACAAGAATGTGTCATTATCAGCATGGACACATCAATGCATATTTGAAACCAATGTTGCAAAGAGATTTTATTTCTTTATTGCCAAGTGAGTATTTTTATTAAATAATTTTTAATTAAATATTGAAATATATTAAATCTTTTATAAAAATATTTTTGTTATCAGAAAAAGGATTAGATCATGTAGCAGAAAGTATTCTTTCTTATCTTGATGCTGATTCATTAATTGCTGCTGAATTAGTATGTAAAGAATGGCATAGAGTAATTAGTGAAGGAATGCTTTGGAAGAAATTAATTGAATGTAAAGTTCGAACTGATTCAATATGGAGAGGTCTTGCAGAAAGGAGAGGATGGTTAGTTAATATATTTTATGAAATCTTATTTATTTGTTGATCTATTAATCTTTTTAGGATTCAATATTTATTTAAACCAAGACCAGGAGAAAGTCATCCAAATCATAATTTCTACAGATCTCTTTATCCTAAAATAGTTAAAGATATTGATAGTATAGATAGTAATTGGAGAATGGGAAGATTTAATCTTCAAAGAATAAACTGTAGAAGTGAAAATTCTAAAGGTGTTTACTGTTTGCAATATGATGACCAAAAAATTGTCTCTGGTCTTAGAGACAATACTATTAAAATATGGGACAGAAGTACATTACAATGCATTAAGGTCTTAACAGGACATACTGGTTCTGTCTTATGTTTACAGTATGATGACAAAGCAATAATATCTGGTTCTTCTGATAGCACTGTAAGAGTTTGGGATGCTAATACTGGAGAAATGGTTAATACATTAATACATCATTGTGAAGCAGTTTTACATCTTAGATTTAATAATGGCATGATGGTCACTTGTTCAAAGGTCAATAAATTTTTTATATTTTAATATATTCTATTCTTTATGTATTACTGAAAAAAATACTATTTCTTTATTGTCTTTATTTTAGGATCGTTCAATTGCTGTATGGGATATGACATCACAGACAGAAATTGCATTAAGAAGAGTATTAGTGGGTCACAGGGCAGCAGTGAATGTTGTTGATTTTGATGAAAAATATATTGTTTCCGCTAGTGGTGATAGGACTATTAAAGTATGGAAAACATCTACTTGCGAATTTGTGCGAACATTAAATGGACATAAACGGGGTATAGCGTGTTTGCAATATAAGGACTGTTTAGTAGTTAGTGGTAGCAGTGATAACACGATCAGATTATGGGATATTGAATGTGGTGCGTGCTTGCGCGTTTTAGAAGGACACGACGAATTAGTCAGATGTATTAGATTTGATAGCAAGCACATAGTCAGTGGAGCTTATGATGGGTAAATACAAAAAATATTTTTATGTTTTAGATTATATTACTATACATATATATTCATATATAGAAATATATATATATTTTTGTTTTATGTTACAGAAAAATTAAAGTTTGGGATTTGGTGGCAGCACTAGATCCACGTGCTTTAACTAACTCGCTTTGTATACGTACATTAGTGGTAAAATATTTTATATATTTTATTTTATTATTATATAAAATTATTTTCATAATGATATATATTTATAATATAGGAACATACAGGTCGTGTATTTCGACTTCAGTTCGATGAATTCCAGATAGTATCGTCATCACATGACGATACAATATTAATTTGGGATTTTCTGAATTTTAATCCATCAAATGGATCTGTATCTTGTGGACCTGCAACAATAAATGCATCAGGTGTGAATCAATCCGATACTAGATCTCCATCTCGTAAGTACGATAAGAAAGACTTTTATTCTATATACTTGTTATTTTTTAACAATATGAATTTTATTTATAGCATTCGAGTGACGCATCCCTATGAATATTTCTTCATTGTGATATAATTGTAAGTACAGCATATAAGTTTAGAAGATATAAATGAATATATTTATATATTTATGATTTTTTTTTTTTTTAATAATTATTTCTTGATTTTATTATAATTTATAGAAGTATGTTAGATTCATATATTTGTTTCAGACAAGTGATTAGTGAGTGAGTTCAATGTGTTCACGATAGTGTACGCAGAAAATGAAGAATTAGTGTCCAGTGTGAACAGCGCTTAGAAAAAAAACAGAATCTCAAAAAAACACTTGTCATTGACTTTTGTTTATTATTTGCTGTGAAAAGCAAAAATAATTCTCTAAAATAGGATATATATGAAGTGACACAAAACTGCGAATTAATTTATATGCGCTTGACGCACTGCGTTTAGTAACGAACAATATAATTAAAATCACATAAATACATCCCATGGATGTAAACAATTGTTTGCTTTGGCCATATTTGGAATTCTTCTACGCTCTATGACATGATAGAAGTTGACCATTTTCCTACTACTATGAAAAAAAGACTTACAATACGTAAAGAAAATGAAAATGTTTTTAGGCTGGATACACTTAATAAGATGTTAGCTGTATTATAGTAAATTAATGATATTTTTTTTTTAATGTAATTAATTTATAGTAAAGAGATTGTAAAATGTCATGATGGAGTACTTATCTGGTGTGAATGTGGACGTTCAAATCTTGATATGTGGAAGGATTATTATAATTATCATATTTCATTATCTTCTAAATCTAACTAATGTGAAATAATTATACCCATATCTAGCATTATAGATGTACAGTCATTAATGGAGAACATAGTAATTTCCATGAACATTAATTTTATGAAATTTATATTATATATTAAAAAGTAAATAGAAAACTAATAATCTCTGCACAGTCATTGATAAAATACCATTTGCATTTAAAATAATAAAGTTTCATTATATCGAAATGTAAATATTAATTCATAAAAAAGCAATATAGTAATTCTGAAGTAATTCTAGTTGCTATGAAGGAATTATAATATTTTGACTAATGATCTCGTATAGATCATATGTTTCAACTTTTGTTTAAGCTAGTTAATAATCACATCTTTTCAATTATACATAACTGTGTTCTGAACAATATTATATGAGTTAAAATATACTTGTCATTTTTGAGATTTTATAAATGCTATTAAAGACATTTTTATTCCCTATGATAATAATATAAAAATATGTTTACATATTAATGTATTGAACAATAGAATAACACAACTGAATAATAGAATAATATCTTCTTAAAATTATTATAAAATAATAATATATATAAATATATATTCATATATATTTCGATAAATATAGCAACAATGATTTGAATATTTTAATTACATCAAAAAATTCAAAACCAAATTTATGAACATATACATGCACGCGTATGTTCGCGCGCATATACAATATCCTTAATTAATTTCAATACATATTTTAAATTTTATACGAAATAGATTTTGCATGAAAATTTAATCGCGAATATATGTTAAAAATTTATTGAAAAAAAAAAAATTAATATAATATCACAGATAAAATATGTGAAATTACTTCACTTTTGAATTACACAAGTAACAGATAGTATTATTAAATAGTACTTGTATATTATATTATTTCAAATATATAACTTTATAAAACTAAAAAAATTATGCAAAATTATAAACTGCATGTAGTTAAATCAGGTACAAAGAATTGTGATTTTTAAGCTAGAATAATAGCATGAAAAATTTTCTATATCCTTTGTGGTATGTACATATGGGACTCCAATGCAAACATTACTTTTGTAGTAGACAGCATGTTTCGAATTCTTAAAATACTTTAAAAAATAACATAATAGAGAAAATAGAATAACAGACAGGTAATCTTTGTAAGCACATACTTTATTATACAATTATCTAAATACATGTATACATAGATATGAAATTATATATATATATATATATATATATTTGCTATTTCTTATATTCCACTTTGGAATGTAAACTTATATACATATATATATTTTTTATTTAGATTGGGGTCTTAAAATGTTTAATTAAATATATAAAATTTTTATTATAAAAAATTTATTTGTTCAATAACAATTATGATAACAATTATGAAATTTGTAATATAATAATAATGAAAATGTGTTTAAAATTAATTTAGTTTTGATCATATTTTGAATTTATTATCTAGAATAATGATTTGATAAAACTATTTTTAAGAAAATATTGTGATGTTTATTGTTAATAATAACATAAAAGTTCATGTATGAATTAATTACACAAAAATAATATGAAGGCTGTGCAAAAGCTATACTTGAAATACAATACCTATATAAGAAAATGCGATTTTAATGCAAAATAGTATCCATCTCACTATCCCTTAAATTTAACATAAATTTAACATTAATTCTTTATAAAATCAAATTATACTTAAAATATAAAAAACTTATTTTGAAATATTATTTTTTATCAGAATATTAAAGCTTTTAATCTTTTGGAATTTAAATATTTAAAATTTATTTATGAAATATTATATATTACGAATGTATTATATATAATTAGGAGTAATGATCAAAGCTATTAAATTGATGAAATTCATACATTATAAATTTAAGTAAATTACTAATTTAATTATTTATGATTATTATTATTATGATCTATTAATTGCATTTTATCATTTTTATTTAAAATTAGTAGATTTTCTTATAAATTATTGGATTATTATGAACTAGTTATATTATTTAAATAAATTCTTATATTATTATTAAATAAATTCTATATGTATGAATTACAATTATATTATAAAATATAAAATTATAAAAAATGTATTTATATTTTATATATTTAAAATTAATTTATTATTTTTTACAATTAATAGTGTATAATAATATATTTTATCTAAAATAACATAATATTTTACAACATTTAGATATTACTTTGAAAAAAGAAAAGACCCCAATCTAAATATTATATTTTTATTTCATTATTTATGCATTATATATCATTATATATAATGTGATTATATGATAATGCATATAAAAATTATCATAAATTATAATTAAAATAATAATTATTATTTATAAAATTCCAGTTTTTCTTTAACATAACAATTGTCATAAAAATATCAAATTAAATTCAATATTAAAAAGAATGTAATAAGTATCATATTATTTATATGTATGACTATATATATATGTAATTTAAAAAAAAAAATCATATCTATATATTTCGTTTAATGTTTTATATTTTTTAAAAATCGTAAATTTTTATTTTTGCATTTATTCATATAAATTTAAAAGTTAAAACAATAAAAAATTACAATATCCATTTATATGTATATATGTAACAAATGTTTAAAAAAATATTCAATTAAGATTAAAATATTTCATAAAATTAAATTTTGTATAATTATTTACAATTTAATTTTTGATTTTATTTTTTTGTTTATAATTTAAATACTATGAAAAATTATGAAATTTATTTTTTATTATTATTTTATATACTATAAATATATTATTATAGTTATATATAATATAATATTTTATTAAATTTTTAATATAATAATGCAAAAAAGATTAATAATAAAAATCAAACTAATTAATTTTTTTAAATTAGTCTACTCATTAGTTGAACTATAAAACCTAATTAAATATATTTTAACTTCTTTTAATATTATTATATATTATTATAATATTTGTAATTGAAATAATGAAGATTCAGCTTAATTCTCCTTCCATCTTTTTAAGGTAAAAGGTATATATTTTTTTTTCTTTTGTTAATAAAGGTGGCGTTGTTGATGCTTCCGTCGTAAGAAACGTCGTTTCTACATAAATGTTGTGGCAGTCGAGATTAAAGCATGTGATCCTGCCTTCATTGTAGATAATACAAAGCTGCGAAAATGGCGGATGAACAGGTGAGTTACCGATCAAAATAATGTGCAAACCTCAAAATGCGGTGGAGTTATTTATGATGAAGTGATTTCGAAAATCGTGTGGTAAGCTAGCTGGTGGTAAATCTGTTGCAAGTTACGTGTTTTTGATGTGTGTCTCAAACATTTTGCTGCCGGAAAACTTAAGTATTCTTGGAAGCTATGTTGTTTGTTGCCGGACCACAGTGATTATTTTGTCGCGCTGTCAATGAAAATGCAATCACAAACTGAAAGATTTTTTTGCTTTAATTTTATTGACATTTTATTATACAAACAAAACCATGTTGATGATATGTAAAACTTTAACCTCGTTTTTTCGTAAATAGTATTTTATATACAGACATAATTTTGAAATTTCAGAAGATAATTAATGGATAGAAATATAATTTAAATCATGAATTTTATATTTGAATATTAATATTTAAAAAAAATACGAATTATGTTTTTTACGTATTTATATTAAATTATTATTTAAAATTACTTAAAAAATATAGCATAACCTATTCACTTTTATTTTACAATATAAACTGATATTTTTTTCTGTTATTTTACTATATTAATTTCTACTATATTTAGTTAATATTAATTATAAATATTCTTTTTATTTATTATAATTTTTTAACTTAAATTAAAAATAATACGAAAATACTTTGATAGATATTCATACTTTTTTAAACAAGTACTTAATTTTAAATTCCACTAATTAATATTTCTTATTTACAAAATAAATGTGAAATATTGCTTAAAAATTAAAAACAATAATAAGTATTAATTTTATCATAAAAGATAAAAGTTATTATTATAATTTTATTTAATTTCCATCTATTTAAAAATGAACAAATCTAAAAAAAATCTATAATTATTATGTTTTCGATAATTGTAATTTTCAGAAATGTTGAGAGATATATAATTAATTTAATATTTAATGTTTTTTTTTTTAATTTTGATTTCATATATTTTTTTTTAACATTAATCTAAATATGAAATTTAGTACTAAGAAAAATATATTATAAATAAATAATATAATTTTAAAATTTTAAAATAATATTTATGAAATATCAATAAATAATTGAAAAAATATTTATTTATAATTTATTAATTATTATATTCAGAATAAATAAAGTTATATTAACAAATGATTATTAACAAATTTGGAAAGTGAAATAATGATTTTAAAATATAAACTTAAAATATCTATATGGCCATAATCAAGCCTATGATGAATTATATCACTAAAAATGGATCACATGCAGGAAGTACGGCAGCTGGAGTTGCTATGCAAGCAGTTGTATGAATCACAAGATTCTGCGCATCGTGTAGAGGCTGAAAAAGCACTTGTTGCTTTTCAAAATGCTCCAGATACGCTTACAAAGTGCCAGCTCTTACTTGATCGAGGAGATTCTGCATATGCTCAGTTATTGGCAGCCACTACTTTGACAAAATTAGCTTCCCGTTCAGCAGGACTTAGTTTACAACAAAGGCTTGACATAAGTAAATATTAAAAAATAAAACAATTGAAGATATATGAATTTAATATTTATAATTTTATTTCAGGAAATTATATTCTCAATTATTTAGCAACTCAACCAAAGTTACCAAACTTTGTAATACAAGCTCTAGTTACACTATTTGCCAGAATATCAAAGTTTGGTTGGTTTGATATTGATAAAGATGAATATGTTTTTAGAAATGTGGTTAGTGATGTAACAAAGTTTCTTCAGGTTGGTTATTATTTTAAAGTTTTAGAATATTTTTTTTCTTTTTTCTGTTTCAAAATTCTTTTATCTAATATTTTAATATAATACATAGGGATCAGTAGAACACTGTATGATAGGAGTCCAATTACTTTCTCAATTAACATGTGAAATGAATCAAGTATCGGATGCAGATGCAAACAGATCTATTACAAAACATAGAAAAATTGCCAGTCATTTCAGAGATACACAACTCTTTGAAATATTTAGGTTATCTTGTACTTTATTAAGTACAGCTCGAGAAAATTGTAAAAATTTAAATTTTAATGATGAAGCACAGGTATGTTTTCTGTTTTTTCTTTTTTCTTTTTTTTTCTTTTTTTTTTTTTTAAGAATATTTTCATCATAGAAAAATATTTTATAATATTTATGTATTACATATTATTATCATTTCTTTTTTTATTTAGCATGGTTTAATAAGACAACTTTTAAAACTAGCACAAAACTGTTTGACATTTGACTTCATTGGAACATCAACAGATGAAAGTTCTGATGACCTTAGTACAGTACAAATCCCAACTTGCTGGAGACCTGCATTTTTGGATTTTACATCTCTGAAACTTTTCTTTGATTTATATCACAGTTTACCTAATACACTATCATCTTTGGCTCTTTCATGTTTGGTCCAAATAGCATCTGTTAGAAGAAGTTTATTTTCAAACCCAGAAAGAGCACAATTTTTAACACATTTAGTTAGTGGTATAAAACACATACTACAAAATCCTCAAGGTCTAAGTGATCCCGAAAATTATCATGAATTTTGTAGACTGTTATCAAGACTGAAAAGCAATTTTCAACTTGGAGAATTGGTTTTAGTCAAAGATTATCCAGAAGCTATACAATTAATTGCAAAATTTACAATCCAGAGTTTACAAATGTGGCAATTTGCACCAAATAGTTTACATTATCTTTTAACTTTATGGCAAAGAATGGTATCATCTATGCCTTATGTAAAAGCAGGAGATCCACATTTATTAAATACATATACTCCAGAAATTGTAAATGCATATATTACTTCAAGACTTGAATCAGTTGCAATAGTAGTTAGAGAGGGTTTGGAAGATCCACTTGATGATTTAGGAATAGTTCATCAACAGTTAGAACAAATATCTGTAATTGTAAGGTGTGAATATCAAAAAACGTGTACTTTGTTAGTACAACTTTTTGATCAAGCTGCTAGAACATACCAAGAATTAATGACACAAACAGCATCCCCAACACAACGAATGGATATTACTATACAAGAAGGTCAACTTACTTGGCTTGTATATATTATAGGTAAAAAAATTTTTAGAGTAACAAATTTTGATTTAATAAAATGTAATAAAAATATTCTTATTATTTCTATTTAAAAGTAACAAAAAAATATATATTGTGAATTATTATATTTGAACTTATAATAAATATATTATATTATATACTTAAAAAATAGGTGGTGTTATTGGAGGAAAAATAACTTTTAATAGTAATGAAGAATATGATGCAATGGATGGCGAGCTCGTATGTAGAGTACTTCAATTGATGAATTTGACTGATTCAAGACTTGCACAAGGTGGCTGTGAAAAATTGGAGTTAGCAATGTTGAGTTTCTTTGAACAATTTCGTAAAATATATGTAGGTGATCAAGTTCAAAAAAATTCTAAAGTGTATAGAAGATTGTCAGATGTTTTGGGAGTTAATGATGAATCCATGGTACTTGGTATTCTTATCCGGAAAATGTAAGTAAAAAAATATTTTTAGAAATATTATTTAGAATATTTATAATACAAATAAATAGATAAAATTATTAGAATTTACAATTTTAATATTATATTTGCAGAATAACAAATCTTAAATATTGGGGTCGTAGTGAACAAATTATTTCCAAAACATTACAATTATTAAATGACTTATCTGTAGGATATAGTTGTGTCCGTAAACTTGTAAAATTAGAAGAAGTACAATTTATGCTCAATAATCATACAGTATGTATAAAATTTCCTTATAAAAAAAATTAAATAGAAATAAAAAATATATATGTTTAATATATATATGTATATATGTATGTGTATATATATTTTTCTTTATTAATAGAGAGAGCATTTTCCATTTTTGGGAAATAATGTTGCTGTAACAGAAATGCGATGTAGATCAATGTTCTATACATCTTTGGGTAGATTATTAATGGTAGATCTAGGAGAAGATGAAGAAAGGTTTCATACATTTATGTTACCATTAACAAGTATGAAAGTTATTTTTTATTAAATGTTTTAATATGCTTATTTAATATTTATATTTACATTTTCCATTTTGTAGGTGCATTTGAAAGTTTAGGACAATTAATTGGTCCTGCTGATCCTTCACTTTTTGCAGCAGAAGAAGCAAAAAAAGCACTGATTGGTTTAGCAAGAGATTTAAGAGGTTTAGCTTATGCATTCAATACAAAAACATCTTATATGATGCTCTTTGATTGGATGTATCCTTTTTGTGAAATATAATTCGATAAATGATCAATAAATGATAATTTTTTTTTAATTTTTAAATATAAAATACCTTAATTTATATATAGTTATCCTAATTATACACCAATTTTATTACATGCTGTGGAATTGTGGCATTATGAACCACAGGTTACTACACCCGTCCTAAAATTATTTGCAGAATTAGTACAAAATAGAAGTCAACGATTACAGTTTGATGCATCTTCTCCAAATGGAATTTTATTATTTCGTGAAGCTAGTAAAGTAATATGTAGTTATGGTAATCGTATATTAAACGTTGAAGTTCCAAAGGATCAAATATATCCCTTAAAACTTAAAGGGATAAGTATATGCTTCAGTATGTTAAAAGCAGCTTTGTGTGGAAGTTACGTAAATTTTGGAGTATTCAGATTATATGGCGATGAAGCATTAGATAATGCGCTTAATACATTTGTAAAATTACTTCTTAGTATACCACAAAGTGATTTATTGGTATGCATTAATTAATTAAATATATTTAAAAAATATAAAAATAGTTATCTTACAATTTAATTTTTTTTTGTAGGATTATCCAAAATTATCTACAACATATTTTGTGTTACTTGAATGTTTGGCTCAAGATCACATGGTGTTCCTTTCAACATTAGAACCCAGAGTATTCTTGTATATTTTATCAAGCATCAGTGAAGGCCTTACAGCACTAGGTGCGCAAAAAGACTCCTATACAGGTCTGTGCGGCTGATTCTATTTTATTATCATTCTCTTATCCTCTATGCCTTGCCATGGGGTTATAAGATCCAAATCATTTAGAATTTCTTTTTTTTTTCTTTTTTTTTTTTTTTTTTTTTTTTTTTTTCTTTTTTTAAAGAAAATATTCGTTAAATATTCTATATTTTATTTTTGTAAAATTAATAAATTATGAATAATTATTCATAACTAAAATATAAAAATATATATAACATATATATAAAAACCATTTTAATAATCGTTTTAAAATTTTTTGAAGCTCAGAATTTCTTTATATTAAAAATATTTAAAATTTTAAAAATATATAAAAAATATTGTATCTTATAAATACAAGATAAATCACGTAACTTCATATAACTTATAAATTATTTTTGTATATAAATGTTTTGTACGAAAGTTGCATGATATAGAAGATTTATAAAAAAAGTAAAAATATATAACATATGAAAGTCAAGTTTGTTTTTTAATGGAATAATATATTTTGTAAAACGTTAATCAATGTTTTATAAAAAATTATTAATTTCAGAAATATTTTAATTTGAATTATATAAAATTTATTATATATAAATATAGAAACCATAAATAAAGAGTCATTTTTTTTGTAATATCACTTTGCGTGAATAGTTTCTGTATATAAATTTTATAAAATTCACATTTTTTGTTATAAATAGCTTAATAATTTTTTTATAGGAAATAATAATTGTAAAAATAAATTTGATTTTTATGTTTTCCATATATTTATTTATTTTACAAATAAATTAATGTATTAAATTATGTATATGATTTTTTCTATATCATACAATTTTTATATGAAATATTTTTTCATATAATAAATAATTTATGAATTATTTGAAATGATTACATTATGTGATTTATATATATAATAATCATGCATGTATGAATTTTTATTGAATATGCAAAGTTAATATAATTTTATTATTACTAATATAAAATTAAAAGAAATCAAAAAAAAATAGTTATTAAGGATATTTAATTTTGTTTATTTATTTGCTTTTTGCATTGTTGCTTGGAATGTAAACCTGCATTTAGGTATATTAGTTATGCTATAGTTTGAAAATTAAAAAAACAAATGTATGCTAAGTAAGTTTTATTCGTATGACGAGAATGATTAAATTACTATAATTATATAGGCAATAAGAGGATTGGAGTTTGTAGAATCTAGACCCTAATTATTATTGTTCTATTCTCTTTTTTTTTTTTTTTAATTTTTATTTCTATTTTTAATGTTGTATTTAATAATAATGTTATATTATAGACGATTTATGAAATTTTTATTTATTTAAAATTAAATTATACATATAGTGGGTCTAGCACACATAGTCAGCCGCACAGCTGGCATGCTACTAAAATATTTTATTATTCATAGACATAAGTTCCTTACTAATTTACTAATTATTACATGTTTTTTCCTCACATTTTATATTTTTTTCGTTATTCAATATATGATTTATTAAATTATATGTAACATTATGAAAACTTGAAATTTGAATTTGAAAATTATCATTTGTTCGTTTACTTATTTAAAATTGATAACTATTTTTTTATTTATACCATCTATAATAACAGAAACTTTAAATTTTTCTTATATCTAAATAAAATTATATTCTAGTGAAATATTTAACATAATGAATAAACAAATAATTTTACAGAACTCGCATTATTTTCAAGGTAGGTCACTGTATTAACTATCACAATAGCTATTTATATTTATTTATGTTTTTATATTATTTTTCTTTTTATTAACTTATTCTTATTTAATTTATTGTCATTTAAAATATTTTTTATTTTATTTTATTTAAATATAAAAATATAATAATTGAATAAAAATAAAAAAAATTTATTACAGATACAATGGTCTGTACTGGTTGTTGCGCAACACTTGATCATATTGTGACTTATTTGTTTAAACAATTATATCAAAAAGGTATCATTTACTTGCAATATTTGAATCTAAATTAATAAATATGATTATAATATCAATATAAATACAACATATTCTTTTTTTGTTAGGAGGATATCCAGGAAGGAAAAATACTGTAGTTCCAGGAGGTGGAGATTTATTCTTACAAGTTTTGAAACAACATCCTGAAATTCTTCAGCAAATGTTAAGTACTGTTTTAAATGTGATAATGTTTGAAGATTGTAGAAATCAATGGAGTATGTCACGTCCTCTGTTGGGATTAATTCTTTTAAATGAAGAAGTAAGTATTTATATAATATATTTTATGTAATATATTTTATAGATTATATTAAGATTTTATAATTTTTAAATATTCATTAATAAATATTACAGTATTTTAATCAATTACGAGAAAATATTATTAGAAGTCAACCAGTTGATAAACAAGCAACAATGGCACAGTGGTTTGAAAATTTAATGGAAGGAATCGAAAGAAATTTACTCACAAAAAATAGAGATAGGTAAGAAAACTTAAAAAAAAGTTATAAATTTATTTTTCAATAATATATATATATATATATAAATTACATATATTTGACATTTTCGTTTGTGCTTTTTCTCAGGTTTACACAAAATTTGTCACTGTTTAGAAGAGATATAAATGACACTTTAAAAGGACCTAATACAACTGCAAATCCTATTGGTGATATGATGACCTTGACCTTCAATTAGATTTTCCTAGGTTCTTGCCTGCCAAATGCTTGAATGTGTGCGCGAGTGAACTATAAATTATGGTGGATTTAAAATTATGATTTTAGATGAGTATAAAGATAATAAATTAAATATTGCTGTTTTATAGAAAATTATTGTTTGGCTTCCTATTCTTTTGTAACTTTAACAATTCGTTTTTTAAATTTGTTAAAGTACATATACGTGATATTTCAAAATTTAGAATATTTAAATCTATATATATGTATATTTCTTATTTTATAATTATACATATATAGTGTATTTATAAAACTAAGTTTTATACATTTCATTCTAAATTTGTAAACAAGAAAGACCAAATCCTTTTTATTACCTTTATACTCCTATTACTTTGATTTAATATCATATTGGTAAATATCATATTTGATAAATATTCCTGCACATATATTAAGTACAAAGAGTGATTTGCAATAAATATATTAAATTTCATAAATCAACAATTATTGCATTAAGAAATTTTGTATGGATAAATAATTGATTTTATTTCAATTGTCTTTTGCAAATATTTACGATATCAATTGTTATCAATTAAAATTATTACAATATTTTTATGCTAACATTAAAATATGTATTTCAGATATGAATGACTTGTTTCACACTATATTTTAGTAAAAGTTTGAATTCAAATATTAAGAATCATCATTTTACATATATTATTCATTATATCTGCGTCTTATTTTAAATAAATAATAAATTATCATCTTGATTATATTAAATAATATTTTAAAGATACAGTTTAGAATAGGAAGCCAATTATATAATAATCCATTATCGTAGATCTTGTTCTATATTATTTTTACACGCAACCGACTTCCACATTTAAACATATTCATTAACATTTTTTTTACATATAATTATTCTAAGAATGTTTTAATAAATTAACAAGAAAGATTAAAAAATCATTACCAAAAAGCCATACAATATCAAACAAACAATATCATTTCATTGATAATTGTTTAAATTATTGAATAAATCATTCATAACATTAATGATACATCACAAAAAACATCATTAAATTAATAACGCAAAAATTTGTTTAAAAATACATTATTACTATTACTATTACTATTATTATTACTATCATCATTATCATCATTAACATCATCATCATTATTATTATTATTAATATTATTATTATTATTATTATTATTATTATCATCATCATTATTATCATTATTATTGATATTAATTATCAACATTATTATTAATATTAATTATCATTATTATTATTATTGTTCTTGTTATTATTATTATTATTATTATTATTATTATTATTATTATTATTATTATTATTAATTATCATTAATGTCATCATCATCACTATTACTACCAGCACTACTATCATCATCAATCATCATCATCATCATTATTATAATTATTTACTACTACTACTATTATTATTATTATTATTATTATTATTATTATTATTATTATTATTATTATTATTATTAATGTCATCATCATTATCATTATCATTATCATCATCATCATTATCATTATTGTTATCATCATTATTGTTATTATTATTATTATTATTATTATTATTATTATTAGTACTATTATTACTACTACTACTACTATTGTTACTACTACTACTACTACTACTACTACTACTACTACTACTACTACTACTACTACTACTACTACTACTACTACTATTACTATTATTATTATTATTATTATTATTATTATTATCATTATCATTATCATCATCATCATCATTATTATTATTATTATAATTATAAAATTTCAGTTTCTTTTAATATTTTATTAATATCAATGTTACATATAATGCAATAAGTATCTTCTAACTGTCAACATGCATTTATAAAAAATTATTTTTAATATTAATTATATTTTAAAATTTGTAAATTATGATAACAACAAATTTGTGTATTATGTCTATAAATAAAAAATGTATATTATATAAGTATAAATAGTAAAGTATATAAAAACAAATAATATAGTTATATAAAAATTAGATTGATATTCTTTAATCAATTAATTTTATGGAATAAACACGGATGTTTATATGTTTCATTTTGCAAAATGCATGTTAACAGAAAAAGAAACTTAAAAGTATCATTTAATATTCTTAATTATAATATAAAATGCTTTATTTAAAACTTTAAAACTAATTCACTAAATTTTCATACTATACTTTTTATTTGATTTATATATAATAAATAGTAGTTTATATTTCATAAACATTTCTTTTATAATATGGAATACATATTAATTTCAGAAAAAGTTAGAGAAAATTGTTTTAATAGAAAAAAATAATTTTTGTCATTTAATTTTTAAATTTAATTTTTATTTGAATACTGATTTTAAAAATTTTAGTAGTAATTAATTAAAATGATATATCTTAAAATATACATAATACATATATAAATATGTTTGTATAAAATTTTTATTTGAAATTTAATTATATCTTTGATTATAACAATTATCAAATTTTTTTTTTTTTTTTAAATAACGTATGATTTTAAACAGTGAGAAACAAATGTATGAGGAATGCGTGTAAAAAAAGATTCATGCGAGAGTTATATGTAATATTAGTCTGTATACAATTAATAATAATTTAGAAGTTATATTGAATATTTACGAACATTTTCATTTAGATTGCATTTAATCATTTATATATTTTTTACTGTAAAATAACAGAAAAAAATTAATATGAAATGGTTAAAATTTTTTCTTTTTATAACAGATTTTTAGATACTTTATGTTTAATAAATACTTGTAAAAATGTTAGAAAATTACTTTTATTAACCGACTATCATAGTTAAATTTACTGTAAACAAATGTATATATCTTTGGTATAGTAAATCTGTTAAATTTCATATTATGTAAGATATCTAAAAATATTTAGCGCAAAATTAGACTGATAAATAACTTATAAACAAAAACCATATATTTGTACAACAATAAAACATTTCTGTTGATTATATGGTTGATATTTGGTTTTTTCAGTCAAATTATGCGCTAGATTTTTACATAATTAATGCATAAAAAAATATTAAAACTTTTATATAATATTATTCATTTGTATAATACATAGATATGAATAATTTATTAGATTTTTATATTCATAAAAAACAAAAAGAAAATAAAATAGTAAATTCATTATAACTTTTCAGTTAAACATTACATAAATGAAAATGGAATAATATAAAGCCATCTGCTAACTGACATTTCTATGACATTTCTATTTGTACTTTATTAAATTTTATTAAAAAATATATTCAACTTAATACACTTTCACCATTTTTAGATGTAAACATTAAATAAATCTTTTTACTTAATTCCGGACCAACTTTACGTACAGCAGTAAGAGGTCCAGCTGCTCTTCTAATCTGTAAAATGTTAAAAACATATTTATGAAATGTAAGTAGAAATAATTAGAAAAATAATATTAAATTTTAATAATTTTTTAATTTATTATATAGATTAATTTATTTTTGAAAATTTATTTAGTCAGAATATTGTAATAAAAATTTTTTATTTACCGGAATATCTTTCAATAAATTTATTCCTTCATCATCTGTACAGTTTATATAAATCTAAAAAATAAAAAGATAGATAAAATTAAAAAGAAATTATATTATGTGTTTCTTATATATTAATATTTACTTCTATTAAATCTGCAGGACATGGATACACAGAACAAATTGCTTCTGCAATTTCAAGACTACTCAAATTAAATTGACAAAGCTGTTGTTGCCATAATCTTTTTAATCCATTTCCATCTTTATCTACTTTTACAGTATTTCTATTGTCTCCTAGTATGTACCAATTAAATTTGTTTATTAAACTTTTATTTTTTTCTAATTTATATGGTATTTCTGCTATAGCTTTTGTACATTGATATATCATTAATGCTAAATCTTGAGAATTATTAATTAATCTACTGCTACAATCTGCAGCAATTTGTATTTCATTGAGACATGTTTCAAATTGTCTTCTTGATATTTCTACAAAGTTTTTATATTCAAGATTATTTTTAGTATTAATTTTTTGTTTTTTGTTTTTTGTTTCACTTTTATCTGAATTTTTTTCTTGCATTTTATATGCAAAATAATTTTCTATTCCAAAAATTACTAATATTATTTTGTAATTTGGTAATAAAGATTTGATGTCAGAAATAGATGTACAAAAACTATCATTTGCAATTTTTATTACTGTTTCATCCCAATTCCAAATTATCAATATTTGGTCAATATTTTCAATATTTGTTATAGTACATATTTCATTATTTTCATTAACATAATGATTTTCGATATTCCTTTTCCATGTAATACTATTTGAAATGAATTGTGATTTAATGCTATATTGCAAATTGGTATTTAATAATGTACTTATTATATCTGTAATATAAGAAAAATTTTCAATACCTTTATCAATAACAACTTCCATAAATTTCAAACATTCACCAGGTTTTATATTTTTTGATTTTTTAATTGCAATTGTTTTTAATGCTTTTTCTTTCATCATTTGTTGAATTTTTTCTTCTTTTTTTTGTTTTGCAATGTTTTTATTTTGTTCATCGTAATTTTTAGTAGAAGTAAATGAATTATTGTCAATATATAAAGACTTTCCAATCATATTATATTGTTTTAAATTTTTATTAACAGTATATTTATCATTGGTTTGATATGATGATGCATGAATATTAGAAGTAAGTGAATCTTTATTATAAATATTCTGTAATTCATCTTCATTATTTTCAGTAATGAGATGATAGAATTGTATTTCGGGAAATTCAAAATCGCTTGAATCATAGTCATCGAATAAAAATTTTTTTTTATTTTTTTTTTTAATATTTTTTAATTTATCATTTAATTCAACAGATATATCAGATTCATTTGAATCATTTAAAACGATAATTTCTGGATTCATTTTATTGAAGTATTTGAAACTATCACAATTTTTACGATTCACGATTTAATACACATTTCAAACTGAAATAAGATTCAAAAATACTCATGTTTCATAAGTATAACATTTACAAAAACAATAAATATTTGTAATAAATACATATTAAATACAATAAGGATGAATACATTTATTAAAAATGAAATAATCTAACACATATAATATTTTGAAATAAACATTTTTTGATTGATTGCATTTTTGTACAAATTGTATATATCGTTCTACGTAAGCATCACTTTAACTTCGGGCGTAGACCAATTGTGTTATATTATCATTACTTTCTAAGAAAATGATGACGTCATGAATGAAGATTAGATGACATATAGACGATATATGAATGATACGAGATTGAAATATTAGTTTAAATGTTAATTGAAATTTGATCTTCAATGTGATTGATTTTTAAAATAAAGAATTGTTTTACGCGCATTTTATTAACATTTTGAAATTGTTGATTTTTCATGAAGGTAAGAAATTATTCTTTCATATATTCATATTTTTATAAGCTAATTTAGATAAAAAATGTAAATCTGGCAACAGTGTTAAGATTTTTAATTTCTCAGTATATAGACTTGACAATTTTGTCTCATAATCTCCCATGATTTTATTAAATGTATAATTTGTATAATTTGAATTATAGTAAGAAACATTAAATAATGATATAGTAAAATATCATTTGATTTTTTTTTATTTTTATGTACAATATAGTTTCACAATAAATTCTGTCAAAATTTTGAAATATTTATTTTATATAAATAATTATAATAATTACTGCATATGATTTTTATATTAAGATTTTATAAATAATATAATAATTAATATAAATTTTTATTATACATGTTTGAAAATAAATTAAAATTAAGAAAATACTATAAAAAAATTATAATAACATAAAATTTAAAATTAAATAATTAAATTTCTATTTTTATTTTTAAAATGTGAAGAATTATAAAATTTTGATATATTATATAACTATTAAAATACTACTAATATAATTTAATATTCATTGTAATATTCTAAGATTATGAATAAATATTTTAGCAATATATATGTATGTATATATATATATATATATATATATATATATATATATATATATATATATACATATATATAAAATATTGTTTTTGTAGTTTTAGTAATTTTTCTTGTCAATTATTTTTGTCATTTATTTTCATTACTTACATGTTTACATAACCTCTTTCGTTTGATAGAAGTTCTGTTTTTTTATAATATATATATTTTATTAAGTCTATATTTTTTTTTATTTAATTTAGAAATTTGTACTTTTGCTCAAAAATGATCTAAATTTGTTTTTACATGCATATTTGAATAAAAATATTTTAAATATAAATATCACACATTGAATTTTTTAAAAATTTAGATACCATTTTATTATTTTGAAAATTTATATATTATATCCTATGACTATAATATTTATATATGATTATTATTCATATATTAAAATATATGAATATTTGATCAATTTCTTTATAAGAATGTTATTTGTAATCTATCTACTTTGTCATTTTCATTTTCTCTGTTTGCAAATGCGCTGTTGCCACGTTGTTCACTATAGCTTATATCTAAAGTAGGCTTTGATATTTTCCGTATGCCAATGTGAACATTTTTTTGTGATCAGACTGATCATTCTGACGCACCCTAACTTTTTCAAACATTCTCATCAACATCTTCTTATTAACATTATATCATTTAGTTTTTCTTTTTTATAATAGGTAAGTGAAATACATGACATTTATATATAAAATTTATAATATACGAAAATTTTTATATATTTATTTTGTTATTATTATAATATTGTATTTACTTAAACTTTATCTTAAGGCATCAAAAATTTGTAACTGATTTCTATATTTTTAATTATATTACAATTGATGAGTAAAATAAAAAATACTAATTTCAAATTTAGAAAATCTTTGATTCAAAAATTATACGTAATATACGATTCTAATAAATTTTATAAATGTAAAAATAATAAAGAAATATAAAAAAAATAATTGGTAGAAAAAAAATGAACTATTATATTTAAGTTTTTTTATTTAATTTATATTAATATGTTAAATTATCTGTATTATATTATTTAAAGAACAGGTAATTTTTTTATTATACTAAAATAAATAAATATAATAATATTTTTATATTATTAATTTCATTTTTAGAATTGACTTATTTGAAATAACAAAAATGTCAGATCACTTTGGCCCAATAACTTTAAAATGGGATCCTAAAAATTTAGAGATTCGTACTATGTCTGTAGAAAAAACGTTGGAACCCTTAGTTTTACAAGTTACTACACTTGTAAATACAAAGGGTCCTAGTAAAAAAAAGAAAGGAAAATCAAAAAGAGCTAGTGCTTTAGTTGGAACTGTTGAAAAAGCAACCAATAATTTTATTGAGAAAGGTGAACAAATAGCATATGAAAATCCTGACATTACTGCAGAAATGTTAAGTGCTGTTGAAGAAGTAAGAAAAACAGGTGCTGCAATGAGCATTGCTGCTAGGTTTGTTTTATATAAAAAGTTTCTAATATATAAGGAACTTTGTATATATAAAAACATTAATATTATTACTATTAATTAATTTCAGAGAGTTTTCAGAAGATCCCTGTTCTTCTTTAAAAAGAGGCAATATGGTTCGTGCTGCAAGAAATTTATTATCTGCAGTAACACGTTTGCTTATTTTAGCAGATATGGTTGATGTGCATTTGTTGTTGAAATCATTGCATGTAGTAGAAGATGATTTAAAAAAATTAAAGAATGCATCTTCACAGGGAGAGTTATTAGAAAATATAAAACAATTTGGTAGAAATGCATCAGAACTTATGAATCAAGCTGCAAAACGTCAACAAGAATTAAAAGATCCTCAATTAAGAGATGATTTGGCTGCAGCAAGAGCTGTTCTTAAAAAACACTCTACTATGCTTTTAACAGCCTCCAAAGTTTATGTTCGACATCCTGAATTAGCTGCAGCAAAAGCAAATCGTGATTATGTTTTAAAACAAGTCTGTGAAGCTGTAAATACCATTAATGATGTAGCACAAGGAAAAACTCCAATTGATACTCAACATCCTTATGAAGGACCTGGAGAATTAGCTGCTGCATTAGATGATTTTGATGAAAGAATGGTAATGTCTCCACTTGCATATAATGAAGTACGTACAAGACCCAGTCTTGAGGAAAGACTGGAAAGTATCATCAGTGGTGCTGCATTAATGGCAGATTCTTCATGCACTCGAGATGAACGTAGAGAACGTATTGTTGCAGAATGTAATGCAGTTAGGCAAGCACTTCAAGATTTATTAAGTGAATATATGAATAATGTAAGTATTTTATGAATTTTTTTGTTTTTTTTTATTTAAATATTTGCTATGTGTATATAATTTATTTATACATATAACAATAACAAATAATATACAAAATATTATAACAAATAAGTTTCAATAATTGCATTAATGCATAAGAGAAATTTAATTATAATAATATTTGTTTTTTATAATTTATTTTGATTTATATTTCATACTAACATTTATAGTATTTTTAAATGTATATTATGTTACTGTATGATATAAGTATATGCATACAAAAACATATATGTTCACAAATAATATATTTACACATAATTATATTATCATTTAACATAATGATTGATTTATTCTTGGCATGTTCATTTTACTCATTTGTTTTTATTTTTGATGACTACAGTTACAGCTTGCTCGGGGTGGGAAACGGGTAAATATATAAAGATATTGTATTGATTTTACACATGATTTATATGTTATTTAATGACAAGCACTAATCAAATTATTATAATTTAATATCTATGATTTTACAATTATTCCTTAAATTGCACAACTGCATATACTATATAGATATATATGATATAAAAAATATTATAACACTAAATATAATATAATATAATTAGAAATATACAGAAATTAAAAAAATTAATAGCATAGATAAATAGAAAAAATGCATATTTTAAACTTAATTTAAAAAGAAATAAACATAAAATTTACTTTAAATTAATTATAAATTTTATAAAATATTTCTTGTAATCATTCTTTTTTTCATATCATATTATGTTATATTATTTATATTTACTCATATAAATAATTTTTCAAAAAAACAATTTGTACTCATTAAAATAAGTAATTATGTTATGTTATAATTAATATGTTAGTTTGTAAAATGTATATTAAATATTTAAAAAAGTAGAGCATTTTTTAAATAATAAAATAAAATTCTTTTAATCAATTATTTATTTTTATTTTTTTTTAAAGATTGATAAAAAAAAAGATTTTATTTTGCACTCCAATGCTCTTAGTAAAAAATAGCTTAGATTTTATTTGAATGCTCATAAGATATTTATTTATCTATATTTTAGTTATATTTTGATTTTATTAATGGCATATATGTTTTAATAGATGGGTGTCAAAGAACAATCAGAAGGCTTAGAAAGAGCAATTGATCATATGTGTAGAAAAACTCGGGATCTTCGTAGACAATTACGAAAGGCTGTAGTAGATCATGTGTCAGATAGTTTTTTAGAAACAAGCGTACCTTTATTGGTTCTTATTGAAGCTGCAAGAAATGGTCGTGATAAGGAAGTAGAAGAATATGCATTAGTTTTTACAGAACATGCTAATAAATTAGTTGAGGTATATCATTGGACTATATTGCAATATTAATTTTATTATAATTAATAATATTAATCTAGCACTATTTATTTAGGTTGCCAATTTAGTGTGTAGTATGTCAGGAAATGAAGATGGTGTAAAAATGGTTCGGTATGCAGCAGCACAAATTGGAAATTTATGTCCACAAGTAATCAATGCAGCTCGTGTGCTTGCAGCTCGTAATCGATCTAAAGTAGCTTTAGATAATATGGAAGTATTCCGACAAGCATGGGAAAATCAAGTAAGAGTATTAACTGAAGCTGTTGATGATATTACTACTATTGATGATTTCTTAGCTGTATCTGAGAATCACATCTTAGAAGATGTAAATAAATGTGTATTGGCATTACAAGAATGTGATGCTGATACTTTAGATAGAACCGCGGGTGCGATTCGTGGACGATCTGCCAGAGTGTGTAATGTTGTTCAAGCAGAAATGGATAATTATGAGCCTTGTATCTATACAAAACGAGTTTTAGAAGCTGTGAAAGTTCTAAGAGAACAAGTGATGCCGAAATTTGCGCAGAGAGTAGAAGTGGCAGTGGATGCATTGGGTAGTAATCCAGCTAAAGATGTAGATGAAAATGATTTTATAGATGCTTCAAGATTAGTTTACGATGGTGTTCGTGAAATTAGGCGTGCCGTATTGATGAACAGAGTAAGAAAATGCACTAAAAGATTTAAATTTATATTTTTTCTAGATATATTTTTTTATTTACATCTGATATATTTTAGGCGGATGAAGATTTAGATCCAGAAGATGTTGAACTTGATGAACATTATACATTAGAAACTCGTAGTAAATCGAGCGCGCAAACCGGTGAACATGGTGTTGATGAATATCCAGAAATAAGTGGTATTACTACGGCTCGTGAAGCTATGCGTAAAATGCCAGAAGAAGATAAACAAAAAATCTTACAACAAGTAGAATACTTCAAAAGTGAGAAACTAAAGTTTGATAAAGAAGTTGCCAAATGGGATGATGCAGGAAATGATATTATTGTACTTGCAAAGCATATGTGTATGATTATGATGGAAATGACAGATTTTACTAGAGGTCGCGGACCTTTAAAGACGACTATGGATGTCATTAATGCAGCAAAAAAAATTTCTGAAGCTGGAACTAAATTAGATAAATTAACAAGACAAATAGCAGATCAATGTCCAGAAAGTTCTACTAAAAAAGATCTTTTAGCTTATCTACAACGTATAGCATTATATTGTCATCAAATGAATATTACAAGTAAAGTTAAAGCAGATGTACAAAATATTAGTGGAGAATTAATTGTATCTGGACTTGACAGTGCAACTTCTCTTATTCAGGCAGCTAAAAATTTAATGAATGCAGTTGTACTTACTGTTAAAGCTTCATATGTTGCATCAACCAAATATCCTCGACAATCTACAGTAACTGTAAGTTTTTCCATTAATATCATTTATTCTAATTTTATATTTTATATTTTGAATAAATTATTTAAATTCATAATTTATATATAATAATTAATATTAAAATTTTTTTATATCAACAATTGGATTTTATAGTATGTAAGTATTTATATAATAAAAATATATTTATAATTATATTAATAATTCAATAATATTTAAGAAATTATAATTATTATCTGCATCATAAATTTTTTATTACTTTATTTTGAATATACAGTCACCAATTGTTGTATGGAAAATGAAAGCACCAGAAAAGAAACCATTGGTACGTCCTGAGAGACCAGAAGAAGTTAGAGCAAAAGTACGTAAAGGTTCACAGAAAAAAGTGCAAAATCCGATACACGCATTATCTGAATTTCAGAGTCCTACAGAAAGTGTTTAAAATTTTACATGTAAGTAATTTAATAAAAATGAAATTTAACAGAGCATCACCTTTAAAAAATCACATGAGCAAGATATTTTATTTTCTATTGAATATGAAATCCAAACATAAAATTTATATTACTATAAAATATAAGACAGAAGAATTATTTTTTTTTTATGTTTTAAAATTATCAAAATAATAGAACTTTATATTTTGTAATAAATATTAATACATATTTTAAATATTATTAATGCATAATTATATAGTAATTTATTATTTATAATGTTTATTAGTAACAAATAAAACAGAATGAGTAAAAAAAAGAATTAATTTTATGTATGCAATTGTGATAAAAGAAAGATAGATAAAAAAATATGAAATAATACACAAAAATATGAAAATAAAATATCTTGCATAAAAAAGTAATATTGTTTATAATTATGAATTAATAAATGTTTGAAAAACAAAAAATACAATATATGATCGTGTCAATTTCTGATAAATATTTAATTAGATCTCAAGATTTACCTCTTTTTTAAGATATATCTAAATTTTAGATTTCAAATAATAAAGTATCAACAATTTTTTATAGAATATAAGAGAATATAATATACAATCTAATAAGATAATTAAATATTTGATAATTTATGATTATTATATTTCAATTATTATAAAATATATTTAAGTAAATGATAATTTATTTATATTCTGTTTACAATTTTATACTATTCATAAATATCAATAATTAAATATATACTTTGCAAATAAAATTGAATATTTCTATAATAGTTAATTGTATAATAGAAGTTTTAAAATGAATTAAGTAAAAAAATTCCATTTTTTTATTATTATTTATAAAAAAATGAAGCTTAAATTAAAAAATTTAAATTATTCATTAATGTTTTTTAGTAAATTTTAATAGCATATTTTAAATAGCATTAGAACTATTTAAGTAAGCGGTATATACATATTATGTATATATGAATCAGCTTACTATACTAGAGGCCTCATTTTTTTATTATTATAATAAAGACTATTGAACTGAAATTGATAATTATTTGTATTTTTTATTATTACAGATTATTAGATTATAGTTAATGATTTTATCAGCACATATTCTTATACATATCTAGCAATAATGTCTATAATAATAAAAATATGTATAAGGTTATTATTTTAAGTAATGTTAATAATAATTAAAGGCCTTGAATTTTTGCTAAAATATTGCATGAAGATCAGTTTTTTATTATAATGAATTTTTTGACAATAATATTGATAAATACTTTGTTATGCTTTTATAAAAAAAAATCAATTAAAATACAAATATTAATGTTAACATTCTTCCAAGTGATAACTTATATTAATAATTTCAAATAAATAATTTCAAATGTGAAGTACAATATGAATTATATAAATACATTTAATAACAAGTTATATTCTATGTAAAATTTTAATTTTTATATTTTTGCTTTATATATTTGCTTTGCATATATATTTTTAATATTTTATATTTCCATAGAATTTCAATTAATTAAAATTGCATGTTTTACTATTTAATATATTTATACTATAATTTAGTGAAAAAATAATTTTTGTTACTTTATATTAATAAAATTTGCAAAAAAGTAATATAAATAAGACAGTATTGCATTGGAATAAAGAGACTGCACATCAAAGTATTTAATGATTGTATATAAGTAAATATGACTACATATTTTAAAAAAATTCTTGTTTATGATAATTTTGTATTAGTTATAGCATGTAAAAAATAATTGTAAAAAAACTGATACCAATTTCCATACTTCGTACAATGGATGAAGTATTATATTAAAAACATTTTTATGAAGCTTTTTGATAATTCACAAATTTCTTTATTGAAATAAATATTTTTTGTATTAAAATTTATTCAATATTACTACTTAAAATTGATACATATTTAAGATAACATTTGAAAAGATTATTTAAAAAATATATAAAAATTTATTAATTTATTTTATAGTTGTCATTACATGATTATTAATTAACTATAAAAATAATATGTTATATATGTGGCAAATAGATAATAACAATATGAAATTCTGCTTCACATTGTATGTATTTTCATTTATATTAGTGTAGTTATTGTAGTGAATGTTGCATTTAAATATATTAAAGCATTTGCAGAAAATATGGGATAAAACAATTTCATAGCTTCTAATAAGATATGCATTGGTATCAATTTTTTGCTATTGTAAAACTGATACTAATTTAAATAAAAATAATTGTAAAATTTAATTGTAGTTACTGATATGCTGCCAAATACAAGGTGATGCTTTTAACAAATATCTTTTTATTATTATGAATTTTTTATGTACTACATTTAAAAATAAATTATTATCCTATAAATAAAAAGATATAATTGTTATAAATAGAAAAGAAAGGAAATCTCAAATATAATACATAGATTTGTATTTTATATGATTCATTTATATACTAAATATTACAGAAAAAATAATACAATACAGGAAATTGCAAATGCAAATGATTAATGGCAATGATATAATTATAATTCACACTCGCTTAAACAATATAATTATCTTTATCCTAATTCACTATACGTTATTTTCTAATGTATATAGTATTTATAAAGAAAAAAGTTTATTATTACAGGAAAAATTATTTACCTGTATTTTTTGCATTAAAAATCTTTTGTATTTTTCTTTTTCTGTCTCAATATGAAGCTGAAAAAATATATATATTGCACAATCAAATATTATTTATTGAATAAAAATAAAATATATTTGTGCTCATTTAAATTATTTAAATTATATTATTGCAATATTGAATTTTTGTTCATATTTCTTGAAGTATTATTTTTTGATTGTACATAATATATGAAACAATAATTGTTTATATTAAAACTTAATTATCTTATTACTAATAATAATATTAATTATCATTACATGCCAAAAAAAACAGGTACTATTGAAATATACTTATTAAAATAATTCATAAAAAATGTAATATTTATTTTCTGATATTATTTAAATTTGAGACATTTAAATTTTGGAAAACTCAAAATATTATGCAATGGTACATTATATAATGGTTACATTGTAACCAAATGATTTCTTTATATTTTTCTACTGCTAAAATATACCTTTTTATTGATATATATGACATGCTGCTAAAAATATTAATAATATGATATAAATATTGCATGTCATTTAAATTGACACAGATTTGATGACTACAAGATATATATATTTATACGATTATTGATATACTTACATTTCTTAAAGATTTTATTGCAAAAAGTAAAATTATATAAACTAAATAGATGCTTTCAATTAGTATATTTTATGAATATTATTTAAAAAAAATGATAAAATAATTAAATATACATCAAATCTTGTTAAAGAAACTATCTTAAATCTAAAAAAACAGTCTCTTTTTTTTCATACTAAGAAAAACATTTAAAACATAAAAGAAATTATTTAAATTTATTATTACTGTTTTATATAATTAATGCACCACTCAATTTGAATCTTCCAAATAAATCTATAAATATCCGTAATTATATTTTACACTAAATGTTACTCTTTTTTTTTTATAATTTTTAAAATTTTTTATTTTTTTTTATATATGAAGAGTCACAAATAGAAGAAATATGTGAACAAAATTTGAAAGCAAAATAATAAGAAGCATAGAGAAATTAATAGATTTTTTAACTGTGAATAATTCTATGATAAATCTATTTAATTTGCTTCATAATCACAGTTATTGCATTCATACTAAAGTATATTGTGGCTAAAGTAATATAAATTTAATTCATGCGGTTTTATAAAATCATGTATGTATCTATCACAATGCAGAGAATGTTAATAGAATTTGTACATAAATATGTTTATTCAAAAAGTATAAGTGGCGAATATGTATAATTAATGATTATTAAAATAGAATTTTATTTCTTAAAAATTTCATTACTAAAAACTTTAAATTTCGTTAATAAAATTTTATAATATATATCAAGATAATGAGAAAATATTAATACTTTTATTATTTCAATTTTGATTAATGCAAAATGTATTCATCACTTATATTTTTCAATAATATTACATTTCATATACATATTCTAATCAGTTTTAAAATATCATTTTATAATAATTTTTAATTACTTAATTAAAGTAAATAAGTAGTACATTGGCTCTCAATGTACGAAATAGAGTCAGAAAAAATGTCCTTCACAGCCTGTGTAAGACTTTCCCTTGAGATCTTCAAGTCTTTCAAGACATATGCTGATAGAGGACCAGAATTATAACACGACCAGAATTTTTTAAATAAAAAATTGATAATAAAAATAAAAATTAAAATTGTTCTCTTGTATAATTAGATGCGTTAAGTATTGTTCTATAAATGAAATATGCATTGGATGCAATATATTTTACTTACATCAGTCTTAACGACTTCAGTATATAATATTAATTCATGTCATAATGATATAGAAGATGTATACCAGTACAAAATAAGTGTTACAAAAGGAACTCTTAGAAAAGTGTTTCATTTAGAAACGCATACTACAGTATATAAAAACTTTCAGATCTGAAAAAAGAAGTATTTAGAAAGAATTTAAAAAAAAAAGGGTATGTTCATTTGTATGCAAAAATTCATTGACAGATATGTATACAATGCAACTCATAAAAATTCGTATATATATTATGTATGCTTGTTATCTCAATTTAGAATAAATTATATAAGATATTTACTTTTGAAAATATTTTTTTTTTGATTAAATTAAGAATATAAATTGCAAATTTCTATAACAAGTGATTTATATATATGTCATTGTCCATTATATCACGGAAAAATATATATGTAAAATTAAATGTTTATAATATTATGCAATATCTCACGACTATAAAAATTTGAATATATTTTTTTTAATTTATGGTTATGCAACTGACTTCATTAGTCATAAATATCATATAATAGCATTATGTATTATCTGCTTTGATAATCATTATACTTTTGTACGTGTAGGGACAGTTATTTAACTTTTAACGCAATTCAGTTAATACAACTGTGTTACTGAGAGAGGTAAACATTAGCCATATGTATAGCCTATGTTTTATTCAGTTAAGCAAATGAAAGTATGGCTTCTATGATGATTCTGCAGTAACTTCTGGTGGTGTACTTACAGATGTTACTGCTGATTTGAATGCTGGAACAAATTCAGCTGCATTTGGATTCAATGTACTCTGAAAACAAGTTATCTATTTGAAATTCAATATTATTATATTTATAAATTTAATATATATATATATATTATATGATATAGTAATTAAATTTAAATATTAAATTATACCTGCTTAGCAAGATCATCATGCATTTTTAGATTACTAAGTTGCTGACAAAGTTCAGCACTATTATTCTCAGGCATGCTTGTAGCAGTGGACCAAGCAATAGAATTTGTATTTCGTTCATGTTGTCTTTCATCTTCCCACATTGCTTTTAAACATTCTTCTGTTAATTCTTCTTCCATTAATTGTTGAATCACCTATAATTTTTAATTATTGATATATTATTAAAATTTTATATAAAAAAACTTTACAAATAACACAAAACTTATAGTTACAAAACCTCTTTATCAAATTCTTCCTCATTTTCCATCCAAAGGTACTCAGAAAAATCACTTTCTTCTGTTCCTTGTACATCGATTTCAGAATCAAAATTATTATCCATGTAAGAGATAATTCCTGTTTCATTTCCATAATCGTTCCCAGAACGATTATTTGGAATCTTCATTTTCATTACAAATATGTATTTAACAACACAATGAACCTATGAACAAATTTATTTTTAAATTTTTAACATAAATTTATTTTTATTGTCACATTTGTATGTCTAGTCTATATGTCTAGTTTTTTTTATGAATTATTACACATTAATTTTTAACTTCGAAAAATTATCATATTTATATTGTTTTTTTTTTTAATAAAAGAATGATTCGATAAAACATATATTTCGATAAAATATAATATTTGAAAATTATAAAATATTTATATATATAGAAAAGAACCTTGAACTCTCTTACACGAACGAATTGTATAAACGAAATAAATATACAATAGCTCCGTTTACACATATGGTAGCATTAATTATGAAATTACATTTTTTTCGTATAAATTACTTAGTATTTGCATTTACTTCAAATTTATCGTCAAATACATTGACAACTAAAAATTTGGAATTATAGTATTTATTGCATCGTAGCAATTGGATACGGTAAAATATCACTTGACAGATCTGTTACAAGGCAACCATTTTTAACTGTCTACTTTTAGTATCGACAAAGCGATATTTATTAATCTTTACTTATAATTATATCGTGCGTCTGTTATTATTATAAGAAAAAATAATATTTCGATAAATGTAAAATACAGATATACCTTTTAATGATGTGGTTTCGGACAATTTGTGATAGAAAACACGATTTACGCAGTTCATGGGTAAAATACGTGTCGTGCAACACAAATTAACCCTTGAAGTAATACTGGGATAGTGCTGCCATCATATAGAAAAAGAGCAATGCACTTTACACCAAAAATTAATAAATATATTTTTTTTCATAAATTGATTTTAATTTAAATATTGAATAAATATTTTAGATTTTTAATTGATTAATGTCTTTATATTTAATTTAATTAATTGTAAATTTAATGAAAACAATTTAAAGATAAAAATATTTTATTTCATCAATGAATAAAATATCAATAACATAAATGTTACTACAACTCATATACAAGTTTTCTAAGAATATGTTCTATATTTTTAATTTTTTTTTTTTTATTTTCATATATACTCTCTTCCATAAATTTTTCAAAATAAGAAAAACAATAAGTTATGCTTATAATATAAATTTAAAATAATATAAATTTCAAGTATATAAATAAATATATAAAAAAAACAATTATCACAATTTGTGTAAGAAAAAAATGTAACGTAATGAATTTTAAATAACTAAATTTAAATAAATATTTTTCATATATAGACATTAAAATCTGTTAATAAACCATATATAGTCGATTAAATTTATTAATTTTATTTTAAAGCAATTACATTTTCCAAATACATTTTGGAGTTCAATAATAAATGAAGAAAATACATATATTGAATCACGTAGTGAAAACAATCTATCATGGTCATTGGCACTATTACTATTTTGACTCACGCAGTGTATTTACATTGAAGCGCGTATCATGTGATTGGTTGGCTTGGCTGACGTGCGTGTGTTGACGTTCCATCAAAACAAAGCACGGTCGCGCGTCTCACCGAGCATTTTGCCACGGTAATTCGTTGCGAGTGCGTCGTTTTTTCGTTAACGTGTTTCACGAAAGTGTCAGTTGTCTATTCAATCGTGTGTGCATTATTAGCTTTTAAGTGATTAAGTGCGTGGATTATGATGGCATCCACTGTAAAATTCACTTCGGATGAGAGTTTGGGTGGTAAGTGAAAATTTGTTTCTTTGAACGCGAGCAGCTGTCAATCGAACGTTGCGGCCATTTCGCATGTTGCGGTTGACGCATAAACAAATGCAATCTTCTTTCCTTTTATGTTATAGATATATTTCTTTGCAAGAACATGTTATTTGAAATATTTTATATTATAATATTTTTTTTCTTAATGTATTCATATTACTATATCATTATCAATATAAAATACTATATATTTTAGAGATTTTGGCGCGATCATTCGTTTGTCTTTAATTTAATATACCGGTATTACATTATAATATATTAGATTTTTCTAAAAAAATTTAATATAATTCAACATAATTCGATTTTTAGAATTCCCAATTATTTTATTTCGTATTAATAATTTTAAATATTATAATTTTATTTATTCAATTTAAAATCATAATTATACAATAAGAATTTTATGTTTATGTATCAATAAATATTTTTTTATATTTTTGATAAAAGATTTATTGGAAGATTTCTTATTTTATATATATATGTCTATTTTATTTTTTCACGATAAAAAAATTTAGAAAATGTTCGAATATAAAGTTTATTTTTCATATGTATTTTTCATAATCTTTAATTTGAATGATTTAGGATTTATTTTTTAATAAAATTTCCTAAAACGAAACTGAATATCAATTTTTATTTTTTAATAGTTATTTTATTGAAAAGCTCTTGAAAAATGAATTGCTTTTTTTTTGAACAAGTTGATCGTAAAATATAATTTTAAAAGATATAATAGATTTTAAAAGATATAAAGATATAATATTTAATATAGATATAATATTTAATATTATTTAACATTTTACTCTATAAATAGTTATGTATTCGTTTATATTCATCTATATGAAAAAATGGCTCTACTTAAGAATTGTTCATTATTGAATTACATAATTGGGTCAGTGTCTTACAAATATTTAAATTGTTTTGAAATAATCTTAATTGATATGATGCTTATTATCAATTAAATTCTTGCAATTACTTTTATGTTTAAAATCTTTTATAAAAATCGAAGTATCATCATTGTTCAGAAAACATCAAATTGTTATTATCATGACGTAACGTTTCTTTGCATTGCATGGTCAACAAATATCTCCTGCATATAATTGGAAAAGAATAGGAGTGGTCACAATAAATATAGCGGTTGTGTGTTAATTTTAGCGTTCGTAGGGCGACTGGATGCCGAACGTTCGATATCGTTTATGGCTATCACATCCTGACCAAAAAATCTTTTTCAAGAACATTATGGAGAGTTTCAAAATATATGATTTTTTTCAGAAACATAGCCTAATGATATTTGTTAAACATTACTTATTCTAAAAAAAATTGACTTTTATTAATAGCTAACATGAGATTAACAGGTATCTTGAAACACGACTTAACTCTACTAACTCATGTTTATTGTCCTTTCGTTCTTGTATGAATGTAATGAATGTGAGTGAAACCATATGTACCTGCGTATCTTTCGAATTATCTCAATCTTTTATTTCTTTTTACTTTTTTCTTCTACTTTAGGGAATATAATTTTAACTTAAAACGAAGAATGCTAAAAAATGTCTGGAATTTTATATATACAATTTTTTTATAAAATTATTTATTGGATATTTTGAAAGAACCAAATATTTATTTACAAAAAGATTATTCGAAAGTTATTTATTAAATAATAGATAATTATTTATTATTTAGCGATTTAATATTAAAAGTACTTTGATAAATATTTTATTATTTATCAAAGTAAATTGCATTTCTCTAAAAATCTCTTATTTTCATATCGTTTATATATGAATATCATGAAAAAAAGATGTAACATTGCCGAATCATTTTTTTTTCAACATACAGCGTATATTGTACAAAAAAATATTTAAAACTGAGATTAAAAGACCGTTCGTACTATCGCATCATCGGTCCCTCCTCGGGACGTTTGATTAAAATGTCGGGCTGATGAAAGAGGGTCACGTTCGCGCCTATTTTTAAACGTAACGCTCGTTGGCGGACTTTAATTCAATTCATTAAGGCCACCTACCTATCGAGATTTTGTGGCACGTGACATTTCCTGGTCATTTTTGTTTTTTCGTCTATGTCGTCTATGTCGTCTATGTCGTCTATGTCCGCAGAATTATCTATGTATTTTTCATATAAATTGACACATTATTGACATGTTAATTATCAAATTTAACTAGATAAAAATTTAATTATCTAATTTTTTCAATTTGTAGTTTTTAATATCCGACGAATGAATTTAAAACAAAATTCATAAAAATTTATAGATTAATTAATTAGCTTAAAGAATGTATCAAAATTTTTTTCACAGATTTGTGTGAAAATATAGATTATTGAATCTAGCTTTAAATTAAAATTCACCAACGATACTTTTTTCTATTCATTTTATAAAAATCAAGATAGAACAACATTTAACATAAAACATTTTGAAAACGTATAAAACTTTTCAAATAGGACACGTTTTATCATTACGAATAGTTTACGCTCTGACAAATAAAAATTTTAAATACATACGTTTTTTTATTCCGCAATGATTTGACAATTCTGGTATATCCAGAAACTAATTAATTCATTGACATATCTTATTATTTTTTTTTAAATTATATGAGTTACAAAAAATTATATGAGTTATATGAGTTACAATTGCTCGATTAAACGAGCAATTGTAATTTTATATATGAATATATAAAGCGTAAAATATAATGAAATAAAATCAATGTTCGAAAATGTATCCAATTACGTCAAAGATTCGTATTTGTTAACTATAAAGATTCCGAACTTTACTTATCATATTTCAACTTTAAAGCGAAATTTCTTATGCAATATGTGTCGAGGTGTATATATTTAAATTTTTTAATTTTTATTATTTTTGATATATATATATATATATATATATATATATATATATATATATATATATATATATTTGTATGTTAAATGTACGGCCTAAAAAAACTTGTCTTTACATAGCTTATAGTCATAAATCTTAGTGTGTTGTCGTCGTTTGTTGAAAAAAAATATCGCCATGTTTTGTAAACTTGTCATATGGAATATATTACAAGCGTTCTCTTTCAGTCATTCATGCGCTTTTCATCATTATTATGTACATTTTAATTTCTTTTCGTCGATTAAATCGTATAAATTTCGTTTGTTTTCAATATTTCGCAAAAATTTACCGGATAATTTTCAAAGTATGTATGACATATGAAATGTAAAATATTATTTTATTTCAATATTTATCTACAGATATGCCGAAGTATGTCGAAGTGCGATATTTGTTTGAATTATTATTTCTATTTTGCATTGCAAACACTTCACAATTTGGTTATAATTTGTATAAATAAATCACAAAATTACCTTGTCATTGTTCCTTAATTTAAATTATGATTTTTATTATGATAAAATGATGATTTCAAATTAATTGAATTCCGGGATAATTTGCCAAAAATTATTGATAAAATTCATTTAGTTTACAGATTCAATTTGTAATACAATTATATCACGTGTGTTTATTCCAACATGTTTGCGCAGAAAAATATCAAGAAGAGAGCGAGAGAAACACAGTCAAGTCGTATTATTTTCTACGTTCAATGCGGCAGCATCGCGATTGTATTCACAAAATTAACACGTGTGCCCTTGCTGTGCATATATTCGTTTATTTCGATTAAATAGAGTTGTTTCTTTCGAATATATCTTGTACAAAAAATTCCATTGATTTTCGGTTTTTTAAACCTAGCTTTTTGAATACAAGATAGGTAAAAGTTTTGAAGAAAAAAATATCTGAATGTAATTTTTAATTAGAAATCGATATTTAATATTAAGAAAAATAAGATAACTTTGGTTCTGCTTCATTAATTCTTTCTCTTATTTATTCTCTTTTTCATTTTCACCCGTTTACACAAATTGGCATTTTTTTCTTGATGTCTAATGAACTTCGATAATTCCATCAGTTGTTGTAATTTCTTCATATCTATCCGGATAAAATCACGCGAGTATACGTAGTGACAATTTTCTATTTCTTTTAGATCTAGTCTAGATCTGTCTTTAAAACACGATTTGACCAACATTTTTTCTTCTTTATACCGGAATTTAATTCTTCGCGAATAATTAATTAATAATTGTGACGTTTCAAGATATGAATGTTGTCAATCATAGAACAATCGATTCGATTAATTTATATTATACAAAATCTTGCGTTTCGAGAAAATTTTACATGAAGTTATCATTATATTTATCATTCGCGATAACATTGGAATATTTACGTTGGATTTATATGTGCGCACGTTCATTATGTATCGCGGCTTATCATGTACCACACGTCTGGTATAAAGTTAATAAAACGGAGTAATGAATGATGTCATTCGATTACCACCAGCTCGTTGCACTTTTTTCGGTTCAATAATTAAATTATCTACATCGTATCATTTATTTGATACAGATCTCTTGATTTATACATGATTATTAATAAAATCGATTTAATAAAAGAATTTTTTTGTATTGAAAATTATGATTTTTAATTGAATAAAAATTATGTGCTAAATTTTATTTAGCATTATATAAGTAATATAATACTTATAGTATATATAAATAATAATATTTTATACTAAATAAATTTAATTTTATATCTGTTCAATGGATATTTTGCTATAGAAGTTCAAATTTTAGATTTTTAAAGTTAAATTTTTTTTTCTTTAATATTAGAATTATCAATTTACCATCTAATTTATTTTATATATCTATTTTATATAAATGATTGTAATTAAAATAATTTCATAAAAATGAATAGGTATAATTATATCTTTTATCCTAATGAAATATTAATTTTTCAATAATTATAAAACAAATATTGTTTTAAGAAAATAAAATTTAAGATCCTATTTAATCAAATAACTTTTTTTTCTTTCAATTTTTCAAGATCTTTACAAATACTTAGATATGAAATATTTAATATCTGGATATATACAATAATCATATTTCCTTTATTTATTTCTAGAATATTTTTATAAATATTGCAATCAATAAGCAAGCAATGTTGTATAAATGTACATATAAATAGATAATATAAGTATATCAGTAGATCGTTCAACTTTCCAGAAGAGAAGAGAGGAGTCTTTTCATGAATATGAATATTCTTGTTAAAATGTAATAATTTTAGTTTACAATTTCTTCTCCCACAAGATTTTATAATAAATTCAATTTCTATTAGAAATTAATTTATTCACTTTAAATTATGCAATTAAAAAATATTAATAATTTCTCTCTGCTGTTTCGATGAATGATCGAATCGATGTTTCATATTTAATTACCTATTATTGCGAAAAATGATTGTATCATTTGTGAAGAGACATCATAGTAGTTCGCTTATTCGCAATCAATGTTGGCATGGGCGGATGTTGAAGAGAATATTTATTGTTTCTTAAAATTTGAAGAGATATGAAACCTAAATATGAGATATACATTAAAAAGAAGGTTAATGGAAAACAAGTTTCAACGATGTTTGACATTTGCCTTGGAGGCTAATATAATTGGTTATTAAGTGCATCGTATAATAGTATATATCTTACTCTCTAATTTCTTATTATTTCTTAACATGTATGATATTTAAGTGGAAATTTTATCGAACAATTGTAGATTTCACTTTTGTGAAATCTGCCTTTTTCGGAGCGAGTATCGTCATATGATAATTTTGTTTTTACTTACTTTTTAAAACTTTGCAAAACTGTTATATATTATTTTTTTTTTTTTATCAATATTATGAAGAAAACACAATGATGATTCATTAATTGTTACAAATCAATTGTGAAAATTTTCCCTTTTCCTATTACGCATCACCGGTTTGTTTTATATAATATTATAATAATATAATATAGAAGTGAAATTTATATTTTTCATTTGGTTATGTTTTTTAATCAGTTTAATTAATTCAATTGTGTTATATTTAGACGAATAATTTTTCAAATTTTGCCAATTTATAAAAAAGCAGAAAGACAAATAAAAATATAGGATATTCATAAAAAGCAAACACATCGTTCTGTTTTATTTTGCGTTCTAAAAAATATTCCAAATATTTGCTTTTTTGCTCATTTGATTCAAATACACGTACGATTCTTGCACCTTTTCAAACTTTGATAAAATCGATTTCGAGATGATTTAAAAAAAAAGAAAAGAATTATTAAATTTTATGGAATTTCTTCTCAGGAAGATAAATTCAAATCATCGTGATTGTGTTGATACTCATTCGAGTATTTGTATGACGCAATACAAATATATATATATTAATAATATACGTCGGAGTTAATATACATCGGCCTTGACCATAAACCTTTTTGATAATCGAGTCGATGAGACTTCGATAATTCTCTATTCTTTCATCGCGTTTCACGCTATTATATGTGGACTAAGAAATCTTAGGTGTATTCTTTTTTCTCCTTTTAAATATTTTCAGGAAATCGAGTTCCTCTTGTTTTAACTATTAGCGTATAGGTTTCAATCAAGTTGTCTCATTTTACAATAAGCATCCTGTCTTCGTATCGCCTCGAAGAATACAGTGTATCGTGAAAACGAACGCTATTATATCAACTAATAACTGCGCAACAAGCAAATATCATCTTTGAAAATCAATACAATGACACAACATACGTATAGTAGCTTGAAGTGTTTTAATACCACGGAATATTTAAAATTCAAAAGAAATTTTTGAGAAATAAATTGTAAATTATTATTTTGGATTTGGAGCATTGCATTTCGTAAATTTGATATTAATTTTTTAAAAATAATTTTTGAAAAATAATGTTTATTATTAGATTCCGTTTCATTTGTTCGATATACATATATCAGTTGAATAATATAATTATCAAAATTTTATTTCAATATTGGAAAAAATTTTTCGAATTTTTTTGATGACGAATCAAGAATGTTCATTGTCTGTTGATTAAAAAATTATTAAAAAATTTTATATCTAATGGAATGGGATGTGAATAGAATGCACAAATGTAATATCTTTGAGTGAAATCCCATCTCGGAATCGTTAAATTCACGATGTGTTCGATACGGAGTTTGAATGACAAATGAGCCGGAACCGCGATTCTTTCTCTTTTATATACACAGCGATTATTATCTTCGTGCAAATCAAGCACTAATCAAAATTATAATACAATCTTATTGTTAGAATAATTTTCAGCTTTGAATAATTTAATTAAATTTTAGAATTTTTTAATATTCAATTCTTGGAAATTTTATTAACTTTTTTTTAAAATTGATATTATCATATACTGTATGTAAGATAACTTAACTTTATCATTTTACATATGTTTTTCTTTTATAGAGTCTTGGGTGGAATTGAATCCAGTTCCCGACAGGATAACACCGTTACCGTTCAGTAGTGGAGGTGAAGAATATCTTCGATTGCTTAGAGAAGCGCAAAGAGATTCTTTGCCCTCGTCCGCTAGGCATTCTTTGGCATCTTCCCGTCGAGGCACACCAAGGGATAGGTATTTGCTTTATTTAATCTACTATCGTACCAACGTAAACGTTACTCCAAAATTCAATCTCTTGTTTTCCGATCCCATTACTATTATTTTTATTGCACAATATTACGCAAAATTAAAATGACAAACAACAATTCAAAATAATATTATTTATTACAAAATAAGAGTTTGAAAGAAATTTTTAAAAATTAATTCTTTCATAAAAGCTCTCGAAAGCAATCTTCAAACAAATGTTATTTGTGCATTAAGAACGCAATAGCTAACCTCAACGCAATATTTATTAGAAAAAAAATATTCTCAAAAGTTATTTTCGTGCGAGTTCGTTTGAGAGCGAAACTCTCGAAAATTGTACAGAAGAATTTTTTTTTTTTTTTTTTCATATATTTAAATTTTGTATTAATAATATTTAATTACCTTTAAAATTGTCATTCTTAATGTAGGATAAGAAAAATATTTTCAATAAACATTTTCGAGATTTTTATTCCGAAATGGAATTGTAATAAATATGCAAATGCATTTGAGTTAAAAATTCTTGAGAGTTATTTTTTTGTCAATGATTTTCGAGAATTTTATTTCTAAATATAATTGCATCCTGATGTTACTGATCCAAATTGTTTTCTTTGGGAAAATAAATCCACCCAGTCTTTGAGAAGGACCATTAAAAAAACTCGGTTTGCCTTATCCTATGTATGCGAGCACGAAGGAACTAGAGAAAAAGAGGAGGAGGAAAAAAAAAAAGTAAATAATAAGCATGAATCAGATGTCGGAGGGGGAGAGATCTTTTTCTGGCCGGTTTCTTTGTACTCGTTGGAACATCTCAAGAACCCGTGGATGAAAGAAAGAAAAGGCAAACAGCGCCATGCTCTTCTCATCGTGTCTGTGATCTGTCCTTACAAGTGACTTTTTTTGGATCCTTTTTTTTTTTTGTTGATTTTTTCTGTTGATGTTACAGCGTTAGAAGTATACACGAAATTACACGAATATTTTCTAAATGATACAACAGAATTTATATATTCGTAATTAATTCTAAAAATTAAATTAAAAATTAAACGTAATAAAATTTTATTAATCGATTAAAGCTTGAGATTAACATCGAAACTTCGATGTTAAACAATTAAATAATAACGAATAAATAAATAAGTCATACATCTCGAGATAAGATTTTCTTTTTAAACTTCGTTGTTTTACAAGCTTAATGATATATTAACGTCATGGAATAACTCTAAAACGCAATCTTTTATAATCGATAATAAGGGATAATAAACTTTACATGTAAGATTTCTTTCGTACATGTACTTCTTTCGTACACGTTTCTCTATGATTTTTTTTTAAAGAAAAAGGAACATCAATATAATTTCACATTATTTACGACGTGTTCGAATTAATGGCGCAGATGTTCGATGAGGTCATCTATTATCATTTGTAGTTCCGCGTGAAAGATAGGAAAAAAAAGTATCATACGATGCGGAGGTCATATGATAGAAAGTAATATACATGTATAAATTGATAATATGTCGTGTTTAATTGTCGATAAGAGAAACAAAACGAGACGAAACGAAGGAAAAGGAACGAAAAGGAATATTTTGTGAATTCTTATCATTTCTCTAATTTCCTTATCAGATGTTTGATAAATCTGCTTAACAATCGGAATCTCGAAATGTAAAAACGTTTATAACAGATAACGAAAAAAAAAAAAAAAAAAAAGAAAGAAAAATATATATAAAATTCGTAAAATCTTCTATTATCTTTATTACAGCCCGAAGAGTCCACCTAACAGTCCAAACACGGAACTATCAACCGAGGATGAACTCAAGGGAGTTTACATAAATTATTGCTGCAACAAGGTCAGTTTCATAATTGATTTCTAATATCGTGTGTCTGTTAAATTCACCACGACATTTTTCATAATTTTAAGAGTGCTCGTATTCCTGTTCGTCATTTATTTGCCATGTTAAAGGTTATCGTGAAATCAACAGACCGATTAATCGTATCCATTTATAAACCGAGGCATACGATTCCAAATACTTTCCAATAATAACGCCTATTTTTATAAATTCAATACAACCTTATGAGAAAATTATAATATCGTCCCATTCATCTGGTCGTTGCTCTATTTTTCTCGTGACGCATGCCCAATCGAAGTACTTCAAAGGAGAGACCCATGCAACTGGTTTTATCGAACGAAACAAAAGCTCGAGGGGGCCATGCCACTTTCCACGCAAGGTCTACAGATCACTGACTTCTCTGACGGCACGCCTCTTCTTCTAGTATGCGCTGTAGGTCATAGAAGCACACGCATAGAGGCATTTCTACATGCTTATAGTTGCTGTGGGCGTAGAATGCCGAGTTTTTAAACAATCACGAAACTGATAAATACAACGTGGCAGAAATTCGGAATATACAGATTGTTTTATCTGGACGATTTGTGGTTCATTCAAGCTTTGTGTATTTAGCCGATATGAAAATCAATAACGCCTATATTTAAATCAGGCTGATAATTGTATCAGGATCTTTATTTACCCGTGGTTTATCTACCATGGTTTATTTATCCCTCGAACGGAATGTTGTTTTTTTCAACTCTACCCTCGTTGGAAGCTATATCATTAAGGTATATACTTGTTAATTCGTTCGATCACAGACAAAAGTTATCGGTAAAAAGCAATATGGTGCAACGGCACGATATCGACGATGAAAACAACGACAAAGACAATTGTACAGAGGTGGAATGAGTAATGATAACGTGGCGCGAAGAGGCGAGCGTTTTCCATGAGTCAGTTGCTCAACCGTGTTTTCTCTACGTGTTTTCAACAAGCTTCTTTGTGTCCCCCCGCCAATCTTTGTCAAAGCAAGGTCTTTGGAAAGCTAAGCGTCGCCGAGTCTTCTTTGAGGATCTTTCGTTTCTCGTTTCAACCGCTTAGATAATGCATACGAAAATAGAATATCTTAAGAAGCTTCTGTTTCCCTGGCACTCCGTCCACCTTATCTCCGATGCGATACTTTTTTCTTTTTACATTGTCCGCGAACGTGTCGATTCATTCTTCTTCGCTCCTTTATTTTTAATTACCGAACACGTTAAATACGCGAGGAAGGGATTAAATCGATGAGAATGAACGCCCTTGATATTCGAACCGAATTCACCTTATTCGAAGAAACAGGGGGGAAAGAGGAGGAAGGAAGAGAAAAATATAATCGTAAAAAATAAAAAGGTTGATTCCGCGTCAACGAATCAGAGCTTGATACGCTAGCTACGCATTACATATTCGTAATCATAGACGCGCATTTGCACTCTGTTACGCCTCGTAATCCACTTACCGATCAAGGATACCTGGATTCGCAGCTATAGTTTCGTACTTTCTACATACTTTATGTACATTTTCTATATAGGGAACCTTGATAAACTTTACCGAGTGTCGTTATCGATCCCGGCGGATGTCAGCAGTGTGGAAAGATTCGAGAATTGAGCCAAATTGAGAAAGTAATTCAATGCATTTACCAAAGGAAGAAACTTATACGAGTATAAAGTTTTACACTGTGCTAGTTCGTTCACCTGAGTTAGTGTTTATCGGTGTTACGCGCATATACACCTCCTCCGTTACGGAGGACAGATCACGCGATCGTGAACGAGCGAATCGCTGCTCTCTACGTTTATGCTTAGGTCTTTTTCATACAATAAGATTTGCTTCGTTAAGTTTAAATCATGCGTGCCGTATATAGAAATTCAATAAAATCTTTTCAGACGATCGTGACACTGATATTTATTTACTCTCGCTCGATTCGTCCGCATGTTTATACAGTTAACAAAACACGAGTCACGACAATGCCTATTATGATAATATATTTTGGAAGGATTTTGAAAGTGATGATGATCTTAGGAGATGATCGAGATGATATTTTTCAGTTGAAGCACTTTCAATAGCCATCGATACTATCTTACATTCTTATTTTTGGAAAACACATACGAACACATTCCTCGAGCGGCGGTCGATAGGTCGAAGATACGAACTGTCACGAATATTGCCGTTCGATGCTTTTACACTTTCTCATCATCGTATCTCGTGCAAATCTATGCTGCGAGTATTATCGCGTGAAAGAGCTCTTATATTTTTCTCATCTCTGGCAAAAACTGGTCCTCTTCGCATTCTAGGAATGGCATACGATTCAAGTTGATGGAGAAGAAGAGAAAGAGAAAGAAGAGAATATATATATATACTTTGATACATTGCGCTTGTGCAGAATTAAATCGGTCGGCCGTTATGCTCATTCCGAAAGCATTCATGCTGTTACGTGGAATCCAGATATGCAAGATGATTATGCGTTATTAGGCAACGTGTTAATTATTGTATATGAAATTATACGTGATATACATATTTATATATTTATATAATAGTATGTATGAAGAATATGAAAAAAAACAAATGACAAATTATATTTTTCAATTTTTTTACACGAGAATTTAAATTGGACTTAATATATTATTTTGAAATTTGTCAAGTTTTTCACTTTGTTGATGAAAAATAGAAAATCAATAAGAATGGAATAAATTCAATAAAAATATAATTCCAAACCTGTATCAAGATTCCAAGATTTCAATATTACGAACATATAATGAAGATAGAAAGTCTGTCTATGCGTCGCAAATTCTTGAAGAAATTTAATATAGAAAGGCGCGAAATAGAGAGTTCGAGATTAAAATTTCTTTCCTGTTTGTTACATGAACAAGTGGATGTGTATTTTAACCCATTTCAAAGAGGAAATTACGTTTTCGAGTATAATTCCATGAATCGCCTTCTAAATCGTGCAAAAAGTTTTTTTTTGCAATTACTTTGTAGAAAGGATTGCAGATGTTCTCCGCTTATTTAATAATTAATAGTAAGTACATTTTGCGTGTTCAATACGAAAAACAGCAAGTGTTAGTTTCAACATACCAATTCGGATGCTGCTGAACTATGCGCACGCGTTCACTATGCTGCTAGTTTATTTATATTTCTATTCTCATTTATTCTGCACGAAAAGCATCCGTTTCGCTATCTAAAATCTCTTCAACTCTATTCCATTTCGCAAAAAATAGCGAAATAGCTAACTACATTGGAATACCAACGATTTTTTATACCGCATAATCATTCATCGACTTTTAATATTTTCGCCAAGCAATTAACTCTTAATTAAAAAGAGAATTAGATTTCGATTTGATCTTTGCTAGATTGCCTCGTCACTTGCGATTGTGTTCAAAAAGATCGCCATTAAATGAGTCGACATAAATCGATTGTTAATCGTTCCAATCATTATTTTCCATTTTTTCGAATACAAAATATATCAAGGATTTTAAACAACGCTCGTCGCTTATCGTTATGATACAACAATTCAGCGAACTCGAATCTGAGATGGAATAGATAGATTAGAAATAAACGATCGATTTCGACGTTAGAAATGAAGTGATTACAGAAATGAATAATTGTGTTATTTCCTTCAGAGTTTCTAAATCATTGATTCTTCTCCAGTCTGGTAACAATTGGCTATAAAGTAAGGAAACGATCCTTGGAAATTCCTTTCTGCTATATACAATACAAAAATTATCATGATTATTCATCCTTTTCTCGTAGAACATCAATTTAATGCAGATTCATGGGATGCAAAAAATACAGCATTCAATTAAAGAAGTTTAGAGGAGAGGGAAAAAGGACCGTGCCAATGGTCACGTACACCATCCTCCATGACTTTACAACCTGTGATCCTTGTCACGTATTCCTCAAGACAATGACGATTATTTTCGATATCTCTTATTTTCAAGAAGAGCAAAAGAATGAACATTATCTGAATAAACGTTCATTTGATAAAAATACTCTTTTACCAAATATTATATATATATATTATATTTTGGATTTGAATAGAAGAAAGGCAGTCTTTACTAAATTGTCGATGGAACACGATGGAAATACAGCTGAAACGAAGAATAATAGAGATATATGCGGAAAGTGCAACTCGTCATTGACCCTCTCGAGGCAAAATTGTGGAGAGTTACATAGTATTACATAGTAAAATGTCGTCGGTTTTCTCGCTGAATGAGGTCCGAAACAGCCGGCAGTGGACGTAATTCCCGGTTATTACGTTCGCGAAAGGGAAGTAAGGGACGCACCGAAGAAGAAAGAAACTTGCGGCCAATTGCGGTTTGAAAAGAGCGAGATGAAGCAGGCCAGGCCACTTTTCAACCGAGTCGTTAGCGGTCGAATGGTAAACCAATTCGAAACCATGCCGAGTTGCAATATTAACTTCGTGCGCGATAGAGAAATGAATTCGTCGGAATTGGCTAATGGTCGCTAGACAGTCGCCATTTCTTCGAGACAAAACATGCATGACCTAGTTTTCTTGGATCGTATTTTACAATAGTTTTTTTGCGGCTCAAGATGTCGTAACCTCCTTAAAATTGAATTTTGATGCGTAATTTTATTACGGTCTTTTATTTCGTCATACTCTACGTGCTCTACTTTCGAGAAACTATTACAGTCGAAGCGGAGAGGATTGATTTTTAAATTCGTACGTTGGAAATTCGAAAAACGGACACTTCCACAATGTGTGAATTACGTTCTTCATTTTAAAAGAAGAGATTTTTTTTTTTTTTTTTTTTTCGTTGAACGATTCTTCGTGAACGATGATCAAAGAATACGATGATTCGAGTTCTTCTAGATAATATGGATTGGCAATTTATTAATTTAAAAAAGAAATAAATTGCAAATTTTTTTTAGAATCTTTCTTATTATCGCAGTATTTACAAAAAAAAAAAAAATGGAGCATTTTATTAAACTCGTGCCTATTACCTTGAACTAATTATCAGTTTCGTCTAGTCATGTGTGGGAGGATTGACACGTATGATGAAATCAACCGAGTAAAATCCTTTTAAAGCCATTCTTCGACAGTCGCAACCTAGTTATTAGATTTATTCATGAGTCCTTGGTTTGTTTGCACGTTGCAATGTTTATTCTAAGTGCATTGAACCCTGGGAGGCTATATACTCCTAGTACATATTCTTTTTTGCTGTGTTTAAAATTCTTCTTTCTATATATATTCTTTCTTTTTATATTCGATTTTATATGATTATATACAACGCAGCTGTTCTCTTTTTTTAACATCGCCGTTTTTATTCCGGAGATCTGGCGATGAGAAGATGAACGCTAAGATTTAACTTGTGCGAGGATTTTTATATTTCGAGGGAAAGAGATCCTTCTAAATTAATAGAAAACAGATTATGGAACCAATAAAAATGATTTAATAATAGCGACCGTTTTAACTTTTAGATTTTTCTTTCGTTATGGAACGATTTATGAAAATTTATGACACCGAATTTCGTTCGGATGTTTTCGACCGTGAATTCGAGAAGAATCGTACGTACTCGTAGTCGAGATTAACTACGCATTACTCAAAACACTATTTCAAGAACTCATGTTCAGTTGACGATCTTGGCAAATGGTATGGATAAATTGGATCATGGATAACGAGAGAAAAATATTTGTATTTCGTTATATCGTATTTTCACAATTTTACATATATATTGTAATTATTGTGCTGACACTTGCCTTGCGTGAGTCATACAGGTATGAGGAAGGATATATTTTTAAAATTCCGCTAGTTGCGTGTGCATATTATTTGTGATAATATGCTATATTAAAATTATTTATTATTTATTATCATATAAGTATATATATATATATATATATTACATTTTTTCAAGTTATTTTATTTATTTACTCTATCGATGTATTCGTGAATATTTGTCAGACAAAAAATGTGTATTCGTAAAAAAATTATTATGATATATTATTGATGTAATAATTAATGAATAAAAAAAAAAATTCATAGTACGATTTCGATACCGTGAAGATTACTCGATTATCGTTAAATTTATTGCATGATTCATTGAAACGTATATATGCGTATATAATAATCAATTTTTCTTTATGAAAGATAGAATTGTTTATAAATAAGTGTAGTTTTTATTTGATAAAAAACACAATCTATGTATAAATATATCGTATGTTACGTATTATAATCAAATGATGCGATGATCATTACTCGTACCTTGATTGGTTGATTGCCAAGTCAAGTTATCCTTGAATATTTTTTTACAACGTTCATAGATAAAAAAATGTATGTGTATTTTATCTTTCAATAATTACACGTTTCATTCGTAGCAAGTTTTTAATTGAAATTAAAATTACTCGGGTATTCACGATAGATATTCGAATAACAGGCTGCACGCTGTTAAGGCAGGCATCGACATACAGACATTATTTTAAAAATTCACTTTTTCAATTTTTTTTTCCCCGCAATAATGAAAAAGAGTGGAACAATGAAAAAAATGATTCACATTTGTTTCGGAACACTTCATTTCGTCAAATACATTCAAGATTGATTTACAAACGATTGTATGAGTTTTCATCGCGTGATAAAAATCTTGATAATTTGATCTTGATAATATTTGCATCGGTCTCGACGATAGTTAGATAGGTCGTGTAATGGAAAACCAGCCATTCCTTTATGTTGTTCGTGTAAAAACGGCCGCCTCGTAAATTGATCCGCGACTTCAATTGACGTAGGAATACGTGTATCTTCAATTTCACTCGACGATACTGGATCCATATGCACCGTTTAAACATTTTTAAATCGGATTAAATCGGATTACGTAGTCAAGATCGGGCGATGCTTTTCATGAGGACATTTTTTTCTTTTTTTTTTTTTTTTTTAAAGAGGACTTTTTAAACAGATTTCTTAACATTGTTTTTTCTTTTTTTTTTTATTTGCGCAGGAATCCGAATTTTTGGAGAAGAACACCGATTGGATCTATGAATGGAGCTCGCGTCCAGATCAAGCACCACCGAAGTATGAGAATTTGCTATTTTTAATATCTCAATCGTAAGACAAACAGATCTTTTGATCGTGTATAACGAGGCATTTATCGATTTTCCTTTTTTCCTTTTTCTAGAGACTGGAAATTCAAGCATCCTCAGGGAATGAATAAAAGAAAATCTTATAGCATTCGTACAACGAAAGTGGGGAAAATTGGATTGTTCTCAAAAGAGGTCCTTTATACTCTTGTTATCACGAATATTCTATCTGTTTTGGTTGGAGCTGGCTTGGGGTAAGAGAAACTGCTCGACGAATATATCTGAATCTTTTTCTTTAAAACGAATAATGATAATGATAATGATCGGAATGCTTTTAAAACTGTGCACGGTTGTTTTAGGGTCTGGTTGTCCAGGCGGGGATCGATAACGACCAGCGTGACCATCGAGTGAAAAAAAAAATACGAGTACACGAAAGTCAGGATTGCTGCGCTGGAGTTTGCGAGAATACGGAGTATAGGGTTGGTCTATTTCGAGCCGCTAGAAAGACTGAAAAGCCAAGAAAAAAGGGTCGATCGAGCCTAACAAAACACACAACATATTATTTCGATTACCACAATTTAATATTAGCACTTTTTATTCTATTCTTCCCTGCCCGAAAGAAACTTAACTTACGGTGTACTTATTGAACGCCGTATTATTGTGTAAGTCATATGCTATTATATGCTTAAAAAAATGCTTAAAAAAAAAAAAAAAAAAAAAATGCTAAAAAAAAAAATTCTAAAAAAAATATGGTTATATATTTAGTGTTGTTGAGGAAATATTAAGATAATGTCCATTTTATACCATTTCTAATGCGTTTCTATCAGCGATAGTCTGTAGGTATAGCTTGGATAGTATTTATCGATAACAATTATTATTCGTTAATTGAACAGAAAATAAAGATTTGAGAAAAAAAAATTAAAGAATATTTGCGTAGATATATATATATATATATATATATATATGTACATATATATATATATACATATATATGTATATCGTTTTTGTGTATGAAAACGGTTAGGAAAACGTGTGAGAGCGTGTATGAAAAAAGGAAAAGAAAGAAAAGATTTTTTGCGATGAGAGAACAATTTATGCAGTGTTGATTACATCTTTGTTCAGATTACGAATATTCCGCTGCACAAAAATTTGTGCGTTCGATGTTGGTACGAACCCAAAAGGCGTCTTTGCTAGTTGTTTCGAAGCGTAATGTGATAGAAAAGGTGGCGTTGTATTTAATTAATGGAATTTCATCCTTTTATTGAATTGAAAGGAACGATCGATATGTTTTTACAACGTACATTTACGATGATACGATTGTTTAAGCATGTGGTAAGTTGATTATTCGTTCCGTTCTCATACACTTTGGATTTTACATAGTTACGACCCTAAACGAGATGTAAAAAAAAAAAAAAAATATAATATAACATAAGTGTAGTTTTTTTTTTTTATTATTATTATTATTATTATTATTATTATCATCAATTCGTTACCAATGAAACACAGAACTGACAATTTGAATGCAATCACTCGTTGATTGATATTTCTTTAATCTTATGTATTTATAATATGCGTTTTGAACAGTTGACAACAATTTTATACAACATAAATGATTTTATATTTAACAATTTATAAGTTTTTGATAAAGGATAAGCGGTAGAAATGATTAAAAAACAAAAAAAAAAAAAAAAAAAGAAAATACGAAATTTAGTTAAGTGCAACATTAAGAAAAACCGTCTATTTCTACTTTTGTGTTTTAATAATATTTTTAAATCAATTTGAGTTTTTTTTTTCTCGCTAAGTAAAGAGATATATTGTTAATTTGTAATTGTATGCGTTAAAAAAAAGTTATGTTCTTCTTCACAGAATTATATACGAGTTGCTTTTTCTAATGGCACAATGTGTGATTTGTATTGAATTATCACAAAATAAAAGACTCAATATTGATTGCATCAAGTTGACAATTTTCTAAAATTTATCGCGTTTTTCATAAAATATATAATATATAATATATAAATAAAATATAAGATTCCGTATATTAAAAGTATAATGCTTGTTCGATGTAATTTGGAATTAGAAATGCATATTTTTTTTTTTTTTTTTTTTTTTTTTTTTATACATATATACACTCTCAATATAACTCTGTACATTATGCGCGCAAATTCTCGCCTTTGAAAAATTTCAGAAAAGTGAAGTTACACACGCATGATCATATCATTACTTGCATATTCTATATTCATCAAAACACGTAATTGACTATCTCCGTTCGTTAGGGTTATTCAAATCAACCCTACAAGATGTTGCACCAACCAAAAAAATAGGAATTCCCTCGCCGAAAAAATGAATGTCCAGAAAAAAATCTTTAATCTCTCACAACTTCGCACGAAGTTCGCAACAAAAAGTTTATAAACAGCCATTAATACAACAGATCGAAACAAATTGGTTTTTTCCTCCCAAGGATGACTAATAACGATAATGCGAGCATCATTGAGAAAAGTATAAAGATCTTTATTAGAATTTTTCCTTTCGAGAAATTCTGTGAATCGTGCGCGAAAATCGACATGAATCGCAAGGTAAATGAAATTTCTCTCTTCTTGCCCGAGTCTCCCTTCGTATTAAAAAGAGATAATTTTGTTTTCATGTTGTTTAGAAGATTTTCATACGGTATCTACAAGAAATGCAACCGAATAGAATAGCTATACCAAAAAAACCATCTTATTGGTCTTTTCAAGCGGATGAAATTTTTTACAACAGTTCACAAGAAGAAATATATCACGTTACAAGCGAGGATCTTGTATCGAAGTAAGGAAAAAAAAAATATATTTTCTCTTCGATCGATACTGTTTGAAACTTTTGATGTTTTATGTATACATATTATCGAGTGTTAACGATGTCTTTTTTTTTTAAAAAAAGAAAAGAGGAGTTTCGAATGGTATCGAATAATGGTATTGGAATTGGAAATGTAAATTAATATAATCGAAGAATCACAATTTAAGAATTTTAGATGGTGTGAATTGTATTTTAATGGGCTACGGACAAATAGGTTCTGGGAAGAGTTTTACTATGAGCGGTCTCCGAAACAACTGGGAAGTACGATTATGCGGAATATATTTTCAATTTTAAATTTTTATATTGCAAAGACAGCGATTACATCCTTTTTCTCAGCACAGAGGCCTGGTCCCGCGACTTTTGACCCAAATGTTTGCTGAAAAGGTGAAAAGAAAAAAAGTCAACAAAATAGAATATTGTATAAGCTTTATTGAGATTTATGGAAAAGAAACGAAAGATTTGTTACTCTCTAATACGGATAATAACAAAGTGAAGATAAACGAGCGAGAACCGTTCAAGGTATCATAAGATATTAAAAGAGAAAGAAAAGGTTAAGGAAGATATTCGACGAGTAATTCTCAGTCAGAGAAATTGTAGGAAATCTCCGTGGTACCTGTGGATAACGAAAATGAATGTCTGAAAAAACTCTTTGAAGGAGAATTTAGGAGATCGATTGCAATAGGATCAACTTATCCAGCCTCTCACTTATCCATGTCTGTGATTACTTTTCACGTATCTAATCTCAGTTTAATAACATCATGGGGTATTGTAACGACAGCCAAAGTAATTATTCGTTATATTATTTGTATCTCTATATGAGTTTTTTAAACCGTGAAATTGGAGATAATAGGATTCCGAATTAATTGGTTTTGTTTCTGTTTAATTAAAAATTTAATCAACACGTTAGATGCATATTGTGGAAACAGCTGGTACAGGAACAATAGGAAAGAATACTTGCTGGAAAACAGCGACAGATATTGGTATGGCGAATTTAATGAAAACTCAGCTGGAGCAATTCTTTTCACATATAGAAAGTCCAGCTACTATTAATATATCACGCTCCAATAATTTGTTCAAGATTTTAGGGGACGCTTTTTCAATTTCATCTATAATTCGGTTATTAAAAGGAAATTCATGATTTTACATGTGAATTTAAAATTAAAAATTTATTATAACATGACGCATAATGTAATTGCAATAGGTTTATATCTCATATTCGAATCACGGAAGAGGATCTTGACATTACATTATCAACTTTACGACTCACCGCAAAAATTGGAAAGTTAAAACCAACCAGGATAAAAAAAGATATTAAATATGAAACGGATTTTATAATACGTAAACTTCAGAACGAAGTCAATGTTTTGAAGAAGGAACTGATGTTGAACAATTTGATTTTAAATCAAGAAGCGCTAATGAATATTTCCAAGTCTCGGCTGGAACAAATTAACCGCAGTATTTTGAATTTTTTAAACGACAAGATTTCGGACTTCACGCTGTTTAGTATGTCCCAGGCCCAAGTATTGTTAAAGTGTATCAAGGATTTATATAACAGGTTGCATAATCTGTGTTATATATAGGATAGTTTTAGATTCAATTTCTAAATAAATGAATCGTTAGATTAACCGCCAAGGAAGTTGAAGTTGAAAAATTAAAAGAGACGTATGAAAATTTAATCAAAATCGTGCCGGAAGTTACTTCATCAGCAATTTTACCCAAGGTATTATTATTAATTAAATATAACATTTTCAATAAATTAATAAATTTAAATCGTTATATATTTTTATTTTGATAATAAAAAAATGCTAGAAAGCTCTATTATCTACCGATGAAATCAATGACCGGACACAAATTAAGAGTCCTTTCGTAAAATCTATTGATTATATGGAAGAAGATGAAAAAGAAATAGAAAAAGAAGTTGGAACTTTAAAGATACTCAGTAGATTAACATTTCTATTTAATTATTGAATATTAATTTTTACGAATTTTATTAATAAATTGAATTAATTTATCGTTCAATAGCGGAAGGTGTAACTATAGGTCCCTTTATGAAAGAATCTACTGTTGAGGAAAGTTTGAAACAACCCAAACATGTAACGGTGACTAAAATTAATATCGAGAAAATTGATATGCAGAATATACAGATGGTTAGACTGATTTTATTTCAATATATTTTTCTTAAAAATTTTCATACATTACTGATTTATGCTCATTAATAATAAAAGGTTCGACAATTGTTTTACACTTTCTTAAAAGAGAATATAGAATATGCAAAAATTAAGGACAAGTTTGTTAGAAACGAGAAGACTTTTGCTATAGTTCGACAAAAATTTATAGATACAATTGATAGTTATTTCCAGGTGCATTGCAATTTTATTATTATTTTTTTATTTATTGATATTTAACAAAATTTTATTTAGAATTTTTCTTAATTTTTTTTAAATTACTCCTTCCCTCCCTAGTCAAAGAGAAGTGTAGATGATACACGTGATAAACTAAACAAATACCGACAAATTCAACAAGTTTTAGAATTAGAAAATTCAGAAAAAAAAGATAATATATATGAAATTGAGAGAACGATTGAACAAGATCTTTCGTGTTACGAAAAAGTGTCAATTACTTTAGAAGAAGAGATTAATCAGATACAAAATGAAATTAACACGTTATCAAATTTACGCCTTGAAATGAAGTTAAAGCTAGAATGTGGTTTTCGAAAATATTGTAAACAAAAAAATATTTTATTGCATTGTACTGAAAAATTGATGAAAATATTGTTGGAACCTGAAATAGATAATCAGAAAGTAATTCAACACGAGTTTAATAAGTTTCAACGAATGATGTTGCGTAAAACAGAAGTAAATATTGCTTTAATTTAAATACTTGAATTTTTAAATTTTTAAATTTTTTTAATCTTGTTTTTTTCTTTTGTATTAGGATTTAGAAAGAACAAAAAAACTACGTTTTGATAAAGGAATATGCAATACATAGTGCTAATACATAGCTAACGAAAATATTATCTTCTTAGTAATAAATATTAATATTTAGTATACAAATAAAAGCATTTTTGAATAATTTTAAATTGTATTTTCTAATTTAAACGCGAGAAATTATCATTAATGTGAATGAAAAACTATATATATATATATCTATATATACAAGGAAAGTAAATAATAAAGGAAAGACAGAGATAGGGGAAGCAAAATATTGAGATCAGCGCCATCTTTAGAGTGCCGCAAATGAAATACAAAAAGAATAATTGACTATTAGCGCCATCTTTTGAGTGTATTCGAAAATAATTTAATTAAAAAAAAATTTTTCTGAAAATATTCAAAAGATGGTACTAACGGTCAATTCTTATCCCATTAAAATTATCCTTTATCTTCTTATTAAAAGAAAATATTTTATTCAAAAGATGGCGCTAAAACTTAATTCTTATATTATCTATCTTTCTCTTGCTATTTTTTTATCTTTTCTTTTTGTGCTTCATTTGCGATAGCAAACATTCTAGAGATAGCGCTGATTTCAATATTTTTATACTATCTCTGTCCTTTTTCCATTATTTGCTCTCTTTGTCTATACTTACTCTATTACTTGTTTATGCATTCAAAAGGCTTTGATAATTTTACATCTTTTTTGTCTATTCTATTAATTATAAAATTAAATTTTATTAATATTAATATTAATACTTAAGAATAATAAAATTATTAACATAAATTTAAAATTTATTTTATATGTTCTATCTAATATTTCTGCTCTTTTTTTTTTTGACATTAAACGAAATTATTATTATATATAATCTTATAAAATACAAAATAAAAAATGTATTGGATTGGCATAGATTTATTCTATGCCTCGTTTGTTGATTCATTTTCAGTTAACGATCAAAGTTCAGAATATTTTATCTTATATTGTATATAGAAATATTGCGAATATTCCGACAGATGTCTCCAATTCATTTTATACTTGCGTTGTAGATCAGCGCAATTACGATTTATTTAGCTCTCTGCCGACGTTTGATGTTGAAATCATGATAAATGATATCGCGAAATTGTGATACCTGTTATTTCATGTCACGTTTTATAATTTAATATTAAAGAATTCAGTGTTATTTTAAATATAAAAATCTAATTATTGGTGTGTTTTTTGGTGAATGACAAATGTAATTTGTCAAGAGTAATAATTCTATTGTATCATGTCGACATTAAATGAATATACTTGTCAACTATCTTCGGAAGAGAAGATATATTTGGCGGCTAATTTAAATGAAACTGATGAAATTAGATCAATTAAAATTACTGAAATAAGACAATGGATAATACAAAATAATGATTTACATGCGCCTACAGGTTTGAAATTTATTCTAAATTTAAATATAATTTGTTTTGTTTTGTATTTCAGTTAAAAAAATTGTATTTTATATTTTCATAGATGATTTTTTCATTCTTCGTTTTTTAAGAGCATGCAAATTTAATGTCGAGAAAACAAAGTCTAAACTTTGGAATTATTATAAACAGAGAGCAATTCTTCCTGAATGGTACAGTAACAGGAATCCCTTTTTACCAGAGTTACAAGAACTGTTTGATTTAGGGTAATATTTATAAAAATTTACAAAAAAAATATTTCCAAAAAAATATTTTACTTATTATAATAATTATTATTTTTAAATAATATTTATAAATCTGATATATTATTTTTTTAATAGTATCTTAATTTAAATGTTATATTGATGCTCAATATCATTATTTGTTATCAATAATTTATTATCTTTTTGAAGACATAAAATTGCATTTAATACTGATATCATATTTATGCTTGATAAAATGCATTTTGTAACTGATCATTATTTCAGTTTTAATTAATTCAGTAAATCAATTGTAATTAATTAATTATAATATTAATTTCTTTAAACATTAATAACGTAATTTTGAATATACAATTCAAAAATACATTACTTATTAGTGTATGACGTAAGAAAAAATTGTTCTTTTTTAAATCCGATTTTCCAGGGTGTTTTTACCTTTGAGAAAATTAGATAACCAAGGCAGAATGGTTGTGATAATACGTGTAGCTGCGCATTCTCCCAGCAGGCATAAAATATCAGATATGTTGAAGGTTTGAATAATAATTAACTTTGAATAACAAAATCAAAAAACTTTGAATAATATTAATTGAGTTATGTAATTGAAAAAAATAAGCAATATAATTATTTTTTAAAATTTATTGTTACAATCGCAGTGTAATCTTAACTTTGCGTACAAGAAATAAAAAATTGTGGCTATATAAAAAGATTTTTTTTTTTCGTATTAGGCTTCATTAATGATTTTGGATGTAGCGTTACGAGATCACGAGTCAGTAACAATATATGGTGTAACGAGTATCTTGGATTTAGACAATATCACATATGAGCATGTTCTCCAATTACCGCCGAATGTTATTAGAAATTTAGTTCATGCATGGCAGGGTTGTTACCCTGTTAGAATTTATTCGTTGGACTTTATTAATGCTCACAGATTCGTGAATACAGTATTAAACATATTTAGAAGTTTTATGAATACAAAATTGAAACAGAGAGTTCACGTTCATTCACGTGATAAATTAAAATTAAACGAAACTTTGCCGAAGAATATATTACCAAAAGAATATGGCGGTACGAATGGAACAGTCAAAGAATTAAGTGGTATATATTTTTACTTTGAATGTCTTGTTAAAGTGAATGCAAATTGTATCACTATAATTATATTTCAGAGTATTGGAAGCATGTTGTTGAAGAGAATCAAGAGTGGTTCATTGAGGAAGAAAAATACAAAATTAACGTTGATTAAATAACTAAGATTGGAATTAATTTACAACAATGAAGGATTGCAAATGCAATTGTTGGAATAGCGAGATAGACACCGAAATATTTTTTTTATTTTTTGTAAATATTTTTTATACAGAAAAAAAAAATGGAAAATGAAAATATAAACTGCATCTGAGTGTTCTTTCTTTTTTTTTTTCTTTTTTTTATAAATCTTTTCTATGTATTCTCTGTATAAGAGAATCAAATCGCCCGTTAAAAATATCGATAATATATAAAATATAATTCATATGCTACAATATGGTACATATTTTGTCTTAAAATCGTATTGCACGCTAGCGCATATTAATTATTCTAATTATATCGGTCAATGTTGATCTTTATACAAAAATATTACGTTACATATTAAAAATATTTCCATTTTACTTTTATATATCATTTTTTCGTTTAACCGCTTTGTTTAATCGCGTCATTTCTCATCACAAGATAAATAAAACATACATTTAAGTCATGGGCAAGTAGGACTCTCCTACATCTAATTCACTACTCATTAACTTAACCAGTTACTACTCACAATCCCATTTACAATTTACGAGGGCACGTTGTATCGGATATAAGTAAAAATCGTCTCGTTTATCGCCAAGTATACTGTACAGTGTTCTCGAAGGTCAATTTAAACGAGACGATGAATACTTCTTCTAAATATCCTTGGTAAAATGCATCTCTAAAGATACATATTATATTACAGATGTTGCACTAAATAAAAAAGAAGGGATAAAAGGAAAAAAGTCCCTAAGGATCAAACACACTTTAAACACTCATTCGTTCTTTCATACAATTTACATTCAAGGGATATTAAGCGCATAAGGAGCATCATATCATATCTGAAAATTTATGCACGAAGGCCGCAACGAGATCGTCTCGAGAAAGCTGTTAAAGCGATCGTTTCCCGCTTTAGGTTTCCAAATGGCCGACCATGATTGTTCCAGCCGAACCAACATGTTTTTAATTTATTTTATTTTCTTCACGATTTATTTTAGCGATGACGATTTCCAAACGCCTGGATAAAGCGCATTTGAATCTACCCGCGCTTAAATTTGAGCACCAATATGCTTATTGTAAGGAACAGAATTATCCAACTGATGGTTGAAATAAAACCTAAATAAACGTCCATTTCTCCCATATCCCAACCTCGTGTCAACATAGCACGCAGTGCTGTCGTGGCCATTGTTAAAGGAAGACCCTGCGATATACGTCGCAAGAACGATGGCATACCTTCTATTGGCCAAATCACACCTAGAATTCCATCAATAATAATAATAATAAATAAATAAAATAAATAATTAATATAGTGTATAATAAATAAAACATCATGACATTTTTTGAGACAAGAAATAAGATAATCTTGAAGAAAACATTTTGTTATATCATTAATCGCATTTTCTTGTTTCGAATTTATCTTGTAAATTGTATTCTCAATTTGTAACATACGTACCACTTAATAGAAGTGTAGGATAGAAACTGCCCAAAGCAAGTTGAATTGCATTCCTTTCAAGTTCGCAAATTGCTGAAATTACAAACCCTGAAAGCAATAAAAAGAATATAAAAAATAATTTTCCATAGTTGTAAGTAAATCTAAACAGTAAAAGTAAATATTGTTATACAATAATTTTAATTAATATTAAATATTATTTTTATTATAGTTAGAAAATATTCATAAAAGATTACAATTTAAACTTACCAAAGCACATGCCACAAAGACCTTGAAGTATTGTCAATACAATTACCCAACCGACCTGTCCCTGACATTCGACAGTGAAGGCAACAAGCATGACGATTAACACCAATGCTGTTTGACCGCACATCACCACAAATTGGGTAATTACATGAGAAAAAATGATTTCTGCAGGTAAAACACCGGCTACCCAGCTTCTATCTAAAAGACCTTCCATCCTTTCGATGATTAGAATAGAAGAAGTAAGAGCTACCGCCAAGAAAAAGACAATGCTGCAAGAAAAATATGTTTCTAAATATCTTCTGAGTCATTTTTTTGAATATTATATTGATTATATAATCGATATAATCTGATAAATTGATTTTCACTTACGTTAAAATTACTCCGGGTGCCACAAAATCGGTGAAACTGGGTTCCTGAGTACCGTAAATTGGATCCTTAAACTGAATTGGTATGTCAGCTAATTTTTCATTTTGCTCACAAGATTTTAAAAGATCTTTGGCAAAATCTCTGTATGAATATTGGATATCTCTGACTAATATTAGGCCTACTTGTTGATCTATAATAATAATAAATATGAATAATAATTAATTATATTTTAATATTTGGAGAAATACAATCTATAATAACTTGAGTAAACTTACTGGACATATCTAGCCAGACCCTAAGTTCACTCTGATCTAAGGTTTCTTCATCAGCTTCTCTTCCTAGGGCCATTCTTGCAACAAGAGCATCCGTAAAATTCTCTGTAAAATATAGAGTTCCCCAAACATTTCCTTCTCGTACCGCATTTATGGCCGTATCAAGATCCCAATAATATTGCTAAAATATAAATATCTCTTTTAAATAACCGTATATTAGAATCAGAATCGCTTTTAGAAATCAATAATCTTACTTTTTCTATTAAATCTGAGTTTAAAAAGCTAAGATATCGACAACTAAGCAGTGACAAGTTGCAACCATCTGATACCGGACAACTCGAATTTCCAAAAGGAATTTCATGATTGACTATTGCCATTTTTAAGTCTGTTGGATCTTTACCGATCGCCAAACAGAATAGAACCACTTGCATTACTGGGAGTGCAAAAACGAACAGTAACACTCTGTACAATAAAATTAAAAAAAAAAATTATTATTTTCATTTAATAGAAAATTTATAATATTATTTTTATTGCATTTAATGGATAAAAAACTTACCCCACGTTCCTATACATACGTAAAAAGTTTTTCTGCAACAAAGCTTTCATTCTGCCGTTGATTAATATTTTGTACCAATCAGAAAATTTACCAGAAGAATTCCAATTCCTCATTTTTTTCCCACCGGATAACGGTTTTCCATTTATCTGTTGCATAAAAAATAAACGAATTCTAGAAACTTAGAATATGTACCATATGTGTACTATTTATTTATTTATTTATTGAAAAAATATACGCTGATTAAAATAGTTTTTCACATATGATAATAGATTTCCCACGTGATAATAGATTTCTCATGAAAATTTTTTAAATATGTTCTTACATCATAATGGTTTCCAAGATCATTCGTTGAATCATGAATGAGAACCTCTTTGCTTGGGGAAAAGTTTAAACCAACAACGCCTGATTCTTCTGTTACATAGACTGGTTCACTTTTTTTACTCCAGTTTAAAGATGCCTGCAAAAGTATAATCGAAATTAGTTCTTTGTATTTATTTTATTTAATAAGCTTTATTTAATATAGTTGTTTAATATAGTTTATTGATTACTATAATTTTATTTAATATTTTTATCTTTTTAATATCTACTGATTGTATAAATTCATCATTTAAATCATCGAAAATTCGTTTTTATAATTCTGGTTTATGATTTTTTGACTAAGTTGATAATTCATGTATAATTTATATAATAATCACGTATCCTATAATCAAATATATTCTTTGCATTATTTAATTAGTTTTATTTTTAAATCTATTTTTCGATTTATTATTATTTTATTATTACTTATTTCAACGATTTATTTTTTTTCTAAATTCAGTTTTTTTTTCCTTACCAAGTTAATATTATTCGAGATATTCATTGTTACTGGTTGTTGAGTAACTTGCACTTCTTGCCGTGATAATTTTAGAAAAACATCTTCCAAAGAAGTGCAATTGTACATTGTCAGGAGAGTCCTGGGAGATTCTTCAGCTAATAATCGACCAGTCCTCATCAAACCAATCTGTTAACAAAAAATTCAAATAGAAAAATCTTTTAGAAATCAAATAACATTACATAAAATTATAATTTAAACAAAATATTTATTCCTCGAATTTTCTCTCTTAAATTTTCACGAATAACTTTTTATCTGATTTCATTTTCTCCATCTAAATGTGTAACGTACAATTGTTGAAATATATATTGCATAATTTTAATACGCGATCATTATTGTAATCGAACAATTTTGTTCGATGACGGCTTCAGTTGCATCGTGATTTATATTCCCACCGATATTGTGCCCCGAATATTTTTATTACATATCAACGATGGCATTGCGTAATACTCCACGTACTGTATGCGCTTGTCGAGCCTCCTCGATGTAATGCGTGGTTATGATTACGGTCTTGTTACCATCCTTCGTGATTTGGACCAAATGGTTCCAAATGCTGCAACAGAAAAAGCATTGTTAATCTTATTTTTATATCAGTAATATAATATCAGTAATATATATATTATAAAAAAAAAAAGATCATTGATTTTAAGAATGGCATTTGAAGATTTTAAACCAATTTCTACGAATATCTATTCTTTTGTCCATAAAATTCTTTTATGAATTTCAATTATTTTCTTAATATATTTGAATATTTATTTTAAGAATATTGAAAAGTATTTTGATACGATTCAAAATCATTATCTTTCATGCTCTTTTTTTAGAAGAATTTTAATATCTAACAAGGAAAATTAATTGTTCGATTAGTTAAGCTACATTCTATGAGAAATGCCGGAAGCGGAGGATCATTAAACACGGACGCCTGAATTTCGAGAAATTGGCATGTTTTAAATACCGATGATCGCGAGTATTCACTGTGATCCAAGGAAGTTTATTCGCTTTACAGCAGTCATAATTGCCTCTCCAACTTTCTAGCGGCTAATTAACTCTCTTTGTCGTTTGTCGTTCTTTTTAAAAAAGGAACGGATGTTACTATCGGAGGATCTGATTAATACAAATGTTTACAGAGCAGTTGAGAGTCTTAATTTTTAAACGAGATATCTAACTTGAATAGAATGTGGAAGGTTTACGAGAATTTTGATTGAACCTTGAATTTTCTGAAAGAATTTCAGAGCAAAAAGGATGATAAATTGGTGCAAGGAAATTTTAAGTTTACTTTTTATCTTGAATACATTATTTAGAAATTTTCAATACTAGTAAAAAAAATTCTATCAAAGAGATTTCAATTACGATTCAATTTTCCCGTTTATCTAACAAATTATCAGCGTCGTTTTTACATTGAACATTGAACACAGGCTAAAATTTTCTAGAACACAAAGGACTCGAGATAAATTGAGGTAATGTTTATCAAGGTTTATCTTAATTAGAGGATGATAAACGTTTTCATCCTTATTTAATTCTAAAATAAAACTCATTGTGAATCAGTTCTCACAATTTCGTAATAATTTACAATCTAGGAAATCTACAATCTAATTCAAGGAAATGTTATTCAAGAAAAATTTATCGAGCGTCGTATACAATATCTCAATGTGAATATAAATTCAATCATTTTCACGCGAATTGATTTTATCCATTATTTTTAGTTATGATAATTGGAAAGCAATCTGACACATCTGATATTTCATAACGCAAATGATAACGTTTTCGGTCTCAGCGAAACCGTTTCTCTACTTTTTAATGTCTTTTTTTGAACTCTTTTATTGCCAATGACTTGTTGGCGGACCATGAAACATCGTGAATTTTTCTTCATCGAGAATCCATTGAGTGCAAAGAAGTGAAAAGCGCAAATCCATTATTCGATACAAGCGTAATTAAGGATAATCTTCGTTTATATGTTCCAATCGAGTTAGGAAATGTGCGTTGTTTAAAGACGTTTTAGAACGTCCGTTTAAGAAAATTGCATGGGAATTCCATTCCAGAGAGCAGGCGTTAATTTTTCCAGTTTGGTTAGAAACAAAAGATCGTTCAGAGTTTGCGTTCAGTCACCTTTACTCTTAATTTTTCTCTCTTCTTTTTAAGCTTGGTAAATGATACTTTCACTTAAAAGTGAATCTCAAAAGCACGATGTATCCTGCAACATTCATTTTTTACGCGCTACTTATTTTTGTTATTCGATTTTTTACGAGGATAAAACTTTCCGAATTTAAAGGAAGATCTTTGACCTCGTGTGTGTATTTTTAGAGAGTTTCAACAGATTAGCTCAAAATATTTTGAATGAATATTGGCGAAAAATATTGAGGAAAAAGAAAAAAATGAATAATTTATCAGATTAAAATATACAAAAAATATTCGCTTGATAACGTTGAATAATCATTAGAACCAATTTCTCAAAAGTGAATATTTTTAGATAGACGATTTTGAATCTACTAAAAAGTATGGACAACGGCAAATGTATTTCAAACAATGACTCCTCTACTTTCGATATACCCACTCTCCACGCCATCTTACCTTTGTCGCAAAAGAGGATCCACACCCACTGTTGGCTCATCGAGAATCAACAATTCTGGATCGTGCATCAGAGCAACGGCGAACGATACTCGTCGCTGTTGGCCACCGCTGCAATCGAAAAAGATAATAATTTCATTATTAACGAACGGGGAAAGTTGTACGATTTTCTTTCCATTTCCATTTCAACGAAAATATATATATCTATTGAAATTAATATTACCTAAGATTCTTCACTAATCGATTCTGACTGGGTAGATCGAGGAATTTTAACAGGAATTGAAGTCTTTCCATGATTTCGGCGGTGTCCATTTCGAAGATCCACCCGAAATATATCATGGTCTCCTTTATACTGAATTCTCCGTAGAGGGCGATTTCCTGCGGCATGTAACCGACCCTCCTTCCGGGAACTCCGGATCCTTTGGTTCCTGGCTTGCCACCGAGTACCCAGATCTCGCCGGCGTTCAATTTCCTTCGACCAACGATGCACGAGAGCAGGGTGGTTTTACCGCAACCGCTGGCACCAAGAAGCCCGTAACTAATTCAGAGGAAAAGATCAGTGAGAGAACGTGTTGTAATCGTAAGTATCGAGAGGAAAAAAAAAAAAAAACAACGATCGAACCGCGGAATTGAATTCGCGATTTCCGATCAGGAGCCGTAATCATTTCTCGTGGTTATTGCTTACAGGTATTTCTCAAGAAATCAAGTAACTGAGAAAACTATCGAATTACCGTATGAATTCATTTCAATTTCGATTAGAATTCTACGAATAATCGTGACTTATTAATCCTTAGATTTCTAAGATCAATGCACAACGGCGACCAATCGTTTCGCGTTCCTCTGTTCGTTATTTCGAATCGTCCGAGTATTCGGGCATGTTCGGGAAAGATCGGACAGACTCGGGCGGATATCGAAAAGCATTGGTTAACACGATATTTTCGTGTATACGTCCGTGCCTATCCAAATGTTTCGAGCATATTTGCCCTATCGTCTGCATTTTTCCCCATTTAAAATCGCGGGACCGATGATTTCCTGTGCAATCGTAATCGCGCGATCGCGCGCGAATTACGTACTCCCTTGGCATAAAATTCGATGTTCGTAATAGTAATCGACATAATGGGCCGCGTGCGTAATAAAATTACACAACGGGGGGATAACGGTGTTTCGCGAATTCCTATTACCCCGGAAATTTTGAACTCGAACGAGTAGAAACCGCCGCGTTTCCGTATATATAGAAATGGGAATACTCGCTCGAGCGGAACCGATTCCACGGTGAATCGCGCGTAACAGAATACGGTTGTTCGGTTGGAGAAGCGTAGAAATATTGGCCAGAGATCGCCGTCACGTTCGGTTGATCCCTCTTTACCCGTTGCTTTCTAAGAAAGCCGCCTTTCGTTTAAGCCCTAAGCGATTTATTATTCTTCGCCGTTTAAACTCGTATCTCCCGTACGAAACAGCTATAATCTATTCTATTCGCTTTGTAAAATTAATCGATAACTATCTACTACAGATTTATAAGTTTCATAGGAAGTACTTAGAACTGATTTCATCAGAATGGAATAATTAACGTAAGTCAAGGATTACCAGTTTCAGATCTTTTTTTTTTTTTTTTTTTTGTTTATAACAGATAAATAATTCAATCTTGCGTCAAATAAATAATGAACTACGATTAACTTTTTATATAATTTATATATAATCTTATTACGAATAAGAATAATTCTTTATCCGTATAATCTCCATTCCCTTGGACGAGCTTTCACCGAGAATTCTAATCGATAATCACGAAAAGACGGATCATCTTATTGTTCCGCTGAAATTATTACAAGATATAATATAACGGCGAAAGTTACAGATAGGTTAGACAGATAGATTCGAAGTAGATTTTCGATAAAGATACTCACATGGATCCTTTAGCCACGGTCATGTTAAGGTTTTGAAGAATGTGGTTCGGGTTTCTCGAGCTTCCATAAGTTTTGAACGCGTTCCTCACGCAAACCGCCTGTTGCCGATTCCACGCGGTGTTGTTCAATCCTGGTGTTACCGAGCTCGGTATGTTCAAGGATGTTTCCGAATTGTTCTGCATGATGTTGCCACTCGCCAGATTACAGTCACTTCTTACGGTCTCGTCGCTGGGAAGAAAAGAAAACCATTTCACGTAATCGTTTTGACTTGTAAATATACATTTTGATACATTTTTTTATCGCGTTAGAAGCGGTCGGAGTGCGCAAGAAAGCACGCAAACCAGCGTGAAAAAAAGTATGCGTGTTAAAGGCTGCAGTGCGCCAATCGAAGCGCTCGTGACGCAAAACAAGCTAATTGAGAATAATAAATGAAACACCGAATTGTTAGCTTATGCGGTGACGTTCATTTCTCGATTTCCGAGTAAATTACTGTACAAGGGTCCAAAGTTTCTCGAAGACTTTTTTTTTTTTTTGCACGATTTCCATTCAACTTCGAGTTTCCATGAATTTTCGTGGACACGTCTAAAAGGATGATAATTGGAAACCGATTCGAAAAGATGGAAAATATTGATCCAAATATCGAACCAGCGACGATTACGAAAAATTTTGAGTCGATTTGCAATCGAGTCACGAACGAAACAGGGTCGAGTCACGGTCAAGTAAGAAAGACGCTACTTTGAACTACTTTTGATTTAACGGATCGTCCATTTTCGTTCGATCGTGCACAAAACGAGTCGACGCTCGTTCGTGAGAATAATGAAGCGGTAAGAAAAATCTCGAAAAATCGAGAAGAATCTTTTACAGTTATCCTTATATAGAGGCGAATTATTGGTGAGTCATCTCACTCGTATGCACTTTGATCCCTCGTCGAATTTTATATATATATATATATATTCATAACAAATATTCTTTCTTTTTTAGGTTCGAGATCGGATAAATATTTTTCTCGTAACGAAATGTTAGATCAGAGATAATTTGACGTTTCATTATTAACATTATTATTATTATTTGCTACTGCACATCACGTAATACTACTACTACCCAATTTCTACAATTCTACGCTTTGCTTTTCATGAAAATTTTTACATAAGAAACTATGTAAAACTATTTTACATAAGAATGATTACGCTTACGATTATGCCTCGTTACATTATTTTTATTTGCAATACTTTTTTGTAACATAACGCGCCAATCTTGTAACGCGACGAGAGAATATCTAGCGGATATCGAGAGACGAATCGTCACGATCGGTTTGAAACACGATTGGAGCGAGAAATAAAGAGGCAGAGGCTGGCTAGGCCCTAAAATCAAAGCCTCGGATAGGTTGCGTGCGTGGCGACGGACTTCGTCCAGCTAGGATCGTTTAGAAAGAGGGAACGTGGTTGCTTACGTAAGAAAACGGCTTTCTTTTCGCTCGCCGGTTCATTGGGCAACGCGTATCGACGTATCTGTTCACCGGTCGGTTGAGGCCGATATTACGCCGTTTGCACCGGCGAAAAGCGCGTACAACCACTCGTTTTCGAAGAAATATAACGCTGGTCCAAGGCCGTGCAAAAATATTTTTCCACCGCTCACTGTTTCCTCTCGATTTCGATGATTCCATGCAAATTCGACATCTTCGCCAGTTATATTAATAGACACGTTTTTCTTGATCGACGCACCGATCAATAAATTCAATTTTACGAGAAACAGTATTCCTTTCTTCACAAAAATAGAAACAAGTTGAAGAATATTCGCCGTTGGAAGAAAACTTGTGAAATTTCTTGACCGTTCATGATGGATGCAAGAACATAATCGATTCATCGTATTTATATTATTATTATGGAAACGAACGTAATATTGCTTGCACGCATGATGCACGTAAACAAACGTTCTACGTACGGGAGGAGATCACGAAGAAGAAAAGAGAATTTGTTTTGGTCGCGCAAATATTTACGATCGAGGAATAATGAAGCAAAATGGCAGCATCGCATTATATAAGGAGATTCAATGGCGGGCCACGTCTAAGACATCGTCGAAAAGCGATACGGATCGGGGGGGGAGGGGAAAGGTCAGCCCGTTTGAATCGCGAATAAATCTCCTCGAAGCGGTTTCCTCTGTTGTCGCGAATCTATCCGACTCCCGGCATGGTTAAATTACGGGAGACAGTGCGCGCTCGTAGTATGCACGTGTCTCTACTAAATGAGGAAAAGCCAACAAACCGTGTTTCGTAACGTTTCGAGCGAGCAGATATCGGAAGAAAGCAACCGTCGTCGAAGACGTTTTGCCTCTCTGTGCTTCTTCTCTCGTGGCAGCTCTCCGCGATCGTCCACGATTGCCAGAAGCGGCTGGAGAAGCGAATTATTGTTGCAACTGTTGCTCGATTTATCCGGCATTCCATCGAATCGTGCAATATAACTTCCCTTTCTACCTCGTCTACCCAACTATGATCGATTGCGAGAGGACGTTGGAAGAAAGCAAATACGCTGCGAGGATGTTCTCAGCAGCGTGTCGTTCATTATGACGAATGATAATTTAATCGTTTGCACTCGTGAAACCAGTTGTACTACACTCCCACGACCTTAATATATCATTATCCATATCACGGTTTATTATCTGTCTGTCGTGTACGAGAAAAGAAATAGCGAGATAAGAAATTGCAAAAAATTAAAAGATGTGAAAGTAATGTGAAGAAAAAGGAAGGATATCCTGTGGAGCAAGGATTCGGCCTCGAATCCTGAATTACTGGATAATCTGGATTCGAGCTTGTGTTCTCTTTTCCTCTCTCTTTTAAAATTCAAATACAGACAAAAAAAAAAATAAGATCCATGCGAATTTATGATTTATAATTTAACTTGCGAAACTTGCACGTTCGACGACGACGAATATCGGATACGATAGCAGGATGAAATGAAACAGTTAACGTGAAATTGGAGAGATTGTAGGAATTTAGAAATTCGAAGAAAAAAGAAAGAAAGACTCTAGGATCGAATATTCGGTCGAAATTATCATCGAGTCGCTTCTTCCCGTGCAAATTTCGTGGATAATTTGACCCGCGTGCGATTCCGTTCCAAATTATCGTAGCATTTTCAAATGTCGAGACGTCGAGATGCAACTTTATTATCCTCCATTACGGGGCTCGGTTGTAATCGTACACAGGTACACGGTCGAGCGCTTTCGACATTTCACGTAACTTCCTTCGAGACGAGGGGAAGTCGACTTATCGAGAGAACAGTTATCGACTCGTGTACAGAGCGTACACGTTCAGATACGTGTAACAATTTGAAGCACGGTAACGCATTGCACATATATATATACAGCCGCGTGATAATTAGCGGGAAGAGTAACGCGGCTCTCTCATAAATTAAATAGAAAGGGGAAAATGTTTATGCGGATGAAGAAGAAGAAGAAGAAGAAGAAGAAGAAGAAGAAAAAATATTACTCCGTGACGTAAAGAAATTTACAACGCGTTGTTATTCAATTTCTACGCAAAGGATTAAGCAACGCGATAAGCATCGAACCTTCTGCTAATTTTATTCTTGCCTCAATGTGTTTCGACGTATTCCTCGATTACGAACCTCGTTCGGAATTTCAATGAGCATCACGCGATAAATTTCACTTCGTCCAATGATTAATACTTTAATTTTGAGATTGAATTACGGCGAAGGATGGACGAAAATGGTTGAGTTTTTTCTTTCTTTCTTTCTTTTTTTTTTTTTTTTTTTTTTTCCCGGAGGAAACAACATTTTTCGTGACGGGCTGTACGTGATAATCGGACACGCGAGTAGATAATGACAGTGTATAGTCAGACGGAGGCAGCCTGAATTAATTTACGATTAGATTACTTTAATCTCTTGTCGTTTTCGAGGTGACGAGTGTCACTGTCTCGTCACGGGAAGCGACGGGTAAAATTTTCGAGTTAAGAGTAAAAACTTACTTCGATAATTTCGCTCGAATAATTTATCATTTAAAGCGTTGGATAATCGTAGTTAATTGTGGGTCGAAATGGAGGGACGAACATAATATATACGAATAAAAAATATCGTTCGAGGATTTTAAATAAATTGTTATTATTTAACGTAACTTTATTCGAAATTTTAATTAATTTTTCGGCCTTTCTGCGTCACGGGCATTCTTCTTATCTTCGAATAAACATATATTATTATGCGCAAGTTTGAAATGGATTCAGTGGGAAATAGACGTGTTAATTAAATTAGTATTAATTTCGAATAACATTAATTTCGAACTAATATATAATGATCGATAAATTAAATTATTCAAGCCAATCTTGTTATCTTGTCTTTTAAAAAAGATAACAAGAAACGCATATTGCTTTTATTTACAATTTCTAAAGAAGAATATTCGATTGATTCCGTTTAGTTGATAAAAAATTATCGGACGATCGTTGGAGGAAGTGGAGGGTGTCGAAGAAATACGATCGATGCAGGTGATCGTGCTTAGTATTCGAAAATCGAATAGAGATGTCCCAGGTTGAGGAACGGCGGTGTAATTACGCAAGCCAGCATTCCAGAGGACGACGTACCCCGAGGACGGGTGTGGAAAGACCTGGCCACGTGAGTCTTCGTGTTCTGGGCCATGGTCGACAAATGGTCTCGATTTTGTACTCCTCCCATCGATATGCTTTCTCGACTCCCGATTCTATTTCTCTTATCTCGATGCAGTTATGATGAAACGAAGGTGAAGATTCAGACACGATTTCATGTATCAAATTTTTAGATAAAATTAATCCAAGATGTTGTTACAGGATCCTTCCTTTCTTTTTTCTTTTTTTCTTTTTTTTTTTAATAGAAGAAAAATAATATAAATAGATAGATCGTTAATTATACGTGATTCCTAAGTGATTAAAACAATTCTAATAATATTATCGCGCGGTCAGTCAGCCGCGTTCATAATTGCATTCGTTATGTTCTTTCAAAGATACGATCTGATCGATAATTAAATTAACAGGGACAAATCAATTGTATCCATAAATTTGTATACAATTTTATTTCCCTTTCTCGTTAGATCTCGCCTCTCTTCCCAATTTTCTTCAACTCAACGGCGATGACCATCGGCGAGTCGGAATTCCATTTCGAAAGTATTTCGAATCGGATATATCGATCACTTTCCATAAAATCTTATGACGATTGCATCAAACGTCATATTATGAATTTTAAACGGATTATTGGAAATATAATCACGATTTTGGAAAAGAATCTCGCCACCACTCCCCTTTTCTATTAGCTATCGGGAAAATTGCCGAGTAAAAATAGTAGCAATTGATGACCGAGTCGTTTTGTTTCTTCCACACCCTCGTTTCTTCGATAGAGAGTAAATTGATTGTGAATAATTTCTAGATATTTTTTTTTTTTTTTTTTTTTTTTACTTTCTAAAAATAACCGTATTAAATAAAGCCGATTATACACGTATCAAAATCATAATGGGTCAACGGATATCGAATGATTCGATTTACGTAAGAAGGAAGATCGTTAAGCTCCAATGATCTCACAATCGATGCGTTAAATCTACGCGAAAGAAAGCAGCGTGTCGCCTGACACAGTGATTGAAACTAGGATTTTTTTTGCTTGGTGTTAAACACTTGCCATTAACACTTTCACGCTCCTTAACTTCTTTTAAATCTTTTATTCTCGTCGAGTTTTGTTTACGCCAATTAGAATGGGCGGTTAGAAATTATTTATATAAAAAAACTTGAGACTAAGATTCTTACCTTGTTAAAATCAACACACAATTCTTCCCCGTTAAAAGGAAGAGGAAACAAAAGGAACAATGAGAAGAATTTTTTTTTTTTTTTTTTCAACAACGAAACGAGACAGTTTGAAGCAATGGAAAATTAAAAAGATTATATTTACGTACACGATATAAAATCAATGGATGAAATCAGAAAAGAAAAAGAAAAAAATCTAAAAACGATAGGAAGAAAAAACTATTGTTCCTCGTAATCACGAAGAAGTTTTCAAAAAGTTTTTTTTTAAAATAATCCGCGCGCACTTGATTTCCAACCATATTAACCGACACACGGGCCGTGTATCTCTTCAACCATTCACTTTCATCCAGTCACGATCGTGAACGCGTCGAATGCAATGTTAGTTATCTAAGTCAACGTAAACACGTACGCGTCTGGCTACACGCGCGGATTATCGATTGTCGCGCGACAATTTTGAGACGACATTCAAGCACGTACGTTCGATATACGCATAGATCGACCTTCTACGCCAACGCTTCGAAACTCCTAATAAACTCCTCCTCGCTTACAAACACAACCCCTTTCTCGTCCTTTTTCATTTCTTTTCTTTTCTTTTCGACGAGCTCGTCCTTCACCTTGATTCGATTTCGAGCTGAAATCGACGACCCGATTGGTCGTCGACGCCGATCCCGAGCGTGACTTTCATGACGATTGCCGTGTCTCGAATGGACGTCTCGGGCCTCGTTAAGTTATGACCTTCGTCGCTTCTTTTTTCTTTTTTTTCGCAACTGATTCTCCCTCTGATCGGGTTCAATTTTCGTCTTATGCAACCGATCGTTTCCGTGCGTATACCGAGAAGGATGTTTCAACGAGCGTGGGGAATGGCTGGAAGGGAGAAGAGACTTTGATCGATGACGCTTTCTGAAAATTTGAAAAGCAAAATTAGAGGTGGGATTGGAAAAGAGAAAGGCCGAGTATTCGTATCAAGTAAGTAACGATATTTGTTATCGACCGACGAGATAAAAAAATATGGAAAAATATGGATATGATGAGGAAGATTTTGAAGAAAATTTTAGGCGCAGAGATTTGATGATCCAGCGAAGATCGGAAGAAGAATAAAGCGAGAAGGTCAAATGTTTCCGATGGAATATTCTCGTGACAATGAATAAAAATGAAAGCGAGGGATGACGTGGATGATGATGTCGTTCGACAAAGATAGGCGAAATGATAAGCAAGAATTTTGGATCGTAAAAGAAGAAAGTGAAGTGAATTAGGTCGTCGTTTCCAAGATGTTTCAAATTAAAATTTAATTTTATTCGCAGCCAAATACCCACCGTGTTATTTCTTATATTTTGGCAATTTTTTAAGCCGAAGAATTTGTCCTGTTTTTAGCAAACCGTGCGTGTGTAGAATATTTTTTGCTTAGTGTTACACAACACTATTTTTTTATATAACCTTGTCCACGTACGACATGTTCGACGAGCAAACATGTTTTTATCCGAGTTTTTCTCGTCTCTATAAGTATGTAACAAAACGCGTGTATCGTACAAGAAAGTCGAGATATTACGTAGCGAGTTAGTCGCGACGAAAGTTCGACTTCCTTTATAAACCTGTACATTTATTCCTCGACGATCAGCTGTACTTTGACCCTGATTCCCACCCTCCTTTTCGATCAAACGAAATCGAACATTGCCTGATTTAAATCAGCCTCTTTGCAATAACTTTCGCTCCATTTTTATCATCTTTCCCATTCCATTAATCGAGTTCCAATCCATGTATCTCGATTAAAATCCTCACGAATTTCGTTTATAAAAAAAAAAAAAAAAAAAAAAAAGAAAAAGAAAAATATGGATCGCCTTACAACACTTGTGCCTTTTCGATGCAACGAGGTATTAATTTATAGAATAAAAAAATCGAGCAACGAGGAAATTTTAAACTTCAAATTTATAAGGAATTGAATTGAAAGCAACCAGGAAGTAAACAAATATTTTTAAAGATCGTGAAGAGATTCTCGAAGAGGAGAGAATCTCGATCTTTGGTTGAAAACAGCAACTCTCGGGTCACAAATTTGCGATGCTAATTCGTCCTCTTGAATATTAATCGCGTCGAGAATTTTTGAATGCTGAATAATAATCGTATAACAATAATATTCATAATATTTGGAAAGATAATAAAGACGATATCTATCTACCTATCATACATCCTCTCTTCGTTTCAAACTTTAACACGTTGCGCTCGTTTCGGTATCTACCACGTATCCCAATACGGCTGTTTCACCGCGAATCTAGCGTGGAATATTTGCACAACGATCTATATATGAGATATTGGTGGAGGGAAACTTTCTTCTTCGAGAAAGCGCGAAAAGAATTGAAGAACGTGAAGTAGCGTGATCGAACGAGCGATCGAAGGGTTGGCGGTTAAATAAAATCCTATGAGTTATCCATGGCGAACGATCTGGCCAACAGCCAGTTGTCCGTAAGAACAACTTCTATCCGATTATGGCGCACAATTGCACTTTAGAACGTGACGATAGCCAGCACCAACTCGTCGATCACCACACGAGTAAATAATCATCGTAATGATTCGATAGATCGTAATGATCGAACCGTGGAATATATTCTGAAGCCGCCTATTAGACTCGCTAATAATCGTTTAATATCGTGTTAATTTAATATCGTTTGACGAAGCGGAGAGAGAGAGAGAGAGAGAGAAGATTATATCGTTAAAAACAATGTTAAATCTATTTAGCGAGATAAATCCTTATGGAGTTTTATAGCGATCTCTTATACGCTTAAAATACATTAAAAGTCACTTTGGAAAATTAAACAGATAAGATTAATGTCGGGTTGGTTGATTTTTTTTTCTTTCTTTTTTACTCGACGAGGTTCATTGACCTTGGATCTTCTTGCGACGACGTGTCGCCACATGTCGCGTGAAAAAAGGGAATATATTACGATTTAAGAAAAAAAAAAAAAAAGAAAAACGTATACGATATACATATAAGAAAGAAAAAAAAAAAAAAGAGAAAATATTTCGTGACTGTGCAGAAAGTAAGTAAATCGTTTAATCTATTTTCGTCGCTCGTTCGAGGGGGAAAGAATGGAAGAGACGTAAATCGTAAATTTCGTAACGAATTATTCGAATATTAAGAAACATTGAACGTTGACTTTGTTATTCGTAATGAAAGCTTACCGTTAACCTAAGGGAATGTTAAGCCGAACCGAAGTGTGTAACCATTTTATGATGACGCTTCGACTTGTTTCTCCGGTAACTGGCCGACATACTTAAAATCGCAGGATTAAGCATTATTTATTATTTATTGTTATTTCGCAGCCTTGCATCCGATTCTAACCTGCGTCCCAACCAAACCAATTGCACGAAAAGTATTAACTTTCATTGTGACGATTTACAACGTCGTTTTCTTGCGTCCGTTCAACTTGCTAATAGCTTTCCGACGAACACCTGCTGGTTCTTAAGAAAAGTTTCATTCCCCGGACAAAGAAAAGGATGAACGCCCGTAAAACGGAGGATATTAGAGAATAAGAAGGGGGAGAATTCGAGATTCCAAGAAGCTTGTTCCACAAAATTTCTTCGCATGAAAAATTGGCGATGGTCAGCAGGCTACGCTTTTTTAAATGTAAAGCGAGGAAACTTTCATCCGCCGAGAAAGGAGATTCGATCTGCTCCTTGGACACGTGTGTATAATGGATTGATAATAGTCGAAACTAAGCCGAGAGAAACTTGGAGGAATTTTCAGTTGGGTGGAAACCGAGTTTCAACGATAGGGATTCGCAAAACGATGTGTATAATATCCGACTCGGAAGGAATCCGAGATAATGGGCTTTGTTCGCGTTTAATGTTACTATTCGAATGCAGCCCACGGGAATGCCTGTCAATTATCGTATGAATATCCGCGTAGGGACTATCCGCTTGGATGGACGAGTTGGAACAACGAGAATCTAATCTCTCATTTTTCTTTCTTTTTTCTTTTTCTACAATCAAATCTGCACCAACCTGCACCAAGATTAATCCCTCTCTCTCTCTCTCTCTCTCTCTCTCTCTCTCTCTCTCTCAATTATCTCGATAATATTAAAAATCGAATCACGCGATCAAAGTCGTACGGTATCGAAGAGACATAAAAAAACACTCTCACTGGTTCGTTGGCACACGGCTGCCGCCGCCACTCGCGACGAGTGACTTCGACGCCCGCACAAAGGCCTACGATTTCACGCGTGACACGAAATCGTCGGATCGAAGCCATCGAATCATAAAAAATATATATAAATTACACGTACAAAGCATTTATACAGGTATATACACGTCTCGATTCCGCTGATCTCTGTGTTTTTTCATTGCGCAATGTCCGTCGTAAAGTCGACGCGATTGCGCAAGCGCGAGCGATGATGATCTTTTTCATCGGGGGGTGGGGGTTACGTTTACGATAACACGAAATTACACAACGGTGGCGCGGTTGCTGCTCGTGTGGACGAACGTGGGCCGAAAGTCAAACGAGCCTCGGCCGTGTGCATATTTTTTTTTTTTTTTTTTTTATACACACGATAGAATATTCAACAACAACCTTCTCTGTCCATTGACTTTTACTCGTGAATCGTTACAGTTGGTACGGCGTGCCGGCTTGCCTCCAGTGTTTGACCACTCGTTTTACTTTCTAGAATCGTTACGGATCGCGACTAATCGTTCTATCGATCGCGCGAAATTCGTTCTCCCGTGGAATCTTTGCCCCGCAGTTGTGAGAGCCGACGGCGCCTCTCCGTTTCACGCTTTTCGTTTTCTCTTCCACTCGATAGAGCCGAGATTTCAGGTCACCCATTTACTCTCGATTTCACGTTCGTCGCGTTCAGTTTTATGAGTTTATATTATACCTAGATAAATAAATTACAGTTAATACTACAGTAGTTTCGAAGAACGAGCTGGAAGATTGAGGGACAATGGGGGTTTAAAGGGATTAAAGGATTTGTCACGTTCGAGGCAAGGAGAAATTTATACAAATTTATGGATGATAATTCTCTTCGCTCGAGGAATTGTTACTTTTGTGTATTTTTTCCTTTGTGTCGTGGAAGAAAGTATCCGATATTTTTTTCATGGAACTTGCTTACTTTGCCTAACTGTGTATTATTTTCTTTCCATGTATATAATTAATCCTTTCTCCGTTAGATATTATCCGGTTGACAAATCAGAGAATATCGTTGCGGTTTTTCTCGTTGATCACACGATTACGAATTTATCTCACGTGCGTTTGTTAGCTATGACCTAACTATAGATTACTAAGGCATTACTTAGAACAAAAGGAAACGCTTTTCGTGTATCTCGAGTTATCACGATTTCGATCGACAGAAATTTAATGACAATCAAATTTCTTCGTTAAAAAAAGAAAGAAAGAAAGAAAGAAAAAAAGAATGCATCGATCGAAAGTGAAATTCGATTTGTCTCGACAGAGATCCATTTCTCTCATCAGAGTAGCAACAGTGACTAGACAGATTGATATACATCTCTGTTTTCTGTTTTTTCCTTCTTTCTTTCTATTCGTATCTTTGTACACAATTTTAACAAGTTTAAAAACGATGTAAACACGATTGCAAAAGAAAAAAATACGCGTGTACAGCATAGAATAAAAGTAAACATCGTTCATTTCCAGAACATTTCCTTTCCGATTTTCGATCGAAAGAAGCGAGAAAATTTAATATTTCACCATTAATAAATTTGTTCATCGAAATTCGTATCGGTCGAAAGTGAAATCCGATTTGCTTCGATGAAGATCCACTTTTCAGACCAGCAACCTCGCGATCAAACACTCGATACAAATATATCTCGAATCTTTTTTCTTCGTACTGTAAATAATATTGTCGATGAGACGCAGAGAAGAAAAAAAAAAAAAAAAAAAGAAAAAATATTAGGAAAATATTTTCTCGGCAAGTTACGCGAGAGCACGATTCGATTTCACTGCGTGTGCATTCCTCGATTGTCAAAATACTGCAATTCCACCTCGCGGCAACTCGCTTTCTATTTCACAAATCTGCGGAAACAGCTGACTCGTTGCGGTAAACAAAATCTCCTGCAGAGATCCAGTTCTCCTTATTAATTGGAGATGATTAGTCGTGGTGATCTAACCCGATCGATCGGAAATAGATCTCTCGGATCGGTTCGATAATAAGTGAACCCGCGGTTTTGCCCGATTGTTTCGACGATTGTGGGGCTTAGAACGCGCACACACGAACCGCTTCTCGCTTTTGTTTTATGCTTGTAATTACGGTGAAAACGGGCGGATCGAATTTCTCACAGTCGAAAGAAAGAAAATAATAATAAAACGGAGAACGTGACGAACGATAATTTCTCAATTGTGGGAAATACAAATTAATTCCGATGGTTTTTCATTCCTTGCCCACGTAACGTAGGAAGATCCGCGATGAATCGAGAAACGGTCGAATTTTTCCACGATTCATAAAAATTCATCTCGCTTGTTGTTGGTTTTTTCCTTTGATCGTCGTTTTCGAATTTTTTTTTTTTTTTTTTATGTTTCTCTAAACTTTTTAAAATAAATTATTACTTAGGAAGAATAAATATGATAAATAAAATAATCGCTGGGTAAAACGTAGATAAATGAAAACATCGATCAAATAAATTTTCAAGGAACGACAATTGTGGAAAGAAATTATCGATGAGAATCCATAATATCGTAACGAATCGTACGCTTTCGATCTTTCGCGTCGTGAAGAAAATCGCATATTACATCCTTACCTTCGAATCAAGTCCCTCGTACTCGAATCCTATTTTCGATGATCACTCGAGGCGTATCCTCCAAGTGTAATCCTGGCCAGAAGTCACTAGGGATTCACAGTTGATCGGTAGCATCAGTCTTCTGATGCGTAAGAGTGTATATATATTTATATATATATATATTTATTTATTTATTTATATATATATAAATATATACGAATCTCGAGAGAAATCGAGAAAAAAGTAGGATGGAAAATTGAAAAAAAAAAAAAAAGAAAAAATTCACCAGCACACAAAACACAGCTATGCACGGAAGGCTAAATCAGACACACAATCGCACCGTGTTCCACACTGGTTCACGATCGTTTGAAATCGTATTTGAGCCGCGTGTCAGCTGAAGAGGAGCTTTGGATACGTAGGAGAGACACCTCGTCCTCTGCGAGTCCTGACGCGAGACTGAACCGGTCAGAAGCGAGTAAAATCGAGTTCGCAACTTAACGAGCTGACCCACGTTCTTCTCTCCCTCTTTCTCGCTCTCTCTTTCTCTCTCTCTCGAGCTTACCTCCACTCCACCTATATCCAATCATGCTTCGTCTTCGTTCGACCAACCGGCTTTCTTTCTTTCGTTCACCTTCCCTCCACCTGTCGTCCTTCGTCCACAGTCCCTCGTTCACGTTATTACCGATGGAATTTCTGATCACCTTCGCCCCTTTCTCGATTTCCTTCCATTTTGCCAATTTTAAGGACGAGGCAACGTCACCAATGTCGAGTTATTTTCATCGTATGAACGTTTGATGAAAACTTTTGAATGAAAATCAGCGAATCAACCGTTTCCTCGATCCATTATTATTCGTACGTTTCGATTTCGTACATGTTGATTTTATCAATAAACGATGGAATCCAATTCATTTCTATCGAATATTTCATGCTTTCTAGATAAAAATCAATGCACTGACCGATTTCTAATCAAACTCCGCTAACTCTTTTCCGCTAGTCTCCTGGATTTTTTCGACCACGACGTGTTTACCAATCTTGCGTTTCGTTTGCCAATTTTTGACGAATCACGGTGTGTCGAATCATTTTCTATCGAGAGTTTGTTTTTCTGGATAAAAATCAATACATTGGTGATTTCTGACTTCACCTCGTCTCAGTTCGTTAAATTGTTTCTTTTTTTAACGAAACAAGCGTTTGCCAATTTTACATTTCCGTAATAAATTGAATATTTTTCCATTTTATTTACAAAGATTGGTTCGGCCAATTTTGGATTTACATAAACGATGCATCGAATTTTTTTTTTTAATAAAAAGTTTTTTCCAGACAAAAATCAGTATCTTGTATTTTTCATAAATCCAGTATTTCATAAATTTTCTATCCAGTATTTTAAAATTGTATCGTTAACAAATTATCTTATTTTTCGTTTTATATATTGTTTCAAGAAATATATTCTCAAAAGAATAGGAATAAACTCGATAATAGGCTCGATAATCGTAATAATTAATTATTAAAGTATTATTTTTAATAAAAAAGAAAAAAAATGGCCGAGTGAACGTTGGATCAGATGTGTTCATAGCCCAAAAATAACTAAATTGAATAGATACTTTATTGTTAAACGCTCATCGTTTCAAAATTTTTTCAAGGAATCATAATAGAATAAAATATTGGTGAAAAATCTAAAAATTTTAATAAATTCCGATAAATTGCACGATTCTAAACTCTTGAGAATCTTTTAAATTTCTTTGATCGAGTTTAGCAATGTATAAAAAAAACAAAAAAAAAAAAAAAAAAAAAGAAAAAAAAGGAAAAAAAAGAAAAAAAAAGTCAATTTAAATAGATTATTTATGTAAATTTAGATCATATTTGTCACTGATTAATTCTGGATCTTTAAAAACGAGCGTCATCAGGGGAGAGGGGAATTGAGAACAATTTTTCATGCAAAACATTTCCACGTGTCAGTGCGTATAAGAGTCCAGCCAAGATACGGAAACATCTACGGCCACGTAATGAACAAAGACACGCAGTAAAGAGTCTGAAAGATTATACTTGCAAAATCTTCGATGATTCTTTACTGCGTTCTATTCGTGCGCTTTCAGCGATTTCAAGCTCTTTTTGTTTCATGAGCCATGAACGAAACGCATTTTGAAAAACATTCTATCACCTGGCAACGATTGCTATAACCCTTTTAAACAATTCTAAATCTCTGTTTATATATATATGATTAAATGGCGAGCTGTCACACTTATCATTTTTATTTGATTTGTGAAATTTACCATGGTTTATCTATTAAGTGGAAAAAAAAAAAAAAAAAAAAAAGAAATATTCATTATTATTTTGAATGAGATAATATTGAACGTTTGTTAGGTAAATGACACCATAATTCAAAAATTATAATTTTAAAACACTTCGAATTGTAATTTGAATTGTAGTATAAGAATATATCATATCGTAAAGTGAGAAATTCATAGTTTGGAAATTTACTTACAAAATTCTAGGAATGAGTATTGACAAAGTGACACTACATATGTATATATATATATATACATATATAAAAATGAAGTTGTAGAATGGAACACGTTCGAGTGGTGTAATTAATTAATCGATTTTTTTGTTGTTGTTGTTGTGACACATCGATCGTTCTAGCACAACGATTTTTAAAACATACTCGTGTTTTACAGTTTATACGCGAATTAACATTCACGAAGGCATTTATTTCTTTTTTATTTATTTTCTTTATTGTAGATGACTATGCAAAAATATACGAGGGTCGACAAAAAATTGTCGACGGATTTTATACTCAGGTAAACTACTGCAACTATAAACTGTGTAAATTATAATTTAGCGTTTCCTATCGCGTTTTCTAGGATTTTAGTTTCCAATGGAAAATTTATTTATATTTATAATATAAATTATTATTATCTATCTAGCGGTTCCTATTATTATTATTTATTTAGCGTTCCTAGAATTTTAGTTTTCAAAAATTAATTTATTTTTTTTTTTTATATATAATATACGTTAAATTATTATTTATTTATAATTATTTTTGTCTATCTATAATTATACCATTATTATTATCTAGAATGTAACAAAAAATTTCTTTCTGAAGTTACGTGGCGGTTCGTTGATAATTAAATACTTGAAAATTAGCTTTGAAGAATTTTGCACTCGGGAATCACGTTTATTTATGCGAATGATCCCTACTCTTTAGTATTAAATTTCCTACTATATGGATGTTATAATAAAATTGTTTAAAAGATTCGGACGACAAATACCAGTACGAATGCCGGAAACGAACTGAAGAATTTGAAAATTTATCGTTTTTCCTCTCCTCCATCCTCGTCGATTCATTAGGAAATAAAAAAATTTCATTGGCTGCGATTCAACAGACAATTAAAACAGGTACGGTATATACGTTTCCAATTCAAATACTATTACGAACGTTCATTAATAATCGCATTTTCATTAACAATAAACTGAGAAAAATTTATTGACCAGCGATAGCCAAGACAATTGCCTAACGCTTAATTGTCCCAGTCTTTGTTTAAAATATATAGTTCGCGTAACGAAAGTTTGACCCTCGTTTTTTTTTGCCGAACAGAATATTTCCATGGCTCGAAATCAGACTTACTATCGAGTGTTTCGAGCGTAGGCTCTTTTGATATTTCGCAAAATGTTACAGCTCGAAACGATCAGAAGATGAAAAGATATAACCAAAACTTATTAAATTTTTACTTAAAAAAAAAAAAAGATACAAAGCTTAAGACGATATATAATTAAAACTTGGCTATCCCTTCTTAAGAACACGAACACATTCGAGGATAAAACTCGAGGATAAAAATTTCTCTTGCCGAGAATATTTTTTCGCAAGTGAACACTGTAGCATCGAATCATTTGACGATAACTTTCACTCTCGATTTAATATTCATTAGAAAAAAAAAGAAAGAAAAGAAAAGAAAAAAAAAATTTTGCCGTCAAACGTGTTAACGTATATCCTTAGACATCCATGAATCCCGATCGTCGATCGTTCGAAAAAATTAATAGCAATCGTTTCGCTCGCGCAACGATCATGTTTCTCTAAGATTGAGCTTAACACAACCGTGAACAGAAATTGTTTTAATTAATCGTGGTCTCTAGGAATCTAGCCATCAACAAACAATTTGATTCGAGATCGAGAAATAGCGACCATAATAGTGATCAGAACGGTTTGCACTTTCCCCAGGATTGCGTAACTTGGATACAGTCCCTGACGTAATATGAGCCTTGATTAAATAACTCTTGAGGAAATTATGCATTTTTTTTTCTTTTTTCTTCTTTCTTTTTTTTTTTTTTTTTTTTTTTTGGTATAAGAAAATTGCCACGTACGATGTTAAGAATTTTCGTTTGGATATACATCGAGCAGCTAACTTGGCAACGGATTTCCCTTGACCAAAATGTTAAACGGCAAGTTCGATGAACTTAAAGATCGTCGTGTGTCATCGATTCACCTTGTCGTCGTGGTATTTCGACGAGATCTCGATGAATGAATCGTTTTACTGCTTAGAATTGAAATTGAATTATTTATTTGTTTGTTTATTTACGGATATAGAGTGCTCGGTTTCAAATACGTAAGAAGTGAAATGGTATAAAATGAAGAAAGGGAACAGATAGGTGAAAGCATGCAGTTATGCGTTGGATTAGTTACTGAATCACACGAATCATACGATTATTATGATCACAATGGGTTATTGTTTAAAGTATTATTTCATATTACTTTTTTGGATAATGGAGATTTTGGTAGATTCGTTGAGAGGATCCGTGTAATATTCATGTATTCATAATTTATATGTACAACATATTTCTAGAGCATGGAAAAATTTGCTATTTAATATTAATTAAATAATTCACGCTTTATAATTAATAAAATTCAATTATCTCAATTGTTGAATAAATTTAAAGAATTGCGCGTAATTTCTGACCAAAATATGGTAAATAATGAAAATGTTGAATCAAAAGGTGACGAAAATTGTTTTCAACTCTAATTATATCATTGAAACAGCAGTTCGTATTTCAGATTTGATTACGTGCGTTCATTTCGTTTTATTTATAGAATGTATCCAGTTGAGTTTCTTTATGCAAAATTATATTCGCGAAATATATTTTTAGAACGTGATGAAGAAACAAAATATTGAAAGTATGCGGGAAAATTTTGAATTTTGGAAAATTTCGAAATTTATTTTCTTAAGAAATTATTAGCGCGCTAATATTTAAGAGAATTACCGAAAACGAAAGATGGAAGGAATAAACTATTTTTCTGTAACGATTATATTAATGAGTACAAAGAAGGATAATGCGAAAAATATAAACCGTTTTCTAAAACTTTCTAAATGATCCAAATAATTAAAGATGAAAATGACTTTTATGACGAGGCAAATATCCCGAAAAGTGAAAGCGATTCATCATTTTTCGATCGTCGGGCCATCGAACGGGAGAATACACCGGTTTTCATTATTGGCCAAATCGAGTTGGTAAAAATAACCATTGCAGAAAAAGCATCGATCGACGTAACTTTTATCGAACGGTCAACAATAGAGATGATAACCGTATAATAAGATATTCGAACGTTTATTTTCCTTGCCCATCTATTTTTAAAATAAATTTACTACAATATCAACCCATTGATCTTCATTCGTATCTTTTTTGGTATTTAAAAAATAATTAGAACCTCTTTTATCACCGTAATAAATCAAATGTCAATTCCAGTTACCAATTCCTTTATTGCTTTTTATATTATTAATGTATTAAGTGAAAGTAATTAATTTCTCCTTAAATTCGTTTCTAAATTTTCAAAATAATAATCTATTTTTATTATTATCTGTTATTAATAATTTTATTTAAAATAAATAAAATAAGATGATAAAAATTTTTTCATTAATTTCGCGCACAGAATAACCTCCTTCTCGATATCAATCATTCATATCCAATCGAGGAATCAACCAATTTTACTTATATTCGATTCAATTTTTCCACAAGGAATCCCCTATACGAAATTGTCATAATGATAAAACGTTTAAGCGCGTTTAATTATTTTAACACATCTTTATTATAAAAATTGTTATAAATCAATATTCGTAGATTGTGCCACGTCGAAAATATTTTTGGCTTTAAACTGGCAACGAAACGCATTGATATATTGCATGAAAAGCATAGGGGATAATCGTGGCTTGTTATTAATGCCACCAAGACAAAGTGGATCGTATTTAATGCATAGCCCGACTAACGTAGACAAATCTCGTTCTTATTGATGGCAGGTTAATTGGGGAGAGGGGAAGGTCTAAGCAAGGTCTCTCGCTTCTTAGTGTCAGCCACCTTCGCTTGGGCTTCTTCTGGTAAAAGCGAAAGTCTCGGCTCGGTGCATGCGCACTGACCGATTGTCAAACGCTTGAACGAGGTCGTGTTCGATATGTCTTTTGTTTTACGGTTATTTCCTAGGAAATAGGAAACACGAATGAAATGACAATAATATATATAACCGCTTATAAATATTTAACCACGTGCGTTCGTTTTCGTTTCGGAAAATGTCCGTTGCACGAGTCCTCGCGAAAAAAAGAACAACAAACACACACATACATACATACGTACGTTTCGTACACACAAGTAGAACTATTATAGCTCTAGGAATAGATACACGCGATAACGATATTGTGAATTTGTTTACATTGTAAAGTCGTGAAATGTAATTCTACTCTATGTTTTGTGATTTAATTTGCACTTGCACAAGATTTACTTTACTTTTTAACTCGCTCATTCTTTTATCTTATATGACTTTATTAAAAATCATGAGGATACTTTTTAATTTTATTGTCATTCGAATGAATTGAAATATATTCCAATTTTTCGCCATAAGTTTGTCACCTTCGATTCCTAGAATTGTCGGTACTTTAGACGAGTGTTCAGGAAGTGACTTCACCTAAATTTCTCTTTTATAAAGAGAAATAAAAAAAAGAAACTCTATTTAAAATGGAGATTTTTTATTTTATGGAAAATTTTTTCATTTTTTGATCGATCTTTCTTCCTCAGAAGAAAAAAAATAATCATAACCGAATTTTTCTTTCAACTTTGGATTCGAGGTTTATTAAAAACATAATTCTTGTGAAATTAATCATAAAATCACCGGTGCTCAGTAAAATTCGATCTTTCTTTGTCATTGAAATCAAGGATCAGAATAAAAAGCATATGCCACGATATAACACATATTAGGTAAGGAAATCGATGAATTTAATCCTGAAACAGCCTGGAAAAGAAGGCCGGGCCCAGACTTGAGAAACTGGGATGGGACTTATTGAACCAGGTCGCTAAATGCGGCCGAAGGTATGGTATAGACGTGAAAGCGGTCAGTCCGGCTGCTGTGTTACGTAAATCCCAGGAAGAGTGTTCAACCGTTGATTCGTCGATACTTTGATGATCGTGCACCAGCTATCAAGGGGTTTTCCCTTTACGAGCTTGTTCATATAGCCTTGTGCTACTTTTCGGAATCATCGAATGCAATTTCGTAAATAGAACTCGATGATTTTCAATTGATGCTCATAATCGAATATTGTGCATACAAATTAGTTACATATTCCAGCCCAGAATTTATAGTGACGAGCGATAATAGATAAAATTTTTTCTCCGAATCGAGTAATTAATATTTATTTTTGTTTCTTTATCCGTATAATACAGATTCTACTATGTATATTTTTCAAAAAGATTCAGTAAAAAATATAATTAACCGAGAAATACGAATACTTCGTTATAATTTAAATGCACGTAGAAATTTCTTGAACTTGAACGAGGATATTTAGAGATTATACATGGAATAACTATATAGATTTTGGGAATTGATCATTGGAGAAGGCGATTACATTAGGAATTAATGATTAATGTAACGATATTAGTTGAAGATTTCCTGCAAAGCAAATTAAATATATCTAATATAATTTATGGTTTACTAATTCGAATTATTATTATGTTAATTTGATGTTTCTGGAATTTTGTTGCAATTAATTTACAAATGATTTTTATTGATGATAATTATGCAATATTGTTGCTCCATGATATTTGTAATACATATGTAAAAAAGGGGAATAATGATTAAAATTATTTATGATAAATATTTATATAATTTATAACGAATAATCGTTTCTTCTTAATATTTATTCATAAGATTTTTTGAATTGATGATTTATTTTTAATATTTTTTTTTTTTGCAAAATACCAATAAAATATATCTTTATATCTTATGATAATTAATTTGAAAATTAAGTTGAAAAATTAACATTGAAAAATACGGAAAATGATTGGAAATCGTGAATTAAAAGTCAAATATTCTGTATTCAATTATATTATTCTATTTAATAAGCAATATATGAAATCATTATCAAATTATGACTTGTTATGTATTATCATGTTATATAATATTTTTATTATTAAGCATTTATCGTATATTTATTTTAAACATTTATTTCTGTAATATTTTATAGACTGCCATAAACAGTCAAACGAACTTCGTTAATATTCTTGTTTTGGAATACGTTTGAGAATATTATAATATTACGTTTAATCCATGATCCACGGATTATCATATTGTGCAATTTCATTATCTAATTTTTATTTTATATTTAAAAATTAAAGAATATTCTATTTTATATTTAAAATTGTAAAAAATTTAATTTTTTTTTAATTATAATTTTTATCGTCACTTATTTATTCTATTTTTATTAATTACATTTTATATATATATATTTATAAATATATATAATAAAAATATTAAATATATATATTTATTTTAAATATAAAATCGTATAGAATAAATAAAATAAAGATTAAGTTTGCTATTATTAATGATCGCGTAAATTAATGCGACTTTGTACATAAAATTATATTTATGTAATGCGCGTATTCGAGCATCACGCAACGCATGTTGTGTCTTCGATAATTATCAGTCTATGCTCGTTTTTATGCTAACAAGACACATGTTGTGAATTATGCTAATTTAGCCTAAGTTCATCACGTAACAGAAATGGTAAGCGTGGTGCCATCTCTCGAGGTGTCTTTATACTTCCTTTCTGTTTCTTTCAACAATAATCGGTACATAAGAGAACGACAAACTGTAATTTGCAATCAATGATCAAATTATTCTTAATTACATTTGACTAGATGCATACACGCACCTTGAAATTTAATTATGCAATCGTATTCATAACCTTATTATTTTTCCGTCTAAATGATTCATTAATTTCTATCATCTTTAACCAGAGATCCTTCCATAATAATCTCAATTACTGATTCATTCTATTAATCTATTATGTTTTTCTACGACTATGACTAGAATAAAAATGTAAAATACCGTATCTAAGATATGTCACGCAGAAGCCTATTCTTTCCCTATGATTCATCGTTAAAAGTTAAAGAATAGAAGTGTTGTTCATCAATTTGAAGATGATAATAATTTTTATTAATTAACTCACCTTCCTTGTCCCTTACCGAAGAAAAAATTCGAATTAATAGGCAATAAAAATTTATTGAACGAGAAAATAAATAGATTTGATAGAAATTAATAGCACACATTAATTTCGTACAAGAATTCACGCTTAGAGATTCTTCGTAAAAGAGAGATCGATGTCAGATCAATCTGACATAGAGAGGATGCGTTTGTCGCGATCGTTCGTGTGTTTTGCCTACATTTTACCCTTTCACTGTGCAATGATAAAACGAAGCAGCCACAAACGGACGAGCCTATTCATCGGGACTCTTCGTCGGCCACTTTCACGCGCGATTGCGAACTCGAGGATCGAAGTAGCTTCGTACCAGCGTGTGGTGCTCTTGCAAAATTTGCCTCGCGCCTTGTGCGCCATTTGTTGGCCGACTTTTTCGAAGTCTCCACGATTTTTCACTCTCGTTAGAAATTTTTTCGTAACGGTCCACACCCTTTCTTGTGCTTTCGATTCCCTCATTAAATTTTTTCCAATCTTTTTTTTTCCAATTTTCTTTAACTGATGAAAGACTTTCATTGATTCGGAAACATAGAAAAAGATGAAAAGAATAAATAAAAGAAATCAAAGATTTCTTCGACGAAAAACGTAAAATGAAAGAGAAGAATTAAGATTCACGGAGCAGAATGCGATTTTTTCCGCATAACGATCTATACAAATCGGAAAGTTACCATAAAATGGCCGTATGTATTCAAACGTGATGAATTTGTACATTTCATGCAATCACGTCCTCACAATAAGTCACAAAATTATACCATGATCATTTCGCGCAAAAAAAAGAATATATGCACTTTTTTACGATACTCAGATTATTCTTGCAATTTTCGTCATTGTGAAAAACGAAAAAAAGAAAGAAAAAAAAAAAAAAAAAAAACAGCTTTATAACAATGTGTGAAAAAAAAAAATAAGAGAACTCAGATATAAAAACGAAATATTTTACAATTCATAATGTTAAATTTTTTTATCAATTCACGTTAAATAAGTGTTTATATTTACTTCTTTGTATTAATCTATTCTCGCATTCTGAATTGTAATATCTTAATGAATTCTTAATAGACGATATTCAGATATTTTATTCAAAACTTGAATAAAATAACCATATTTCATTTTAGCTTGTACAAAATAGCTACTGTGAAATTCCTTCATCGTTCCTGTTAATTGAAAATTGGAATTATTTTTCCAGCATTTATTTTTACATTCTTGTGAAATCAGTATTAAAATATAATTACTATACTGGCCAATATAATCGTAGAAGCTTCGGGTACAAAGTCGAATCATGGCCGGTTTCTCCAACCAACGAAAGCGAAGTAAAAGTGGAAGCGAGCCCAAACAAATTTCAAGCGTGTTACTCACGCGGTCTGCACGTCGCTCCAGCTGAACAGCTTCTTCGTCTTTTCCCACTGCTTCTTGTCCTCCATCTCGATCAACGTCCTTTCAGTGCTTTGTATACGAATTAATGGATCTTGGGGAAACGTATTTTTCGCTGAGATTTTTTTCTTCTTCTCAATGATGACACATCTTTTCTCGTTGTCTCTTCGATGAAAATTCCCCTCTTCACAAGTGTATTTGTGTATCTCGTGTAAGTGATCACGGCGCACTGAAAAATCGATTAAACTTAATTAGAATAGAATTAATATTGAGAATTCATCTTTTCGTTCTTAATCATTTTATTTTACGAGTATAATGATGCGATAAAAAAGATATAAATACATCTAAAATATCGGAAGGCATATTTTTTTAAGCTTTTAAATCCCTGTTTCTGTCTAACATGTCATATTTCAATAATTTGCAACGCAAATATTCATTAATAATAGAAAAAAAAAATAGGCATTTTATAGTTTTTTTTTTTTTAATTATATGGAAACACGAAAATGATATTTTTTAAACATTTTAAATTATTTTCATTGATCGTTGTCGACAGGAAAAAATTTTTAAAATTAAATTTTTGTTATATAAATAGAAATAATGTTATATAAATAGAATTTTTTCTATTAGTCAGAAAAACTTAAATATGTAGTCTTTCTGATCAAAGTGTATCGATCTCTAAATTATGTCTAGAAACCAATATTGTTTCTCCACGCTTTCGTAAACCCAGAAAAGCAATCCGTTTCTTCGAAGGATGCATAAGCTCTGTGGAAAGAGTCGCGTGCCCATTCATGACAATAGCGAAAAGTGAAACTGTTTTACAACGACGAGTATATCTTGCGAGCAACTTCATACGTTTTAAGTCATTAAGAAGAAAGCGTACTGTATAACAATTTGTCGGTAGAATAGAAAATATGATTAAAAATAGTATGCATTTTCTTTGGCACATTGTTATCTTGAAGAAGTACAAAGTTTCTTGAAGTACAAGGAACTTACAGAGAATTTTATCCGAGAGAATGAAAATTCCGCCGCTTTTGGAATCGTTAATTACAATAAACATGTTTTCTTATTGTCTATAAATATCAAATTATATATTAATTATAAAATTGGTGTCAAGGTAAAAATTATAATGTCTCTTATATCTTATAAATTATATATCTCACGCAAGGTTAAAAAGTGGAAATCTTTAGATCTTTTAAAAATTTTAAATTTCGAAGAAAGAATTTTGTTATGGTGAACGATGATCGAGTTCGTGATCGCTTGACCGTGAAATCCATAAAAAGATATTTGATCCAGAAACGATGGAAATCGAGAATCTCGGTCGAGAATATCTTCCTTCAAACGAATTATCGTATTGAGATCGTATTCTTCAAAAAGTAATTTTTCGTACATATTCAAATATAAATTTGATCGTACCTTAATTTCATTCATAAGTGATTAATAGACTGAAATAAAAATTCTGTCGAGATTTAAATTTTAATTTCGAGATTCAATTAGATCATTTAATCATGGGATCGGATCGTCTAACTATTCAAATAATAGTCCTATTGTAATCACCAATAGCCTACACGTCATTGACCGCGCAAGAAAGTAGAGCTTCCGTCAGTCTAAGCGGAAGTGCTACGAAAATGCTTGTTATTGCGATCGATGTTGTTTGATTCGGTCTGCTTGATATTCAGCAGACTATTTTTAGCTGCATTTAGGATTAATTAATATATTTTTCATCGAAATTAATTTGCTCGATATATAAATATTGTATAGATAAATATTTAATGATTTAAAAAATAATAGAATGTAAATAATTTACTAATGCTAATTTTACAATTTAATTTTATTATCATATTCAATAAACATTAATTATGAGTATTATTTTCACTATTCATCGAACAAATCTTGCAATAATTTGATTTTCTGTTCAAGAAATATTTGAAACTCTTTAAATCGCAAATACTATCGTGCATTTCGGTCCTTTCCGCATAAAGATACATGCTTCTAATACAAAATAGATGATTGGCTATCGAGTCAGGTTGGCAAATTCTACGAAATAAAGAGTAACGATATAAACGATGGAAGTTCAACATAAAACAGTACAAAGTGAATAAATATCGATAATTTAATGTTGTATTTAACAATTAGTATAATTAAAATAGTATACTCTAACATGCCATAACGATAAAAATTTATCTATCGGCCATTTTGTGAGCTTCCATTTAAGTAGTATTTACTGTTGTCCACGAGATGTCAGTAAATTAAAAAAAACGAGAATACTTGAATTCTGCGCATAGACCATTGATACAATGATCTAACGCAGTTTACGTATCCATGCATGTTATGTGAAAGTATTGCACGTGTGTCACATAACATGCTTTAATTACTATTCTGTACTGTTCGATAAATTCCATTTCATCTTACATAAAACTGGTAAAAGTCGGAATTTCGTTCTTTGGTGTTACGTGTCATCATCGAGCAACAGTTTGAAAAAAAGAAATAAGAGTACCGTTAGACACTCTGAACGGATTCAAGGAGTCTGGTATTGGCTTTCTCAATTCACTCACGCCACGTGGATAAACGACACGAACGATGAAAATACGTGATAGAAATGCATCTCTCGTTCTACGCACGTAACCTGGATTATTCAAGTTAGAATCAGGTTGTTTGTATTCAAAAAATCGAAAGTGTTATTTTATCTATTAAGATAAAAAACCATAAATATTCTTGGAAAATATGTTTTTGAATCAATTAGAATTGTTAATGACACGAAAGTATCGTAAACGATGCAATTATGATTATAATTTAACAGATAACTTTCAAGATTTTGAAAAATGCCGTGAATTTTTTTAATTTTTGAAAAACAAGTTATTGATGAATTTCGATGAAGAATTATCAAATCATATCTTCTATCTGTCAATATTAAAGATCATATTTAATGTGTCAAATATAATGTTTGAGAAGGTCTATTGTATAATTCGATATATTGTTATTTATTAAGATTTATAATATAAAGATTTTTAAAAGAATGTATGCTTTCAGAAGTAGGTCAACTATAATAAACCCAACAGAAAGTTTTGTAAAAATATTACGAAAGTTTGGAAAATTTCTATAACGTTGCTGTATAACGTAGATATATAACGAGACTATATACGTATGTTCGTATATTCGTATATACGTATGAATTTGATACTCGTACGACTTTTCCTCGTTATACTTCCTCGACTTCACCTGTCACCTCTTTGATTTCATAAGATTAAGCACGCGTATGCGTTGTATCATGAATGAATATGTCATACTGCTTTTTTTTTAAGTTAAATGGAAAGTGTTAAAACATTTTATGTTTTTCATTCGAAATATAGACTCGAAATATACTATGTATTATATATATGTCTCCATACTTGTAAGAAATCGAATCTCAAATAAATTAGATATAGATTTCTTACGCGATTTCTATAAGGTTTTATATGCAATACAAATTATTTTAAAATATTAACAAAGTTACCTCTATGATATTGTAGTTTACAAATTTGCTTATTATACTTCAGCAAATTCTTATGAAAGCTCTTGATGTATGATGAATAATATAATCGTCTATATTTTAGACAAAGATTTTTGCAAATTCTTGATAACACATGTATGATATAACGATGTTTGTACTTTTTAACATGTCTGCGCACAACATACAATCAAAGGATTCGCACATAAATAGAAAAAAATGTTTCTCGATATGAAGTTACGAACACTATCACGCACTAAATAATAATGTTGAAATAATCTTGCATTTCTGTAAATAATGAGTGACGAAAATGTATTCCAAATCGAATTCGAATGTTCCTTTGTGTTAATTGTAGGTTACACAAAGAGAACTATGGATCACTGTGAGATGAGACAAAGGGGATTAAAACGAAATGAAACTATATCGCAGTCACAAGGAGGAAAAAGGACGAAGTCGAAATGCACAAATGATGACAACCGAACCGTTTGAACGTCTTTCTTGCACTGAGAGACGAATCCAGTTGAGCAATATTACAGCCACCAGTACAGTGTCCACGCACTAACACATTCTAGGCCAACGTACCTTGCAGGGGTATATGCGCGCGCGTCTTGGCGGTAAGTACACTCTCCACCGGTCAACTCATGGGCGCCGGCGCAGTTGGTAGCATTGCTAGAAAAAACGACCCCTTGATCCTTCGTGCCAGATTCCAAAGATCATGTTTTTCTCTATCCTTTTTACAAGTAAGTAACTAGTTGATCGACTTTAAACTATCCATTGCTTATTATTCGATAATTGATTTGCATAGGACTTTCAGATTGCGAGTGTCTTTCTATCTAATTCAATAATTTCTGATATTTAATTGGATCTATTCATTGACTGAACTGTCGTTGCGCGCCACTTGATTTGTGGTAAGTGTTTAACCTCATTAATGATATTTCACATAATTTGATATCATTGTTTTATTAAAAAACATTAATCGTGCTTGAGATTTCTTTCATAAATTTATAAAATGGTTAAAATCTATAGATAAGAAATTGAAATTTCTTACGAAATTATACATTAATGTTAGCTTTTGAAACATTTGTTTTCCTCTCGTTATTTACATCTATCTTTTGAGGCTATTTTCAAATTCACGTTCACTGACGCCAATGTGCACACGCGCGATCCTTATGATTGCACCATGAAACTTGTACATATGTGTTACAAATGTACATACATGGATTCTGACTTTGTATTTGCTTTTTTCACATACTATATACACGTTTAAAGTAGCTTTCGATTTTACATATCGTTGGGCGGACATGGGTTTGTATGCGTGCATATACGCACTTTTCGCCATGATATGTCGTAAATCGAAAGTGCGCAGTCTACAGTTGATCGTTAGTGCCGTTATTTTCCGTGTGCAAGGACCCCTTATGCATTGAACTGTTGCGCAAACTTTTGCAATTCCAAATTGGTCGCAAAGATATTTACCGCGAAATTATTGCATTGCTTGCGACACTTGTCTCTCTCTTGGATAATTTGTGAAAAGCTATCGTCATGATACTGTGCAATCGATCATTTCCGGTCTAAAATATAATTTTTCGCGATCTTTCATCAAAATGTAAAAATGATTCTGCGACAAAATATATGTAGGAATTGAAATAGAAATTTATCTGATTTTTATTCTTTAATTTTAAAATTATAATATAATATTTATAACGATATATTAAATATAGAATAATGTTAGGATCGTAAGAATCAATTAGTTTCGAAAGAGTAACGATGTTGAAATGAAGATTTCAAGAGGAGAATTTCGACGAGTCAACTTTCTGTTTGCATAAAAAAAAACTTCGAGATAATTTCATCAGTTGTGAATCATTGAATAATTGTTACCTATCATTTATGACATGAAATAAGCAGTCTCATGCATAATTTTTAACACGTAATACAGATTCCATTTATGTACAAGTACTATGAAACCATTACAATTTAAATGAGGATGATAATGACATTTTTTGAATTTATTGTGTAGTAAGAATATATTTGTATTCTAAGGATACTTGTTATAGTATCATACGTAATTGAGCTAAATAATTATATTTTTATAAAATTTAAATAAAAGTATAATAATTTCTCAATTTTTTTTTTAAACTAATATATCTTATTCAATTAATCTGTTTGCGAGATTACATCATTGAATGAATATGTAAATGCAAAAGTTGCTCCAAACATTAATTAAAGAAACATATACTCTCTCTATATTTATGTCGATGTATTTTCTCGTTTTGAATATTTTATTATAAAACACAAAGACAATTTCCAAATAATATTTAAATTTTAATATTTTTTTTTATTAAATTAAATTAATATACAAGAATATAAATTTCTCATAAATAAATAATAATAATAATCTGGTATTGTATTTTTTTTGGCTATTTAATTTTTTATCGAAAAACCAGTTATATAAAAGAAACAGGTTCGTGACTTCAAGCAAAATATTCTTCGATTTAAAAATGCGTAATTTATCACCGTGAACACTACATAGTGTTCAATAAAATTTGAACCATTTCTCGCACTAATTCTTTGTCAGTCATTGTGATGTAAGTTTCTTTATTAGTACCAATTTTAACTCTATTTATACCATACGGAATTACCACCTTTTTCTTAGCTGATGCATGAAATTCTTTCGCCCCAGATATCATCTTTATTTTCAAGATATTTTTTTTAGTAATACCAGAACCTGGCATTACGATTATTTTATTTTGAGCCTCTTGAACGAGTTTTTTTATCAATTCTAATCCTTCTTCTGCGGTATCTTTTTGTCCAGAAGTTAGGATTCTTTCGAATTTTAAATCTATTAATATTTTCAAAGATTTTAAGGGGTCGTTGACTTCGTCGAAGGCCCGATGGAAGGTTACTGGTAATGATTGAGCAACTGAAAGAATATCCTTGCAAGATTCCACGTCGATTTCATTATCTGGCGTTAATGCGCCAAAGACAAAACCATTAGCGCCATAATCTTTTAATATTTTTAAATCCTGTAACATGACTTCCATTTCTTCTTTCGTGTATACGAAATTTCCGGAACGTATTCGAAGCATAGCATAAATTGGAATAGATGAAAAACTTTTAATTTTTTGTAAAAAGCTAGGAGTGGGTGTTAAGCCACCTTCGGAAAGGGCAGAACAAATTTCGAGCCTCGTTGCACCACCCTCGATTGCATTTTTCGCTGATTCTAAAGAATCTATGCAAATTTCCATCTGAAATATTGAATGCATTGCACAAGAATTTATAGAAAGTGATTTAAATAATGGTAATTGAATGCTTACTGTTTGTTAGAAAATGTTGCCAATTTCTCAGAAAATAAAGTCACTAGCTGCTTATGTCTAGGGATAAGTGAAGAAGCAATGTTATCACAGTGTGATGAATATTTTGTTTCGAAAGTGTCACTTTATTATTTATCACTACAGTTAATGTTGAAGTTAGAACAGATTTTGTGATTGTGACAATATTTGTTGAATCGAAATAAACGAAAAGGAGCACAAAGATGTAAATAAGAAATGCACGTGAAGAACGCGGTGATCGCATTAATACGATTACTCTGCCATCTGCAGAAATATACTGAACTGTTTGTCAAATTTGTAGAAGATAAGCAAAACATCTTATCTCAATGTATAAAGTATATTTATTTATAGAATAATTTAATTAATAATTTAATTAATAAAAAGTTGATTGAACGGAGACAATATTAGAATATACATAGAAGGCATAAATTTGACAATATGATTATTAAAATAGTGCACTATTTTAAAACCAATAAGTAAAGCAATCAATATTATTATTAAAATTAACATAATTTAGGCGTATTTATACAATAAAATGTTATTAATATTTCTAATTCAGTATTTATCTTATATGATTAATTATTTTGTAGCAATTTATTAATTTATAACAAAAATTTTTTGTACAATAGATATACCTAACCTACTTAATTATTTGCACAAAGAAAATCAAGCACATGAGATTTTTTAAACAAGTAGTTAAAATATCTGGTTACTAATCTTTTAAAGATCTTCAGTTTTAAATCTCAGGGGAGGATTTCTCAACTTTACATTTGGTACATTATTTCTAAAATTACTCAGAGGTTAATATTCTTTATTCCTTTTCAATAATTTGCATCTTTTACCTATGCTTTAAATTAAACATATATATTCGCATGAGTTTTTTTATTTCTTTTCAGAAAAAAGAAATTGTTATAATATAACAAATTCCAATAGTCTGTTTAAAAAGAGGTAAATGAATGGATGACACAATATGTATTATAAAGCGCAATGAAATTCTGTATTATACAACATATATAATAAAATAATACCAAAAGTTATAGAAGTAAAAAATAATAATATTAATATTAATAATAATAATAATAATAATAATAATAATAATAATAATAATAATAATAATAATAATAATAATATTAATATTAATAATAAATGTAACAAATATTTAAGCGGAATTTATAATAGGGCATTGGCAATAGGGATCTAGAAGTCTAAAAAATAAAATACTTAAAATGACAGAGCAAGGAATAGGGAGGACGTGGAACGTCTTAAAATCCTCGTCGCGAGTCTTGTCGATTAAAATATCATAATCAACGCACGATCAGTCGCATAAGTCGAGAGGAGGCTAAAACGATTTATCGATCGATTCGCAAATGGCCTGGCAATCATCTTTGGAAAATTGAAATTATCCACGGATTTTTGTATGCCCGACCAATTCTGGCTCTATTCGACATTACAGCCTTCCGAGGCTTTTATACGTTTCATTCTTTCTTTTTCCTTTCTTCTTCTTCGTCTAATTACAACTCGCAAAATCAGAGATCGCCATTCGATACTGCGATCGGCGATGGACTCGTCGGATTGCTCGAGCTGGTCGTCCATTTATTCTTGTGTGGATCCACGCCGAAACCTTCATCGTAATTACCTCGTGTGATGAACAGTTGTTTGAAATGTGGGATGCAGTAGAGTTTACCATTATTTAAGGTGAACGTGTCCATCCTGTTTGGGAAAAAACGATCGTTTATTTGATTGTTCTATTTATAGATTTTGTATCGGTTGGTGCTGCAGGAAAAGAAAAGAAAAGAAAAGAGAAAAAAGAGGGGAATATGGTCTGTTGCGAGGAAGGAAAAAAAAAAAAAAAAAGAAGAACAGAGAGATAAAGTCTCAGGGAAGATTGTAACGTTACCTTAGCACGCAATTGCACTGCAGACACCGGAAGCACTGTTTGTGAAATATTTTGTTATTTGTCTCCACCTTTTCTAGGGGGTACACTTTCTTTTCGCAGCTCTCGCACACGTCCGCGCAGCTCGCCTGAATCTCCTGCGTCGATTTTAGATTGGAAGAAAGCAAAATAAGTGAAATAAAAAAGTGCTGGATGAAAAAAAAGTGATGGGTCGATAAGGAGAAGAGATGAATGTGCGTGTGATTGTTATTATTATTTTTCTCTTTTTCTTTTTCTTTCTTTTTTTTTTTTTTTTTTTAGAAAAAAATCTTTGAAAGAATTCCAAGAAGGCCAATTCTCTCTGTTGATGAGATGAAACTGAAAGAACGGGGGGATAATATTGCACTGCTTCTTCTCGTATCTTTCATATTTCCAATTATTCTACCACACAATTCACACCATTCATATATTTTCGTCAGGATGTGCCCTTTTATTTATCGTTTTTAATATGGTCGTAATAAATTGTTACACGTGAAAGGTAAACGGTAAATAACAAGTCATATCATACGTCGCTAAAAATTATACAATCCAAAGACGCAACGAAAGTCTACGTGAAAAGTAATCGCAATAGTAGGCCGTGAAATCAAGCGATCGATCGATCAACTAAATTACTCGCATATATAAACATTTAACTCTCGCCGAATTAATTAATAACAAACACGCGAATATGTCTCGTATATCTATGTATGTACGTTTACATTGTATCTCTCGACAATTTTTTAAAAAATTATTGCACTGAAAAAATTCCATCGTCGAGAAGTGGGTGTTTCTTGATCGATTTCATCAACGAAGGAAAAGAGATATCGAATCGTATAGAAAATATACATATATATATAATATATATACATTATACGTATATTTTATATATATATATATATATTCTTTTCGATTTTGTTCTCTCCATAATTTTTTTGATTAAAAAAGTCACTAATACCTCTAAAAATCTTGCATCTCCGTACTTAAAACTTCTCGATACAGAAAAGAAGAGGTCTCGAGAGAACCCTGAAATTGTAATTCGATTCGACGTTTTTTTCACCGTCAATTCGCCAATTCTCTCCCTCTCATACCCTCTTCTTCGTTTTCGTTTCGTTCTCTAATCGCAATTCCTATGGCGTCTCTACCCATACATATACAAAGAATGAATGAAAAAAATTTGTCTCGACACTTTTCCTCCCATTATCGAGTCAAACTGATTTTCATTCAGAAACGGATGAACGGACAAAATATCAACAATCTTTGTGTCCAACGCGATCGAAGTCAATTTCAGGGGTTGTTCCCTATTCTCCTTCTGACTCGGGTACGTTCATCTAAATAGATCAAAAAGGGGTTCGATATACGTCGTTCTTCTATGATAAACATATAATATTATAATATATTCATATGTATACGTATATGGATGCGTACTGTGCATCCGCGTTTGGCAATGACGAAAGAATTAAATATATCCGCCCTCTCTTCTTTCCTTCCTCTTTGAATGCCATTGCGGGGATACCTTAACTCTAACGATTCCCTCGTGTATCATTCACTCATCGAACATTATACAAAAATCATATAAAATAAATGATAACGTTCGTTCGAGACTCGATATTTATTCCCTAAGCAAGGAACGATGGTTTCTTTCAATTCACCGACTCGATTATACGCGACAATATGAACTCCTTGAACTTTTCCTTATTGCTCTGGAGTATCTCGTTTTTTTTTTTTTTTTTGAATCTTCTTCGCCAACTTCTTGGAACTTGTAGTAGTTAGTGTGCAAACCCTTTAAGCGCGTTCGATTATCAAACGATTGATTGTACTAAACTTTTTTATCGTATAAACTTGTATAAATGTATAATATATAATATGTAGATCTATCTCTTTGTAAAAAATGGTATTGCGATTTCTTTCTTTTTTCTTTTTTCCTTTCTTTTTTTTTTTTTTTTTGGACGCGTCGGTGAGAAGATTCGTTCGAGTTCCAGGCAACGATAATCGATTGTTTTTTTTTTTTTTTTTTTTTTGCTCGCCTTCTATAATCGTCGGATAGAGAATCTAGATCTGTCGTCCGACATGCTGTAAAAAGGACTCGAAATTGTGTAAAGCGTTCGAAAAAGCTCGTAAAAGATCCTAAGCACGTCTATGGATCTTGGACCTTTGAGTATCGCAAAACTGTGACTGCGATCTTGATCATTCTCGATTTTCATCTCGAAAATTCACGTGGAAAAATCAGTACGGTGTACTAATCGCGCTACAATGTCGATTTTTGCCTTCGATCTTGGCACTCGAAAAAAAAAAAGAAAAGAAAAGAAAAAAAAAAGGGAATCGAGACGATTGCGATCTCAACGACGCAGACAGTAGATTCGATCAGTAGATGGTTATTCGACTCAATTTGGCACCCTGTCGCAAATATATAAAAATTTCACGTGACGATACGATAAATTATTTTCCGTGTGTGTACACGCGTAACGAACGTTGCGTTATGACGATGCAATCTCCAATCTCCATTTGGCACGCGATAAAATAATATCCCCAAACACTTTTGCTACTCGCTGCGTCCTCGAGAGGCTCGTCCATCCACTGTTTCTCCGAACATTTCCATCTTAAATATCCCGTATTGAAAAGTATTACAAATGCGTATTAAAAGATTCGATTCGAAAAATTCGGCGGCCAACAACACCAAGATGATGATTCAAATTAGCGAGAGCGTTTTGAAACGATCGTTGATCTATCGTCGATACGTCGAGCGCTCGATTATATTGCGAGAGTGCACAGAGAGAGAGAGAGAGAGAGAGAGGACAGGGGGAGGCGATGCTTAAAGTATTGCAACGAGTTTCAATTCCATCGATTGATCCGCTTAATTTGCTCGGCGAGCCTACCGTGGTTTTCGGATGCACACAGTGCTCGACGTATCTCTCGTCATTATCTCTCGTTCGTTGACCCTCGCGTCGGTGTACAATATGATACAATCTACGCTAGTTTCACTAAAAAGAAACGCTTTTGTTAGAAAAAGACTTCTAAAAAAAACGTAAAAACCGCACAATGATCCCGGACAACGAAGCCGCCGGTTCTTCCTCTCTTCAACAGCGCAAGTCTCCAACGAATATAATTGTATATATTCGTATATTCCTCGTTGCGTGTGTGTGTATATGTGTGTGTGTGTGTGTGTGTGTGTGTGTTTGCGCGCGCATATTTGTGCTCGTCGCGTTCATCCTCTAACGTTCTATTCGCTCCGCTTCGTCAGGCCCTCCTCCGTCAGGTCCGTCTTCTTGGGCCTCTCGTCGATCCTCCACTTCCGGTGCCCCCTTACTGCTCGCGTTCAACAGAGAACAGTTCAATCGCTAGATCACTAAAGATTGGAGGAAAAGCTGGGCCAACATTTTGCAGGCGGCAATCTCAAGATCAAAAAAAAAAAAAAAAAAAAAAAAAAAGAAGAAAAAAAGTACACGGCACACATTGTTCACATGTCATCACGCTATTAACTAGTCATGCTGTGTGGAACTTGTTTAGTGTGGTTACCATACTCGTTTGGAAGATTACATTGGTTACGTGTCGTTATTTTCGGCGTGTCGAGGTCCAATTATTTCTTTGTCTCCTCTTTCAAGATGGTTTTTTCTTTTTTTTCTCGCGTTAGTACAGCTACTGATAAAACGTAAACTGAAAATTCTCGTGGCTTACATCACGTTACATGTACGTTCAAAGAATCGAGTCAACTCATCTTGGAAGAATATATACGTATATATGAAAATAGCAATCTCTATGGGTGTAATGTTTGTTATTATGTGAATAAAAGATTCGTTGAACGTACGTGTTGTTACATTGCAACGATTCGTACAGAGATATTCGTCGTAGAGACAAAAACAAAATTAAAATGTCGCAACTAAACATATATGTATATATATAAAAAAAAAATAATAATCGCAGAACAAGTATTAAATCGTGCTTTGATCAAAAGGGGGGAACGAACGCACACACATTTTACGAACGCATACGTTTGGAAGAAGAAAAAAAAAAAAAAAGAAAAACATTATCTATCTATACAAAATTGGGCAGCAGGTTACAAGACAACGATTATCAAGACACACCATGCTTCACACCAAAAAAAAAAAAAAAAAAAAAAATGAATGAATAAATAAATAGATAAATCACAACAAGAGTACGCAGAGAAGAGATAAATAAGTAAATGAATGAAAAAAAATCATATGCAGTGCGATTGGTAATCGAAATCGTTATACTTTCGACACCCAAGAAGAGTGAATTTGGTAGAAAGAGAGAGAGAAAAAAAAAATGATTGCAGAGGGTCTCAGTGTCGGATCAATGAGCCGCTGGTGGAGGAAGGAATGAATGGTGGAGGTGAACGAAAGAGTGTTCCTGCGAAAGAGTACTCACCACGAATCGATTGACTTTGACCTTAGGTGTGCGCGGCGATTCGTTCGTTTGCGAGCCGAGGGACTCGAAACGGGCTCTCAGACTGCTCGCGGACTCTATGCTCAGCTGTTCTCCGGACGAATTTTGAGCGATTTCCATCTCGGCGATGTGCTGATTGCTCGTCGTCGTTTTGCCATCCGTCTCCTCCCAGTGTTCGAATTTCGCGCACAAGGTTTTTGCGCGGGCAGCGTTCTGCGCTTGCTTCAAAAACTCGTCCTCAACCTGAAATACACGTTCCGATAATTTCCACGTAGTTCCTTTTACGGCGAATTGGGCAACGGGTGTGCCAAACGCTTCTTGCCATTGGGATTCGTTCGATTACGTTCGAGTTAAATGCAATAATTTTGCAACGCGGCGCAAGGCTCGAAATTTTTCTCAAGAAATAAATTCTCAATTCTCAAAATTCATTTCGGAATGGAATTTCCGAGGAGATTATTAACGCAAAACCGGTTAAATTATTCCGTTTCGAAAAAAGAAAGAAAAAAAAGCAACAAAAAAGAAGAGAAAGAAAGATATTATATTTAAGACGATATATTCTCCCGATGGATTTTATGGATGGTTCTCTATTGTAATTTCACATTGTCCAAGGATGTTGCGCAGCGACAGGTGTCGTATCATCTGCATATCCGTGTCGCCATCGGCTCACTTGAGCAATCCTCCCGGCAATTTTCATTGTGCATATTCATAACGGCGAGAGGAGGAATCTCGACGAGTGGCTTGGCTCGATGTTAATAAACGGCACCGTTTATTGTCACGGCGAACAATGAGACTGAGCGTACGCGCCATGCTCACCTTATCGGAAGCTCTCACGTAGTTGGGATCCCTTTCCTCGCCGCTGTCCTCGCCCTCCGACTCCTCGCCATCCTCGTCCTCGTCCTCCTCGGAGTCCGACGCGGTCGCCTTCGCGTATTTGTCCTCCGGGGGCGGCGTGAAACGTTTCAAAGGCTTCGGCCCGTTCGGCAATTCCTTCTTGCACGCGTTCTCCTCCATTTGCCGGAAGATGGAGAGCATCTTCCTCGCCGTGTCCGTGTGCACCACCTCGTTCACCCTGTCGTCGGCCCTCACCACGTCTGGGTCGCGGTATATCTCGCGCTCGGGGGAGTCCATCTGTCGAGAAGTTAATTTCGAAGTTAGACAGCCGATCTCTTAGGCTAATTGTTCGAGCTTTGAAAATCGGAGAGGAAAAGCTTCTATCGAGGCGTTGAACACACTCTTCAGGACAGGAAATCGGATGAAAGGGGGACACATTGTTTTCCGCGAATCGAGCTTCCACCACCTCTGAGTCATGCGCGCTCGTTGAATTTGTACGGGTCGAGCGGCAAGACGAAGACGCGATGACAATGCAGAATCGCCTGCGTGTTCCTCCACGAGAGATTGTTGTTACGAGGGGCGAGGGGCAGTCCGAGCGGAACGTCGAGAAGCAAAGAGAAGCAAAGAGGAGGAATTTATACGAACGGTCGAAAACAAACGGCTGGGTTTCACTTTGGAACGAGATTTATGTTATTCGGGAGAAAGCTAATTAGTTCGAGTTGCCCGCGAACGATCTTTATTAATCACGTTTCCCCGCTACTTCGTTTCGAAAAAAGAGACCGAGAGTATCGCGTTGATTTATCTCACCTTTTCGTTCATTTGTTCCAGTAACGGGAGAGATAATGACGAGACAATTATAAAACGACATTTTTATCGGATATTGTATTCGATAACAAGATATATTTTTTTTTTTTTAACCTCAGGCTCAGAGTGTATTTTTAAGATTCTTCTTCGTCGAGAGAAGGGGAGAAGGAAAGAACATTTTTCTTTTTTTCACGTTTTGGAATTCGATCGATCGAAAAGAAAGCGTTATACGTATGCACGTCGAACTGTATCGACATCCTTGTACCGTTATTTCGAGCAAGCGGTTACGAGAAAGCGGCCAATTTTCTACATCGATTGCTACATTTTTTCCGATATTCCACGCTTATCGGTCACAAAACACTGGCAATTCGACGACTACCTTACCTTCAATCATAGACTCGCCACTCGCGACCCGATTTTTCACTTCAAGATTTTTCTCGAGGAAAAGAAACGCGTGACACGTTTGCACGAACTCGATCACTTCTCTCTTTCGATCTCGTTGATCGATCGAAAATCGTTTAACGTAAAGGAGGATCCCTTCGATATGCGAGAATTCGCGACGAGAATATATTCAACCGCGTACACGACCGTCTTCCTGTTCTTCACTTTCTTCTACGGGGTCCCTTCTCGAGCGGCCTTGGACCTCGACGAGCACAACGCTGGATGTGAAAAATGAACCGTGTAAAAACCGCCGAGTTTAACAGAGGCGGATCACGAGCGTTCGGCCTACCACCACGATCCGGACGAGAATAATTTCAACGGTTCGTCGTACATAACGCGATTATCCTACTCACTTTTTCGATCTTCGTTGGCCTTGGATCGCAGGACGACGGTTGGAAAAACCGTACGAGAGGCGAAGAGAGGCGAGTCGGGAGGAAAGAGGAAGAAAAAGGAGAGGGGAAAAAAGAGGAAGAAAAAGTAGAAGAAGAGGAAGAAAAAGGAGAAAAAAGTGGGGAAATCGAGCGATGAGGCGAGGAAAGAGAGAAAGAAGGAGATAGATAGATAGATAGATAGGTAGATAGAGAGAGAGGGAGAGAGAGAGAGAAAGAGAGACGCGCACGAGGGAGCCTTTTGTTTCGTTGGCCCCGGCAAACACCGAACTGGCAGCGGCGTGTCGGCGGCGGTTGCTATGCCGTTCACACGAGGAGGACGCACGGCTCTTACTGTGTTCCCCCTTCGTGAGTTACTGGGAGGGCCACACGGTGGTGTGTGCTCGCCTCTGCACCGTCCTCTCTTCTCCTCTCTTCACGAATGGAAGGATGTAGGAATACTAACGGTAAAAGTATGGCTGCTGACCACTCGAGGGGGTTCAAGGACAGCGGTTGAATCGAGGAGCGCCACACGTAGACTCTTCGCGGCCTACGATCGCGGCCAGCTTTCACGGCCCTCTTCCTCACGTCGTGCTCCCTTTTATCCGGGAACCGATAAATCCTTAATCCTCTCGGTCGACGATCGATAACCGGACGATCGAGGAAAGTGGAATCTCTCTCTCTCTCTCTCTCTCTCGAAAGAGAGAGAGAAAGAGAATCGCGTGGGCGGAGCTTCGAATAATTCTTATCTTTCTTTTTTTTTAATACAGATGATTCATGGACGATCGATCTGGATCAAATTGTTCGATAAATCGTTCATGCAAGAGGAATTTTGTGCGAGGAAACCATGCGACGAAGTTTAAACGAGCAAAAAGGTTAGTGTGTGAATAAAAGAAGAAAAAAAACCACCACGCTTGGTTAGAAAATATTAATGGGGGGGAGGAGGGGGGAAATTTTAATCATGGTCAATCGATGCGCACTCGGGCAAAAATCCTCGAACCTTGACTTGACCGTCGCGGGGAGGGGTAATTCGGAACTGCTTCCGCTGTTTCTCCGGCTCCTTGTACGACTCGAAAAATTTGAACTTATTCGAAATGTCCGAGGTCTCGACCTGAACCTCCTCGGTTGTGTCCGAGCTTCGCACCACGTCGTCTGAGACTTGCCGTCCCATGAATGCCTTCGTTCATGCCATCATTTCAAACGATTAATTTAATCGGTCAACGAGTTCAAAATTCGCGCGTCTCTCGATTCGATTAACCCTTAATGGACGCCTCTCTCGTCTCGTGGCTCGACACTTTTAAACCTTTAGAAAGGTCAAAGTTATCGAGCCCTGTTCCGAAAAACTTGTGTGCTGCCCCACATCGAAACTTTTGTAACAATTATCCGATCCAATTTTTAACCAATTCAAACGTCCCGCAAAGGTTAATCGTCAAACCTTACTCCTCTATCTCTGTCTTAAGATCTCTTTCAAACAAATATCGAAGCCTCGAATATTAATTAAGAAAAAGAATTTATGAATTTAATCGGACCACGCAAAAAATAAACGAAAAAAAAAAAAAAAAAAAAAGAAAAGAAAGAAAAAGAAGAAAAACTTACGTCTCTGGCGCGTCGCGATTGTTCAGCCGGTGTCTTCGGATTTACGGGGGTCACCGGTCTTCCAGTTTTGGCTGCGGTCGCGTCCAGTTCCAGGAAAAGCGACCGAGACTTCCTGCTGATCCCTGCGCACCACATCGGATCGATCGATCCATTTATCCGTGTTTTCGATAGAGATCGAATTACGAGCCAACTACAGAGCAAATAAGAGGGAAGGAGGGGGGGAGGGCCGGAGCCGGCTTCACTCCACTTATAACCTACAGCTACAACATCTATCTTAAGAGATAGCTGCGCTCTCCTAAGTGACCACGATCACCGGTTCGCGCACATGGTAGCAAATTGAGCGGCGGCCGCTGGCAGTTTTCGACCAACGATCCAACGCGGCTAATTACATTTAACGGGTTCTAAATATATGTATATATATATATATATATATATATGCGTATACGTTAACCGGGATGTAAAATGCACCTGCTGCGATCACTTCCTCGTCAGCCTTCTCCGGTTTCGGTTTGCTGTCCGTCTCGTCGTCGGACGCGGCTATGGGCTCGCCACGTTCGAATCTCTCTTTGATGGAACGAGCGTGGGTCGAGTGTTGGATCTCCTCCGCCGCATTGATCTTCGTCACGCGCTCGCTTCCGGCTACCGCTTGCTGATACATCTCTTTCATTTTACCCTGTTTGCCCTGCAACGAACAGAGAGAGAGGAGGGGAAAGAGAGATCTCCTTAGTCCGTTTAGTTGGTTATAGAAGCGAGAACGCTTCTTTGATCTTCGATTCGAAAGAGAGAGAGAGAGAACGGGAGATCTCCTCGTTCGAGGATGACGCGATAAGTCCGAGAGTAGGAAAGTATTGGATCGTGCAGTAATAATAATAATGATAATGTTGGCTGTTCGCCGACCGATCACAAAGGATCGCTTTATTATATATGCGCCAATTTTTATTATTTTATTATCCGCGCAGTTTTATCAATGATGCTCGAGTGAAACGTATCTTTTGTGAAAGGAAAAAAAAAAAAAAAAGAAAAATGTATCGGTCTTTTAAATGTTGATATAAGAAGATGGTATGCGCGGTATCGATCTTAATTTCTTATTTATCTCGTTACTTTAAAAAGAATACTCTTTTCTTCTTTTTAAATAACTTCCGATATCTTCCAAATTTAAAAATTTCTCTTTCCCGCGAATATTTGCAACAAACTTTTTCTTCGAAGACACTTTTTTCACAGATTCACGATTAATAATGCGACAGAAAGTATCGTGATATCGATCAAAAAAAAAAAAAAAAAGAAAAAACGTCGTTCCGAAAAAGAAGCGAATTTCGAACTGAATCGGTTAATATTTTCCTCCCGCCTTTTTCTTTTTTTTTTTTTTTTTCTTTCGATCGATCCATCAATACTTTCGTACTTTTTTCCTCTTCGAATACCGGATCCACAAAGGTTCACCGATCAAATCGATCGCGCGACCGACATCGTACTCCATCGCGACTCCTCCTGAGCAATCGCGTTCGCTGCCTCGTTAAACTGCGTTCTAAAGAGAGAATGCGCTACATTTCCCTTCGCTCGAACTTTTTCCGCGTCTCGATGTGCGTGTAACGAGCTCGATGCCATTACCCCGGACTACTTCGCCAACCAACGATTTATTAGAAACGTGGAATGGATTCGATTCTTCCTCGAGGGAAAAAAGAAAAGAAAAGAAAAAGAAAAAAAAAACAAAAACGCGGAAACGTGACGGTCGAACGAGCTCGAAAACGAGCGCGATATTATTACCATGAACAATCTCGAACGAATTCCGGCTATCTCCTCCTTCCTGGCCTCCCGTTGAACCTCCCGTCTCCCCTGCTGGCTGGTCGTCTCCCAACGATTCTTTATGTCGTCCATTTTCGTGAAACTGATCGGCCGCTCGCGGGTCGCGCGTTTCGCCTTCACGATCTCGTTGTCAACCTCTGTGAAAACGGAGAACAGATCAACAGACGAAAGAATATTACTTTGTTATTTCATTATATGCTTGTAGCTTCGTGTCAATGAAAATACAAAAGTTCGAAGTTCGCTTGTCAACAAATCTTTATATTTTCGCGTCAACTGACATCTCAAGAATCATCCTTTCGTCCGACCACGACTTTATACTCGACTTGCATATCAAAAATCGTAAATTTCCTCTGCTAGGAAAGTAAGCATAATGGATTGAAAAATCACTTATGAGAACGAGAAACGTGAGAAGCTGCCGTAGCTTTGAAACGGTCGAGGCTTCGCTCCAAAGAGAGAGAAAGGAAAAAGAGGGGAGCTGGTTGCCGTGGTCGTGGAAACACGGAGATACGTAAAAATACGTGGAAATCTCGATTCGAATTAAACGTCTGCCTGTCCTCACCCTCCGTCTCCTCCGCCTCTTCCTCCTCCTCGCTCTCGCTCGACTCTTCGTAAGGGATCCCATTCAACGACTCGTCGGCAACTCCGATATCCATGCCTTTCGCCTGGAATCTGGACAAAAATATGTGCAAACTGGTGGCAAACATTGGATAGAATTTCTGACTGCTTGGCACGCGGGCAACGCCGCCGCATTATTCGCCCTCCTCCCCCGTTCCTCTCTCGCGATCGACCGAGAAATCGCTGATCGCGGATTCATATACGTTGGCAAATTCATCGTCGACTCGTCGTCAACGAATCTTCGCTTGCAAATTTTTTCCTCAACGACTCGGATTCCCGTCATCGTTTCGAATTACGAACCGTCCCCGCTTTTAATTTCTCCATTGTAAATCGATATCGAAATCCTTGAACTTGAAAAACTTGTAACGAAACTTGTCGAGATCGAAAGAAATCCAAGGATATATTATCGATCATCGATAAAGCGACTTTGTACACACGAGAATAATAATAATAATAATAATAAGAAGAAGAAGAAGAAGAAGAAACGGCGTGTGCATTCGCGTGGATCGTAACGCGAAAGATGGAATGGAAGCGTCGAAGGAGGAAAAACCGAGTGCAGGGACGGAGTATGGTTGCGTCCATCGTGGTGGAAACGAATCTGTGTCACGGCTGAGACACGTCTCCTCGGCCCACGTACGTCTCCGTTCGTATATGGCGGCACGTTGGAAACGAGAGAGGAGAGAGGGAACGAACGAACGAACGCCAAGCTTGGATACGCGTGAACCGAAACGATGGATCGCTTACTTGGCGAGTTTGCTCAAGATACTCGGGGACCTCTTCACGGCGATCTGCGACGGCGACCTTTCGATCTCGTTGGTGGTCTCGGCGCCGGCCTTCTCGAACACTTGGAACCGGGACTTCACGTTCAGGCTCGACAACTCCTCGAGGCCCAGGTCCGGTTTGTCTGAGGCTGCGATATTAAAACAAAAGTTTTAACGCTTCGTCGGACGGGTGTCGCCCGGATTATACGCTTAGATTCGATGGCACACCGATGGCTGCCGATGATGCTTGCGTGATTTCTAATCGGCGATTCTGCTTCTGCGATGAATGGCGGTCATGGAGGTCTAGCCAAGCTGTGATAAAATCGTTCAGTATCGCTCTAAAGAGGTTTAACTGCTTCGAGAGTTAGTCGTTTTTTGCGTTTTTAAGGTGTTAACGTCGATTCGTGGCTCGTATTTCGCGAAATTACAATACATCCTCTTCTCGTTCAAAGCGGCATTTTTGTACATTTTTTGCGAACGTTGCCACGAATCATTTTATTAACACCCGGTACAATAATGAATCGAAATCCCGACAATCTCGCGTCCGTGGTGTCCGGTCGGAAAAATCACTTGTCCGACTAGTTACTCTCTTAAATACCTCAACCGACGTCACCGATTACGCCACCGACGGACTCGAAATTGCCACGCGTGTCGTCATGCAACGATGATTCTGTCTCACACTACAGCGACGTTACAGCATCTTACTTTATAAGATTCGTAGGTAAAGACGAAAAAAAAAACCAAACAATCCTCTATAAGGAATAAGAATGGACAAGTGGAAGAGAAGAAAGAAAGGGGGACAAATAAAATTAAGAAAGAGAGTGGACGAAAAAGAGAGGGAAAACAAGAAATGGAGGGAAGATAAGGCTACAACACTATAATGCGTGTGTTAAAAGACGATGATCAGCATGTATTAAAAAGGTGCACTCTGCAAACGGTTAGGCAAACTGTTAGAGAAAGGTTTTTTTCGTTGTTTGGACGGCCATTGGCCGCCGTATCGGTCACACTACCACCGTCAACAACTATTACCTCTGACCACATCGGGCGGCAACTCTTTCGGCTCGTTCTCCCGTATGATCAGCTCCGGCTTTCGAGGTCGCACTACGAAGTTCACAAGACATCCCTTTGTCGCATTAACCATCTCTTTGCATTTACGTGTATAATTATATAGAGGGGGAGAGGAGAGATGGGGAGAATAATAGGCTGGGTGATAGGGGAAGGGGCGGTAATTTCAGTGAAGCGAAAAGGGGGGGCCCGAGCGATCGGCGTACGCACGACACATTATTCCATCCAGACTGCGTTCCCCCTTCGAGAATTCTAACCTTCTTTTTCGTTGATACGCGTGGTCGATTCAAAAAAAAAAAAAAAAAAAATGAAACGACTAAAATTCAATTCAAAAACTATAATTATAATATTTACGTGTTTGTAGGAACGGATTCTACGTTAATAAATATCTATCCAATAATAATGTTACTATAATAGAAATGTCCAATTAAATCCAATTATTTTTCGTTTTAACCGTTTCGCAATAACACCTGTTCGTTTGACGAAACTCTTTAAAGTCTTTAATGTGATACATCGGTGAAGAAGAAGAAGAAGAAGAAGAAGAAGAAGGTGGACACGTTGTTTGCGAGAAAAAAAGGATAAAACCGCGGAATGTATACGCGGCAGAGGCGGTGATATCAAAGCGAGCAGAAAGATTCGCGGGGATTAGACGCGGAGGTGAGGCTATTTCGAGGCGAGTTCCGCCTACGGAGTGTAAAGAATCGCGAGAAGAGAGCGGTGTGGCGTGAACCGTGGGGTGTGATCGACTTACCAGGCTGGTCCGACTCCTCAACCGGTTTCGGTTGGAAGAGTTCCTTGAAGTGTGGCTTACAGTAAAGCGTGCTCTCGTGGCTCTCGTAATTGTCCACGTTGAGCTGCTTGCTACACTGCACGCACCGGAAGCAATTCTTGTGCCAGACCAGACCCTCGGCCTTTGTCTGTTCCATTTGGAACACGACCTTGCCACAGCTGCGGCAGTTCGGGTTCGTGTCGCCGTTCTGACCCACCTGCCGTCAAATTTCATTATTGCTCCGCCGATTTCACCATTCCTTTATCTTTTCTCCCTCTCCCCTTCCTTCCCTTTCGTTCCAATTATCCAATTATCTCCGATCGGAGAATTCGAATTCAATCCAACCAGTTTAGATTTTTTTTTTTTTTTTATGTATTCGAATTGATGAGAATTTTAACGAAAGAAAGAGTGTTTGGAGGGGGGGGGGGGGGGAGGGAGACATCGATAATTTCTTTTTTCTATTTTTTCTTTTTTTTTTTTTTTTTAATTTCAAAGGTCAATCCTTCAGCAGGGGAGTTTCTTCTCGAACGAGCAACGCCTTTGTGTTTCCTGCTCGTTTATACGAGATACGGAGAGCCGGCCGATCAATTCCGCGCCAACAACTCGAAACAGAAAGGCTATTTACACGTTCTCCGCGGCTGAAGGGTTAAGTTACGTCGATCTTAAAGTATCTCGAAGAGAAAGAGGGAATATGTATATATATATATATATATAGAAAGAGAAAGCTTACGGCGTTCAACTGCTGTTGCACTTTGCCCGCATCGATCGAGCGCACATGCAGCACCGTCTTCTTGCTGAGGGCGTCGAATTTATTGAAGCTCGACTTCTGTAAACACAAACAGTGCACGCGTCAAACGAGAAGTGCTCGAAAGCTTCGGCCCCCTTCTTGTCGTCGCGGGGGATGTGAAAACCTCGTACGATGGTGTGTTACGGCGCGTGTTTCATTCTAGCCTGAAGCTTGTTCAGCGTGAGTGTCCAACGAAAGCGTGTCTTCTCGAAAAAATGTGTTTCCCGTCATTTCGATCTCTTTTCGCTTCTTTTCAAAAAAAAAAAAAAAATAATTTCGAAATTGAAAAACCCACGGTGAACATATTTTTTTTTCGTTTTGCCACACAGTGATAAGAGGACTACTGTCGAGTGCACGATTCTTCTATAAAAAAAATCTCTTCGAACCAAACAGCGGATAAAATGCAAATCAACTTTTTTACTGTTATTATAAAGCTGTGTATATATATTCGAAGCTTATTTCGAGCAAAGAGTGTTTGGATACAAGAGAGAGAGAGAGAGAGAGAGAGAGAGAAAGAGAGAGAGAGAGAGAAAGGTTGGAGCAAATCTGAAATCACGAATTCAACAGGGTGAAAGAAGAAGCGAATCCTGTGTTTTATCGAGCGATCGAGGAACAAGCGGGGAAGAAGCACACAGGCGGAGAGGAGAAGCTATGATAAACGCTATGAGAGAGCAAGATAAGAAGCTAAGGTTGCATATTCGTGGTTATCTCTGTTCTTACCTCGAGCCTGGGTCGATCCCTGTCCTTACCCTCGCTCGTTAAGTTTGCCAAACTACAGTAGGAAGCCCTCTGTCCCGGGGCCGTGGTTTCGTAAGGTTTTCGATTAAGGTTTTCATGCATGTTTCCGGGGTAGGCACCGAACAAAAAGAAAGAAACAGCACGGGCTGCGGGTTAGTGTCGCGTGGTAAATGTTCGAACCGCTACACCTTCCTTCTTTCCACGGATTCAGCGGTTGGCGAGACGTCGCGGATCTTTCGTTCGAACAATTTTGAAAACAGTTATTTAAAATGTTTGCTTCGGTAATCAAATTTTATCCATTTGGATTTATTTTTTCACCACTACTGGGAAGGAAATCTATATTACGTGCTCAACGTTCCCCACGGTTCGCCATTTCCTTTCCTTTTTCGAAGGAAAGTAGGGAAGTGGCGATGGAAAAATAACAAGTTCACGCTCGTTTCAAAAAAACGTTCGTTAAAATATTATCGGAGGACAAAAAGAAATCGACGTTTCAACGTTTACGACGCGCAACGTTCTTCCATCTTTCTCTCTTGGCTCGAAGAAAAAGCGTTGACCGAGGGAATTAGACCGACCCGGTTCACACAGCAAATCGCGGATGTTCGCTTGCTCTCCGACTTGAATTTCCACAGCCTGGAAGGGAATCGTTAATCGATAAGCAAACAGAGAGAGAAAGAGAGAGAGAGAGAGAAATAGAACGATGGATCGTGGGGCACCGTAAAAGGTTTGTCGATCGATACAAAAATCTTTCGCCAACCGCTGCATCGTCGAAGAAAATAAAAAAAAAAAAGAAAAAAAAAAGAAAAGAGGACGAAAGAGAGGTAGATAGATAGAGATAGAGAGAAGAGGGAGCGAGCCACAAAGACAGCTGGAATTGTTTCTCAAGCTTCGAATAGCCTTTCCTTTTGGCACGGAACCCGCGTGCTCTCTCCGACGCGACGCCAATACGTGCTCAAACCAGTCTTTCTCCATCTATTCTCGATCTATGCAAATTGAAATTTCGAGGTTCGTCGACCGATCAATAGTTCTCCATACACGAAGCGAATTAGTTATGGAAAAGAGAGAGAGACAGAGAGAGAGAGAGAGAGAGAGAGAGAGAGAGAGAGAGAGAGAGAGAGAGGTGTTGGAGGGAAAAATCGACGGTGGCCCCGATAAGGCGCTATGCATTTAAAGTCGAGACTTGATTTCACTGCGGCGTGGCGAGGAATTATGTCACCCGAAAATCCGTAACCGGATAACCGATAAATGACGGATACGGCGAAAAACTCGCAAGGCCTCGATTCTCTGGCCATCGTTTGCGGCGCAAAGTGGGGCAAATGAGCAGCAGTAGGTTATTATCAAAGCCGGCCCTCCCTTAAATGGAGAGACAGCATTCGCGGCGGCCGACTCGATGGCAAAACGAACGTTTCCAACGAACGCCGCGTCGAACCGAATCGTTGCTCGCGTGCAAATGATCCCCTCCTCGATCCGACAACAAGTTGCTTCCAAAAATATCCCCTATTTTCCTCTCCGAATCTGAATAATTTTCAACTGGGATATTCCTCTTATCGTATTTTTCGACTCGTAATTAATCGTACACAAAGAGGAGCTGTTGCTATCTATCCGATTTGCAACATCCAAACATGCGTACTTTTGGAATCAACTATCTCTCGCGTCGTTTCTTTCTTTCTTTTTTTTTTTTTCGTTCGAAAAAGGAGATCGACCAAGATATTCCAACTGTCTTCGATGTCGTCCAACAGGTTGACAGGTGAGGTACTTACGAGGGCCTTGACCGACACCCCGGTGAAGACGAGAGCGTCTTTGGCGAACTTCGAGTAACCCTTCTCGCATACTCTCAGATCACCCAGCGACCTTGCTTTCTACGATCGTCAATGGGAGCGTCAATGGGAATTCAGATTAGCGGCAAACAATTGCGGAATCTCGCGATTAGTGGGCGAGCTTTGCGAAAATCGAACCAGTCTCTGACCAATTTCTACCATATTCTTTCTTCAACTTTGTTATTTCAAAGAAAAGTAGCAGCAGAGAGAGAGAGAGAGAGAGAGAGAGAGAGGTTCCAACAGTGCTCGCGCTGCTCGTTATGCGTATATTAGTAATGCTGTTACGATATAATCGGGGGTAAATTGTTCGTTTGTCGTCGTGGGTTAATCCTATTGCCACACATCGCGAAGCGGAATAACGGAAGTTCGAAGTAGCTCATGCAGTAATAACTGTTAATAGGGCTTTCATTCCTATGTCGATACCACGAAACATCCGAGCAACATGCTCGCGGCTCCAATTACGCTCGTTCGAAGTCGTCCATCTTCGAATTCGAACGAATTCGATCGATTTGACTACTTTTTCGATAAAGATAAAAAAAAAAAAAAAAGAAGATGACTGGAAGAAATATTTTTTTCTTTTATACGAGAATTTATCGTCGAAATCGCGCTTTTCAATCGTGCTCGTTAACCCTCGACTAAGACGAAAAGATCGATCTTCTTTATCATGAATCATCCTTTCAAATTATTCCATCTTCATGGTTCCCTCCTGATCGTTCTTAATCAGAGTTGAGAAGCGAACGAAGAGGAGGAGGAGGAGGAAACGTGACGAGTGACAACGGATTATTCTCGATATGAATTTTTTTTCTTTTGAATAATTAAAAAAATCCACTCGTCGAGGGTCGTAGAGTTGCTTGTCGAATTAAAAAAAGAAAAATAAAAAGAAAATAAGAATAATAATAATAATAATAATCTTAGCGAAAAGGGAAGGCAGATGATGTAATGATACGATACCTCCTCGGTGTCCATCGTGTGATTCGTTTTCCCATATGCCGTCTGATCGCCGTCGCTCATGTTCGAGATGTCGCCGAAACTACGACACTGTTAGTGACAAAATACAACTGACAAAGTGTGATTCGACAGCCATTTAAGCGGTTTTCAAGCTCTCTCTCGTTACGAAAGATGACGAAAGAACATAACGACAAGTATATATAATAATCAAGTAAATTAAATAAACGATAAAACATAGATATTAAATTGGAAACTTATTACGTACGCAAAATTATATGCTTTTTTTTATTATATTATTAATTATAGTCTTTTCTTTTTTTTTTTATATGTATATATATATATATATATATAATATATATATATATATTCTCAAATTACTTACCAACTGTTTGATCGACACGCCTGTCGCGATCTTTTCCTTCGTGCATCGATCTTGCTCGTTTCGCGTCGCCTCCGATACATAATTCTGAGTCTGCATGCACAAAATACAATGCACAGGGTACAATACAAAAGCAAATCCACATGCGACTGGATTGTACGGTGATTCATAATCTACTTGGGATATATTTCAATCTGATTTTACTACTATTATTGTTGGATGGAAACGGTAGTATCGCGATACTCTCGATATTACGATCGATTTACGCATGCATGTGGAGTGAGTAATTTTACGTGTGGTAAATTAATACACAGGGAATATTAATTAGCTACCAATTTTACGTGTCTTTGCCTCAAACACGTGAAGCGGACTAGATCTAAGTCTTAAGCTCAACTTACGAGCTTATCGACAAAAAATTTACACGCAACATCGATCTCTCGATCGCGAATCGTTGCTGGACAACGCAACGGGATCGTTCGAGCGATTATTCGCACTCGTTATCCTCTTCTATTAATTATTCTTCCAATTACGAACCTATCTAATTTTCTTTCGTAACTTCGACACGAATTCGATAACTTTTTTCAATATTTATTCGGATCACGGGTCGGATGGGCACGGTGAATCGACACAAATTCATTTTCTCTTTGGTTAGAAACTTTTTAACCGAATTACGTAAACTTTACGTTTGGTTATTCGCGGAAAACGGTACCACGTTTACCGGTTTTTCTTCACCGATCGCGTCAAGACGAGGGAAAAGAAAAGAAGAGAAGAAAAAAAAAAAAAAAAAAGGAGAGAAAAACGAAAAGAAATGGCGTCTGCACGCGAGCGTAGAATTCCTTGCTCGGTCGGTCGAACAGGAAGGGCACGCGAGCCGCCACGCGGCGAGTCTGCGCGTTACGTGCCCCTTGCGAGGGGGCAACCCGGCCAATTCTCGCGCGCGAAAACTCCGTTCCGGGGAATCAATAATCCGATGGATCGTTTCCGGCCAGAGAGGAAACTTACCAGAGATTTCACGTTGACGTTCGACAGATCGTCCTCGTCCGAGAAATCAAGGGTTTCCGAGTTCATCTGCCGGGGACCAGGGTGCATGCTCGTCTCTTGCAAGTTACAGCTCTGACAAACAGACAAACACGCGCACACTGTACATGCAACACCGTTTTATCACCCGATTAGATTTGCCTTCATTCGAGTATTTTATATTAGTATAATTAATTACACGCTTTGTATATATTTTTATTTATAAGATGATTTATGATATGACAAATGAATTTTCAACCCTGGATCTACGCTTCGATTGTTTGCTTGTTATTTGCCGATTCTTCTAAGGATTTTATTAGTTGGAAAATTTAACAAATGCAAGGTAATCAAAGGGAGTAATTTCCGGAAAAATGCAGAATCGCAAAGCGAAGTAAAAGCGAAACATCGGAAAGTGTTCAATTTCCGAGGAGAGTTTTCCTTTCGAGGGAAGAAAACTTTTCGTTTGGAGCCTCGTCCACAAACAAGACGACTTATTTTTTTCGATTCGAAAAGTTTTTCCGAGCCGGGATCGCGCACAGTCGGAAACTCGTGGGAAAGAAGGTTCGGTCTCTTCTTGCCACGACGAGGAAAATTCTCGCGAAACGAAGAAGAAAAAGAAGTTTCCTCCTCGCGGAATGGAGGCTATTCTTCTTGGAAAACGATAGAAATCGGGGGGAGGAATTGAATCCGACGTGCTGCAACAACGATTCGACGAACGTAAATGGAGGCGGCGTCAATTAAAGTGAAAAGCTGCCTGGATTTATTGCATCGCTCGGAATTGCATGCAAATAAGGATTAAAACGGGGACTTCCGGTTTTCGCGACCGGGGGGGCCATCATCTAGGCCGACGCGCAGCTTCTTGTTTTGACACCGCTAATCAACGCGACGTAACGGTTGTTCCATGCACACCGCGTGTTATTTATACGAATTCCTCGACTCGTTCATATCATCCGACTTTTTGCATGGAAGAAGCGAGTCCAGTGTACAGGATTATTGATATGTCGGTTGGAGGATCGATTCCAGAGGATCGGACACGAATCGTTGATACGCGAACGATTTTGATTAATTAGATAGATTTGATAGATTTATTTATTCAAGTTACGAGCAATCTAAATTTAAATTAAACGATTTAACATCTCTTTTTTCTTATTCAGAAATTATTTAAAAATTCTATATGCACTTTTTCAAGCATCTGGAATTAATTTATTTTTCCTAACAAGGATGGTTTGGATCAAATTTTCCGCTTTTCTCTGGAATCGATCGAGCTTCCAAACGTGTTCTACGAAACGTATCAACACCCTGTATAGATATATATATATATATATCACGAGGAACATAATATGATCGTGTGAAAAATTAGGGGGACCACAATTCCTTCACTTACCACAGAAATGTTTTCCTTCTCGAGCTCGTTCTTCTTGCTCTTTTTGGTCTTCTTTGTGCGGGGAGTGAGATTGGGCGAGGCATCATTACCGGCGACGCCCTCGATCTTCTTCTTCTTCGTCTTGGTCCCACCCTTCGCGCTCTGCGAGCTCACCGTTGTCGCGCTCGTCGTTATTGTTTCCTCTCGGCTTTCGCTCTGTATCAACACAGCCAAACAGATTTTTATTCGTCGCTTGAAAACCCAGAGCGATGCTCTTTTAAATTGGAGCAGAATACATACACGGAGTGTGGTAATTTTTAAGATGTTCTTTTTTTGAAATTTTATCCTTTATAGATGGTATACATATTTGCGATATATTTGATCACTGGATCGAAGATGATGTGTAACCAAAGTAAAGAATAAAAATTTTGGTATTGTAAATTAGGGGATATAAACTCGAATAAACCCTACGATAGAGCCAATTACGAAGCGTACGAACAAGTTTCAAAAAATTTATCGAACGATTCCCCATAATAAATTTCGCAAATACGCCGCAATTAATATTGACTCACCTCGCAATAAATCCTACATTTATCAACGCAACATCTTAATTGCTTTAAACGCGTGTCCTTTTGCGGACAAGAACTCTGCGCAATCTGTAATCTCGGCTAAATAAGAGGATGTCGTTCGAACATAGTTTCCCTAATGATATCCTCCGAGTTCCATCGGCCATCGAGAGCCGCATCCGGATACGGGGAACTTGGAAAGTTGCGAAACGTCGAAAAGTTGCAAACATCGTTAATAACGATCATCTTCTCCCAATGCTCGAAGAACGACAAGACGCTCTTTCGTCATCGTTTTTCTTTTCTTTTCGAAAGTTTCGAAAATCTAATCGTCGTCGTCGAATGTCACGAACGAAAAAAAAAAAAAAAAAAAAAAAAAAATAATCTCGATATCGTCGAGCAAAAATTTTGCTATATTTTGCATATAGCGAAGGAAAGTGTGACACGTTGTAATTTATCTCGCATCCCGAAAAAAAATTGCTAATCCTCTTTTGAAAGTGGATCGAGTTGCACGTTTGTAAGTGTAACGGAACGCGCATTCGTGGAAACCGCTTTCGTTCGATTCCAGATATGTTGATCGAGGTTGACGATCGCGAGATTTTTCTTCTCGCGATGTTCACATTATTATTATTATTATTATTATTATTATTATTATTACGAAGCGTGATCGAGATTTCTTCTCTAGAAATTCTTGTTGCATAAAACGTACTAATAATCAATCCTAAACGATTATAAAACAACTTTATTTTAAAATTTTGACAAGATCGAAGAATCTTTTTTTCTATTTTATTATTTCATTACACTCTGTTAAAGGATGGAAAGAAACTCACAACCAGTTGTGTGATTTACGGATTAATTTAATCTCTCGAACTTCCCATCGTTGGAGCCATTGTTCCGCAACATATTCGAGAAACGCGTCGCATCGTGATCAATGGGCGAAGAGGAAGGGTGACTGGTCGATGCGCTAACAAGATATTAATGATCAGGTAGAGACGAATCGCGATCTTGCCGGCTAACAAGCGGATCGCGTGAAACAGGTGCACGAACTCTGGCGAACAATGGAACACTGGCGCAACTAGTTCCTTCCAGGAATGTATCTAAAAAAATTCACTCGAAAGTATAATTCGCGTTAAAATTCCAGAATTTTAATTATCTCTTACGTGATTGCTCGTTTCTCCTTGTTACGTGTATTATTATGTGATAACGTTACAGCTTCGAGTTCGAAATAATTTTAACAGATTTTACGGGAAATATTTTTCTAAAATATTCCAACTTTACAAAAGAATTAACTATTTTTCGATCAATCGATGTACGGTGATGGAGCAGAGTGATCGTATAATATAAAATATAGTTATTTCCACGGAAGAATTCTACCAACGATCGAAAGATGGCGGTAAACGACATCTTTAAATAGAACGGTGATCTTCTCTTCTTCGTGATTTTTCTTTTCTTTTTCTTTCTTTTTTTTTTTTTTTTTCGTTATGCCCAATAAACTTTCGACAAGAATTTGACAGATCGACCGAGTCGAGCCGTCAATTTACGAAGCAATTTACGAAGATTTTATTTTACGACGCTCTTAAAGATCCCGGTTTAATTGACACGACTCACGGTTCGGTAATTAAATCTCTGATAAATATTCATAAATGGAATCGAGGGATGAGAATTCCGTTAATAAAAAATATTGGTAAATATCGCGGATAATTAATCTGTATGAAATCTCCTTCCACCGTATGAATACAAATACCGAGTTGAAAATTATTGCCTAAATATAACCTCGGTTTCTTTCAATTTTTATAAAATTTATATTTCGCAAGTTACAGAAAAATGATTATATATTTTGGAAATCTGCCATCTTTCCCCGGAATTCTTAGAAAAATTATTACACTTCTCAAAAGAATCTATAATTCCACCGAAAGCTTATAATCTTCCTCTTAAATTTTGTCTCTCGAAAAATTCCACGATCTCGATCGTCGATTACGACAAACAAAAACGACTTCCTTTAACTCGGGTTGCTTTAACCCTTAATGAAGAGATCGCCTCGGCCAAATTAGTTGCAACGATCGCGTTCCCCGGACGACGATAAGTTTATCCTCTTATTACACGACGCTGATCGACGTTGCAATGCAAACTTCGTTCCTTTACTCGACGCGCCGTAATTACACGGCCACGTAACTCGCGGAACCCGATTCGAATCGCGCCGAAACCGAGGCCCGGGCCAAGTGTTTCGAAACGCATCCTTTCGGATCCTTGTCGTCGCCCGCCTAATTAATATCCCGCTCTCATCGAGCAGAGTCTCGTGGGTACCGATTCTCCATGAAAATTAGTCACAACGAATCTACGGCTACGCCACTCTTTTCTAATTTTTCCCAATTTTTGGTTAGAATTTTTTCTCTTTTTTTTTTTTTTTGGAATGGATATTTGTTCTTCCTTATCGATGGTTTTTATAGCAATGGATGTCACTTCGAGGGAGTGAAATCTTTAGAAAATTTGAACGTAAGAAGATTATAAAATACTTGGAATTCTTTTTACGGATTTCTATACATGATTTATATTTTTCTATCGTTTCACTTCGAGGGAGTGAAACGTTTAAAAATATTTGAACGTAAGATCGATGCACAAGAAGTAAGATTATAAGTATATTTCGACTATTTTTAATGCTAAAGGGGGAAAAAAGTGAATTGAACGAGGATTATCGTGAAATTAAATTGCCTTCTTACGCCTCATTACGCTCCCACACACAAACACAACGCGATGCGTCACTTTCACAACGTTCAAAAATCACGCGTCGATCGTAGTAGCGTTCTTCCTTTCGCGCACCTTCTCTCCTTCTCTCGTTAGGGGCAAGATTCGCGAGCAATTTTCGAGGGAAGGAAACGAATACGAGTTCGCACGTACCGTGGAAAATCGTAGCTTCCTTCACGCGAGCCGTTTTGAAACTGATCCTAATCTTCCTCGCTTTCACGCCACGATCGCCCTCTCCTCGACCGTACCTTTTAACACGACCCGACCCCTCCTCTTTCTGTTCGCGCATCAGAAGAATCGAGGCGCGGTTTTTCCAGTTTTCCACCGAAACTGGATCCCGCTGGAACGAGCTAACCACTCGGGATTCGCGTCCCAGTAAACGAGGTCGACGAAAGCTGAGGGAAGAGGGGGGCGGCGTAAGGGAGCGGAAGAGTAGGGGAACGCGTACAACTCCCTTGGCTCGGGCAGACGGCCTGATACGGATCAGAAAAACGTGTGCCAACGAACGGGAAACGTTGAGGAGGAGCGTGGTTGGGTCCGATAAAGCTGGGTATAAATCATCGTGGGACGATTAAGTCGAGGCGATCGATGGATAAAAATGATGGAAAGGAAAATTGGACGAATTTGGACGAGCGATGTCAGAAAACTAATCTAATTTCGAAATAGATCGCGAATACCTTTTCTAAATCTTTCCAAATATTTCGTTCTAATTATACCACTCGATTATCTTTAATTCCGATCAAGGAGTAATTCCAATCGTCCAACGAAACGGGAGAGAAATTTAAATCTACGAATTGTTTTCGACCTTCTACCTACCTGGTGGAAGATCATCGTCCTGAGTTGTGACGGGAAGGCTGTCGAGGCGAGGCAAGATCCACGAATGAACGTTCGCCTCGAAACGAAGCTGGGAACGAGTGGAGGAAATCGGTATCGCGGGGATGGATTTCCGTTGGATTGGCCATTTCCACCGGACACGGGGAGACGCATACGGGTGGCCAGACAGGTGAGACAGGGAAAGGGGGAAGGGTGTTCGGAGAGCAGAACGAAAGGTAGGAAAAGTCGATCGAGGGGACGAGGGCAGAGTGTGAGGATCGGTTGGCGCCTCTTCTCGGCATCGACCTCGATCTCGAGCCGTGTTTTCAACGCGTCCGTTTGCTTTTTCATCGCTCCTCGACGCGCACGTGTGTGGGAGTCGTTTTGTGATCGAGGGAACCGGTATCGGATAACTGGAAACTATACAGCCAGGGAAGTAAATCGTATGTCGGGATTATTTGTGAAAATTGTGCATGTCGTGGTTTTGATCTCGTGGACAGGTCAAGGTCGTTCGAGTGTCGTGGAGCTTAGATTTTCTTCCCATTTCGAGGAGCAATGAAAAAGCTTCCATTTCGATCGTTTCGAATCGTGAGAAAGTTCGAATGTCGAGGAGCTTAAATTTTCTTCCCATTTCGAAGAGCAATGAAAAAGTTTCCATTTCGACGTCCAGAAGAATTCTAAACTTCGATTTTCGTTCGTTTCGAATGTTGGAAATCGAAAAATGTCGAGAAGCTTAGAATTTCTTCCCATATCTCAAACCAACGAAAAACTTCGATTTCGATCGTTTCGAATGAAATTCGTGAAAATTGTGGGAAACGCGTGGAAAAGCTTCGACACCTGGGAGATGTTCAACGTGGAAGGATCGTGGAAAGTCGAACAAGGTTCCTCAATTTCAATTTGGAGAGAAAACTGTCGGGGGGAGGGAAAGAACGGTGGTCGGAATTAAAAAGTTCGTGACGAGAGTTGGATCTCGGTCAAGCTCGTTTCTCAAGCGGAATAGGTTACTACACGGCATGGGCGGTGGTCGTTGAACCGGCTGTCTGATAACTCGGTTTCGTAGCGTTGTCTTGATAAACGAGCGGATTGCTTCCGGTACGCGTTCATCTGTTCACGTGGGGCCCGTGAATTATCGTAGCCATTTCTATTCGTGTCGTCGAGCTACGCTCGACTCGTTGTTTCTCATTTATTTAACGCGCAACATTGTCTCCGCAACCCATGGACTCGATCCATCAATTTGAACCGCGTCGATCCGCTCGATTCGAGAAACGATCGTACGCTTTCTTCCTCGACGTGGTCTCGTCGATACATTGTCGTTCAAACTGAATGAAAAAAGCTTCTCATATACGTTCTTATCTTCCCCTCCCCCCCCTTGAAAAATAAAAAAACGAGAGAGAGGATTAATCTCTCGTTTCGAAGAATCGTTCCATTATTTTCCCACCCACGAGTAACGTTACCTCGCGTTCGATCGATTCTTTCAATTTTCATCGACTCGAAATTCCACATCTCTCTGTTGCCGAATACGAACGACAATTACTTTATTCGACAATTTTTTCCCCCTTCACTCGAACCTAATACAATGTATGCGAGGTAAATCTAAATTTATTCGTTCGCGATATCACATCCCCTCCCCGTTCCTCGTTGACCGGCACGATACTTATCAACAACCTGATTTACACCGCGTATCCGACGTTTAATTGGCCGGTTGTCGAGTTTCGGACGGCTCTCGTCGATCTGTCTACCCGTGGTTCCCGTAGCCGTGAACTACATTCGTACGCGCTCTCACCGGGTCCCTAGTCGCCGCGGAATAAACCGGGCTCGTATATATTCTTCCACCGGTGTCAATGAAGAGAGAAATAACGGAGAACGAAAGTGGTTACGCGTCGTTGGCCGGTGTCAACGAGCCAAATTAGGCCTTTGTTATTCGATTAAACGCGCCGACGTCTACTTTGCCACGCTTTAACTTTTCCTTTTCCTTTTTCGTTCTATCTCTAAAAAAAAAAAAAAAAAAAAAAAAAGAGAGAAAGGAAAAAGATGGAAACCGTCGATCAAAAAGAGCGCGAGCTTACCTGCTGTCGAGAGTTAACGAGATTAATCGTTACCGTCACGAAATACGCGTGGGAGCAGGCGCAACGGTGTAATTAGCGTTGCGGAGGAAAAGCGGAATGGCTCGTTTGCAAGAATTACTCAACGTTGAACAGGAACGAGCACAACGCAACGATTCTTTTTTACGTCACGTTACGCGCGGGCGGCGTCGGTGTGCTCGCTCGCCACCGAATAAACCCCCTTTCGCCGCGTGGCGGGCCGCTCATTTTCCTTCTACATTGTGCTACAACCCGCGATCCAATTTTCCGCTTAAACACTCCAACCACTCGAACCAATTTGTTCAGCCAATGAAAAAAACCATAGCGACACAAACCGCAAACCATTCAAATCAAGACAACGATTAAAATATCATTTCAATCATCTCCAAAAAAAAAAAAAAAAAAAAGGGGAAAAAATCAAGCAAATCAAGTGAGAAAAGTTAAAGAAAAAGGGGATGAACTCTCGAGCGTCGTCGTCGTCGTCGTCGTCGTCGTCATCCTCGCCTCCCTCGATACGTGTCGATAGATTAGTGGGGCAACAACGAAGCAACACTTACATCACCCGCGTTAGAAACGTCGCTGGTCTCGTCGTCGGGGGTGGCGAGGGGCGCGCGAGCCGGCGAGTCGAGTCGTTGCTCGACTTCCTCCTCGGCGGCCCCCCCTCGATCCTCGATCTCGAGGCACTGCGTCTCGGATACGATCTTCACGCTGCTCTCGGATATCACCACCTCCGTCTTCTCGATGAACGTAGGCTCGGACACGGACAGCTCGCTCGACGATTTCGTGATCGCGTTCTGCTCGTCCATGTTGTCCACGTTCGACTCCTCCTCCCCCTCCTCCTCCCCCTCCTCCTTGCCCCTCAACTCCCCCTCCTCCCCCTCCAACCAATTTCTCACCCGATCCTCGCCCTTCTCCTCCCCCGTTCTCGAGATCTCGCCGCAATTCTCCTCGCTCAACACCCGCCGCTCCGTGTCCAAGAATTCCTCCGTGCTAGCCACGTCGATCGAGCTGTCGAAACGACGGCTCGGAGTTTCGCACTCGTCCAAACTTTTTCCACGTGCCTCCTCCTCCTCCTCCTCCTCCTCCTCCTCCCCTCCCTCTGCGGCTCTTCCTCGATCATCGGCTTGTCCGCCTCCCCGACGAGAATTTTCTCCTCCAACGAGGATGATTTGGTAGCAGCATCGTCGCCCGATACTTTCGACTCGGGTGCCGCGGCGTCGAAGGGATCGATCCTCCTCTTCGATTTATCATCGTCCCCGCGCATCGTCCCCTCCTCTTGCCACGAACCCTGCTCGAAATTGTCCGAGAATTGACCGATCGTCTGTCGATGCCGAATCTCCTCCTCCTCCTCCTCCTCCTCCTCCTCCGTCCACGCTTCCGACCCAACCTCTCTCCTCCGCGAACCTCTACCCTCCTCCTCCTCCTCCTCCCCCCCATCGTCCAATTTCTCCGCATCCAAGATCACCGACCGAACCTCTATTTCCTCCCGATACTTGTCCACGTAAGCGGCAGGTTTCACGGTTACCTGCTCCTCCTCGGCCTCGTACGACGACTCGAACGATTGCTGGCTCATCGGCTGCTGCGCGTCGTCCGCGGCAGGCCGGAGGCCGGGATAATCGGGACACGGTTCTTCGTTGTCCTCGTTCCGCGGGGATCCGCCATCGTCACGTGCCCCCTCATCGATCTCGCGCGTCGTTGTTTCTTCGATCGCGCTGCCAACTTCCGCCCGCTCCTCGAACAACGCCTCCTCCTCCCTTTTCCTCTTCTCCAACCCCTCATCCTCCTCGCCGGGGTAACCGATCGGCTCCGGTCTCCCGCTCTCCTCCTCCTCCTCCTCCTCCTCGTAGCAACAGGTATCCAAGATTTTCGTGTCGGGCGACATGTGACCGTTCTGATAGCTGTATATCGGTTTCCCCATCAAAGCGGAATGTTCCGTTTCCGCGGCGATGAATTCCGCGCTCGCGTCCAGATGTTGTTGCCTGTCGAGCACGATCCTCTTCACCGTTTCCGGCTCGTTGTTCTCGTTCTCTCGTCGCCCGTCCATCTCTCCACCGGTTCCCTCCTCCTCGTCCTCGTGTTCGGCGTTGGAGCAGATTCTCAGCGCCAGCTCGCTCTCGATCAACTCTTGAAGGCTTTTGTCGTCCGTGTCCAACTCGTTACGGGTGTTGTTAGTCAGGATTAGATCGTCCTCGTCGTCGTTGCTCTCGCACAACGATATTAGTTGCTTGTTACTCGCGGTTATGTTATCCAACTGGATCAAACCGTTGTTAGATTGAACGCTACACACCTCGCTTGCTGTTTTGCTACTTACTACATTGATCGATTTCTTGGTCGCCACCTCCGCCATTATGGCGCGCCTGGATCGTCGGACAGTCGCACCGTGGACACCTGTGATCAAACGAACCAATTTTATTATAGAGGAGAGAAGAGAATTCGGAGGGGGGAAAGAAGAAAAGAGGAATCTTTTCACGTTTAAAATGATTTTTCATCCGCTAAGTATTTCGTTGATATATTGGAAAGTCTATATCCGTTGTTTTGGGCGATATTTTATATAATAAAGTAATTGGCAAGATGCTTGTCTTAACCTGCTCTTACATTCATCGTCTATTATTCTTATTTTTCATCTTCTTCGCGCTTCTACATCTCTATATTTTCCTTCTCTCTATCGTCAATTTCTCAATTAGAATGGAAATAATTCTCGTTATTCGATAACGAAAAATCAAATTCATCTTCGCTCGAACCAATTCTCGGATTAAAGTGTAGTCCGATCACGGTCCGATTCGAGATCAGAAAAGAAAATCTAATCGTTCGATACTACATTATTCTACCCTTTATAACATTGTAAAGAGCTTAGGAATCTATTCGTGAAGCGATATTTTAAAAGAAACTAAGCATAAATAAATATTGTTCGAATTGGCAGGAGAGTCATCATTGGAGCGCAAAGGGTCAAATCAATCGAAGCAGGCAAGATTCGAGCGAGAGAATTTTGAATCTCGAGATGGACGAGAAGGAAGGAAGAAATCGCGTAGCTGCGATTACTCGATTTTATGGTTCGAGTAGAGACACCATAAAGCGAACGAAACACGTTCGTTGGACTTCTCTCTGAGACCTCCAGAGAAACTCTCCCCCTTCTTGATTCCTCTTATTGATTCGCGCGATGCAAAATGACGGATGAAACGCCGCCGCTTCTCGAAAGAAGAATCATCTTCATCGAGGGATACCGATCTTTCTGCTCTCTCGACTCGGCGAAGGGGTGGCGCGTAACAGGAAGAGGAGGTTTGATTCGACGGAATTAGCCACCGCGGCGAATTTCGATTCTGGACGAAAGTGCAAGCTCGTTGTGCAATTACGCAAGCGTTCTTTATGCGCTGTTCGTCCTTTGGAAGTCACGATTATATTAATATCCATCCAGCGTGGATTTGGTGGATGTGATTTGCGTCGCTGCATAAACATCCGCGATCCAAAGATTGCGAAAATATGTGGAGGGAGGGGAGAGGCGAAGACGGAGAAGTGGATTCTATTCTTAGCTCGTCCCGGATTCGAGTGGACAACGTGAGAAACGAGCAATCCTTCTCGGACGACGGGGGGAGGGGCCCGTTGAATTCGAATTCATCGGGCCTCGAGTCGAGAGGAACACGGTGGAAAACGGTTGCAGAAGCAACGGTCGGACGTGGTGCCAAACACCGACGTGGAGTTGGATGCGTTCCCCCTTTCTTTGGGTGCGTAAACATCGGCGATCCAAAGATTATACGAAAATATGCGGAGGGAGGAGGAGGAGGAGGAGGAGGAGGAGAAGTCTATACTTAGATTGCTCCGTATTTGACGAACAACGAGAAACGTTGTCCTTTGCATTCGGGGGAGGGCAACGCAATTTGATTCCGAGATTCTTCCCTCCTCCGTGTCCGAGTCGATTTGATGAGAAGGTCCTCCTCGAAATTAACGGAAGACCACGGTCGTATGGAACTCAGGAAGCGGTTGCAGCGGTGCCGCGTTGTTGGCCGCCAAGCCAAATCCTCCTATTATTAGCCATTCCGTGGGTCGCGTATTTACGTGGAATGTATTTCGAAAATGAAATCTGAAACTGCTCAAGGATACGAGCGAAGAACCAGAACTTCCTGGACTTCCATCTTGTTTCTCGCGAACAACGAGAAATTCCAATTCCCCGAATCTTCGGTTAAATTCGGTCGCGTTTGATTCGCGTAACGATCCATTCCGATCTTCCCTTTAAATCTCTGTCGCGTGCAGTTTGTTCCGGGATCGTTCCCGAATGGGGGAAAAAATTTTATGGACGAGAGGAGGGAGGGGTTAATCGATGATCGTCCCGCTCGTTAAAGTCGGTCGTGGTTGGTCAGGCTGTCCGAAGAATACGACGACACGTATCCCTCCTAAATACGATAAATTAGCGGGTGCGAAACGAGTGGTGGGACGCGGCGCGGTCGAGTGGACGTAATACAGGGGTTCCTAAATGTCTCTTTAATGGCTGCAATTACGGTTCCGTGGTCGGGCCGCGCGGGCCGTTTTTAGCGGATCAGTCGACAAAACAGTCGCGGAACCGTATGTTGACCTAAAGTGGTCGTTAAGGAATATCTAACTGTCTCGTCAACGTCGATTTATTATAACGTTACGTAGTTGTCCGAGTTTATCGAGATGACACGACCGGATAACTGACACGAGTGCCTCGTTAGAAAGTCGCTCGCTCTCGCGAAAAGCGTATTCCGAAAACGATTCTGTACTACATCGAGACGATTCTTACTTTACTACTTCTCGAAACGAATCTTCTGTCCTGTCCCTCCCTCCCCTTTTTCTTTTTCTCCTCGGTTGCGCGTCGAAAAATTCTTGTCAACGGCGCAACAGCGGAATTATGATTTATATAAACAGAGAAAGAGAAGGGTACGGCCCGATTCTGGCGTAAACTAATCGTATACCGCGCCGCGGTAAAATTAGAAAGTGGCCAAGGCGCGCATGCGCCGGTGCCACGGCGTCCCCGCATCGCGCATGCGCGCCCCTTTTTCCACGCTCCTATACCGATGATATTTAAAAGCGCGAAGAACGCTTTCGAGCCTGTTGTCGTCGTGCCTCTCCGCTCTTTCGCGCCGGTGTCCGTTCCATTCGATCTTCCTTCCTCCTCGCTTTCTTTCTCTCCTTCTAGTTCCCCCTATTCCCTTTCTTTTCCTCTCCTCCTTCCACACGTTCGTCCATCTTTTTTCTCCGCTTTCGCTCCATCTCTTTCACGGCTACGCGCTTACCCGTGCAAACGATCTCTCTCTCTCTCTCTCTCTCTCTCTCTCTCTTTATTCTTTTCTCCCGTCCCTCTCTTTCGGTCGGCGTTTCTCCGAGGTCGTTCTTCGGGTTCACGACCGGGACTATAGGATCCCCTTCTCTCTTTCTCCCGGATCGCGGCTAACTCTCTCGTTTCAACCTCTCCTCTCTATTTTTAGAATGACACACTACCGCGATTTAACGAGGCTCGGATCGAGGCTCTCCGCCGCGCCGCAGCCGGGAAATCCTCTGCCCAAAAGCGGTCGCGAACGAAAGCGACAGCGCCACTTTTCGTTTCGATTCACGCGACGTTCCCTCCGCGTTCCACCACCCTCGATTCTCGTTTTCAACGTCGTGCGCCGTGATTGTCGATAAACGGCCGCCGCGCCCGTCGCGTTTCCCCGCCGCGCTTCGTCAAAATGTCGTAAAAATAAAATTCTCCGGCGAAGAAAGGGAACGGTTGCAAAAGAGAATAACAACGTTCATTTTTCCTTTCGATTTATCATGTTCCATAATCGTCGATCAACAGACCAACTCGTCTCCAACTCGCTTTTTTTTATCTCGTTCCTCTGCGATTCTCGATATACAATCGTTGCAACTTTTTCAAGAGGATCATCTTTTCAGAGCAGTTGCCTATGTACAGGCGTCATTTCGTAAAAGAACGAATCTCTCTTTGAAGCGATTCCTTTAATTTCGTTCGATCTAGAAAACGCATCTGAACATTTTCGCGAAAAAACGTTTGGAAAAATCTTCAATCGAACTAATCTCACCTATCTGAAATACAAGTTTTTAATTCGCATCGAAGGACAAGTTTGGAGTCGGAGAATCGATGTCAACTTTTCGAACAATGGAAAGGTGGTTCCTTCCTCCGTTCTTGGGGAGAAGTGGTTCTCGTAATTAAACCACGACGACGAGGGGACGGAGTGCACAACTAGACGGAGTAGAGAAGTCTGGCCAAACGAAAGCGCAAGGCTCGGCCGTAAATTGCAGTATCATGCAGTGCATTTGCACGATGATTTCGGGTCGGTTGGTGGGTGTCGAGGGTGTCTACGCTCTTTTGTTCCGTTCCTGCGCGCCCACTCGGAGTGTTGCAACCGCGTTATAATTGCGCCAATTCGCGCCCCCTCGTCCAGTTTCCTTCCTTCCTTCCCGCGAAATTTTCTTCCGCCAAATAAATAATTCGTTCCAACATCGACGTTCGATTATCATCGTTGCGATGTGAGATAAAACGACACGCTCTTATCCTCTCCTTATTCGAACAATTTACAATTTGCATATATTCATCTCTGGCGAACTCTGGAAGGAACGAATATATAATTAATAATAATAATAATAATAATAAAATACGATATACTTATAATTTTAAAAGCGTTTTCGCGTCTTTCGCGAATCGCAGAGCTGGAAATACCGATCGACAAGTGCGAATATTTTATTCCAGCAAAAAGAAAAAAGGAAGGAAGGAAGGAAGGAAAGAAGGATTGATTGATTCGTATCGAGGAAGGATCGTTGAAGCAAGTTATTCAATTAGCGCTCATTTAATCGGACGAATTTACGTAAGTGGAATCGATGCGGCGAAAGGGATCGATTACCTTGTGTCGTTCCATGGATTTATCAAACCGCAAGCACCTGAGACCCCGCGAGAGCTACGTAATCGATAATGGAAACTTCGCTTCCTCGATTCGTATCTCGATACGTATCCCTCCCTCCCTTGCCCCGTATTCGTATTTCTGGCCCGCATGGAGGAAACTTGGACCCAGAAATAGAATACGTGGCCGATGCAGCGGGTCGAGAACCACATAAATCCGTTTCCAAGGAATTATATCCAAATTCGAGCCGAGATTCGTTCCAATTCCAAACCGGCCGATTTCGACACGCGGAAGTCCTCGACAGAATCGGCTCTATTCCACGCTTTGTGGATGAAATCTCTTCGAAAATAGTGGCGCGGATATTGATCGATCCTTTTCTCGGATAGATCGGATCTCGAAAAAAGGATTCAGAGTGAAGGATCGGTCGAACAGCTGACGAATCGCGTGCAAAGAGGTTCAATGGGATATCTAATCGGACGGGGAGGCGACTCTTCTTATCTCCTCCCTAGAAATAACTAGTATCTGATTACTAGACTAGAACAAGCTACTACTCGATAATATCTCATCGACTTTCTCCCTTTTTAATCCCGCTCTTCTTCTTTTCACCGCCCTCTTCGTTTATCCGTGAAAGTAGCGTTTTCAAAATATACGTCTCGAAAAATCCATAATCCAAATCTCTCTCCATTCCATCTATCTATCCTAGAAGTCTAAGGAAAGTCTTACTGGTCCCGATAAAAATTTCTCAACGTCCACGCATCGATGAAAAATGTGTGACCGTTTCAAAAGGGGAGGAGAAAAATGGGGGGAAAGCGGAGGAGATTTATCCGGAAGCTGCGTGCAAAGAATCTTCCGCGTGCGCGCGAGTGCGTGTTGCGCGTTTTCACTGCAATCCGAGTTGCAGAAGGCGCGGCCCGATCTGTCGCGGTGTCCCCTTACAGATTTCTATGCAACTATAATTAGGTAACTGACACCGGTCCTCTGTGGAATCCCTGTTAGCCGCGAAGCTATGCCGGCGCGGAAAGTGGCGCGAATATTTTCGGCGCGAGGAAAGCCGAAATTAAACGCGCACCGTGGCCGCACTTTTACAACCGCGCGAAGCGTATACTTAACCAGCACCAGCCTCTTCCTCTTCCTTTCCTCTCTTATTTCTTCCTTCCTTCCTTTCTTCTTCTTTTCTTCTTCCGCTTCTTCTTCCTTTTCCACTCGCTCGCCCGGCCAAAGAATCTCTTTTCGATTCGAATCGATTCTCTCTTTCTTTTTTTTTAATGTTTCGCGGGAAATTTAAAAATGTGTAAAACATGCGCGAGAAGAAAAATTGGTCTATCTATATATCCAATTTTCGAGAATCTTTTGGAGAGGATCCTTCTTTTCATTCGATTTTTGCCTTCCGTCTCTTCTTCGCTTCGACACCGAACGAAATATCGTGGAGGCCAAGATTCGAGGCCAAGAAACGAGAGCAGTTTACTTTTCGAACTATTTGCGAATAGTGTTAAACCTGATACGCCGTAACACTATGGATTTAATGGAGAAATCTGTATATATATTTCCGTAGAGGCGTGGAGCAGCACATATATATATATATATATAAGAAAAATCGTTTGGCTTCGCGTCAAGTATTTGGAGAACGAAGAAACGTTTAGGGTTTTCGTGATAAAAATGGCGCGGGAATGTAAACGGGGAGCATTTCCTCGAGTAAACACGATATACCGTTTGTTGCGCGGGACGAATTGAAAAATAATTACATTGGACGATTTGTAGGACCGATCTCGGTTCGAGACTTCGGTTCCGGGTGAATTTGGTCGAAGCGATTTGGCCAAGCGAATTCTGTTCGCCGAGTTACGGCGGAGAGCAAGTCGCCTTAATGAAGACGGAACGCTGTTTCGCAGAAGCGTGACAAATTTATCCTCGCGGCAACGCTGTTCGTTATCGTGATTAATAATCGTGCAACAATGATCGCGAACGTTACGAGCCATCGAGAAGGAGAGCGAGGGATGATTCTGGACAATTGCCTCGGCAGACGGCCGACGTCAGCTCGCAGCCTGCTCGCTTCCCCGATGTTCCTTCCATATGCTGCTGGTGTGTCGGGTCAGCAAACCGAGCTTAACGAGAGCGAAAAATCCCGCGGAGAATCGTTCCATTAGAGAAATATTCGCTCTCCTCGAGGAGGGTTCTTTGTCCTGTTCGAGGGGATGATGAGTGGTGAAGGGCGGAGATTCGCGATTTTCATCCAGCATTCGCTTCGTTCAACGCGGCTCTCCGAATTATCCATATTCAATTTCGAATTTCTTTTTCATCCACGCTCCAAATACGGATCGAAGTTCGAAAATTTAAAGTTTCGTTTTCGTTTCGTTGTTGAAATATCCTCTCTTAATTTCTTTCATGAGTAGTGGTAGGCGAGAGGTAGAAGTTTGTTTCGTCCAAAGCGTTATTCCCACTATCGACGATCGAATTTTTGATATTTGAAATTAAATCGTATCGTGAATCGTCTAAAAAGTTGGCATAGTCGTTTGAAACGGTGGGTAGAGAGATTTATCGCGGATGATCGAGAAACTTGCAGATATATTTCGCCCCTCTCGAGCGGCATCGAGCTTCCCTTTCCCGTTTGATACGTAAATTTCGCGGCCCGCTGCGCGCCAGGATCGCGCACATTTGCATTTAATGGAGTATTTTTTCCGTAGCGGGAGGCCCGCGGAGATTGGATCGGCTCGTAACCACGAGCCAATAAAAATGCAAAGGCTCTAATGCTCGAGTTACAATTAAAAAAAGCGAGCTTTTTCGATAACCTCGACGTCAATTTCGTTTTTTAACGAAACGAGCTCCTCCTCCTTCGATCGAGAGGCTTGCTCCCTCGTCCGCCAAGATTCACCAGGAACCGCAAAGGGAGCCAGGTAACCGCAATTAACAGGCCAATCGACTCGATTTCACTTTCCACGCCTTCCCCTCCCCTACAAAACACCAGGATCCCCGCGAGTTTCCTCTTTGAAGACCTTCGAAAACCTCAGACCTTCCACGTTCTCGTATCTTTCTGCTGTTTCTCAAATTTCCACCCAACTCAATATTAACCAGACGTTACATTTCTGCTATCTCTCCGCCTATCTCTTCACTTGCAAGCTCGAGAATTCCATTTTTTTTTTCCCTCTTTTTTTCAAAAAGAAATACTCCTCTCTGAGCTGGAATTTCTCCCAAATTCCCATCCAATCGATATTGCGATTATTAATCAGAATTACATCTCTGCCCCCGTCGCCTTCGCTCTTCTTGAAGTTCTTGAAGAAAAATTCCATCTCTACCGAAGAAGAAACTACTTTTTTTTCAAAGTTTTTTAGGGGATACAGTTTTCCTTTTTTTTTTTTTTTCTCGAAAAGAAATACGATCACGGAACGAGTTCTCGGTTTTTCACGAGAGGCCGAGAGGCGGACTCGGGGGATAAAGAAGAGAGGCGAGTGGAGAAGAGGATGGCGGGTGAACGACCCGAGAGGGAATCGGTATTCGCGGCATTCCACCGAGAACGATGAGGAGGATGACCGAGTAGTAGCTCGCTCCCTCGATTATCCTCCTCGAGCTGCTACACCCCACAATGAATGAGAAGAGAATTCGCCTTTCTTTCTTCCTTCGTGAGTCGCCAAGGTCACCGGAAGTCGCCACGAAAATTAACCTGCTTCCCCACCGGAGATCCTCAACTCAGGCAACACGCGATCCTCGGATTCCTTCGTCTCGTTCCTTTCTCGAGCTCGTGCTCGGCCGAGAATATTTTTCCTTTGAATCTACCTCCTTTTTTTTTTCAATTTTTTCAACCGGGGATCATTAAAATTATTGCCGCAAACTCTATTTTACCATTTTCCAAAAATGGCTTTTGTAAAAGCCATTTCGTAGAGGAACAAGAAGATCTAGGAATAGTCGGTCTTTATTTATCCTGTGATGAAATCCGGCGCAAAGAAAATAACGAAACTTCTTCTCCCGATTTCTTGGACGTTTCGAGATCGTTCGGACGGCACATGTGCAAAAACAAACGATGAAATCGAATCCTAATCACCAACCAACCTCTCTACGAATCTCTACGCCTAAAAACTTTTCTTTTTCTTTCAATGTAATCGCCCGATTCTTAATTATCTTCGATACATCCGGAAACTACACGGCGCGAAACTCGGTTATTTACTCGTCGAGTTGCTCGTGAAAGTATCTTTGATGTTGCGTTAGATCGCGCAATTTCGCCTAGGAGGCCTGGCTGCAACAACGCCGGTTGTTGTTTTTAAACTTTAAACCGTTGTGCAAAAGGGTAATTTATGTGGAAAAGATCTGGCTCCGTGTTATCTTTCCGATGTTGTAACGCGTGGCGTGGCCAGCCAGGACTACCGACGAGTATTTATTTTCATCGGAGAGGCGAGATCCGCATAGGGAGTGAGCACACAACGGGTGACCACGTGTTACGTTCTGCAGCTGCAGTTCACATGGCCGCCGAGAAAGTCACCGTTCCGTTGCATTTGTGGGTAACGCTCCATTATCGCGCCATTATTGTATCGCGCCTTCTTTCTCTTATATGTATATATATATATATATGTTCTTTATTCGGTTCAAATTGTTCCAATCTCTTCAAAATTGTTCCTCCAATTTTTTTTTGACGAACAACTGTTTGAGATTCTTAGGGGAAATTTTGGTTTTGGTTTCCAAAGCAATCGCTGTATACGATACGTTTGCTACTTCTTCGATCTTTCAGATTTCTCAGTCCTAGGGGAAATTAATAAATCAATTTTTCCCTATCAAATTTTCTCAAAAGAAAATACGCGATATCTTAACTTTCTTTATTCTCTACGATTGAATTGAAATTCCTAGGGGAAATTTTTCTTTGCTCGCGAACGAAACGTAACGTTTCCATCCTTTCGAAACTGGAGATGGATCATCTCTTGATTCGATTCCAGTTGAAATTTCTGGGGGAAGATTAATTTTGCCGAATTGCGAGATTTTAACGATTTACAAATCGATTTACAATTTTCTTCTCTTCGAAGAAGTCGCGACTTTTCATCCTAACTTTCTTTGTCCCCTGCAATTATTCAAATTCCTGGGAAAAATTTTGTTTCGCAACGCAACATTTCCATCCTTCCCATTTATCGAAAATAAAGAAAAAAAAAAAAGTTACAAAAAACTGGACCATCCCTCGATTATCCCTCGTGGAATAACGGAATCGAGTTCCAAATGTTTCCAAAATATTCGTTTCGTCGCCAATTTCCCCTCCTCAGATTCTTCTCCCTTCTTCCTAGGGGAGAATTGGTTTTTGAAGAACGTGACGCGACGCTGCGAATGAGCGCGATGTGTTTGCGTTGGTTGTTGCGATACGAACGTGGAGCAATTACTTTCTTCTCTTGCCGATTAAACGAGCGGAATTGAGTGGATTGCGGGGAAACGGGAGAACTCATTTCCTCCGGAACACTGGCGAAGAATGCGCGCACGATCGTAACTACCTCCATCGGAGCAAGACGAGCAATCGTTACGCCGCCAGGGGATTTAATGAAGCGAGGTCGGTCCGGATCAACGTCTCGCTTAAAAGTTAACTGCGGCCCCAACTTAAAGATCTCGCGTGGAAGAAAAAAAAGACGACCTTGGGAAATTATCTCGAGAAAGAGGAACAAGAAATCGAGCAACTTCGATTATGAATTACCATTCTCTCGTGGAAAATAAAAATTGCTAGAAATATTTCCATAAACGAGTACTTCCATCATTCCAATATATATTCTCCTGCTGTATATAATAATACGTCTCCTCGATTGGTAAGCAAAGTAGTTATTTGTGCGAATTGAAACTTTTGTCGGAACGATTTGAATATAGAAATCTGTTTAGTTGATTTTATTATAATATATATATATAATACGGAAGATTAACCTCACTCTTTCACGTGGAATTTCCTATAAAATTCCTTTTTTCCAACCATTTGGCTCCCCTCTTTCTTTCGATTTCAAAGCAGAGGATGCCCGCTTTTTTTAATCTCGTTTTAAACGGTTGCGTTAATGGAGGGAAGTCGAGTAGCGGTTCGGGCGGAAGGGGGAAAGAGACGGGGGCGGGCGAAATTGTGGCAAAAAGCGCGGACGTCGAAAGCTTTGTATGGAAAACAAGGAGGCGGCTCTGAGAATTTTCCCGCGGCCGCCTGCGCAACGCCTGAATCGGCCGATTTCAACGTTCGGTTAAATAGCTGCCCATATAAATATAAATAGCCGGCTGTCCTCGATTTCTCGATGAGGCCAGAACCAGCTGGATGCCGAGTGCTACTCGACATTCTCGCAGATGCCTCCTCCCAGTGTATACAACTGCTTCGATTCAGTGATCGAAGAGGCGAAAAACACGGCCGTTCACCCATTTGTCTCTTTCGACCCGGCCACTCGTCTGGCCAATCTCTTCGATACACGCGAATCCAATACCACGGGACAACAAAGGGGAACTTTGTGGAAAGGAGTTGGAAATTGTTTTCATCGGTGGAAACAAGTTCCGTCAAATTTTACAATTAGATTTTTTTAAACTTGAGAAGCTCCTTCGATTTTACGCAAGAGAAATAAATAACGCATTGCAAAAAATCAGAAATATTTTACCCGTCGAAAGAAGCGATTGATTATTTCTCTCGAAGAAAAGGTCGCTCGCGAGGAAAGTTTCGAAGTTAAAAAGTATTTCGATTTTTGACAAGACGAGATTTAAAGAACGTTATCGAGGACAATCATCCCGATTTTCGTCCGTCTTGGACAATTTTTCGCGGTGAACTCGTGAAAGTAGCGAAACTTCGCCACATATCGATATTATTCCGTCCAGCTCCTCGGCCAGGCGGATTGCACAACCCTCGGAAACTCGTGGATCTAATTTTATTCGCCGCGCTACGATTTCGACGCGTTACAAGCCTTAATGAGCGACGGTAAAGCAAACAGGGAAATTCCAGAGCAGTGTTTACACCGTTGATAAATTACCGACCGGACAAGCGAGTCGCGTGATCGTTAACCAGGCCCGTTATATTAATCATCTTTTTCCACCGCGCGTTTGTCGTGTAGTGCAGCCATTTCTCGAGGAGGAACGTCGTTTTGATCTTCCCTCTTATCGATTGATATATATCGAGTCGTCGCGACATTTTAAAACGTCTTAAACTTTATTCTTTTGTACTAATTTTTTCACTAATGTTTCTTTATCTGGAAATGCAATTTTCTCAACGAGGGATACGTTGATCATTTAACATCTCAGTAATAACAGATATGTCTTTCGAGCAAATACTTTCGATTTCACCACCCGGAAGCACGGACGACGCTCCAATACTGGTTTAAATTTTCAAAGTCATCCCGATAAAACAGAGATTTGCAACAACTGTTTTGAACGGCCAAACTTTCGCTTGCGCGCAATTTCTCCACCATCAATTTTTCAATAAAACTGTAGAGATCCTCGATTATATAATCTTCTTTTCCCGTCGAGTCGTCGAAGAAAGATAAAAATCTTTGATAGAAACGGTAGAAATTCGACGTAATCGCTACGCGAGAACTCACCCGGTTGCTTAAGAATCGTAAAAATAAAAAAAATAAAAAAAAGGAATCGCGCGCGTGGGACGACGATACCGGAAACCTCTTGCAATCCTCTCTGGCCATTATATCGTTCCGATGAATCTGCAAATTCAGAACCTGGATGGAAACAGGTTCGCGCCTACATTTCCTTCCACGTCCTTCCACGTAATCATCGTGTTTATTCGCGCATTGGGACACATTTGACGAACACGTTTCGATTGAAATCGAAGGTTACGAGATTTCAAGAGAGGTGGTTGCGTAACGTGGAGCGAAATTGTAGCGCGAGGTTTGCAAACGAGGAGAAAACGGAGACTGGAGAAAAAGAATTGATCGTAGAGAATCGATTTGCTTTTAATTTTAGAGAGAGAATATATCGAGAAAGCTGGCTATATATATATACGACGATTGGCCGGCCTTTGTCTCTTTTTCTCAGTTTCGCCATGTGTCGTTTTAACGAAATTTTCCATAGGAAAATTAACTTGGAGCAACGTTGCTCGAAGAGAATTTGTATTATATAACTTTGTGTAAAAATTGTGCAAGGACGAAGCGTACAAGTCGTTTATCGAACGATTGATGTATTGTGTAGAGTCAATGACGTTTTAAAATTAGAAGAGTCTTTAAGTCGGCTAATTGGAGATGGTCTAATAATAAAGTCGTCGAGCGTCGACCGAGCATCTATTAAGCGATACGAAAGTAATTTTACGTTTCGAAAAAGAAAAAAAAAAAAAACAAAAACATCTTTCGTATTAAATTCCTTCCTTCCTACTTTTTACATCACCCTGCGTACAATTTTGTACGATTATTATACTCGAGGCGAAACGAACACGGATTTTTTTTCTCAATCGCGTCGTCGTGCAATCTCACAAGTCGATCGAACTCCTCGATTCTTTGCGAATCAATCGACGAGGACCGATTGTAACAGTAAAGCGATGAATCGTGTATCGTGCACAGCTTGGAATCTCTTTGGAAGACGAGGAAAGAACGCGCGATTCGCAATCCGATTAAACCAGTCGCCATTCCTGCTTTATCCCGTTTCTTCCGTTTGAAATTCACACCCGCCACGATTCCGTTAGAGAAGAAGATTCCCTGGATACCGTTGCACTTTTCAATAGATCGAGTAATAAGTTGTAAGAAAATCAACGCTCCAATTAGACGAGCAATTACGGTGTTCAATGTTTTAGTTGCGGAGTAGATAGTTTCGTTATTTATTTTCCCCGGCTCCGTAGCCAATATATTTCTCGTTCTGCGTATAAAATATTCTACATTACGTTCCACCATTAAACTCGATACCAGGCCATTTCCAATTTCCAAATCCACGTTTCGACGACCCACTTTATCCGAGAAATTTGACGAATCGTTTTCATTATTTCTAAAAATCATTGATATCAATCGCGATTACTTCTCGAGGATGATTCTCCAAACTGGATGTAATATTTTCTTCGAAGAAGCTGAACAAGCAAAGTAATCGTAAGAATTTCGGATTAAGACGAGTTTGTTGAATTTTTTATTACGCGATACTTGAGAAACGCTTGCGAGAAAATAGGAGTGGGTGAGACATCTAGCGGGGATCGTCGAAACTGCGTAGATCCACGCGGTATAAATTAGAATTGGAAGAAGGCGTTCTGTCCCGCGACGATACAATAGAATTGGCTTGGTTGGGGGCAAAGGAGGAAAAAGCTGTGCAGGAAGTGGAAACGATAGAGACGTGGTGGTGCTTTACTCCGCTGCAAGCCGCGGAGGTTATCGTCGATAACACTCGCGGTGACCCACCAGCTCGATAATTTCCCCCGCCCGGCCAACCCGTTTCCGTGAAATCTCAATCGTTCACGCTCAAAATTGATTTATTCCCCTTTGTTCGAAGGGAACGGATCGAGATCTGGGTCGAGCCCGTGCTTTTTACGACCTGGCTGCTCGCCGCTTTCGACTCGTGGCCTCCCTTAATGGCGCGTTTGCACAGTGAAGGGTGTTCCACTGTGAGAATTTACAAAGACACAAGCCGTTTAACCGAGCGGACGATTAACGCAAACGATCGAAACAATTCAATATTTTCCGTTTAACGCTTGCGTAACGAACTTAATCGTCCCGCAGACCGATCGTAAATCAACGCGAACGCGAACGAACTTCGATCTCCAATTATGAACGTGCACTACGATTTCATGGCCATTTTCCAACAAACGTTCTCATCTTTCTGGATCACTTTTACTACCGTTTCTTATTCTTCGTCTTATTCTTCACAACTTCGAACTTCATCCGAACGTTCTGTCTCTCGATGAACAACAAGATTTACAACGAGGTGATCACAAGAGATGAAGTTACGATTTCTCTTCCGAAACATTTATAAAGGAAGAGGAATCGAATACGATAATCGCAAGAAAAGTACTCCATCTGAAAATTCCTTTTTTCATCGTTCTTTCATAACCGATCTTTCTCGAAAGTTCCTCCAATCTCAACTTTCAACTCTCCTTATTTTCGCGACAAATGATCGTGTCATGGCGTTCGAACACGCTCGTAAACGCGTGGATCCGCTTCATCGATCGACCGAAACTTAAAAAGCTGCCGATCTCAACCGATCTTGCTTTAATCTAACGATCGAGATTCCCACGAAACGAGGGAGTTTAAGGCTCGTTTGAAATAAATATGCCGAATCGACGGATTTCCGGCATAACGATTTCGATCATCGTTTAAAAATCGTATCGATAATGGAGCACGAGCCCGAGGGGATCGAAGCGACGCGGAATACCTGGGAAAGAGAGGACACGGCCGAGCCGGGCATCTTGGCCTGCTGCTAAGATTAATCGAGAGGCTCGAGGAGAACAATCGCTGTCGGATGAATATCGTGATCGTCGAGTGGAGCCACGGCCGCGGAAAATGATACTCCTCGGGTAATGAGACGAGCCGTGGAGTCGTTTCGCTGGTATCTCTCGATGCGTGTTGGAGGAAGAGGAAACTCGATCGTCCGTATTTACCAGTATTTTTCCTAATTTTTTCCTTTTTCTTTCAGCCAACGTCATTTATTTACATAATTACTCGAAGAGTCTCCCTCTTATTCCTCTTCACTCGTCCATTTGTCCGCTTGTTCTCTTTCTTGAATAAGAAACACACGGGTACGGGAGAAGCTCGGTTGGGTATGAATTTTTAGTGCTCTTTAGTGCGACGCGAGAAAAGAAAGGAGAAGAGAGAAATATTATTAAGCATTCTGTTCGATTCAAAGATAACGATTCGTAAAAGCAGAACGACCGGAGCCCGCGTATCGGGAAAGGAAAATGCTGGCGTGGAAAAGAATTTCTATTCGGGCAACGGCTCGTGAAATTCCATTAACGAACCTCTCCATTGAATTAACGCGTTATCTTTCCCAAGTATCGCGTTGATTATTCGCTTGGACCAGCGTTCTTCGACCATTCTCCTTCCGCGGTCTCGTGATCGCATGATGGAGCACGCGCGCGCGCTGCACATACGTATGCGCAACGGATCCTCTCCACGGAGCCACGTACGCTCTATCGAAACGGAGGAATCGAGCGGCCGTGAACGAGGCAACGATCTGGTGAATCGAGCCGAGGAATGCGCGTTACTCGATTCGAGAGTGTCGCTTCTTCGCGAAAAAAAAAAAAAAAGAACAAGAGGAAAAAAAAAACTACTACTCACTTTTTTCTTCTCGCTTCTTCACGCGTGCAACGCGATCGATCGAACGAACCGAGTTGAAAAGAGTTCTTTGTGAGCTCTGACCGATCTCGATCGATCTCTTCGACTCGGTTTTTTCTTTTTTTTTTTTTCTTTATTCGAAAATACACGCGCTATAAATCGCGCGATAAGCGATAAGTGGCGTGGAATGGATTTACAATGCGCGTCGAGTTGTTTTTTCGAACTCGAACTTTTTTTCTTCTTTTTTTTGACTCGAGCGCACAAAGAGCGCCTTTTGCTCTCGCGCGTTCGTTTCCCGAATTTAATAACGTCTGGCTTCTTACTCTCCTCCTTCTCTTCCAAGTTGTCGCAGTGAAAAATATTATTCCAGTCACGGTGTCGCCTCGTTCGTTCATCGACGACGCTTTATTATTTCGTGCTTAAAATTCTTCGGGAATAATGGGTTTCTTAAAGACATCCGTTAATTACACGCCCGGTCAATGTATGCGATTACGAGAGAGAATTTTCCTTGGTTATTAAATGCGCTTTCTAATTGCCGCGGTGTATGTACACGCAAATTCCTTTATCCATCGTATCTCGATCTCGATTGCTTCTCGAATCATCTTATCTTATCTCGACGAAAATCCTTTTCCTAAATTTGTTAATTTATTATATACGTTGTTCGAGCCACTTCCGATTTCGATCTTATACGATCATTAACCACCGCTCTCTCGTCCATCTAAAATCGAATTATCTCAAGAAAAATTCTATTCCTAAACGCGTATTAATTCATCCTCGAATCTTTATTTATTTTCTTCGAGATTATAATCACCGCACTCTCGTCTAAAATCGAAAATCGAAGATCAATCTTATACACTTGCTCCTCCAACCATCTTATCTTATTTCATCAAAAATCCTGTTCCTAAATTTATCAATTTATCCTCGAAATTACGTTGTTCGAGTCATTTCCGATTTCGATCCATACGAGATTATAACCACCGCTCTCTCGTCCATCTAAAATCGAATTATCTCAAGAAAAATTCTATTCTAAACGCGTATTAATTCATCCTCGAAATTACGTTGTTCGAATCATTCTCAATTTCGATCTCTCGAATCTTTAGTAATTTTCTTCGTGTACGAGATTATGATCACCGCACTCTCGTCTAAAATCGAAAATCGAAGATCAATCTTATACACTTGCTCCTCCAACCGTCTTATCTTATTTCATCAAAAATCCTGTTCCTGAAACTTATTAATTTATCCTCGAAATTATATTGTTTCAATCATTTCCAATTTCGATTCCTTTACTAATTTTGTCCGTGCACGAGTCTATAACCACCGCATTCTCGTCTAAAATCGAATCTTATACACTTGCTCCTCCAACCATCTTATCTTATTTCATCAAAAATCCTGTTCCCAAAATTTATTAATTTACCCTCGAAATCACGTTGTTCGAGCCATTTCCGATTTCGATTCCTTTACTAATTTTGTTCGTAATTTTAGACTCTCGTCTAAAATGGAAAATGTAAGATCATCGATCATCATCGAGAATGGAAACGCGAAAGAAACGCTCGTTTCTCGCGGCAACGATTTTCCAGATCGAAATTAAATCCCTCGCCAAGTGGTTAATGGGTTAAAGCGTGGCCCCAAGCTCGGCTCGGCCTCACTCGGTTTCCGCGTGCCTAAATTTAAGCGCGCCGGGAGATGTAATAACCGTGCACGCCGTTTTACGCTATCCGGGATTCCGAATAAGAAGCGACGCAACCGGCCTGTTACGCGGCTTTGAACCGATGCCAGCTACCTTTCTGCGATTCTTCGAATCGCGCCAAGGTGCGACCCGCGCCGTGGAGGAACGTTCCCGGCCTTCCCAGTGTCTAACACTCCCGTTTTTCCTCCATCTTCGTACAGGAATTCGCACTCTGTCCCTGACCAGGGATTCCTCCCCATTTTCTTTCTCTTTCTTCTGTTTCTCCACGACATCTCTTTGCAATTATTTTTCCAAGCCAATCGCCGATGGTCGGCTTCGAGAGGAGAAGAGTTCCACATTCGAAATCCTAGGCTAATCCTTTCATTCTGGCTTTCACTGGGTGTATATCCAGCCGTTTCGAGTGTCTGAAATTATACCCCGGGACGCGAAGATTGCTTGTAAAATCGCATAGAAATTGAGACCGTCCGGTTCTAGGATGGGATTCTTCTTCTAGGAATGGATAGAAAGTTGGACGAATATATGTATATTCGTCGTACCCGGTAATTCTCGCCGTATCGATTCTGGATCCGTGTTTCTCTCGGCGCGGTAAAAAATCGCCATCTTGGAATTAAAATTTCTTGACTTGGCAGACTCCAGAATCCAATCTTTCGGATGCACGGGAAGAGAAAATGAAAAATTCGAAAAGAACTTTTCCTCGTCTCATCCTTTTCCGCGATTCACGTCGTATTTTTCTTCGAGCTATTTTCTCGATGTGACGCGTGTCTCTTTTTCTAATTTTACTCTTCTTTTCGAGTTCGATCGAAATCGTCCGATCGAATCTCGATCAAGTTTCGCCGATCGAGCGATCGTCGAAACGACGAGGATGGAAAATTCAATCGAGCGCACAACTCATTCCTCTCCTATCGAAATTCTTTTTGGTCGGATCGAGAAAGCGGATGGATCCAGCGTCGGGATCGAGCCTCGTTCAAGGCTATCTAAGCTTCTAACTTCGCGTGTTTACCGACGTCAATAGCAAGCCGTGTAAGCAGACTTCGCTACTTGGCCGGGTGAAATTCGATAGAGGAGATCACGAACGGGTTATTCACGATGAATGATCAATGTGACTTATTGGCCCAGAGAAGATACAAAAACCTTTCCATTCGTTGACCATTCTTCCAACGAGAATTAATTTATTTTTCTCCTCTTTCGATTCTATTATTTTCAACGATTCTTCCAGAAGATTCTTCTTCGAGAAGAATTAACGTTGTTCGAGTTCTTCCTGTTCTTTCTCTTTTTTAACTAATTAACTCTCGTAATTTAATAATTTTCGGATGGGATTTTCATAAATGTTGGAAATAAATTTTTCGATGACCCGTTGGAGGGCTACGTTTTCCGGCTGGTCGCTTCGATGGATTCTGCGGAATGTTCGCGTGACTCACGACGAATACTAGTCGGGCTTCTGGTAGGCCGATTTGGGATTCTCTATATCTCGAAGGTTACCTTGTACATTTTACACAATTATTTTGCACACTTTGTACCTTTTATATCCGTAACATCGCGTTTATCCCGCGTTTTACAGAACACAGTTGGGGATGTCGTTGATACATCGATGAAAAACTGATCTGCAATCGTCACTCGTCGCTATCCCAATTAATAAAACCAACGTCTTGAAATATCTATTTTTCAATATTTTTCGTGCCACCAACGTTTCATCGCTTAAAGTTACGTTTCGATCCATTGCAACGATCGCGCCCGAATCTGAACACGTTGATTCACGCACAAATTGTCGAAATTATGTTTCGAATTAGCCACTATTCCTATAGGAAAAAGAAGAAGAAGAAGAAAAAAAAAAAGAGAGCACAAAGTGTCTCTCCTTATGAATAATGCAGCATCCATGAATCTCCTCCCGGCTAATAGGTGATCCCCTCGGCCAAGAGCCTCCTTTCTACTCCCCGAGAGGCCGAGTGTCGTGACGAGAAACCGTATCTTCCTTCGATTTTATCTTTACGCTGAATCTTTCCACGCGAACAGACGCTTTCGATCTATGCGGGCATGCAAAACGAGAGGGGGGGCATCCCGTCGCTCCGATCCACGGACGAAGATCATTCCTTGCTTAACGAACGTTCGAAATAACCCTAAGATTTCAGTGGCCACCTCCTGTGGCGCCTTCTCGCGCCATTTTTCCTTTTAGACACGAGGCGAACGAAAGATGCGCTTTTCGTCCTCTTTCGTTTCTAAATATATATATTTTTTGAAGTTTCAGTGTAAACTTTGAACGATTTTGAAACTTTTCTCGAAATATCCTGTTCAAGAAGTAGTAGAAAATTGATCGATCAGAGTTGTGCAGAAATTGTTCATCCCTCGTATTTCCACGAGCGTGGGACTCTTGATTTGTTAACAGCAAGAGCAGCGTAAATTTCCCCACCTAACCGTTGAATTATACACCTATAAATTTTTCTATCGTTCAAAGAAGACTTATAAGCGTTTCGTGAAGCTCTACGCGAGCAACTGTTTACGACGATCCGAATTCCACGGCCTCGGAATTGTAAACTTAGAACACGGCGAGGAGAATCGAAACTCCGCTCGAAACTTCACCGCAGAATTCCTGCCTCTGTCTCGAGCCTCAACACGGTCACCGAAATTTTACGATCACCTCTATAAAGTGCGTGGTGGATCCCTCGAGGAACACGTCAAGACGATGACAGAAATTGGACCTGTCTCTCCTGTTTCGGAACGCGGCAAAGCCGAGAATAGATCGTCGAGTTCTGCTCGGTTGCCTACCACAGGCGTATCGGTTGTTACTCGCATTGTCTCCTCTACCATTATTCTTGTTCGCGAGTTTACACATTGCCCGTTGCTTCTGGAGAAGCAAAGGTGTTTCGTTCGGTATTTTAAGACCTTCGCGATAAATCTCGAGCAATACGGTGGCGACCACGCTTCTCTGAAAATCTGATTAATCAACCGAAATTATAATTTTCTTCTTGGATCGTCGCGAAACGCTAATTGCTTAAAATAAATCTTGATTGTCAAATACTCGAATTTGAAATATATTCCTTCTCTATGATTTAAAACAATTTAATTATTTATCTTTGAGCGACCATTTCATACCATTTAACGATTTATCCTCGAACAGATATCGATAACAAGAACAAAAATGTGCATGCAGTTTAGTGTTAAATCGTTGCAAATCTAACGAAACGTTAATTATTAAATTATCCATCCATCCATTGAAAAGGATACGTTCAATTGATATTGAAATATATTGCTTCCTTACGATAAAATTCAATTCAATTGTCTATCTTTGAGCCACCATTTCGTATTTTCATCCTCGAACAGATATGGATAAAATTCGAGAGGCAAGGACAAAGATATCCCACCCGGTGCATGCAGTTTCAGGATTTCGTGGTTGACTCAGCGCGAAATGCTTCCCTTTTGACGAGAACCATTCGAGCCGCCGAAATATATACGGGGTGAGTCACACTATGCACGTGAGTACAGGTGCCCTCTCTCCTCCAACGAATATATCGAGTGAACCTTTGGTGGCCCGATGCACCACGGTAAAATAGATCGACTGCCAACCGGAAGAGACCTTACGCGCTCCATTTGGAACGCGTTATTCACTCGTTTCAAAATAAAACCCCTTCTCTCTCTCTCTCTCTTCGTCTTTATTTTTCACCACCTTCTTCTCTTCTCTCTTTCTCTGAAGAAAAGAACCGACCTCGTTAAAAAACTTATATATGTGAGAGAATAGAGAAAACGAGTTCACCAGTTTCGCGTAGTTTAAGGTATCCAGCCTTAGGTATCTGGGCGGCTCAGAAGCCGTACGACTCGTCTAATGACGTTAAGGGAACTCCGATATCCTCGTTTCACCACCTACCAATATTGGATTCGACGCGCACGGTCCTCTATTTTCTGCCAACTATCCTATCGCCTATCCAAACCTGTCCCGTGCAACGTTTAAATTTCGATTCGATTTACTTGGAGGAAGGGAATCCTCACAAATCGCTTTGCTCGCGTAATCGCTGCGAAAACGGAATATATCGATTGCAAAAGTGTTATAATATTTGGACGATAAGAAGCAAAGATTGATTCGTGTCGTAAACTGTGTCGTTCCACTGTGTGATTCACTTATCGACGCTTATTCGCTTAAATCGTATATAAGTCGTTCGTCGCGAGAATTCAACAGCTCGTGACTTAAAAAACAGGAAGTCGGTCTTGGTATTCCAATTGAAGCTTCATCTCCTCGCTACGTTGGCGTCACTCGCTACTTGATTCTCCACTCTGCCATTGTGCTCGTTTTAAATGTTTAACATCTCGGATACCGAATCCCCTCCCCTCGTTGAAACGAAAAAAGAAAACTTCTCTTCGTTCTCTTCTTTTTTCGAGGCTCGATAAGAATTTTAATTCAAGCGTTGCCTCGAAACGACTTGAACGAGATAACTTTTATCTGTCTATCTTTCATTATATATAGAGATTATATATATTGATATATAATCGTAGAATTGTACGTTTACAGTACATTTAAAATTGATAATTATCGCGATTTTTATCCCCGTATTCACTTTAGCCGACCTGTTCGTCGCGGCAACTGCGCGATTCCGTGTAACGAATAATCGTGGGTCTGTCAAAAGGCGAGTCTGTGCGGCTCAATAAGCCGCCGCCGCATCGAGGAAAAGATCGAGCCGCCCTCGAACAGGCTGCCTGACTAATCCAAACGCTATTTCAGCGCGAATATTTCGCGTATTACACGCGTAAAACTTGACGTCAGGGCCCGGATTATAGATTCATCCGCGCTTTCGAAGTTGGCGGAAAGTCAAGATCCATCGTTCAACCGACAGTGGCATCGACGAATATTAACGAAACATCGGCCAACCATCCTCCGAGACAGAGTAAACAAAGTCCATCCAAGAAAGTTTCTAGGTGCGAAATTCTCTCCCTCCATGTATCGTCGAATCGCGTTAACAGAGGCTGGAAATAGCCGTTCGTGAAACGAACGTTACAAGATCGTCCATCTTGCTCCCTCCTCGATTTCGATTCGCAATTCACGGATCATCAAAATCACGATGATCGAGGTTAACGAAGAGTTTCACGTAGAAACCGGAAGATATTAGTCAGCCACGACGATCTAGCAAAATAACTGCTCTTTCCAATTTTAAACCTTTGGTAACGAATGGATCGTTGGAAGAGGAAAAAGAATCGAATCGTCGATTTTAGGCAATTTCCCCCCCCCCCCAAATTTTTCAAATCTTTGTCATCGAAAATGATCGAAGCGAAGTAAATCTGAATTTATTGGAGTAGAAAATTCAATACTTTTGTTTACTACTTGATACTTTTGTTTTGTCAAATGGAAAGTGAAATTAAATTTGTTATTAACAGCCCTTTCCTTCCCAATTTCAAATCTTTTATTTTTAAAAACGATTACGTTTAATCTGGATCACTTTTCGTCTTCAAAGACAAGTTATACACTTAATCTAGATCAAGGAAACATGGAAGAAAACGAAATTCGTGTTTCCGGCCAAGCTCGTCCACGGAAGGCCTAATGGCGGACAGAGATAAGTGAAGGCGAGGCACTACTTGGCTGCCACTACTCGCCGACCACCTAACCAAACCACAAATTCCTCCTAGCTTTCGTTTTCGTTGACACAAGACACAGAACACCGTATTTCTGCGACTTTCAGGGAAACCTGTTCCAACCAACGATACTTTTATAAATTTGTCCCTTCGTTTAGATTTCGCTTCCAGGAACACGCTGATTAATCCCAATCTAACCCGACACCGCCGCCGTTTCTCCGTTTATTAATGTTCCGCTTTCGTCCACTCGCCAATACACTTGGAACGAAACGAAAGTTTTGGAAGAATTTTCTATCTAAGGTCAATTGTGATAAAAATGCGCGGCGCATGTGGGCAGCCAAGTCTATGGTGGAAAATGGTGCACTTTAAATACCGATAAATAATATTAATAACTTTGCATCGTTTCTTTATTCATTATTTTGGCTGAAAATTTTTGACGGTCACGATTCGAGGAATAAACAATTTTTAAAATTGATGTCCTTTATATTTCAAGATTAATAAAACCATTTACCTTGAAAATATACTGCATACAAAGGATTGGAACAAACTACAAAAATACTCGCGTATTGATAAGAATCGCCAAATATTCCTGGCACCCTTTTTCCAGACAACAATATCTCCTCCGATTCGTTCCAACTCGTATCTGGAACGAGATCTTCATCGACCACTTCCAATCCTTCTTTTCTGGCTGTCAATAATGTAGGCTAGTAGGTTCTCCAAGGAATTTTCCTAAAAAAGAATCCATCCTCTCTTTCTCTCTATTCGATCGTACGAGTCATCTTATCGAGAGGCGATCAGCCGTGTCGGATGAAACGTAGAAGCGTAAACTTTTGACGAGATAATTTGCATAAATCTTTGATATCGAGGCAAAGATGGATGGACAGAGGGAGGAAGAAACTCGCGGAAGAATACCACGTCACTTTCTCCGCTCGAAGCATCATCTATTTCTGCGTTCATTATCCATCCAGATAACAAACGACGATTAAAAAGATAATTGTGACGAGGATAGGAAACGTTGGGGCATAGATTTATCTCGAAACCAACAACAAACGTATTACGGAATGATTTCACCTTTGGGACAACAACATTCGATGGAATAGTACTCGATCGAACGTGTTACGAAAGTGGAATTGTAAAACTAGAAAATGTGAGATAAAAGCCGATAACGCGAGAAATCGCGTCTCCGAGTAAAATTACACGCGAGATTATTTTACTTTCAATTTATTATCCCTTTTATTCTCGTCGAATAAAGTTTTGCAAATTTACTTGTTTCGAATATTTTTGATTAAAAAAAGAAAAAAAGGAAGAAAATTGGACGTATAATATCGAATTGCCGAGGAACGATTGAAAAATGACTAACACGGAGTAACAACACTCGGAGAGAATAATTACGACTCGCGGCACTCTTCCAACCATTTCGTCGAGCGTAATTTAAATGGTCTCGCGCGTGCGTGTGGGCGGTACGTTAAATGCTTCCATGGCAAATTGCATGGAAAGAGAGAATAGAGGGGAAAAAAAAAGAAAGAAAAATCTGGCAAAAGGAGACTAATTAGTTATTAATTTATTAAGCATCAACACCATTCCTCGAAGGAAAATTGTTATTTGTTCCTTCGTCGCCGATTTTTATCTCTCCGTTTCTGGGCGGGTATCGTTTCGAAGGGAAAATAAAAATCGTTCTCCTCGCGAGTAATTGGATACACGAATCGAGGGAGATGTTGGTCGGTAACGTTGCGCGCTCCACCTTCAACGTGTGTCTGACCTTTTCCGCGAATGTAACGAACGAGGAAGAAAAAGAGCTTCTAATAAAACGTACACCGGCTGACTTTCCTACCACGATTTTATTTCCATTCCCATCGATATATTAAGTCCAAGTAGCCGTTTACCTCAGCTTTCGAGTTATATACTCGTACGCGTTTCACGGGTTAAGTCTGGGCCACGCCCATACGGTATCCTCTTACATCCTCCAGTATCGATCATTAATAATATTATTATTTTCCACGAAATTTTTTCTATTTTTCTCTTCTCTTCCAACGTGCTATTTATTTTCGCCTTTCTTTTCTTTTCTTTTCTTTTTTTTTTTTTTTTTTTAAGGTTATATAAGCACATTTGAGAAAGAAATTATAATAATTATTTAACGGTGGATAGTTTGATTAAATTATTCTCGAATTATTGAATATTGCGGCGTTCGTTTGCGAAAAATATCGTCGAAAGCAGAGCAGAGAGTTTTGCTCCTGAAAAAACTTTGAAGGGTAGTTCTCTCAAACTTTTACTCTCGACTCGTTAAAATCCTCGAATACGTTCTAAAAAAATTATCTTGATTCTTTTTCCCTCACTAATTTTAACATCGAACCATGTTTCTCAAAGTGTGACTCAAAGAAGAATTTGACGATTCTCTTTCCTCTCTGCTTACATATTATGCACCAAGTTGGCACGATGCGACACATATGTGACAATTTCTCGCTTTTTTTCTCTCTCTCTTCCCTCGCGAAGGTTCCAGCGCGTTTCCGCCGCGTATCTGGCGGCGCGCATTGTGATAAACCCTCGTCATCGTTCGGTGATGATGATTCGATCGCAATCCTTGAACTTTGTTCCGGAAACTTGGCTCCCAAGTCGTTAATTATCATCGGCAAAAATCGAAATTCAACAATTTCTTTCATCTCGATCATCGAGACTGAAACTGGCCAACTTCCAAAATAAAATTTGTATCTGAAGAAATTCCGTCCCGACGTAATGTGAATAAATGATTGTCGGACTGCGGATATATTTACATTTATGCAAATTCGAACGAGTAAAAAAAAATCCATGGAACGCAAGAATACGAAATAAATCTTTATTTGAGCTCTTTCCTTTAATCGTTCGTAAAAATTGGATCGAAAACCAAGAATCTATTCACGATTATACTTATTATGCGTTATTACAATCCGTGTTGGCAAATTTATCACCAATGTAGACATCTTTATAATGTCGGTTCCCATTGCCAACAACCTACGTGTCTTGGGTCCCCCTCCCCCCCCAAAAAACAGATAAAGAATACGAACATAACATAATAATAAAAATTCCTCCAAATCGGAAATCCTCCAGAAGACGAGATCACAGATGAAGCGTGGAACAAAAGTCAATTGAAACGGTTCTACGAAAAGGAAAGTCTTTTTGCATGGATCACCCTTCTCCCTGATTCGTTCGTCTATCGACGAGTGGCATAATCCCAGGTATTGTTACCTGCGGCTTTTTATCAGTCCACGGTTTCGCCGTTGGCCTCTGCCCGCTCTATTTTCATGCCGATGATTCATGCCTGCCCGCGTTCGTCATGCACGACGCGATGCATTTTTATTTCCATTTCGCGACGCAACGCAAAACCTGGCTCCGCTTTCGATCATTCGCTCGAAAGTGATTCGATATTCGCGAAACGTCGCCTCTCAGACCCGCTCTCTCATCATAGTTGACCGTCGTCCAAAATATTCCTCCACCCCTCCTTCTTCCTCCAACGAACCAGAGATCGTCTTCCGCGGATCTTCTGCATTTTTCTCCTCTTCGTTGGATCGATTTCCTTTGCAGAACAATCCTCCTTACGCATCTCCTCCTGCGGAGAATTCTTCCTCTTTGTCGCTAACGTAACACAGCGTTACGAATCAGTGTATGTGCGCGAGAGAAAGGGAGAAATTGCAATAACAGCGTAGCGAGTTTGATGGGTGATAGGACGATGCTAGACTCTTGGAAAAGATCCTTCCTATCGTTCCCTTCCAATCATCCTTACGGTTTATTTACAATTAAAATCGGAAATAATCCGAGATAATGGTCGTTGGATTGGATCGAAACTCTGCAACTCTGATGCCTTATTATATATATATATATACTCTCGTCATTCCCCTGAGATTCGCTTTTCCTCGACACACGCTTATGTTTATGATCGGCCGGCACGAATTAAACCGTGTTTTGTTCTTATGTGTTCCACAGCGAGAGAGAGAGAGAGAGATTGATATTCAAAAGGGGATGGAAATTCGACGTTCCCCTCCCCTATTTTCGCAGGGACAAAGAGGGAGTCTCTTCGTTTTGACATTTGCCTCGTTCCTTTCAGAGGAACGAGTCTCGCGGAAAATGAAAGTCGAAAACGAACGGGGTTGGGGATAATCGCCCTTGGAAACGGTATGCGTCCTCTTCTTTCCTCTCGCAGGCGAGTATCGTCTGTTCTCCTTCCTCTTCGCTCTTGGAGGAGGAGGAGGGAAGAAGCGTTTATTCCCCTTCCTTTTCACCGGTGGAAATTCTTCTTTACGACGCGGCCACGACTTCCGCGATTAGGATATTTATCCGAACGACTCTCAAAGCTCTTACCTCGGATGAAAGGGGAGGGAGAGGAGTGTTCAACTCGGCGATCGGATGTTTCTACGCGCGCGTTCGCAAATTGCATCTCTCCTTCTCGATTCGATCGATAACGTTTGTCTGGTTTGTTGTGTTTGGTTCGTCGACCGCCGGGCTGTTTCACGGTGTTACGATTTTAATCTTTCCGCGTTGACGAGGAGAAGACAGTTAAAGCGTGGTTAATGTAATACGCGTATATATAAAATTTTTTAACGATACGATGAAAAATCAAATCGTCAGATTCCCCTCCAAAAGATCGCGCAACATCGCGTTTATATTCGTAATGAAATCGTAAAATAATCGTTGCCAATTTAACGTATCTCCCTTGTCAGGACAACTTCCAATTTATCACTCTCTCTTTACGACGAAAAATCCCGTGACAAATTATCAGATTCTTGGAGAAAGATGGCAGAGCACGGCGTTATACTCTTAATGAAGTCGTACCAATGTTCGGATAATCGTTGCCAATTTTACGTTAATTTTATATCACTTTTTATCAATTTAACGTATCTTTCGATTTTATGTCAAAACAATTTATCACTCTCTCTCTCTCTCTTTAACAATACGACGAAAAATCCTGTGACAAATTATCAGATTCTCGCAGATCACAGAACACGCATGTTATACCTTTAACGAAATCGTATAAATGTTCGACAATGGTTGCCAATTTTACGTTTAATTTTATATCACTTTTAACGTATCTTTCGATTTATATCGCTTTTTCGATAGAACAACTTTCAATTTATCGCTCTCTCGTCACCTCGATATTAATAGCCGCTGAATTATTATACAAGAGGCTCGAGTCAAATTAACCAAGCCTTGACACACCGTTCGTCATTCTTCGAATAATTAACTCGATTATCCTTTCGAAAGGAACAACGCTTTCCAAAAATCCCATCCACTCTCCAACGTTCGTCATCGTGAGATATCTCGAAAGAAAAATCAATCGGTTGCTCTGCAATAGCTGACTCGGCGAGGAGGGTCTGGATAGCGTTGGAGTGCGCTCCAGGTGATCGTCCGCGATGCGAAAGTGGCTAGATCGGTCGGGGACGTTCTCTCTCCACGGGCTCTCTCGTGCTCCTTTCCAAGGAGCCAATAATTCATTTTCGATCTATCGATACCGGCTGACCCCGCCGGCCACTTCGATAATTCACGACTATCCTGCCCGCTACTTTCATCCCGCTGAGAAAAATTTGCGGCGACAGACGATAGAGACGACCAAAGATAAAGGGAGAGAGAGAGAGAGAGAGAGAGGGTGGAAGGCCCTCGAGTCGTTCGATTTAACGATTTATTTCGAACTTTGTCGATTCCATTCCATTCGTTCGAAATTCCTATTTTTCTTTTCTAGAAATTTCGTAAACAAATGTCGAAGAAAATGAAAGTAAATTTAATTTTTCTCGAAATCGAGGATGCTCCTTCGTTCTTTTCGAAAATTATTTTATACCTTTAATACCTTTTTCGATCGCTTGAGCCTATTTTCGAAGAAAATTTGCCATCGTGACCACGAACCACGAACGGCCAAAGCCGTAGAGAAAGAGAGAGAGAGAGAGAGAGGGAGAGGAGGAAGAAAGTTGATCGTCTCGTTTCTACGGTTGGAGTACGAGTCACGAATACGGGTTGAAAACGTTGGCGAAGGAGGACGCGGAGGGAGGAGGAACGGAAGAATCGCGAATGCATCGGGCCAGGACTCGACCGGCTACACCCTTGCCGCCTACCCGAGCGGGGCTACGTTTTCAGCACGTGCAGTATCGAAACCGAGTCGTGAATTCAGAGGATAGGAACGATCCCGAGGACACGGGTTCGTGCTTCTGTGTGGATTTTGTTTCTTCGTCCAAGCAAGCGCTTATAACGAAAGATCGATATTTTAAAATTGGAAAAATAATCAAAGTCGAATTTTATCTTTCTTAAAAGACATAGAGAATAAGACGAAGCGTATCTTTTCGTATTTATCAATGTACACAATATGATTCGATCGAGTATATTTGCTCGTTAAATGCTGTTCGATTCTCGCACATCTGACTGAGAAGCGTTAACGTTATTCAATCTACAAATCAACAATTCCCTCTCCGATAAACAAGTCGTATTTGCAACGTTTACCTAAGGTAATTCCGCAGATAAGGCACACTCGTCAACCGCATTTGCAATGCTAACAGTCGGTAATCGTCACCCGGATCGAATAACAAATATCGTTTCCCCAAAAAATTCTTTCTAACGTCGAAAAGAAAAAAAACAATTTCATATTTCGTATTTCTATCGCGACAACGAATGTCTTTAAATAGCAACAGAAGCCATTCCACGGCAACTGGGACAATAGTTCGAGCCGAGTCCCCCATCTCAGACGGATCGAAGCGGAAAACTGTCGAACGTTCGACATTTGGTCCTTTTCGATCGAGAGGAGAGGTCGATTAGAGGTGGCGCAATGCTCGAAACGAACACACGCGGAATGCGTGTGTTGCACGGTGTGTGCACGGCGTGTAACGTTGAAATATTCATCGGTCGGCTACGTGTGACTAATACTGTATGAAAGCATGGTTCGAGGTCGACGATTCTCGATTTCCAGGCTCGCGTTCGTAACCTGGGCGGCGATAAGCGTGGACACGTATTACCCGAACTACGCGCAGTTCTCTGTCGAATTGAAACGAAACGTTCGTAAACCGTTTGGACACCTCATCGAATGGCCTTCGATCGATCTTTGAATCATTGTTACTTGGCGAGGAATACGGTGGTGAAATAATTTTTAAAATTGTCGAATCCTATACGCTTTCGTGTTCTTGAGTCTCGTGTTGTCAGCCTACTATAATTTGAAATTATCGAAGGTTTTGTTATCTTTAACAAAGATAGAAGAGGAAAAAGAGAGAGAGAGAGAGAGAGAGTTGTTGTTATTATTTATCGTTGGTCTGTACGTTAAGATTTTGAATTGTACTGTAACTTTGTGAAAAAAGATAAAATCATTTTTTTAAGAATTGAACCGAATTTTTATGTCGATATTCAAGGATAATTTTATTAAAATATCGTTATTTATCATATTTATTTATATGATTTATAAGATTAGAATTAGAAATTTTCTTATTTACACGAAAATTAACCTGATCGTCGAAGCATTGAATGAATTAAAATAATAAATTAATTCAAAAATCGATGAAGATTCGATAAAGTGTTTTAAATACTTGTGAACGATAATGTATATCGGATCGAGTAAATGCATCGAGCGATATTTGTTATCGCGAGTACGTGAACAAACAAGGATACGAGATCGAATGATCACCTTCCCCTTAGAAATAAAGGAAAATTCGTGATCAACTAGTATTAGAACTTCGATGATTATTTCAATATCGATTGTTCGAAGTTTAGTCATTCGAATGATCGATTATCAAGAATATTTAAATTAGCGTGTCTGACATATTTACAACGTTCGAATAATCGACGTTCTAACGTATCAAGTCCTTTCAAAGTCCTCGTTAATTCTATTTTTTTACACTTACTTGCAAAATATTGATCGACGTAGCTTTTTAATTCCATTTATGGAACAAAATGTCATATGTTTTTTAAAAATAAAAATAATATAATACATAGAAAATATCTTTTAAAGATAAAAATAATAATCAGGATAGATCCGCAACATAAGAGGGATATAAACATCTGGAAATTTCTTTTCTATTTTTTTCTTTTGTATCTCAAAAGAGGAAAATTATTACGAGATACAAGACTGAATCTCTTAAAAGCGATAAAAAATAAATAAAGCGATGTATATGCCTAATAGTTTTCGAGCACCACACCCATCGAAAAAAAAAAAAAGAAAGAAAAACTCTCGAAATAATTTAACTTTTACTTTCGCGTAAAATTATACTTACTCCGAATTTTGGAACGATTTAATAATTTCACACAAAGGATTCAATTCGCTTCTTCTATTTCAACGGTCGTTCGAAGCGAAACATTCTTGCTTTTACACTACACTGATAAACATAAGCGTGTGCGTGAACAGGGAAATAACCATAGTTTCTAAAATGTAAATAAACGGTGGCCTGTTTACAAATAGAGATATCTCAATCGTACACCGCTCCTTCGAGGTACGATACCAATATCGTAACCTTGTCAGAGAACGAAAGAGATCCTGTTTCGAGCCGAGAAAACGAACGATTCGCGTTTCCTCGTTTTTCGATTCCTCGGGATAGAATTCGAGGAGGAACGAGAGACACCGAGCACGAATTCGTGATCGTATTGTTAAAAGCTTTGGCCGCGTTTCGACGCCCCTGAACGATGTCGAATCGAGCGTTCCAGCAACGTTCAAGGTTGCGAGAGTTTCGCGTGAAATTACGCTCGAGCGTGGCTCGAGAAACTCGTTCCTCCGCTTGCGCGCTTTTCGTCCCGACCACGCCACAAACCGAGAATCGAGGAATCCTTCTCGAGCCGTGCAAACAAACGATCCTCAAACTCCCGCAGGAGTGGCTCGTGCAGCACGATACACATGCATCGGGAGGGGGCGCTCTTTAAAAGCAAATATTCGAGAACTGGAGAATAACGAGATCCTCCTTTTATTCTCTTTCGATCGGTATCTCGATTGTATCGTTAGACTTTTCTCCCCAATTTCGAAGAATTTGGCGAAATTTTGATCAAATTTTAAGGGGCGAGAGATTACGATCGCGATGCGTACGTAGGGAAGGGAAGGGCGAGCGGTCGGCGCGAGAGGACGGGAGGAGGAAATCAATGCCACCGTCTGCCACGGGAGAAGAGAAACTCGTATCGGTGAATTTTCGCCGGTGTCTGTTGCGCGCGACAGTAGACTCAGGTCAATCGGAAAAATCCACACGTTCGAGCGGAGGATGAAGATCAGAGATGCAGAAGAGGCCCGAGAAAAAAAATGAAACCGATGAGAAAGAAAAACAAGATTAGAAAGAGAGAGAGAGAGAGAGAGAGAGAGAGAGAGAGAGAGAGAGAGAGAGAGAGAGAGGGCAGGAGCAAAGCGACGAAGAAAGAGAAGAGGGCAGAGTCAAGGCTCTTGGATGTATACTCACTCGACCGCTAGCGTAGCGTATCCGCCACTGTCTTCGTTCTCTTTAAGGGATTCGCTTTGTGTAATCGGCAGAAACTCCTGGATGGAAGCTTCTTCTTCTTCTTCTTCTTCTTCTTCCTCCTCCTCCTCTTCTTTCTCCTCCTCCTCCTCCTCCTCCTTCTCCTTCCCCGCCTTCTCCTTTCTCTCTACGATCGTTTCGATCGTTGGCCGGTCTAATAGGTTCACCGAGGTCGGTTCGTTCGAACGCGGCACAAATCGAAACACGAGGGTTGCAGATATATATTATATATGTATAAAAAGGAACACCGATATAACGAAGGGGTTACGGACAGGCGGAGCAATACGCCTCGTACGACACTCTGCGCGACACTGCCTCGATAGTCGAGACTCTTGTTAGGTGGGCAGGGGGTGATGGAGGGGGCGCATTGAACGTACGTACCGAATAAGGGAGGCAACCACCGCTCCGTTCTCGCGGGTGTCTCGAGCCTGACTGACGCACCAACCAAGCCTGCCGCCCGACCGTATCCCCTCCCTACCCACTCGCTCTCTCTCTCTCTCTCTCTACCGCCTCGTCTGCTCGTCTCTCCAAGCGTCTCCTCGTTCTTCCTTCGATCTCTCGCTGCTTCGTGTCTGGCCCTTTCCTTCTCTCCTTCTCTCTTTTTCTCTCCGCGTTTCTTCTCCTACCTCCCTCTTCTCTCTCTCACCCTATCTCCCTGTCCGTTTCGTTCTTCTTCGATTTTCACTCTCCCCTTTTCACCGTCTCTCGTTATTTTTCTGACCTCTCTTTCTAATTTTATCTCCTACCCGCCTCCCTCCACCGCGATACCCTCCCTCCATAACCTCTGTCTCGCATAGCCCCGTCTCTTTTCCTCCCACCTTCGTTTCAGTCCACGTTCCTTCTCACGATAGCTGGTGCCGCTGCCGCCGCCGCCACCGTCGCTGCTCCTCCAACGCCCACCACTGCACCTATACACAGGGTGGCATCGGCGAGACGGCGTTCCATGCCCTTCGCCAGGACCTTCTTCTCCTTCGCGAGAATCGTAGGATCGTGGACTCGTGCTTTTCGATTTGTCGCAGCCAGATATACCTGCGGCCTTCCAGCGAAACTAGGAGGCCCCCTTCCTTCTTCCACCACCTTCTTCTCGTCCTCTTTCAATTTTTCTTTTCTTTTCTTTTCCTTTTTTTCTCCTCTCTCCATACGCCACCTTTGTTCTCCTTCGCTTCTCCCGCTCTCATCTTTCGTCCTTATCTCTCCGCCTCCCCTCAACCGAAATTGCGGATAATTCCTCGACCGGATTGATCGCGTCTCAAAGGCGCAGAAGACGGGAACCAGTAGTATTATATACTTTTCCAGGCCAAATCGAGTTGCGTCATCGAGAATAGCCGACCTTGCCCTCCGCCACTTTTTCCCCGGGAAACTGATCCGTCCCGGGGAAACTGATTGCGCAACTGATTACACACCTACCAATCTACCATCGATCGATCTTGTTCCGCGTGTATTTATCGGCTCACCGATTGCGCCGTGTTAATTTTACGCCACATGATCGACCGAGTACTTGTTGATCACGAGTCCCGCTTGCACGCGTTTCCACAGAAGTTACCAGTTTCAGGATATGCAATGGTTATCGCGCGAGAATAACGACGTATTTATCTGCGCTTCGAAGCAGGTTGATTAATCGGGATATGTCGAGGTGGGGGGGGGGGGGGGCAAAGATAGAGCGTCAGCGTTCTTCTCCGCTTTTGTTCGCCGATATCGCGCCGGGAGAAAGGAAACGCGGAAGAGACGAAAAACTTCTTGCAACGTGACTTAAGCCAGAAGTTGGTCGATCGTGGCGAAACTTTAAAATTCACCGTGCTTTCTCCGCTTTTATCTTCCGTTTCACCGATACACGGCGAATAATCGGCGAAATGATACCATGGACGATAGAATTTAGAAACTTTCGAGAAGCACGCTTTACGACCGAGTATTAATATATATAATCGGCGAGAAATTACTACTTTATTATCCGTTTATTTATCCTCTGACGTGATGGACAATTTTAAAATATCGTAAGAAATTTTTTTTTTTTTTCTATTAATTGAACGATTAATCTTTTATATATATAAAAGATTAAAGAAAAAAGAATACTTGATACGTAAAATTTATTCCCGAGAAGGTAATGAAAAATCACGATGTGCTACATTTCGTTGCACTCTGTCGTGGAGATCCGACGCCATTACTCGATGGCATAATTACCTCTTGCCTGAGACGTGCGTTTAACGATGTGTTTTTATTTGGAAAATAGTTAAATCTGAAAGTCAGTCGCGCGGTTTAAAACAGAGTCTTACGCAACGCGATTCGCTTTAATGACCGAGTGGGGAGAGAGAGAGAGAGGGACGAAAATGGTGGTTTTATCGCGATATACGCGTGATTTATTCCATTGTGGAGGTTCCACAATTACGGTTAATCCACGAACGTATGATCATCGTTGAATACACAACATTTTGCGTGAAATGTGTTTCGATTACTTGGGACGATTCACTTTCATCTAGGCTAACAGCTATGATCGATAGCACATCGGATTCCTAGAATCGTTAACCCACTTCGAGTATACTCTGGACCATTCGCTTTAACGCTCGCCTCGTTGCCAAGATCCCTTTAAATCATCGATTCGAACATCATCATCATCATCATCATCATCGAATCTTCTATGAAAAAAAAATTCTCGTCAATTTTCCAGTATATTTCCCCGATTACAGCAAATAATTTATCATTTACAATAATTAGCTTTTTTTTTTTTTTTTTTTTAAATATTCGAATACATTCAACATCGTATATATGTATATATATATATATTTTATGGAAAAATAGTTTGACTTTCGAGAACGCAAATACAAATAGAAGGATCGTTATTCGAGACGTTATTCAATTCATCGTCAAAATCGTCGAGATCGAAGGTTGTCAGAGAGCATGGTTGGCTCCTTCTCTCTAGCTGGCGATCGGCTTTTCCACGTTCTCCTTCACGTTCTCCACCTCCTCGTTCGCCACCTTGATCCGGTCGGCGGGTTTGGGCCGCATCAGGATGAACGGCAGCTCGGCTGACAATTCCCCGCTCAGCGCGCCCAAGTAGAGCTTCACCTTGACGGCGTACGAGACCACGATGCCGAAGGATTCGCGTATATCCGGGGAAAGAAGCAGAGTGCTGGATGCCAATTCGCTCTCCTCTCGTTTCAGCCGACCGTCCAACGCGATGCCCCTTCGATGCTTGTTGTTCTCCAGCTCCGGTTTCAGGTAAAGAACCTTGGTCAGGTTGGAGCCAGGATTGATAGGGCAACCGTCCTGCGTCTCCACAGCGTCGATCACCGTTCTGAATTGGCCGTTCTGGAAGATGACCACGTCGATGCCCTGCTGGACCAACGCCTTGATCTTCTTCACCACCTTGTTGCTGTTGTTTCTCACGCACACGTTCACGGCTATCCTCTCCCCGTGATGGTACAGCTGCTTGTCCAGCGTGACCTCAAGTTCCAGGTCGCCTGGGCTCAGCAAGAAGTCCTTTCGCACCACGGTGCAAGGCTGCCGGCCCTGCTTCGTAGGCGCGTACTGGATCTTCCTTATTCCCATGATTACGGTGCTCCTTTTGTGAGTGACGTCGGTCTCAGTCTCCCCGCAATAGATCTTCACGTAGTAGTTCACTCCGCACGGCTCGCCTGTCTCCTCCTCCCCTTGCTGCAGAGTGACGCTGGACGGAGCGGATTGGGAGAACTTGAAGGTGAACGGAATCGCGTTTGGCCCTAGTTTTTGCAACAGACGATCCTGAAGCTTGGTCAGATTCTCCTCCCGTTTCTTGTTAACCGGGAACAGTTGCTCCGAGATCAAGTAGAGATCCTTTTGGAAGTTGAGGCCCATCACCTCGTCCTCCTCACGGCCGTAACGAAAGCTGCAAACCAGCTGACCCCATACCTTCCTACCGGTGTCCACGTAGTCTTGGTCGAGAAGTATCACCCCATCGACCGGCTCGATACCGGACAGATAGTCGATGTAATCTCTCTTGCCCAGGTACAGAGAGATTTTCCCGTTCGGCGAGCATTTCTTGTACACCTTGAAGTTCACCACCATGCCTGCCTTCGATGAAATTCGCCCTCTGATCGTCGATCACCTCCCGTCGTTGACTGTATTCTGAGGGTGGCGATCGGGCATCTTATATATAAACGCGGTACCAGTGACGTCAAGTTCTTTCAGGGCTTCATAATCCGTTCAACGTTGCGGATAAATCGGGTCTTTTTGCTCGCGTCGTTCCTAACCTTTTTCGCGCTATTATTCCAAACCGGGAGGATAAAGATAATATACTTTGTTTCTTCATCGTGAACACGCTACACTTTCAACTGAATCGAAGATCAGGCTCTTCGCGGGCTTCGTTTTGTCGTTATAATCTATTTCTATTATGCTTCTTTCTGCTTCGATCTGCTTTCCCACACAGAGCTGAAATAAGAAACAACTGTTACGATACAAGCGACTTGTGATGACGAGGCGATGAGTTTCACGATTATTGAAGATTATTTTTGATTGTTTTTTTTCCTTTGGTTTTAATTTCTCGTACGTTTTTTTTTTTTATTCCTTCGCTTTTTATATTTCTATTATGAGAAATCGTTGAATAATTAAATTAAATAATTATATTAATGTTAGTAATTCCACTAATTCCACTCGGTAAATATCGAAAGAATATATAAATATATCTTCGATTTTTTTTCTTTCGATAGATTGCTTTAAAATTCCTTATTGTTTTCTTTCGTTGTTTGAGTTTCGATGTGGCTTAAATCCCACCGCTGTCGTCGAGCAAAACACTTGCATCATATATCAAGATACGTGCTATGCTTTGTGAGGTTATTGTCTCAGAGATACATTATAAAGCTGAGAATGTAATATCTATTATGTTATTTTTACATTAGAGATCAAGATAGATTGTAATTTTGAAAGAGAAAATGATGAAAGTGTATTCAATTGACATCTCGTACTTCGTCTGTGGTCACGTATCGAGTTAGTATAGACAAGGAGAGTAAATATTGCGAGAAAGACAGAGATAGGATAAAAATATTGAAATCAGCGCCATCTTCAGAGTGCCGCAAATGAAACACAAAAAGGAAGGACAGAAAATAGCAAGAGAAGGACAGAGATAGAATAAGAATTGATTGTTAACCCCATCTCTTGAGTATTAAGAGAACCTTTGTAAGAAATTATGTTTTTAAAGATACTCAAGAGATGGCGTTGATCTTTAATTCTTACTCTACTTTATCTTCCAATTGAAGAGAAGTAACTTTGGTATTCGATAGATGGTGCTGATGATCAATTCTTATCCTATCTCTGTCCTTCTTCCGCTATTCTCTGTCCTTTGTTTTTATGTTTCATTTGCGGCACTCTGAAGATGGCGCTGATTTCAATATTTTTACCCTATCTCTGTCCTTCTTCCACTATTTGCTTTCCTTGTCTCGCACTATGAATGAAATTAAAGGAATCCTAATATTCCCGAGACTAATGAGAGTAAAAAATTTGTTGAAAAACGTTTGTTAAAAATCGTAAAGCCTATTCTTTATTATATTCTCATTTGTGCTGAAAAATTTCGATATTTTTTCAAATGTGGTAATGCAGAATAAAATTGTTATTGTAGGAAACTGTTTGTAAATGTTGCAACCTTCCTCCGTATATCACATAATCAGTGGTTATGCGTTATGCGAGTGGTTGAGATTTCGATACACTCTGGTTCCTTCTAGAAATTTTGGAACATAACGACAAGTTTTGAGAGACGCGAGTGACATCATTCGAAATTAAAAATGTCAGAAAGTACGGATACCAAATATGATACTGTAAGTAATATTCTTTTCGATCAGTGATGTTAAATACCTTATTTTAATACCGTTATTTTATCGAGAATCGTTTTTTACTCTATATTAGGAGTACTTCATCGTGCTACTGTTCGCAAACAATATACCGAATGTATTACTTAATTTTATTCACTGTGGAATGAAAATTGTAATAAATATGTTAAATGTAAACGTGATATGGTATTTTTAATGTTATATATACGTACAATTTTAGGTCAATCCTATGCCTCTGGCTATACCATCTGATTCATCCAAGAAACCGGTCAAGTCTACCGCCGTTGTAAAATATTCGGCCGTTCAAACGCCCGCGACTTACGCTCAATTACAATGCAACACAGACTTAAATTTACCACCAAGCAATTGGCTCAGCAGTTCTGCAGAGAGTTATGGCCTGCAAAGTGTTTGGTCTCAAACCTCTGGCTTTTCTAGTTTTCGTATGGCACATATGTTCCCTGATTGTGTAGGGGAAGTTGATGTTGTGTCAGATGCAGAAAACATAAAAAAATTGTTAAAGTTGCCTTACAATCATGGAGTCATATCAATGGTGGTTCACAGAATAGAAAATACTTTATTGTTAGATGATTTTGACATTCATAAGTATTTACTTAGACAAGCAGAGAGTGATTGGGAATGGTTAAAGAAATTTTTTTACGAGCATATTTTTCAGAATCTAGGAGACAAAGAAAAATGTTTGTTTCATAAGACAAACAATAGAAATACTTTGCAGCAAAGAAACTTGGTATCTAAGTTTTTATATCACTCAATAGTAGTGGCAGATAACAAAGAACAACATACCAAACCACAATTACCTGTGAAAACTTTAGAACCTTGCTTACCAGAACCTTCTCAAGAAGAAAAAGTACCAGATCCAAATTATAATCATAATTTTGCAAGGAATATTGTCTGGACTTTTGAGAATATACAGATGCTTATTGGTACTGACATGCCGATATTTGGAGGGCAAACTCATCCATGTATAAGTCTTAGATTGAGAGATATGACTAAACCCATCAATGTTTTAACCGGTATAGATTATTGGTTAGACAATTTGATGTGTAATGTACCAGAAGTGGTTATGTGTTATCACTTGAATGGTATTGTGCAAAAATATGAACTAATCAAAACGGAAGATCTTCCTAATTTGGATCATTCTAAATTCAGTCCTAAAGTTATCAGAGATGTTGCACAAAACATCTTAAGTTTCTTAAAGAATAATGCAACTAAAGCTGGACATACGTATTGGTTATTCAAAGGGAAGGATGATGATGTAGTAAAATTGTATGATTTAACTTCTCTGTGTCATGATTTATCAGATGAAAAGGGCCAGAATCCATTCACTGTACCTGTTGCCATGTTACTGTATAGAGTAGCTCGTAATATGAAATATTCCTCTGATTATCATAGACAACAGGGTACTATTAGAATGTTATTGAAAAATTGCATACAATTATTGACTAAAGAAAAGTATCCACAGATTGTAACATCTGCACATTTTATGTTATCTGATCTTTATATACCATCTGATACAGACCCTGCCAGTCCAGGTTTGTCGGATCAGAGTGATGAAGAAGATACGCAAAGTGAATCTAGTATTAATCATGAGAATGAAAAAGATTTGGAAGAGGAATTTGAAGAAGCTGCATTTAAGTCTTTAACATTGGCTAATAGTAAGTTTAGTGTTTTATATTTTTTTTTATATATGAATAAGTAAATTAAAAAATAAATTTTTTTTTTAGTCAAAGAACACGCGGAATGCGAAGAACCTAAGTATAAGCCACCACCAATTTCGGGTACTATCGAAGAAAGATGTTTAGCCGCTTTAGATCACGTTTGTCACGGACTCGAATGTTTACAGTATTTTCCGATTGATGATAATTCAGAAGAAGAACGTAAGGAAGAAGAAGAAAAGGAGCAGAAGAAAAGAGTATATGAAGAGAATCATTTGAATATGGCTAAACCTTTTCAGGCAATTCCAATGCCTTATATTTCGTTGAAAGAAGATAAAAAAGAAATTGAATCTGAAGTGAGTTCGATAAATAACAGTCCTACTCATAAAAAAAAATCAAAACAGAAGAAAGTAAAGAAACTTGAGAAAGTCATTGCAAAAATGGAACCTCATGAGAATGAAGCAAAAGCATTGCTATGTAAGCTTAAAGCTGAAACTTTACCTACATGGCAAGCGCCCAAAAAAAGCGATAATGTTAGTTGGAATATTCATTTAAAAACATTATTGTATGAAAAGGCTTCATTAATTTTTGCCGTGCTCGCTGAAAATGAATATGCCAATAGAAATTACGGCGCGTCTCTCAGATATATGTTAGCCGTTTTAAGGTGCCAAAAAATACTGGAGATATTTTGTGATATACGAAATGATAAATCTATAAGCTATCTGTTAGGGCGCGCAGGGGATTGTTGTTTTATGGCTGTGCAAGATTGGTGTAACGTCGAGAAACATAGAAAAGATTATGAAATAAAAAGTGAAATTGAAGAAAGAATTGTCGAAGATATATGTAGAATAGAAGATTTGGATTCGAGTATGTATATAGGTAAAAAAAAAAAAAAAAAAATATATATATATATAAAAGTATTTTCATACAGCTCATTACTTATTTTAAATAACTTTGAATTGTAGATGGTGCTGAATTACTACCACAACGATTAGAAAGTTTAGAATCTACTTTAGTAGCATCTTATAAATGTTACGAAAAAGCGTTATCCTTAGAACCATTGGATATGGATAAAAATAATCTTCTAAGACGGTTAGGAAACATTCATAACGAATTAGGTGTGCTTTACATGAATCAAGCTGGAAGTAAGAATTTTTATTCATTTTCTTTTTTTAGGAAAAATATATGTTATAAAAATATGTAAAAAATATGCTATGTTTACAGCACGATATCAACAAGAAAATTTGGTAGAAGAAACATCAAGTTCTTCACATGGAGTATCAGCATTGCTTACTCGGTCATTGACTCATTTAGAAGCGGGCGTGAAAGCATTTGAAACTGTTCACGACGAAGCGAACTTAGCACTTTTACATTCAAATACAGGAAGACTTATGCGATTGTGTGCACACATGCATGTAAAACAAAACACTCAAGAACGTCACTTTTATAATAAAGCACTTGCGAGTTATCAGAAAGCCTTGCAAGTTTTAAGTTCTAGAAAATCAAATCCTATGATTTGGGATACTATTACATGGGATTTATCTACTACTTTATTTACAATGGCTACGCTGTTGCAAGATTATCCTACAACTGGATGCAAAGTATGTTTATTAATTTTTTTATTTTTTTTATTTATTTTTTTTTTTTATATCATATCTTTTATTATAATTTTAGACCGAAGAAGAATTAGAACGAGAAGTTGTCGATATCCTACAGAAAGCTTTAAAGCATTGTGATATTGAAACACCCGGACCACGGCAACCAGTTTATCAATTTCGGGCTGCAACTATTCAACATCGACTCGCATCTTTATATCATCGTGTATATAGAGAATATGAACCAGATACGGATAATATTAAAAGAAAAACAAGCTTGCAATTGTGTAAGCTATATTACGACAAAGCTGCAAAACTTTTGTTAGCTTTGGAACAAACTACAGAGTTTTTAACAGTTCAAATGGAAAGAGTAGCTTTAGCCGAACATCAAGCTCGTTGTATGTATTTTTTTTTCGATTTGATTTTATTGATATTTGATTAATTTTTTGAATTAGCATTATATTGCAGGTACCACAACTTTTAATGGCAAGTTGAAAGCATATCAAACTGGACTTCAATTAATTTTGCAATGTAAACCTATTATTGATATATTATGCGATAGGAACAATTCTCAAAAGCAGAAGGTTGAAAATGTAAATGCTGTTAGCACTAAAATCGGGAAAGAAAGTTTCGAAGAAGGAAAAGTTGATGAGCAAAAATTAATAGAAGACGAAGAAAGTTTAGTGATACTACTGGAACAACGGTTACAATTTATATTGCGATCTTTAACAAAATTATTTGTTACCAAGAATAGTAACAATAGCAAAAAAGAGTATGTTCTTTTTTTTTTTTTAATTTTAATACATTCTTCATGTTATTTTTAAATTATTATATTTTTAAATATATTTTATTATAACATATATATATATATTTCAGATCAGAAACTCTTACCAATTTATATAAACAATGTTATAGTAAAACATTACGGCCAGTTACGATGACTGGTTTCAAGTTAATACAACATATTGCACAACTTTTACGGGAATTGGAAAAAATGTTACCATCTACAGAATCTTGAAGGGATAAGTGTATATATTGTTTGTGTGCCAGTTTGAAAATAACATATAAAGTTTCGACCAATGAATTCTTCTCGACATCGATGAAGTTGGGTCGATATTAAACTATTAATTCCCCTAGCCCTTTAAAAAGGTCCTTCGTATTTGGTCATTGACGCTGGTCGTTATTTCATTTGCGAGATAAAACCTAGGCGGGGGTGATGTTATTTAATTCATTATATTTGAAATATCGAAGACTTTTTTTTATTCTAGTGTGTACATAGTGAAATCGAAACTCTTATTTATATATGATTTATAAGCCAAAAATAAATAGCTTATACGAATCATATCTTCGACTTGTTTGATAGATTTTCATATATGTGTATATGGATGTTACATATCTATCCTTATTCCCAATTTGAATTTCAGACATATTTTAGTTCAACGAATAATTCACAGAGGGCATATGAATGCACTTTGGCGTGCTTGTCGTACGATCATCGTTCGAAACAATCTTTTTCAAGTAAATTTAACGAAGCCGCAGAAACAATTTGTCCTGTTTGTTTCGTCGAAAATTGTACGATATTTAAGTGTTGAAGGATAACAAGCTGTCAATCCTCATGTTCGATCCTCTTAAGGAGATGAAGATAACGAGATGTGTATCAAAAATAAAACAAAGAAGCGTAAATAAAGGTTGGTTGATTTCTTTCTTTCTATCTTTTTCTTTTCCTATTCCTTAGTATTCCAATGTCTTTCCCGGATATTTGTAACTTGATCTTTTTAATTTTATCCTTCAGGCCTTTCGTTTATTCCACTATTCTTCGACCACCGCTTTTCTTTACAACGTTACAAGAATACTATTGGATATTATATTTACATCTACCTTGTTCTATTCGCTGTCCACCATTTTGATCCGGAAATTTCGATAAGTAATAATTTAATAAATATTAATATATATTTAATACAAAAATTCGATTCGACTTGAATATATAGAGTAATTGTTAACAAATATTCTTCTACTTTCCATTAAATTCGAAATACTACATTTACGAAATATTTATAAAAAAACCTATATTAAAATCAAATACACTCGAGAATAAGAAAAATAATTTATGTAATTGAACAATATAAATAACTCTCACGGATATAAATAGTATGTTCCGAAAGTGCTACTTTACAGATAACACATTAAATAATCATACCTTTAATAAAACAATCCGAAAAGTAACTCGAGGCGAGTTTGAAAAATTTCGAAATCAAGGATAGATTCCCCCTTGTTTATTTCCCGGGATATATTCAATATCCATATCGCTCGTATTTCCACTCGACAAGTTGTAAAATGATAGGTTTAATCTGGAAATTCTCTTTTTTTTTCAACTGTCCCACACGGAACTGCGTTTCCGCGGGCATGTTGAGGCTAAAATCCACATAATTTGTCTCTTGAATCACCCGTTATTTATACCGTTCCATCCAGAATATCGTCATGGAAATCCATGTTGCAAATATTAATTCTCGAAGAAATTCGCCGAGGGAACAATTCAGTATTTCTCTTTCTTCCTTATCTTGCTACGATCGGTGAAGCCGACGATCTTCAAGTCGTCTGGAAGTCGATAGACTCTTCTGGAACTGGTTGCGGAACTTCTTCATTGAGAAGTATAAAGTTTTCCGTCTCGAGAAGTAGTTAAAGATACCGAATGATTGTTTCTACGTTTTGAACTTTGAATCTTGAACACATGGTGGGTTAAAGGAAGATGGAACAAATTAGAAAAGGCTGGAATAGCAGGAGCGAAGGAATGTAATATTTTTTTTTTTTTTTGTTTCAACAGCGTCATTGAATAAACGCGACTAGATGGTAGGAGAGTAGGATTTAATAAACCTACCCTTACGTAGAAAGCGAAGGAAGGTCAAACTTGGAAAGAGGATGGAAAGGAAAACAAAAAATAGAGTCCTCTCCGGATTTAACCGCGGCGATACGCAACCTCTTGCAAACTACGCAATAAACGAAATTGCGAAGTTGAGTAGCCGCTTTGAAAGGTCGCCGTGGGAGAGGGCTGGGTATTATTTTCTCTGGTCGTTGGATCTTGTATAGCCTGCTTTTCCACGAACCGCCGTCTTTTGCGCCAGTTTGAACCCTCGTGGACGACGCACGAATACACATAAAATTAAGGAACGAACACAAGTAAGCATACACGTATAGGAAAAGGGAATGGAAGGAGGAAGAAAGTGGTAACGGAGGAAAGGGAAAAAAGTCTTCTTTTCTCGCCCTCTTCGCTTTGGTCCCCATCGTCGGGAGTTTCCACGACTTTGAAACAATTGAATTCCAAGACGTCTTGAGAAAAGTAGAGGAGGGGGTGGGTCGAGAAGTCCGCCATTACGCGAATTACATAATGAATCCGTCAGACGTGAAAGAAAAGGAGAAAAAATGCCGGTTGACAGTCTAGGCTCGTTCCAAGCCGGTCGTCTTTTCTTTGCGGCGACCGATGGAATTTCGGCACGGACAAAGAGAGAATTCCGCGAGGATGCTTCTTTCTCCTCTCTCTTTTCGCCCACGACGATCCCTGTCTCTCTTTCACAAGTACTCCAGCCCTTCGAATTCAAGCCGCGTTCCTATCTCTCTTCGTGCCTCTTATCTGGTTATATCAATTAGAGTCGGCGCCTTTCTATCCCTACCGCGTTTGCATTCTTCTCGTTCCCTTGGTTGAACGCGTTCCTCGACCGGAGAGAGAGAAAGAGAGAGAGACGAATCGCCACGATTCGGCCTCGTCATTGACACTTCCTGTTCATTGAATTTTTATAGCTCGAGTAGGGTATCGATGGATATTAACTTCGTCCCTTGAATCGAACATCCCTTGAGAAAAAGAATTTCAACAATATAAAAGTGCAATACAAGAAATATATAAGAGAAAAAGAATGCGAGGCCGATGAATCAACAATTGAACAATGAAACAGCAGATTATAAGAAACAAAAACTTGTAATCTTTTATCTTAAACTAAGCTTATCGAATTACATATTTTCTGTAGTGTAAAATATACAGATTTTAAGATGTTCAGAAACGAAAACGATCTTTCTGGAACACTCTAAGTTTCCAAGTATACATCAGAAGTGTAAACCTCAAAAAATGTATATTGGTCAAGTTTTAATTGTACATCTCTCGCAGTTCGGGACAAATATCGTTCGAGTCACCGTCAAAATTGGCGAAGCCTTGCCGCGTGTTTCGAATCGCATCACGGATATCATAAATAATCACATGCATATTCCTGTTCACGAATGGCCGACGTGTTCGGGTATCCGATAATAAATTATCGAGTATGCAAACACCGGCGTGAATTATATTTGCTTGCCCAAGTTATTCCGTGACTGTCGATAATCAGCTCTCTCGGTGACCGAATGGCTCTGTCAGAATTTATCCTGTCGCGTCGCGCCGAACATCACGATTTCTGTAAACAGGATTCCTTACTTGTGTTATTCCGGATCGATCGGTTCCAACAGCAAAAATAAAACTGGCTATTGTCAATTTGAATCGAGGCTATACGATTTAAATTGGTTTCGTTACTTTGTTAATTCTTTTTTTATCGTATATCATTTTTATTCTGCATGTAAATGTAATAATCATAAAAATTATATTTAGGATACTTTTAAGTTATCAATGATCAAACTGGAAATAGGAATTTAGAAATGGTTTTTTGAAAGTACTCAAAAATTCTTTCAGAAGATATTATTTAAAATTATAAAACTATACAGGAATGAATAATATAGAAACAACGTAGATTTACTTTTGAGGAATGAAAATTATCAAGGATTTTGCTCGAAATAATGGCAAAAAGATAGATAACTGATACACTGTGTGCCTTATTTTAAAATTTAAAATATATCTCGCTTTTGAGCGCAATTTGTTACGAGTTAATTCATCATTATTTTATAATTCTTACGGTACACGAGTGGAAAAGAAAAAGGCATGGTGTATAATCCGTGGAAGAAGATCTAGATCGTCGATTCGATTTGAAACAGACTGTACCATCTAAAATTGTAACTCAAACAACTCGTTCCTTATTGACACCGTTCCGTTCACCGCAAACACTCGACCAACCACGCGGAGTCTCCGGATGACCCACGAAATTGAATTGCAAATCCATCTTGGTTGATCGATATACCCCTATGGTCCCGTTCGTCGAGCCGTAACTTTTCCAGTATCGGCGAATTTCCACGGATTAGTCGACGTGTCCCAGTCTTCTCCTCTCTGGAGGATACGGTGATCTTTTTAAAATCTACCACCATTTGTTTGTTCAAACTTCGGATGAATATGGAAATTATACGGATCGTTGCGTGTTGATTGATTTTCGCCATATTTCACGCCGATGTATCATTGAAATTACAAATAAATACAAACAGCGGCTGATCGTGGGCGGAGGACCACGTCGATGCCACGAATCTTTTCATTCGTGAAATGAAAAAAATATCGGGATAAAAATATTTCCATCGAAGAGATTAGAAAATAGAGTTATCCTTGGACATTTATCTTATCTTACCTTTTTTTTTTTTTTTAAATTATAATTTACAGAGATTGATTTAAGTAAATCTGACGTACACGTACATTCGATACATCTGCCTATCTATATAATTCTATTTAGCTCTATCAGAATCGACCAATCAGACTCTTTCGATCCTCTTCGATCTAGAAACGAACGATATCTGAATTGCGTTGGCCGAATAATCCAAATAGAAGAAACGAGAGTAGATATTGCTCTCTCGGTATCTCGAGGCAATCCTCCCCTAGATAAGAAACCCAACCAAGTTCTCGATACCTCGAAATCTAACGCGTTTTTAACGAGTACATCGGGGAGGGGGGTCGAATGATTTATGCCCTCTGCCACGGTATTGCATCGCATTTCGAGGTAAAACTTGGGAGATTACCGCGGCGAGACCCGTAAAGCTCGCAATGTAAACGCGGCCGGGACGTAAAATCGTGGATTCTATTTGCCCGATCCTCGGTATATTTATACTCCGTGCCGGGATCTGGTCGTTGGATCGGCACCGTGGCTTTTTAATAAACTTAAAAGCTACGTGGACGAGTCGTAGGAAGAATCGCTGGGGCGGGTCAACCCCTTCGGTTGAGTTTGTCGCAGTTACCCTCCCTCCCCCTCCCCTCGAACGTCTCGAAGAAGCTAATTGCAGAGCCGTAATTTCGCAGTCTGGTCTTAAACGCGTGCAGAAAGTTTCTCGGATCCGAGATTTACGCGTTGCTCGAGCAAGTTCGTTTCACTTTCCGATCACTTTTGTGTTTCCGCTTTAAGGAAAGAATTGAGAGATCGCGAACAAAAGTTACCTTTCTTACCTCTTTCCGAAGATTCGTTGGAAATGGTTTGTTTTTTCCAGAGTTGGATCGAAGAGGGATTTTTGGCTCGATGGGGTAGATCAAAACTCAATATGGAATTTGATATTCGGGATCGGTTCTAATATTTATTAGTTGTGCGAAAGTTTGGCGAACTGGTTGGACTATTCAGGGAAATCCACTCGCTTCGTGATATCGGTTGGGATACCTTGGAGTGGCAAAGTGTGGAACGAGATATGGAAGAGTCCAGTTCGATCAAGCGAGCGATACAGAGTCTATTCGGTAACGAAGAGATAAGAAAAAGTAAAAGAACAATGTTCGAACAATCTTATCTTATTGATAGATAATGCGATGAAAAGTTGGGAACGAATATGTACAACGATATCAATTATTATTGAGACAAAAGAGAGGAAAGTTTTTGATCCCCGTGCACTCATAGTGCAACAATGTGCAGAGCAATTTGTTGAAACATAATTCGAATCTTCGGTTTATACAGCGAAATTTATATATCTTCACATTTGAGCACGAGCAATTGGCTAGATTCCGATTTATGTGGAGAAACGTGAAAGTCTGTGTACTCAAGGGAACGTCAACGTGGTATTTTATTGGTATGGGACGTGATTCGAGGAAGACGAGGAGGATCACGGATAGAAGGAAGTAATAACACGTTTTACTTTATCGAGAGTCTTATACGGTCAGAGATGAAACTTGATCGTAACGAGGTTCGCCTCGTTACTTCGTAACGAAGATTAGAATAACACGGTTGGCAAGATGAAGTTTAAATTACGGCCGGGATAAAGCAAGAGGCTACCGATAAAGCCGAAACCGAGACGAAAATCCGAGAAATTAATTAATATAAATCTATTACCGATACACGGTTGCGGTTAGTCGATGAGAAAATACGAGAAAGTCCCGGTCTCTAGGGAGGTTCCCTTGGGCTGAACCCATTACCAAACTCGCTAGAACGCGGCCAACAAATTCTAATTTCCAGGGGCCGGGTAAACTCGAATTAATTAATAACCTGAACGAGGTCGTATAGTTGCTTTTTCGTTATACGTAGTTATGCAGTTGCCCATCCGTCTATTTGCCCGCCTATCTACCACGAATATCTCCCATGAGAATGTTTCTGCACCGATAAACGAACGGAAATGCCATGTCCTCTGCAATTCCAGGTAGCACGTTGGTGACGAAACTCGATGCTATCCCTGTTTCACGATCGATAACATGCAAGAATAAAATTCCAAGAAGACTTGACAATATTTTAGATTTGGAAAAGTCAAAGTGCAATTAAATGGAAATAAGTTAATATATATATATATATATATATATATATATATATATATATATATATATATATGTATTAAAATTGTTAACGATACCGATTCGATGTGCATCGATACTGATAATGTAAGGTATTCGAGTGTCGTTAGATTGGATATCGAAAAATTCTAGCGCTACATTCTTCTAAATTTTAATTTTTCGTGAAATTTTTCGAATCTCGACGAGCAATTTTCCATCGAATCGTTCCAAAATCGAGTAAACTTAAATAACGTATCGATCCAAAGCCTTATCCATCGCGTATTCATAGTATTCATAGTATTTGTCGTGCCTAACGGATATTCTCGCTTCGATATATTCGCCTTTATAACTCGTTCGTAAAATCCTCGTTTTTCATCCTCACTCTCGTCATTTCATTTCTTTTGCGGGGAAAACCTCCTCCTCTCGTATCGTTCTTCGAAGGAATTCAAAAATATTCTGTAGACATCTGTAGAAATTGCCAGTCGTTTTTCCACGAACTTTTCGACGAAAGTATCAACGTTGAATCCCAATTCGTCCGTCCCCCCTCCTCCCCCTTAGCGCGAGTCCTCCCGGCCAGTTTTTTCCCCTCTTTCGGTGGCAGCAATTATTTCTCGTTTACCGCGTTCCCGTATATCAGATCGACGAAACCGAGCAACTGGATACCGACGGTCACGTACAACCGTGTGCCCCGGCAATATCGCCGGCCAGAATCTTTATTCTTTCTTATTACTTAATATCCACGGTAACGAGGATAAATGTGTCGGCCCAGGACCCGCTAATTGCCGCGATACCGCACACACCCCCCTCCTCTCATCAATCTGTCGCCTTTCCTCGAAATATCACGTGGAACAACTTCGCGACAACACATTTCGCTCGCCGTTATCCTTCTTCCATTCCTTCTCTTTATCGAGAATAGTTTTTTTTTTTTTTTTCGTTTATGCAGAAGATAGAGCGATTAATGAATTTTGATTGAATGAATTTTGAAAGCGTCACGTTGCATCAAAATATTAATGATATCGCAATAGCATAATTTTTCTCCTTCTTCAAATGTGTAATCGATTCAGAAATTAGTCTCGAGAAGATGTTTGTATCAATGAATACACGTGAATTCTATTTCCTTGAAGATGTTAAGATAGTAATTGTGAAGAGTAGCATCGATATGGATAACAGTATTGCTACTCTGAGTCTCTTTTTCGCAACGGTTGCTCGCCTCGTTTGAACGAAATAACGTTCTCAATGCATTAATTCTTGTCGCCTTTCAAAAGTGATCGAAACCATCTCTATGTAAACGCATCGTACGACATTTACGTCCGAGTTGGGACGATCTCATCGTCGCAATGAAACATGAGGCGAAAAATGAGGCGTGGATCCGATTGAACGAAGGACAAGGACGGGTGAGTTTCCTATTTCCGGGGCAATTGGTGGAGAGAAAACACGAGGTCGGGGGAGCGGTTGGTTGCGGTTGCCAGCCATTCGTACAATGAGAGAGGCCGCCTAACTAAATTATTCCGCCAGGCTGACATTCAAACGCATTTACATTCGGCCGACCGTGAACTCCCTCTTCTGCTAAACCTCCCCCTTCTACTTTGCTTTAACCGCTTTATAATTATTAAACTTATGGGGTGCTAAATAAGAGCCGACAGGCGGTGCTGATCGAGGATTATATCGAACGAAATAATCTTTCGACCTCTTGCCTCTTGTTAATGGACCTATATGCCTCGTCAAGCGAGTGTATATAACGTGCATATATTTTACGTTCTATTTGGACGAAATTTGTCGTTGTGTCGTTGTGTCACGAAGAGGGGTTGAAATATTTGTTCTCTATAGTGAACGCGATTGATATATTCGATCCGTGAATTTTTAGATATTTTCATGTTGTTGCTGGTTATGCAAAATATCCGTAAATATCTGCTGTAAAGGATTTTTTTAGCTTATGCTTTGGTAAAATTAAAAGGTATAAATATGGTAATAAAGATGAAAGTATTCTCGAGTATACATGTCGTATACTTAACTGTTGATAAAATTAAATTTACAATTTTTACGCAGAAATTGGAATATTAATTAAGTAAGATCATGGTGTAGTGTGACACATCAACATGTCACATGGTAGAGCGAACTAGATAAGGTATGACGTGATAGTGCGTCATATGGAAATCAATGTGTTAATAAATTCAGTTTCTCTTCTCGCGAAGAGAACATTGATTTTGCATCATTTGCAAAATAGCTTGGATATATCTATCTATTTATTAAAAAAAAAAAAAAAAAAAAAAAAGAAAACGATATTTTCGCGTTATTTAAGCGTTAAACATCAGGGAAATTCTTTTCTTATCCAAACATATTTCTCTTCTCTTTCTGCCTGTCTTCCTGCCGCTCTATCATTCAGTAGTAAACATACGCGCGTGGCCATCCGCGAGTAGCCACATCATAAATTCAACCCGGTTCCCACTCGGCCGCCTCCTAAAGGATAATCATCCGGGAGAAATCTCGTTTATTCTTGCGGAGAACTTGTGTAAATTCGCTTGCCAACATAATGGTGTGACATTTCACTCGGTAAACTTTCCTCTTTTCATTTCTCTTGATCCTTTTGCCCGAAGTTATCGATCATTTCTAGACGAGTTGATTAATTGCGTTATTAAGACTCGATAAGATATTTTTTTTCTTTTTGTTTCTCAAAATGATATCGGAGAAGATTTTACTCTCTTTAATTTCTTCTAATAAAATACATTTATCGTTTCGATCTTTGATGAACAACGGTAATTATATTTCTCGAAACACAAGCGTGTTTCAAAACTCTTCTTTAATTCAATTATACGAAGGTAATTTAATTGCAATTTGATAAAAAAAAAAAAGTAAAAATCCTCTCGTTAATAACGACGAGTCATCAAAAAGCAATCGGAAATTATTTCAGGCATGCCCTTGCTCTTTGATGTCCTCGTAGCGATTTTATTATGAAAATGATGTCGGGTGGCCGGTCCCCGGCGAAACCTCTTTCATTTTCGTAATCCCAGACAGAGTTTTGCCGGTGGTATTCGTGCTCTGATAATTTCCACCGCTATTCACGCCCCAGTTATCGTGGCTTCCACGCGGAACGCTCTAAATCGTTATCTTTCGCGGACGCGGCCCACCACAAAAGGATCGACCATCCCTTCCGTCGTTTTTAATTACAACGGTCTTCGAATCGGTTTGCCTTATCCGCTTGTCCTTCCATCCCTCGTTTTTTCCATCCACTCTTCAAAGAAAATTCGTGGAACGACGTCAATCCCGATAAAAATCGTCGAGAGACGGGTCGAATGTTTATAATTTTAATTTGCTCGCTGCAACACGCTTTTAGAACAGAGAGACGGACATTTCTGAACGATGTAAGACGATCTAAAGTCTCGAAAAATTCCATTCCATGAATAATTTCAATATTTGCTTTGTCAAATGATAGATAATTTAGGAAAAAGTTTCAATCTACTAATTTCCGTTGTTTTATTTCGAACAGAATGCAGTGAGCAATCGTGGTGTTTGTTTCAATATCTATACGTTTGTTCTCTCAGTTGTTTGCGATCAACAAACCTAAAAATTTCAAGTTCTCATTTCTCTAGTTTCGATAGCTTTGCAGCATTGCCCAGGAGTAACATGCAATATAGCAGGCTTAGTAGATTCTAAAGTCTGAAGCCTCCTAGAGCTACTTTCGCAGCCCATAACTTTTCCCTCCCTCGGTCGTTCACGAACAATGTTGATCCTCAAAACGATAGACTAAACAACTGACTAGACTTATATAATTAACGACAAAATTCCATTTCGAAATTTTCATCGGGATCACTGTATCTAAAAACATTGTTTTCGAAAATCGAGAGAAACACTCTGCAGCTCGAAACACTGATCGATGGTGTTTTTTAAGCGCGTCTTTCCCAACTTTCACCAACTTTCTCTATTTCTTATTCATCCCTTCAATTTCTTCCTCTCCCTTCCTCATCAAGTACTCGGTACTACGCTCTTATTTCCATCATCCTTCCCTCAACGTTCCCTCTTTTCTTCTTTCTTTCCCCAACTTGCGCATCCTTCTTTAATGTTTAATGTTTAATCGGACTCGACCGCGAGCCAGGATAGCTGAGCTCGATGGAAACACAGGGAGGGCAAACAGGCCGGAATAGTCTGTCAAAGAAATTGCAAAAAAGAAAAGAAGAAGAAATCCACGAAGCTAGACGAAAGGATAGTTCGAATTAATTCTTTTTTTCGTGCACCTTCCTTCGCGCGAATAGTTATCTTCTTTCCTTCTCCGTTCCACTTGCCTCGAATTTTCTTCACCCTCCAAGTATTTAGTCACCCTCTTCTTTTTTTTCGATTTCAATTTAAACGCGATACTCTTACCGACCTCCTAGCAGAAAAAAGACGCACTTTCCTCCTTCGTGCTCGTCACACTTTATCTCTAAGATGCATTCCTCCCCCTATTCTCGGAATTCGAGGTATCCGTTTCTCATTTCCGCATCCAGAATTCGCTGCTTCTTCTTCGATATTCTTTGTAATATGTCGCCAGTGAACCATCGTCTTTCGATCACTTTCGTTCGTCTTCTCTCTGCAAACTTTCGCGTTTCTTTGCCACGAAGAGAAACTTGTACACACGCCATACAAGTTTTCATATTCATTACGAAACTTGGTATCTTCACGAAAGAGAGAGAGAAAGAGATGTTTAACGCGGTCAAATAATTAATCACCGTCGAGGATGGATTTTAATTAATTTCGAGGGCCGATCTGTCAACCTACGGCTGGCCGCCCACGTACGGAGTTATATCACTTGCTTGGATAATTCTTGCGGCGCGATAGATCGATTCCTCGTCGTCTCGTGGCTATCTTCTTCCGTCATCGCGTCGTGTTCCGTCATCAAAGACATCATAGTCAAACCTCTTCTGAATCTGCCTCGGAGCGGACTGAACGTCAGACACGTGATGACATCGTGAAATATGCAAGCACCCGGCTATGGCGCGGTTAGTTACCCTCGGTCCGTGTTCCAACCTTCTTCCTGCTTCCTGGCTTTCGTCTCGTCGCTTTTGGATAATTTTTTCTTGTGAAAAGAAAGCGTTTGAATTCGAAACTGATTTCGATAGATATATATATTTTTCTTTAATTTGTTTTATATTGTTTATTAATTTCTTTTTTTTAATATTATATTTGTTTTAATATTTGTTGGTTTCTTGTTGAGGTCTTGGGAGAAAAGAGAGCATTGAACCGAGCTTTCTTAATTTATCGTTTTAGGCAATTTCGGAAAGGTTGAGAATAAATTTTTATGCATCCACTCATTGCAGAAGAAAATATTCGAATTGGGTTCTTATGTCGATACAATTATTTTGATTTATCCTTTGATTTTAGACAGTAAAAGTAAATAAATTAATTACGGACAAAACATCGGAATTCTTTTCACTTTTATATCTCGACGTTTATCACAGGAATTCATGAATATCTTCCGTTGTTCTTTTACGACTTAAAAAAAAAAAAAAAATGAAAAGCTTTAATAGAATTGAAGATTGTCGATGGTAATCCCTCTCGTTGTAAATACTAAAAGTGAAGGCAGAAAAGAGTTTGACCAAGCTCCTCTTTTATTTCGATTTTCATATCCTCGTAACAGAGAGTTAAAGAGAGCCACTCCGTTATCGTATTAAGCAGATTCCAGCCCTGATACTTGATTAATTTCTGCAAGAACCGTCTGCAAGAGCAATTCTCTAATTGACTCGAGCACCGTACAACAAGCATTGTTCCTCGCATTATACAATCGTTTATTAGTTCTCTAACAGACAGACGTAAAGACAGACTTTCACTCCATAGAGATTTAACTTTTTCTGGATTCTCCAATTGCAGACGAGCGCCTCGGCATAGGTCGTTATCGAGCTGTATTATTTATTAACCGCAAGAATAAATCGAATAAAAAAGATTTAAAAATCAAACCTCTTTGACGTATATATCACTTCACCTATTGTGAAATTTATTAAACAACAACCAAAAAAAAAAAACACAAAATTCAACCAGCAGCAATTTGGCCCACGAACAAACATTTACGCTTTTCGATATTTATTCCGTTTCACGCGAAATATTCCTCAAAATATTATTTCAATTTCGCCGGTTTCGTCGTTAAAATTCGTTCATTCCGATCGGTTTGATTGCGAATGCCGGCCACGGCTCGTTAAACGAGGAACGATCGCACAGGGATGATCACACGCGCCCTTTTACGCTTAGAGGAGAAGCGGGTCCCTTTCGAGAAAAAGGAGGAAAGGACGAGAAGGATGGAAAGATCCTTTCGACATTACGCAAAAATTGAATCCCTTTTAATTGGTCGCAATGGACACTGGTGGAAAGGATAGAGAAAGAACGGCGATTTATCATCCTCCATTTTCGACGATGCCTTCGTAATAGGTGTCAACCGCGATGAAAGATCGCGTTCTCGATGAATCTGTACTTAATTCAGTGCTGAAATTCCACGATTCCACGAGGAGATTCTCGAGGGAGATTAAACGAGGCAGCGACGCGCGATCCATGGATTCTTCGGCTATCCGCAACCGGTCGTTCTTCCTTCCTCGTTTCACTTCTTCTTCTCCTTCTTCTTCTTCTTCTTCCTTTTCTTTTTTAATCCGCGAAACTTTTTCGCTCGCGCGGAATGCACGCGGCAAAGGGGTTCTTTATTCGGGGTTGAAAACGGTGACTTCATAACCTCGATTTAATTACCAAGTCGGTTCCAATTAAAGGGGTCCGTTTCAACGTTCCTTTCCAAAACAACGTGTCGCTCTTTGTACTTTCGTCCCTATGTGCTCGGGATTTTGCAAGGGGATGGCGTGAAGTGATGACTTACGATGAAAATTTATCGAAAAAGAGTGGACACCATTAAATTACTTTTCTTTCTTAGTTAGTCACATATTTCTATTTCGCTTTTTTATTTCATTTTCGAAGAGAATTATTTGTCTATCGCGAAAAGTAATTCAAAAAAGGGATTGGAGAATTATCTTCTCCTGTTAATTCACCGTTCTTGTTTTCTTGTAAGGAAAATATCCATCAATTGTATAAATTGTTAATATTCGTGTAATATTTCAAATCATCATTCTGAAAAATGTTTGATCCTCGATTAACGGAAGCGAAATTCTCGCGAGAGCCAGGCATATTTTCCTCGAGATTTATCCGAGCAAAAACTCGAAAGACGAACGAACGTTCCTCGATGGCTCGTTTCAATTTTACCTCGTCACGGGAAGAAAGATCGTGGATGTTCAGGGATCGAGGCAATCGCGAGACTTGGCGCGAAAACGCGTGCACACAAATGTACGAAGACACGTGTACAGACACTCTGTCTGTTTCCAGGGGTTGAAATTCCGTATAACCGTGAAGAGAAATCCTCGATTTCTTCGTCGACCTCCTCCTTTTCCTCCTCCTCCTTCTTCTTATGCTTCTTGCCTCTCCCGAGCCAGCACTTACGAGAATTATAATTTTCCTGATTCGACGAAAGTTTCGTGACTAAGCTGCCGAGGGAGGGTTCTCTCCCTTTTTCGCCCTTTCAGAACCGATCTGTCTCGAAACCCCACTTGGTTTACCTTGTTACGGTTGGTCGCGGCTCAACCCTCGCGAGATCGCTCTTTGACGATCGTGAGTCTGTGGAAATGGGCGACAGATACGAGATTACGAGATACATTTAATCATTCGCCCCTTTAGCGGGATCCGATGTTCAGGATTTCTTTTCCATCGACCGGATTTGGACAATCGAATTACTTAAGAATTTTCCTTCGATGAGAATCAATATAATCTTTGGATCTTTATCTAATCTTTTTTTTTTTTTTGTAATAGAGCAGGAAATCTTATTTAAAATTTACTATTTATATGGACTCCATTCTGAACTTTCCACTTGAGCCATTAACAATTTTCTCTAGTTAAATGGAAACGTGTTAAAGCATTAGAACGCATTCATTTGAAACAAAAATTATTGCCTGATAATTATATCTGATATCGCGTATCTTAAACACATAATACCTAATTCAAATTAAAAAAATCTCTCTTCCATCCAATTTCCCTCTCCATCCCCTTTAAACCGGAAGAGAATCGAGCGTCTCCCGCCAACCTTCTCCATCCAAACTTTCCATTCCGTGCAACTAAATGGACAGTAACTTGTTCCATACTGGTTAATAAAAGGTGTTGTAAAATCCAGGTGGGGAGAAACGCGCGATCAGTCTCGGCAGCGAACCTCTTTCACGCTAGGCCGGAGCGTAATATCGCGCTGAATTATATCCCTGACACCGGCAGGGATGCGTCGCTTTAATATTTTCGCAGCTCGTGTCGGCGCGCACGGTGTGTTGGGTCGCCACCACGGAACGCCGGTTTCGAAGAGGAGGGGGAACGTTGAGTTTTTCCACGTTTCATCATTCGCTTCGAACGCCTTTCCTTCGTTTCGTTCGTGTCTCGCGTGTACAACCGCCTCGATAATGAACGCCGCGCCCCGCTCCACTCTCTATTTTCATAACAATCGTGCCACCATCGCAAATATTAAAACGGGGCCGTTTGTTTAATCCATTTAGCCGGAATATAGTAATCGAGGCCGTATCCTCGAAAGGCAAACTTCGGTAATTTCGTGCGATCCGACCGGATCGATTGTTAAACGCGTTATTGGTGTTTATTCGATGTGGTGGAATAAATATTTTTTTGCGCGATGCAGTTTTTTTTCGAAATACTCGTGTATATACATCTCTCTGTCCGAACGTTGCATTTTTGTTGTTTTAACGTTGTTATTATTTTACTGTTTTAAATTCCGTCACGGTGAAGAAAAGACAGGGATGAAAATGTGTTTTTGAGATAGCAGAAGGATCGAGATGGTTCGTAAGAACGTGATTCGATATAATACGTTTTAGAAAGTAGAAAGAGATTACTTCGATAGTTGTGGTTCGAAGCACGATGACAACCACGGTTAAGGTTATACAAAGAACTCTGACAATTATAGTAATTACGAATAAATGTTATTTTAATGAACGTTTTAAATAAAGTTATTTAGTCGAAACTTTATTCGAAATATTAACTAATTAATTTTTCAACTTCAACTTAATGCTCGACTATGTTAACAGGTCTACACTTTTCCATACTCTCCTTCAGAAATTACAAACTTTTACAATTTTATTCCGAGTATCCGAAAATAGAAACAGACGATCGCAGTCGGACACATTTTATGAGAAGGTGGTAGAAGAAGAAATAAAACGATTTAAATAAGCAAAAGATTTCAAAGAAACTCATAATTTCGTAATTAATCGTACGAATCGATTGGATAACATTTCTCGCGATGGAGGCTTGGCCAATATTTTTCCACGCGAAAGTTCCTCATCGTCCTCCGTGAAGATATATGGGGATGATGCCGGCCGAAGCACCTGTCTCCCCATAAAAGCTTTAAAAGCAGTCCCATGCCCGGCAAAGGAGTATCTACGCGACGCAGGAGAAATGTTTCATTGTTCTCTGACGGCAAAGTATTAAAAACTGACGGAATTAAAAAAAAGAAAAAAAAAAAAAAAAAGGAAAAAGAACGGCGGAGTTTTTCGCACCGCACACGCTCCATTATCTCGCATATTTTTGCGCTTTAATTTTCTCCTCTCGTTGCGCACGAATTTTTTCGCAACCGGTGCGAGTAAATGTTTAACGATCCTTCTCGAGAGAGTTAAGAAACGATCTCTCTTCGGATTCTTTTGTCCAATTCTTTTATCATCTTGTTTGGATAAATCGTGATCCACATCTGGAAACACGTAGGTAAATATTTCGAGTACGGTATAAAATTGCATTGTTTTCTAGAGGAGCGAGGAATTATACTTCCTATCCTATGTGTTTGTAGGCAAAATCGAATCATTCCCAAAACGTTCGTATAGAATCTCAAATTCTGACAAGAAAAAGGAGTAACGAGCTGGCACATTTTACATTTACGATTCTCTCGAAATCCACCGTACGCGTTAATGATCCTTTCAACCTCGACCTGATTGCTGTTCGACGATCGAAACTTTGCCCCGCTTTTTACCTGACCGAACGAAGAGGAACTCGTATTTATAGCCTTCCTCGTAACCTTGTAATCCACCGTCGTGATTTTTATCGCCGAGCAGTTATCGACGTGGCACTTGTCGTCATTTGTCCTCTCCTCCTCTGCAGAATGAAGCAAACGAAAAAAAAAAAAAGAAAGAAAAAAGAAAGAGAAAGAAAAGAAAAAGGAGAAAAGGTGACACAGGTGGAAGGAAAGGGATGGAAGAGAGAGAATATTTGAAACACAAGCGAAAGGAAGGTACTTAAGTTTCTCCCTTGAAAGAGGGAAAGTCATACAGAGGGTGGGATTCCGTTGGCCATAAGAGGGACCCTCTTTTCAGCAACGCTCCTCATTGTTGCGCAATGCACAGAGAAGTCGCGGTCTGGAAGTAAGATATTAGCTGTGGAACAATTCTTCGTTCTTACGGTGAATCACGATGAAAGTTAAATACACGAGATATCCAGAATTTTTTCGCGCAACGCCTCGAAGGAGCCGCTCGAAAACCCGGCTCCGTTCGTCCTGGAACTTGTTTCCTCGTAATTGCGCTAGAATGGAGGGGAAAAAAAAAGTGTACGCTGGGAAAATCTTTTCCCGAGGAATATTGCTCGTTTTATTTCAATTACTGTAGTCTCGTAAGTTTCGCGCGGCATCGACTGTAATTCGCCCCGTTTTTGCCCTGAGATTGGTGAGATTCCTGGATTTTCTTTTTTTTTTTTTCTTCTTTCTCTTTATTTTCCATCTAACGCTTCCTCGTTTCCTTTCGCATTTCGCTTTCAGCATTCTTATAAAAATTAATGACACGATCTTAACATCTTCCACGAACGATCTTGACTTTGATCCTTGTGAGCTAAAAGATTCTCATGTGGGAAAGGTATAAGAAACATGGAACAATGAGAAGGGTGGGGAAAAATATTACGTCTGGATAGACCCGTAGAAAAAAAGGGAGCGGTTAGCTGAATGGCGAGGGCCATGACCCTCTCGATCAAGGCTAGATCGCGTAGGTAGCGACAGAGGGGGATCTCTGAATAGAGTTCACCCCGGTGAATTTAATTTCGTGGATAAAAAGAACCGCGATCGTTCGGCGCCGATCGTCTATGCACAGAGACGACACGATCGACCAAGTCCTATGGTCATGGAAAAATAGGGGAAAATCGTCGCGTTCCAGTCGGATATCATCGACTTTGGGGAATACCCTTCAATCAATCGATAACTCGGCTGGAATTTTTCTTCTCGCGCGAGTTTGTGTATCCAACATTTTTCAAAAGATCGAAGCTTTCTTTTTTTTCCCCTCTTTTTCTTTTTTCCACGAGCCTCGGCGGGGTTAAAATCCGTTGAAAGGGAAGAGAGGAGAGAAAGGGCGTAGACAATGACGAGCGGATTAAGGGACAGACGTAGACAATACAAGTGTGAGATTACATTTTGTCAAACGCAAAAACGGTGTAATTAAATAGCGGCGAATGTAGAAGGGCACGGAGTATCTAATGGAGTAAAGCCCGCTCTTATCTGCTCGAATGTATGACACGTCCTTTCCATTATGCGTCCGACGGACTCATTTAACCGGATCCCGCGTGTTCCATCGAGCGAAACAAACGTACCTTCTGCAGACAAGCTCTGCTAGAAAGAGGAAGAAGAAGAGAGAGAGAGAGGGAGAGGCGCTCGAGATCAGCTCGATATTTACCTAGGCTGGCGAACACGCTCGCTGTTAATTCGCTGAATAAACTTTTTCCGTACGCGAGGAAAGGCCACTTTGCCGGGAGGGAATTCGAGTCTTGGAAGAAGAACACTCGATCAAAGCTGTGCTTCGAGAATGCCGTTTCTGGTTGCTCCACCATCCCACCGATCGTTCCAAATGATTCTTCGCTTTGGAGGGAAGCGCAGGGATGAATTGCTCGCCGCTTTAGAGGCCGACTCTACTTGATTTCTTGGCATAGACGGTTTCAATAACGAATCGAACTATAAAGCTAATCAAAATAGATCATGTTGGATGATATTAATTGGAAAGAACTTGCACCGCGTGGGGGAGGATAAATAAGGAAGCACAGAGTGGAGAAAGGATACGATGGAAAAAAATCTTCAAATATTGGTAACTTTTCGAAAAAGAATATAATTCATAGATTTAGATCTAAGACGAAGCATCATCGTTTTCGACGCGATGCACAGTGGACAGAAGAAGGATTGACAGTTGTGCAGGGATTTGATGGAAAAGAATTTTCTATATTATCAATTGTGAGGTGATAATTGAGATCAATAAACGAAGAGATCGTTGGTCTACAAAAACGATCGATAATTAAATAAAAATGGAAATAAGAAGAGATTGAGAAAATCATTGAAATTCTGCTCGCCAAATCAGATTCTGAGAATAAGATTCTAATTCAGGATTATTCGTAGGTTTAGAAGCATCATCGTCTTCGATGCACAATGGACAGAAGGCTTCACAGGGAAGACGAGACTCGATGAAAAAGGATTTTCCATATTATTCCAGTAACTGTGACGTTCCGCCGTGATAATTGGGACCAATAAACGAGAAGATCGTTGGCCTGCGAAAGCGATCGATCGATAATTAAAAATTGTCTTAACAAAGGGATATATCCGCTCGATCGGATTTTGAACGGTGGAGAGACATCGATCAATCGTTGCCGATTAATCATCGACGTTAATGGATGACTGGTGAGCGCGGCGCGCCGCCACCGGGGAACGCTCGACCCGATGCAATCGTTAACGTGCCCCGCAACAAAGAAACGCGTCGATAAGCTCGAAGGCAGTGGCGCGTTAACAGGGGTTAAGTGCTATTAAAAGCTGGTCGCTGGTTAAAAACCGGTACAAGAGATAGAGCGGGAAGAAGCGCGACGACGCCTCGCGTTACAACACCGCTCCTCCCTCCTCGAGCCGAAGCTTGAAAACAATTGTTCCTCGATCAAGGATGTTGCCGCATCTTCGAGATATAATAGCGGCGGTGTTAGAACTCGTTCCAACGATTAATTATCCCGGGGCAAATTACGCTTTTGTGTTCCTTGCTCACGTATCTCTGACGATAATCGAATTCTGATATAAAAAAAGAAAAAGGATAGATCAGGCATGGTTAACCTGCGCGATAACTGTGTTTCCTCCTTTCTAGATCTAGTTATAGAAAAATTCTCCGTTATAATTCACAATGATCCACAACGACAGAAGTTACGATCCTCTTCATCCAAAATTAATCGTGGATTAAAAATTACGTCTACATTAGTTAATCACTTTCTCCTAACAAGGAATTTCCAAGCAATAACGTTGATCTTTCCGGTTCGCTCGCTGCGTAAGCGAGACAATTAAAAAAAAATCCGGTCGACCCTTTGCGTATTCTTCTCGCGCGCGCCCCACTGTCTGCTCTCGCGAAAAAAAGCGATTTCCGAAGGCATCCGTGCGCACGAGATTCCGACTCGACTCCTCGAGTTGGAAAAACGCGTTCCAGGATCGCGTCGCCGCATCCCGATCTTTCTTTTCCTCGACCTTTTCGTCATAATTCCCCTTTCGAAAAGGGGAGGAAGGAAAAAAAAAAAAAGAATAAGCTGGAAGAAACGTCTAGGATCCATCCGTGGCGCGACCATCTTGGTGGAAAGAGGGCACGGCATTGACATTGACTTTCCTTTCGGGGGTGGAACGGGGACGAGATAGGTGGAGAAAAAAAAAAAAATAAAAGAGGCAAAGATGCTGGTGGAGAAGACGGAATGGCGGAGTGAAAACGGGGGCGTAATGCGAGGCGACCAATTGCGCGGAAGAAAATTATGGCCGGCCGCGTGTACCATCCTCGGGGTAACGTAATTTCATCGGGAGAACTGGTCTGCGACACGGCTTTGATAATAAAGGGACAACGAACGCCGGGATTACGGCGTGTTCATTGTCTTCTTGCCCGGGATCGGGTAACAGATTCTCGGTTAGATGTTGATAAACCCTTGGTGCAGGGGTTGAAGGTTGCCTGGGATATAAGAAAGGCAAGAATAATGGAGTAGGGTTAATGTAATTAATCGTGGAAGATAGACGACTGTGTATATATACATTTTTTTGTTGCTTATGCCATCGTACTTTGAAATTATCCCCGCGTGGAAGTAATTCTAGACTGAAAATTTGAGAGCATGTTCACTTAAACGAATAAAATACTGCGGATCTATACTCGCGTGGAATTGAAAAATGGCGAGCGATGCTACGCCGCGTTCGTTGAGTTAGAGCTGAGTAGCAAACAGCGAAACTATCATATCCAGTAGTATTGAATTCTCTGAGACTATTACAACCCGTCTAAATACTCAGCTTACGAACAGATCCTTTGATGTACCGCTTCCAGAGCTTTTCGCTGTTGAAATATTCAGACTATCGATTTGTTAACTGATAATATACTTGTTTGCCAACCGATCGTAAATTATTATCGCGAACAGCAGTGTGCACGCGACATTAGATAAAGAAATCTATCGATCTTCGTTATAACACTTTGAATTTATCTTTATGTAAGAATAAACTAAAAATTTTCCATCCAATATAAATATCTATCTATTTAGATAAAAAAATAAAGATCAGGAAGTGATATTCTGTAATTTTTTCAGATCAATCCTTGGCCAAGCTTCCTTTCCATTCGAGTACAATGTACAACTCCTTGGTGAAAATTGTACGCAGTTTTATATCCATAAGGCAAGTGTTCGACAAATACAAGGTAAAACGTTTTAATTCGCACGTTCGACACGTTTAAAATAATTTATTCGTCGCGTGAAACGACGATACCAGTGTCGAAGATAAAGTTCTTGGATTTTTGCATTGATCCATCCCATGCGTATGAAGCACGAGAAAATGGAGATACGAATTGCAACGAATCGATCGTGGAGCGAGTCGCGTTATCGGTCCTTTTGATTACCCGATCGTCGAGTTTTCGAATATATCGTTTGGTTTCGGATAGGCTCATCTATCATTCCGGGCAACGGTACAACGGGCGCCTACGTAAAGGAGATACCCGGCTATGTCTCGAGTATGTATCGATAATTCATCGCGTGCCACGAGATACTCGTTCAAGATGAATTTCGTGCCTCGAAACCGATAATCCATCATTCGAACGGAATTCGATAAACCGCGTATATCGTCCAACCAGGTGATAAAGTTTCTCTTACACCCCAAGTAATCTGTCTACGAATGATCGTGCTCGATTTGCTTGATATTTCGCCTAGGAAATAGCCAGCCACGACAATAGTTAATAATTTTCGAAACAGACTTAAGGAAGATTTATCGCGATTAAAATGCTCCACGCATTCGATGGATATTGATTTTCGATAAACAGTACGAGAAACAATCGTGAAACGGCGAAAAATGCAAATATGGATATGGAGAAATACGTAGAAAACTCTTTCTCATCTTTCTTTCCTATTGAATGTATCCTATAATTTAATTAGATTTCATTAATGTCGTAAAATCGATATTTTCTTAGCACGATGCAGATAAATATATGGGAAAAGACAGAAATTCTGTATTCTCGAGATATTATCGCGGTGTATTCGAAAGAGAGTAGCAATTTAATCCATTAGGATCGGCGGTAGTTAAGTTAGATTCGAAGAAACGGAACGCGTAAGTAATCGTTCCTCGATTAAATCGTTCCAAGTCTGGAATGGGTTTATATTCAGTGTCGTTGCGTTTAATTGCACGCGCAGATTGCAACGAAAACTAGACAGTTTTGTAAATAATTGGAGAGCAAGCGGTGCAGTTCGATGGGGAGAGGCAGAGTCTGGTTGCTTAAATAATTATATTTCCCCGGATCTCGTTAGTACTTATGTTTCGCGACTATTCTCCCGCATTACCATTTTCGAAATTACCGAAGAGCCGGGATTGTTGCCTCGAAATCTTGTTTACTTTCACGCAACAAGCTTTAAAGCGAATGATCCACTTGTTCTAACTCTTTGCTTTTTCAGATCCTACTCGTTGAACGGTGTATATTCGAAGGAAAGAAAGAGGATCGAGACTTTCGAAGTAAGTATAAATACCGATTTAAATCTTTGTCCCACGGTTTGAATAAAGAACAAGAGGAACAAAGGGTTTGATCGATGAAAGGCGCGAATGAAGCGCTTTGTCGAGAATACGTTCGAGAGTGAAACTTTTTCGAGAATATTTTCTCGCGAAATGGACATTGTGTTGGGAGTGAAGGAAATTAGTCACCCTCGACTGTAGTGTATTCATTTGTAAAAAAAAAGTTTTCGAAAGTTTTATACATCCTTAAAGTAAAGCTAATATATTTGGAGATAAATTTTTCATGAGTTGTTCTCGAAAAGCCATTTGTTACCAGCGAGAATACTCTCGTCGAGAATGAAAGTCACTGTTCGACACCCATTTTTAACGGAATGTCGATTTGTGAAAAATTTTTCTCGAGAGAGGTTCGTTCACTTTCGAATGTATTCGCACCTTAACGTCGGTAGGGTGGAAACGAAATCTCGTCCGAATCTTTTTTTTTTCGTTGTAGTTCACAAATTATTGAGGCATTTTTACACAGGTAAGGACATCAATTCCCATCACCTGCATTGCGCATCCAGTTTCGCCGTGTGCACTTCTATACGGATGTATGGGACGTCCCACGTGCTTGGACAGGATACAAACACGGATCCAAGAGCAATGACATGCACTCATGGTACCGCATGAAATATTCCATTGGCCCAGCTACGTGATATTCGCAGACGCACGGAATATTCCTTTGTATCTTTGTCTACAGGTGACAGCGGCTAAAGTGCACTTTTCTCCAAGCGACGAATGAAAAATGAGAGGACCAGTGGATGGATAACGGGGAAGAAACGGTCAGACACGCGATTCGTGGATACATACAAGTTTTTCCTGGGCAAAAGAAAAGAATTAATGAGACTGGGTGGAATGGTTGATTCTTATAAAAATAAAAAAAAAGGAAGAGAAAGAAAGAAGAAGGAGAGTTAGAGAGAGAGAGAGAGAGAGAGAGAGAGAGAGAGAGAGAGAGAGAGAGAGAGAGAAAGAGGGAAAAGAAAAAAAGAGAACTGATACAAGGGAAAAGAAAAGTATCGCGAGAATGAAAGTTTCTCTTCCAACTGGGCAAGTGTATCTTCACGGTCTAAAGTCGCGTGAATCGTTCGTCGGTTTTTTCCCCCTTTCTCTTCTTTTCGTAGTAAAGAGGGATGGCAAGCGTTAACTTCATAATATAAATTTTCTTTCCATCCAAACAACACAAATGGATAAAATCGAAGAAAGCGGAACAAATATCGCGAAGTTTTGCGAAAATATTTTCACGATATTGATGTTTCTTTTGTAAAAGAATCTATTTTTATTTTCATTCCCTGTATATATTATTTGCATATTTAATTTTTTATTACGTGGAAGTATAAGAAGTAGTTTTGCGATCAGTTATAAAACAGTAAATTGATTCCCGGAATGACTCGATCGTTAGAATGAAACCTTATCATCGATTGCTATCACGAAACCCTCGCAAATCAAGATTACGTGAGCTGTGTCGTTCTCGCCTTAACCTCGTTTCTCTTAACTTCTTGCCACTCATCTATGTCAAATCAGGTAATTTCAGTTAAGTGGTTTTGTGAAAAACGTTCGAAACAAACCGGTATTTCGTTAAACAACACTGCTTTACGTTATCCCATAATTTCTGTCAAGTCGAGCAGAAGAAACGAAACCTTCGTTAATTTAACACTCTTCTTTTTCTGTCCGTGTCAATTTCTGTTCCGTTTTTCTTCCACTTGAATTGAATTTGTGGTTTATTCTTAAATGAGAATATACCTATAAACAGAATATCTTTTACAACTACACTAATTTTATTTCATACTAAAAGTTACAAAACAAAATTAACACAAAACTACAATAATTTAACAATAATGAATAATAATTTTTATGTGTTGAAAGTTAAATTATAATAAATTAGTTAGAAAAAAAGAAGAAAAAATATTAATTAAATAATTAATGTAACATTAATTTTATTATATTTAGAGTTTGTTAAATTACGACTAGTGTAAAGTAGTAAATTAAACAATGTATGCTTGAATTGAAAATAGAAAACAACACAACAGCGTTAATTATGGGTTGGATGGCAACTAGTATTATAATTGTGTCGAGAAAATTACACTCTCAAATGTACTGGCGCGTCGTTATAGAAACATTTACAATTACCGCAGACAGAGCTGCAATTTCATTCTGCATACTCTATTCGTATTCTCTCTGTACACGTTTGTCCTCATAAACCGAGCAAAGAAAAACAGGCATCTTTTATGCAATGATATAAATCGTTAATGCAGCCATTGTGCTTTTTATTAAAAATAAAAATAGTAGTGTATTATTTATCTGCATGCTTTTTGTCGTGTTAAGTTTCAACTGTGACCACGGTGCGTGCGTCGCTTTGAATAGACCAATGACGGAGTACGGCGCGAACGCATCGACCAATAGGAGCGGCGGACAGTAAATGAGCAGCTACGCGGCGCACGGTCGGGACGCCGAGTGGCGCGCTGCTCGCAGTACCGCGACAACCCTCGAGCTAAAAGCATCGTGTCGATGCTGTCGGTGACCCGTGCGTGAATCGTGTCGTGAAACGTGAGAACCTCCTTCCCCTTTTCGTTCTCGTGATCCGACCAAATTCGTACGCAGTGCTGTGGCAGTGCGTCGTTCCTTTTTATCTTACACTGTCTCTCTCTCTCCACCTTTCGTTGTCGCACGTCGAAAACTTGCGTGAAATTGCGGTAGACGCTCGCGCCATTACGTGTCCCCCCGTACCTCGTTCGTTCTTCGGCGAAAACAATTGTATTTACGGTTATTCTTTACGAATTTTGAGCACGAGTTATTCTCGCGATGTCTGTGAGTGATATGTGAGTTGTGTTCTCGTCGTTCTTCCCGACTGACACTGTTCATCCTTCTCGGAGGGAGGGAAAGAGTGACAAGCCGAATAAACATCAAGCATCGCGAATAAGGTAAGACTTTTTAAGTGATATCATAATACGTTTATTAATCTTAATAAACGTAATAATTATCATAGCATGATTATATTTGACTGATTTTTACTTGCGTTCGAAAAATTGCGTCGTAAAAATATATCGCGAATGATGCTATAGAATATACAATGGCGTATAATACACATACATATACGTACATAATACGCGTTTCGAATTGTTTTCTATATGGGTTGTTGACATCCAACTCGTTCGATTTAGTTTTCCAAGAATTTTCGTCGGGTGGGGCATTTGTTTTCGAACGTATATATACATTCTGCGTTTCTCGTTTTGTTTTCTTGTTTTTCTTTTTCTATTGCGTCTTGTTTCCCATAATACATTTGCTGCGTAATATCGAATTACTTCGTACAATAATCATGTTTAATGGAGATTATGCGATTGAAAAATCGTTATTTTCTTTTATGATTGGCAATTTTTTTAATCTTTTTCAACCACAAACAAAATATAGTTTTTTTTTTTTCGTTCTGTTATACAGAAGCTTTATGTAACAGTAGTTTTTGCTCGTAACAAAGTCTCGATTTGTACGAGAAAATCGAAAGTAACCAACTTCAGAGAAAAGAGACTATTCATAACGAATAATATTATTAGGTGAAACACAAGCAAATGCCGGAAATACACGGTATGCTATTCTGCGGTAGATTTGTGGATTTGTTACCGGAGGTTTGTAACCTGAAACAATTACACTCCAATTGGATCGTCCCATGTTATGCCTCTGTCAATAGATTGTATAGTTAGACTGTTTAGGTCGTTATCGTCATGTATGAAGCATATGTATTCGTTTCAAAATTCGAAAATTTGAACGAACATTGTATAGTTTTAAAAAAAGTTAACGATATAACGATAGTTTCACTTACAATTTTCAATTTTTTTCTCTCGTAATTGGTCGGTAGTCTAACTTAATAACTTTTTTCCATTTTCGAGTGTTCGAAGAGCGAAAGTTTGTTTTCGCAATAATTTTCATGCTGATGGAAGCGTAATTGCCCCAGTTTTCGGTCCTTTTATGTGTTCCAGTGGTTGAATATATGACAATGTCGCGAAACATTTTTCGATTGAGTGCATTGAAAAATGAATTTGATTGTCGATGGTGCGCTCTTTATACGATTACCTAGCTTTCGTGCTTCGAAAAAGATATAGGTTAGAATGGTTGTCGTTGTGTCGACATATGCAAAATAAGCTAAGAATTTGATGGAAAAGGAAAAAAGGTTATTAATAAAACGGGAAAACTTTGAAATCGTTAATCGCAAATCATTAATCTTTTCGAACACATCGATCATTTTATCGACCGAACATTATAGTGTATTTATAATTTCAATTCAACGTTGTTCACCAATCAAATCATCCATCTCGATTTTTCAGAAATATTACAGGATTTGATTTCATATTAACATGCTTATTAATCGATTCTCAATCAATTATTTCCTACTAGAAATTATGTGTATATCCATCAAAGTGTAATGTTGCGCTTCTCATTACCATTTCTCCATTTAATTATCGAGAATGTATTAATTAATTGTTATTATCGTTAATTCTTTCACCTCTCCTCCCACGATTATTCGTTCATCGTGTCTTTCATATACCAGATAATAATATTATGAAAGATATCTTTATACATATAATTAATCGCTATCGTTGTTCCTTTTATTATTTTTACAACAATTGTGGATCAATACTCAAACGTCATTTCTCGATGAACGGAGGATGGAATCATGATATAGAAGTTGGAATAGATAAAAGTAAAAGGGTATCGAGGATGGATTTTATGGAAAGTTAACGACTTTTCGAAAGGAATAGGGATACAAGTTTCACTTATACCCCGTGTACTTTTAAAACACGGCTTCTTCGGGCTGAAAGTGGTCGAAATTTGTTCGGTTCACCGGTCCATATCGCGAACCGAACTTTTGTAACGGATTCTAAGGATGAAGTACTCGAGGAATCCGATTGAAATTGAATATCCAGGGTGCAGGAACTTCTTGCTTCCCGCACTCTCGTCGACATTTCACTTTATTATTGCTTCGACTGTATTGGTGAACAAGAAAGGGGGGTGGTTATTCTCGTTGTAAATCTTGTTTCGAGCAGTGGATCTAACCGAAAAACTTTTTCGGCCTTCTTATTCAAACGTTATTTAAACATAGGCAGAAATCTCGTTTCTTCGAGTCTAGGATAGGAAAGAACTAGCATCAAAATTGTTTCTTTCTACGAATTTCTTCCAAATTCATTTGTCACTAGAAGAGTTTCGAGATAAAAGCCGAGTAAATTTTCAGAGATATTTGTAAGATACGAGTGGCTGATAAATATTTTACAAATTACTTTCTTATCGGTTATGGAAAATAGAATTTGTATGTATTTCATTTTGTAATTACTCGATTATTTAAATCACATGAGATTTCTTATACAATGAAATTGATACGAAAATATAAATGAATAAATTTAAAAAAAAAAGATATTTGTATTTTCTCTCTTTGTTTCTGTTTCCGATTATCTCGACAAATTAATTAAATCGTTAACAAAAAAAAAAAAGAACTTTTATATCCAAATTCATTATAAAAAATTAAACAATATAACACGATAATTGTATCAATTATACGTCCGTTAAAAATCTCATCGAAATTAATTAATGCAGAAAAAAGAAAGCATAAAAATCTATACACTTTAAATGGTATGATCGAACACGTTTTATACCAGGATTCGTACATTTATTTTTTCCCCGATTTCTCGAGATTTATTAACATTTTCACTTTTAACGTGACGATTCTCCGAGGCACGGAGTATAAATCAACAACAATACCGCGAAAGCTTGCGGTCGTGCACGTGAAATACTGTCCCCGAAAACCGTACGAATGCACATTCTCTCGATCGTTTTATGACCGACAGAATGGTGCCAGAATTTTTCGTTTTATTCGCCAGTAGAGAGAAGCACCGACGTACCGGATGTCCGGGCGCATGCAGAGTCGCGCGTTGCCCTGGATGGAACATCGGTGAACTACTACGTTTAAATTTATGTAAAATCTCCTCGCGGCCCGACACAGACAGAGAGAAAGGAGAGGAGAGGAGAGAGAGAGAGAGAGAGAGAGAGAGAGAGAGAGAGAGAGAGAGAGAGAAGCTGCGCTGACGGTGCTGCTTTTCATTATTTACGAGCCAACAAGTAATCGCGTTCACGACAACTTGTTGCTTACTAGAAAACTCTGAACTTGGCGGTGGTGGGAGCATCGGTTCGTTTGTTCGCCAAAGATAATCGCGTGGCGAGCACGCGAACTCTTTTCTACTCGATTCCAGCGATTAACCGGGGGATTAGTTTTCGATTACACGCCGGGGAACCATTTCCGCGACCGATACTCAGGGAAAAAGAATTCCTTCTACCTGTTATTGGATTGGTAATTTGATCTTATTTTGTTTCGAACGGGGATTTTTGGTGGATTTAAAAAAAAAAAAAAAAAAGAAAAAGGCTCTTTTTAAATTTTTCCATTTGAGAATTTAATTTTGGAGAATTGGGAGCAAAGTGTTATACTTTATTATTGGAGTAATTTTTTGAATTATTTCACTTTTACTCTGTCCAGAATTCGGATTATAGGTGTAAAGTGAGAGTTTGTGTCTGTGAGAATTTAATTTTGGAGAGAGTATCGGTGATAATTTATTATTGGAATAGTTTTGTTTCAGAATTCTTTTTGAAGAATTTCTATATCGATCAATATATAATTCTTCAATATAAAATATCTTTAGGATCATTAGTTAGAAGCAGTGGAACAAAATTTCTTTCGTTACTTTTCAAAATTTCACAAACATTGTTGCGATGAAAACATTGTTGCAGAAATATCTGAAAATCTTTGGTAAACGGATAGGATCTCGGAGAGATGAATTAACGGGAAAATGCTCGATGATAAATTCGTGGCGTTAAACTGTTTTCGTTCCACGGATTTTTCGGCTACCCCTCCCTGATCTCGGATGTAAGTTAAGGGTCAGAAATTGGGTCAACTATGCCGAGAGACAAACGGCCCGACACGTAAGCGAAATCCGGTTTTCTCATCGAGCAACGTTTACGTTGCGAGGTATTTTAGCGCGAGAGGGTAATGAAACGCAATGAAATGTGACGAAAAAATACGAGGGAAAAGAAAGGCGAGGGTGGAAAGAGTGGAAGATAGAAAGAGAGAGAGAGAGAGATAGGAGATGGTTTTCGGTTAGACGATTATCTTTCTCTCTCTTTGTCTTCCATCTCTATCTCTCTGGCTCTTTGTCTTCGCCTCTCTTTCTGGCACGTGTTCACAGCCAGAGAGAAAATCTAACTGTTTCACGACGGTAAACGATATACGACTTTGCCGGTGAAATAACGTGCTCGCGCCTTTGTCTATTCTCGTCTGAAAATGTTCCCCAAATTTAGGAATAGTGGAGTGGAACTTGTTCACTTCGTGGATTTGGAGAGAAGAAATAGATCGAAAATTTTTTGTTTCGATTTCGACGAAGGATTATTCTCGTTCAGTTTATTCAATTGTCAGAATTAATGCGCGTTTAATTTCAAAAATTCTTTTTATCGTGGAATTAATGTACGTCAGTTTTATTATTTTTTTTATCAATCTGCTTTGATTCTGATATATATATAATTACAAAATATTTACGAATAATTCGCAATTAATATTTTTCAATCGGTTTAGAGTTTAGAGCTTAACGTTCTCGATTAACGTTGGATGGCTAATTTCATCAATTTTCCCGTCAGTTAATCTTCATGTTTCTTTTTTTCAATCAAATTAACCATCAATACCACGAATCCAATATTCTATTTAAATCCATATTTCCTCTTTATCGAACGAAAAAAAAAAAAAAAAAAAACTTTATATTTCGCGAAAAGGGCTCATTTTTAATCAGCGAGATTAAAGATCGTGTAACGATTAACCGTTGATTTTATCGGAATAATCAAATTTTTTCCACTATAATATTTTCAATTTGCATCCCAATAAAACGAGCTTCATCATCATTTTCATTTGCCGGATAATTAACGCTCATCGAATATTTTTAAAATCGATTCCGCTCGATATTCAACTTATATTTTCTTTTTCACGATTTTTACAATTTTAAAATTACTCCCTGTACCGAGAAGGAGAGCCGATATATTTTATTCGAGCTCTCCTTCCAACTCTGTCACAGTGTAAACAGCGAGTAAAAAGTTTCCCTGTAAAAACTGCCCCCCTCTTCCCTCAGCATCTGATCTGGACGACATCATCGAAGATCGCACCAGTTTTATTTTAGTTTCTTGGCAGGTAGAAAGTAATTAACGAGTTTCCTCTGATTTGGCAACCGGTTGCGGGGAGAACGCATCAACTTTCGGATGTACGCGGTTCGTTAACGAGTTGTGTTAATACGCCAGCCGCTCGGTTACTCGGCTTATTTGTATTTGCGAAGCGAATTAACACGCCAGCCAACTCGTTCCCAACTTTTGCCGGTCCGCACGGATAAAAAGATTCCCGTTTTCGAAATCGAGGCTCGGAAAATTGCAATTCTTTTAATCTCCGTTTTCCACGCAGAATATTTTTTTCGATTGTTTCGACGATCGATCGATTCGGTATTGATTCGTATTATTTTATTGTTTTATCGTTTGATCGCGTTACAAACTTTTCTCGGTTATTTTCTAAGTAAAGTAAAGAGAGAAGATTGCTCTCTCGAGAATCTCTCCCTCGTTGAGTAGAATTACTCTCGAGAGTAGAGTTGCTTTCGAGAGGATTATGTTTTGGGGAGAATATAGAGTTGCATCGCACGAGCTATATCGCATTGCGGAATATCTGGCCCGTGATTACAAAACGGATATAAATGTTGTATTATGGGATACAGTGTGGTTTATCCTTGGTTTGGATTAGTTGACTTTTGAAGAGAACTCGGAGCATTCTGATATCGGGGTTGAAATTCCGCCTGGCCTTACCGCCACGTTATTTAATCGCCAGTTGTTTACGAAGCTTAAATAACGTATCCTATCGTACGAGATTGAAAAAGTTTCGCGAGTGGTGCGCAAACAACACACAGACGTATGCCTTTTTTCTTTTTTTTTTCAATATGTAATTAATCGAAACGCTCTATCGTATATACCGTAGACGAATCGTGACGATAATGAACCTGGCGAATACACTGGCATCGTTTCAAAAATCATTTACCTTGTCTTCGTGAAGAATTTTCTTCGCACGTGTAAAAGGAAATGTGGTGTGATTATTTACCCCGCACAGTTTCGAAAATTTTAAATATTTCCTCGAAATTTTAGGAACGCGATTGAAATTCGGCGAACCTTCCTTCCCTCCCTCGTTGCAAATTTCACTGCAAATTTTCACTTTGGCGAACATTCTGTTTCTGACACTGCGTTTCGAATATTTTATCGCGATATCGGCGGATCGACCGGTCAAATTCTCGCTTTGCCATTTCTCGAAAAAGGAATTATGCGGGGGATACTTTTTAATCGGTGGGATAATTCGTTTTTTCATTAACTTGGAACCACGCAGTTGAGGTAAATACGCGTGGAACAACGATGGACACGCGTAAACGATGCCTCTTTCAATGGAATTACATGGATATTCATCTGAGTACGAACGAAATTCGTAAAAATAATCGAGAAGCGAGTAAACAAAATACAGCGAGTACAAAATTTATTATTGCATCGAGGAAATTATAGAATTATTTTGAAATATAAATACAACGATGAAATGACGAAACAAAAGTAAAAATATTTAAGAAAAACTTCCACACAACTTATCACATTTTCTCTATTCCAAATCCTTTTATCAAAGACTTCTCTCCACAACGAGCGAGCAAAGGACGAATTCTCCATTACAAATTGCAAAGGGGATAAATTTGGAAAGTCGCAAGATTAATTAATGGAAAAGTCTGGATGTATTTATGAAGGGGGAGGGGGTTGATTCGACGGGGTGGAAAATCGCACGAAGGCGACGCGAGCGTGAAATTTGGACGAGTGGCGACGTAGGCGTGGAACGATCGGAAGCGATTCGAATGCGATTTGAATTTTGAGTACACTCGCGAATCTGCATATGTAAACACCGCTGCATACCGAGCAGCGATACGATCTGCGCGTACGTGCAATCATCCCGCCTATACAACGCGTGTCTCGTTTATTCGACGAGACGATTCCACCAGAATCTTCATTATTAAACCAAAAAAAAAAAAAAAAAAGAAAGAAAAAGCGATTCTCCGCGTTGTCACGCGCCTCTCTGACACTCGTGCAACGGTCGATTTCTGGTTTCCCGCTCAACCAGCCTTTTCAACCCCCTCCCCTTTCGTTGCCACCATGAATTTTCGAACGGCTTTATTGCGCGAACCAGTCTCATTGTGCGCTCTCGATTCGATATATATTGTAATTAGGAGTGAAACAAGCTTTCGTAATTATTATTTGTTATCGGTTAATGACGGATGAAACGGTTGGGCCGCGTTGGGAGCTGCGTTTTGTTTGCTTTTGGAATAATAAAGAATGGCCGGTAATGAGGTTGCGGAATAGATGGGGCGCGATCGAAACACCATGCGAATTCGGAGAGCCGTGCTACAAGTTCCGTGGACAATTCGTTCGATACGGTGTAATTGCGACTCGTATTGCGGAGGCATCGATCGATGGAAGGAGGCTACGTTCGAGGGAGAGGCTTTAGAGACGTGTGAAATTTAGCATCATTCGTTCGAGCTTTATGTTAGCGCCATTTCGCGTAGTTTCGTGCTGCTTGCTTTGCGGCAATAATCGTGTAATTATATCGTTCAATTATTAAATAGCTGGAATATTTTCACTCTTTTCGCTATCGCTCGATCGATCGGTCGAGTGAATTTATTTACAAAAATTATATTATTATCATCTTTGCGATCGTCGAAAATTTTATTTCAAATGTATTTTGTTTCTGGAAGGATTCCAGATTACTTGTTCCACATTTTTCTTTTTTATATCACATTTTCACTGTCAATCACACAATCGTCAATGATTTTTCAGATGCTTCGCGGGACGTGGTCGCAGTGGTCGACGCTGCTGTTGTTGTTGCTGGGTACGCGGCTACTCTTCGTGGTCGCTCAATGCGGATCGTTCGCTCAGGATAGACAGGAGAAAGAGGACAAACAGGATAAGCTGGCGCTATACAAAGTCACTTTAAGGACTTACTGGTCGAGGGCGCGATTTCCACGACATTATCCGGAATGGAAGCCACCGGCCCAGTTCGGCAAGCTGATCGGTGAGTCTTTAAACGATATTTGAAATAAATCAACCCCCGCGTTTTCAACAACTGGATGTGTGTGTTATTAGCTCCATAAATATTCGATACTTTGGTTATTCTTAACGAAACTCGGATATATTTTATTTCACAAACTTTTTCCTCGAAAGTTTCGTACGTTCTATAAGGAGATTGACGATGAAATTAGGTGGAGGTGTAATTGAAAAAGAGAATATAACCAATGAAATCGTAATCTAAAAATAGAATAGGTATATAGAGATGGAATTGATGGAATGGAAAAATAAAAAGAGAGGAATCGAAAGGAATAGAATTGAAGGGAGTTGGAAAGGGGATATAGAGTAGGAAGGATGTAATTGAAGAGAGATGGAATTGATAGTGTTCAGGAATTGAGGGAAGTGTGATCGAGAGAGAAGTGAGATCGATATAACAAATGAGATCGAAAAGGGGGAGGAATCAAGATGAATCGAAGGGAATTGTAATTGAAAAGAAGTGTAATCGAGGGAGGTGATAAAAAGGAAATCTCGAGTCTATCGTCGAATATTATTCTTAGATTTTAATTAATTAACGAGGGAAGATACAAGGATGCGAAAGTTTCTCTCGTATTATTCGAGGCGGAAAATTTCGAATCGTTTCGACAGTTGAGATCTCGATGCGGAAATTCGCCCGATTTCGATGATCGGCCAGCACTTATTTCCGAGGCTCGGCGCATTTCGAGCAACGTCAGCCAACGGAACACGCCATTTCCTAGGTTTATTCTCTTCGACCTCCTTTCCCAGCCGGCGTGAGAAACGATAATTGGAGAAGTTGGAAATTATCGGACGTCGACGCGTACGTCGTCGTTTCCGCTCCCTGCCGTTTCCAACAGAGTTTTCCTTCCCTCCAATGATATACTCCCGTGGTAACAATACCACGCGACGTACGACATTTATTTTATTATCTTCTACAGAATCTTCTACAGAAAGATTTTTTTTTTTTCTTCATTAAAAATCCCTCGATAAACAACTATACTTTTCGCCTTCACAAATTTTACTTTCACGTTTAAACAAAGGTTTAAACTCCTTATATTACAAAATTCAACGAGATTGTTTCGATTCGCCCGTCGAAAAAAATAAATTTCGCGAGTCTCCACGAGCAAGTGAAATATTTCGGATGTTAATGCGAGGCTGGGAACAGGTGTCGCGGCTCTATAAATTCTCCCCTCTCTCTCGTAACTCCAGTGCCGTTTTGCACTTTCGATTCGCGACCACCACACAGCGTAATCGAAGCTGTAATCGAGAGAGAGAGAGAGAGAGAGAGAGGGAGCGTAATCGAGAGGAGGTTTGTAATCAAAGGGGGAGGAGAGGTAATAGAGGTAATCGCAGGGGGTGTAATTGAAGAGAGATTGGAATCGAGGGAAGTGTAATCGAGAAAGGGAGGGGAGGGGAAATGGAATTGAAAGGGAATTGTGTGATCGAGAAATGGGGATCGAAGGGATTGGAATCGAGAGGAGAGTGGAATTGAAGGGCCGTGATCGGAGAAAGTGCGATCGAAGATAAGAATGGAATCGAAAGGGGAGTGTAATCGAGTCGGAGGGGAGTATAATCTGGAAGGGAGCGAAATCAAAGGAAACCGAAATCTAAAAGAAACGGACTCGACTCCCCTCGGGGGAGGGGAGGAGGATAAATCCGCGAAGAAATCCCCTCCCCGCGAAGAGAATACGTCAAATTCGAATTAGAAAGGTACGGCGGCGCTCGTCGAAATTCAATTTCGCTTTAAAGGTGTGCTCCTCGCATTCTCGTCCGTGAGTTCAAACATCTACTTCGAACACGAGAGCAGGGAGGGGAGGGCGAAGAAAAGAGGAAAGAGAGGAAAAGGTGGATATACGCGGGGAATGCGAATGCGCGGCATTTCCGCCCGGTTGACGGCCGTTTTGTTTTACGCTCAACGAAAGAATTCGTGAATCGTTAGAGCGACTCGACGCTGCGAGCGACTCCCGCTACGCCTCGTGGAAAAGCTGCCTCGTGCCATCCGCCGAATTTTCCAAACCCGCGTTCGTTAAGCCGGCTTTCCCCTTCATTTTTCCACCGCGAAAAAACTCGACCGGCCACGCGACCCTGCGCTTTAGCCTTTTTATTTTTTTTTTCACACGGTTGACCACCGCGTAACGTGGTTAAGAACCGCGTATTCCGTCTCTTGTGTAACTGGGTGCAAAAATCTGCCAACCATATTTTCCGTATTTTTTTCGTCTACTCGCTTCCCATATGCTGTACTCTCTTTCGTATGTAATCCAATAGAAACTTCGTCATACTTCGTCATCACGCGAATATTTTTTCCAATTTTTTGTTGTTAATTTTTCTTGTTAATTAATACAACATACGATTTGTTATATTCTTATGCGGTTCTTCTTCCTTTAGTTTCGCTATTTCTTTTCTCTCTCTCTCTCTCTCTCTCTTTCTATCGAGCACAACGCAACAAGAAAGAATACTCGAAAGATCACTCGATAAATAAGAATTTTGCCCTGATACGTACACGAATATTAAGCGTTATTAAGCGTATTTTAAGCTGGCACGAAGGATTTATTTTCACGCTCCGCGAACCAAGTAAGATGACGTGTTTCCCGTGATACACGTAGACACGTGGCGCATTGTCTTGACAAGGATGCGGTCTAACCGCGAACTATTCGGTGACTAGTCGGTGACTGCTGTTTCCCCACTCCAACCTAACGCGCTAACGATCTAAAATTTCCCTATATTCCTGTACCCGTATTCTCGAATTACCCAATTAAAATAAACCGTTCGTAGGTTAGGAAGTGGGTCGCGTCCCCTCGTTCCCTGGAAAAGAAAGCGTAGAATGGAGAGTGCGAAATACACGGTCGCCGATAAACATTAAACGTTTCGAGAAAAAAGGAAAAAGAAAAAAAAAATAAGGAGAAAGGGGAATGGAACACGGCTACAAAACGTAATCGAAAATCCTTTACGACGATTCGTCGTGCTATCAGACCAGTTCCAGATATCGGGAGAGAAAGAAAGAGGACGACGATTTTCTCTTCCTCTCTCTCTCTCTCTCTCTCTCTCTCTCTCTGCTATTCCGCAGGATCTCGTCGAGAAAACGTTTCCAGGATATAACCTGCGTATATACAGAGACGAACGGGCACGTTCGATCGTTAACAGCCGACTAATGGAATGGAATTCGCATCGAGATCGTCGCTTCCATCCCTGGATCTTCTTCTCTACCCTCGCAATGAGGTGGAGCGAGGGTTGCTCTTTTCTTTCTCCCTCCTTTTCTCTCTCTCTCTCTCTCTCTCTCTCTCTCTCTCTTTTCGTCACCCGAGAAATCGTAAAATCGGCACCAACGCTCGCGTTGTTTTCCTCTCTTGCAATCTCTGGTCCGCCAGACTTAATTCGACTTCTCCTCTTTTTTTCTCTCCCGCTCTTTTTCTCGCCTTTCCTCCATCGGTTTTTACCCCACGTTTCATCCCTCGTTCGCTACGTATTTTCTCCTGCAATTTTATCCCGTTTCTTCCTTTTCTTCCACACCTTTGGAAAAAGGTCCCTCGTACGACAGTGTTTCCACAGTGTCGCGATAAGAAGGGCGTTAGTGCGTGGGATCTAATAATACCGTTTTGGGATCGAAATATCGACGGTCACGTAGATCGTCCTCCCCCCTCGTATCTTTCTCGATATCGTCTCGGCTTTTTAGACGAAGGTTTTAACACTGATAGTGATTTCTATCCACGCGAATTTCCTCAGAGGAGTGAACTAGTTACAGGAAATTAATAAAACCGTCTTCCGGATTCGTGGTCAACGTTTATTTAATCAAAATCGTTCGATAACCACGAGTTTTGAAAATAATCTCATATATACCGGTTGTACACCGTCGATATCGATGTAGAAAATTTCCGTTCTGGCAATCGATAGCGTTTAGATGAATGGGCAAGAAATATTTGTATAATTTTCGAGATGGATCGGGTTTAGAAATGTGTTCGCGCTTTAAATTTACGAGTGATTTGAGCGTAAAGCTCGTGAAATTTATTTCTCGCTTGTGCGTGTGTATATATATATAAAATACGTAAATTAATAATCACGATACTTTCAAAAGCTTTTTCTTTTCATCAAAATTCTAATATTCAAAAATGGCAATTACTTTGTACGTCGGAACAGCAATTTTCAAGAGTTCCGATATCTGAAATATTATTATTAAAAAATCAAACGTGTCTCCGTTTAATTAATAATTAATTTTCGCGCATCCCCCTCCCTTCCCTTTCTCGTGTCGCGAAAAGGCTGATCGCTGGGGTTTTGTTTCGAACGGATGCTTTGACGGTGGCCGCCGCCATCGCTTAGACGAAAAACAAAGAGGGAGGAGGAAGGTTCTAGAGTACCAAAGAGTTTTCTCTTCTGCGGACGTTCCAAGAGCCGCTTCTAATTATTCTTCTCTCGAGACACCCGCAGCGCGCGCGCGGTGTGTTCTCGTTATTTTTTCTCCTTCTTCTTCTTTTTTTTTTTTTTTTTTTTTTTTATTTATAGCCGGGGAGCGACGGTTTGGAGGTAACGCGAAGCGGAAGGACAGAGACGGAGGGAGATGAAGTCGAGTAGGGATGGAGAGAGAGGGGAATAGGAAAGGCAGAGAGCGAGTGGAGAGAGAGAGAGAGAGAGAGAGAGAGAGAGAGACTCGGGGGCGTGTGCCCGAGAGCGAAGGGGGCGTAGGTAAAGAGGAGAGGTATTTTTAGTCTGAACCGAGAGAGAGTCGAGGCTTCTCTCGTTTTGCTCCCGTTTTCTCCTCTCTTTCTCTCTCTCTCTCTCTCTTTTTCTCGTGTACACCAGCTGCGCTCGAATCGACGGTGAAAAGCAACAGAATCGGGAAAAAATGATGCACTTAGCGGCGCGTTTCGCGATGGTGATATATCCGTTTCATTGCTAGCTCGCCTCGTCCCTTCGTTTAATTTTCCCATCGTACGTGCCTGTAAAATATTTCGATCTAACGAACGCATCTGTTCTTCTTCCACCTTCTCTCCCTCCTCTCCCCCCTCCCCCTCTTTTGTTCCCAATCCTCTTTTTTATCGAGAAAATCGATCATGAATGGTATGTATATATACCCAGTGGCGAGGGAAAGGAATGCGAATAGGGAAATTCTTCTCTCTGATTCAATTGATTTTATGTATATATATATATGTATGTATGTATAGTATAATTAGCAGAAATATTCTGTGATGATATTGAAAGATTTAAAACAAGAATTGTGCAATAATTTAACCGAATAGCATCAAGAAACAAATTGTGGTGTGGTATCCCGATAAAGGGAAGGGAAGGATGTAGATTGTGATTAGCAAAGGATGGAAAGAAACGGAGAAGTGTATTCACGGAGTATTTCACGGATTTCATGGAGGCGGTCTGCCAAGGTACAGTCCGATTCTACTTGGTCCAATTGCCAGTTATTATAGCCACATTGGCCGGTCGGTTTCGAATCCTCGAGAGCTCCTCGAGAACCGGAAGCGCTAAACGCGTGACAAGTGACGTCGCGGGCGGGAAAAACATGGGAGGGCAATTTTTAGTCTACGAAATTCCATGCCTCTCTTCCTGTTTACTTACAGATTATATATACACTTTCCTTCGCAGATATTCCGAAGACGCGGTTTCAAAATAAACCTCGTATTTTTAATTAAGAGGTTGAGAGAGAGAGAGAGAGAGAGAGAGATTCATTCACGAAACGCACAGCTTTTCTTTTCTCATCTTTCATTTTTTTTTCATTATAGTAGAATTTTATCATCTTGCAAAATCACAAGTTTCGAAGCTCTTCTCCTCGATGTGTCACGCTCAATTATGATTCTCTTCCATTATTGTTCTCCTTTTTTTTTAAATGACGAAAAAGATTTTTCGACCATCTCCGCTCTGCGCTCTTGGTCACTCCTTTCCGGTGCGTGCGTCTACTAGAAGGTAAAAAAAAAAAAAAAAAAAAAAAAGAAAAAGAAAGAAAAACTCTCGTCGGTTTTCCAACGCAACCGGCCGTGGACGCGTTTATTAGGCCTCGTGGTTAATTAAAGCGAGCCGCGGCAGGGTCCTTGGAATTGAAATTCCAGGTAATATGAATACCAACCCGGGTGCCTCTCGTCGTCGGCTCGTATCAAAGCGCCAACATCTTTCCGGGAGCACCTAGCCGTGTTTCGTAATTGCGCTCGGCTTGTCCACTTCTTCTTCCTCCACCTTCCTCGCGTCCTCTTCTTACTTCTCTTCCTGGTTAACGAGCACCTGGCCGAAGTGATCCCTTCGGCCGAGCAATCATCCGAATGTCGATGATTTCGCGTTCTCCACCGCATTCGAGGATACCAAGACCAAGAATACTTAAACCTTTGGTATTTAATCGTCGAATCTCTGGAATCGTTTAATGAAGCTATTTATCTATACCCCTCCGTATCTCGAGAATTTGAACGTGATTTCTAATTTTCTTTGCGTTGTCGCCAGTACAACCTCTCTGCTCTCTCTATCTATAGTGAATTGTAGTTGGAATGTGATTAGTATGTATTGGAGTATTTGTCACTAGCTTGGACATTGACTGTCTAATATTAGCTTTTAAATCTTTTTTTCGAAATTAATTTCTGAATATCTTTGGATCGATACCACATCAATCCTCGCATTTTCACCGCGTGATAGCTTTTCTCTGTGCTTTCGAATCACGAATATGGGTATCGATTATAGGTTAGAAGGGTTGAAACGATGTAAGTCGAAGCACGATCTAATCGCACGCGGAACTCGTTGCAATATTTTTAGCCGATAATAAGGATCCCATCTGGCCCTCGTTCCCATCCATTTTAACGAGTCCCCGTAAACGTCGAGTGCATTAAACCCCGGCTCTTCTTGCGCGGGTCGGCTCGCTTTGCCACCGATTCATCTTTTTAGAGCATCTCGATCCACATCGTTTACGACGTGCCCGTTTCCCCACTCGCGACGCCTCGTTTCCTCGCCTTGGAAATTAACAAGCCATCGGTCCAGTTTGCCATCGAAAGAAATCTCGATGGGATATCTCTTAATTTCTTTTGCTGAATCGTGTATCCAGATTTAATTCGTCGATTTCCATCCAGAAAAGAATCGTTTCGAATAATCTATTGAATTTTGGGGAAGAGAAATGGACAAATATACGGAGTGTGTGCGTCCTTTTCCAAGAAAGAATTTGGAAAAGAGTTTTCCTCTTTTGCATAGTGATCAATATGCTGTTTTTTAATTTCGTTGTTGCAATTGCTTTTCCCTTCGACTTTCGGCGCCGCGTTCGAAAATATTGAAAAATGGCGGGGATGTGGTTGGATTGGCCGAGTAACTTCCTCGAAGAACGAGAGACCGAAATTGAAATTTGTTTACGCGTCCGGCTCCATCGATTCGCTTTGATTGCACGGCGTAAACACATTCGTCCTGCCGCGGCGAGATCCATCGATGGTGCCGCGAATAATTTGCGGCTGCGGTCGCGCCGCTGGTAAAGCGCTCGTTATTTTTCTAATCACCCCGTCAACGAGAGTTCCACGCGTGCTATGTGATCCGTGGAATTCCATGGAATTCTCGCAGAGAGAAAATTATGATGTATTATTTGACGATTAATCAAAGAACGGTGTTATAAATAATTAACAAAATCATTCTGCCCCTTGAATTTTTTCCAACATCCAATTTTAATATTATCCTTCTCTCTAATGCCACATTTTTACATTAATATTCCATGCAATATGTATTGGAATAACCGATCATTTTCTCTCGTTTCTGAAAACGACAAATAGAAAATTTAAGAGCAACCAATCTGACAGATCTCCTCGAAGACGTCTAATTTCCAGCTTGATCCGCGCGCCGGAACACGTTTGCTCTAAAATTAGCCGCGTTTTAGCTACGCGACACTCGGCCAAAGAACAAAACCCACCTCCCTCTAGACCTCTCCCTATATTTCCTCGAATATGGAGTTCCTCCGCTGTCATTATCGCGGACAAGCCTCGCAATGGTGTGCGAGGATGAGGAGGGATAGAGGCGAGTAAATAAATAGAAGAGTACAGGATGAACGAGAGAGAGAGAGAGAGAGAGAGGAGGAGAGTGAATAGAAGGGGAAGCTTTCTGTAGCAGATGTACTACTCGCGTACATTTGAAAACCATCCCCCATGGGGCTTTCGTTGATTTAATAAACGCGAGTCCTCAAGCTCACTGCTTTGACTATCCGCATTGTCTATCCTCTCTTATTTACCCTTCTTCTTTATGCACGCATCTCGCGTTCTTTCTTTAACCTATTTAATCTTTCTTTCTCGACTCCTCTGATCGCAGTTGCATTACACGCGAGATTTATTTCTTCTTAAGAGGACGAGCCCTCCTTACGCGCCAGTTGAACGCGCTTTAATCGGCGAGTGGAAAGTGGAACGATAGATAGATAGATAGGAAGAAATAATCGTCGACAGAAGAGGGGAGGCATGGAGAATTTCCATCGAAGTACAGTTTCCAGGATCTTTATGGTTGATCTTGCTCGTTCTTTTTTTGGGGGGAGGGGAAGATTTGATAATAAAAGTATTACGGAGGGGATGCTCGAGGAACAATAAAGGGGATGGAGGGAAGAAAGGAAAATCGCGATGGAAGGTCGGTCGGGCAGCAGCGGTGGAAAGCCACCAGCATCCCGTGGAATGTGTAATTTCGTAGATGTCCCGTGATTTTATAGAATTTGCCGCGCTTTACCCGCAAATCCGGATCCGTTTGTGAATTTCTGATACGCAGCGCGGGGTTCAAAGGTGAAAGAGCAACCGGTGTCAAACGCTAATTTCCTGTGAAATTATTCAAATACCTTTCTCCGTTCGACCATTCGATGGTCGTACCGCTTTCATTCGCCGCTCGTCGAGCTTCTCCATTCCCATTATAAGCTTTCGGTTAAAATGTTCTCCCCTTCTTGAACCTCCTCTTTGATCTATGCGGTATTCCGGATCTGAACGGGAACAAAAAATTTAAGAAAGGTTCTAGAGACGAAGGTTTGGTATGCTAATCTCTCTCTCTCTCTCTCTATCTTTGGAATGTTAGTATACCGATGTAACACTTTGTAGTAATTTTGTAGATTTTCAAAGATCAAACGGTATATCATATAAGGATATAAACACGGATAGAAACTTTTATTGTATAATGGAGAGAATTTGTTTCGACAAGAATTAAAAAATTTAATTTTTATTGAAAATTTTCGACGACAGGAAACGAATCGTACGAGTTTTGGCGACAAAAATATTGGATTTTTAGACGAATATATTCCACTTTGTAATAATTTAAAATAGTGGAAAGAGCGAAATTAAATTTTCTTCGTACTTGGCTCGAATAATTCCATAGACTCGAGACTCGTGATATATTCCCTCACGAAATTTTACACCGTGACCGATACCCGTTCGCGGTGGCGCAAAGCAGCGGACTATCAGTGACGATTTAACGGATAGACACAGATAGAATTTCGTATCGACGATTAACCGGGTTATCTGTCCGGCCGCGTAGCCTCTCGATTCGTTGATATCGACAGGATGGACAGGACGGACAGCGTTAAAAATTTTCCCCTCTGTTTTCCTCGTACACCCGTACACGCTCGCGCTGAAAAAGTAATTTGCCGGAGAGAGAAATAAAAATTACGTTTCAATGTTCGCATGGCGCCGCCAATTATTGCAATTTGCCCTGGCAATCTCGGCAAATTGGAAAGCTAGTTGTCAGGCGAAAATGTATAGCGCGTACGTGTTACCGGCCAGTTGAATAAAATGGTACTGAACGGCTCTCGTACCGATCGGTTTGTACGGTATAACTAACAACCAGCGATAACAACCATGTGCAACGTTCGGTAGTTAGGCGGGCAAAGAGTCCGACTGTCACGCCGGATGACCCGGGTTCGATTCTCGGTTAGAGAGAAAATTTTTTCGTCGATAGAAAAATTATAATGTTGATGATAGTGTTTTTCTAGGGGATTTTTTAGAGTTTTAAAAAAACATTTGAATATATAGGTATTCGTTAAATTGGAAATTCTTTCGTTGTTGGGAGAATTGTATGCGTTCGTTCATTCGTGAAAAGTATGCATTTATTGTGCAGGGTGAAAACAAAATTGAAATCGTTTAATATACGAAGAGAAGATTAAGTATGAGGAATGTTATAGTATTATTGTTTTAACGAATTAGACAAAATCGAGAGGATGAGTTTTGTATCAGAAAATTTGGATTGTTAATGACGATGATTAATGAATTCTCTTTGGGATTTTTGAGATCAAATGAAAAAAGGAAGATTATTTACCGATAAAAAAAAAGTTAAAGTTTCTCTCTTCTAGGATTGTGTAATCCTAGAAAAAAAAAGCCGCAATAGAGAGCTCATTTTCTAAGATTTACAAATTCCTAAAGTTCTGAAAAAAAAAAAAAAGAAGAAATAAAAGTACAATATAAAAAAATAACTTTCAAACAAAAGAAAAAGAAAAAAAAAATTTAACACGGTTTAACGGGGTTAGAAGAGAGAAGGGTTTTACGTGTTCGATAATAAAAGTACGTTTCTCGAGTTATCCTAAAGATCCGTGGCAGTGTTGGGTCGCATAGGAACAAACGACCCAAAGTAACTTGCCTAACGGCAAAATAGTTCTTGGGGATCTTCAGTGTTACCGCTAACAAGGATAAAGCTCTGGACTCGTTCCATTTGCCGAAGCTGTTCTCGCGAGGCGAGGTGCGGCGAACCAACGTTCACAACAACGCTAAATTCGAGAATTTACTTTCCAAGTTAAATACCTGGACTTACGTGTAATCGATAGAGTGTGTATATATATATATATACACGGATGCAATTCTCCCACTCTCCCTTTAATGTCGATGCCACGTTGATCGTTTCTTTCAGCCGGTCAGCTCGTAAACGAGTCGTAAAATTAAAGTAGCGCGATCCTTTCCCTCTCCCCTTTCCCAATCTCTCTCTCTCTCTCTCTCTCTGTACTTCGTTACCGTTTTATTTACCACCCTTATCCATGGCAAGACTTGGAGGAATGGAAAGTTCTCGGTAATCCGATATCTGTTTTCGTGTCTTCCTCCTTCCAGTATTTTACACTATCCGGAAGGATATTATTCCGGGAGGATTCGATGATTTTCGTGAGTAACGAGGTTTACTTTTAACAACCTCCGGCGAGCAATCTCTTTTCGCTTCTTTTCAAATCGTTTCCCCCTGCTCCCTCTTGTACACGAGAAATTCCAAGTGAACGGGGAGGGGAAGAGTTTTAATTAGACCCTTCTGCTCTCCAGGGTGGTGGAGTGCGTTGACCGTGTTCGGGGAAAATTCGCGATTAACATCTTCCCGTTGATCTTGAAAGGGACGAGTTTCGACGACGAGGTCGTTACCATCTCGTTCCGGAATCCCCTTCTGGGATCTCTCTTGGCGGAGAGAGAAATACCTCTGAATATTTCTCAACGTATCGTGTATCGTTTCCTCTCGCGATCAAAAGTTATCTCTCTCTCTCTCTCTCTTTTCCTTCGTGTAAACGCGAGAACTCGTCCGCTCGTCCAGAAAAGTCGTCTCGAAAGCATCGAGTCTCGAGAGATACAGGGTTCGATTCGCTATTTTCTTTTTCCTTTTCCTTCCTTCCCTCCGTAGATTCATCGATGATTTCCGACATTCATCCGGCTTAATTGCAGAAATTTTCTCGCAAACGTGTTTGTTAGACGAAGATTTCGATCCTCGTTCGAAGCGAGGGGAAGGGAGGATCCTTATTCCAAAAGACAGAAAGAAATAATCCTTCTCTTTTTCGAAAAATCATTAACGCTTGAAAAAAAAAATACATATAAGATGTTCAAGATTAACAATCGATCAATTTATTGTAATTTCTTATATCGTTTATATCGTCGAGATAAGGAAAGTATAGAGTAATTCGTTAAAAAGGAAAAGAAGAATTTCCTCGATTATATTATTTTCGAAGGAGTTGATCTTTCCTGACTGCATTTTTCCCTCTCTCCCTGTTTTTCATCGTAGAGAGAGCCGCGTTAGATTTCATGAATAAATTGCCAGATATCGCTCGCCGAGAAGCTCAGGTGAGACGAACATCAGAAAACAATCTTCGTTTCTTGTTAACCAATAAACCGAATCGGAAAGCTAGAAACGGTGATAGATAGGGGAGGGAGAGAGGAGGTTTGAATTATGCAAAGTGGCTCGATAACTCAACTTGCTTGGCTTCGAAGTCGTAGGGAGCCGACTACCTCTTAATATTTCTTTTAGAACCGGCAAAGCCAAGTTTGTGTGCTCCCTCTCTCTCTCTCTCTCTTTCTCTTCCACTTTCACTTGGTAGCCTCGTTCAATGGCGGACTGCAAACGGGGGTTGCAGCAGCCTCGTTTGTTTCAAAAGTACGAGTACGACCGTCTCGAGACGGATTGCTTGGAGTAATAGGAAACGGTAGAAGGAAAATGACCGGGTTGGTGGTTCTTTCTTTCTTTCTTTGCCTCGTTTTTGGAACAGATTTGAAAAGATTCCTTTCTCTGTGGTAACTGCATTTCACTTGGACGAATATATTGTTCGTTAAATTTTATCGTAATAATTTAGAAATTGTTGGGCCCCCATCTCAATATTTTTAGCCAGAAGGATTCGTCGAGAAGAAGAAGAGCCAATTTATTAAAAAGAATGGATATATACTACATTTTCATAATTTCACGAGTCATATTTCACACTGGGTCCTAAATCGTTAAATTTTTAGAAATCTCTTTTCCATTACCATAGCTCAAATGTATCGTAACATTAATTAACATCGCTCGTACAAATTTATTCGCTCTCTCGAAACACGAAGAAGAACATTTCCTTCCATCGTTTCCTTCCATAATCATCAATTAATCGGACTCATTTAAAAAGGAAGCGTCATCGTATCCTTTCGGCTTACGAGTCTTTCGAAGGAACACTCGATTAGATAATAGCCCCTTCTCTCTCTCTCTCTCTCTTTTTCCTCGCCGGCGACGCGAGAGCAATTAAAAGTTTTATCGACACGGTGCCGTCGTTGGACCTCGAGGTAAGGCAAGACGAATGCCATCCCCTTGGCGCACCAGCCGAGAAGATTGCCGGTTAATGTAGCGTTATAAAGCGGCCCAGTTTTCGCAGCTCGTGCGAAAATTTCTCCTCTCAACCGTGGTTGAAATAGTCTGCTCGCCCGTTCTAGTCGAATCTGGCTCGTGTTTTCGAACATATTATTATTATTATTATTATATGTCGAGGAAGAATAAGTTCTGCAAGAGACTGATGCGAGATTAGCAAAGAAATCGGTCGATAATTTGGCTAACGATAATGAGAATTAAATATATATGGTTTAGTCTTCGAACGAGCGATTGTTCGATAATTTGTTCACTTTGACTCGTTTCGCGAGAATGTCTTATTGTCGAGGATGATTCATTTTGTTTATTGACTTGGACTGGTAACCCAAATTCTAATTCGGTTTCTGTAACGATTTTAATGTACGCGATTCATAAATAGATGATCGTACTTCAAGAAACGAATCTATTAAAAATATTAGGTAAAAATCGTTTTATATCACTACAATCATTTTCTGAATATCTATTTAAAGAGTCATTCCGTAAAGAAGAGCTTGTTAATCGAATCATTTAGAATTCCTCGCGAGAGTATACAACAAACAAAATTTTCAAAATCGTTCTTCCCTTCGAACAGTCGAGCAATCTTCGAATTCAATTTTTTTAAATTGTGCAATTGTCTTTCAATTACAAATGAGTCCACATTTTAGGAATGATACGTACATCTTCGAATCGACCATTTTTCAAATTCGTTTTCACCGGAACGATTTCACTCGATCATCTTCAAATTATCACCGCTAACGATCTTCGAATCCATATTTCAAAGGTTACGATATTCTTTTTCTTTTTTTTATCGTACACTCGGTTTTTTATCCACACCGTGGGGAAGCTCGATCGACGAAACATCGCGATAATGGTGGTCCGAGGTTGGCTGAAAATGAATATCGATTCGGGGGGAGAGTTTGCGAGGGGGTTCCGGGATCGAAGATTTAAAGAGGAAAGTCTGGAAGCGAGAAAAGTTTAATGCACGATTCCCGCGGCGTGCACACGGTGAAATTCACGGCTCGGAGACAAAGATTCCTCTCTCGGATGGGGATCGTTCGGGACATTTGCATAAGAATTGGACACTGCGCGCGAATCGCAAACATTTTTCCAGGACAGAAAGAGAGAAATTAGAAGTCTAACAGACTCGCGATTTTATGAGAAATATTCGTCTATTTCGTGGCCAGTTAATAGCGTCGCTATTATATAATAAATTCTTGGTTAAATTTCATTGTTTGGATTATTGATTGCATTAAAAGAAATACCTAAGAGACTTGGGCAAATTAGAGGGGCAAATATTCTTCGTTTTTTCTTTTCAGAAGACAAATTTTGAGATATGAAATGTACAAGAAATTTTTACAAATTACAGCGAAATAATGCACAATTGATTCGTTTTAGAATCTCGTTTGTTGTAGCATATTTTCTTAGAACAATTGTACTATATTTATTTGAAATAGAAACGTAATAAGAATGCGGTACACAATTTAAATATTAATTATCGAGTTAAAAAATAAAACGAGTAAAAATTGTATTTTGAGTTCATCCACAACTATTACTCTCTTCGAAAATTGTCTCCGTGTAATCTCATACGCGAGAGAAAAGACTGTGGCGCGAGAAAAAATTGTTTCGATCTTGGAAGGAATTAGATTTACCGATAGAGAGGCACACAAGATGACACTGGACAAAGAGAGAATTTGCATGAAAATATTATTGCGCGGAGGAAAGCGGCATAAATTATGGCGCATCTGTTCCCGGCGCGCCTCTGTCGGCTAAAGGGACATCCGGTAAAGTGTTTCGACCTAGGTCAGGTCAGCTGCTAGAAATTGTATCCGGAGCATGGCCCATTAGTCGAATTCGCTCGGTTGTCGCATTTCCCTCGAATAACTACGGCAATTTGAATGCGGAAAGAAAGAGCGGCCACTCCGATATTTTCGCGTTAATTGTCGCCTCGATCCTCCTCCTCCTCTTCTTCTTCTCCTTCTCCTTTCTCTTCGTTGGAGACAAGGAGACAACGCGCTTTGCGCCGTGGAAACGGATCGTTTCTTTCAGCTAGTTAAGGAAATAAGACCAATCTAAATTTGTCGATTTGCTTTCTAAAGAGTTTGGAATAATAATGTAGAATTAAAATTGATGCGCGAAGGGTATGTTCGTAAGTTTGTTCGAATTTTAGGGAATTTTAAACGTTTAAAATTTAACGAGAAAGGCACTCGAGGGAGAAGTTTAATACAATAATTAGGAGAAAGGAGAGAAGATAATCCGAGTAATGTACAAATTTCTGAAGCGTATGTAATTATTTCGAATTGTAGTATAGGATAGTGATTATAGAAATTTAACTAATAGAAAAAGCTCGAATTAAAACAACTTCGCTTCGTAAAGTTTTTCCCTCCCGCCGCTCTGAATTTTAATCTTCATCGCGATTCGTGATTCATCGTGTGTTGGCGAGAAAACATTCTCTCGAAGAAAATCAAGAGATTTGGACAAAGTTTCGCAGGTGTTCGGGGCACGATAATTCGAGAACCTGTCGGGAGTTCCGGTTTAGTATGCGGGCCAAAAACCGGGCGATAAAATTCTCTCCCCTCGAAAATTTATTCAGGAAACTGTCCCGTTGCTTCCGCTCTCGCCAGAATTATCGGAAGTTTCGAACTGCGAAAACGTTTCTAGATTTCGTTTTTTTCTATCTCGAATGGATGACCGTCCAAGATGGATTGGCGAGCGATTCTAATCGATTCGATTTCTCGAAAAAATCTCTCTCTCTCTCTCTCGCCCGATGGCAGTTGTTAAATAAATTAGAAGTTGGATGCGTTTTCGAGGGAATCAGTGTCCCTCGATATCGGATTTTTATTCACCTGCCGACTTATCGATGCCATCGTTCGAGCAGGCCATCCTCGTTGAGGATGAACGACGAGAGAAGAGGAAAGCAGCGAAATGGAACAACGATGTTTAAGAGGCTTGCGTTTTGACGGCCGAATCGCTTCGACGACTTGTACCTTGTTTCGCATCGATCTCGATGGAAGGAACGAAAAGAAGGCTCGTTAATTATACCGGATATCGGTCGTCCAATCATCCTGTTGGCAAATTTGAATTTTTTTTTTTTTTTTGGTGAAAGTTTGGAATAATTTCGTTCCGATGGAAATATTTCTTTGAAATCTATTCCTTCTTCAAAGTTCCAGCATTTTTTCCCAGTGAGTGAGAGAGAGAGAGAGAGAATAAATATTTGAATATTTATACAATTTTGCCACTCTCCGCTCGAAAGTAATATTTTTCAAAAATTTTTCCGAAGAGCTTTGAAAAAAATTCTCTCTCTCCCTCCCCAAGAAAAATCTTGCTAATCACAATAATCGCACATTTTGCTCGAATTTAAAGGGATATTTTTATCACACCGAGTACTTTTACTTACACTCGATCAAAGCCAAGCTTTTATCAAAGCCTCGCTTCGAGATGGAACGAGTTTACTTCGTGTTATTTCAGGAGGAAAGGGGGGTGGAAATGATACATTCGAGTATCCCGATGATAGCTTCGATCTTGTTTCATCGGAGGGGGGGGGGAGGCGATATGCGATCGATGCAAATAATTAAACGGAGGCGATAAATTTCGGGGCAGGGGGATAAAAGCGGGGACGTAAGTTGTGAACGTTTCGCGGCTAACGTATTAATCGGCGACGCGTAAATTACCGTTTCAATTAAATTAAATTTGCGGCCGTGTAATTGCGCCGCGGCTGAAAATACCGCGCGCATTCGGGAATAAACATTGGGATGCAAAATAACAGCAGGGAAAAGGGGGAGGGGGAAGGATTATCGTAAGAAGCACTGCGCATCCGATATTATCTGTTGCAATTTAGAGTGTTAATCCCTACGTATTTGTACCCCCGATTCCCAAGGATTTTCTTGTTAATTCGGTTGATTTGCGGATCCCGCGAATATTAAAAAGTTGCGATACGCGATTGAATTAACGATACGCCGTGTACAATCGTGTTTCGTTGCTTCGTTCGAAGGTGGATAAATTTTCTCGAAGCGCTATTATATTATTGAACGAAATTTTTGAAAATTACGCTTTCCTCTCTCTCTCTCTCTTTTTTAACGAGAAAGAACATGGATTGAAATTGGAATCGTACACGTCGGAAAGAAGAGGAATCAATACTTTTATTTGATTACTCGGAAAGCTTCTTTCACGGTTATCCAATATTCATCGCGCGTCCTCGAGATAGAATAAAAGATGCTCGGGGAAAATATATTCCATCCTCGCCAAGTTCAAAACTCGCGAAAGTAGCGGTGCTGGTGTTCTTCTTCGCCCCTCGGAGGGTGGTTTGCCGCCCCCTCGATATGAAAAGGGCGATGGAGGCACGTAAGTTGCGCACTTCCCCCTCACTTCCCCCCCCGTCAACGCGTGCGCCATTGACTTTTGTACGAATTCAAAGGGTTCTGGACGAACTTGGAAAGGGTGGTTTTCGCTCCCCTCCTCCCTGAAAAGGACCAGATTTCCATCCACCTCTGTCGGCGTAAATAATGGAAGGGTCAAATGTAGTAGCTTCGTTCCCTTTTACCCCCTCTCTGACTCTGGTTCTGAAAGCGTGTGATTCGTTTCGTAGCTACTTTGGAAAACTTGGTTGGAAACTTGGCGAGTAAACTATGTCATTAAAGATGTAGATTAGAGGCCTGTTACTCGTGGATCCTCATACATGTCGAGTGGGTCTCTCCTCCAGAGACAGCCGGCACGTTGTCACGTTCTCTTCTTTGTCTCTCTCTCTCTCTCTCTCTCTCTCTCTCTCTCTCTCTCCCCCAAGCGGCAGAGAGGAACTTTAGCAACGTTGCGTCGAGTGTCGTTAGAGAAGCTGTAATAATAGCGATGAATTGTTGATAGGCATCTCGCTACTCTGTATTTATGTACAGAGGCGTCCCTCGAGCCCCCTACCCCTCGTGAATTCCTATCTCATCACGGCCACGTGGCTCGCCATCTATCCTGCCGTATGCGGCGTAACTGCCTCGCCGATGCTCTGCCAGCTGTGAAATATGCAAGGAGCGATGCTCTCGTTACGACGAATTCATCCTCGAAATTTGTATATCGACACCCGCGAAGGGCCGTTCACCCGGGAGGGGTGCATTTTTGATGGGATTGCACGGACGTAACTCGATTCAATTATGCACCGTACCGCCAGTAACCGTGGTACATGGCCGCTTTTATGACGCGGCCGATGCCTCTTACGCCCGTCGTCTCGAAACCGTTGTTGAATTCATTCTCGCGAGTTTACGCGAGGATGAAAATAACGAGGATATACCGCGAGGTGGGCTGGTTTCGTCTTTTCTCCTGGATAAGTAGTAGGGATGATGTATATCGGAGGGTAAAATTATTTAGAACGAAGAATAAGAATCTATCATTTTTTTATCGTTAATATTTTTCACGTTTGGTGCGAAACAGCTGTTCGTTCTTTCTTCAAAAATCGAAAGGATCTACGAGATCCTGAGATTATTCCCCGATAATCTGGCGGAAAGGTATCCGAGCATCACCAGATGAAACGAAAGAGAAGTTGGAATATTATAAGAAGCATCCGCGGCGTATCACGGTAGCGGGATATTAAATATGCGGCACGTGTTTCGTATCAGAATTCCTAAGAGGATTCCGGTGTATGCGTGGAGAGTCGGCCGGCGGGAAGGCAAATAAAGCAGCGGGCGTGGACCAGAATTCGATATCGTAATCACAATAACAAATCCCAGGGGATACTTCTTTCACTCTCTCATTGCGACCGTGTCGTCGCGGTTCGTCCCCTTTGAAACGTGGAACGTCAAACTCGGAGTTTAACCAGCGACCAGGGCGGACAAAACACGAGTTTTTGTCTCGTCGAATTTCGACGATGGCAAATCTTAAATCGTCGAGCGAATCGAGGTCGTTTCCTTTCGTTGTTGCTTTCTCTCTCTCTCTCTCTCTCTACGTGGAATGCGATAATTGGTAGCGATATCGATGGAGACGTCGTGCATGTGCGCCAATTCCACCTGCGTCTATGCGTGTTGTACGAGGTGGTGGTCCGTGATTTATAGTAGAAATGAGGTCGTACATCTGGCTTATTTCCAATCGAATACGCGATGATAAGAAGAGTTTCGATTCGAGAAAATAAAGTCGAAAGTGTGGATGAATTTTTTATTTAATCCTTCCATTCCGTGGGAAGATAAATGCGAAGAAAGTGAACGCGAGAAAATTTTTATCCAACTATCTCGAGGTTATTCCATCCGTGAAAATAAGTAAAAGAATGTGGATAAATAGTATTATTTCGGTCTCTTTCGCGCGCGTCTAACGAATCGTTGACTCGTTCTACTCGTAGCGACGCCCGACCAATCATTGACCTGTATCACTCGTAATACGCGCGGCTGATTAATCATTGACCCATAATGCGAATATCTGATTCATCGTCATCGACTATTCTATGTATAGTATAGATTTCATTCGTAGCCATGAATTATGGGCCGTCTTGTACACGTATGTATGCGGCGAATTAACCGGCGAGATTTCACCATCTGTTATTCCTCGCGATGCTATCGCGGACGAGATTACGCTTCACGTTGGAATTGTAACGCGCGTGTTTGCGTTTCGGCTTGTGGAAAATCAGGGAAGTTTGTCGAGTCGAGGGTTGAGTTTTGAAACGTCGCGATGAAACGAAGTTTCGAAATGTGCGTTCGTGCGCGATAAAACCGAGTCATTCTTCATAATGATTTTTTATTCCCTCCCACCCTCTTTGGACCTGTTGCTTCCTTTCCAACTTTCATCCCCCGAGGATCAAGCGATATTTCGAGCACCGTCATCGATTCGCCGCCTCTCAAAGCCGCTCTTCTTCGACTTTTCAAACACACGTTCCACGCGTGAATTTCTTTCTTTCTTTTTTTTTTTTTTTTTTTTTAAATTCGTAAACTTTAAAATGAAATTTGCCTCGAAGAGAGACAAGATGCCAAGATTTCTTTTTCACGGGGAAATTTTAAGATCAACTTTTTTAAACGGGAATCGTACAATTTTGAATGGATCGATTTTAGTTCGATACGCTCTCTTTGAACGTCTCATCTGTCTTTCTTCTCTTGCGCGTCACACTTCTACTACATAAATGCATAAACATCCTCCCCGATCCACTTATAACGCTTCATTCGCCAGCCTTCTAAAGGTTAACGAACAACGTATCGGGCAAAGTAATCCCATCAAAGTGAGATTTAACCGATCGAGGCGCGATAAATGGGGTGCATCGGCGAGATTTATGCTGAATATTCCAATACGCTTGGCCGAAAGTCGTTGGGAGAAGGCGAGCTTCGGAGCTTTTTCGTGCTAAAAAGAGGGCGCCACGTTTTCGAATTTTAATCAGTTTGAATTAACTCCCTTCTCTGCAAGAACCCGTTGTAATCCACGTCTCGGTTTATCCCTTGGTCCTCTCCCCTCCCCCTTTTGGAGAACCGTCGTGTACTGTCCATTCCCTTCCGGTTCCATCCGGGTTAATCGAGGCAAAAAGTGGGACTTGGATCGAAAAAGGGATTCCGAAACATTGCAGGTGCACGTTGTCCACGAATCGATCGTCTCTGATTTGCGCGAGTAAATCGGCTTAAATCTCGCCATCCTCGCCATCTTCCTCCTCCTTCTCGTCTTTTTCGTTTCGATGGATAATGCGAACGGTACACAACGTCGCCGAGATGATGTTCCAAAGGCAGTTAATGCACCAGTAACCCTTTAAAGGTGCCCCTTTTCTCAGATAGCTGTTTCTTGTGTATATCTTGGCTTCAAAAGCGTGCCTCCTGGAACGAGACGTTCGATGGAACTTCTTCCAATTATGAGTATATATAGAGATATATATATATATATATATAGAGAGAGAGAGAGAGAGTGAGGGAGGAAGGATTCGTCTTTGACGGTCCTGTTCCAGTTTGCCAATTAAACGATGCATCAACGCTGATGCTTCCTTTTGATTATCTCCCTCTTTTCTCATTTTTAATGTAGGGAAAGGATTTATGGTTACCTTGGCCATTTTTCCAACGATCTTTTAATTATATCATCGAGTACGAAGGAGCATGACGTATTTTTAACTTTAATTAATTAATATCGCGTTTTCACACGCATTGCCGATTAATGTGGCGAAAAGTCGAAAATGATGATACTCGTATCGATCTCTCAAAAAAGTCTTCGCGAATATTTTTTTAATAAGAAAAAGTGATGCGTTTTTAAATATCTCGAAGACTAATGGGACTAACTAATTAGATTACTCCAAGAAGTTCCAACGATTAAAGATCAGTCCATCAACGATGTTTCACTTTTCAACCCCTTTCTCTTATTCCCAAACTTGAATAACACTTCATCATAATATCGAAAATTAAATCATTAGATCCCCTGAAAAATATTTGTTTCGTCTTCTTAATCACGATCTCTCCATCGAATTCCATTTTTAAACGTCTCGAGGATTAATTCAAAGATCGAGAGATATCTGGTTTCGTTTAAAAGATTAATCGTCGTTTCACCTCCTCTTCCTCTTATTAAGAAGTTAAGAGTGTCTCGATTTTTCAAGCTTTCACCCTGCTCACACCTTAATTGCAATATTTCGATTGTGACGAATTCGTAAGATAAGTCTTACGTTCTAAATATTCCTCCGTCCAACAGCAAGCACCGAGCTCTCGTGCCTCGACTCCGACTCAACTCGACTCGCCTCGAGATATCTTCGATCTTCTTAGGAATATCTTAATCGACGAGTGCGGGATCTTACAACATTCCCACGGGTAGGCGTGCTGGGAATGTGAAACACCGAACGATCCTCTTTCTTCTCAAGAAATCTTTTCCAAGAGCCGGTTGAAAATTTAACACCCGACTCCTTACACGGGAATTCAATTTCATTCACGCTCGCCGTAATCCTTGGAAAGAAGCGAATATGAGCGTTGGGTCGAGGTGAAAAAAATTCTATTCTTTTTTTCAATGCACAGACTCTTCTTCCTCAATCTTTGTGTTTCTCGCTTTTCCAGATGTTTATATGATCTTATCATTGATTTATTTGGAATTTCTATTTATTTGCAAAATATTCGAGATTACTTTTGACAGGAAACAATCGATTTTACTATTTTTTTTTATTTTATATTTTACACCCTTTTTACACACAATCCCAAACGATCTTCTTGAATTGGCAAAACTTCTTGAAGAATTCTAATTTTTCAAAAGTAAGCGAGCGAACTTAAGGATAATTCACAAATAGTGAAAGAAAAAAAAAAAAAAAAAGAAAAGGAAAGATTTTCGATAGGAAAAGGGGAGAAATTAGTCTGGATTTCTAACTCTCTGGCTCGGCGCGTTCTCGAGCACGTTGCAGCGGCCACTCGGAACGAACGGCGAACGGCTATAAAATCATAATAAATATCCAACGGAAAACGAGCGTGGTGGCCGTTTATAGGGGAAGTTATCTAATAAAACCGGAAACGGGGAGGGGTGGGGACCGGAAAACGCGTCATTGCCGAGGTAATTCGCTCGCAATTTCGGTCACGTTGCCGTACGGATAGTTGCGCGTGGAAATTTATTACGGCCTCCTCCCCGCCCCCTCCTGTATAATTTTCCATCGATACGCGCCGATCCGTTGATTGGCGAATTTACCGTTTATCGTTTCGCCAACTTTATACCCGGTTTCGGATTTCCAGCGACGCCGGAACGAAGAGATATTCGATCGAGAGAAACGGGGATAAGCGATTGCGGAAAGTTGAATTTGATTAGTTGGGTTTGAAACGAATTTTATTCCATCGAATTTTATACACCGATGAATCGTTCGATTTTTTTCTAAGTTATGAGTCCTTTTCGAGTAAGTTACAATCTCTCTCATATCGAGTAAAGGAAATTAGAAAATTATCACGATCTTATTAATTATCCGAGAGAATCGTTTCGATATTTTTATAGAAATATTTGACGTAATGGTGTGATTATTATTACAAGATAAGAAAAGGTTGGATGAAATGTAAACGATAGCACGATTTAGCTCTTGGAGATTATAAACTCGTATCAACAGACATAGTATTCATAGTATTCGAGGGAAACAAGTATTGGAAAAAAAGTGTATGAAATATAAATGCGACGATCCAGGTTGAGAGAAGGAGCGTTTGCAAAGATTATGCAATCCTATTGAGAGATGGTAGAAAGAAAGAGTAAATGAGATGCAGGCGGAATAAAATCAAGGGAAGGGCCGAATAAAGAAGCGTGTAAATGTGGAACGAGAGTGGAACTCGTTATTTCAACAGGCAGACCGGATAATCGGTCCCCAGAAGATCCCGCAGTAGATCTAGACGTCTAATCGCGGGCTAATTCAAAGTTATCTCGGCGACAGCCGTCTAGTTAGCATAGAGGGGCGACTACTCGAGCTGCAGGGGTGGAAGAGGCACGCGTGTGCTGAAGAGGGCGCCACAGAGTCCCGTGGAGGGTTGTTGAGAAAGTCGTTAGACTGGTGTAGAGAGTAGAATGTGGAAAATTTAAATTCGGCTAGTTGGGATGGAACGAAAGAGGAATAGGAGAAAGAAGAAATATTAAATCACGAGGATTTAGGGAATAGTTAAAATAAAGGGGAAAGATACGCGTGGAATCATTTGTAACTTTGTCTTCGAACGAATCACAGGCAAATGGTTTCAACTATTCGTATTCTCTACTGTTCCTCGACCCGATATTTCACAAACTTTTCTTCGTATACAACGAACCATTATTCGTACTCGTTCGAACTTGCCGACATATTATTGAACAACGTCCACCGACATATATATATATATATACACCAATACTTTAGTTCACCAGCAATTGTGGTTATTCGGCAATGACTTCACGCGATTAAAACTAATCGCGTTATCTCTAATTATCCAGGGCAATTTTGAATTCCGGTTTTTACTTGGAAAATGTTTCCAACTCGTAGAGCAAACAATTTGAAACTCGCGATTCAACGTCTCTGGCAATTGGAGGAGGCAACCGTACAATTAGTCATGAGCAACAACTTCCCCCTTGAAAGGATCCACGAGACGGTAAGCCGCCGTTTCCAGCTACAGCGATAGATCAAGCGCAGACCTCGAGACTCGGATCTCAAGAATCACTGCAATTTCCACGTAGGATGAGATCAAGTAGGGTGGTGGTGAGGGGGCGTTGCGCCGCCAACGTTGGTCGCAGAAACTCGCAAGATAGCGATAGTGTGGCGTAAGTGGCGTCGTTGATGTAAAGTTACGGGGTGGATAGTCGCGAGAGAAACACCGAGAGAATGTGGAGGGCGCACAGATGCGCCGCTCGGAATTAATACACAGAGATTCGAGAGATGTGCGCATAGTTGGCTGCGTGCAGATATGGTTATGGCGCGTGCGGTTCGAAATTGGTTACATGCATCAGGGGATGCAACACCATTGCCGTCTTCCATTCTCTTCGCCTCTCTGTCCGATCCGCGCCTCTGCCGCTCGCCGCCTCTCTCCTTGCCGGTATCGATTAAGCATTATCTCTTAACGTCCGTTGGAAACCCACGTTTCTCGTTAGCCCGCGTCGCTATAGCCCGCTCAACCAACTCTCTCCTTTGCTCGAGAATCTAGACATCCCTTGAGAGACAGTCGGCCAGATTCCATTCCGAGATCTTGCCACAGTCGAATCCACAGCCGACTGCTTGTTATTGATAATCCCCTTGTATTTGCTCGTTGGTTCGTGTGATGTTGATCGGGGCACAGATTATTTGCGACGATTGAAAACGTTAATCTCGAATCGCGCTGGAATTGGAATTGGAAAGGTGACAGCGAAAGTAAAGTAGTGCTTCGCGGATGATTGGAATCCGTGGATGTCGACCCCGGACACTCTCCCCTCCACGGGGTCCACGCGTCCTTTGCCACGGCGCGCGCCGTTCTCTCGAGTCCTCCGCGTTATTGCTTATTGTCCACTCGATATGGAGAGTTATATTTATATATGAGTATCATCACATTTCCAATTTAGAAGTTCCTACAAGGAATTAATCAACAAATAAGTCTTATTGTACGAAAGAATCTTTGATATCTAAGAAACGATGTTCTCGTTCTTTTCACCCGATGCACAATATCGCCAATATATTCGAAAATATTCGCGAAAGAAAGAAACGGGCGGAAGAGATTTCGAATCCGTACCGCGGAGGAGGAACGAGGTTTACGAACGCTCTCGAATTTTGTTTTCCGTGTCGGCGAACAGTTTTCCTGGCCCCGTAGATCTTATCGTCTTCATCGTCGCCGTACTCGTCATCGTCGTCGTTGTGCTCAGTGGGTCGAGTACACGGTTAAGAGGACCTCGTTTATGTATAATAAGCTCAGGTTAGGTATCTACGTCTCTTCTAGACTCCACTTAAGTGCGACTCGTCCCTCCTCTGCTCTTCTTTGCGTCTCTCTCTCTCTCTTTCCCTTCTTCTCCTCCTCGGCGACGAAGACGCGGACGAGGAAGACGGAGAAAGGAGGAGACGTCGAGAGATCTCGTTGAAGAGACCCTTTAACGAATAGACCATAAGCACGAGCACTCGGAAGGAATAATTTTAGCTTCGGGTGACGTCGATGCTCGGGCCACGTGCCACGTCCGATTCGTTAGCTAAAAATCTTCTTCCCGTTTTAAGGTGGCTTCATCCGGTCCGCTTTCCATCTTTGCCATCGATCGTCCCACTTTAAGATGTCGAATCGCGTATATTTTTTCAGTTTAATAATCTCTTCGGATCAAATCTCTTCGAGCTCAGCTTCCAAAATGTTCAACGTTCGAAGCAATCATCTCTCAAACATCTTTAAAACAGAGAGTATTCAACGCTCAAAATAGTCAGAATGTTGTCAGATCAAAGTTTTCCGAAATGCTCGACGCTCGAAGTATTCAAATTATTGTGAACTGTCAAAATAGCGAGTTCTCGTAATAGTTAAAATAAAGAAACGTAGAATAATAAAAGTTCACCGATAATCTTGGAAAGCGGCCAAAGATTTGAATTCGAGCGGATGGGATTATCGGCGATGAGAAACGAACCATTCGCAGGATTAGAATCCGTCTCGATGGAAACCGTTCGAGGAGGAGCGGGCCGTTTCGTCTGGATTTGAATTCTGCTCGACTTCTGCTCGGGTCTATCGCGAAAAAATCGACCGCGGATTCATTCCTGTCACCTTCTTCCGCGAAATTCCATCTCCAACCTTTTTTCAACGATGAATCCCTTTTTTTCCTTTTTCCTTTTCTTTTTTTTTTTTATTTCTCTCTCTCCATTTCCTTCCTTTCCTTTCGTGAACTTTGCGCCTCTCGAAGTTTCCACGGGATTCTGAATATTTTCTGGCAACGTCAGTAACAGGTTCATGGTGTTTTCATGCATTCTAAAAATTCGCGAACTCTATTCCCTTCCATCGACGCAACTCCCATCGTTTCTTCCCTCAGATTTCATAATTCAACGCAACGGCTGCGATCGAAGTGCGAGCTCGTTTATTTTTTATCGCGTTCGATTACCTCTCGTCTTCCTTTTTTTCTTTTTCTTTTTTTTTTTTTTCCCCTCTCATCATCGTCGCCCTTCCTCCATCTTTGGTTTCCTCCTATCCGCGTCTATTGAATTATTAATTCCACCTCGAAGCAATGTCAAGATTACCACCAGATCACCTCTATTTTCTCACTCTATTTTGCTCCGATGATTTCTGATTCGTATATCGAAATTGAACGAATCAGCCTGGAATTGATAAACCGAAATATTTGCGACAATTTGCGAAGACTTTTTTCCTTCAATTCTAATTCGATTTCTCGACCAAAGTCCAGTATCTTTCTAACCACCATTACAAATTATTTGCAATTCGTATTTGCACACATTCATCGACGAATTCATACTTTTCAATTGTACGAATTTCGAAAAGGTTATATTCCGTCTGTACCCGGGTAAAGCCGGGTAGAGGGATCGGTGTTAAGCTTTTCCAAAGAGGCGGAAGCCTCGTTGACGAAACAGCTTCGTTTCCGGGCGATTGGAGGCTCGTGGCCGTGTCCCTTAAAGGCGACAACGACGAGGCGACACGAAAAGGGTTTCGTAAGGGGTTGCGTAAGTCGACGTTTCCCCCTTCCAGACGTGCTTTTCGAAGCTGGTAAATCAAAATATAACGTGAGCGAGGAGATAGGTTTCCGGAAAGTGGTGGAGTAATCGATCTCGTGTTGCGCCAATAGACGTTGGAAAGCCTTCAAGGTCCCTCCTGTCGATGACGTTCACCAACAAGGTGTATCGATCCTTTGAGCGGATATTCTGACGCTGACACGATTGAAATTCATTATCGAAGAAGGATCGCCGTCTTCAATGAAACGAGATTGAATGAAAAGCGATATTAATCCAATTTCGTTAGGTGGGGAGAGATTGTTTTCCCCCGTGTATCTAATTTTCCATTTCCTCTCGAAGGGGAAATACGTTTCGTAAATATTTCACGAAAGTTCGTTGTAATTTTCTCGACTCGAGAAATTAATCATCGAAAATCATCGATCCTATCCGAATCTCTCTCTTTCTCTCTTTGCCCTCGAACTAATGCCTCCCCCTTAAATTTACTTTCGAGCTTTCGCCCTCGAAACGATCACGATTCTCGAAATAACGAGCCCTCGAATTAATCAGCCTGCCAAAATAGTCGACACCCCCCCTCCTAACTTGTCAACTCGTTGAAGATAATCAACGGTCAAAAGTGGTCAGCGCCTAAAATATAATTCGGAGTAGCCGAAGTAGCGAGTCGATCCCGAAAATAATCATTCCTCCAAAAACTTCCACTGCGCATTCATGTGCAACGATTTAAAAGAAAAAAACGTATTGCGCAACAGTAATAATATTCGAAACGCAACCTTATCCCCGATTCGTGAAAAGCAGAGAACGAAGGAAACGTAAGCTCGAACTCGTATTAACTTGAATTCCAAGAAACATCTGTCGCGAGATCAGTCATAAGACCAGTAATATCTCCCGTTGGAAATAATTCGTGGCCGAGATGACGTATATACACGCACAGCGGTCTCGTGATATCGCGTTGGGAAAGGAAAAATAAAGCGGATCAAGGAGAAAATAAAGCTGAGGGGAAGAGCGGAACGACCCATCGCAGGGGCCGAGCGAAGGAAATATCGTGCGGATCCGTTGCCGGCAAATGCCGTTATGAATTTTATGCTTATCGATCCGTGGGATATTGGTAATAAAAAGGTAGCCGCGTGTTACGCTCGTTCCTGCTTTTCCATCTGCTTGTTCCGACTGTTGTCGTTCGCGCCGTCCATGCGTTTCCACGCCGATCCCTCGCGCTTCCCTTCCCTCCGTTTCGACCGACCTCTCTCGGTTGCGACGCTCGTGATTCCAGCTGGAATCGCCGTTGTTCGAGCCGGGGGGACGACACTCGTCTCGAAAAAGCGTCGGTGTTTAACGATCGTGACGTAAGTAAGTCGTGTACTTTGATTGTTTTGGAGATTCGTATTCGCGTTTCTCGACTTCGCGAGTTGTTTGATTTCGATCGTTTTAGTCGAAATAATAATAATACGGATAAAGAGAGAGGGAAGAAGACTGGTTCGCCGATCCAGATCTCGAAGATGCTTCGTTCTAATTTTAAATTCGAACGAGTCTTGCTCGAAGCAGCAGAGACTCTGATTATTTATTTTATTCGTCCGCGACGAAGGGGATTCTCGATTCCAGCTCGCGCACACCAAACTTGTTTCGAAAGTAGCATTTTCATCTTTGGGAGGGATATGAAAAGTACTATTCAGGTTCCGCCAGTGTGAACACAGGCGAAAGAGAATCGTGTCGCGTTGAATTAAGCCCGGGAACCGTGTTGCCCCTTAAGAAACTCGCCGGCTCGAGATTCGTTTCTTAACTAAGTCAACAACACTGGGGGAATGGCACTCGAGGCAAGGAAACGGAACGGTTAGACAAGAACATCGACCGCGAACAGGCGCGAAGAGTGCTCGGTCCTCGATGATGCTCTCTCGGTCGTGAGCACGAATATATACGTCCTGTTCCTAGTTTCTCTCTTCTTTTCTCTCGCTCGTTTCATTCGAGACATAATGGAAGTTCCAACTGAAACGACCGAGTTTAGATCTCTCTCACCCGGGGAAAATGCGAGATTTCGTTTCCTCTCCTCGTGGTGGCGAAAAAAGAAAAAGAAAAAAAAGAAAAAGAGGACAGGAATCTGGAAGAAGACAATAGCACGAGTTCTCAGGAATAGTTAGGGAACAGTTTGCTCTTTTTTTCTCTCGGTCATTGTTCCAGCTTATAATTTCATTGGCGAACGACGCTCCCCCATCCGAGAATGTGAGAAAGTGGATCGAAAGGGAAATTTAATCGAATTGAAATTTCGTCCGAGATCTGATTTTTAATTCTTCTTCTAACTCTCTTTGATCCCAATGAAGCAGTCGGTTCTTCGACATTCAGGCGAAAGCCTCCGATTCCAACGATTCGAACCGTACCCCATCGTTCACGAAGGAAAAAAAAAAAAAAAAACTCGCGTCGAAAAATTACGCTCCTTTGTTCCTCCAAACTCTCGAATCGATTCGAGAGGGTTAGTTAATTCGCCCTTTGAGCGCACCCCAAAAATCGACGGGACGAGAACACTCGACGAGGCTCGTTGCAATCTGTCGTTCGCAACGTCAATCCATATCTTCTTCTTCTTCTGTTTATTTTCGAATCCCCTTCTCTCTTTTTGCGAGAGATTCGTTCAAAAATGCTCCATCCTGTTTCGATCTTTATTCTCTCTCTCTTTCTCTCTCGGTATGTCAGAGAAGAGACGAAAACAAACGCGAAAAGAAACAAAGAGAAACGAGGAAACACGAGGCGGAACTCCCCTCGCGGTGTCTCGATCCCAAGGACACAGCTTTGGCTCTTTCGGCCAACGCGAGGGTGCGTTCCTTTCAATTTCATCCCCCTTCTCGCCGGTCATGCGCACCCTCATGCGCTCCTTGATACTTTCGGCTTAATCAAGCGTGGGCGGGCCAGTCCTCCAAACTCGGCGTGTCTTTTCGCTCTCGTTCCTCTTTGTTTCCAATTCCACGTTTCCAACCCTCCCTATCTTTTATTACTCGAGAATCGCGAGTAATCTTTCCTCTTCGTTCTCCGAAGAGTAATGGAGAAAATTCTGAGAACAGTGATATAGAACCTCTCGAGGTATGTGTATATCTATATACGGAGGAGGAACGTGTATGCGCGTTTGGATTAATTTTTCTTCGAGATATTTCGAAGATATATATTTTTTTTTTCTTTCTGTGGCACAAAAGTTTTCTATCTTCTCTCTGTACTCAAATTTCTGTGCACAAAAATGCACGAATAGCCGCACTCTTGGTAATAGAATTACTTGTATCCGAATATCGAACGAGCAAAGTCCAATGAAGACGTCAACTGGGATAGCGCGATTGGATTAGCGATTAAAATCGATAAAATCTCTCTCTCTCTCTCTTTCCGTGGCTAACAAGCGTTTCTCTCTCGAACGAGAGAGAGAGAGAGAGAGAGAGAGAGATAGAGAAAAAAGCAAATCGGTCTGTCCCGTTGTCCCAACCAGACGGGATAATTCCCGTTGAGATGCAAATGCGTTTTGAGTAATGCAATTCTCTTGGTGGTTACGTAAGAGGTGTCCCGCGCCTCGAGAATAATCCGAGGAACGCTGTATAAATACCGTCGCCCCGGTTCTATAACGAAATTTTCAATTACGCGTCCCCAGAACCTTGGCTTTCTGATTTCCCTCCATTTCTCTCGCGCACCCGTCAACCTCCTTCTTCCAACCAACCTCCCCTCCAATTTTTTTCTCTCCTCTCCTTCACCCCTTTCACGGACTGCATATAAAATATGCACACACTCCGAGCCGCGAGGACGAGCCTCTACCTCTCGAAATTGGATTTGGCCAAAAAATGGCCACCGACTGTTTCCCTCCTCGCCATTTTCCTCTCTTGGCCACGTGATCCTGTTTCACGGAGACGGAGCACCCCTTTCCACCCGTTTCTTCGCCGAGTTCCAACTTCCTCCCTCCCCTTAGGAGCTTGTTAGACAAAACTGCGACGAAAGAATCGTCGTGGCTAAGCGCGGCTTCCCCCTTCCTTCCTTCCTTCCTTTCTTCCTTCCTCTCGAACACGTTTCCTCGCCAGGAAGGGAGAAAATTGGACGCTTTTCGAATGCAAACTGTTGGCTACTCCCTCGGGGATTTTTTTTCTTTTTTTTTTATCCTTCGCGATTCTTCGTTTCCTCGAAATTTTCCTCGCGCGAAACGGATATCATTTTGAGACGGCTCGTTTCTCGACGAGCGATGAATCTAATTCTTCGATATTACATCTTGAATTTTTTTTAAATATAGAACGATTTATCCTTTACTTATCTTGCTTGCGTGAAACGTTTTACGACGGATAGGACGAATAACAGTTGAAAAGTAATTTATCCCAAGGTTGATCGAATAATATTTTTTTCTTTCTTTTTCTTTTCTTTAGACTTCTAAAAAAATTAATTGTAACGCGAGCTCGTTTCTCACTCGATCGCGAGAATCTAAATAGCGTGACGGATGAAATTGCGAGAACGCGCGCGAGAGGACGTCACACTCGTTACACACTGGTATCTGCATTTCAAATGGCGTCGAGAAAGTTTTTAACGGAATCAACGTTGATACAATGAAAGAAAGAAAGAAAGAAACAAAGAAAGAAGAAAAAAAGCAAAATTGAAGCGAAGGCATCCGCCTCTCGAAATGGATTGCCGGCAACCCGACCGAGGTCCCCGTTTTTAATCCGTTTTTCTCGTAGAACGCGTCCCTGTTACGATACCACCACCACCACCACCACCACGTTGAGACGAGTCAACACGATTCGTTCTGCTCTTCTCTCCCTCTCTCTCTCTCTCTCTCTCTCCCTCTTCTCTCTCCCCCTTTTTATATATATATATATTATTTTTCCGTCCGCGCGAACAACCGACTTACGTTACGTTTTCCGCGGTATAATATTTTTGCCGGTGATGCGGAATTTTTAAAAATAGCGAAACCGTGCCACTCGTTTGCCGCTCGTTTGCACGCCACGCGAATATATTACGACACCGTGGCGAAAAACAGCTGGTCCTTCTCTCTCGGTTCACCCATCGTCAAACGAAAAAATCGGCCGAAATCGTCCTCCCCAGGTTTTTTGAATATGTATGCTGCTCTCAACCGCGTCTCTCTCTCGCTGTGTGTTGCGCCAAGTTGTTTGTCAGTCGCGTCCTTTCGTTTTCTCCTTTTCCATTTGATATTATTTTATGGGTGGATCACCGTGTTCGATGCGTAACGAAAAGTGAAACGTTGAGTGGGTTTTTTTTCGTATTTTTTCTTTTTTTTTTTTTTCGAATATCACGAAGGAGGGTAGGGGAGTTAAAGTCGAATGATACCTCTATTCTAAATAACATTCATTTCTCTGTCAGTATACGAATACCGAACGTTGGAGAAATTCTGAATATCCGTAGATTTCGATATTTTCTAAAATACGAGAAAATCATTAAACGGCGAATAAGTAAATTGCTTATAATTGCGAATAAGCGTTGATCCTGATCGAAACACTTTTATCGAGAGAAGTGTGAAAATTTAATAACGATCGATCGAGATCGAACGGAGGGCAGAGTTGAAACAGCTCTGTGTCCGACCGAGTTTCAGCTTATCATTTGAGTTCGTTTGCAGCATCCTCCTTCTCTCTGGAAACTTTCTCGTTAGCAAATTAAAAACGAAATCGACTCGGTCGGTCGGACATTTTGGAATTAACTAAAACAAACCTCCCCGCCACTGAATGATTATTCCTCAATGGAATAATTCAAGAATTATGAATGGACGAACGTTTTTGATGGAGAGTTGAATCAAATATACCCTCGTTTGTTTGCGAACAAATCGGAAGGAAAATACCAGGGCAAACTTGTTTTCCGTGCTTACTCTTAACCAAGCTTCTTCCTCAAACGCAAACTATATTTCCGGAAAATCTCTTCTTCCCGGCGTAGGGAAAATTTTAGAAAAAAATGTTTCGTAATAACGATATTTTAAATCAATATTCATCTTATTGAACAGCTGATATTTAAAAAAAAGAAAAACTCGGTTAAATATACTTTATTGGATCGTTTCATTTATTCTTCTCGTACGTCTCGAAGTTGCATAACATTCGATATTGTTCTCTTTTCAAAGCTTAAAGCACGATACAGAAGAAGAAAATCTTGCTTACGTACCTTTGATTCGCTTTAATCCGTTCCTCTCTCTCTCTTTCTCTCTCTCTCTCTCTCTCTCTGTAACGAGAAACATTAGAAATTGTAAATCTCCTAACAATTATCCCTTCCTCGAACCGTCCAAATATTTATACGTTATAGTCGATCCCTGTCCCACCGAATCTGGTTCCATTTCACAAAGTGGTCCCGATCTGGGACGAAAATAAGCGGGACGTCTTTCCTTCCTTTCTTCCTTCCTCCCGAAGAAGGAGAATAAATTTGAATGCGGTGTTGCGCAGGGGCAGAAGCGAGGTGGCACCCGTAATCGAATGATATTCAAATTTAAATGGGCAGCGCAATAAAGTGTTTAAGAATTTAAAACTTTATTTGACTTTCAAAGTGGCTTCGCCCCCCGCTTACCGACCGACCAAGAGTTCCCAGTTAATTTCGCATTTCGTCGCTTTTACCGACCTTCCTCCACTCGCTCGCCCCCTCTGCCCCTCCTCCTCCTCCTCCTCTTCTTGTTCCTCCGCCAGACCTTGGAACGTTAATGGGTCCGCCGAGCGGAAATGGCGAGCTTGTTCTTGCGTTATTTCCTTACTTACCACCACTCTCTCGCCCCCCTCCTCTCGCGGATGCGTTGATGATCGTTGTATCGTTTGGAATTTAGTTGGAAACTTGTTAGACGAGTCGTTTACGGACCCCTCGGACTAACTACGAGTTATCCATAATCGTGAAGTTGTTGCTGATAGTAGTAGTATTTTCGAAATACTACTCGATCCCCTTTAAATGCTCACCACTCTCCCCTTTTTATCTCACCTTTTTTTTTTATCCTTTATCTTTTAACAGAGGAACGAATCCTTTACCGCAAAAATTTGTGTTATAAGGTAATAAAAGTTCACTGAAATTCTGTCTATATAATTTTATTATTAAACGTTGCCAGCAGTGTCACTGTTCTGTGTAGTTGGCATCTCCTTCTGTTTGTCTTCGATCGTCAATTGTTCTCTAGCCCGACACGTGCACTCACGTATAACCAAAATATATCCATTCAGCTAATTTCTTATTTATTGTTCACCCACTGCATAACCAACCAACAATTTGATTTGGAGAAAGAAGAGATGCTCCGCACCATCACCACCAATTTCCAAGATATTTCGTTCGTATATGTACACATCTCCCCCCCCCCCCCTCGAGTTTCGTCCCCTCGGCCTGTCGATAATTCCCAATAGCGTACCATTTGTACCTTCGCCCTCCTCCCCCAATTTTCCCCAATTTTCGAGAAATCACTTTTTCTCCCGGCCCGGAACGAACAAGGAAAATCCTGTTGCGCGAAAATAAAATTAGACAGGTGTACGCGTGTGCGTGGACGTGACGATATATACACACAGGGGCAAATAAAATTATTCCTTATTACGTTTACCTCCACCGCCGGACGTCCGGGCGGACGTTGATTGGCCACGGCTTGCCAACCTTTCCCATCCCCTTTTCGCACCCTCGCCTCGACCTTCGGCGGGGGAGAAGCGCTCTTGCCTTCGCGCGCGAGAGAGGGAGAGGTCTTGGAATTTTCGCGTCTCGAATTCTTTTGTTCCTCTTTGATGGCCTCGCGCTTCGTTTTCCGCGCTTCTTTCGTTCCTTTTTTTCTTCTCGGGGGAAAAATTCGGCGGCATTCGCGGTAAAACGAGGAATTTAATCTTCCGAATCGGAGGAATCGATCGTTTCGAAATTGTTCCTCTTCGGAGGAAGGAACGAATTCTTCGAATTAATTTCTTCGGGAAAAGAGGGAGAATCTTTGTTTCTTGATATCGTGTCTCGAGGCACGAAAATTATTATTGTCGAGTTGTCGATTTTTAACGCGGTGAAAATTCATTGCTTTTGTGTGTGTGTGTGTGTGAGAGAGAGAGAGAGAGAGAATTTAGTGTTTCGAGCATTTCGAGGTGGCCACCGGGGAACGTTTAGCGAAGTTTCGTCTTGTCTCAATTTACATAGAACAAGATCTCTGTCTCCTTTTCGGAGACGCAACGCTCGTTACCTGACCAAATTCGAACCTGACCAATTCTCGGAATACAAATATCAATTAAACGGAACATAACTTCGAACGATTTAATAAGCATCGGATATTCAAAAAAAAAAAAAAAAAAGAAAAAGAAATCGTGTAATAATTTATTAAGAATAATAAAGGAACTTAATAAAGGGAAATATAGGAATAAACTATGCTAGATGTCCGATTCACGCATAATAAATATACGAGTCGAATTTTTGCATATACATAGTGGATAACGAAAGTATTCGAACAATGAACGAAATATATATATGTTAAAAAAACTTGTTTAAAAGAACGAGGGAAATCTCGAGATTATGCCGGTAAAATTTACGCGGTAGTCGTAATACATTTGTTATTATTAAATACACGCGTTATTATTAGATCGCAAAAGTATTGGTATCAGCCAGAAATGTAAACACCGGCACTAAGCGAGAGCATATTTACGTTCAGTCGATGTCGAGCCATCGTTCCAGTACAACAGTAACAGTGTAATATTCGAAATGAATCCGAAAAAGTGTGAAACGAGAATTATTATCCTTCGACTGCGTAAAGATGGCAAAAATTGTAAATAAATTTGTGATACGTCGTAAAAAGGTAAAAAATTAAAGGAACAATTGCGAATAAGGTACTCGTTCAGATCGGTCGACAAAAATCAAATGAACTGAACGCATTTATGGGGGAAAAAAAAAAAAAAAAAAAATTGAATTACCTATTTTCTGAAGGAAACGTAAGATATTCTATTAGTCGAGATAGGATAGCAATCTCGAGGTTGAAATAAAAGGAAATCGGAAAGGAGAAAGAGCGAAGGTAGTGGCGGCTTATTACCAATTGCAGCATCGAATACGAAACGAGTCCCGCGGTGCATCTCGAGAAAGACGTGGCGTCTGCCGTTTAATTTCACTTCCTTATCTTGGACTCGGTTTGGTATAATCTGACGGGCAAGCGCAATTTTCCAAAGATCCTCGAGATTCCTCGCAGCTGTGTTTCGAGGAAGGACGATGACGACGGGCCGGCTAATGCCGGCGAAACGGTTCTCATGTTTATGTAAGACGGCTCTCTTATCCGAGCTTATGGAGTATCAGGCGCCGTTTCTTGGAATCCGCTGCGCTGGACGGTATTAAAATTAGACGGTTCGAGGTTTAAGGTAGTCACGATTCATCGCGAGCATCCGTCCCGGGACGGATTTTCAGGATAATTGTTTCGACTAAGTGGTTTAAATCGTTATAATAGGGAAGGATTTTGGGGGATGATCTTTTGGGCGGAAGAATTCGGTCGCAGATACAAAACTTGTAAAGAGAAACTAAGATCCAAAGTGGATATCGGTCGAGAAATTCCTGAAAAATGTTGCGTAACGTGAAAAATAAGATTCGAGAGGTTTTCTTCTCGATGGAACAATTTCGTTTCGGGAAGAAATTGTGGAACGGATGAAGGGACACGGCATCTCGTTGTAAATTTTCTCGAATCCACGTCTCGAAATGGCGAATATCTCGTTGGATACGAGGCGTGACCTTAAAAACCAAGAGATAAATTGAAATTCCCCGATGGAGACGGAGGGGGATGGGTGGCGTTTCCCATTTGGTGCGTAGACGGCGAGTAGCGGGAAAGAAACGGGGAAAAGTCGGCGGAAGAAATGAAACGTGGTTGCTGTGTCGAAACGTTGTGGAAAAGACGTTGGAGGAGAAGGCCTTTGCCGCGTGGAGCACAAGGGGCGGGGAGGGGAGGGGGGAAGAGAGGGGGTTCTGAAAGGGCGGGTTCGAAATCGAACGGCATAATAATGGGGAGTCGAGTCGAAGGGTTCAATTTTGAAAATGGATGTGCTTTCGGTTCGCCTCGTTCGCTTGCGAGAAACATTAGCGGAAATATTAGCGGGGAGGGATCACGAAGGAATCCTCGAGGCAAAGAGAATTTGCGAGAATTTCGACGGAGAATCGTTTTTTTTTTTTTTTCTTTGACCGGCTCGGATCTGAATTTTCATTGATTTCGAAGGAAACGAAAGAAATGGAGCAGCAAGAAGTTTCTAGGATAATAATAATAGGATTAAAGTGTAAAATTTTGTGAAATTTCCAAGGGTAAGGATTTTTCATCCAGATAGATAGGAAGCGAGAGCAGCGTCATATATATTCCTCTACGAGTCTCGAATAAAAATTTCACAAATTAATTTTGCGAAATAAAACTGTCAAATATTAGTTTGATAAACAGCTATTCGATATTAGGAGGATGACGTATTTTTAACGGAGTCGAATTTCAAGCCGGAAACCTATCAGATTTCGATGATTCGAGGAGACAAGGCGAGTTCGGTCGAGATTCGATGGAACGAATGGGAGCGCGGGTCACGACACAAACAAAATTTAATCGCGGCTTACACGCGGGGATTACTCAGGATCGCGATTTGTCAAGAGGTCGGTGGGCAAATCCGCCGCGCCGTTTCGAATCGAGTTTATTCGCGGCTGCCTATCCCTGGATACGCGGATTTTCCGAAAATCACGCTCAAACGCCGTTTACAATTTCCCCCTTGGATTTCGAATATCGAGGATGGATCCTGCCGATTATCATCCCTCCATTGGATTCTTGCGCATCGCTACTCCATTTCCATCCGACGATCGTTGGATGGACGCGATACGTCCTGCTTTCTCTTGCCGTGTAATTCGATTTATTACTTTTTCCCCCAAGTGTGATTTATTGAACGAGAATGAGAATCTCTCTCTTTTTCTTCGACCAAATTGTGACGAATCGTTTTTTTCGACAAAAAAGTTTCTGATTTTTGGAATTTTGCCCGCGTCTTTCGACCAACCACGCGATTAATTTGATACGCGTAATTAGATCAACGAATTAATTCGAATCACGCACGAATAAGAAGTAATCGGGTTAAACGAAATTAAATTCACGCAAATTTCGGAGATTTCCCTTTTAATTTTGAGCGAATGACTTTTTTTTTACGAATTATCGTTCGAATATTTCATTCGCAAATCCCTATATATAAATCAACGAGTTGCAATAAAGCGTTTCGAATTTTTAATGAAACCGATATATAAAAAATATCAAGCCGCGTGTCTGCCTTTCGTTTCATCGCGGGGAAAAGTTGTTATTAAAAGTTATTAAATTTTTTTATGAGAAGAATAGCAAGAGAAATAAAAACACGCCCATTGGTTGTTTTACTTCTGATACGAAACACAAAAAGTGTGAAATAAATTAAGCGGATCTTCTCTCGTGCGAAACACGAGACGTTCAAACAAACGACGACGAGGACAAAACCGGAACTTCGACGAAGAGAAGAAGAGTCGTTAGCCCGCGAAATGAGCGGTTGAAACCAAAAAAAAAAAAAAAAAAGAAAAAAAAAAATAAATAAATAAAAGGAAAATCGGCCGGAAGCGGTACGCCGTTTCCTGACGGCTATCATTGGGATACCGGTAACAATCGGGCAGGCGACGGAAACGGACGTGACGTCAACAAGCGCGCAATTTGCTCGACGATGCGGAATTGCTCCGCACACCTCCGCTGCATTCGTTCCCGCCCCTGATCCTCTCTATCGGTTTCGAATTCTCGAATTAACCTCCGCTCGCCCGTGTTACGATCCCACCACCTCCTCTTCGAACCATCCTCGCGATGGAACTCGATTATATGCTCGGAATATATAAATATATATATATAGGTGATGCCACGTCGATGCATATTACGTTCCATCGTGTGATCAACTCAACTCGTATTCCGATAAATTCATAGCTTTTCCGGGGTTTAATTAGACGAGACTGATGATGCACTTGTTAACTAAATATCGTGTGTATTTATCTTCTGTTTTTGAAATTTTAATTTTTCGATACAATATTATATTTTATATCTTGTATTAACCATCGAAAACGATATTTGTTGGAATAAGTCGTAGAAAAATGTTAAAGAAAAATAGAGGAAATGGAGGAAATCTTCTAGTAGGAATACATTCTTGACATATATATATTTTGAAAATTTGTATAGATAATAATGCGAAATTACTCGCAAACTGTTATCTTTTATTTTTGATATTTCGATATATATTTTATATTTGTTGAATAAGTCGTTAAGAAATGTTAAAGAAAAATAGGAGGAAATGGAACGATGTTGTAAGAATACAAGATCTTGGCACACTTCTCATAATTAATGCAAAATTGTTCTTTGCACAAACTTGGAAAGTTGGAAGCATTCTCCGGCCCGTGAATTAAATGATTCATTAACTAATTTTCGAATCGAAATTCCGAAAGGCTCAATCGAAGCTCTTCGAGTTTTCAAGTTTTTCCCTTAGAAAGAAGAAAGTCGATATCTCGCGATACCAAGCCTCGAATTGGTCACGTGTTTACGTTTCGAAAGCAAAAACCCCGTCGTCGTCCCGCGCAGGGGATAAGAAAGAGAAAAAGGCATCCGCCGTGTTTTCATTGTTAAACTGGTTGGCACGAGGCTGGCCAGAGGTTGATACAATAACAAGAAAAGAATAACTCGTAATAACTTATCTCGTCCGGTTAAAAATTCTCGGCATTCTTTAGAGAGCATCGCCGGAAGTCGAGCCGTATTCTTCTCGATTCCCTTCCCTTTTTTCTCCCCCTCTTGCCGCATTCCGCCAGAGGGATGAAACCGCCTCGGTTGATGAATTATTTCTCTCTCTTTCTCTCTCTCTTTTTTCCTTCTCTCTCTCTCTCTCTCTCTCTCTCTCTCTCTCTCTCTCTCTCTCTCTCTCTCTTTTTCTGACAAATGTACAACTGTAATTGAATTAAAGAACCGGGATGAAGTCGGGGTTTCAGTTCCACCGCGGTCGATTCATTATATCTAGAAAATTAAGTCTCGTGGATAAGGATGATCGTGTTGCACAACTTTTCTTGTATCGTTATATATCGCGAAGATTCCGGTGGACAGTCGAGTTATTAACGAGTTTGGAAACGTCTTGGAGCATATACCGTTCCTCGCCGCTTCTCGCGTGTAATTAATTTACGATCCTCTGATAATTAATTTACGATCGACCCGAATGACTAATCGAGACGCATGCTTCACGCCTATCTCGTTCTCCTGGAACTTCCGTTTCCACTTTTCGTTCTTCTTCTTCCGTCTATCGAGTCTATTTCCCTCCCCTTATTTCCCTTCCTCGTCCGAAATTGCAGTTTCGTGTTCGAGTAAAAGGGATATTAATGCAAGCATTGATCAAATTACTTTGGAGCGCTTAAATTCTTATGAACCGATTTAACCCTCGAGGATAGATTTAGACTCCGCTCGATCAATCACGACTTTAACGACTTAATCGAGATTGGCCAATCTGTTGGGTCAGTGTCTAATTTCAGTCGACGCGTACCTGGTGTATAAACCAATAAAGAGAACGCTTGGAAATTGGCCGATAATTGGCCAAAAATGCCACCCTATCTTGTACGCTTTCTTTCTATCTTCGAAATGGCGAATAAAAATTGAACGGTTAAAAATCTTGGCTCAATTATTATGGAAATTAAGATTCGAAACGAGCTATTATAGATATGTTTCCTTTCGCGGGGAGACGTAGCATCGCGGATATAAGGGGCGGAATCTAACGAGCCGGGCCGAGCTGAGAAGGAAGATAATTTCCATCCCCGGGACACCCCTCCACGCCTGGGTTTATGAGATTTGCAATTCACTTTCTCGGCTGCCACGGGCCAATTTAATCTGCACGCGGATATCTTGGTCAATTAATGAAAGCTCGGAATATTCAACCCTCGAGGCCGGAACGCGGGGGGAGGATCGTTAAGTGGCCGGCCACCCCCTCCCCTCGTGGTATCAGGCGTTACTTTCGAGATTCAATTAATCATGGAACCGTGGCGAAATTTATCGTCCAGCCCAAGAGTTGGACAGCTCGCGGAAAATCTCGTGAATGTCGGTGAAAATGTCGCTCGACGAAAATCCTTCTCCCCTATGATTTTTCGAATTTGTTTGATTGAATTTGTTTATTTTCTCTCTCTTTTTTTTTTTGTTGATTCGTCGATCAATTTATGCCATTTGTTCAGATTCTGTTTGTAGATTAGGACGATTTTCATCGTATTTTCACCTGTGACGTTAAACTCATCCCCTATGATATGAGAACTTGATCCTTCTATCGACTCTTTTTTCTTTTTTTTGTATTTTATTTAAATTTGTTAGATTCGAATGTCGCATCGAGCAACGAATTAATTCGTTCAATTTTTGTTACGTGATACGGACTTAAATCGAAGCCATTTTGAATTATTTCTTCTTTTATTTATTTATTTTTTTGAACGATTCCGGTATTATATTTAATTTTCGTTCCACTTTTTTTTTTCCTCTTCTAAATTAATAAACCAAGTTACGTTATTTATTTTATATTTCATTCAAATTTATCGAGTCGTAAATCTTTCCTGGTTTACTTTACAACGTCATAATTATTTTATCTCTTCTTTCTTTCTTTTTTTTTTTCCCCTTTCCTTCTTTTTTACGATCATAAAACAACCTTCCCGTGAACCTCAGACCTTCCGAAACGTTAAGCATTCCTAACTTGTTCCTTCGCTCCTTCCTTTTATCATCAACCTCGCTTATCACGACCTCGTACGATCTCTGAAAATTCTGAAAAATCGATATTTATTTACGAACGCTCACGTTTCTACACCCGATTGACGAGGATGAATTAAAAGCCGCGTGTTCCCATTTCCCCAGCGAGATAAAAGTCGGGGACGGATCCGCTTTTGTATTCGCGACGATCGAGAGATATTCGAAAAGGATTTCGATTCCGTAATAATTTCACGAAGAAGGGAGGGGGAGGGTAGGTAGAAATAGGTAAGGGTCGGTGTTGGCTCACCAACACCGACGATGTGTTCCCTCCGTAATTGGCCGGTTCTGGTGCCTTTAACCGACAAATAAATTTATCCTGCACGTTGGAGGGCCCGGCCTCTCGGGCTTCCTTTAATTGAAGAACGTACAATAAAGAAGCCGAGTCCGACCCCTTGGCCTTTCCTTTTATTTACGATAACTTGGCCTCGATGAAGAAAAAAAGAAGAGAAAAAAGTCTGGAAATAAGTTGAAAGTAAATAACGAGGCCTCGTTTCCCCGGAAGGCTCGAAAGGCCGATCCGATTATGTTTGTTCATTCCTCGTTTCGAGGGTTAATCACGATGATATATTTCGCCGAGTGGATCGAATCGAATTCTAATGAACCGCGAAGAATATTGAAATCGGTGGATTTCAATTTCTCAACCGAACGGTAAGATTCGATTACGATTCGATGATTCTTACGTGCTTCTTTTATTCTTCGGGATAGGGGAGTAAACGTTGTTCGAAAAAATTTCCCTTTTTCGCCGATATTTTTCAACTAGTAGACCGTCCTCACCCCTCGTGGAAACCACCCCTTCCTTAAGCGAGAACGCCTCACGCATCCGTGAAGATTCGTTCTTCTCTTCTACGCCCCTCCTCGGTTTCCCTCGAAATTTTCGTCAAACATCGTGGAAATTCGCGTGCGGAATTCGAAATCCGTGGTCAGGTCGGCGAATTCCTACCCGGTTCGCGCGGGTAGGAAATAATAGTCGGTCTGCGTGGTGGAAATCGTGACTCCCCTCCTCGATCCCCCCTTGCCACGATCCTTCCTTCCTTCCTTGGTTCGTGTTCAAACTCGATCCTTCATCCTCTTGCTTGAATCGTGTTCCAACGAAGAAAATTCTTATTGTTACGGTTAAAGTCGCGAAGTTTGGTTATTTATGTAAACAAGAACCGGCGGTACCGTTTTGGGGAGGGAAGGGGGCGGCGTGGAGCACTATATCCTGATTGTTGGAAGAGGAGAAGAAGGAGGAGCGCGAGAATTCGTTGTTTTCACCGCGATTCTCGAGAATTCGTGCGGCCAGAGAAATTGGAGCACGCGATTTACGGTAGATCCTCTTCCCTGATAAATCGAACGGGCACGAAACAATTTTTCATCCAGCCATGCTTTTCGAGGGGGTTGATCATCACGGAGGAACGAAATTGCTCGACGTTTCGAATAAATACGAGCTCTGTATCGTTCGATAAAATGGAATAAAAATATATATATATATACGCGTTACAGGGTGTTACGAACGAAACGAATTACTCCAAATTATTGGAAAATTATTTGGCGGAAAAAAGGAAGGAAAGGAACGTAATTCGACGTGATGATCAATAGATTTTTTTTTTTTTTTTTTGGAAAGAAAGAACGAAAATTATTAACGCGTTTACTTGGAAAAATACTTTGCCATATTTTATCTTGAAGTTTGAAGTGAAATTTAACGTAACGTAAGAGGCAAGGGGGGAGAACGAACAACGTGTCTTGTCTCTTATAAATTTTACAAACTTTGAGTGAATTAAAAAATCGATAACAACGCATCACGTTTGCACAACTTTTACCCGCTTATACTTTCCCTTCCGTAAGAGATACAGACATCCTGTAAATCAACAATCCCATCCCTTCCCCTCTCCCTTCCATACAAAATCTATTGAGTGCGTACCTCGGCCCCGAAAAACAATGTCGCGTCGACTCGGTTGTTTATGGAACAGTTTATCGAGGAAACGACGACGGACGACGACGACAGCTTGGTTGGCAACGCGAATTTGATTTTCGCCGGTTTTATATTCACGATACCAATCAGCCAATCAGCGCGCGATCTCTACTCTTCTCCCCACGTGTCTCTCTCGCCACTCACCGATACGATTTACCCTGCCGCGCCCATATATTTTCGGATTAGCTTAATGAAAATCGGCTCGTCGAGCGTATTAATAAGGTTACAAGCGTGACACAGGCTTTGCTCGGTCGCCTCAATTTGAATTTTCCGTTTTAAATCGGTACCCACCACCGCGTGGTCGTATTATCATCGTCGTCGTCATCATCATCATCATCATCATCATACGTGTCTTTGTCGGGGAGGGGCGGTGGGCGCAGTTGTCGAGATAATTACAACGATCGAGAGCATAAAGCGGATGAGAGAGAGGGAGGGGGGAGGTGGACAAAGCGGAAAAAGCGGAGGACAGTGAAAACGATCGAGGGACAAACGTGTTGTGCGCGAGTGATGCGTTTCTTTTTTTTTTTTTTTTTTTACGTATCTCTTTATCTGCGGGCAAAGGCCGCGCTTTATTTCCGCGTTTATTTATTTCGAATTGTGGCGCATCGGTTTTGACGAGGAAACGAGGCAAACGCGAACGATTGTACGCGCTCTCAAAGGAAAGGGAATAAATTAGTAGGGAGTGATAGCGATGGAAGCGCGATCGACCTGCAAAGTAGCTTTCAAACGTTGTCGGGTGGATCGAAAAAGTGATGATCTTTCACGATCGATTTTCACCCCGTCGGAGAAGAAGTTTTAACTAAGCCACGGAAAGAAAACAAAATCAATCGTGCGTATCGAACGTGATGCCACGAAGGAGTTCGAGATAAGGGATAATATCTGATTGTGTGCTCCTTTTTTTGTTTCTCTTTTTTCGCGTTTAATGGAAATTTTTACGCGCGAGCGAAGCTTTTTAAAAAAAATAACGAATAGGAAATTGGTTTTAGTCAACGTTACTTCCATTTATCCGATAAATTTGATGTTTCAAGGAAGAGGCGCTTCCACGGTGTCGAGAGGACACCTGGAGTTCGACGCCATTTTTTATAATAATTGTCAGGAACGCGTAGCATTGGTGTAACCATTATCGTCGTCGACGTTGAACATCCACGGAGATTGATAGACACGTACGAAACGCCTTCTGTGTATATCGGCAGGAATAATCCGTCTCTCGGGATTCCGTCCCAGCGAATTTTTTTTTTCTCTCTCTCGAAAAGAACGAGAAAACAATGGACGTCCCTCGAACGTCACCTCCTTTTCGATTTCTTTCTTTCCAACTTGAAGCTTACCGGATCGATATTCCAAGGAAAAAAATTGAATCTCTGAAGATCCGTTTGATATCCGTCGCTTGTAAATTAATAATACTTCGACCACTTGTTTCAAAATTCTTTCGTCCAATTTCTATTGAATATTCAAGTGATCTGTATTTTTTCCATGTAGTGTATTTATTGTGCAGTTATATATATATGTGTGTGTGAAAGTCGTAAGAAGATTGAATCTTATTTGGCGTGTATCGATCGCATATTGACACATTGATTCGTTGAAAGAAACATGTTAAATTAATCGTCTACGAATCTGTGAAATAAAATATCTAAAATAAAAAAGAAGAGTGATAGAGGATAAAGTTGAGCCATGTTATTTGGCGAGTGCATGAATCGACAAGGAGGTGAAAAATAACGAGTATTCATGTTGCACGTTTCCTAACGGAACACTCGACACCCGCCAATTTCTTTCGCTCAATCAATAACCATTGTTCAGAATTCGCGTACGATTCGCCACGTGCCCCATCGCGCCCGCTATTGATTTCCCTGCTCTCCCTCTCTCTCTCTCTCTCTTTTAAAGAGCCAATTCGCTCGAGCTCTCCTTCTCCTGCCCCTCTTTTTCATCTATAATATAAGGGAGAACATCCTAAACATTCGCTTCCTTTATTACACGATTTTCCTGCGCCACGCGAATTTAAACATTGGAGCGTGGGCGCAGAATACGATACGAATCGAATGAATTTCAGACAATTTTAGAAAGCTCAAAGACTTAGGCATCGTCCAGAGAAATTCGAGAATTTTCACAAAATTGGAAATTTCGAATTTCCAGAAAATCGAAAGGATGGTATGAATATTATTATACTCGTGGGATATTTTTGTATATTCGCAATTTCGATAAGAAAATATTCCTAACTTCCACGTCTTGCGCATCGTTGTTTGCGATGAAAATCCGTCACGCGGGGAGGAAGCAATTAGAGGCGTATTCCGTGAAGCTCGACGATTGCACGGTCATCCTCTCCGCCTCTCGGTATCCCCGAGCGCGTAATCTCGCCGAATGAAATGAATTATTCATTTCTCCGGACAAGGCCAAACTTCGACTCCTCCCAACTAGAACTCGGTTGGACTGGGTGAAAGACACGACTGCCAATTTGTTTTCGTAAAATCGAGCATTAACCGATCGTATCGTTTCCAATTTGTCCAAATATTCGCCTGTAATCGGCGAATTATTCGTGTAGCGAAACGTAGGATGAAGGAGAATCGAAGAGGCGAGGAGATCGGAGATTCTGTAAGGAGAGAAAGATTTTTAACGGGGAGAAAACGAGCGGGGTTTCATCCCCAGATACACGGTTTCGTGGTTTGGTTTCCACATGGGTGGAGAGATGATTCAGGGGAGAAGACAGGGAAGTAATTCGCCTGAGTCGACGGTAAATTAACCCTTTCGAGGTCTGGATCGAGCTGACCCATCCGATGTAACTCTCTCTCTCTCTCTCTCTCTCTCTCTCTCTCTCTGTCTCGTTCCATAAGAAACGAAAGGATATTATTACCAGGACAATTCTTGATGGTTAAATGGGGGTCTATTATCTCGATTCGAAAGAACGAACATTCTTCTTTGTCCTCGTTAACTCTTCCATTAGCACACTTCTCGTAACATCTCCAATTATGGCCGGTTGGAAAAATTTTTTTCATTATTTATAACTTTGCCTTTGAGTCAAAATTTTATGCCCCTTTTTCAAACGATAATTATTTAAAAGGATGAATCTTAGAGAGGATGAACTATTTCATTTCGTTGATAAATTTTACGTGCGAAGGATTTTTATACTTACTTCATCCCTTAATTTTGAAACGATTTTACTTTATACGCGTGAAGAGAAGTAACGTGGGAAATAGAGAGGAGAGTCGGGATTCTTTGGCAATTAGAGGGGGTTAGAGATTGCACGGACCGATATCTTCGATCCCTGAAAAAAGTTACTGATCCGATTCTTATCTCAAGAGGTTTACCGCCAGATGCACTTTCACCCCCTTGGCGAGATTTGGTTTTTCTCTTCTCTTCGGGATCGGCAAGAAGCTAGTTATGGAAGATCTAGTAGAGGATTCCGTGAAATTACCTTCTTCCATTTCATTTTATTTTTTTCTCCTTTTTTTTTTTTTTTTTTTTTTGAAAATAGTTAAAATAATCGCGAAGAAAATCATTGACGAAATGATCATCATCCTTCGAGTCGTGTTCCAACAAACGTTTAGCTTTAAGAGAGTGAGAAAAGGGACGAGAAAATATGGCGTGGAATTTCCTCTGGGTACAGGTGGCGCAATTACGTGGCGGCGAAACAAATAGGGCTCGTAATTGGACCGGATGAAAAAAAATGCTGACGATTAAGTTGCGGTTGTTTGCAACCGCGTCTATCTCATGAGGGGAAAGGAAGAGCAATATCTCGTTTCGCGCAAGAATATCGAAGTCTCTAAGATTGTTCACGAATAACGTTCAAGATCTGTTTTAATATTCATAGTTTTTAATTTTTGTTGTTCGCTGATAGAATCCATTGCTTTGGGGCAACAGGTTCACATTCCTCTAAAATAACTTTAGCCTCGACATTGCTTGCGAGCAACTCGAAAATTCTTCAAATCTTCGTTTCGATGCTCATAGTTTTATCTTGTCTTCATGGATAATAAATGAATGAATTTTGTTATTAATTTCGTTAGCTTTGTCCTCCATATTGTTTCATAGCCTCGATCTAAACAATATCGTGCAGCTTTATCTTCTCGAATCTTTTCGAATGTTCCATCTATTTTATACCTCACTTCGTTATCACTTTTAACATTTCTCGATCTTTCTCTCGATGTTATAAAATACTCGAGGACACTCGTTTTTTTTTTTTTTTTTTTTAAGTTGAAAAAGAGACTAGCGAAAAATATAAATTTTGAAGAAAGGAGGAACGATTGCAGGAGTGATCAAGGATCGGGAGCCAAAGTCTTTTGAAAGGTTTCGAAAGACTTGATAATTGATTAACGTCCCAGTTTCCTTTGTGGCTTCCCTTTCCTCCACGAAACCATGGAATAAAGAAGAGAGAAAGGGGATGGTGTTCTCGTTTTATCGTCTGGTTTCAAAGGACGAATGGGAGCGGACTCTCTTCCGGTTCCGCATACCGCCTCGAGGTTCGCGATGCAGCCGCAAACAATGTATTTTATGCAATCTCGGCCCGCTTTTAACGATATCAATTGTTAGCTTTTCGAGAAAAACCTCTTGCCACGTTTGCGATTTCAACCCTTGTCGCTCGTTTTCTTGCCCCTCAAGGGTTCAAAACGATCCTCTCTTTCTCTTTTAATCGTTCCTCTCCATTGATGTTCTTCCGTATCTTTTTTTTTTTGTTTTTTATCGTTCAGTGATTATCATTTTATAATTTTAACTGCGAGTACTCCTTCATCATGATTCCTTAAACTTAATGTTCTTTCTAAGCGAAGAATTGATTAGATGGAATAATTCTTCTATCTAAATTACATCTTTCGAAACTGAATTAAAAATATCGAGATATTAAAAGTATTTGTGAAATTTTTTTCATACCCAACACACCGAGCTATCGGAAAAAAATTTTCGTATTCATCGAGGATGAAACTCGAGTCTTTCCGTATCGTTTTCGGTGCTTTTATCTCGGTCAAGTATTTAAAAGCTCGCCAGGAAAAAGGCGAAATAACGAGAGCATAATAATACATTTACGTGCTCTTCCCTTTCCTTTCGTCGAATACGAATATTTTCGAGAAAACAGATATTCAAGAAATTCTAAACCGAAAACCACGTTTTCCTTCTCCATCCACAGTTGGTTTCCCACCGAATCGTGAAATGGCGGGAAAGATATGGATGGATGGACGCATTTTCCAGGATCTTTTAGAGTGACGATCGTATAGGAGGGAACCGGGTCAGAAATAGAGGCGAATCGAGAGCGAAAATAACTCGAAGGCGTAATCCTCTGGCGCCATGACTCACCGGCCAACTATTATTCGCTTGGGAAGAACTCGCGTTCGAGTCACTGCTCCGTGACGAAATAAGGTATCGGTTTGAAAGCAACGAGCTTTGATCCCCTTCAAATATTACCGGTTGTTGTTCGTGCAACGCTTTTTCTCGATCGTCGTTACTTCCATTTTCTTTCCTTTCCAAATTAAAATTATTCCAATAATATTCCAAGTATTGATAATACATTTCATTTCGCTCGACTCGACTTGCAAAGTATTTTCAGAACAGCGTCTGGAAGACGACCAGACAAATCACGACCCCTACGAAATTTCGCCTTTGCATCGATCACAATTCCACGCCCCATTATCACGTTGAACACCGCATTGGCAAAAGTGTTAAATAAATCACGTAGGTGAATGCGAAACCGACCACGCCGAGCATACTCGCCTAAATGATTCACTTTCCGCGTCGGGCGGAAACGTCGATGTAATTAGGCGTTATTGTCCTCTAATAGCCATCGAAAATGCGCGCGTCCGAGGGGTAAATGATCATTTGTCGCACGCACCTGACAACGCAGCTTTTCCATTCGCAACCCCCTAACCCGTGTCCCCAAAACTCCTATCCTTCCCCTCTTCTCAATTGTTCGCCCTTTCAAAAAAAACGAGACGAACAAGAAGGGGAGAAGCAAGGAGCGCACGTGATATCGCGACAACGTCGATATATCGTTATCGAGGATACGGTGGAGGCAGGTGGTGGTCAGAGTGTAATTGGGTGAAATTTAGCAAAATTGGTGGCGATCCCCTATCCTCCCTGCCTTCTGGCGCGGATTTCCCTCCACGAAAAGGAAAACGAGTGGTGGAATATTGGATAATCGTGAGACGACGACTCGGCTCGCGAGCGAAGGTGATTCAGCTGGATCGTTAATGATCGGGTATAGGGTAACCGGATTAACGGAATGCTGAGCTATTAAAGTTGCGGTAATCTTGTAGGGGCGGCTATTATCGGGCCGACTCGCGGCCGGCTATCATGAAATTATGATTCTTGATAATTAGGATCGATCGGATTGGCAAACACCACGATAAGCGATATACGTTGCTATTATGGAGGGTGTGCGTGTGTACGTGTGTCGATTGATGAAACGAGTCGAATTAAGCAGATCCATTAAGCAGGGTATTAATAGGATGAAATAATACGCGCGGCTCTTGTAACTTTATATTTTTTTTCACGTTTAAGGGTGGGGAGATATATTTTGGGCGACGATAAAATGTCGCGTTTATGCGGTTTTGAGATTTTTTTTTTTTTTTTAGAATGTTTTTCAGAATGTTTCAGCCGGGCAAATTTCGGTGGAAATATTTTTTGTTGGTAACTAAATACGCATTATAAAAATAGAGAGGTGTATAGAGAGTCCGTTACTGGTAAAATAGAGGCACAAAAATATTTCCACGATTTGACGAGATCTGCTTTCGTCGCAGCTACGTATAATCCAACTTTTTAAAAAACGCGACGACGATACAAAAAAAAAGAAAAAATAATAATATACGTATAATTACGTTACAATGCGAGGATCGAAAATCCTTTCGAAAGAACTTTTCGCCACGATTCCTTCAATCGTCCTTTCATGCATCGTCTTCGATTTTCGATCGTCTCGCAAAAAACTAAAAAAAAAAAAAAAAAAAAAAAAAACCAAAAGAAACAAAAGAGAAAGAGAAACGGATACTCTTCATCGAATTATCGGAGCGTGGAGCAGTCGGTGTACAAGAGTCGGAACGGGAAGCCGCGGTCAAGCGTTAAAATAGAAAAATAAAAAGTTGGACGGAGCCGCGGTGATTCGAACAAATCACCGCGGCGGAACTCGCGGAGGAAAGCGAACGACACGATCCTCCTCCGCTCGTATCTCTCTTACACTCGAACGCGACCGAATCCCCACAAATTTATACGAACGGTTAGTTCCGCACCAGTTTCGAGCCTTCCATCCCTTTCGCTCGTGATTCGAGCGCTCCTCTTATCCGCACGATCGTGCGCGCCTCGCCCGGTCGGCAAGGTTGGGCCGGGTCGGTCGTAGGTTAAGCCGGGATAAATACAGCCTCATAACTCGCTACCGCCTTCCCCCTTCCTTCCTTCCTTCCTTCCTTCAGCGTCTATCTCTCTCTATCTCGTTTCACCGAGCGAAGAGAAATCCTTGCGCATCTTTCCTCGGTTTGTTCGCTTTCCTCTGAAGAATGAAAAGAAAACCGCCTTCCGGTTTACGGAGGAAGAGATTTCGATCTAGTTCTCGTTTCTCCCCCCCCCCCTCTCTCTCTCTCTGTTATATAGGATATTTTCAAGGAAAGCGTCGTTCCTTTCAGATTTCCCCGCTCTAATTTCTACGCTGTTCTTTTCTCTCCACTCCACACTCTTTTCGAGAGGTTCATCGGGATTGTTCGTCGGAGACTTGTTCGCTCACCTGTCCTCCGACTTTTTCCATGCGATTTCTTTGCTTCTCCCGAGATATCTCCCTTTTCGTTGTTTTCCTCCTTTGATCTCCGCGGTTTTTTCGACTTTCGAGGAGATTTAAGCTTCGATTCGACCTCTTCCAACTTCGAAATTCCCCTTAGTCGGGATTCTAGCTTTAGCAACTTTACGAATTCTCTCTCTCTCTCTCTCTCTCTCTCTCTCTCTTTCCAAATGTCCAATCGAAATTGAATCTCCATTCAAATATTTCGGGGCTGGTGTCGAGGCTGCCTTTCTTCTCAAATTTCCAAAGTTTCGACTTCTGTGTTCCGGGCACGAGATCCGATCCACTCTGATCCGTGCTCGATGACGATCGTTATTCGTTACTCGTCTCGGAACGAGAGCCAAGTCGAACGGATTTGCCGGGTGGAGGCCGCGTTTGGAGGCGGCGCTCGAGCGGAAAAGTGGCGTTTGAGGCGCGCAACGTGCTCCGCAAGACAAATTAAGGGTGGTCGTGGTGGAGAATGGAGGGCGTGGGAGGATTTAGCGACGTCAAAGTGGCTGGCGGTCGTTCGACCGTGAATTATGCACACTTTTCTCGAGACTTCTTTTCTCTACGGGGGTGGAGCTTTAGCCGCTCCATCGGATCGGTTCCTTTGGGATTATGCTTGGATGATTAAAGCGCCCGATGCCGTATACCGGTGTACCGCATCCGTGCTTTTCGATCATTTTTTTTTCTTTTTCTCCCTCTCTCTCTCTCTCTCTCTCCTCCCCAGTTGCGACTCGCCTCGTCTTTGTTTTTACTCGACGTTTCGTTTATCCTATCCGTTCTTTTCGAAGAGGCAAGAAAAAGAGAGAGAGAAAATTGCGCGACAAAGGTATTTTAAAATTTGATCGTCGTCGTAATTTCTCTTTTCCGTTCTCGTTTCGCGAGAAAGGAAGCCGCTCTTTCTTCTTCGGCCTAATTTCAATAATTCGTGACCCACCAGCAAGCTTCCGTTTTCTAAAAAAGAATTACTTCTTCGTTTAACTCGATGCTCGTTAAAAGGAACGCGCGTGAAAAGAAAGGAAGAGAAATACGTATACAACACTTGCCGTCCTTTCAATTAATCATCTCTTCGAGCAAATCCCTTTCGACGTCTGTCTATCCTTTTGCCAAGCTTCCATCCAAATTTAAATCTTAATCGTGCCAAGTTTTTCGTTGCACGAAAAGAAGAGAAGAATGAAGGAGCACGCCTCGAGAACGAGGACGAAATAAACGCAGAGGTTAGTTGGAGTTAGAGATTGTTTAATTCGTTTCGAGGCGCGCGAAAAACGGTGGTTGATGGAAACGAGGCTTGTTTCTTTGCCTGTTGAATCGACCGTAAAACCGGTATAATTCTTCCGTTTAAAATTAACGATTCCGCCACTCTCTCCTTTGTTCTCACCTTCTTTCCTTCCTGTCTCAAGTTCTTCACTTCCCTCGTTTCATCTCATCTTGGATGACGAGACGACTAAAACGGGCGACTTGGCGCGAGTGAAACGCGTCAAAATTTAGCGAGACCGGACTAGGGTAAACAAAGGGCTGGCCGCGCGGTTGAAGGAAACGAGCTATTAAATTATTTAACTCTTGTTAAATTAGATTTTACCGCCAGAGGGCTGGCGTTTTCCATCCTTGGGGCTTCTGTTTCGAGAGAAACAGGGGCTTGTGTTTTGTTCCAGTTCTTTATACCGACTGAAATTCCTTTTTCTTTCTTTCTTTCCGTCTCGTTTAAGAGTAAAACGAATTTTAAGATCCTGCGGCTGGTCCCTGTGTGCTAGCCCAATTAGCGATTCCGTCTTTGTTCTCTTTACGCTTGTGGCGAGGAGGCAACGTTGGTGAAAGTGAGCTTGAAGATTGAAATATTTTCTATCCGGGAGAAGAGGTGTTGAATTGGCCGGATCGATGAAAGGATCACTTTTTGAGGCGGTCTTTGCCGTGTTGCGATTGTGTGCGACGTTAGTGGAGGATAGTTTTCGAGAAAATTGAAAAAGTGAAAGAGAAGGGATAGATGTGCGTTCGATTATAAACTTTGCGAAAGAGACGAGGTAAAGACGATTGTCGAAAAATTCATTCGTTAAACATTTTAAGATATGTTTTCCATTTAGACGAATATCAGATTAAAAAGTTTCATTTCTCTCGATTCGATCACAAACGTCTCCGACGTTTCAACAACAATCGCGACACACGATTCGCAAGAAATCTGAATCGAATTAAAAAATCCAACTTCCCCACGATTCTCACGAGAGTAACGAATCTTCTCGAATCGAATTTCGTTCAAACTCGATGCAACCCTCGGCCCACAAGATAATCCAAGGGGTTTCTTGTTATACTTCCAAATCTCTTGTTCCAAGAGAATCTCGACCGACCCAAATGGTAAAATTGCAGAATTTAAGGATGATGTTGCACGAGATATTTCCGAATACACCAAGAAATCTCACCCCGTTTCGTGGCATTCAGCGAACGCGACGTCGTAGAGGGATGGGGGTGGCTCGCGTACGAGCACCTTGTTGCATTCCGTGCACACGTAGGCGCATATCGAAAGGGGCGAAGGGAGTGGATTCGGTATGCGGGGGAGCGTTTAATTTAATCGCCACTCCAAGACCCTGCGAAATTCCTGCGGGAGGGGCAAGGTCAGAAATTATCCGCGCCATCCATCCACAGTTTCCTTCGTCATCTTGCACGAGCGATGCGATTCCTCCAAAGTTTAAGGGTGGATGCAGCCTGCGACTCATCTTCGAGGGAAAACTTTCTTCTCGTTGTGTAAATGTCTCTTTTGTATAAACACGGAATATGAACGGAAACGTCTCGATTCGAAGTTCAATTATTGTTTGTTATATAAACGATAATTTTAACTAACGATTTCAATGGTTCGATAATATTTCGATACGAATAATTTTTTGGCGAATAACGTGAATAATTGTTAGTAATGGTTAAACGTGTAGGAATATGTGTAAGTAGAATGTTAATTTCAAGTAACGATTCTGCTATTTCAATAGTATTTAGATATGAATTTTTTGGTGAATGGATATGTAGAAGTAACATGAATAATTGGTTAAACGTGTAGTATTCAGTGAGGAGTATATGTAAATAGAATGTTAATTTTAACAATCTTGCAATTTCGATCGGTCGATAGTATTTTAATATGAATAATTGTAGTAATGATTAAACGTATATCGATAAAAAGTATACGTAAGCAGAATATTATAATTTCGATTCTGTAATTAAGGGTAAATCGTTCGATATTTAGATGTGAATTTTTTGGTGAACGGATATGTAGAAGTAATGGTGTATCAGTGAGGAGTGTATATAATTTCGACTCTTCAATTTTTTTAATCGCTCAATAATATTTAGATAATTTTTTTGGATCAACTCATCTTTTATTCGTTTTATATCGTTTACAGAATAATATTTCCAGTATATATAACGCGCACGAAGAAGCTATAGGAAAGGAGAAACTTTTGCTCGCTGTCTTTCTCTCATTTCCTCGGCGGTTATGCGATATTTCGCGAGGAAAACGAGCGGAAAAGTCGGTGGAAAGCACCCGGAAATTTCGATATCGTCGCTTCCTTCGTGGCTGGCACCAATCTTCCTACTTCCTACCGTGAAAATCGAAATTGATGCGATTTTTGGTTGACACTGAAGGGAAAAAATTTGTTTCCAGGCGCGAATTCGTCTCGCGATTTAACAGCAATTTATTCGACTCCGTTAGACTTCATCTTCGATCGTCCATTGTGAACTTACAAGCAATCTGTTCCCTTTGTGACTATGGAGTTGGAGGATCTTGCCTCGAGACACTCGGGCAATCCTGATTCTTTTCTTAATCATTATGGCCTCTGAATTGGAAGTCGTGACAATATTATTTGACCAAATTTAATAGATGTGCAATTAGTTTATCATTTCTTTACCATCTCAGAGTAATCAAAGAGGACGATAGAGTGTGTATATACTTTACATATACTTTATTTTTATGGTATATAATGCAATTGGGTTTAGAACGTCTCTGAAACAATGTTCCTCAAAAACTCGAGGCTACTCGCGCCGAATAAATATTTTAGCAGTCGGCTGCATTCTCGTCCATGTTCCAGATCGTAACACGAGAAATCGGTGATTTGTTGCCTCCGTTTCCGAGAATATTTCATCCCGTCTATTCACGAGTCTTTCCAGCGGCCTGCTTGTAAATTTGTCTAGGCCACGGTGCATTTCAAATTGTTGGGCGAAAAAATTTCGCTTCTGTAAATTATTCGAAACGCACGCGTGGTGCACCTGTTACACGAATTTTATCTGGCCGCCTTTCTTGAAATTTTCACCATCTCCCCCCGTTTTCCACGCGCATATCTTGATTTTTTTACATCCACCTTACATTTTCTCCTCGCCACGCGATATATTTTTCATCAAAATATATATATTTTCCCCCCCTCTATTGTATTACGAAACGTTTATATTGAATTTGTCAATTCATCGATTTCCATTCAAATCAAAATCCACGATTTCGAATCGATTTCGATAATTATTTTTCAAAAAAATTTGCAATGATTTCTAACAAGGGGAGACGACGTTACGATCGATTAAATGTTTAAGTAAACTGGAGCTCACTTTTCACTTTAGATAAATCATCTCTGAAGAACAGGTATATAATCGCTAATAATTTCTGTATGTCACTTTCGTGATATTTTTTTTCTTTTTATATCCAACGTGCACGAGCGAAAATAATTTTACAAAATTAATTCAACTTCCGCGTCGCGGTTAATTACGAGATAATTGCCGAGGATTCAAAACTTGGCAAGACTCGCAACTTCCTTCCCAAATCCTCGACCGTGTTCGACTGAAAAATGGAAGCAGAAGGCCACCCACTTTCCGGACAAAATAACGACGTCGTCTTCCTCGACCTGATTTTCGGGGAGGCGGAAGTTTTGGCACGGGGCCTGGACCCATGTAACGATTTCCTCTCGTTGTTAAAGGCGTGAATTCCACGACCGAAGCTGGTGGTGTTCCGTGCTGTAGCAGTGGACCAGACTTTGAACAGACGAGGTCGCACGCGGCTCTCCTCCTCGGTTCGTCGTTGCTAGATTTTACGGCGAATCGATGATTCTTGGAGAAGGTATCGCCCTCCGAGCTCAACAAGTTTGGAAACTATTCCTTCCTCCGCTCGAAGAAAGGGGAATTATGGTCTTTGGGCTATGGGAGCAGAGGAATTTTTGCGGCTTGGAAGGAAGCAATAGCTGCCGATTTTTCACTTGGTGTCGAAACGTTCACTGATTATTTTTTATCAATGTGAAGGCCACTGACAGTTTCTCGGTATTTTTAATAAAAAGGATCGTCGAATTTTTCAACGATTATAGATTCTTCATGAAAAATCTTTTGATGAAGTCGAGTCGAAATTTTCCCGCGTCAAAATCGGCTTGTTAAACCTCTGAGCTTGATCCCCACGGACAATTAACCTCGGATGGAGAATATGAGAAGGTGACGCGGCCGCATTGGCAATTATGCATCGTTGAGCCGAGAGTGTAATGGTCGGGTTAAAATCCGACTAAGTTCAGCAAAGGGAGAGAGGGGGGAGGTCGCCTTGAGGTGGAAAATTGGCCGCAATTCCGCAACCTGTACGTATACAGTCGCTGTCAGTCCACGTTCCTCAACGTATTTCCTTTGCACCGACCCGCCAATTAAGCCTGACGTCCACCTGTCGTCCACCAGCCATCGCCAGTGCAAAATCACTGGCCACTGAGAATTGGCGACTGTGATTATGTCTGTGGTGATCTGCCACCAATCTCTGCGATAATACAATCCTCGATCGAAATATCATTCGAGCGGAGCATTATTTTTCTTTTAACACTAAACCTGACCACGGCGCGGTCAAATGACGCGGTTTTTGAAATTTCGTTTAGAATTTCTTGTATACAAAGTTACTGTATCGCCATACGACTTATTGACTTTTTCTATAAATGGGTGTAGATACAATTTTTCATTTTTCAATATTCATAACTTTCTGTATTGTTTACTTTACGAATCCAATTACCTAAAATCTCTTTCTATATTAAGATACAAATGTTTTTTTGTTCATTTGACCGCTCATGGTAGGAATAGGTATACATGAAATGTCGGTATTAATTAGTGTTAATATTCTTCATCAAAGCGAAGTATTAAAGTCTTCTTAAAGCTTAATCTCGACGCCCCTAAAAATTTACCCCGATCTTCCGCTTCGATCTCTCGAATATTTCTAATCGATGTTAATTAAATCTGCTTCCTTCTGCTTAAGGAACGAGCATTTGTCGATCGTGGATCACGATCAATCGTCGAGCGAAGTGAAGTGAAGTGGCGAGAGAAGTGGTGCCAACTCGGTCGGGAGTACGTATAAAAAACGATCGGTTAATTATTTAATCAAACTGGGAAGAGGAGGCGGTGTCCCTTTTGGGGCTGGCGCGGATCTGTACAAGGCATCCCCCCTCCCCTTTCATAGCCGGTTGGCTGGCGGTGTAGCAGAATTAAACCATTAATCGATATTGGAAAGTGCTCGGGGCAATATTGCCTGGGAGGATACCGGCGGAAACCGGTCGTTACGCTGTCAAACGAGAGCAGGAATCGCGATTCCCGGCACGATACTCGTACAATTTCTCTTCCCAGGCATCCTGCGGGGAATTAAGTTAACGTTAACAAGGAATCGAGCAGGCGTTCTATGCTGATAACTGTGCCGATCGAGAGAATCGAAAGAAATAGGGGGGGGGGGGGGAGAGGAAATCTTTTCTCGATCGAAGGTATGCTCGAAGGAATATGCTCGAGGAGGAACGAACGAGGTTGAGGAGAGATTCTTTTAATCGATTAAATTCTTCGAGGATCGTGAATCCCGGCAATGAGTACACCGTGGTTGTGGTATTTGTGTAATGAAATAGGCGAAGATTTTAAAACCGACGATTAAAGTCGGTCTGAAAAGTTGTTTAATCAAGTGAAAAATGTCTTCTCTCTTGAGTTTCATATCTCTATATTGAGATCTTTCTTCTCAATAATCTGTACAAACGTTTTCTAACAATTAATCCTTGATATTAGGGAACAAATTGTGAAATGATTTAACCACAGCGAGAAAGAATATATATTTAACAAAGGAAACCATGCTATATAGATCGTGCCGATGCCTTTGTTCTACTTGATCTGGCTATGTCGACGCCGGTTCAAAAAGGGAAACGGACGAAACAGAATCGAAACAACGATCGCGCATACATATACGAATTATTATAATTTTTATTAAACGAATTAAACGAACAAAAATCCGGACAAAAATCTAGCCAAATTCCTCTCGAAAGAAATAAAAATTGCTAAGTATAAAGAGGTATACACGCAGATACACAAGTTTCTCCTCGATCTTTCCAAGCCTCGAGACTGGAAACCCGTGAGAAGAAGAAAAAGTGGGGGAGGCGAGGTGGGATAACAGTAGCGGAGCTCGACGATGGAGCGGACGGATTCCGATTTCCGCGCCGAGGCGGGATCCAAGGCCGGAGAATCGCATGCAGAGATGGCGATTACTTCCGATTTACGATCTCGAGGTGGATCAAACGGTGGATCTGTCGGCCGTTTAATATCGAGGCCCTTGTTTTCGCGCAGAGTGCGCGATAAATCAAACAATCGGGGTATTTCCGCCGATTCTGCGGAGATCCAACCCCTTTCTTCCTCCCACAGTGGTAAACAGTGGCAGTATCTGGACGTTCTCTTTCTCTCTCTCTCTCTCTCTCTCTATATATATATATATATATGGAATCTTCTTGTTTGCGTTTGCTTTTGACCAGGAAGATTCGGACGGTTATTGGGCAGATTGGACAATGGTGGATACGTTCTACTTAATGTAACGTTCTCCTCCACGTTGGCCGAGATGGAAATCAGGATTGCCATCAGCGTATCGATCGATTGTTTCTTCCATTTATTCACTAGGAGTCGTAGCTTGTTCGGAGTAAAGTAATTTCGTTTTTTTTTTTTTTTTTTTTTCTTTTTCGTGACGAGACGAAAGCAAGTCGTTTCATGAACGGTCGAATTCAACCTCGTAGCAATTTCTCGAGTCGTTATTGGTTGCTTCGATCAAGTTCGACTTTACTTTGACGCCATCTTTATTGTCCAAATCGTTGGAAATTTTAACATTGACATATTGTTAATATCTTCTCCATAAAACTTCGCTATAGATTTTTTTTCTTGCTTGAATAGCATTCTTTTCGATCGCATCTTATTCGTTATCAAACGAATTTTTCTTATAAATAAACCATGAACTCTCAAAATAACAGAACAGGTTTAGAATGAAGTTGGCTGGATAAACTAGTTCGACCAGCGACAGTCTCGTGTGAAAAAACGAAATTACTTTACTACAATGATCCATATAATGATCGGTATCCTTGTTCTTCGTACTTTTCACGATAGATTTAACGGTTAATGGAGAATATTCTTGCTCTCTTAATTTACAATCGCCATTCTGGCTAAGAAATCTGCAATCACTCGTGCAAATCTAGCAATCGATCATGGAATGGAACATTTTCAATTTCCGATTTCCAGTTGCTCGGCCTCTATCGATGCCTCTATCCTTCGTCATCTTTAAAAAGACGGAAAGCCGAAAAGAGGACTGAGACCCAAAAGAAGGTGGTGATGACGACGACGAGTGGAAGAGAGAGGGGGGGGGGGAGGGTGATGTAAATGTTGGCGACACCGATGCTTAAGGCGAGTGTGTCGGGGAGCGGTGGAGAGCTCATGCGGGGGTGACAGGCGACCCTAATATTTTCTTTGGATGGTGCTTGGAAGCCCACGCCTCGGCAGGGCTCGAGCGTTGAAGTGGCGGCCACTCGTTGCCACGATACGAAGGGCCTTGCGGATAGTTTTCAAGAGTACAGAACGTTTCAAAAGGGGGCGCGTAGATCGTATCTCCCGGAGCCCTTTGATAACTTTATCCAAACCTTCTATCTTTGTGCTCGATGGAACGAGCTTCCGTTGAATGGAGTTTCTTTTATCTTACTCTTTTTTTTTTTTTTCCACCTCCTAATTGGACAGCAGAGGTACGATAGAAAGGTCTGGAAAGCTTTGAAGAGAGAGAGAGAGAGAGACGAGGTTCCATATCGTAGAAGCGTACTCATAATCTTTTCTCGTCAGACGTAATAATTTTTCGTCGATTCTGAATGGAGAAACGTGTTACGTTTGAAATCGGTGTCAAGTGTGTCAGGAATGTGGAAACAATTTTAGAGGCATAATAATCAATTAATAAATTGGATCGAAATATCCATAAGATTTACTATTAATCAACGTTTCCTCAAATTTAATTCGCGTTTGGAATCGATCGATTTCCTGTCCAAGGAAAACTTTTGGAGGAAGGTATAGCGAGAAGATGTGGAGTGCCATTGACGAGAAAACCGCAGTGGTCCGTTTGTCAGCGTCTCGTCCTTTGAAGTGGGCCCACCCACGCTCGCCTTTCGTTATTTAGTCGACGGCGCAAAAAGCATTTCCAGTCATCATCGTTTGTAACGCGTTACTGCCACATCGCCCGCAGTCGACGCTGTCTTTTGTGTTAGCCGAGTCGAGTGTTGGTCGCAACGTGGAAAAAATCAAGGAGCGACTCTTCTTATTTTCCACCTCGAAAAATCTCGCCACCTTGAAGAGTCGCAGAAGATTGAGAAAATTTATACGCGAGAATTCGATCGATCAGCCATTTAAAAAATACACGAAGAAGGGGGGGGGGGAAATTAATATCGATCCTAGAAAATACGATTTTTCCGCGATTATTTCTCGTTACTTGAACAACGATGTTGTTCATCGGGAAATTATCAAGATACTTTTGCATCAGTTGAAATTTTCCTATCAACTGTCCTAACCTGTTATTTTACGTTAATCAAACTTAACCAAGATTATCACCTATGCTTTCTAAATAACCTATTACTTCCCTCGAAATTTTCATCAATCCAATCTAACTCGTTATATATAATTCCTGTGCCTCGTTAAGAAAATATCCAACGTTGGAAACTTGTTAAATTTTTACGCGTTTCGTCGCTCGAAATTTTCCACGTTTGAAAAAAAGATATAGAAAAGATTATAAATAATCCGTGGGTCGAAATTTTTTTCAAAGGATTCATCTGTGAAGGCTCGATGAACCGATGATAGGTCGAAAGTATCGGGGGAAGAGGAGGAGGAGGAGAGGGAGGAGAGTCGAACGCTATGGAAAACTGGCGTATCTCGAAGCGGATGTGCGTTTGACGCTGTTATTCGAATGTTGAATCGGGGCCGATATTTCGCGAGGGAATAAAAATGTGGCAGCCTCGAAACAAAGGATTCGTCGTTGTTTCGCCTCCATTGTGCTTCTCACATCCGTTGTACGTACGAGTCGAGTCATCCTTCTTCCCCTTTCACGAGATATTCCTTATGGATGGATGACGATCCGATCCCAAAGTGCAAGCGATCGAATTCTTGTCTTGTGCTAGTTGTGTGTAACTACGTTAGCGCATGAGTCACGATCGGACGGTCGTATTTTGGGAGAAAAAGTGGGTTAACGAGAGATGCTGTGAGAACGTCTGCTATTGTTGGATGACAGATATCTAACCTGTTTCTTCTTTAAAAAGAAAAAAAAAAAATCCCGTGATATACCGTCAGAGTATAATGAAATCTTAACGCGCGATGAATAGTTGGTAGTCGAATCGTATCGTTAAAATTTTATTCTTCGAAATCGTTATAAATCGAACGATCTCGTCTTTCTTTTTTTTTTTTTTTTTGAACTAACGTTCATCGAGAATAGTCTCCAAATTTAATCTCGAAAGTTAGCGAGAACAATTCAGAAATGATTAGATTTAGATCTATCCGTGAAAGATTTAAAAAAATATACGATTGAAACGAACGAGACAAATATCTATTTCGAATTCCATTTCTTTAACCACTTGCACTATTGATTCACAATGTACCTATCGCTCATTTCATTCCCTGAGAAATCCGTAATTTCAATTAACTTGCAAACTCTCCATTAAAGTTTTTAATTTAAAATTCGCGGGGATTCTTTCAAACCTCTCATTTTCTGAAAGATCCCTAATTTCAATTAACTTACAAATTCTCGAATTAAGGTTTTTACAAAAACAGCTCGCAGCTGATTAAAAATGGCGAGATTCTTTCGAACCTCTCATTTTCTAAAAAAATTCGAACTCAAAATGTCCGTAATTAACTTACAAACATTTCAACGAAGTTTTTCCAAAATTCACAACTGATTGAAAATGACAAGATTCTTTCAAACACATTCCTCGAAGAATTAAGTAAAGAGAGGGTATAATAAATTTGGGAATTGGGCAGAAATCCGATGTGTCTGGTCCGTGATAGTCCGTTGGATTTCGCGCAGGACGCGGTCGTGGATGGCCGCAACGCGACCGCCGTCACCGCGATCATCGCCATGTCTCTCGGAGTTGCAGCGCGTTAATGGGTATTGCGATTGGTCCGGAAGATCCTGATTTACCTGGACCTGGTTCGCCAAGGCGAATTGTTCGCAATAATGACGAGAGTATGCGGGCTTTACGGCCCATCCATCCACCCCTCATTGCGCGTGACGAGAGTAATGGCACGTCGACTGTGCGATGAACCACTCTGAAAATTGAAAGTTGAGAGAAGAATTTGAAGAAACGGAGACTTTGAGTGATGTCCTTATGATTTGTTCGTTGTATACGATAGAAAATGATCGTTGGTTGGTTGCTTTTAACAATGTGTAAAGAACGAGGAATTTTAGGTAATCGAATGAATTTAAATAGGAGATTTTGCGAGTAATGATAAGTTATATATATTTTCACTTGTGTGAAAAAGATTTTGTGAATGAATTCACACAGAGGGCCTTGAATTATATGCATGGAACGATTTAAGATATAGGATTACCTGGATTCATGTAAATGTCCATCGTCGTGGTGGCATTTAATAGCCAGACGGGGTATTGTTGTGTAAATCAGGCGTTTGATGGTTATGGATGTAACCTCTCATCGAGGCTGGTTTATTAAAGCTTAATAGCGCGAGATTCCTCAGATGGATCGTACCGAAAGATCTCAAATATATTCCTTTAAATCATTATGGAATTTAATTATTACAATTCCAATTGTTACAAATTTCACAACGAATGAAGAAACAAATTTTCCACCATATTTCTACGCCTGTTTCAAGCTAATTAGCCAACAATAGTGGCCACGAACGAGCCTCCACGCGACTTTTAACCCGTAATTCCCGTTTCCCGGGAGAGTTGACCGTTTATTGGCCCCGGGAATCGGTGTGCATCGCCTATCGGATTCCAAGAATTCTTCGCGAGTCGCTCGAAATTTGGAGGATTGAACATTGGTCCCAGTCCCTTTCATCCCTTTTATAATGCTACCAGTGCGTAAATAATTTCGAGAAACCGAGTCGTTGGATCCTAGTGGCAACGATCGTTTGTCGTTCGACGACTCGACGGTTATTTCTGGAACACGTGGCCTGCCAGTCTTGATGAAATCAGCTACCTATTTCTGAAACTTTGTCCGTTCCTTTTCTTACCGGCCTGGTTATTTAACCCATCGGCGATAATCGATCCGAGCGAAATTTTCCTTTAATTCACGTTTTCGTATTGTGTTGTTGCTGGAAAAAAGACACGGGTCATTTCTTCAAAAAGATGTGTTTTATTTTACGAGTTGATGCATTGTGTGGATTCACGTGTTAGATAATGAGACACACGATATATCGATCGTTTGGAAAGATTTCTTCAATCAAAGTAGTCGAGCATCTCTCTAAAAAAACACGATCAACAAACATCCTCTTCCTCGTACAACCCCAGCTCCAAGTTAATTTGATTTACACAATATGGATAAAGTGATATTCGTTCACTGGTCGACTTCGAACAATTTTTTAGAACTTTAAATAAAATTACCCACTCGACGGGCAACAATCCGATACAATCACGGAGAAAACTCCATTCCCAATGGAGTTATATCCATTCGTAATGACATGGGTTAATATTATTCATGAGTCGATCGAGATCGAGTAATAAGTTCCACCCCCTCTGTTATCGTTCCGCCGATTTCTGCCACCATTCGAGGGTTGAAACGGCGCGGAAGGAGGTATCGAGTTACCTGTGTCGTCGGCCATATTGGAGGTAGCGGAATTTAATAAAGCCGATTGGTAAATTGCCACCGAGAAGCGGAGGCGCCCTCCCGGAAGACTAACCGAGGGACCCGTGTAATGGCTCGATCCGCGTGCAAACACGGATCCCATTCGACCCTTCGAGCCACGAAGGAGAGGAGGGACGACGCTTACTCCATGCTCCATGGTAATTAGCAACCCGTGAATTCGGATCTCTCTCTTTTTTTTTTTTTTTTGCTAAATACTTGGTTCGAGATTAGTTTCGATGTTGGAGGGTTAGGCGTTGACTCCTGTTATAACGTTCCAGGGCCCCGTCTCTATCTTTGATCCGCACCACGAGGGAGAGACCTCGTTGCGGGAGCGTTTAGGATATTAGGTGATTGAGAAGGGGTCGCGAATGTTAAGGGGTTCCTTGAAGCTTTTTTAATCTTCTCGGGGTGAGTCGTGCGATGAAATGCTCGTATTTGTTATTCCAGTGAAATTTGTAGAAGTGAATTGTGTTTACGATGTCGTAATAATGACTCGAATCGAGGGAATTGCGATATCGCGTAGATATAAGCCGAGAAAAAGTGAACGAATCTCGTGTGGGGATTGGAATCCGGGGTCTACATATCTTACGCCATGGAGCTGTCTGGAATTCTCGACACGTCTTGCACCACGGAGCCCTCTTCGGTTCCTTGTTCTTAGACGCGTAGGCCCCGATTCCATCCAAGTTCAATCATCTGTATACATCTATAGTCAAAAATTCACGCGATATAAATAAAATCTATTTAAATCACTCAGATGCTCGAAACGTGAGAATTGGATATTTTTTCGCGTAGGAGGGAGATGTTTTATCGCGACTTTTACGATCATTGGACGATCGAAGACAGGCTCGGCCGCGAAAAGCGGCGAAACCGCAAATCGGTGGAGCGAAACACGATGTCCAACGCGTGGCCTGCACGTAGCACGACACTCGAGCGCGCGATCGATACCCTCCAGTTGCATCTAATCGGCGATTTGCGATACGTATGAACGATTTCGAGGGCGCACCATGCTACAAATTACGTTGAGCACTCCCTCGGCTCGAGATTATCTTCGGTCGGGCTAGCGATCGATGTTTATGAAAAACCGGGCTACGATAGTCGAATCCGCAATAGGGTCGATTTACATGTCGGCTCGTATGCAAACTACATCGTCATGCACGATTAACTGCCGAATTGCACAAAAGCTCTCCTCCGCTATCCTCTCGTTTCGTTATTGGACGTTCAACATTGGTCGATAGAGATTTCGATTAATTTAAAACCCTTCGTGTAATTGTCTAAACACTCTTGTTCGAGCCGCGTTTAAAAAGATTTGTGGAAACGCTCGTTGGGAATTAAATATTAGACCGGTTTTTGATCAAATTGTATTGTTTCGGCCATTTTAAGGTCGTGAAAACGTTCGATCGTTTTCATTTTCAGCCGATATTTTATCGGGAAAGTTTCCCACCCTGTATATTCCGTTATCCTGTTAATTCTTAAGCCAATTACTGGCTTCGTTCGTTTTTTTTTTTTTCAACGCAACGCGCATAACAAACAAACGGTTAAATTAAAATGATTCCCTTTATGAATGCGAACTCGATTAAACCATTGTGAAAAATACAGCCGAATTGTATACAGTTACACATGTTTGAAAATACGTATTTAAAAATGGATCTATCAGATCCATTTAGAACAATTCTATCTGGATTTACTATTTATTAGCCAGTCAACTCCTTTATCCGGAAACAATGTCGCATGCAATGTGTAAAACAACGCGACAATTTCATTTTGATAATCGAAACAATAATAATATACCATAATTTCCAACTTTCGAGTCTAGATTCGAATCGTGCAACAATAGAATCCATTCGTTTAAACCGTTAATGGTCGATCGATTTTATCTAAAATAAATTAAATTAAACGCGTCGAATATAATTTATAACGCGGGCCAACATAATTTCGTACAATTTCGAATTTCGGCTGGTGGTATTTATCGATGGAACAGGTTGCAGAGAGAGGTGGTTAAGGCAGTCACGGCGTCTTGTCGGCCCCAGCCCATCGGGAAATCATCCCTTAGGCCTTCGACTCGAGCCAGTCACCCTCCCCTCCACCCATGAATTACTCCGCTACACGTGCTCGCCCTTCGGCGATTGATACACCAAGCTTAAATTATACACGGGCCTGATCCCCGACGCGCCTTAGGCGGCCCATCGTGCACGCGGATCCGCGCGATCATGCGAACACCGTCATCGAGTTTAACGTGTCGCCACCAAGGGGTGATTGATAAATTTTCTAAACGGGGGAAAAAAGTGGTGGAAGCTTTCGAAGGAAAATCGGGTAAACGAGTTGATTTTTATTTAATGGAAGAGGATTTTTTTTTTTTTGAAAATTAATAACGGAATCTAATCGTGTTATCTCTAGCACGAGGCGGGAAATTGAGTAATGGGAATTGGATTTTGGTTGATTTTGGTTGGTGGACTTGGTTGTGAAAATTCATCTTGAAGAATGAACTTCGAAGAGGTGATGAAAGAGGTGAGAAGATGGAAACTTTTGAGGGAAAATTGATTTTGACGGATTCGACGGGGAGTTAACTTTGAAAAATTAAGGATTTACGGGTTCAGAATCTAACTATATTCTATCACCTTCAGCGTCTCAAAACGAACTTTTGCAAAATTTGTTAAATGGAATCTCCTTTGAAAGAAAGATCGATTTCGATGTAATAAAAATTTGATTTTAAAATTCGTTGAAAACTTAAGACCCGTGTCTTATCGCTTGAAACGAAAACTTTGAAAAACTGGATAAATAAAAGGGAGTACTGCTTCCCGTTGGGAAACGTTCGGATGAATGAATTAAAACCCGAGGACATCGATTTCGAATTTTAATAACAGTCGTAGGAACGGGTAAAAATCGTAACGAGATCCGCGCCAACGGATATTAAATTTCTCTTCGGAGATATAAAATATTGACAGAAGTGGAGAAACCGTACTTTGTTCGCGATTATCGTAATCCTCGATATCCGACCGGTTCTTGGTCAAAGAGACTGCATTCAACCGCAAGGCACGCCGAAATCGGCCGAGAGGAGCGCTCTGATCAAATCCACGACCTCCCAACTACCGCTCGAATGAATTTATTATCCGTCTGCGATTCTCTCCCTCTTATATTAATTCACGAATGGAGGAGAAGGGAGAGGAGAAAAACTGATCCTTCTTACGGTTGTAGATCGATGATAGTTTTCGTTTTCGTGGCAAGGTTGCGGTCCGAAAGACACGGCTACATCCGTGGGAATCGGGTGGATGCTCGAAACTTCTTCCCTCCGCCCGTTTCGAGACGAGAAGGCTTCGTTTGGATCTTTTCTCCTTTCGCTGCTACAGGCGACTGTAATCGCTTTGCAGAAGATGCTGCCTATCGTATGATACGACGAGTTGACGATTTGATGATCGAAGTGTCTTTGTTTTTATCATCGATTCTTTTTCAATAAACAACGATTTTTCTCGAGCATATTTTTCATGCGATTCGTCGTGAAAAGGTTAAAGGCGTGTGACGCGTTCGATAGAGTAGTATTCGTCGGAGGAATAATTAAAACAATTCGATTGAAATGAAAAATATAGGATGAGAAGGAATATATTTAACGAAGGAATAAAGTGTGTTACGTAGATGTGGATCGTGCCGATGCCATTGTTCTACTGGGACTTAGGACGTCGCGTCGCAGCGCCGCTTCGGAACAGAAACAGCGGTGTTATAATTCACGCATAATAAATATACGAGACACGAGTGGTGTCTATACGTTTACATATATAAATTCGACGGAGGGGATTAATTATGGATATGGGAACGGGAGTGAAGAGAATAATAATTTTTGGTGGTCGGCTACAAAAGGAATTGTACAGGGGAGGAGGGCTTTTAAAATTTTATTTTATATATGGCGAGACCAATTCTCGAAAACGATCATTTTTCGCGGTCTACTCGCTTATAATGCATATTTTAAATGGGAAAGGGGAATATGGCTTTTCCATTTTTCAATTTTTTTTTTTTTTCAATTCAATGTAAATTAATCAGTAACGTTGACGAGAGAATATGTATATACGTAGAAAAAAAAATAGAATTCCTTGATTTATATTTCTTTTCTTCTCTTTTATACATTGCAGTTATTTACTGTACAACGATTTTGCTCCCTAAGATCTGAGTGTGAAAAAAGTTTTTATCTTGTTTCGCGAATTTTCCTCGTTCGACTGGAACGGCGGCAAAGATACCCGAACTCGAGAGAGCTGGTAACTAATTTATCAGCAACAGCCTTCGACGAAGGGAAAGTAGAAACAGCCGACGTTGACGACGTTGACGTGCCGTAATTTGACACTCTGAGCGATCTTTACAGCGTGAAAATCGTGACTGAGGCGTTAACAAAGATGACTGACGACGCGTCGCCGACGACGAAGGCCCTCCTTTCCACCTTTGCCGGGATTTGACGACGCCGGCGTTGGAACGACGCAAGAGGAGGCCTCATCCGTTACCTGGCATCGACCAGACGTCGAAGTCAGGGAGGGGGGCGTACGTCGAGCCGGACGCCGAGCTAATTTCGCGGATCGATCGCGACGCGGCTCGTGCACGCTTCGTGCGCGCCAATTTTTGAAAAACGTTTGGGGAACATTCTCTTTTCGTTCGATGATTCGTTGACGATCTCAAATTGTGGGAATTTTGAACTCTTGGAAAGACGACGAGTTTGGAGGAAGAAGAATTCCAATGGAAAGTTAAAGGGAGAATAATTGAAGCAACATTTTTTTTCATATTCCACTTGAAATATCAAATATGAAAATTAACCCAATATAATTTAATTTGGTTAATATTTATTTCATGTGATTAAATCGAATTTATTTGTCGGTTTGATTATTTCAATGTACAAGGGAAGCATTGTTCTTTCGTAATTTTTCACAAATATAATATTACTAGAAACCGTGGAAATTTTTGTATTTACGAGAGATTTAAATATAAAAAAAAAAAAGGTCTAGAAAATAGAAACAGAATGAAACGGTGAAAAATGCAAAAATATAAAGAATATTCAACAAAGAAAAAGTTTACACACAAATTATGATACCGAGTAAGTAATACGTAATATATTTTTATTTCGCTCCCATTTTCGTATCTAAAAAAAAAAAAAAAAAAAAAAAAAAAAAAAAGAAAAGAAAAGAAAAAAAATCTAAATTCGCAGAAACATCTGCAGTCCGAACGACAGTTTCTCACGCGCGAGGAAAAGAACAAATTCTCTTCTTCTTCTTAATTTTTTACTCGTTTCCCGAAACGCCATTCCGTCTCGCCTCGCGAAAAAACTTCGAAAATTTCTCTTCGCCCAACTTCTTCCGCGCCTTCCTTTCCCCCCTCCTACCTTCACCTTCGCGCGAGCTCAACAAGTAGAAATCGGCAGAGGCGAGAGAAGAAGCGAGGCGATGGATTTAATGGAAGTTGTGCCGCGACGAGGCGATAACCCGTCGATTTTGACGCCGCGAGTCCTTAAGTTAAGACGATTAGCCGTGGATTACCGCGCCTCTTCTATTCCGAATAGGGATGGTCGGATGATAGGGCCGAGCCTAGGGTCCCTAGCTGAATTTCGATTAAGAGAGAAAGACGAAAGGGAGTGAAAGGTTGGTTGGTTGGTGGCCGCGCGTTTTGCGTGCGCTTCGATTACAAGTTTAAATTAGTTTCGTTAAGTTTGTTACGCGATTACATATTGCGACGCATTCTTAGGCCTGAGGAAAGGGGAGGGGGTTAATTAAGCTGTCTCGCTGCGTGTTAAAGTTTTGAAGAGCACCGAAGGTGCATCAACGATGTCTCGATAATTGGCTTGATGTCTTTCATGATTCTTTCATCGAATGTGAATAAAAATATATCGAGAGGTATACGAGATATATTGAAATTATCAAGGTATTTCGATTGTAATCGTAATTTTTGCGAGCAGAGAGTAAAAGAGACGGAAGCAACTCTGGCGCAGCAAGCGAGGTTTGCGTTTTATTTAATTTTCGAAATGCCGAAGTTAAAAAGCGTTTACGAAGGTTACGAAGCACAGTATAGGAGGAGGGGGAAGGGGGAGAGCAAGTTCGTTGAGAGGAATTAAGCTTAAGTCGAGATAATAATATTATTTAAGCAAGTCCCGAAATTCAACGAGAGACTATTCGATTTAGAGTGTTAAATTCCATCAGGCTCGAGTCGAAGGGACACTAAATTTGAAGCTCGTTCAAGGGGCCATTAAACTGCAAAGAGGAAGGGTCGTAGGGCTGCAGTTGAACGCGTCAAATATAAAGCGTGGCAAATTTACCGGATATCAAGTTACACTCGCCCGATTCGAGGGGTTCCGAGCCAGCGAATACCAGAGCCAGACTTCATCCATCATTCTCGTCCCATTGAATCCACTTTATTCGTTTAAACACGGGCCATCTTCGACTCGTCCTCCCTTCATCTTGATCCAAAGCTCCAAAGAATTTTCCCTAAAAATTCCCGCATTATTTTCGCGATTAAAATCTCGTGAAGAACGAGAACGAGCGACTGCCTGAACCGCATCCGACTTTTATCCTCCCTCCTCCCAGACAAAAAAAGATTCAAAGATTTAAGAATTCTTCCCAAAATCCACGATCGATTTCGAAGAGACTCTCGTAAAATAGATCAGATTCTCGATACTTATTTTTTTTTATTCTCGTGAAATATAAATTCCCCCGAAATGATCGTAGAATCACAACTTTGTAAGAACAGCTCCACCAAACCTAAGAATTTTCTTAGACAGATCGAGATTCCGCGAAAACCGAGAAAAAAGAAAAGAGAAAGATTAGAAGAAACCGATTCATCGAGAGCGGAAACGCGTGACCCGGCAAAGGAAGGCAGGAACGTCAAAGTCTGGATTTTCGATTAAGCGAACTATCAAAATCACGACGACGACGACGACGACGACGACGACGACGACGCGTGGCGCGCACCATCACCACGAGTCCTGAATCAGAAGTTTAAATTAGTTTTGTCGAGTTGGCCCACGCGTACACCCAGTAACCCAACCCCTAATGCGTTGCCTGTGATTTTGAATTATTGGATGTACATAATTCCCCTCGGTGATGGATACCGAGTGGGGAGGCGCGGGAAGCCGATGTCGGTGGGGAGGGGAGGGGGTTCCGCCACGGAATAGTCCCTCCTAATGGATACATACCGAACTACATCCCCCTCAATTTCGATTAAGTGCTCCATCAAAATGGCAACCCCTGAGAGGGCAAACAGTTAGAGGGCATCGTCTACGTAGCGCCTTGTAATTGGTTAGCCCTGGCCAAATGCTCCATTCCTGCTGCGCCATCCCTTAATTGCGCCACCTTGCACCGATCTTTTTTTTCTTAATCCATCGAATTAGCGAAGGCTGAGAACGAGGCTGTTATCCTCGATGGTTTCTTCTTACAGATTTTCTAACACACGAATTTCGATCGTTTGAATATCAACTATATATATACGTATATACGTGAATCAGTATTATAGTAATATTACGAGAATAATACTAGTAATCAGGATAATATTAATGAAAGGGAAAGTACGAATCGTTATCTCTCTTCGAGCCACGGACGGAAGGGGAATTACTTTCGTGTAATTTGGGTATAAATCGGTCACGTTTCGCTCGACGAAGTCGAAAAAAAAGGGGGAGAGAGAAAGAGAGAGGGAGAAGTAGGGAGGAGGCTTTACTCTCTACCCTTTCGACTTGTAATCTTTTCTTTTTGCAAGGAAACCGCGACGACGGTCGGATTGGATCTCTGGAAGAAGAAATTCAAAGAAAATCTCCTTTCGCAGATTTTTCAAACTTCCCGCCGAACACTGGTTTACCGATCGTCCATAAATACGAATCTGGGAAAAATTAAATCGTAAGCATGATGATGCGCATATAGAATAGATGGGGATTCGTTTTTCGTGGATTTTCATGGGCAAGAATGAAGAAATGGAATTAAAGCGAGTAGCGTATATAATTATTGAATATTTCGTGTCTTTTTTGCATTCCCTACGGATTTTTGATTACATTTAAATTTCTCATAGATGAAAAACCGTGTGTTACTTACGATGCAAAAATTGCGTGTAAATGTATGGACGTAAGGGAAAAATTGTACTTTTATATCGTATAAAAATTCGGACAATTTCGATGGGTATTGATTTCCAATTTTTTCTGTAATTGCGTTCCACGACTCTCCAACAACCGTTCAAGTATCTCGAATTTCTGTAATTTAATTCCTTCCGGCTCAATGTTACGTATATAACGCGATACTACTTCTTCTTCCATCTCTTTTTTAAAATATTAAATAAAGAACGTTAATAGAAATACTCGAAATATTCGAAACGATGCTCGAAAAGAAAAAAAAAAGAAAAGAAAAAGAAATAGGACGATATGCTTAGCCAAAGGGACGCGGGATAACGAAGGAGAATTATTTTTTAAAAAATTCCTATCTCTCGAGTCGAATTTTCGCCAGACGTCGAATATCAATTTTCCCTTACCTTCCTCCTCGCGCGAGGACGAAAGCGTGAATTTCCATTCTCTGTTCCCTTCTTCTTCTTCTTCTGTGATCTTACAAAGGAAAGCAAAGGGATGGATTTTGCAAGGAGCACCGATCCAGAATCCGACGAATCGTGTTCCAGCAAGCGCGAATTCTTCCTTCCATTCGATGTGACGCTCGAGCAAACCCACCCCACGTAAGATGATGCGGAGAGGTGGAGGTGTAATTATTTCTTGGGCAAATATTCGTGGGGAGGGGGGGAGGGGAAGGAAGAGAGACCGGTTGGCCGCTTGTTTCGCTTTTATTAAACTCGCGCTCTCTCGTCCACTCTCTCTCTCTCTCGTCTCCACCCTTCTTCTCCTCCCTCTCTCCTTCGAGCTTTTAATAAAAGCCGATATTAAAGGTATTAAGTGCGGAGTGATCGTGGGCCGGAAAAAACCATCCCCGATTTTTCTACTTTCCATATTTATCTTCTCGGTTTCGAGAAGATTAATTATTCAAACGATGTCGATTATTCGTTTTCAACGCCTCGTTAGAGCAACCCTTTCTTCTTCCTCCCCTGTTTGATCAAGAACGGTTTGGAAACGGAAAGTTGATTTTATTTAAATCGATTCGAGTTGGAAGATTAATTAATTAATTAATCGGTATATAAAATTGTTGGAATTACGTTAGAATTAGTAGAGGGTGGAAAGATCGATGAACTTTTTAAATTCGCTGATTAATTTTTGTAGATCTCGTAGTGACTCGAATTCGAAAGAAATTTCTGAGATTCGATTAAAAATTTTGTCGGTGTGAAAGAAAAAAGAGGAAGAGAGAGAGAGAGAGATTTACACAAACGAATATTTTTTATCAATTAAAAAAAAGATCGAACAAAGTGAAATTCATGAAGCGAAGAGGCAAGTATCGAATAATTAAAAATCTTTTCTTCGAAAATAATAACAGCTCCACGAGGATCTCTCTTTTAAAACAAATTTATCGCGCGTTATTTTCCACCGCGACCGAGAATCACACTTCAACGAGCCGGAAACGGTTTGCACCAGCTGCATACCCGCCCTCTCATCTCTCCTCTCCCAAGATTTCTCTCGGTCTATCGAAACACCATCAATCCATCCTTCGGCCGGACAATTTCTCAACATCGATCAAAAAACGTGCCCTCAGAAACAAGGTATCTTCCACAAGACACGACATCGCCTTCTTTCATAAATTTCCTTCTACGGGGTGATACAAAAAATTACCAGGGACCCTAAAGGCGGATCGACATATACTATATCGATTCGAAAAAAAAGCCCTTCTTTCTCGTCCAAAAGTTCGTAAAAGTGTAGCAACGGGTAGAATTACTACTCGTCGAGAGTAGAACCAACCCTTTCCACTCTCCAGACCAACCAACACTCTTTTTCTTTTGTTCCACAGTGTGTAAATCTTGGGCTGGCGTCTCGCTCGCTTCGATTGCCGGGTTAATGAGTAGAGAGACGCAGAAAGAGGGGGGGGGTTGAAAATATAGCTAGGTAAGATAAAAATCGTGTTTTCGAGAATTTAACGATATACGTATCCTGTTTGTTAAGCATTAAACAACAGTTGGAAGCTCGTTTAAGTAGCGTTGATCGTATTTGACCAGACATCTGTCTTGGACTTAACGAGGGAAATTCGAAATAAGATCGATTTCCATGAAATCAATTTGACACGTTGTTGTATTGTTCTATGTGTAGAAAAATTAGATACGAAATTTTTATTTTTTTCTAAATTTGATATCTGACTTTATTTATTTGTTGTCATAGACAGAAAGTTAACAAAACGTGCCAAATCTTATCGATGAACCGGCGTTCGGTTTTAAGACCGAATAAGAAGGGATCGCTGATCTAAGATCTAAAAATGATTTAAACTCACTCGAAACAACTCTCGATTAAATGAAGAAATTTTTGATCGATCATCTCTGTGAAAAGCTACCGAGCTCCATCGAGATCGAGACCCAATTTTCCAATCATGGCCGGTAAAAAGAATAATTGAAACGATCGATCAAAGCTGAGCACGGTGGCGAGAGACGTCGAATCTCGTTTTCGTAGGTTTATCGAAGACGGCGGATCAAGGACCGCGTTAATTCTCCCCTCGAAGATCTCGATTAGAAACTAAACGCACGTCGCGTGTACACAGTCGGTCGCTGTTAATGATTCGGTTACAAAGCTCGACGGGAGGATCCACGGCTCAGACGTGGCGCGGCAGCTAGCGTAGCTGCCTTCGGTCGGATCAAGGGCTCTGTGCATTCGACGTGTGCACCGAGGATCCAAAGGGGAAACCCGCAGCCTCGAAATCAGCCAAACGAAGAGGAATTAAACTAAGGGGGGAGGGGGGGGTGGATCGTTAAAGAGGAAGAAATGTTTGGGACAAAAAAGAGAAAGAATGTGGACCGATTAAAATTTACTGTAAATCCATTTTCGAGAGTTAAGAAGCTTGGAATATTTTTATATATATGTACTTTTATCTCTATTTTTCTTTAACTTGGTTAACTTTTAGACGATCGTCGGGACGAAAAGAGATTAGTAAAAAAAAAAAAATATCGAAGGAAATTACTTTATATTTTTGATACGAAGATCTTGAAATATCTTCGAGAGGATGGAAAAAAAATGAAAAGACCGGATGGAGATCGATCTTTGTCCAGGCGTGGTAGAATGATGTACGTTTCCATTCGAAAATCTTAGGATCTTAGAATACCTTATATTTCCATTTGAGATACCGAAAATGAAAGGAAATTGAGAAGATTTGCGTACAGTTCTGCTCAAAATTCTTTGGATTCTTCTTATTTCTAATATATAACTTTCGTATTCTCGTTGTCGATACTCCTCCATTTTTTTTTTTTTTTTTTCCTTTAACGTCGCCTGCTACTTTTCTCCAATTTCCTTAATTTTTTCCCAAATATAACAGCAAATATTTTCGAAAGAAAATTTTCGAACGTGAATGTGGAACAGTTGAAAGGATTGAGAATCCTAGAGGAAGAAGGAAGGATAAACATGGATAGAGGAATGGAACGATATATCCATCGTGGAATTTCGAAATTTTCAAGATAGATCGGAAAATTGGAAGAGGGATTGAAAGGAAACAAAGAAGGGGAGGCACGTCGAGTTCGAGGAGGAAAGGAGTATGCAGATAGAGAGGCGAAGAACGTTGGAGATAGAAACGATAGAAGCGACGCAACAGGAAGCGCACCCCCATGAATCACTCTTAGCGCGAATTGACAACGGACAAACGAAACAGTTTCGAAATCCCGCTGCGCCGGAATACCTCTTCCTTGCCCCAATTCACGCTCTCTTTGCACTCGTCTCAATTCTCTAACTATATATATATATGTACACTCGTCGATGGCTATCTCTCTTCTATCCTCATCGTTATCTTCCGTCTGGAATTTCTCATAGTTTGCAGCTTTATCAGGGAGAATATATCTCGAGCTGTTCTTCGTTTCTTTCAATTTCCACCAATTGCAAACGGAGACGCTCGCTTTGGGTTTTTGTTCTTCGAATCGATGAAATGGACGACGCTTTCTTAAAATTACTTATCTTTGATTTGAAACCAATTTCGCGAATTTCGTGGATACCACATCTGCTCTCTCCTTTTCATTAACCGTACCATCGACGAAATTTCATTATTCACCCTTAATCTTCGCTTTCCAACAGCTTTCCACGAATCGACTCTTCGAATCATCGACAATACTTCCCATCCTCGATATTATTTTCTCTCCATCCTATTTCTCTTCTCACAATTACGGTACAATTACAATCTTTCTCATCACCGATTACTCAAAAAAAAAAAAAAGGATCACCCTCTCGCAAACGAACTCTCTCTTACAAATGAAAGAGATCAAAAAAAAAAAAAAAAAATATACCTACAGATCTACGGAGGGGGATTCCTCTTTTTCCCATAAATTCTACCTCGTCCCCCCTCCGCGTCACGGCTACTGTTTCGATCCCTTCCGCGTCCACGGGGGCTGTCGTCATAAATTTTCATCGGCTCGGCCAGAGTCAAGGGCAAATAATTTATTCGGCGACCGCCGCCATCCACCCCCTTCCTCGCAGAGTCTACCCAGCCCGGTGCTTGGCCAATTGTTATGCAGATTGAAGTAACACCAGCCGCCAGTTACCGCGCCAATTTCCACCGATACTTAGCTGGATCAAGTTAACCGATTCGAGCTGACCCGTAAATAATTACGTTTTCAACGTTGACGAGCGGGGCAATCCGGCCTTGATTACTATGCCGGATAATTAAGTCGATCGATCGATCGATCGATCGTCCGAGTGTCGACTCGAACGAATTCTTGATTGGAGGGAAGAGATCGTTGTAATTCGGCAAGGATGTGTCGATGGTTAGAAAATTATTTAAGGGAGATTTAAGGGTTGATTGAGATAAGAGAGCATGGAAACGTGTTATGTAAAAATCCTTAAAATAGGGGAGATCACGATACGAATTAATTGTTATTGCGCCTAACAGAGATTTTACAGGGAATGGAAGGATTGGATGAATTCAGAGAGATGAGAGAGATAATTGTTGTGAATTAAATTTTCACTTATCTTCGTTGAAAATTATCGCGTAAAAAGTGTTTTGTTTATTTTTGAAATATACTTGAAATCTCTATTCGACGATATTGAAGAAGGAAGGTATCTCGATCGATTCTAGCTCGTAAGTAATCATCAGAGACACGGAATTGGCCGGCATAGAAGATGTAGAAACTCTTGGATCCCGGCAACGCGATCCACGTTCCGAGTTGTAATTGCCAGGATGCTTATTGTTAATCAGCACAAAGGCGATGTAACGTTGAAGACGCAGGGCCCATTGTCGCCGGGTGCGCGTTTATATAATCACGAGCAGTCTGTAATATCTGCCAGTGTTAATTACAATTGTATTAGCGGATACAGCGCGCCCGCAGTCTCCTACAATCTATCGAATAAGTATCGATCCCAGTGTTATTCGTCCAATCTTAATTAATTACCGATTAATCTTACTCGTGTTACACGCTGACTATATTTTGGATTAATCGCTGTTCCTTCAACTCGATTATTACTTCGGAATTGAGTTCATTCTGTCTTGTTGAACATTCGGAATTTTTGCGCTTACAAACGGAAATTTTCTCAATTTGGAGCATTTCGAAAGAAGATTCGAATTTTCTTCGACAACTTTGTCTTGAAGAAAAAGAAAAGAAATCCGCATTTTCTTGGCAAATTTTCGTTTCATTCGACTCGTGGTCGTCGAGAAGAAGAAAAAAAAAATTCCCCTTTTTCTTCGAGTTTATCTCAGAATTTTCTCACAAATTCTGTTCACAAAAGAAAAACTTGGCTGGATTATCCTAAGATCGATTTTCCTTTCGCGAAAAACGAGCGGGCGAAAACACAAACTTTAAGGACTAATAATAACAAGGCGACAGTGATTATAACAGGATTAATTGGCTTCCACGTTGAAAGTGGACGCCGCGATAACCGTTCACGACGTCCCGATCGGGTCGAGTTTCCGGGGAAAGAACGGCCTCGCCTTGAACGAAGAAGAGGCAAAGAGCCGGAGGGACGAAGATTAATGACGGGTTTCGTCAGATTACGCGTAATGAGCGGACTCGTTCGTCCCTTCCAATGCTCCCCACGATCCTCCCCCTTTGAAAAACTGTCCGGATCCTAACTGCGGCCAGAGATTATTCCGTGTCCCTTAAAATGAGGCACTCGTGAGAGGGAACCAGTGTCCGGATAAACGTTCCATTTACCGCTTTTTTTCTCTCCACCAGATCGATCCAGATATCTCGCCTCTTCGTGCAAAAATTTGCGAAATATCGAGAGGGATTTTAACGTTTAACGCAGGTTAAATGTCCGGGGATAGCGTGAGCTTCCCTTTATTAAAACCCATTGTGAAATATATCCCCCAACCAGAGAACCAATAAGAAATCAATCTACGATAGAAGGAAATTCGAAGAAGAATTGATTTAATCGATTGTATAATTGAAGATACATAGAGCGAAAAGTTGTTCTCTATTTACAACGTCTATTCGCAACGGTAACGTAACAATCGAATCGAGCAAATTGTAAATTTTAGGAAAATAAATAACACAAAAGCGCGCGTTAAAACGCTCACTCGTCCACTTTTAATACGCGATGACTAAGAAAAAAAGAAAAAAAAGAAAAAGGGAGAGAGTCGTTCTCTACTTATCTCTGATTACGCTGGTTGATGAAAACGGTGAAAATCGGGGCGCGTGCAAAGGGTTGGTGGAACGCGGCGCGGCCGACCTAAAAATAGCCGGGGCTCGGGTTAATTTTCCAGCGGGCGGGAAAAAAAAAAGGAGGGAGGTGCGTTTGAGGGGCGGTCAGCGAGCGTGCGTTTAAAACTTTCCTTTTAGGCGGAGAAGTCAAAGCTCCAGCGACACCCTTTGAGCGAAGCCTCGGCTGTTGCTCGGTGTAAGAAAGCCCCGTTTCCAGCCAGGGGTTGGCTGCTTGGGTTTTTCGCTCCGTCGCCTTCGCACCCGGGGCGGCCAACTGACCGGAAACGCCTCTCGAAATCGATCAGAGAAACGCGTCGGCTTCCGTAGTTTCTTTGCTTTTCGAGAAACTTTCGTTCCTCGTCCGATATTTTTGGATCGTGGAATTGTGGTCGTTCGTTTCTCGACGGTGCCTTGTTTCGACAGAAATGTGCAGCTATTTATTTCTATTAAAGTTATTTCTATTAACGGTCGAAAGTGGATTGCGAATCGTGGATTCGGGCAATGATATCTTTCGAGGAATTCGAGTAACGGTGTTTGGAAGAGTGGAAATGGAATTGTTTGGAATTTATATTATATTTATTGGAAGAATATCAGGAATCGTGAATTGTTGTCGATAACGCGACAATGTGTTTGTATCGTGGCCTCGAATGGAGAAATAACGCAGAAGAAATTCGAGCGCGTTAGATTGATGAGGTTTGCCCGAACTTGGTCTTTTCTCCATGCGATAACACTTGCTTGTTTTTCCATCATCCATCAGCCGCGAGAGATACCAGAAGGTAAAGAAGAGGCCGTAAAGAGCGGCAAATATTTGCGACGACACCAAGGTCATCGCGATGAATAACAAGATTCCTGCGGATAAGCAGGAATAATATATCTCTCCCTTAGATCCTTAGAATCTTAGATAGATTGTTATTATTATTATTCGTCGATCGTAATATACAAAACGAAACGAACTGAGTAAACGAACTTTTTCGAATCTCTCGACAATTCTTCTCTTCATCTTCCCCATCTCCTCTTTCTTTTATCCTATACACTTGGAGATTACTTGTTGCGAATTCAATTCGAACGAGAGCCGCGCGCACGTCAAAGAAAAACTTGAAATTTAAAATAAAATAAAAGAAGAGAGAGAGAGAGAGAGAGAGAGAGAGAGAGAGAGAGAGAGGAGAGACTGTCTAAGATATATAGGAGAAAAATAACGTAAGGAAGGGGAAACAGTGGGGTCGAGGAGGCAATTTGAAACAGTCACCCGGAGCGATGGTGGATTCTACGATGTCGGGTAGAGAGACAATTTTCGTTTGGACGGTTCGTATTCGGGGAGGGGTGAAAGAGGCGAAGCCGCCCGAAAACCACCCTCGAACCGTGGATCAAGGGCAAAGAGGGGGAGAGAAACTTTTCCATTCGGCGGAGAAGATACTCTGCCGGTTGGCTAACGACGGAAAACGAGCTCGGGACCTTCCGCCGTAAATCCGTCGCGCCAGGAAACCGGAAGCGGAGGGTAACCGAATCGTCCTTGGGATTGGGCGGGGAGAAAGAAAGGGAGAGGCGGGGGGCGGGGATTCTTGTTAATCTCGCGAGCGATTTCGTGCAGTGGAGAGAGGAGGGGGAGAGAGAGGAAACACGATGGACGATGCGTGATGCATGAACCGGAAGTTGGCCTGGCCCCGCGTGTCTCGCATGTTCTTCGACCGTTCGAAAGGAAGAACTCTCTGCTTGCAAATCGGCCATCTTTCCACTTGTTCCTTGTTCCTCGTTCTTGTTGTCGTCTTCTCTTCTTTCTTTCTTTTTCTTTTTTTTTTTTAATCGTCTTTGAAAATCGAAGCAAATTGAGCGAAGGGAGAGTTCGAAAGATAAGTTTGATCTTGCATCGATTCCATCGATCGAAATTCGGGATATTATTTGTAAGAAGATAAGAGAGAAAAAAAAAAGGAGCGGGGATATTGGATCTTTTTCAATTCCAACAATCGGAAATTATTGCACCGGGGTGTTCTGTATTAGACGCAAACCGGGCGAGCAATGTGAAGGGAGTGGAAGGGGAGGAGAAAGGGAGGGATATGGGTCCCGCGGGAAAAACCGAGCCGATCTTTCGCGCTCTGATCAACGGTTGATCTCTTCTCCCCTCGTTTCGTTCCAATAGGTTGCCTCGACTCGGAGAAACGCCGAAAATTGACCGGAAAATTTATTCCAATATATACTTAGCTGTATGTATATATATATATATATCCTTCTCCGTTTCGAATAACAGTTAATCCACACACTCTTGTTATTATTATATAAGTTTCTATAACGAACGAGATAAAATTGTTTATAAATTGATTATTTTACCAATTTTTCTTCGCCACGAATCGTCGAATCGACGATTAATCCTATTTATTAAACTTAGATTTCCAATCATGTCTAATTGAGATCGTCGCACAAAACTATTTGTCATTCTATTTTACGAAGATATCCTAAACTGATTTATCCAGATACATTGAATCGAAGCTACGAATAAATTATGTAATTTTATTCGAGCCGAAAGGCGAAAAGAAAAAAAAAAGTATTCTCGAATCATTTTGATTGTGGATATCCCATTTATTTTTTAGCTATTGCCGCAAAGCGTAGATTTTTCTTTTTTTTTTTCTTTTTTTGTCGAAAATTTGAGTCGAATAGTTGGCATAATAGGTCGGCAGAAGTAGAAGTAAAGTTATAATATTATTTCGCGTAAAGGAATATTTGCGGCGGTTGAAATGCAGGTTGTCGGTTACCTGCTAAAATATTACTTATCTACGGGCAAATACTACTTTGGGCTAGTTCTCTGTATATACCGAATATTACGCGAGAAATTCTTGAAAACGTTTCTATGGTTACATTTCTATGGTACGTTTCTATGGTACCGTGAAACCGGAGACACGAGATAACCAAATACACGTTCAACTTGCAAAATTTCATTCCTAGAATTATTTCAGCAACGGACAAATATTCCTCTTCTTCCAAAACAGATTTTCTTTTCTCTCTCTCTCTCTCTCTCTCTCTCTCTCTCTCTCTCTCTTGTCTTTCGCAAAATTTCCCTCCCAGACTGTTCCATCTTCCCTTAACTTAACCTCCCCCTAGGCTATATTAACCCCGGTTAATGATTTTCTATATCCTCTTCGAACTTGTGAATCTCGAGTCTCGGGGACTGCGTGGCCATTAATAAACTGGCCAACGCGAACACCGCGCACGCGTTCGAACTAAATTCGATTAATAAAACCGGATTGGCCTCGTTTAAACTCGATGAATTCGAAAACGTGGTCGTCGTCGGGGAAAAATAAGTAAAAAGTCGCGTGTCTCGCGTGCCAATCGTACGGAATACGTTTACGAATGATTTAACGGTTTTTTATCATCCGGATGTGCAGCCAAAAAAAAAAAAAAAAAGAAAAAAAAAGAGAAAAAATAGCGAAAAAAGATGGCAGATTTTTATTCCATCCGCTCCATCGATACAATTGCTACTTCGCCGGTACTCGCCTCACGCTCGCCTTTTTTATAACCCCGTGTCCCCCCAGGTCACGTTTGAATTTTTCCGCGCACGTGGCTGGCTCTCGGCTGGCTCTCTCGGTCATAAAAGAGCGAACGAAGCAATTGAAAACTCGAGCCGCGGTTTATAGGCATCCGCCTGTATATTTCAGACGTTCCGCCATTCACCCAGACCTTTCCTCCTCCGAAAACCACACCTTCCAGACCAGACCTTCTACCTTCTATCTTCGTTAGGTTCTACCTAAGAAAAAAACTTCTCCTTGCATTTCTTTTTCTTTTTCTTTTTTTTTTCGTTCGTATCCAAAATTCCCTCCTCCTCTTCTCCCTTTCTCGAAAACTCGAGAACCGTCGAATGCCTGTTCTTATGCCTGTTCTCCGTCGATATGCGAATCGGCATGGCGATGCGAGAAGAGGAGGGGAGGGGAGGGAACGCGCCTCGAGGCGGGCGCGATTCTTTCTCGTTGAAAGTTTCGGAGATGAACCCCCCTTTTCGAGAGTCATCGCGATGCCTCATCCATCCATCCGTCGAGTGTCCGACGAGTCGCTTAACGATCGTTTTCGCCGCTGCGGAGTCCGCTTGATTGCGACCAACTGCGGCACGCTTCAATGCGGAAGAGGGCGCGGGATGAAAGGAAACGAGGTCGCGTTCCATTTCGCGTATCACCTTCCACCTTTGTTCCGGGGGGATCATCGACGCTTCTTTGTGGATGTTCCGCGGATTCTCGCTCGGTCGAGGAAAATTTCGATCCGTTTTTCGTTCGAGCGGGACTCTCGAGATAAAAATCGATTCCTTTCGTGTATCTCGAGATGTAATATAGTAAGGATTTATTCCTCCTCGAGATGATTGATAACGGTGATACTCTTAATTTTTATCGTATCGATTTGATTTTTGATGGACAAAATTTAATGATTTAAATTTCTCGAGATTGAACATTGGTTTGTATAGTTTATGTCATATAATAAGAAGCGGTAATACTCTTGGTTTCTATCTTTTATCGTCTATTAATTTTTGCTTTTCGGCGATGGGCAAAATTTAACGGTTGAATCGACGCGTTTTTCTCGTTCGAGGAAAGTTTCGATCGTTTTTTCGTTTCGTTTCGCTAGAGAATTCAACTTCTGTCGTCCAATAATAGAGGAAATTTAATAGTTACGAATTAAGTTAACTTCTATAATTGTATAATTGTAATGCCAAAACGGTCGAGGTTATAAGCGGATCAATTAAAATAGCCTCGAATAAATAACTTTTTATTCTTTTCAACGGGTTAACGTCCAACTTTTGCAACATCGTTATTCCATTCCCATTTACACCTTTATTCTCGATCTCACTCACCATCGGTCAGATCAACGGCAGCGATTTAAAGAACAGAGAGAAGATGAAGAAAATCGAAGAAAGCTCTTGTCTCCCAAATGATAATTAAAGAAGTTCGCAGAGAAATTCTTCAAGATATCACGTAATCCAGCGGTTCAATTGAATTACATATTCAACGGGGGTGCGAGGCGACTTGTTTCTTTAGAAGAATCTTCGTTCGAGAAGAAAAACAAGGAAGGTAAAAAAAAAAAAAAAAAGAGAGGGAATTCCAATGGGAACGTGATCAAAACTTGCACCACTAATGATGCGTTTCTTTCTTCTTCCCTCGACTCTCGAGGGAGGATCTTGAGAGGAGGAAACGAGCGCGAGTTTTCAAGGAAACTTCTCTTCGTCCACCCTCGCCGCGAACGCTTCGAAATATCCTTGGGAGAGAAAGAGAGGGGGGAAAAAAGGAAAGGAAGATCGGAGAAGGCGTCGATTAGAAGACACAAAGCGCGAGATGCTTATTCATGGGAGGCGTGTTTCGAGCTCGTTTGTATCGTATCTCAACGACCCTCTCACGATTCTTTTATTCTGGGGAGCATCTTATTCGGGATACACTCCGGGGCTCACGGACGAATTAAAGAGAAATCTGCGCGCGTCCAGTTGGCTTACTTACATTTCCGTTGAATTGTTCGCAAATTGGTTTATTCTGGTGCAGATCTCTCCCTGTTCAATTGCACTTTGGGCGGGCGAGTTAGAGAAGGCGGATTAGAGAGAACCTGCGCCGTGTTTCTTCGTTCGTAAGCTGGTTATCGAAAGGTGAGACGTGAAAACGGCCAGGCATTGGCAAGTTGACATAGATATATTGGGATACGATTGTTGGAAACAATTTTGGACCGATTGCTTTTATCGTTCGAAACAACTTCGATCGGAACAAATTAAAATTGGGGAAAAGTTTGAAGTAACATTGAAATGAAGATAACGATTCTCGGCGAGAGATGGATGGAGGAATCGTTTGAGACGTTGACAGAGATATCGTCGCGCAAGGAAAAGATAATTTTCGACCGGTTTACTTGTACTTCGACGCAAATTCCTATTCAAATTACCCCTTTACTTAGACACCGCTATAACTTCGAGGATAATGAGTTTCGGTGGATAAACGAGCGATCGTTTAAAACCTTTAAAACGTTTTTCGATTTATCCCGATACGACTTCCGGTTCCCGAGATATCGTCGTGCAAAGAGAGGGATAATTTTTTAGTTATTAGATTTAAGTGACAATAATTTCTTCTATTTCTTGATTTGAACAAAGTTTTCACTTTCTCCTTTTCTTTTCTTTTTTTTTTCTTTTCTACACAAGAAAGATAGAAATTTCATTCATTGTTTCATTCGAATGTTGCTTTATGTTTAGGGTGTCGCATTACAATTCGCGTTAAAAAAAGAGAAAGTATTTCCAAGTATATTTATTCGCGCTTTCTCGAATCGCGGTGTCGAACGCGCGAATTTCCGCGTTTTTGCGTTTCGAAACGAAATTGGCGAGAGATTAAACATCGCGCCGAGAGGAATTTGTCGATGGCCGCGCGCCATCGTAACACTAACAATTTCACAATAATATATTCGCCTCGACATACGCTGCATTACCGTTAATTGCGACGGGGAGGGGGGGGAGGGTCCCATCGACCCCTTGTACCGAGGCCGGCATATTAATTACATAAATGGAATTAATGCGCCCGCGTTACGATTTCCGCCACCCGTGGCAGACCGACGCAATTAACAATTACGATATATCGGATGTATCGGTTATCGATCGTTTCGCGATACGTATATACACGTGCAATATTTTTTTTTTTTTTTTTTTTATACATAATACCGGATATGAAACGAGACAAAAGAAAGGAAGTGAAAAAAAAATTTTCTAACCGTTATGGAATCGCTTTGGAATTTTTTTTTTTTTTTTCTTGGTAAAATATCGACCTTTCGAGAAGGTCTCACCGTGAAAAAGAAGAAGAAATGAGAGAAAGGGGGGTTAGTTTTATTTTATATATATAGGAAAGAGAGAGAGAGAGAGAGAGAGAGAGAGGCGAACCAGCCGAAAAACATTAAAAAACATCGCGGTGGCGCATGTGATATTCAACTGTCTGGCCCCACGTGTCAGGGGATATTTCCCTTTGCCGAAACTTCCGCCAACTTGTGCAATATTACATTACACATTGCTACGTAGGGAGTTTCTCGGGAGAATCTGCATTTCGAGCAATTTCCATGACATTTCCGGGGCGGGGGAGGGAGGGGGGGGGGAGGGAGAGAGAGAGATATTGTTTGCGACCGAAAAATAATAGCGCCAACGATACGAACCGCCCCCGAAACACCGGAATTAACCCTCTCTCACGGGGGAGGAGAGGGGTTAATTCGAGCCACGCCTTTTTTATATTCATCCTTCCTTTAATTAAACTCAAAGAAATCCTCGAGGATTAATCCAAAGGATCTTTTATCGTCTTGTCGTTTAATTAAAAAATTTCCCGGGAATAAATAACGCGGAAAAAACGATGCTTAATCAAATAAACGTTGATTTAATATCGGATTCTCGGGATGGTAGGCGAATAAAATAACATTTCCTCCTTCGACTCCTCGTCTCGTCTGAGACGATATAAATTATGGTCGAGCAACGATTACTGGCCACTCTTAACTCCTCCTCCACGAATTTGGGTGTTTTTAAGAAAGAACGTTTTGAAACTCGATGGGATGGGAGGAAGAAGAGAAAAGAAAAGAAAGAAAGAAAAAAAAAAAAAGGAAACGAGGAATCAGCAACCGACTTTTCAATTCATCAGGTTAATATTCGATTCTCATTGGATTGGGAGGGGAGGATGGAAATCGATGGTTGGAGGATGGAAGCGTTGAAGGATGGAAAGGAAGGGTGATATATCGCGGTAAGTGTGTATCGAGAACAGAGCCGTCGACATAAATCAGTGTCGTGGCTGGGACGGTCGATGAGAATGTAGCGACAAATTGGAAGGGCGAAGGGCCTTTCGTCTTCGATTTCATTTGGTACACACGGCCACATCCGGGCCAGCATCAACGGTGACGCTCGTGACGGAATTTAATTTGCCCGGGCCGGAAGTAATCCTACGCGACTAGATCCTTTTGCGTGCCTGATCGGACGTTGACTCGATCCACTTCGATCGACAGTTTCTTCTCGAACGTGATTCGCGTGGTGGACGATTCCAAGCGACACGAGATAAAATATCGTTGATAGTTGCGAAAAAAAGGGAAGGTGGGTATATTTTCCAGCTAAATTTTACGATCTAACCGAGGAAGAGAAGATTGGGTAGAGAAAGGGAGAGAATAATTTCCCTCGAACAGATCGAAATATCAAATGTTATACAGGTGAAAATATTATACATATATATATATATATATATATATACTTTGGCAAGTAAATTTTAAACGATTTGATAAAAATATATTGAAGAAACAAATATTGGGGATGCTCGATAATTATAAAATAAACTTTCGAAGCGATTAACGAAGGAAAATAATTTGTGTGGAACGAAATAACGAATAAGAAAATTCCACGAGCTCGATAATTCGTCATGGTTAAAAACTGATAAAAAGAAATGAGGGAGGGATCTACGTATGAAAAATTTCGTCGAAATCGCGCGTGTACCGTTATTACATGGGAAGAGAGTCACCGTGTATATACCCTTTCGACGAGAAACATGCTTACCGTTGGAAGCATTAATCATAAATATCTCAACGAGGAGGCAAGCGCCCGTAACAAAAGAGGCAAGAACAAGAAAAATGATCCTCCTGTGCTCAATTTTTTAAACGTTCCAAGAGCATACAAATTATCCCCGCACCGCGAAACTTCGAGACGCGTGGAAAACGTGGATAGAGAACGAAGGGGGGAGCAGTAACCTCGCGCGAAACGCGAATACTTTGAGCTTTTTTTTGTTTTTTTTTTTTAAATATTGCATCGCCTCGAAGAAGAAGAGGAGAAAGGAAAAGAAAAGAATCCTCTCGATCCTCGCAACGCGCGACCTCCTCGAGGACAGGGGATCGGGGATGGCTGGAATAATAACTGTAATCCACCCTCGCGGATCCCATTGCCGCTTGTTGTCAATCAACGTTGCATTATTCATCCCGTGGACCGAATTTATGAGTCGCGAATTGCCTCGGTTGTAATCCCGAAATCCGTTTAATCGATTCCTTCTCGTCGAATGCGAGAGGGTGGCACGATGGTACGATTAATCCTGTCCGCTTTTAATCGATTCCTTTTGTTTCTCTTTTTTTTTTCTTTTTTTTTTCTTTTTTTCTTTTTTTAACTGGATAGCATAATAGCGTTGGAAAACGAGAGAGGGGGAGAGAGAAATTTCGGTTCTTTTTTTCGGGGAGAGATACACAGAGAGAGAAGATAGAATTGAAAATTAACAGATACAGTTGGGGGAGGGGAGAGAGAATTCCCCCCCCCCCCAAAGGATCGCGAAACGTCAGATTTTGTCATCACCTCGTTTAATTGGAATTCTTCTTTTCACGGAGAGCGGGAATGCTGGAAATATGAGAGAAAGCATGGAGCATGGTTTATTTATAGGTTCGTTATTTATATTGTTGTTATATTGCCGGGGAAGCAAGCACGATTCGAACGAGAGAGAGAGAGAGAGAGAAAGAGAGTTAGATCTTGATTAATGGAGTTTCGATGTTACAAAAATTGTCAATTGAAATTTATTCGCTTAAGGGGATCAAAAAAACTTCTCGAACTCAATTAACGATTAAGAAAATACACTCAACGATAATCTGTCAATCTCGACATTGAAAACAGACAATTAATACAACAATATAATATAACGTATGCTTGTGAGATTATTTAAAAGAATCTTGCTTAAAAAAATCTTTTGAACGTTAATTGAACAATTAATTATGATCGATTGTAATTACAATTGAAACGAAGTGAATAAGTGTACAAAAAACGTAGACTTGAGAGGGAAAGAGAGAGAAAGAGACAGAGAGATGAGAGTATCAGGGACAAAGAGATGGGAATAAGAATGAAGGTAGACGGAAGATCTGGTGGCATTCTATATTTCCCCTCCGCTATCTCTGATACTTGCTTGTAAGCAACGGCCTCGAGAAACCACCCCTCCCCAACCTTTCCACGAGTGCACGCCACCGAAACTTCGTTCCGTTTCCAGTTTTCCCGGCCGTGTTTCTTCCCCCCCCCCCCCCCACTCCTTCTCCCCGGGCGAAACTTTTTATCCGGCAAAGCAGCAGGAAAAGTTGAAATGGATGCAGACTTCGATCGAAGGAGGACGAGGCATCCTCTTGTTGACCCAAGATTTGTATTTTTAAAGTTCAACCCCTTTCGCCACCTCTAATCGAGCGAGCCGAAAACTTGTTATATAATTGATGTACATTGATGTGATTTAGAGGGGGCACGTTATCGTTACGTTATCTACGAAGCTCTCGCGCTTTAACTTTCGACGTACGAAACTGGTGGAAAGTTGTGGGTGGAAGAAGGAAAAAAAAAAAAGAAAGAAAGGAACGAGGATAATTTTGCCGTTTAATTTAAACTTTGAATCAACTAGTCCGCTGATGGAACAAATGGAACTTTTGTGATTTACACATTTTTGTTTGGAAAGGAACAATCGTGGCGGATCGTTCTAACTTTCGGCAAGATGAATCGAGAAGAAGAAGAATGAGAAAGACGAAATTGTTTGAAAAAATATTTACGAACTTTGAGCCGGTGCTCGATTCAAAAAATTGAATTGTTCTTTAACGAAATCTCTTCGCACAAGAATCTCCATAATTTCATTTCAATTGTTTCATTTCGAACAATTGTTAATTTGGAAAACTTCGTTCCGTAAACCGAATAAGAGAATAAATAAAATCGTTAAAAGAAGAAAGTCATCCTCGCGATAAAAAACGCGAAATTCTATTTCACAAAACTCATCGATCATCTTCAACTTACTTCAACAATGATGAACAACAATCGTTAACGAAACCGATATATCATGACCCCGATCGTCCCTCCAACCCAAAGAAAGAAAAAAAAAAAACATCATCCAAAAGGATAGTTGCTTCTCTCATCCAAACTCGCGAAAACCGCGAAAACCCGAATCGCGAATTCCCGAAATAACCGGGGCGGGACGAACTTTTATAATCCGTCGAAATTCTTGGCAGAGATTCCACGCCAGCGGGGGGAAAAGCAACCGTGTTGTTGGCTCGCTGATATTTGGAAAGGGAGGGGACAGCCAGCCCCCTCTTTAGAAATTCCTTTCGCGGAAAACCTTCGAAAACCTTGCAGCCGCGGGGCGTCGAACGCTGCTTTTTCTTCTTTTTTCCGCAAAAAAAGAAGGCGTTTTTTTAGTCGTCGAAAGCGCGGCTCGATTCGAGGCGTGTTAATTCGGCGTGACAGGCCGGGGCCAATCGATCCGTACGACTGGAATTAATGCGGCGTGTCCGGCGGATGTTTCGCGAAAAATTTCCGCGTCACACCGCTCCGGCTTTGCCTCGATTCGCGTGGCCGAGTTCGTGGATCGATTTCGGTGTTGTTTGCCGCGCGAATTAAGCTGCGAGAGAGAGAGAGAGAGAGTGATTCTCGTGTTGGATGAATTTTTAAACAGGTAAATAGTGGGTGAAAAAGGAATTTTCGCGATCTCTTTCGAAGATGCAAATTTTGGGGATGAGGATTACGTGTATTAGATTGTTCAAGAAATGACTTTTTAGCCTGATGTGTTTTTGGAAAATAGGAGGTGATAGAGTAGCTATGATATTTCTGAATAATAACTTAATTTTTTTTACAAATGATGGAATTTTGAGTATCCTACGTGTGTTCGTATATATATATATATTGCATTTTTAAGATGCACATGCTTGGAGATTTTGAGTTTGCATTAGAACAGATGAACTCTTCAAATACTTAATAACAAGGCGATTAGTAAAAGGAGAATTTAATTTGTGCTTGCTGGATGCGAACTAAATCGACGAATCGATGAGAAAAGAAAACTTTTCCACTCCATTCGTGCGGAAATAGGATACACCGTAAGTTGGAGACACTTGTTCATATAAAATTCGATATCGATCGCTAATTAGAAGAACCAGCGTGCATAAACAATCCCCTGAAATGGGTCAATTGAGTTTCAATAATTGATAACGGTTAATTGCGCGGGGATCAGAGAAGCGGGGGGATTTTTCAAACCGACTTTCCGCTGCTGGTAAACGTTCGAGTGTTTGATTTGCAGATTACTCAGGAGCGGCCGCCACGAGAATCAGGACAGTTTACCGTGTCACGAATCTTCCATCAAGCCGAGTAAACCGTACCAACTCGTTACAAACCTCCTCCTAAACCCGTTCAAAAATCATCCTTCCTCCGTGCGCATTTTTTCCAATTTTTTAAAATAAAAATTCGAAACGATTCTCAAAATTCCTCGATTCGAAATCGATATCTTTGTGCGCAGTCTCCACTCTTGCTAGCTCGAACGATCTCCCCCGATCAATTGCGTTACACTTACGCAATAAAATTATATTCCTCATCCTCGAAAAGGCGATCCTCAAATAAAAATCGTAAATTAATTCTCTTTACCGCGTCACGATCGATGATTAATCCGAGGGAGAAAAAATCGTCACGAAGCAGGCAATATTCTATTCGAAATCTTTGTATGAAACGATACACACGATGCAACAATGAAAACGGACATATTCCATACATATATGACGTGGAAAACGTATGTACACTTTGGGAGAAAGTGTTTCTCGTACGTGTTCAGAGGAAACGTACGAATAAATAGAAATTGTAGTTACGAGAAAGGAAGAAATTTCTCCCTGTTTTATCTGTTTTCTTGTGTCCCTCCCCACAGTGAAAGTCGATCGACACGAATTTCGTCGGTTGAACGATATTACGCGGCGAGGTAGGACGAACGATTCCACGAGCGGGGAGGAGCTTCCCGAATTGGAAATTTATGAATGGGACTCGGTGATCGGGAGAGAAGGGAGTTGGGAATGAGGAGAGGCGATAATATTTCCAGAGAGACTTTCGTCGATTCATTGCGGTCGCGGGGAGGGGGAAATTGGTCAAAGGGAGCAGCGATCGTGATCGAGAGAAGTGGATAACGAGTATTTGAAAAAAATTGGGAAGAATTGTGGGGTGATTGCTCGGTTTAAGAAAATAAAGAGAAGCAAGCTCTCTCTGAACACGAGACTTCCATGTTCCCGCTACTTTAAAGGGACAAAAGAAGATTGTTATTCCTTCCAAATCGACTTGTCCTCGCCTAATCTTGAAAAGAAAAAAAAAAAAAAGTTGTATCAAAACTCTAGAATAATCTCTTTTTATCGTTCTTGTCTCTCGTCAGATTCTTTCCAAATCGACGTAATCTGCGCTATTTTGAAAAGAGAGGAGGATAAATCCTAATTAAAACTCGCTCGCGATAATAATCTCTCTCTCTCTCTCTCTTTCGTGGTTATATTCTGTTTATTCCAAAAAGAAAAAAAAGAAAGAATGGAGGAGGAGCCGCGTGAAAAGCTCGTGTACACACAAGCTTAAAGTTACAAAGGTCTGGTTTTTGTAATCCAGGTTGTGGCGCCCCATTCAGAAGCGGCGTGTCCCACGATTTCCCTCCGCGATCCTCGTTAACGCGAGAACAAAAGATTGATTACCCCCCAGTTGTGTATCGCACTCGGCCGGAATCCCTCCCATTTTCCGTCCACCGATGTTGCAACACCCCGAATTACGCTCGATCGTTCGTGAAAAACCGAAGAAATAATTTGATGACCGGTGGTTCATTTCCGCGCTGTCACCTCGCGATCGATCACGTGGGTTGAGATAAGAATAAAAATCTAATGATTTGACTCGAGTATATCGAGTGTAGCTAGATTTCGACGTTGTACACTGTCATTTTTAAAACGTTTAAATCTAATTTTTTCTTCCTTTCAAATACTTTGTATAAATTAAGGAGTTGTGTCGCTAGTTAAAAAGAAAAAAGAAAATTAGGGAGGTTAAGATCGCTCGCCGTTGAAACGAGATAAGAATAAAAATCTAAATTCGTTCGTATTTCTTACACCAACCCCAATTTCGAGCTAGACTTCGACGTTATACACTGTAATTTTTAAAACGATTTAAAACGTTTAACGTTCTAATTTTTTTAGATAAAGAAGAAAAAGAAAATTAAGGAGCGCAAAGGGTTAAGAATCGATAAGGATACAGGAAAGATAGGATATATTGGACGATTGAGTCAGAGAACGATATTCGTCAAGTGGCGTAATTCTGATACGCGTCGACTTTTGCGTTCCCTCCGTCATGTCCCGTCATTAATGGGGGCTCGAGTCGACGTAGTCTCATTAGTTTGAAGGAGGAACGCGCACAATGCTCGTATGTTGACCCCGCGAAACCCTGCCGAGTGTTATCGAACTCGGCGCAACGACGACACGCCCCCTCTTCCTGTCCAAAGCTTCGCGCCATTAGATCCGAGGATGGCTCGTCGACGGACGGGATAATCGGGATTAAATTGAACACCTCGAGTTGGAATTTTTTCTTTCGTTTACAAGGGTATTGTTCAAAACTGTTGCTATCCAATGATTCTCTTTTAAAGCGAAACAGATTATATCGCACAGTCGAGGACGAATCGATTTTGAAAGGGGATGGTTACGTGAAACGATCGAAAGTAATTAAAGTTATTAACCTACGAATTTGTTGCGAATTCCATTCGTAACGTTGCGTTCCCTAGTTGACAATTCCTCTTCTACGAGATTAAACTCGAGAATTTTAAACAGACGCGGTGGAAGTTGGAAGTGATCGAAAAAAGTCAGAGGTCGTAAGAAAGAAACTTGGTAGAGGATATTTACATTTACAGCGACGGAATTGTTGATCTTTTAGCTCTCGATAATCGATCGGAATGGAAAAATGGTGAACGAGGGAGAGGAGGAGAAACGAGGAAGGGGACGAAATGTTCCGAGATTATTCTTTCTCGATTTTATTATTAATTTCTCGACTCGAAAAATAATTCGAAGGTTTTTCTACCCGTGCGAGTAGTGTTTATCGTGGTGAGGGGGAGGGGGGAGGGGGGGAAAAAAAATGGAAACGGTTGCTAGTAGAGCTGCTTCGTTTTTACCTATCGTATCGGGCGCGATGAAGTGTTTAATTGAAAAGCGCTCGTATTGAAGTTCGAATACGCATACCGCAATATCAATTGCACTGTCCACGCCCAAGTGTATTGAAATAACTGTATCGGTCGTGGTAATGAAATTCTGGGGATATAATTTTAAATTTTGACAAACTTTCCATCGAATCGATAAACTTCTTTACCTTAAAATAAAATGTGAAAAAAATTTCTCTGAAAATTCTTTAAATCTTCGATCTCGTAAATTTTCTCGTATCTTGATCCTATCGCTTTCGTAACAAGAAATATAGGAAATAGGGAAGAAACCCCTCCGCGTGTAATCGATACGTTAAACGTCTCCATTAATCAATGGATGCGAGACACGAGACAAAATGGAAACAGCTCTTCCTGGATTGTCCTATTATTGGAGCGACGTCGATACGCGTCGAATACGAGAAAGAGGCCGTATCGAAACGAATCCCGAAGTGAACGCTTAGTTGCGGGTGTCGTTTCGACAAACTTGAAATCGTGAAACGTCGAGTATACATAATTTGAGGAATAAATAAACTCTCTTAAACGTTAAATAAATAAACGAAGATAGATATTCCGTGTCTTTTCGTTCCTTTCCTCCTCCTCCTTAATCGCCATTAACGTCGGTCAATAAGAGAACGCGGCTGATTTGTGTGGAATAATTTCTCTGAATAATGCATCAAAGGGGTGGAAGCGAGACGGGGCGGGTGAACTTGGCGGCGAACAAGTATAAGGACAATGGTGTGGGATGGGACGGAAATGAAAAAAGAAAAGAAAGGAAAGGAAGAAGCGAGAGCACGGGGTGGAAGTTGTAAGAAGAAGGGAGGAGCGTGAAGTCACGCGGTCACGTGGCCAGAGACAAACAAGCGAAGAATAAAGGGGGGAAAAATGCACGCGTACCCCGCGGATAGGAGGAAATTGAATCAAGCAAAGGTGTGTCTTCGGGATCCTCGAGGAGAGAAAGGGGGAGAGAAAATCGATGCAAGTGTTCCCCTGGAACAACGAGGAAAATTGTATAAGGAATGAAGGAAAAATGGAAATTAAAACGGCACATGAAATATGAAATTCAAGGGTTCAAGATTGGATAAAAATTTACTTTTTTTTAAAATCGGGATCCGAATGTTTTTAAACGGGGATAAATTCTATCAAAGACAATTTACAAGATTCGAGAAGCGTTGATTTATCGAAATTATTAATTTAAAAGTGATCCAATTTTTAAATATATCTAGATTTAGGAAAAAACGCTCGAAAATTAGCAAAGAATATTGGTATATTGAACGGGGTGATCCGTTAATTTGAATAACTCGAGAAGAACGAATTTTGAGAGAATTTCTCGAGGGATGGAACGGAGGAAAGAGGAGGAAGAAGAACGATAGCGGGTGTCGCAAGGTCTCCACACACGGGAGCCCTTTATCTCGCGATCCTGGAGTTTCGGGTGGATCGATACCGCCATTACGCGTCCCGTCTTCTCTCTGACCTTCCTCCATTCTCTATCGACAGTTTCTGCCCGAGAATTGGGTCGTTCCAGGGCGGAGAGAGAACGAGAGAGCCGGTCTCGTTATCCAGAAAGCCGGCTGACAAATACACAGAGACAGTAGTAGTAGGCTGACCCCCTTTTGCCATTTCCAACAAAATCGTTTCATCCTTATCGTTCGCTTAAAATAGAACGTACAGTTGGAAACAGGGTACAAGCGATCCTTGTAACGGACATTTCGTCCGCTGCATTGCGTTGGGAGAAATGAAGAATTAAGTTACTTTTAAATTTATCATCTCGATGTTTCGATTTTCGAAGTCGAGAATTTCATAAACCCTTCTCGAACGAAGATAAAAAGAAACAGGTAGAGAAAGAGAGTTCGCGAACGATCGGTGTTTTTAAAAAGAGGCGAGATCCTTAAAAGAAACTCACCCATTCGTCCCGTTTCGAATCCAAACCGAAAGGAAAGGAATTCCATCACGGGTTGATGGAACGAACTGGTCGATGGAAAAAAAAACAAGGTTGAAAGAATCGACATGGGCATGCAACTCGCGTTGAAAAACGATGGCAGAAAGCAGGCAGGCGATTCGACGAATATCGCGAAATATGGGGGATAACGATGGGCTCGCGTGGGTTAATCACGTAGCTCGCGTCGATGCTGGAAAATCATTTTGCAAATGGACTCTCGCGAGAGTGGGTTCCAGGCCTTTCACGGATCAGAGGGGTCGGTCTTTTGAGACGTAGAAGGGTAGGTAGGTACCCGTGTATCGATGCGATGCCAATGGATAACCCCCTGCCTCGTCTTTGTTGCTTGTCCAACAGTCGACACAGAGGAAACGCGAAATTCCCTGTGGCGTTAGCTCTGGCGAAAGCACGCGTACACACCGACGATTGTCCAACGATTGAGGAGGAGAGAAAGAGAGGAGAGGGAGGGGATATCGATGCATTCTCGACAACTCTCCCCGTCTCTCTCTTTCTCGTTTAATATCGGACAAGGGTTCTATAGGCTTTCCAGAATGGAATTTCTCTAATTGCAAACGACGAGGATCGAGACGAAACACGGTTTTAATTGGTTTCCATTGGTTGGATCGTCTTTTCAACCGGGCTACGATCAACCGTTCCGTTCGAATTTCACGGAAGAAATCTGTATGAAACGATTCGGGACAAGGAAAACGGAATGCATAATTGCGCGTGGAGCGTGATTGGTTAGCCGATGATGATGAATTTTATCGATTATTATTTTGATTCTTTTACGATACAGGATCGATATGGACTAGGATCGTAGACTTGAAGGATTTAAGGTGTCAAACGAAGAAAATGTTTGTTCACGTTTCATTCCAATTCAAGCATTTTCGAACTTGATTCACGTTGTGACAAAACGAATGAAAAAAATTGTACTCGTTCTTTTCGTTACACTCACATTACACCACCTTGCATATATAATTAATACGAATAATTTATATCAAAAAAAAAAAAAAAAAAGGATATTGGAATAGGATAAATCGGATTCCATTGTGTATTGAACACCTTGCATAAATAATTAATACGAATAATTTATATCAAAAAAAAAAAAGGATATTGGAATAGGATAAATTAGAAAATGATTTTCATCGAACGATCTCTATTAGAAGAAAGCGTGATTCATCGATCCAGGGAAATTTCTTCGCGCACGTAGAATCGATCGAGGGGAACGGTGGAAAAGTTGGCAATGGAAAATTTCCCATCGAGCCCCGGCCGCTCCGTAAACGAAATAAACCCGTTGGCCAACAGCGACCGACAAAGAAAATTCAATCTCGTCCCTCGTCGAAAACTCTCTCTCTCCACTTCTTTCAATTAGCTAACGAAATATGTACACCGGATAAAATGTGAAGGTTTTCGGCTCGAATTCGATTATTCGACGGATAAATCATCATCTCGCAATCGAGAGCGACTCGATAACGAAACGACCCAGTTCCCGAACAGGAGGAGGCCCAACGCGAAATCCGGCCAGAAAGAATGGAAGATGAACGGCGTAATACAGTTTGGAACGGGCGGGTAAATAAGGCGGTAACACGGAGGTAATCGGTCGGTTAATTGGACGCCCGGTTTCATGGGAGTGCGGTTGAAGGATTTCTTTCCGTTTCCACGGCTGGAAAACGGCCATCCACGATCGTTAATCTGCCAGCTCGAAGCTTTCTTGCTTACAAACGAAAGATAATCGCTCGATTATTGCTAAATCACGTTCGATCACGATTTAGATTAAAATTATAATCGATTAACTTGGTATCGTCGATTCCGTAAAATTTAGAAAGACAAGGGAAGCGTGGACTATAATTCTAACATTGTCTCCCTATTCTTCCCATCAAAAGTGGATTAATATTTAATCAACGAAACGATCGACATGTTGAGAATCGATCGAAGACAATATTCTAAAATGAAAATATTAAACGTGTCAGCATTGAAGGGTGGATTATACTTTTCACCAGCCTTGGCTTGTCAAAGTGTTAGGACAATTTGCCGCGAGAATGATCTCTTGACATCCGGCCTGATATCCGGAGAGCGAGGTGGTTGCCAAAAAGCGGCGGTTACTCACCTTTCTCCGCCGTTAATTTGGTCGCTGTCGGGGGTCGAATGTGAAAAACAAAAACGGCGACGACGCTTTCGCCCCGCCTCGACCGTCTTTTCACTCCGCCTGCCCAGCCTTGTCTCACGATTCCCCCCTCTCGCGAGATTGGGTCAATCTATAAATACGGAGGCGCCAACAAGCGACGCCCGTCCGCGGTAATTATCGAGACCGCGTTTCGGGGAGAGCGCAGGTATTTTATTTTGGCACGGGTGGAGAAACGCGCGCCAGACGGCATCGTCTTGGAACAGGATCAAAATATACGTCGGTGTGGAGCATTGTTTGTTTGTTTATCGAGATCACGAGTACAACGAGTAGAAATATAGATATTCAACGCGTGTTTGAATAATTGGTTTTCGGTTATTTCATTTCGAATGAATCCATTTTATCCTTCGCTTCTTGCATTATTTGAAAAAGCGTAAGCTGGTTATAGGCTGGTCGATAGAAATTTATAATTAGATTATTAGAAGAACGAGATCAACGATTAATTATTAAATTACATAACCAGAAAAGACTGTCAGGGAAAAATCTCGTTAAACGTACTTGGCAGTGCAATTTTGTAGCATTTTTCAAGGATGATTAAAGGAACATTTTGTTCGAAACGAAATATAAACAAAAAAAGAGAGAGAGAAAAAGTGAACAGTAAACTTTCGCAACAGTTCCGCCATATATCGACGCGCAAACGTGGTATGCGGCCACTCGATTTTACCAATACAAGCACGCGAATTTTTTTCATTATCCGTGATCGAACGAGTCGAGTATTTTTCGCGGTATTTGCCGTACCCGCGTTTCAATATCGCACACAGTCGCGTGGAAACCGGGTTTTAATTACTGGAAAGGGAGGGGGTAAGGACGGAGGTATGGAAACGAAAGTTCGCGGCGAAACGACGTGACGGTTTAAAGAGGAATCGTGAAGGGGTTAAGGTAATCTGATTATCTTGCGAGCGATTGGCGAGTCGCGAGACGTCTCCGTTGAATATTCATGAACGTGTCATTTATAAAACTTACTCGAATGTCTGCTACGATCGTATCATTTTAATCCATTGTGCGAGCACTCGTGGCAAGCCGATACAAAATTCATTCGTGGTCTCAAGGTAAATTCGTTCCAGTGGCCATTGTCTCCGCTTTAATGAAAATTCCCTTCAAATTCGATTCTCTTTCCTTCTCCTCCTCGCATTGTCGTCCTTTCGTCTCGATCTCTCATCTTTCATTTTCCTTTAACAATAACGATTCTTCCAACGAATTTTTCTATTTTTCGAAAATTTGATCTCGACCTTTCGTTATTGTCATTCTTCGAAAGAAAAATTCTACGTTTCCTTTGGAAAACGCGAATATTTTACTTTTTACATTCTTCGTTTGTCTTCGAACAAATTGTTGTCCTCGATTTAAAGAAAAATTGGAAAAAAAAATCATCCTTTCAGAATTTCACGAAGAGTTACACACGGTTCTCCCTTTATCGTTCACGAAACGAACACGAGCCATCCTTCCCACATACGGGAAAAAACAAAGTTTCATCGTTCGTATAATATACCGCGCCACACGGCTGACGCGGTGCAAACAAAAGGCATATCCTGTTCTGCAACACCACGGCACAGACATTGTGCTAACTCTATTAAACCACACCCTCCACGTTTTGCGATTAAAAGCGAGTACGAGACGAATAAGCGACGATAATAATAATATTTAACTTGTCGAAACGTCGTCGTATCATGTTTCCTCCCGTTCTTTTTTCTTTTTTTTTTTTTTTCTTTTTCCAATTTCAATAAAAGTGTTATGGATCGTGTTTTTTTCTCACTCTCGTTTCCTTTTTCAATATCGATAAAACAGTATCACGAGAGTAGTATCTTCTTCGATGAAACTCTCTACGAAATTATATCCATTCCATCATAGGACATCGTTAACATTCGCGCGTTCCATTTTCGTTTTTTCAACACGTTGGTTCATTTCTCCTTTTTTTTTTTCTTTTTTTTTTTTTTCGTTTGTCCACGGCGAATCGAGGGTTCTGAAGTTTCGTAAATATTTCGCCTCATTAGCCGATCGTCTGAATAAATCGACGAGCGAAAATTAGCATTATTCGTAGCGTTTTTTCCCCTTCGTTTTTCGCCTCGTTACACGAGGACGGTCCTCGCTCGCTCGTATAAAGTCCAACTTATTATAGAAACGATAAATAAATGTTTTTACAGCGGCGTTTGTACGATTTAACAAGAAGCATTAAAGCTTTAAACAGAGGTACATATTTTATCTCGTTGGATCCCAGCCAGTTCAACGTTGGAAACGGTTGTGGCTGACCACTTTATTAATCCCTATACACGTAGCTCACGTTCGTTATTAATATAATAATTATTAATCGTTCGTGAAAATTAAATAACGCAAGAGTTCTCAACGATAGACAGATGCTGGCCACGTGAAAATTCAAGAGACCTGTCCTGGAGCTTCCACTCCACAAATATACGCGCGTTTATGCACGTTTATTAAAAGCGTAGTCGAGCGAAAACATATTCACAGGAGGAACATTTGTCGAGAAACTGGATTATTCTATTCTAGGTTAAGGATAAATAAATGGCCCGCGATAGATTCGAATCCATTCCACGAATCTTCGATTTTAACAATGATGATGAGTAAGGATATGGAAAATTCAATTCGACAATCGATTACTTTGCTCCTCGAAACATGAACCGATGACTGAACGAGCGACGTTCATCGATCAATCATCGTCGCTTGACGATCAAAATCGTTTCCATAATGTATACGTTCATTTGAAAAAGAAAAAAATGTCAGTTAATTGTTGAATTCCAGACGAGCGAACTTTTGCCCTCGATCTTATTTTCGCGCGTGATAAATTTGTTGTAGCCCCAAAAATTGCGGCCTAAGAAATGAATGTATAGAACGAAGAAACATGTTGGAGTAATAATTAAAAGGGCTCGCGTGGCCCAGAAAATGAGTCGAGATGGCGGGGACAAGTTCGTAGATCTAATTAAAAGTAACAATTAATAAAGACCAAGTAGAGATAGAAGTGAGAGCAAGTCTTGGCTAACCAACGTTTCTTGAGGAACGTTTCCATTTCCTTCGTCATCAGTGGAAGCGCACTTGACCCAAAAAAGAAGAAAAAAGAAGAAAAAACTTGGTTATCCGACCGAGATGAAGGAGAGGAGATCTTGACGAATCGCGGGCGTGGTTTCGTGTCCCCTCGCCTTGGGGAAAAATTCGCCAAGAGAAACTCCACTTGATAACGTAATTTCGTAACGCGGTCTCCTTTCTCTTAAACGCAAAGAGTTCGAAATTCTCGTCGAGCGTAAAAGCTTGCGCGATATTGAATCGAATTTGCATTTTATTAGCCGCCGTCGCCGCGCCGACCGTGGCTACGGGCGAGAACCTGTAACGATTATTTTCCACCGCCATTTTGAATCTAGAATTAGAATTTCGATTTCCTTTTTAATCGTAAATATTTGAGAAACGAACCTCGAATCGAGACCGTTAAAATCGACGAGGAGGAAGCTGAAAATGTAGTTTTTTTTTTTTTCTTTTTTTCGACCATTCAGGATCCAAACTTTGCACCCACCCTGTATACAGAAAGAGATCTTGTGTCGAGTATAAGTGTTTTCCACGTGAAAAAATGTTTTTAACTTGGAAAAAATTCGACTATTCACCCGCCTTGTGTATTAAGGAAGATAAAATAGAAAGAAGTCGAAAAATGATTTTAACGAAAGAAACAAACAAAAAAAAAATGGGTACTCAAGCTTTCGATCCATCCAACGAAGAGAGCAATGAAGAAAGGCGAAACCGTGTTCTTGGACGGTTCTTAGCCATTCGTGTCTAAGAGCTGTACGCACAAACTGTATCGAGTTTCGGCCTGTATCGTGTCCCGACTCGTGCGGATCCATTATTTGCGAAGCCATTTTGCCGTCCATCCGGCTGTCTGTCGTTTGTCGACGGTAACGCGGCCCTCGAAGCGGAACGAGATAGACGGTCGGTTTTTTCGTGCCCTCGGGCACAAGTTGATCTTTCCACGTTGTCGGTGGACGAGCCAGGATCTTTCTCCGGGGTGGACAGGGTAACGAAGCGTCGTAATCCTGCCGCGACGGTGTTTGACTTTCAGCTTGAAAAGCGGTGCTAACGAAGTGCCCCTCCGTCTTCTAGACACTGTTCAGACACGGATAAACGAATCGTCGAGGACGAAAGGAAATAATGCGTGCCCAAATAATTCGCGTACTCTTCTTTCAATCACTCTTCGGTCGATACACGTCGAACTCGTAAATAATTCTCATATAATAAATGTGTATATATTCCAGGAATACAATTGAAAAGATTAAAAATCCCTTTTCGATTCATCATCACGGTAGGAAGTAATATATGTATATGTTTGTTTACGAAGGGTGGAGATTGAACAATAATGAAGAAATAATAAACAGAGATGATATCGTATATATATGACGATTAAAAGTGGGTTATCGATTCGAGCGTACAATAGCAGCCCCCCTTCCGATCGTTAATCTACGACTATCAAAAGCCCTCACCGACACCTTTTACGACCCTCGAGCCTCTTCACTCCCGGTGAACACTCCCCTCCCCGGCACGCGCGCCAACCAAGCATTTATTAGCCCCTCAGGGTGGAGTTCAATTTCAAACGGTCGGGTTAATTGCAAAAACGTCGAGTGTTTCCGATCTCCCCTCCTCCCCTTTTCCTCCTCTCGCTTCACCTGATTCGGGTGGCGTCAAGTGTGGGGGGGGAGGGATCAATGGAAGACCTTGAAGAAGAAGAGTGAGCGCAGCCAGGAGTCACGATGACTCCTCTCGCAACGGTGCGATTCAAGAGTCTTCCATCGATTCTTCGTTATCCCTCTCTCTACGTCGTCGAAGAATCGTGGGTTCACGAAACGACGAAGAAAATATTTTTCAAAAGAGCAACCCTTGAGATCATCTTCTTCAAAGAAGAATGGATTAAAATTAATTAATTTCAAGAATAATAATTCTTCTTTTCTTCCTTTAAGGAAAACAAGGGGAGGAATAAAAGAGCTTAAACGTCTCGTTTGCGCGATTCTTGGTCCCAAAGAGAGAGAGAGAGAGAGAGAGAGAGATGCAAAAGGGGGGGGGAGAAACACGCGATGGTTGGCCGTTATGGAGGACGTTATACGCGCGTGTCCTCGCAACGCGCACACAATCTCGAAGCGAATTCGTGGAAAGATTCACGCACGAGGAAATGGCCGTTCACGTGCGCCAACACCAGGGAACAGGAGTTATTCGCGGATGGCGTGCACCTGAATATAAATGGACGCGTTCGCTCGCCGTGTAATATCGTGTACAACCTCGATTTCGCTTTATACAGGCCGGGTGTTGTCGCGCGCGGTTTATCTCCGATAAAATACGTATAATTTCGAATCATGTCCTTGAACAATGATCCCCCTGGAAAGTAGATGTAGATAGATGAGGAAATATAGATATAGAAATTTTATATTAATTTCATTTTCCATGGACGGAAATAAGGAAAGAATTTGTTACGTAAAGAAGCGTGGGATCTTCTCTTGTTTCAAAGAGAAACTGAATTTATCACTCTCCGCAAATGAATGTTTAGTTCGCTATTTTAATCCTTTCTATCGCTGTTTCCCTCAGATGATATTTGTCATTTCATTATGTTCATGTAATTTCTTTCTCTCTTATTTTTTAGAACGTAGAACATACAGTATGATATTAACAGTCTCAGAAATTGTTTCGAATCGGGAAAACAGTCTAGAAAATTGATTAACTTTACCCACCAAATTTTTTCATGCTCGGCTATACGAATACACGAGTATAATAGGTTAAAAGTCAATTAGTGTCAATTTATGTCATCGAAAGAGCACGATTGAATTCATCGATCTTCGTCAAGCTTTCTAGAATATCATTTCACGAGAAACACGTTCATGGTAAAACTTTGAGCGTCCGTAATAAAATACTATGACAACCGACCAATTCTATTATCACGATCGAATCGTTTGAAAAGTTATTAGTCGATTCCATTAACGAATTATAAATTCATTCGATTCATATAACAAGGATGATAAAATTTTTCGAAAAATCGATCGTTCTCCGAAACTACGATCCGAGAGAAACGTTCGATTCGGGGGAAAGAGCGCGACCACGAGACGGAGTGGCCAAGGGGTGTGGGTGTATGAAGGGGGGCGAAAGTGGCCGGCGCAGTCGAACAATCGGCCGGCATTAGCCGCCCCGTTTTCGGCGTGGAAATCGTGGCGGAACGAGGAGGAGGCGTCGCCGCGGTTAATGCGTGCCGTTTAAACGTTTCACATTGTGCGCCGGAACACGGTACTTGCCGCGAACACGCCGGTTCGTTAGCGCGCCGTTTGTTTCTCGTTTTCCAGCCTATATTCGAACGGAATCCCGTCATCGAATTTTAAAGATCCATCCGGCCGTTTGTGAGATACGTGGAGGTATTTGTCGGCCGATCGTGGAAAATGATCGTTCGTAATGAAGGTATTTTCATTATTGATGAGATGGTATTCGATCTGGAATAACGTGGAGAATATTTCGAATATTTATTCTATTAAAAATTTATCATTGAACGTTTCGATTGAGCAAGGCAGAAATAGTACGTAGTTCAATGATTTCATAGTTCTATTTCACGCGATAAATTGTGTGTATTATATCCATTTCGATGGAAAGAAGAAGGTCTGAGGTCTGAGGGTCTGATCGGTTAGTTTCTGGAAGGAAATCTCGTAATGCATCAGCGTCGATTTGTACGACAGTTTAATAATAATTATACGTATTTCAGTCTTACATGATTATTCTTAATATTATAACTTCTCTAATGGTGAACAGTACTTTATCTTTTTGCAAAACGTACGCAAGAAGCCTGATTCTCTTTCTTCTCGAAGAAATATATATATATATGATCGAGAATACCAAAGCGACAATCTCTGCGCTTCATACAGGAAGGAAGAAGAGAAAAGGTGGAAAGGAGACGGATCGTTGAATGGAATGGAAAGGGACGAGGGGGTTGGAGAGTTGTGCGACGTTCATAATTTATGCGGGTTCACGGCAAATTAGTTATTGTTCCCAATAAATCGGACGGTAACTGCATTACGGCCGCGTTTCGTTGATGCCTTCGAATGGCCGATCCCATCCCTCTTCTAGCCTGTTTGCTGATGTTTGCGGTCCACGTTAACGCGTGCACGACCGCGTTAATACTTCATTGTAACGTCACTTCGCCTATCTTCTCGCGGTTTGCCCTGTCCCTCTGCCAGCTTTCCCCCTACATATATATATATGTGTGTGTGTGTGTATGGCCGCCTCGATTATTCGAACGATACGCTCGACGAATCGCGCAATAACTCGCCCTTCCACCAAGTTTATTAAGAATTGCTCGTAAAATTAAAATAAGCAAATGGAAAACAATCATTCAGGTTTAATACGAGGATATTGAAAATTGATAAATATAAATAAGATGATATAAAATCCTAATAAATCTTCAATTGAAAGACGATGGATGAAATGAAATTTTATCAAAATTATTTGATCCAATTGATTAGATGATCCTGTTAAATGAAGAGCGTAAATACGTACGAGAAGTAAATACGTGGCGAATTGAAATTCGATCGAAGAAGTTCAGACACTTTCAGAGATCGATGTATTCAGAGACGGGTTAATATAATTGGCTTCGAGCCAGTTTTGGCAAAGATTCTGAAGATTAAAATAAAGACTCGAACTTGAATTTGTAATCGACAATTCTCTTAGAAGTTTTATACCTGTAAATCATGGGACATGGGACGAACTCAGATTATTTAACATGTACACTCGAGGTCCATTTTTGCATCTCGATTATTCATACGAGACGAAACAGCAATCCTGATAAATCAACAAACTCGGTTGACGGACAAAAATAATTAATTATCGTGACAATAAGATTCGCATTTGGCTAACTACGTTTATCCAGCGCGTTCGTTTTTCCTTGGATATCGATCGGCCGGTTCGATGCAAACTAATTGCCGTTTCCGATAAATTCATTAGTAATCCAATTATATCCGATGCGACCCTCCAGGAAATCCACCACCGTTCCTCCACCGTTCCGCTTGTGTGACGCACCGTTCGCTTACTTGTCCAATAATCACTCGTTTCCCCTGGAATCTGGCCAAGTGAATTTTCATTTCCTCCCTCTAATACGCTTCGCGACAAGGGCCAATCTCGCTCTGATTTTCACGCCTGTCCCCAGAAAATCCTTCCTCCATTTACCCGCCTATTACTCCCTCGTCGAAATTCCAAATTCTAAAACTGCAAGCTTTTTGCATCGACCGATTTCGGGATGGATTCCAGAAATCCTTCCCGACGTTATATTTATTTATTTATTATCACGTGAATTCTCTACGTTGCCAGAAATGTGAAAAACAATTGAATCGATTTCAAATCGTTGGTTGAATTTCGAGGGAAAATTCGTGGAAGAATAAAGGTGAAGGGGGAAAGTTGGTTCTCGAGGAGGAGTCGTGGCGTCAAAACAAGAAGGGGTCGGTGACCAGAGATTGCGGCCCGATGTGCACGTGAAACGACGTCATCCCTGGCTACACAACAGAAGCGAGCCGGGGAAATTGGGTTATCCACTTCTCTGGGGGAACACGTTCCAAGCTACAGCTAAGAGCGGGATACGCGCATGGAAGCGCAGTGTGCACGTGCCGCATAGGCGGCTCGCGGTTCCACCAAGTTAGCATCGACTTGTTACCAAAGTTATATTAAGTTTGATCACCCGCCGCCCAGAGATTCTCAACGGTCTCCTCACCTCGAGACCATCTTTCGTAGTTGATTCTTCCTCTAATTGTTGGGAAAAGGAGAAATTGTCGAGTAATCCAAGGATCAATTCGATCGACGAACGAACGAATCTTGATTAATCGAGAATATACGCGAATATAACGTTTCCTATAACGTAAACGTTTTCAGACGCGTTGGCTCGGATAATCGGATAATTGGATAGCCGAAATATAAGTGGAATAATCGATATTCATTCTTTTCTGAGTCGTGAATAATTCATGATTCCGCACAATGAAATCCAAAAGTGTTGTTATATCCGATTCTAACAATTTGTCGTCGATACAAATCTTTTTAAACGTTAAAACTTGTCTATTGCACAATTATCACTTCGAAATTTAATTTATCATATTTCTTTGTTCGACAGACGAGTCCATTTACTTATCGTTTGATTAAACAAATTCATATACCAAACATAATTCAATTTTCGATCGTAAAATTCTGCCAGCCATTGCGATTATTAATAAAGAGGAGAGCGTCGATGAAAATTTCATTGACTGTCGTCTAGGCAGATTTGTCGCGAATTATCGAACGACAGCGGCGCATCGAGGAATCGAGAGTTAAGTTGCTCGAAAACGACTGGAGTTGGATAAGGGTGAGTGGGTTTTCTCTGGTCGCGCGAGGCTTTCGAGGACTTTGTCGACGGGCCAACCTTGTAACGGATGTCACTCCGCCGAGTTATTCGTGAAATCTCGACGGAATTTGTCGACTCGAAGCCGGACACGTTCCACTTTTCCACAACTTTGCTCACTCGTGATCCGCGTGGCGGTTTATCGGCCGAAGTTTGGCTTTGTTCGTGAAATTAATGTAGAAAATGCAAGAATTCGAGCAGCTTTGACAAATATTCCAAACCTATAAAGTTACATGAAAATTATTTCATTTGTCAAATCATCATCGTGCAATTTCTAAATTTCTATTTTGACGAGATATTTCATATATCGGAGGCGTATTTAAAAGACGAAACATATTTTAATCTACTACGTTAAAAAGAAGGAAAATAGAATACACCTTAATAACAAACACACCTTAAAAAGATTTAAAAAAAAATCCAAAGAACTGTAATAAAATCTTAAAAGGAAACCTTAAGAATTTTCAAACGAACGAGAATATTCAAAGGGCAACACGAGGAGGGGAGAGGTATAAATTTCTTTGCGATATGCAGGTGGAATGCATAATCGTTGGAACGAGGCGATGGCGATAGCCGATTCGTTCGAAGACAAATGGTTCTGGCCTGGAAAATCTCCCCGGACGATTTGTCAGGTCGAAGTTCGTCGAGCTCTCTCCCTCTCTGTCTCTCTCTCTCTCCTTCGTTCATTCGATATGAAAACGAAAGGGCACCGACACAGCTACCAATTAAAAAAGGGCGAACGGTATTGTCGGCGAACGAGCATTGTTCGCTGGGCCAGATCGGGGATAGTGGAATTCCTGCGGGCCAAACGGTGAAAGCAGCTTTGTTCTTGCCACTCTGTGACTCCCTGCCCTGATGGATTTGGAGCGGAAAGCCCCCTCCCTCCTCGATCGAGGCCCACGTCGCGTTTCCTTTTCTGTAGGGAGTTTAATCAAATTTCTTCTTACTTACTTACTTACTTACCTACCTCTTCGAGGCGTTTCCACGTAGAAAGTGAATAATGGCGGAGGGATGGTGGGAATTTTGGAGGGGTGGTGTGGTGAAGTAAAGTGATTTAAAGTGATTCTCTTGCCTCTCGTTCGGATTTAAAAAAAAAAAAGTTTGGTAAAATGGTTTCGTGAAGATTGTTTCTCCGTCAACGGTGATCGATTTATCTCGTCTAATCATTTTCGACAATCGTTCTCTTCTTCTTCTTCTTCTTCTTCTTCTTTTTTCTCCTGACCGATGGATTGACGCAGTGGAGACTGGCCGTGCTTCCAACTTTCGTGCAAAACGTTGTGCAAAATTGTATACACAGGGATGAAGAGGGTTAAATAGAAGCTTTCGCGTAGGAGTGAAACGATTACGAATAGAAAGAGGAAAAAAGAAATTCTCCAAGAGAGAAGTTTATTAATTAATTTATAATGAACGGTAGAATTCATGCGTTGACGTGTACGATGGCTCGTTTCATAAAAATGATTCCCCCCCCTCTCCAAAGGAAAAAGGAATCGCGCATAAAAAGCAGAAACGGAATAAAACAAACCGCGTAATCGTTTTCATCGTGGATCGCAAACAATGAAGAGAGAGAGAGAGAGAGAGAGGGAGGAGAAAATAATCTGAAATTTATGAACCGTGGAATAAAATCGTGAGGGTATCTGTTTTTCTTTCTTTTTTTTTTTTTTTTCTCTCCTAGGGACGTTATAAAATTCAACGATACACGTGGAAGCGATATATACGACGATGGGATAAAAAAAACATAAATAAATAAATAAAAAAGAGGGAGAGAGAGATCATAACGCGTATCCATTCGCATCCTTGCTGGTGGCGAACGCTTAAATCGCAATCCGGCCTATCGATCGATTCATCCGTCGTGCATACGTTATCGCTGGAATAAACAAGCTGGAACGGCGATGAATATTCAAACAAGTATCGTGTATTCGACCGATATCCCGATCAAGGATGAAGGATCTAATCCAACCTCTCTTCTCTCTCTCTCCCTTACAAACCTCCATCCGAATGTCTCTCCTCACGAGTCTCCTCCTCTCTTTTAAACGATACGCACGATTCATCCTTGCTCGTGATTCGAACGGATTGTTGGACAAAGTTGGAGGGGGTATATTTAATGGATGCGTAGTTGTGGTTTGCCTATTTATCGAAATTCGAGAGTTAAATAACTTGGGCCCGATCGAGTGGTTGCAATCCAAGAATCCCTTGTTGTTGTTGTCGTTGCGAGAAGTTGGGAAGAGAAGTTGCACGCGCCATTTCCCCTTCCGCGGTTTTCCCCGATTTTGCAACTAATTAAGTCACCGTGGAAGTCGATGGGATTAGGGGAGGGAGTGCGCGTCAGAGAATCGGGGAAGGGTGGAAACAGCCCTTTGAAAGGCGAATTTCAACTAACCAGACGGAGAAACCGCAGCCAACGTGTGCGCCGTTTCGTTGTCGTGTTTGCAGTTTGTTGGCTGGAAAATTGAAAACTTTTGGGAAATTTTCGTGTGGCCGTCGCGAGGATATCTGGTAGAGATCTGAATCTCTGTGGCGAAAAAAAATGTTACGCGATTGAAAATAAAGGTATTATGATGATATAGCTCGGTGAGGTAAAATGCTCGCGAAAGAGACGAGAGGGGGGGAGATCGTGATCAAAATTGTCAAAAATCCAGGGAGAAAAGTGAGAAAAAGTAGCTCGATTAAGCGAAATTCCAAGCGAGTGAGAAAAATGTAAAAAGATAACTGTAACGAGTAAACTGTGTGTCGTAACTCATACAGACTCGTGAAAAAGTGAAAAAGAGAAAAATATGCCAATAACTAACGCTACTGCTCCCCCTCCTACTCTTCTCTCAGAGAGAGAGAGAGAGAGAGAATTTTCGTGGCGAGTGGATAGTGACAAAAAAAACCGCGGCTCTTCTCCGCCCACCGTGGAAAATGTTCGAATTCAGGAATCGGTCTGATTCCAGACCGTATTAATGCGTACAAGCACGTAAAAACGAAATTACACGGAGGCCGCTCATGAATTTTAATGGCGAGCCTGTGATCCTGAATCGCAATGCTCGACGGTGTGTACACACCGGCCATTTGAATAACGTTTATGTCGTCGATTATACGTGTGTCTACGAGCTTTAATAGGTTGGCGGGCAGCGTTTCTCAAACTGGGACGCGAAGAGATTCGCCTGCATACAACAACAAGTTTCTTGGGTTGTGGTGTGCGCGATTATGCTTTAACGCGGGATTAAATGAAATTCAACCGATACTCGAATCGAGGAGAATGTTAGAACGTACGTACGAGGGGGATAGGAAAATTGGTATTTGGATTATGCGAAAATTGTAATAACGGCATTTATCATCGCTTCCAAGTTACCCGTTGCGTGAAACCGCATTCGATAATAATTTAATTTAATTTAAAATTCGATTAAATCGTGATAACAAAAGAAGATGGAAAAAGTTCAAACTAATAATGACTCCCGATCGTCGAACGAAAGAACGGTTGAAAACACGAAACTTTGCTGCTCGAAACGCTTATTTCATTCGTCTCTATTCGATTTCCAGAGATATGATCGTGTATAAAGAAAAGATAATTTTCAATTGTTTGCTTAAACAACTCTCTTATTAAGCAAACCCTATTAAAATTACGAAAACTTTAAACCGCTATAACATCGAAGATAGTAACTTCCGGTCGATGAACGAGCGATCGTGGAACCGCGGAACATCCCCCTTTAAAATTCTTTTCGAATTATCCCGATTCGACTTCCGGTTCCCGAGATATCCTCGTGCAAAGAAAAGGGTAATTTTCAATGGTGTTTATTTATTTTTCGTTCGCGTCTTCTTGAAGGGATTTATAATACGCATTTCCAAGAAAAAATATAGATCATTGGCTCTCCATTCGTGTTTCCTAGCGTCGTAGAAACTTTCGCTCCTTACATCTCGACATCTCGATGATTGAGAATATATCGGAATAAAACAAAGTTCCAAAATTTTTCCTTTCTTCCCTTTTTCGTTTTTTCATACGAAAAATAAAAGTTTAATGTGTGTTTCAATTTGTGATGACAACGGTGCAAAGTATCATAGACGTGGATGTCACGCTCTTAGAAATCTGCGTGGCAAATCTCTGTAATTAATCGCAACATGGTCGTTCGGAAAGCGTTTCTGATAAGTCAACGAAGCATTTAACCCTTTCATAACGGAAAGCTCCCGAGGTGCCTAATGGTACTTTGAAATTTCCGGTCCTGTTTCCACGATCCTTACATCAAGATTTCGTTAATCCTCTTTGGGACTCTAAATCGTCGACGCCACGAAGTTTGCCAGGCCAGAAAGGATTGAATTACGAACGGCTGTAATCGGAAGTTTCTCCAGGGGAGGAGAGGAGGGGACGAAAAATTATATTCCGGCTCTGAATCTTGGCACGGGTTTTAACGATATCCCATTGACTGAACAACGCGGTGTTTCGTCGTCAAGTCGATCTGCTTGCGTCTCTACGGTGAGACGAAGTTGAAATGGCGTTAATCCTTTCAGAGTTCAAGAAGAGGTTCTTCGCGCACGATCCTTTCGTCGTTAGTTAACCGAATCGAAACGGTGCGTAAGTTTCTCGCGGAGACGAGGACCGATCGAAACGTAAGCTTTTCAAAAATTTATATATCGCGCGATGATTGCGAGGTGTGCACGATTCTGGGCGAAAGAGGTGGAGAAGAGGCGAGCTTAATCTATCATCGTGCCGTATCGGTGGACGTGAAAACACCGAGCAGACAAACGACGTTCTTCCCCGCGCTTTATTTCCGCCACGTTACGCGGGACATTTGTTCGGAACGTCTCGAATATTGATCAACCGTCCCATTTCTCTTCTCCGCAATCTCCTCTCGAAAGTTTGGAAAATTAAAAAAAAAAGAAATAATCTATAAAGATCGTGGAATTAATTCCAATGCTTCGAAGATCCATTGAAAAAAAAAAAAAAGATATTCGACTTTTCCACAAACGGGGAGACGTTTTCGAAATCCTATCGTCACCCCTGTTGTCGATAAAACAACTGCGAGCTCACGGAGCCCGAGATGAGAAACGTCTTCCTGTTTTTCGCGCACGAGTTCAGCAAAAGAAGCTGTACGTGCCTCGCGTGTCGAGCACAGTTTTTATATTTTATTACGATATCCTCGTTATTTCGTCGAGTGGACGAAATTTTTATCCACAATTTATCGAGAAAATAAACGATCGCAACGACGACTTTGAGAGAGATCGGTTCTCGATTCGAACGAACGCTTCTCTCAGATATATCTTTCCCTCCTTTCGAAAGTAAAGATAGAAAGTCGAAACGGATGTCCCCTCTGAACGAATATGGGAGGTCGTTGTTCATTGGCCATAAATTCATCGTCCCGAGTAAATTTGACCATTTCGTCAGGGGTTCGCGTTAACGATCCCTATAACCGTTTTGTCTCGATATCTGTGCTCTGCCCAGACCAGATCCACGTTCCATAAAAAAAAAAAAAAAGGAAGAAGCGACCTGTTCAAGATCTGCGCGTTTGATTTATATTTAACTTAACACACATTTCCCCTCCGGGAATCTCGTTTATTAATTAATCGTCGAGGATGCATCCTTCATAAAAACAAAAATTGTTATTTCGAAAAATAAATTCATTTGCTTCAAACCCTATTTGTTCTTCAATAAATAACTCGTACAACCAATTTAGATCGTGTAAACGAGATTCCCACTGCGATTATCGTAAAACCTTTTTCGAGGGTGCGCGAAATATAATATACGCTTTGTAAAACGAATGTTCCAATCTTTTTTTTTTTTCTCTCTCTCTCCCGTTTCGCAGGTCGAACGCACGACTCCGCCTACACTTTGTACAGGCTGGGAGAACGGTTGTCGAGCGGGGTGAGATTGTACGTGGAGACCGGAAGAACGGACGGGATGGACGCGGACGGGGACTCGCCCAGCACCCTCCACTCGTTCACGGGCCCCCCCGTGCCCCAGGGGGAGGGGACGAGCGTGGCGCGGGCCTTCCTCGACGGCAATCACACCCTGATAAGCATCATGGCCCGCATCAACCCCAGCCCAGATTGGTTCGTCGGGCTCGACTCCTTCCAACTGTGCGTGGAGGGTAACTGGGTCGATACCGTGACCGTCGAGGTAATTATCCATCCAGTGGGGGGAAGAGAGGGGAGGGATCATTGATTTCGATATCAGAAATCCTGAAATCGCGTCGGATCGCTTCGACGATTTCAATTTCGGGGGGGGAGGGGGGGGGAGGGCTTTCGGTAACCGCGAACGCTCGAAATTAGGCCGAGCCGTATGGAAAATTAGATCGAATCGATGAAGAGGGGGGGTAGATTTCCCATTTGGAGCGCGCGACGAACAAAAAGCTCTATAGAGAAAAGGAAATCTTTTTTTTCCCTCTCTCTCTCTCTCTCTCTCTTTTCTTTCTTCGCTATTTGGATACACGAGGGTGTATTGGCGATCCTTGGCTCGTTGAAGCGAAGTTTGATCTGGAAAAAAGGGTTTGAAGAGAGGAAAAAAAATTGCGTCGAAAGAGAGAGATGTGTGTGTGTATAGTATATATATATATATATATATATATATAGGTCGTGTTCGTTGAGATGGAAAAAAAGCGCGTGGTTTCTATGCCATCTCATTAAAATCCGGCTATTGAAAGAGTCGAGGGGGGGGATCCATGGTTCGTCTCTTTTCTCAGCTGGATCCGCTGGACGGTGGAACCGATAACGGGTTCACATTCACCGCTGCCAACTGGCCGACCCAACCCCAAGGAATCGCCTACAGGATCACGTCACGGTATCCGGCGCATCCCGCGGGAAGCTTTTATTATCCGAATCTACCTCGTCTCCCGCCCATAGCCACCCTCACCTTCACCAAGGTAAGTTGGACCATTTTTTCTTTCTTTCTTTCTCTTTGTATCCGATGGATCGTTCTTTCGCATCCATCCATTTGTTTCATCCCCGATACTTTTACATGTTGAGTTTTTTTGATTTTTCAACAACCAGTGGAATTAAACAGTGGATCGTTTCAGTCCTGTCCCTATTTAGGTATCGTGTATATATATATATATATATATATAGGTATTTTCATTTTATGGCTGTCAAAATTTATTTTTCCTTCTTTGAAAAACTTTCTTTGATGATTATGATATTATCGAATTAAATTACTCGGGATGCGCAATTTTATAGAGGTTATTCGAAATAGAATCTCAGTTTATTTAATCAATATATTAACGATAATTGACAATCGTTCCCTTAAGTTCTTTAGAATTGATTAATGGTAAAATTTTTATTCCATTTAAAACGATTTTGAACGATATTATTGAATCAATCAGTAAACTGGAGAGATCCGGTCTTGATAAAAAAAGGAAGCTTAAAATATAGAATCCATGGTGTACAATGAATACGTTGTATCGATAATTTTTAGCATCGAGTATTTTCAGTATTTAATAAGATATATCCATTTTTGACAATTTCACCAGCTCTCACAAAATCCATATCCATTAATTAAGATTATCATCCGATCAAACATTCATATCCATTAAAATTCATCCAATTAAAATTATTATCCATTTTTGCCAACTCTCCAGCTTAAGCGTTCACAAAAATAACATCCATATCCATTAATTAAAATTATTATCCATTTCTGCTAATTCCGCCAACTCTCCAATTAAACATTCGTATCCATTAATTAAAATTATTATTACTATACATTTTTGCCAACTCTTCAGCTTAAACATTCACAAAAAATACCATCCACACTTCTGCTAATTCCACCAACTCTTCAATCAAACATTCATATCCATTAATTAAAATTATTATCAATCATTTCTGCCAACTCTTCAGCTTAAACTCTTCACAAAAATAAATATCATCCATGCGTCAAATTATTATCCATTTTGATGACCATTCCACTTCGATTCTCTATTAAACAATTATTTCGCAAAAAAAGTAATAATATCCGCAATATAAACGAAGAATTAACTATTCCATGAATATGAATACGATAAATATATAAGTATATATAAAACACAGGATCCGAAACAAGGATCCACAAGGATTGGCGTTTTCCCCAATTTCACCGCTTTAATATTCGAGGGGAGGCATTAAAGCGGCGCGAGGAGAAAACAAACGCGCGAGCAAGTATGGCCACTTTGTTAGGCTGATATCGTCGCATTACGGGGGGAGAGGGAGGGGCGCCAACTTAATTGGCATAAATGATAACGGAGAGGGGGGGGGGCTTTCCGAACGTATCGCGGTTGATCCCCTGCCCCAAACCACGATCGCTCTATTTATGCCGCGAGCTCTTAGGATATTAATATTCAAAACGTGATATACACGCGTACTCGTGCGAACTGGGTCACCGGGAGGACTAAACCGCGCGAACATTAGGGAAAATTTCCAATTATATCCGTGTTGCACGCGCGTTTCTTCCAACCTTCGTCTGGATACACGTAACGATAACGAAATTGTTCAACGATCCAATCGTGCACGCGATACCGTGTTTCTCCTTTGTGAGATCATGATGCATATATCGATACCGCCTCGTTTCTTTCCCTTGTATTCTGCGCAAAATCAACAAACATAACAACGTAACAACAAACTTGAAAAGAAAACAAGTCTAGGCGAACGAATTGCGATCCGTCAAAGCAAAAAAGGAAAAGTAAAAACTCAAAGAAGTTAAGTTACTTCGAAAGTAAGTGAGTTGTAATTTCTATAAGACAATGCTAATTCTTTTTTTTTTTCTTTTAGAATATTAAAAAGATTAAATTAAAAAGTTGAAATGGATCCTTAAAGTTGCGAAAGTACCGTTGTAATTATTATAATAGACACGAGTATCGAGATTATATATGCAAATTCTTTTCCCTCTAAAAAGTTGAAAGTGGATCCTTAAAGTTTCAACATTTTTTTTTTCTTCTTTTTTTATTAATTACAGCGAAACTTTAGAAACATGGTGAAATTTCAATGATCTACCGCTCTCTCGTTATAAAAATATTCCCATGGAGAAAATTTTATTCGAAAAGAAACACGAGACTTACCTTGGAAGGAGAAATTTTTCGATCCGGAAACGAATTATTCCCTTGCACAAATGAAAAGAAGAAAAAAAAGAGGAACCTCGTTCGAATACTCTCTCACATCTCTCGCTATATCCACTCGCGCAAAATATCAGGGATACATCTCGAACGAGATCCGTTTCGCTCGATACCTCCCTCCCTCTTCCGATTCTCCGAGTAATTTAGAATTTCACCATCTCCTTCTTCGATCGATCCACGGATTTTCTTCGCAAACGAATGCGCGAAATCCTTGTGTCCGAGGACACAAACATTATCGATTCGAGCGTGATGTCGAGTCGCGATACCATTGAACATTGCGCCATCGTGTTCCAATTTCGAGCTTAATGGAGTACCTAAGATGCTCGTACCTCGTAATGGAACCGTTTCACCGGTCGTTCCATTTTTTTTCTTTCTTTTTTCCCTCTCTCCATTTTTATTTTATTTTTTTCTTTTCTCTTTTCTTTTTTTTTCCTTCTCCCTTCGATCGCGCGACACGAGTACGCGTTAACCGTAATGGCGGCCGCGAATTGCAGGGAGAAAGAGCGGTGAATTAACGTTCCACGGTTCGACGAGCTCGCGCGCGGAACTCGATAAACGAAATGATTCTCTTTCCCACTCTCTCTCTCTCTCTCTCTCTGTCTGTCTACCTTTCGGTTGGAGCGAAAAGACTCGGTGGAAAAGCTTAATCAGCTGTAAATTACAGTCTGTTCCCGGTGACATCGTTGGCCCACAAACATCGCGACACGTCGGTGTGAAAAAGTGTCCGGTCGATTTTTGTGAAAAATGATACGAGCCGTTCGTGACGTTCGCTGAATTTACGGTGCTTGGTTAAAACCACGTACGTATGAAAAAAGAAAAAAAAAAAAAAGAAGGGGAAATGTAGACTGGAATAGATCGTATTAGCTGGATGGATGAGTTATGCGCTGTGGAGAATTTGATTTATCGCCCAGGCGTATTTTCTAATGAATATCAACGTGTCGAACGAGTGGCAATAGGCTCGATACCGAAAGGAATGATCCTTTCAAATTGACAGGCGATGCTTTATTAATTATTATTCGATACAGATTTTTACAGTACGATCTTCCATTTCGATTTAATCCTTCGCGTCAGGTATTCAGGAAGAAGTGCATTTTGTCGATAATTAATTCGACTTACTTGCTACACGTATTTACATCGCGTTTCTGAAAATTTCTCAAAATTCTCGAAAACGCTTCTCTCTCAACAATATTCCCTCCGCGCGAACACGTGTCTCGTTCGACGAAACGAAATCCGTTCGGAATAGTTGCAGCAGCTGACGAAGCATCATGGAGTCGGATTACGTAAACGCGGCTGGAAGGGAATGGGAGTGGAAAAATGGCGGGAGGCGGACAACGAGAGGATTAGCGTGGGAAGTTTGATAATTATACGGTAAGCGGGTCAGGCTTTGCGAAGGAAGAGGAATCGCTCGAACGATGGAGAAGAGGAGGACTGTGTGGCGAGAGCGACTTGTCACTGGACGAGACGGAGGGAGGGGGTCCGACGGAGGGGCCAAAAAGTAAGTTGGAGGAAAAGCAGGGAAGAGCAAGACATAATTAGCAAGTTTAAACACGAGTCGCTGTCTCTCGAATCTCGTTACCGCCCCTGTCTTCGTTAGAGCATCGTCGTGGTTCTGAGACGGTAATCGGCTCCTGTTTCGAGACTCGAGCACACGACTCCGGAAAAAGAAACTTGTTCCGGAAGAGGAAATCGAAATTCGATTAAATATTTTGCCGATTTGGTAGATGTAGATAGAAATTTTGACTACACTGTTTTATATGTTTACGAATTCTATTTTATCGTGATTTACCACGATTACTATGTTACTCTTTATCGGCGATTACGCGAGGAATACGATGATCGAAGCCCGACGAGGGTACAATTCGCACTCTTATCCGGCTTTATTATATCCATCGTCGAGGGAATTGTTGGGAGATTGGGGTGGAAAATAAGATTCTCCGCGTGGAGTGGGCGTAGATATTTTCACGCGGGGCACACGCTTTCACCGGCATTCACCCTTCGGAATCTAATATACATGCTTATTTACGTATCTAACGCCGTTCCAAGGAGTAGGAAATAATAATGAGCCCTTTCATGCCCTTCGAGAATGGGGGTCCAAAACTCTCGAGAGTTTTTCGACGCGTCGCTGTTTACTTCACACCTGCGTGCCTCGAATGCCTTCGTGTGTGTGCATCGATATTACACACACGTGCACGCGTGCATTATCGCTCAAAAGTAGTTTGGAAACAACTACTTCCGCGCGAGAAATGAATATATTTGTGAAAAGTATTTGCTCGCAATTTCCGTTCTCACGTTGGCGAGTGTTTTAGACGAGGAGAAAAATTAATTCGATTTTATTTCATCGTTCTACGATCTGCAATTCGTAGGGATATCTTGTAGAGACAATGAACAAAATATAAAAGTATCGATTGAGATTTATTTAACTTGCGAGCAATCGCAAGTTTGCACGAAGCAAAAGACAAATGGACGATTCTGTCTGGCTAACGTGCTAAATTGAGACTGCTCTACAATTTATTTACTCGAGTTTCGAAGATTTTCGCAGATCAACTTTTACTTCTAGAATCGATCCAACGAAATAAATAAAAAACTTTCGATATTTTCGCTTAAACTTCCTCGAACCGGCTTCGAACTTTCGAATACGCGTGTGTGCACGCGCTTTTCCCTCTTTTTCCCGAAATCGAATCTCCACGGGCTTCGTGGAACACTTTGCCGGAACAAAAGAGGTCTTTGGGTATCGGGGATGAAAATATTTTTTATTTTCCGCTCCGTGCATCCTTTTGCCACGGGATGGATCGAAAGTTCGCGATGCTCCAGGGATTCTCCGGCCGGACTCTCGGCATCGCTTAGGGCGGAGCATCGTGCGAGCGAAGGGTTTTTGGTAAAATGCCAAAGTTGGAGGGATGAGTCGCTGGAAATGTCGAAGGGGGGCGGTGGACGGATGTGGATTGATAGTCGAGAGAGATGCGAAAGATCGATGCACGAGTTATCTTCGTGGAACAGACTCGGAATAAACAGGTTCGACGATAAACAACCAGATTGAGATTCGAGGGGTGGATGGCCTCTCGCATTCGTCTTGGAAACAATGTCGCTTATCTTGACACCGTCGCGTTGACACGAGGGGAGGGGGGAGGGAAGGATGGTTGGATTGGTCATAGGGGTCGCAAACGATCATCCCAATTGCCCCCCAGGCTTAATCCGAATAATCCACCCTCGTATATATTTCCTCTATCCCCCCGAGAATCGTAACGGAGCTTACGATTCGCGGAGTTGTAAAATTTTGCAGTTGCCGTTCGCTCTCGCGGCCGATCGATCCGATTAAATAATCCACTTTCTTGCATATTTGCATATATATATAGTTTTGTTCCACGTTCTAGTGATTAGAGATTGCTTTTTAAAAGCAATCCTGAAAAAAAGTCGAATACGAAATCATTTGTCACCTGTGTAATAGATAAAAAAGTCTTGCATTCTTGTCAAATTCGACGATCTCAAAGGAATAATTCGAAATATGAGAGACAGATGGCGCAACGTTGATCGTGGCCGCCTCCATAACAAATAAAAAAGCCTTGCATTCTCGTTCAATTCAAGTAAATTCGACGATCTCGATAATTCTAAGATTCGAAATATGAGATGGCGCAACGTTGATCGTGGCTAATCATTGGCCATCTCCATAATAAATAAGAAAGTTTTGTATTCTCGACCAATTCGAGTCAAATTCGACGATCTCAAAGGAATAATTCGAAATATGAGAGACAGATGGCGCAACGTTGATCGTGGCTAATCATTGGCCATCTCCATAATAAATAAGAAAGTTTTGTATTCTCGACCAATTCGAGTCAAATTCGACGATCTCAAAGGAATAATTCGAAATATGAGAGGCAGATGGCGCAACGTTGATCGTGGCCGATCTGTTCTGTTCAAGGAGTTGGTTCGCACCTCGCGAGACTCGTTAACGATGGTAAGCTGTGAATTAGTATGGTGGGTCGTAGATAAAGGAGGGAGAGCTAGTTGGCAAAGCGGCACACCTACCGGATTATCCCAACTTGGGTGAAAGGGCTTGGTTAACCGTGACATGGACGCGTATACGGGCATATTTCGACGTTCGCGCGTACTTTACGTAATTACCAACTATTCATCGCCGGTCGATTATCTCTGTCCTCGATTACACCCGCCCTCTTCCACAATTTGTCCATTCTCTCGTGGTGAGAAGACTCGCGAGGCGAGATCGGGTTGCGAATTAATTCCAATCGATTCTCGTCAATACTTGTTAATTACGAATGCATATCTGGAGAAAGTTTCGAACGTGTAAGTTAATACTTGAGATTTCTATCTTCGGTTTGAATATCTTGGACCACGATTGTGCAGATTAATCTTTATTCGATACTGATTCACGAAAGAAAGCAAAGTTTACAACAATAATTAATTTCATAGAAATCAATTTTCAGACTTTGTCGATCATCCATTTCGACACAACACATTCCACTCGAAATTAAATGCACTTCGATAACAAAAAAAAAAAGAAAGAAAGAAAACGTGTTAATTTCACGAACGACTGCTATAATTCCCAAGCGAGAATAATAATTTATCTCGATCGAGAGCAACACGGTTCATCTTTCAAGGGTAAGGATCGATCGAGGGGAAAATATAGATGGAGGTGGAGAAAAAAAATTGGTGGAAAGAGGAAGAGAGAGAGAGAGAGTCAGTCGCCTCGCGATGAAATCTCAATTCCAAGGGAGGCGGCGCTCGCTCGAAGATGGAGCACGCAAGAAGCCGAAAGAGGGTTGCAGTGACAGAGGAGCGCGAACTCGCTTCCGTTCGCCGCCACTATTTCAAACTCCGGCGGAAAACGTAAGAATTTATAACTGGTGACACGTTATGGGCTTCCCCCCTCTCCTCCCACCGCCGAGCGAACGAGCACGGCCAAAGATTTATTTCTCGCGGCCGCTTTTTCACGCGCCTCCCGAAAAAGCTTTCTCGACCAGTGGGAAAGCTTGGTGGCGGCGCGACTTTCTTTGGCCGCCAGGTGGTGAGAACCGAGAAATGGTATTTCACGCCGTAGACAAACGCGAAATATCCTCGCGCGAGGATATTTCTTCTTTCTTCTATTTTCGATGGAACGAAACTTCGAAAAGATTCGCGGAAGGTAATAATTTATATTGTCGAGATATATTACGTTGATGATAAGCAAGGAAGATTACGAGAGGTATGAACTTTGATAATAGACGTATACACGCGGTGAATGGCATATAATTGAACAGGAAAAATAATAAGTAATGAACAGAAATTTTGATGATATGAAATCGTGAGTAAAGATTCGCTTTCTTGAGGAAAAATAGTAATAAGAATTTTGATAATAACGATACGGAGTCCATTAAATTATTAACTGGATATAGATAATAATAATTGACGAAATTTGTTTCTTGAAATGATAATAATAAAAGAAAGAAAGAAAGGATTCGTAGCTCTAAAGCACAATGTTGCACAATGTTGAAATTCAAGTACGCGATCGATTGAACGAAGATTTGAAAGATAAAAGATAAAGAAAATTGGAAGGGACGATACAAGTAGAATCAGGCAGAGACAAAGGGGATGATTAATTAAGGACGACAAATATTTCAGGAGTGCGCGCAATCGTTTTCGAAACGGATCAAAGGATCCGTTCGGTTAAAAATTTGAGAGTCCGCCTCGCTTTTACAATGCTCCCTCTTCTTAAATAAAATCTGTGGGGGGAGAAGAGAGCGAAAGAGTTTGCGGTTTTATCACTCGAGAGTAATCTCGAGTGTCGTAATTTGACTTATTATATCTCGTGTCGTCCCTCCTCGAAGAATCGTTTCGACCTAACCAGTTCCCCGTTGAACAGCTTCCTTTTTTATTCGTCGTTTAAATGAAATTTCGACCGTTGAAATATTTATGAAAACTCGGGACAGACTTTGAAGAGTTGTTATATATCGTTAAGACGCAAAAATTTCGCAGAAAATTGCTCTCTGTTAATCACGAATTCTTTCAGTTTTGTTCTAATATAACGAAGGTTATTTAAGTCGTGGATCAACTTCATGTGATATAATTGTATTATTTATCTTTACTTTTTCGAAGAGAACGATTCGAGTAACGAAGAAAAAATTTGGATAGTATTTGGTGAAATTTGATGCTCGGATCGGGATAGGAAAGTGGATACGTTTTTATCGTTCAGTCGCATTGCTCCCAACGACGGAACAAACTGTTAAAACTTTTGCCTCGTTTCATAAACACTATTCTATTCTTCCTTGTTTTCCTTTTTTGCGCCATATCGATTAATCCGATCATACAGCGTATAACTCGAAAAATACAACAACGAAATGTCTGATCCGTTTGTTTTTTCAAACCACGACCAGCGACACGCAAATTTTTTCCTCGTTTCATTAATCCTCAAGCTTGGAATCTCTTGTTCGCAAACGAAACACGAATCCTTCTATTATTCTACCACTTGAAAATTAACTTTCTATTCAATTCTTTTTTTTGTAATCCATCGAATTCGAAGTTTCTTATATTAAATCTTTCTTAACAGGCAAACGAGGATTAAAAACTACTCCAAAATTCATGTTGATTGAGCAGATTGTAGATATCATCGAGACGAAAGTCAAGAGCGGATCTTTCCCCCCCTCCTCAATGAACCTAATATCTCGGATCGAGTTTTTAAAATCCGACTCGATCCAGGATAATCCTCGGCACGATTCGTGGAAAATTTCTGCGGTGGCAAAAATTTGTCGCGAACGACCCGATTTTCCCCTTTCCGTACGTATCGATTCTCCTAGCGCGTGGTCAATTTCATTTGTCAGTTGATCGAGATCGACGATTCACGTCAGCTCGACGAATACCCCTAGAAATTAACAAGGTCTCGTCGTAACCGCTCTCGTATCGTAATTATAATGAGGCCGAAGAGCACTCCGCCCCGAACCGATCACGAGTACACTCGAGCCTGTTCCGAAATAATAATAGCCTCGTATTATGCGCGACAATGATCGACTTTTCTTGTTGTTGTTCGATCGAGTACGAATCTTTTACAGCTTCCTCCTCGACTCTAGCTCTAATATCATCGATGAAATTTTATATATCAAGTTATTTTAACAGCGAGTGAGAAATCAACAAGTTTCACGAATCGAGCAATTTTATTCGAAATTGTACTTGTTGATATTTTACGCGTTGTCTCTATAATTCTATCAACTAAAATGAAAAAATTGTATGGACGGAATAAATATATCAATGATGGGATAATCCCTATCTCATGAGCTTCCATCGTAAGATCAAATTTTACAGTGATCGATCTCCCAAAAAAAAAATAAGACACTAAAATTCAAAGCATTTAATCAACCGTCGATCTCGTCCATCGCCAATCTCCTTCCCTCGCCCCGGAAACAAAATTTAGCCATTTTTCCACCCCGCTCGATGTCACGGCTTATCCATTGACCGTATCATCGCCCCTCTGTCCTCCCTTCCTATCCTCCGCGTCGGTTTGCCACGCTTGTCCGATGATCGACGGATTAACTAGCGGTGGCCGGTGGTGATGCAAGCGACGCGGTTGGCCACCGCTATACCCCGTCCCATACGCGACACCCCCCCACATATGTATAGAACCAGTCGTGTACGTATATCTCCTCACGATAGTTATAATAAAATAATCATCCAAGTCCTACCTTTTCGATCGAATCGTTCCATTATTCTTCTTTAAGGTGATGATGCAGGCGACTCGACTTTGATATAAAACCAGTCGTACAATATATCCCTTCCTCACGATAATAAAATAATCATCCAAGTCCTACCTTTTCGATCGAATCATTCCATTATTCTTCTTTAAGGTGATGATGCAGGCGACTCGACTTTGATATAAAACCAGTCCTACAATATATCCCTTCCTCACGATAATAAAATAATCATCCAAGTCCTACCTTTTCGATCGAATCATTCCATTATTCTTTTTAAGGTGATGATGCAGGCGACTCACATTGATATAAAACCAGTCACATATATCCCTTCCTCGATAATAAAATAATCATCCAAGTCCTACCTTTTCGATCGAATCATTCCATTATTCTTCTTTAAGGTGATGATGCAAGCGACTCGACTTTGATATAAAACCAGTCGTACAATATATCCCTTCCTCACGATAATAAAATAATCATCCAAGTCCTACCTTTTCGATCGAATCATTCCATTATTGTCCTTTAAGGTGATGATGCAGGCGACTTTGACATCCCCGATATATAAAACCAGTCGTACAGTATATCCCTTCCTCACGATAATTATAATAAAATAATCATCCTATCGAAAGATTTTTCGTTTCGAATCGTTCGTAACCATTATTCTTCTTTAAGGTTTATTCTTTGACCCTTTCGCTAAGAACGACTTCTCGTGCCAAAACGGTGCTCGAGAAAGATTGGTTCGTTGCAATCCGAGTTGCCTTCACGGTATTCATTATTTCCAGAGAAAGATGACTCCAATCGCTCGTATACAATACGCGGTATCTTGTGCAGACCGCGCTATAGTCGCTCGAGTAGTAGCGAAAGGATTAAGGTACATCCCTTCACGGATATTAAAATAATCCAAGTCCTATCGTTTTCGTTCGAATCATTCGTAACCGTTATTCTTCTTTAAGGTTTATGTCACTTTGGTGGGAGGAGACTTGGCGAAAGATTTTGAAGGAGGGGGCGAAAGAGGAAGGGGAAGGATCGGTGAAAATTTCATCGGGCAATCCGGAACGTTGATTAAATCACTCGATCGACTTTCCATCCATGGAAAGTCTCTCTCCAAGCTATTTCTCCTCCTCCTTGCAGAAAGGAGCGTTCGGTTTTTCGTCGTCGATGGAAAAAGTATCGGGAGTACGTTGCGAGAAGGAGGGGGAGGGGGGAGGGGGGAGGGGGGTCGAAGGGTGGCACGGAATCGAGTTACGCCTTATGAACGGAGGTATCAATAACGATGGATAATCGAATTCCATCGGCTCGTGCCTTTTTTTTTTTTTTTTTCGAGTTTTAAACAGGAGAATCGATCAAAGCGATTTATTAAAACTACGACTTGTCGTGTCTCGTTGTTGCATCCTCAAACGTACGAGTGTAAAATTCTAAGAATTCGTATCGTACCTCGATTGATTAATATTCGTAAAATATTCCTCGATCGTTCTTCCCCCGCGCCGATAATTTATATACCGTAAAGGTGGAACGCTCGTCGAGGATCCTGAGAATCTCTCTCTCGATCAATCTTCCTCGAAAACAACCTTTCCAACCGGTATCCAAAATTCTCGCACTGGCTAGCCACTTGGTTCTTCTGGATTCGTTTCTCAATCGCGTCCGACAATCCATCACGAACGATCGTTTCTTCGCTCCTCGCATCGATAATTTACCACAAAGATTCGCACGCTTCTCCTCGATTCGGACACTTGGTCGACTACTTCAAAATTTCCTGAAGAATTCTCTCGATTCTCCTTCTTTTTCCATCGCTACTCGAAATAGTAGCGTTCTTACATCCACTTCTCGATAATGATAATTCGTGATAATAATTCGTCTTAAATATCCGTTTACATTAATTTCTTTGTTACGAGGAAACATATCGATTCTTTCGTATATACTCCGTAAAACACCGAAGATATAAGCGGAGAGATAAAGTAGAACGGGTTGGAAAAGAAGGGGTAGTGTTCTAATTACGAGATGAGCGGAAAAGTTTCGGTGTTAAAATCAAGTTGGCGGTTTACGAGGCGGCCGCTGTGAAAACTATTCGACGTGTAACGGTTAATAAAGACGGGCGTCCGAGGTGGAAAGAAAGCGATGGAGTTCACCGAGTATCGATTCGTCACTGTGCGTGTGACGATGGAACCACGTGGAGCGGAGCGTTCAACAACGCAGGGAGGGGCGTGACTTTGGTGTAAATATTTAGAGAGACGTTTAGACCGTGTTGAATGTTTTCGCACTGTGTTATTCGCGTATTAGGAATCGCGTCTTAAACCGTTTCGTTTCGTTCGCTCGTTTACAATGATAATCTCGAGACAAAATACACTCGAAACGCTTCGATATCCTCGGTATAACGTTGATTTCATTTCGCCTAATATATATTTCTTATATTACGTTTTGAATGGAGGGGTGAGAACCCACATCAATTTCTAAATACGAACTTTTCTCAAATTAATTTCCTTCCTAAAACTTTTGCTCACGTGACATAGTAATATCGAGACTCGAAATAGTTTGTCTGTAAACGATACGCCATCAAAGATTCTCCTTTCGATTCAATCCCGTATCGGATAAACAATAATACAAAATGGATCCATCGTTTCAACAAACAACGTGTATATCGTATATATATAACAACGATAACACCGACTTATCTTAATAAAATCCACGCGAAGGTAATCCAGAAAAGGGGGTGAAAGATCGCAGGCCTCATTAACACGAACCGTATTAACTCGGCCACTAAATCTCTCTCCCTCTCCCTCACCCTCCGGTATTATCCTCGCAAAAAAGGATCGACTTAATGCACAACCCTGTTGCGGTATCCCCTATCTCCTCTCCCTCACTGGTATATAATTGCACCTCGCGAAGAGAGAGAGAGAGAACCTTCACCCCAAAATAGGGATTTCGCCACACACAATCGCAATCTGTAAATTCCCTGCGGACCCTCCCTGCAGAGGGAGGAGGGAGGGAGACAGAGAGGAGGGTATAGAAAGGGTATATTTCTCGATTCGAGGGAAAATTCGAGGGACGACACGTTCGATCGTATCGTATCGGTCGCAATTTGTCACGATTCCCTGGTCGTCGATCGTATTTAGCCACCGATGACCCGCCACTCCCCCTCCCCTCTCCGTTGGAATTTCTAGCGCGGAAGTAAACGGCGCGAAATTACGGGGAATTATTAAATTACAGCGACGACTGCCGCGGTAATTATCGGCCCGGGATTATAGATTTTACGCCGGATAATGTCGGCGCGTGTACTCGCGGCTGTCCAATCTCCTCCTCCTCCTCCTGCTCTCGCCTCTTTATCCAGAGCGAAAAAGCGCGATATCGATCGAGGGGGAGAGCAGAGCCTCGTTACGCGGTGCAAAAATAGGAAAAAGGAATACTCTTGTTCTTTTTCGTTGTTTCGAAGGCGATACACGCGAGGCGACTGGGATCGAGCGGTTGATTCCTGTTGGCGCGAGAAGGGGGAGGAGGAGGAGGAGAAGGTGACGTTCTTTATTAACGTCACGGTGTAAGGAACGGTATCGCGTGCGGGGAAGTTTGCGTTCGAATCGGATGAATTGGTGCTGGCCTGTGCACCGATTAATTGTTAAACACGTTTGAATTATTTTTTCTTTTTTTTTTTTTATATAGATATAGGGATGATGTGTGAACAGGGAATTCGAGATGAAATCATTTTTGGTGAGAAGACCGGTGATGAAATAATTTGTGAATTGTATTCGATTCATCGAATAATTGGAATTTTTGGAGTAATTGGTGTAATAAGATAAATTGATATAATCATATATCAGTTCGTTTTTTTGGATTATATAAGAATCTTTGTTCTTTGCGTTGGGAACACAAGTGAAGTTCGTTTAATTAAAATTGTTAAATATTCTTCGTAGCAAATTGAACGAGAACACGTGAAACCTATTTACTTATATTGCCAGGTGAAAATTGTGAACGAGAAGCGTTAGTCTTATTGTCATTCGAGGTTTCTTAAAAATGTATACGTCGAAAGTTAGAAATTAGAACAATAATCGATACAAATACACCTTACTTTAAAATGAACAGGAATACTCAAATAGACGCTTATTAGCTATTATTGTCAAATAAAGTTGTGAAAAGCACTAATCTTATTGTCGTTTCTTAAAAATTTCTACGAAAATAGAAATTAGACCCAATTTATCGATACGAGTACGAGTACAGTTTACGGGAAAATGGACAAGGAGCACATCAAACAGACGCCTATTACCCATTATTGCCAAATAAAATTGTGAACCAAAAGCACTAATTTTATTATCGTTCAGAGTTTCTTAAAAATTTCTAAATAAAGTAAATATTAGACGAAGGAAAAGGCCCAATTTATCGATACGAGTACAGTTTACGGGAAAATGGACAAGGACACGTCAAACAGACGCCTATTACCCATTATTGCCAAATAAAATTATGAACCAAAAGCACTAATCTTATTATCGTTCAAAGTTTCTTAAAAATTTCTAAATAAAGTAAATATTAGACGAAGGAAAAGGCCCAATTTATCGATACGAGTACAGTTTACGAGAAAATGGACAAGAGCACATCAAACGGACACCTATTACCCATTATTGCCAAATAAAATTATGAACCAAAAGCACTAATCTTACTATCGTTCAAAGTTTCTTAAAAATTTCTAAATAAAGTAAATATTAGACGAAGGAAAAGGCCCAATTTATCGATACAGTTTACGGGAAAATGGAGAAGGGCACGTGAAACAAGCGCGATTATCCATTATTGCCAGTAACGGGCGCAAGCCGGAAACGTCAAGCAACCAATTTAATGAGAACTGTTCCGCAGAATCTAGCTTGTTCCTAACCTCTATGCGCACGTATGAACAACGTAGATTTCGCCCGTTGCATCGCATCGTATTATGAACCGAGTAATTACGATCCATCCCTCTCCCCTCCCCCCAACCCAGCACAGGTCGCAGAATTTTCGGAAATGCGGGCATCGCTCATCGATAACTATGCAGGCAGCACGATGCAGGCACTTTAATTAGTATGTACGTATCCAGTTCATTACGAGTTAACAAGTCGGTGAATAGCCACTCGGCTAATTGCCCTCTGCCACGCCTCTTCTCTCCCCGGACGAGCTCCCACTCTTCCTTGCCTACCATCTTTTTTACCACCGCGGAGAGAACGTGCGATTAATTGGAACGTGTTCGTTAACTCCATCCAGGCTTGATCCTCGATTCGTCCATCCTTTTTCTCCTCCGATTAATGTATCGTCGAACGACATACATCTGCATTCTTCCGTTCTAATTTCGTATCGTTGAATTGTATAAAGCAATCGAATCCTCGAACTTTTTTCGAGATTTTGTTCTTAATTTTCGTATGTCGATGTCTTATTGATTTGAAGGTTTATCGGAAGGGGTATCTCTCGAGTTTATCTCTCTCAAATATTGCTTGCTACTAATTACATACGATCGTCAATTGTGAAATTGTGAATTCTTCGATATCGTGTCCCGCCTTCTTCTTCTCCATTAATATGGATACTTTTGGAGATACGTTTCTTCGCGGAGCAGGGAATCGGTTAATTTGAAAGTTTATTGGGAAGGGATTCGAGTGACGATATGATATAGGGAGAGGTGGAGGCGGGAAAAGAAGTCGAGCGCGGCGGCGAGCAATTACTTTTGCAATTATTTTTAATAAACTCTCGAGAATTAATTGCGCTAACCCGGTGGGCTAGTCGTTAACGAAACGCGACAGGAGATGGCACAAAGCCTTTCCACACGGTCGAATGTGAGGAATTCTCCCGATACCGTTTTTCGACACCCGCAAATTACGCCTCTCCATTACCATGCTATGCAAACTTTCCTCGAATCCAGTGGAAACCTGTTCACAAGACTTGTTTATCCTCTCTGTTTAAATTTCACGATTGCAATTGAATCGCAATGAAAGTGAACGGAAACGTTGATAATTAATTATTGAAACGTCCGAACGACACGATTTTAAATTTTCGTAGAAGATTACAAATCTTTTTTTGTTTAAATCGTTTAACATAAATTACAATAAAATCGTATATAACGATATTTCCTATATTCTATTTCCATCGTTTCAAAATGCATATATATCCGAAACATATCCTTAAAATTCTTAAAATTACGATCTAAAAATTTTAGAATAAATGTATACCTTTATCTCTTCGTGTACGACACGATGATGGGACAAAAACAAGGGATCTCTTGCCAGGGTGCAGCGGGCATGATCGGTTTCATCATAAAGGTCGCGAAAGGGTGGGCTGTTGTGGTTTCGAATTTACGAAATGGTACGAAACATGTCGAAATTATCGGGTGAAATCGTGCGGAACGATAGCGTGGATCTGGGCGGAGAAGCGGAGAGCAGAGGAGGCTTTGCAACGTCACGTTCCTCTCGGCGAGTCAGCTCGGGACACGTTCGTGGCACAAGCCCTGCACGTGGATGCACTCGAAAAGAGGCTCGCTGGGAGTAGTTATTGGTTCTGAACAAATACAATAGCCGAGCGCGATTGACATAACGATACTCGATCCTCTCCTTTGCCTCCTCTTCCCGTCTACAAATTGCGAGACAATTTTCCCCTTCCGTCTCTTCTTCTCTTCCTTCCTTTTTTTTTTTTTTGAACAATTCCCGATTATCGGTTTCCTCCTTCTGGATTTTTTCAAATTCTTTCTCGATTAAACTTCGTATTTTTTTTTTTTAAACTTGGACGAATTCGAGGAACGAGAATCTCTTTGCTTATTGCTTATTCGTTGAAATTGGAAAAATTTGGAAATGACGATCGATCTCGCACCGGTGTTAATTTACGTCGCATTTGAGTTTCGAAAAGAGAAATCATCGATCCGATATAAAATAATCTTGAGTCATAATTTAGGTCACGATTATTAAAAATCGTAAATAGCCCCGAATTTTTTCCGCGTTTATCGCGCAAAAGGAAAAATCCATTGAATTTAAATACCAGAAACACACTTTTCCCGTTTCGTCGAATAAATTTTTCGACAGCGCAAAAAAGGGTTATCGATAATCGATAAAAAAACGAACGGAACGACAGAAACTGGATCGCGTCTGTCCAAGGGATTAAATTAATTCGACAGTATTCATAAAAAAGCGAGTGAAATTCGGTATTATAAATAGAAATAACAATAAATCGATGGAAACGAAATGGAGGACTACCATTAACCAGGCGCCTGTTGTCGCCTAAGCTAATTCCATTCTAATCGATCGGCTCGTTCAATTATTCCTGCGGCGTCGATGTAATTGCACACTAGTCTCGATCCCTCCCTCCACGCCCTGTTTTTCGTTATTGCAATCGCGTTGTTCGCGACCGTTCGAACGAAATCGGCGGCGTTTCGTGAAATCGACTCGCCCCCGTGGCAAAAAATTTCGACGAAACCTTTATCGGCCGCCAGATGAAACGAACAGTTGGAGTGTCGAACTGCCGTTTGACACGCGAGCGCGGCCGAAATTGGCGGAAGGTAGCGTGAATCCAAACCGAGGCTAACGCGTGGACGAATATAATCGAAAGGAAGGGGGAGCAAAAAAAGAGGGAAGAAGCTTGCGTTCGAAGCTACAAAATCGAATAGTTGTTGAATATCGGATTGTTTATCGGAAATCTCTCGCAGACCATCGATCCCGCTAAATTCATTTCACCACAAAGTTCTTGTTACCCTTGGTACTCAATCTTTTCGTTTCTTTGTTTTACGAATTATAGAAGAGAGATACGATATTCGAAGATGTATCGCCCGAACGTTATATTTTGCTATTTTGTACCAAGATATTTATCAAATGTATAAAAGAAGCGAGCGAATTTCATTAAATTTTGAACTATGAAAAGAAAATATTTATCAAATCAATTTCTGCTATTCGATATCTTCCATTCCAAGATTTCGAAGATCCAGAAGAACGAGTACCAACCTATTCGATATGTTCTTCCACTCCAAGATTCCAAAAATCAAAGATCTAGAACGAGTACCAACCTATTTGATATCTGCTACTCCAAGATTTCGAAGATCCAGAACAACGAGTACCAACTTATTCGATATCTTCCACTCCAAGATTCCAAAAATCCAGAAGAACGAGTACCAACCTATTCGATATTCTCCACTCCAAGATTCCAAAAATCTTTCAAAGATCCGGAAACAGCGAGTACCACCTATTCGATATCTGCTACTCCAAGATTTCAAAGATTTGCAGGACAATAAGTTCGCTTAGCCACGGTTCATTTCATTGATCGAGCACGTGTTCTTATCACACGGAACGGAACGGAATCCATCTGAGCCGGCAGCTGGCCGGCCGATTAATCCAGACCAGATTCGCACACGTAACACGTGCGAAAGAGGCGCGCAGACTGGTTTTTCCAAAGAAGCGTACTGCGGACTGCGGGATACGAAGTGGGGGGCGGTCTCTCTCGTTTCTCGTGCAGGAGGGATGGCGGTGGCAGGACACTCGGTGGACACTCGAGTGACCACAGATTTATGAGGAGGGACCGGGACGAGAAATTTCGAAATGTTTTGCCAACGGGAGGGAGGGAGGGGGTAAAATAGCGTGTCTGGGCCTGGCTTCCCTCCCCGGCTTTAATTACTTTCGCGGATAATTGATTCGAAAATAACGTCCGTCTGCGGCTACCGAGAATGGCCGGGCGACGATGAATCGAGCGAGTTCGGAACGTTTTATGGAAGGAATATGGCAGTTGAATAGGTTTTGATGGGGCACAGCGGTTTTTAGACAGAATCTGTGACCCATTCCTCCCCCTACGACGAGGGGTGATCCGGATGGTTTCGTTAGCTCCGCTGATTTTCGTTTAATCATTCACCGTCGTGTCGTCCTCGCTCGAATATTCGTATATTCACATATTAGAAAGAAGGGAGAGTACACGGATTTGCATAAAATTGGAGAAATATGCCCCCTTTATCGATGTTTAAAAATGCATCAAACGAGACGAGGAGATTGGAAAATAGATAGGAAACGTAATTTGAGAATTGAAATCGTAGGATCTCGCGAATAATTAACGCGCTCGACGCGGCATCGAAAAATCGACAATTATAAAAAGAATATAGGGAAAGAATGGAATGGAATTCGAAACAGAATATGGAACGTTTCGAATCGTTCGCGACCTCGCGTAACGAATACTTCAATCGATCAGATCGCATCGAAGGATGGGTCAGCGTAATAAAAGTAACGAAATCTTACGTTAGTTGCCTTCCGTAATCCACTTCCATCCGATCCGAAAATCGAAATTGTTAATAACGGATGGGCATGGAGCGTGTCCGAAAAACCTATGCCGGAGCAAAATTTATACGAGTTATTGCGAGTTCTGGCCGGCAAACTAAATTTTCCCGCCAGCTGTTCCACCCTTCCTTCCCTCCACTCACCCCACCCTGCTTCTCCTCCCCGATCGAACTTTCCGATCACGACCGCCACCGTTGTAACCGAATCACGAGTCTTTTTTTTTTTTTTTTTTTTTTTCTTTTTTTCCTTCGTTGAAAACGTCTGGCCGTGGGGCGAAAAAAATATATATATATATATATATTTCTCGAATAATCGCGTTCCCCGCGCGGCTCGTTTCGATCGATTAACTCCCGTCCCGATAGACTTTTCGAATTGGCTCTGTTCGTCCTACGCGAATTGTTCGCTACGAAAGGATACGCTCCACGTGCGTCAAAACACGCAACGGTTAACCACGGTGGATTAACACGGGAGGTTAAAATGGGATCGTAAGAGTGTTATAAAGATATAATTCTCGTCGGCTGTCTGGGAGAAAATATGGGTTTGGAAACGATTGAACGAAAGTTTACATCGGGATGAATTTCTTCGAGAAAGTTCTTCTTTTTTCCCTCCCTTTCTTTCGAGGAGGATTCATTTTCCTAGATCGGGGAAAGGGAAGGATTATGCAAATGTAAGGGAAGTAGTAGTAGCAGTTGTTTAAGCGAAGCTCGAGGATCGGATGGACAGGTGTAAATTATTTTTTTCTTCTTTCGTGGCGAGGAAAATCGAAGGGAAAGGGAAAGGGAAAAAGATTTGCGCTCGATGGATGGAATTGACGGAGGACGGATCTGTGGCCGACATCGTTTGATCTAATTTCTATCGAATGACGCATCGCGATTCCTGTGCTGATCGACGCAATCGGTTCGTGTTATTTTGAATTAATGAACCCGATCAACGGGCCAAGGCACTTGATTACGGGTAATTGTTAGTAAAAACGTTCAAACATTTATCGATGATAACGCGCGTGATTATCGTTGCACGATGGGAACGTTGCCGGGCGGATGAGCATGTTAATGCACGATTGGGCGAAAATTAATATACATGGGAAGTTAATTTTATAGGGAGCGGGCCATCGTGAAATATGCAATGCTCGCGTATCCGTTTACGAGCTGTTTCGCGCGAAATTGCATCAAATTTGACACCACGCGCCACCAATTATTTATATCACCAAGAAGATTAACGCTCTTTTCTTTTTTTTTTTTTTTTAAGTTTTTATTACATCATTTACGACTCTGAACACCGTATTATTTCGTTTAGATAGAGACAGATGCAAATTAGAAGCGTCGATCACTTCGTTGAATCGAAAACCGCCATATTTCTTTTCAAGTCAGAGGCAGTAAAATTTAATAATTGAAGTTACTTTGATAATTTACAAATTGCAAATACAATTGTAGTGGCAAACTAAAATCAAAATAGCTACGAATAAATGTTATTCAATAAGCATTTTAATAAGTAGGTTGGTTTAGTTACTTGTTAAATTAACTTTATTCGAAATTTTTAAATAACTAGTTACTTTTTCAATTTTTTAATGCCCAACTCTGACTCGAAGGATTCGAAGACTGCCTTAGACATAGTGAATAATAAAGTGAATAAAGAAATAAAAAATTTCGTTTAAAGAACAAAAAAAAAAGGCTAAATTTATTTTGAAAATGAACGCAATTGAACGATTTCTAAAACTGAATTAATCTCTATGCTGCTCTCGTGTACGAGATTACTTTGAGCGAAAACGTTTCAACTTTGAAAGTCGATCAACCAACAATTCCATACAACCAAAATTGTTTCGAATTTTCAGTAACGCGCTCTCTAAAACGTTCTCTCAATAAAATCGTCGGAGCAATCAGATTAACGACGAATTTTCGTCAACGAAACTTCTCTCTTAGCAAAAACTCCCCTCTCGTCGTAATCGTCATCTTCGTAATATTCCTTGCCCTATTTACCAAAGTAACAAAGTTCCTCGCCATAAGGCGATCGTACAATCGACCGTGTAACAACCCACAAAGTTTTTACTCCCCCGTGCAAATAAGACAGACTGGAATATAGAGTTGATAAAATTACAGTTATCGACGTGGCAGCAAAGTTGATAATTCAAGGGAACGATAAGTTATAGTCCCGACAAATGGATGTTAATTTAACTCGATGTTAACTCTTTGCACTCGTGTTTACCTTTAAGAAGATTACCAATCAAGAGTCTCTAGAATGTAATTATATTATACACATAATTATTAATGCGAATGTACGTGCAATAATAAAATGTAGGATTTCCTCTTTTTTCAATGGATCGTCCAATAATACAATAATTACACTCGCATTAATAATTATTCGTTAATGATTACTCGCCCCTTTAAATTTTATCTTCTAACTATTAATTCGTAATTCGAATTAAAAATTTCCCCCGTTTTAAATTCTACGAAAAAAGTAGAGTAGCATTTTTTTTTTTTTTTTTTTTTTTTTGTAAAAAAAACATGAATGCATGATTGATAATTCTTGGATAAACTGGAAAAACAGGTTAGAAACATGTTTAGCATCGAGCGAAGCGGTGAATTTGGGTGGCGTGTAACGGTAGCAGAAAATGACAGAGTTGAACCGAGTTGCAGCAGTGCGTCATCGTCTAATTTTGAATTCTCGATCCGCGCCGAGTGTCATGTTTCTCCGCGCCGCCTTGGACGAGAAAGCGCTGCATTACCGACGCTGCTGTACCCGGAAGTAATAACACTTCCGAAAACTCGTGTCGCCGATTCGAAGCGGGGCCACCGAAACTGAAACGCGGCAACTGTTCGCGGCCCAGATGGAAATTCGCGGTCTGACAAGCGGAAAAGTGTTGTTTGCGAGAAAGGGGAGAAATGAAAATTCACGAGCGTTCGCTCGTGCTTTAAAAGCTGGGGGCGGGCTTGTTCGATATTTTTTGGTTTGGTGAGAGAGAGAGAGAGAGAGAGAGAGAGAGGTGGAATAATTGTGGGTGTATTTGGAGAGAAAATTTTTGAAATTTGAAATTTGTTTTAAATCTTAATGCAGCGAAAATTGAACGAAATTTGTCTTGCTTATTTTATTTTATACATTGGAAATGGAAGCGAAGTAGTAGAATGTTATTCGTTATTATGCAAAATTTATTTGCGAATAAAAATATTCTTGATCCTTTGAACACATCTATTTCCCCTTGGACATTTCACGTATCTCCTTGCTCATAAATTGTACAAATAGATTTTTCGATAAAATCTTAAATCGTATCTATGCAAAAACCGCAACTTATTTGAATATAACGGGAGAAATAGAGTCACGTTTAAAAAGAGAGAGAAAGGAATCCTCGAAATTAACCTCTCTGGCCGTTTTCCACGTGGAAATTGGTCGTCCTCCCCCACGTTTTTCCTCCGCAAATACAAATTATTAATTTGTACAGAGGAGAATAGTGCACGGCATAAACGGCATAATTTATATAATATCGCATTATTCCCCTTTATTTGAACAATTCGTACAGAGCCGGCCCACTAATAAATGGCTATTATTACGTAAACGTGCCTCGCTACAGATTCAACGCGCATTCATCGGGCGAGGGCGTGTATCACGTGTTGCACGTTTATTACAAATTTCCAGGTGCACGGTGTTTAAAACAAACGCTGTTTCAATCCGAGGCGTCGAACTGCGTCGAGAATTATCCTTAGAAATACATGGAAAACACTGGCCGGCTTAATAGGGAGCGATATAGATTTGGATCAATATTCGGATTTTCGGTGTCCTTTCATTCGAGATTCAGGGAACACGCGATGGAAGGGAATCTAGATGAAATCCGCCTGGCTGGAAAAATCCTCTCTCTCTCTCTCTCTCTCTCTCCGCGCGCGCGATACGAGAGAAGAAAGAATATCGCGGAGCTAGATGAAGAGAAATCTTAACGTGCACGGGGGGAAATGCAGCTTTACTCCCGCGGATTTCGCGGGAGAAGAGAATAGGAGCGAGGTTTCAGAGGCTTTTCTAAAGAGGCAGTAAAGCTGAAGAATACGGCAGCTATTCGAGAAAACGATCCGAGAAGAGTTTCGACCCGGAAGAAATAAATTCTAAAAAAAGCTTAATTATTAGATCAAATTAATTCGTCAACGAAGATAAGATATTTTTTTTCTTTATGTCTCTCCCACGACGATTGTATCACAGCCAAGTAAAAAAGAATAACATATTTTTCTCATCGAAATACATAATTTTTGAAAAATGCTTTCGGTAAAAGATCTTTCGAGTGATCTGAAGATTCCAAATATTCCGAACCCTCAAGATAATCGGAATCGACGTAAAATTAAATTCTAAAAATTCTCAAACGAAGAAGGGGGTGAGGCAACATACAATATGCGTAATGAAAATCTGTTCGAACGAGACAATTCAAGCCCCGCTACTATTTCCCCGATAATCTTTGAAAAAGCAGGGCGACCGACGAATTCTCGTGGTCGCCCAAAAACTGATCATCCAAATTTATGCGAGTCTCTCGTGTTGCCAACGGCTAAATACCGTTGTATCTCCATATACTCTCCTCTCCCTCTCTCTCTTCCCTCTTTCACTCTCACTCTCGTCCGTCTCGTTCGACACGATCTATCGGTTTTTGCGCGCTCGTTTTTGCACACTCCCGTAGATTAAGTCTACGCCGCGACACGAGGCTGTTAATGAACGAGGAAGTGTCGTTTGCGCCAGGAAACCAGGAAAGGGGGAATAGGGAGGAATTTTCAAATTTGCGTTTACGCCCCGAAGCCAAACGAACCCCCCTTTACTCTCTGCCCTCGACAACGAGCTTCCTGCGCTGCAAACCACTGCCCCGAGCAAATGAACGCGTAAATATACTCCCCCTCTCCCCCGCTCGTAAATACAAGAGAGATTTATATACCGCACGCGCACTCTCCCCTTCGATTTTATTCATTTATTTATTCCTTCTCCTCCCGTTTCCCGAATCGAATCGGCCGTTTTTTCGTTGAAATATACAGGGTATATAATAACGATCGCCCATTTTTTTTTCTTTTTTTTTTTTTTTTTTTTTACGTTGCGACGTTTTTTTTTTTTTTTTACACGTTCTTTGTACATCCTCGATATTTTCCGGAAATTTTCACCCTCTGCTCTGAGCGGAGAGAGCGAGAGAAAGATTCGAGATTCATTGAGAATCGGCTCCCTCGATGGCGCAGACATCCGGAGCAAGGAATCCAGGGATGAGAGAAAAGACGAAGGCGTCGGTTCGAAATAAGTAAATGTACACGGTTGGTGTACATCTAGGATAATTTTTTCGATCATAGCAGAGTGGACAGAGATGTGTTTGGGTTCGAACCATCCTTTTTTCATTCCTAGATTTCTTCCAACTCTCGTGGAGGAACAAGTATTGAATAAATAATTCGTATTTGTAACGAGAAATTCTTCTTCGAATGTAGAAAAAGAACCGAAGTTCGATTTTGAGAAGTTGATGCGTGGATACTACGAGTGTTCGATATTTAAAAATTCTATCCAATCGAGAAATGTTTGAAATTTTTCCGCCATAAACTCCGTCAATTATCGCAAAAGAAAATACTTTTGTTCGTTCATTTCCAATGAAAATCTCGTCTTCTGGTGTTATTTAACGCGAAACGAAGGAAGCACGATTGCCCACAAAATTGCCACGCACGTTTTTAATCCGAATTAAAATGGTCAATCGTATCGACTCGATCTCTGTGCGTACTTCGAGAGACTCGATGAATTAGAATAGCTGCTTGGGATTTTGGAAATTTTAGCGAAAGAACACATTTCTCATAGAGAGAATAGAATTGGACGATCGGTCTCGAGGTGAGGTTTAACGGGATAATTTGCAGAGGGGCGGTTTTTATCTCGCCCCCTTCGCAACGAGAATCGAAGAAAGGAGGAGAGAAAGTTGGCGCTCTTATTGCGAAGCTATGCGAGTCTGACGACCTACTTGAGTCCTCCAATTAATTGGACGACCGCCTTCACGGAGACGATGTTAATTAGAGATTATTACCAATCGTTCTCCCTTTCCCACGAGTGGTCCCGCCGATCGAGGCACCTTGGAAATTATATCGATCCATCCGAGAAAACCTCCTTATTCCTTGGAAAATGAAAAAATTCATACATTTCGTTTCTTCTTGTCCATTTCCAAAGAATCTAGGAAAACGCAGAATCTGAACAGAATCTCGTTTTAGCTAAGAATCCATGGATAATCGATCGAATTCGAGATTCAAAAATTATTCAAATTTGCGAAGAAAATGGAAAAAAAAAAATTGAGGTCGAGAGCGTATGGAATTAGTATCGTATTCCACCGCTTGGGATTAATTACACGGCGATAAGGTCTCGTCAATGGCCGAGGGGGGGGAAGGGAATTAAATAGAAGAGGGGCGAAACCCGTTCTTTTATCTGTTGGACGAGTTTTCGAGAGTAATACGATGACTTCCAGCTTCCTCCGGATACCAACCCGCTGTCAGGGGGGGGGGAGAGCTTTGAAACTGGGCCGAGCGCTAATTAAGGTCTAATTAATTGTTTCACGTACGGTGGCAGCCTCCAATTATGGCTTCCAATCGATTATCAGCGTCTGTGGCAGAAGTACGGGTTCCTATTGAGCGAAACACGATCACTGATAGAGGAAAGGAAAAAAAAAGAAGAAGAAGAAGAAAAGAAACGCGAAAAAAAAGCTCGCCGGGGGAAAAGGCTCGAATACACTCGAACGAAAAGAATAGAATTAGTCCTAGTTTTCCGAGTTTTAGAAGCTGTTGAATCGTTGTTGTTGTAAAAGGATCGATGATGATTTTTTTTCTAAAAAAAAAGAACAAGCAAATTTTAAGCACGTGTATTAATTATTATTAAAAAAAATTGTTATGCCTTTTATAAATTTTACCAAATCCAAAAATGTCTTCAAATCACGAATAACAAATAACATCTTTCTCCCTCTTCTCGCATCGATTCACCACACAGATAAGATGAAGAAAAATATTCATACCTGTGTCTACTGCGCCAAATATCGTCTTTCATCCCGGTGTGTGTTCAAACTTTTCTACCGCAGCCTTCCAATGCACGAAAACCCCACTCCCTTCCCCCTTCGTTGCGCAAAGAAAGAAAAAGAAAAGGAAAACGGCGATCCATACGCGGCTCCATACTTGTTGCGAGAGAATTGCGTGGAAGAATGGCGGAAAAGGGCGCGCCGAGGTCCGCAAAGTCTTCGATATTCCCTTTAATCCGGTTGGACCGATCAATCGGGACTCTGCCGATACTTGCCACGTCCCCCCGGGATATCCTCCGCGGCAGGGAACTAATCACGGAGTGGAAACTCGGTTCGTGACTCGGTGGCTCGGTTGGATTGTCGCTTTTGAAAATTTCATTCGACAACGTTGGCCAATCGTCCCCCGCGCCCTCCCCAAATTGAGTTTCATGTAACGGTACGTACACGCGATTCAATTCGACGACACGTATATCCGGAATGATAGGGAGGGATAAAAAGAATTCTCGCTACATTGATAAATTAATCGATCGGCCAATTGTCGCACTTTGCATCTGAAATTATCTTGTCTATACACGATCGTAAGAATTTAATGCGATTACGAAACTTGATGGCGTGCATCGCGAAATTGGGACGAAAATTATCGAAAAATGCGCTTGGAAGAAAATTTGTACGGCAAGTTGTGTCGAATAAAGTGAATCAATTTGAACGGATAAAGTTTAAAGGAATAACGGGTGATAAAAAAAATTCTCGTTACATTGAAATTATCCGTAGTTTCACGGAAATGTGTTATTAGTTGCTATCTTATCCTATGATCGAAGAATTTCTCGCTCATAATACGATTTAATACGATTACTTAAACTTAATGGCGTACACGTCAGGCACGAACGATGAAAACGCGATTCGAAATTATCGAGAATGTGATTACGTTAAAAAATTTAGATGGCGACTACTTGGCCGCCAGAAAGATTCTTAAATATCGGAATAAAGTCGAGTCAATTCGAACAATTTAAAGATTCGGAATGACATCCGGAATGGCGCGTGATAAAAAATTCTCGTTTCAGTACGATAAATTAATCGTACTCTAATCGTGTCCGATAATTAACCGAATTTTCGCGTGCAATCTTATCTCTATAGAATTTCTCAGTCGTAAAAATTTAACACGATTGCGATTAAACTTAACGTCAGAAAATGATGTTTTTAAGAAAATTTATACTCGCGATTATTTACATACAAAAAAGATTCTCAAAATTTAATTGGAATAAAGTTGGAATCGACTCGATTCTTCCATTTGAACGGATAAAAGATTGGTTGTTCCAATTAAGGGGTTTGTCGCGAGTTCACAACTTCGAAATATGGGATGGGATTTTCAAGAAGAAGATTCATAAACCATTATGGAAATTCGCAATTAGTATTCAGCTTATTTCGGCCAATTACTATCCGACAGGTATTATCGGTTAATTTAAGCGAGCTTCGTTGCGCGATAATGCACAAAGTTCGCGCTTGAATCCAGCTATTCAAATACAAATTTCTGAAACGACGTCGGCCAATTTCGAATTCGATCCTGTATTATCTTGTCGTATTGGAAACTCTTCTGGAAACGAAACGATTCTTTCGCGAAATTTTGTCTCTCGATCGAGGATAATTTCTGATTGCTCGAACGACAAACTTGGCACAACTCTGGTGTGTTACAGCTACGCGAGTACACGCTGACGGAAACGTATCACGAGGACGACGTCGAGGTGGAATTCGTCAGCAACGACAATCTGCTAGCCAGCAATCCGACTCCTAGGGGGATCGATCCGAACAGGGACCTGAACGAGGCCATCGCCGAGGAACGGAAGGAAATGGACACTCAGAGATACAGGTACGTATCGCTCGTTCATTTTTATCGAATTCCATTGTTCGAACGAACGAAAATGGTGTAATGTAGCAGCGGCGTCGAAACAGAGGAAACATTCGAGGGACAATTTGAAAATTTCTCGATTATCATTATCCGTGTTATTTATAGAGCTTAAGGTAGTTTTTTTTTTTTTTAGAAAAGTAGAGAAGAAAGAAAGGGTAAGGGCGTGTACAGATGCACTTTGTAAACGATTTAATTTATTTTCTTCTTCCGTTCTCGATTTCGATCATGTGAGATTAAGAATTGTCAATTACAACGATTTAAGAGTTACGTTTCGAAGATTTAAAGCCTTCTTTCATATTCGTACGTGCTATCCATGCTTTGTATGCCAAGATAGTATTACGCGTTTACTTATCGAAGAAAGGATGATAGAAATATTTATATCGTGGTTTATCACCATTTCCAGTAACAATTAAATCCTTCCTAAAAATCGAAAACTCCTTTCATTCGCCAAATATGCACGGTTGAGAAAAGAAGGCGGTCGAAGTAGAGTAGTAATGGTGGATGTTTGGCCAGTAACGGTTCTCCTGTTTGTTCACTCTAATTCGAAGAATTAAATACCAGGTCAGATGCTTGAAAAGAGGCTTTTTCCAGGCTGGGAAATTCGCCCGAAATTTTTCGCGAAACTTTTTTTTCCAAACGCTGTATGTACAGAAGAAGGAGGGGCAGAGATGCAGAGAGGGAAATAACGATTCCACGCGCATTTCTCGTTGCACAAAGCAAACGGCTAGACGGAGGCGTAGGGAAAAGATGAACTTTCCCTATGAAACCGGGGATGGCTCGATCGTGAAAGTTAAAGAGGGAAATAGAGCGAGAGAGGAGGAAGGGGAGGAGAAAGGATCTCGTAACGATACGAGCCGTGGCAAAAGGGAGGGAAACGTGAGATAGATCTTCGATCGTCTTCGCTCTGTGAACAATCATTGGAAGAGGATACCATCCTTCCTTCCTTCCTTCCTTCGATCCCTCGCGCGATTCCTTTTGCCGCGTGTCTGGACATCGTCGACGAGATTTTCACACTCAACCGCTCCTTTATACGCGAGTGTCCATTCAACGTGCCTTTTTCCGCCCCTGACCTGTAGCTCCTGTCACGAGCGACCCCTTCTTCAACCCTTGTTGTTGAAGGGAGAGGAATCGAACGAACGTTCGTTTTGTCATTCTCTTAGTATCGGAATTCATTCGTATCGTTATACAAATTACAATCAATTTGTTGTAGGTTCATGAGGAAATATATTACAAGGATCGCGAGAAACTCCATTATATCCATTTTTTTCCTTCTTCCAGTCCAAATTTTTGAAATCGATAACCTACAGCTCGTACAAATCGACGTAGCCAACTGTGTGCAAATATCGAATCCAATTTTATAATATTCAATTTTAAAGGGAGGCAGGTTTAAAGATGAATATTTCCTCGATACGATAAAATTGAATTTAGCGCAACTTTCCGCTGAAAATTTTTAAAGGTTACACTTTTAAAAACAAAAATAATAATAATAATAATAATTTCGCAAGGAACGAAATCACTTTATCCTTATATACCTCGATATCCGGATATTATTATTTATTTTGACGGTAAAAGGGGAAACTTCCGTGAAAGCGGAATGATGCGGCGCGGAATCAAACGCGGTTTCCGATTCCGCCTGGTCACCTTGTATACGCCATCCCGACATCCGATGCCCGATAACGATATTACTTTTCGCGGATTCTCAGTTGGAATTTCTGCCCTGCACAAAGTGGAGTGGCCTTATCGTTGTAATATCCGCTCGTGGCGTGGGTCAACGCGTCGACGCGATCATCTCTCGAAACGGACCGTGTCGTAACTTTTCCCTTCCTTACCTCCCTCTCGTCGGGATTATCAGCCCTTCTCGAGAGGGAAGGATGGCAATTTTTATCGAATCAGACCTCCTGTGGACCTGTCTGTTCCTTCTCCTCCTTCGTCCAATTGGATTCGTTCGATACAATATCGCGATGCGTTGGAAATTATCGGCGAGCAGTGGAGCGAGATTTCATCTTGGAACGAACGAAATAAATTTCCACGTTTGTCTTGGAATGGCTGTTTAACTTTATAGGGCTATTGTAGAGATACACGTAAATTTCGATGATCTTTTCGATGAGATTTTGTTTGATTCCAAGTATCGATTAATTATGAATCGGTGAATGCAGAGAATTTATTCGCTCGATATTCAGAATCGATCGTTTCTCGTAGAGTTATTATTATAAAGTTAAGGTCTTTTTGATAGCGAGGTGGATATGATAAAATATCTCAACGTGGTTTTAATATCGGTAATATCGACCGGGATATATCCCTATATATCTTTTATTAAGATTCGAAACGTTTTATCTGAAAATTTGGGATAAAAAATTCCCGAGCATGGTAATATCGCATGATGTCATAGACGCTATGGATAAAATATTGCATCGTTTTAATATCGGCTATTGGAGATAGATATCCCGCGTATCTTTTATTAGGATATTTCGTCCGAAAATTTGGATTAAAAAAAAAAAAAAGAAATGTAACGAAACGTAACGAAACAATTTTCCTTGCCTTCCAAATTAAATATATATAAAAAAAAAAAAAAAAAAAACTTCTATCCAAATTACGGATTGGATAAAAGATACGGTAAATATCAAGTCCGTGATACTGCACGACGACGTACAAGGTGGTTGAGAAGAAAATAAAGAAGTATCTTTAATTCGACAATTGGATCTCGATTCGATAAACCGGAGAGTACGAGCGTTATCGAGACGAAAGAAAAAAGGGCGTATCGATCGAATAAATTTTTTTACCCCAAACTGCGGGGAATTGTTTCGACGAAGGGGAATAGAAACACAAGCTTGATACCTGGCCACTACCAGCTACACCCAACGACAATCGTAAAATACGTTGTTCCGGCTACGAAACTTTTAACCAAATTGGAACACCGTCCACTGGAATTTATTTTTTTTCCTTTTTTTTTTTTTTTTTTCTGTATTCCTTTCGATATATCAGGAGTATTTCGTATCCAACCTCTGTCGTTTCTGCACCATTTCTTTCTCTCTTTTTCTAGGTGGCTTTAAATATATCAATCTCATTCATTTCAATCTCAAGAATCGAACTTGGTCCATCTTGGATCAACAGTTTTTTCGCAATCGATTAGCCATATTTCATTTCCGAATAGCTTTTTGATTGAAGAATTCTATTTTAAAAAAATAATTTTAAAAATGGATCTCAACAACAACAATCTTCCTCCTCTTATTTTCTTGAACAATGTTCTACTTTTTTTCTGTACAAACGAAAACTCGTACGTTGAGCAGTTTCGAAGACGATCACCTGAAAATATTCCCGAAATTATTATTCTTCCCTTAGAGATCACACGAAAGATGGGATGAAATTCGGCAACGAAGGAACCAATAGGAATGTAACAATTTCACGTTGAGGACGAGCTCAACTTTACCGTCAAACCTCCCTATGTATTTTGTAACCGTGTTCCGAATATCAACCCTGTTTCGAGCACTTTCAGCTTTTCCTTTGTTAGAATGTTAACGACAAGCTAGCATGGCCACCACAGGTGCGACAGCTCATTGAAGAGAGAGAGAGAACCAGCTTTAGAAACGTTTCTATAGACGCCGGCTACCCGAACAATCGTCGCTCGACGATGAAAAAGAAGTATGTCGCCGCGGCCAGCTAGCCGAGGCCATATTGAATAATACTCGGTACAACGTCCTGGCTACCATTCAACCGAGTGACCCACTTCCCTTCTACCAAATCTGACGACCAGAAAAAAGATCCTTGCGCACGGATTATCGAGCGCGACGAATTTCGAACCGCCTTTTCCAACTCGTTTCCAACCCTTCCTTTCAACCTCTCTCTCTCTCTCTCTCGTATTTTCATCGATTTTTACTCGTCCCTTCGAGATCGCCACTTAAATCGAAACGATCGATGATACGCGTGTAATGCTCTTCGAGCCCCTCTCCACTTCTCGATTCCAACTTCAAAATGACTACTCGTCCAAATCTTCGTTCCAGTCAGATCCAGCCACTCCAACTACGGCGATTCAACTCGTTCTCGATACGCTTCTACCATTTTACCGGCAATGAATCGACGATATATATATATATAAGCGAGGAGAGAAGCGGATGAAAAACATCGTGATAAGAGAAAAATCGAGGAAGATGTCACGAGGAGGTTACGATGCTCCTCGTTCGAATCGATATATAACGTTGGATGGTGGCCAGCTTTTTTCAGGATATATATATATATATAAGAAGACCGATTACCGGAAACCGAGGATCAAGTTGTTCAAAGTGGTCGGATAGACTATGTCGAGGAGAGATCTTCTTTTGTTGGCTTCCTGGGAAATTGGATCGTTATTATTAGTTTATTTTAAAAATCTATCGCTGCGCGGAAATTGATCGATTAATAATTAAGGAACGGATACACTGGATAGACTTTAGCGCGTATAGAGAATAACCAAGTTAAGAGTTCCCACTGCTGAGAGATTGTGAAACGATTTCAGACGATCGACGACCTCTCTTAATCTACTGACCTGAATCTTTTCTTTCTAACGATCCACATCGTCGAGAACGGCTCGATCGAGAAACCATCGACAATCCCTATTGGCAGGCGCCTTCATCTTTCGAGGAAATTTCCGAGAGGCGACTTCTCTCAGAAAGCAAAGCGATCAAAGTCAAAGCGTAGTCAAGGGGGCGCGATTCTCTTTCGCGTTAATCTAATTTATTAAATTCTTGGCAAATAAACAAAGTTGAAATGTCAACAAGCGCACGCTGTAAATAAACAAAAAAAAAAAAAAAAAAAAAAGAAAAACAGAGGAACAAGCGAGCAGGGGTGGTGTAAACAAACAAGCAGGTTTTAAATATTCACACCAGCTGCTCCTTTCACGCGAATGTTTTTCCATTTTCGAGAACACATTTTATATAATGTAAAACGAAAGAGACCAAACAGCTTCCTTCTTTTGCGCGCAGAATGAAATTCAATTATTCGGTTTGAAAAAAAAGAGTCCTCCTCCTCCCTCCCTCCACCCCTCCGCAAATACTCACGGATTACGATTAATTATCATTAATTAACCGGGCTATGGGTACCGTCCTTTGACGATTCGGGAGGTTAAATTAAATATAACTTCCTCCCTTGTCGTCGAAAATACCAGTCAGTTTTTTCACCGAATTACCGCCTGTGTCGAGCGCGAACGCACTTCGGAATTCGAAATACGTTACGAAACACAGCGGAAAAACAATTTGGAATCGGCTGGAGAATCGGCAACTGCCACCACAGGTAATTCAGAATTTCATTGGGAAGAGGCGAGAATATCGGGAGTGGAACAAATTTTAATTATTCTACTCGTCGATTATTTATTTTTTACCTGGTAGATCTTCGATCGATCCAGTTTTAATCAATTTTCTTTCTTTCCGAGTACAAACAAGTTTGTTGCACGAAAGTTTGGAAAATCATTGTTGGAAATGACGCATCAATTCGAATCGATTAATATATCTTTTTTTTTTCGAAGAAGCAAAAGGAGTTATTAATTTGTTTAATTTAACTTAATGATCGTTTATCTCATTTCACCGGCAAATTAGACGCGTGAAATTTTTAAAACAACTTGAAAAACGGATACACAATTGATAATAAAATAATATTGTAAATTAAACGATGAATTAATTTCGAACGGTTTTACGGATCAATCGAAATTTCAATTCGAATTAACGAGTATAATCAATTCCATCTCGTTTTGCTCTCCAACCCAACGATCCTTCCAACTTTTTTAATTCATCGATTCAGCCGGTTTTCGATACACCAAAAACAAACAATTCTACGAAACGGCGACTTTTATTATTATTATTATTATTATTATTTTATTGAAAACGAGAGAAGAAAAGCACAAGGTGTAAACGTGATTTCGTTTCGATGCGCAACAGTTTGGCTCGATCGCAGTGTCGGGCCGCGTAAACAGATCGATTAAGCGTTTAAACGCGAACGCCTTCACGATTGATCGAAAATATATTTACGAAAACGGCGTTATTATATCCGAATTTGCAAATTTCGCAATCGTTGACAATTTTAAAATTATGGAGGGGTATAAATTGGTCGGCCTGCGCGGCGAAAATTACGAGAGATCGAAGGGTTTTTTCTCCTCGAATCGAGAATTGGCGATCGCACCGCAATCGTGGAGATATAAGGGATAAGAGAAATGGAGGGGATGGAATGGAATTTCGTGTCGTAATCTCGTTGAACATCTGTGGAAAGTGTTGAAACATGTTTGAATGTTTTGAAATACAACATCGCGTGCATAGATAATTCGAAATATTGGAAAGCGTGCGTCGCGATAATTAAATAAGGAAGCAGATCAAACGAATCAAGTTAGAAAAGTTAGGAGAGAATTTTTCTTTTCGAAATTACAGAAGACAATATTGATCGTTCACGCATATCGTACAAATATTTAATATCGTAATTAAGACATTTTCAAATTTGCAGTTTATTTAACTTAATTTCGTTGTTTATTTTTCTATCATTAATTCCCGGTCGAATCTCGATGATAACAAAGTAATGTAAAATGTATTATTTTAACAAATTTTCTTCCGTTAAATAAATCGCCCTCCCTTTTTTGTTCCGCCTCCAACAGAAAATAGCAAACACGGAAGCCTAACGATCCCCCGCACAACCCGCTAAAACTCCATTGTCGGCGATAGCTCGTATTTCCAAGCAAAATGCAAAATTATCGTCCCTCCGAAGACTTTTCCACGGCTGGAGCTCTCCCTCTCCTTGCCCTCCACGGTTTAATGTGGACGGCAATTAAGACGTGAGGATAAGATTATCAGCGTTGCAACGGCGGAAGCGTTAAAAATTACAACGCGGGGGGAGGGAGGCGGGCGGCGTAATTAAAGGGAAACTGGGTCAACCGGGTGGATAAATCGGCTGGACGAAACAATTCTCGCCCGAAAACGAGGAGGGATGCGTGAAAATTTCGACTGTTTTCCTCGCTCGCTCGTAACATTTTCGCCAGAGAGATGGGAATTAAGATGATTCAATTTCGACGAAATTGTTGGTAATTCCTTTTCACTTGTTGTTGCTTGTTGCCGTTCTCCTCTTTTTGCTCGGGTGTTGTACAATGATCGGTGATGAGGGTTGGGTGAAAAATAATATTCCCGGACACTGGTAGTAGTAAATATTAATTATCGCGAGACAAGATGTATCATATGACATTAATATATTTTCATATTAACGAGAAAATTGCACTCTATTTTCCTTCGCGTTTCTTTTTGAAATATTAGGTCGTTACGTGTACTGTTCAATTTCGATGAAATAAGATGTATCGAATTAATTCGTTCAAACTTTGATATTAATTTTAAACACTCATCCTCTCTAATTTTATTTTTCTTTAGAACCGTTGACGAAAATAATTATATTTAAGAAGGCTTAATTGAGAACTCGATCGATTTCGTCTGCAACAAGGGAATATTTATCTTCGAATCTCGGGATGTTTGGCCTCCTCCTCGTCAATGCGAGTCACAAAGCTTATATAATCAAAGTCAACACTGACTATGCGAACGTTCATTTTCGAATCGAGAAAATCGCATTGATCCTGAGGAGATCTTCATCATTCAGGTTTCTTTGCTCTCGCCTGCTCAAAAGCCAGCAAAATGCCCGTTATTTTATTTTCTCGATTCGAGAACGAACGATTCGGGACAAACAAGAGACAAAAAATTGATCCATCACCGTCCCGAAACGAATTTAAAATAATATAGCATACATCGATCACCACATTCATCGTCCTTTTAACGCTTCAAACACGAGCGCAAAATTGGTCGGGGAGTCGTGAATCAAACCCTAATATCGTACCCATCACTACGGTGGAAAGAGGCGAGATTGGACTGTCTACTTCCCGATGAGGAGTAGAACTCTCCTCGACGATTCCACTCGCTCGCAAAGACCCAACATCCAATACCGAGAAACACGAGAAGAAGAGGGAAAATTCGAGTTCGAGAAGGACGGCGAAAGCCAGGGATGAATAAGTTTCGGTTTGTGAAACGGTAGTCGATCCACTCTCCCTCCTCCCCTTCCCCTGTCTCTTTTTTCCTCGCCGGCCACCGACTCTACTAGGCTAGCTCTCTCTCTCTCTCTCTCGTCGCGTACGTAGACACGGCAACCGTAAATCAACTCTCGAAATTGTTTTCGAGTGGCGTGCGCCACGTCCGCTTCGGTAAACCGGGATGTCTAGAAATTCGAGTAACGGCGTGGACGAACGATAACACACGGATAACTTTTCATCGAGCGAGGGAGGAAGCGATGGGGAGTGGAGTGGGGGGATTCCCCCTCTACGAGCGAGATACGATCCCGCTTGTTTGAATAGATTTCACGCGGATAAAAGAAGTTTGCGGCTGGGATACGGATTTTCTTCCGCAAATCGGGTATAAAATGCTGAACCCGTAGAATTTTCGCGCAACGAAATTGTCGAAGTTGTCGGATCGAGATGTGATTCGTTCTCTCTCTCTCTCTCTCTCTCTCTCTTGTTGTTATCAGAATGACGGTATTATTGTTATTATTATTATTATTATTATTATTATTATTATTACATTATTATTACGTTTATGCAAAAGATGTTCTTTGGGGAAAGGGAAAAATTTAAATTAAAATAATCAAGGGAAAAAAATGGGTAAAAATGAAAATTTATCTCGATCGATATTTGATTTGAAGGTATTGGACGACGACGGGGAACGGTCAAATGGTGACCGAGGTTCCACGGGACAACAAGGCGGCGATCATGGACAGCATCGCCTCGTCGTACGCGTTGCAGAGGCCGAGGTTCGCCGCGACTACTCCCCCGAAGCTCGCGAAACTCGACGGCAAAAGCGGAGGCTGGCCTTATTACCAGAAGTACAAGCAGCAGGCGGAGGCGCAAAAGGCGCAAATCTTCGAGGACATCCAAAGGAAAATGGCGAACGCGACGAGCGGGAACAGCATAGGGATCCATTCGTGGAATTCGAGCGACACGGCGGGCCAACGGCAGCACAGGCTCAGGATGAAACATCATCGGCTGACGTCCAAGGGGAAACGGTTGAGGACGCGTAAGTGGGGGGAGGGAAGCTTTGTGTACATCTCGGTCTCGGGGTAGTTTTTATCGCCCATTCTTCGTCGATCGTTGAAAAGCGCGATGACATTGTTCGCGCGGACAATGAAGGGCCAAACAGTTGATGCGATCTTCTCATTCATGGAAATTAATGGTGAAACAGAACGGCACGGAGATATTTTCCACGCAAATGATCAAAGGAATGTCCTCTTCTTGCCTCTTCCTCCATTCAGAGGAACCAAGCTTTTGTTAGCTCGGGACCACGTCGATTATCCTTTTTATCCCTCCTTTCGTTTTATTCCCTTCCCGTTGGATAAACATTGTACGTCGCTCAATTTCGTTTCTTTTTTTTTTTTTTCTTTTCTTTTTTTTCTTCTGTCTTTAACCTTGTTGCGATCATTCGGCTGTTTCAAAAATTGGCGTCGTTCGTTGCGTTTTCTACTTGACAAGTTTCGTAAAGTTTATCGTCGAAAGAAATCAATTTTTCCGTAAGTAGTTTCGTAAGTTAATAAATTCAATTCACTTTTGAGAATAATAAATAAAAGATAAGTTTCAATTAGATATTAATGTATAAAATATCAAAATCATTCCGAATCAAAATTTCATAATTCGAATGTGCAACCCATTAAATTCCCCAAAAAAATAAAACTTTGTCCAAGATCGACTCTACTTTGAAAAAATAAATTAAAGTAAAATAGCAAATAAAGTAGTTATTCGATCCAAGACGGGATCCAAAAATGTAATCGCGATCATCATATCGATTTTCAATCTTCTCCGTGAGAATCAATTATCAAAATTTCATAAAAAAAAAAAAAAAACGTAATTCGAATGCGCAAGTTTGGAGAAAAAGTAAAACGTTTCGACGGGGAAATCGATAACCGTGCCATGTTCCATGATTCCAGGCCCGCCGAGGGACTGCAAGGTGGGAGAGTGGGGCCCGTGGAGCGCGTGCAGTCGTAGCTGCGGGGTAGGTGAGACGCAGAGGACGCGGAAGATCACGATAAAACCGCGGCGCGGCGGATCATCGTGTCCACCGCTGAAGGAGACCAAGTGGTGCGGAAGCGCGAGCCCCTGCACCGACGGCAAATCCATCCTGGACAGCTATCAATGGTAGTCGTGGTGAAACGATCCCGCCAACGACGTACGCGTCGACTCGAGATGATTTACCCCGAACGATCTGAAAGAAGTGGGAGGATTGAGAGGGGGGCCCAGCATGGGGCTCGGCCTGGGGGATATACCTAGGCGAACACGGGCGGATCGTTGCCCGCTGGATTGCGTCGATAAAACGTCTATCGTAGTCGTAGCGCCAAAGATTTCGCGGGGGTGGGGACGCGTCGATATTAACGAATCGACGATCGATCGAGAATTGGATTTTTCATCATTCGTTCGACAGTTTCGTTATACGTATCGTGAAATTGATTGTTATTTATCTCTTCTTAAGGCTGGAGACCATTTTTCTGCGATGAATCGCGATCTTTTTTTCTTTTCTTTTTTTAAGTAAGTTGAATAAGTTGAAGGATTTTTCAAGGAAGAGATATTGCGCTGAAGATTGGCCTACAAGTCGAGTAATTTCGTACGACCTCGTTCGTGATCGTTGATCGAATTGAGAGCGATTTAGGAAAGTATTTGAACATTTTTTGTAAAGGAAAATCGGAGGACTCCTTATCTAACGCGTTAGATTGCGAATTTTTATGCAAATACATATTTTTCATAATACTCTTCGTGTTAAAATTTTTACACGATTATAATATTAAAATTATCCACGTTTTGCAAAATACTACGTAATTTTACCTATTAGTTGAATATTCGAACTCGTTCTGAACTCGCACAAAAATTCGCAGTCTACTAATGATCTAAATATCTAAAAAATTCCCCTATAAATTAATAACACCCTAGAATTGCATCAGTAGAAAAACGATTCTCCTCTAACCACCGTTCAAACGCTTTCCCTGTACATATTTTTCGCGTAAAACGTTCTTTCGGCGAGAGGAAGGCACGAGTCGAGTGTAAAAACGACGACACGACGAACGAGGGATCGTTGGGGATCGTAGAATGCCGCTTTTCAACGCTCCTCGATCGATCGCCAATCGACATCGCGATTCTCCTTGCGCGATATTTCTTGTTACCGACCGAGCAAACTCTCGTATCGTCCGCCGATCGAGCTTCCACTTCTTTCTTCCATCTCGAGTTGTACTTACGGACAAGTCCGCCGGTGTTGTGTTGGCGCACCATCTCAATTTGGACACCGTGAAAAAGTGGGGACGAAGAGGAGGAAGGAACAAAGTTCCCCCCCTCCTTCTTGCACGGTTTATTCATCGTGCTCGAACGATCGGAAAGACGAGAAACTTTGTCGCAGAGAACGCGAGAATTCGAGCCGGTTCACGAATTATCAAGCTAGGAATAAAGCGAATTTCGAAGCGATCCGCTCGAAGACTCGAGATACGAGTGTCCACGAGGGAGAAAAAAAGGAGGAGAAAAGGAAGGGGAAATTAAGGAGGAGGGAGGAGAGGAAGGAAGTGGAAGAGAGTTTTGCCGAAGGTTCGAAAAATTGCCGACAATTCCCCGGGGCCGTGGCGTTGAACGCAATTAGCCGACGACCGATCGGTTGCACGAATAGCGAGAAACGCCTCTCGTCTCGATTCGAGTGTGTGCGCATGCATGGACGAGTTTACGCGTGTGTGCGTGTCGTGTACGTGTGTATATGTGTATACGTGTGACGAATGAAGAAGAGAGAGTGGATGAGAAAGTTTGGTCCGTGGAAAATCCAACGGGTGGTTCGCGTGTCGATCGACGGTCTTAAGGAGGCTTAAGTCCCCGTTTCCCTGGATATCTTTTCATCCGCAACTAGCTTTGCATTTCTTCGGTAACTCGTGTCCCGGGACGCGCGTGTTTTCGACCTGAGAAACTTTATTGATTCTTACGCCAGTGTCTGTAAGTTCGGGTCGGGGGATTTGGAGAATTACGGAGGTGCGTTTTTTCTTTTTTTTTTTTAAGAGAGAAAAAGAGAGGAAGAGGAGAAAAAGAAGTTTTGCAAAAAAACGTGAGCGGTTAGAATCGCCGAATTTATAGACACAAGTGTACGCTGCTTCTACGGTTCTATTAACCTTTTAACCGAGTGCACTCCTCGTTCGAGTGGTGTTCGCGTTTTTATTCGAGGAATTTATCGATCGGGCGGCCTCCTTTCCCACGTTTCCACGTGGGATAGAAATTCCGTGAAAATTTGAAGATAACTTCGAAGAATTGTTAGTTATTTGAGAGTTATTTTTCGCCGGTGGACACTGCGTTGAGAACGAGAGGTTACTCCGAAAGAAATATCATCATTTGCGAAAATTTTCGTCTCTCGAGAACGATTATTGAAAATTTTATTCACGAATAATATATATTCGTCGTATTATTTAATTTAACTCGATTTCTTCATAGTTGTTCATCGTTGTAGTGTAATGTAGTCACACGGTTAAAGGGTTAAAAAAAAAAGTGTTTCCTCCCGAGAAATCGATATCGACGCAAGAAAGAGATGCTCGTCCCACCCCTGTCGAATCTACGTGAGATTCACAAAGAGGGGAAGAACAAAGAGAAAATGATTTCGATTTTCCCGCGAAAATGATCTTTCCCTTCGCTCGTCAAGTGCTAACTCGTTCTCGTGTGGCGTAAATAAGCGAAATTTTTACAAAGGCTAAAAGAAAAAGAGAGAGAGAGAGAGAGAAAGAGAGAAAAGAAAAGAAAAAAAAAGAAAAAAAGATATCATCAGGTACGTCTTAGGTGAGTGTATTATATATTTAGGCGTAAATTTAACGATAATAATTAACAACTAACGTTTAATCGTAATTCGTTAATTAATAGGCTCTTGATTATTAATGGCGCCCGTGAAGGGGTGCACGCAACGGCTTGTCCTCCTCGCGTATATTGTAATGTTTAACGTAACGAGCAACGCTGCAATTAAGCGGCGAATTGTCCGTCGAGGGACATGCTTGTCGTGCGTGGTCAAGTGTCGTTTCGAGTAATTAAGAACGATTGAAGGAGGGAGGGGTGGGGAAAAAGGGTTCGTTTCGACCGCACGAGAGGGTGCGCTCGTTCGTAATTTTTTTGATCGACGCATTTGTTCGAGCAACGCGGATTCTCAAATTCTTAGGAGAAATCGTTTCGATTAATTGATTCGAATTGGAAAAAAAAAAAAAGAAAGAAGACGAAGAAGAAGAAGAAAAATGGCGGGAAGAGAATCAATCAATATAGAGAGAGTACAAAAAAAAAAAAAAGAAAAGAAAAGAAACAGTGTCGAGATTTTGTAGCAAAATTCGACTACGGACGGTGTTACGATTCGCGAAATAAACAGAGGGGAAACATTTTCGCGAGCTTAATCCACGGAACGAGAAAGTTGTTCGGTGGATCGTGAAATTTCTCACGGTACAATGCGTGCCGATAGAAACACCGTTGAAAAAGAGAGAGAGAGGGCCTTTTCATTTCACAAACCTGTTAAAGAAGAAGAAGAAGAAGAAGAAGAAGAAGAAGAAGAAGAAGAAGAAGAAGAAGGACCAAGCCGTCGCAGTTTTAGCAGCATTAAGGATGAACGTTTTATAAACTAAACGCTCGAGGGGACGCTTTCTTAACGAAAGTTTTCAACGACAAGGGGAGAGAGAAGGAGCAGTTGTACTTTGCCTAAGAAATAAAAGCGCGAGATAACAAGGAGAGAGAGGAGGATGTTACCAAAGAGACGCCCGTATAAATGTGTATCTTATCCTTTCCCACTGTATTTCCTTCCTTCCTTCCTTCCTTCCACCCCTTTTACGTTTCCCTTGAAAAACTTTTCCCCTTGAATCTTTCGATTCGAAGCTATACTTAATTACGACGTACTTCGTGTTCTATTTCCCTTCCTCCTCTCGTGCCCACGCATACGCTTCTTCCTCTCTTTCTCTCTTCTCCCTGAACGGTTCACGGAAGACAATGACAAATCAATGAGAGGGAGCGACTAAGGTAAGGTAAAGGAGGATGATTCTGTACAAGTCACTGTGCATTCTAGCCTCTAAGGATCTAGCCGATAGGATTAGCCGTTAAGCAAGGGGAAAAAAAAAAACATGTAGCAATGTATAACACATAAGTTTATATTACATAATAAAAATCTGTCGATAAAATCCGTTCGAACGATATTTTTCACTTGTGACGTATGATGAATGGTATTCGTATTCGTAATAAAGTAGCTACTATTTCAGGAATGTACGTGTACAATTTTCCTATCCTCCCCCATATATGCTTTTACAAACGAGTAGAAGAAGAAAAATTTCTGTCTTCTCCAGATTTAACAACAGATTTTACAACAACCCCGACAAGTCAGTCCAACATTCCACAGTGAAAGAAATTTTACAGAATTTTCTTCGACCTATTCGATCGAAAATCAATCCATTTATTTCGAACTTATACTCTCACTTTCCTCTAATCTCCCTTTCAAAATGAAATTCACTCCTTATTTATTCTACTATCCTAGAAAAATAATGCAATGATCCACATTCGGAGAAACAGCCATCGACTCCTAGAAAAATTAGCAAATAAAGCGAAACCTCATATATCTCTTTCTCTCTCTCTCTCTCTTACTCTCTCTGTTAACGATCCGATCCCTCTTCGCAACCCAACCGACAATATTAATAATCGTCCCGACGGAGCAATTCCGCAGTCGGGAGGGAGAGCTGGCAGCGTTGGTTGTTATCACGCAACATTACCCGAAAATAAAGGACGCGGTGCGGTTTGCCTCGAGAAGAGAAGAGAGAGAGAGAGAGAGACAGGTAGCAGGAATACAATACTTGGAAGGCGTTGTTGGAACCCCTCGATCGGGTGAAGAGGGTGGCAACCCAGCAGCAACCCCTCGACTTTCGAGGACGAGGCGAGTGCAATGATGCTGCACCAACCCTCTTTTTTTTTTTTTTTTTTTTACCAAACCTTTGCCGAACCTATCTTTATCTCCCCGGCGCGCCGAGTTGATCGCATTAATGTCGCTCGTTTCTTTATTTCCGCGGAGATCTTTTCGCTGCTTACTCACCTTGGTCGAGTTATATTTACTTGCTTGCCAAGGAAGAAGAAATTTCCATTCAAATCTCGAATTAAGGGAGAATTAATTAATTATACCTACGTGTAGAATTTTAAATTCTAATTCTATTTCTATTAATAAGAGCTCCTTCGAAATCGAATATGAAATTCTATTTATTCTCGAAGCGGATTTGTCGATTAATCTTGGATCTATTATCTTATCGTAGATAAACGTGTGATTATTGTTTTAAACGAACGAGTGTTGAAAAAATTCTCGAAAAATTCGTTACACGCGAGAAGATCCGTGGAATGGATTGAAACGGGGATATAAATCGGGTCGATGGATTTCGCTCGCCAAAATCCACAATCTATTGTTCCCAAGTTTCTAACTCGACAGTGCAAATGTTTAAACGAGAGGAATCAAAGGATCCAGGATATGTCTTCCGGCTTGTTAGACCAACCCTCGACGCGTAAATGTTTCCAGACGGGGGCCGAGCCACGGAACATTTCTCTCCCCCCTCCCCTCCTTTCCTTCGACGAGACGAGAATTAATTGTATTAACGTTTTAATTAATCAAGTTCGGACCCTCTGAGAAACGAAGAGAGAAACGAAGATAGTTGCCAAAGATGACGGAGTCCTCCCCTCCCGCCCCCCGCTCTCCCCCCCCCTCGAAAGGGTTGAAACGTCGATTGAAACGAAGCTTCTCTCGTTAGCGTGTTTATCTTACTTTCGTCTATCTTTCGCCGGCAGATAAACGTAGCTTTATTAGAGAAACTTTAAAGAAAATAGGCGCGGAAGTTTGCTCCCGTTGCTGGCTCTCGAGGAAGGGATGCGATGTTTCCGGGGACGAGGATTCGACTAGCCGCTCATCGGCGGTTAATGAAACGGAAACACTTTTGAACGGTGGAGAAACATTTTCCTCGATTTCGAAAATGTAATTAACGAAAATATTATTAATATCAGTTCGTCGCCTCGCCTTTCTCCACTAACATTCCATCCACTTTGCACATGGCTTTGCAATTGGCGATGGACGATCCAAATTTATCCTTGGATCCCTAATCAATCGTCACGATTTATCAATTTGAATGTGCATAAACGTTAATCGGTCGCTTTTAACACGAATATCAATCACATCGATCTTTTTTCAAACCGAGAAATTAAAGATGATTGAAGAGGAAGAGAGGATTCGTTCGATTTTTAAACAGTGAAAATATTTTTGCATTATTGCGATTGGATGAAACCTCCGTCATTTCGATCTTCAAACTCGTCGAAATCTTATTAATCAATTATTTTCAAAAGCTTCGCGTCGAAATAATTCGTGACAAACTTGGTTCCTGTTCAGTCGACCAGATACCAACCGGTGTCAATTAAAACGTTTGATCGTTTCACTCGTTTCGACACGCGTGCACGTGGTAGATTAGACCCGTTCAAAACCGCGATTCAAATGAGAGATAATTGGGCGTTGGAAGAGAAGGGATGACGATAATGGTGGAAGACGCGCGACTCGTATATATCTGGATCGTTACTAGTCCGTTGTAATTGAGATATTGTCAGTGGGACACGTGCGCCTGGTTAGAGGCTAAGACACTGGGAAGGTTCATAAAATTAATAACCCATAAATCCAAGGGAATATCGCCGAGAAAATTGGCCGAACATATATTACAGCCGGTGTGCCCCGGTTCCACCCCTCAATGATCCGCCCCTTTCCGTCCCTCGTCGTATTCGAGAGAAACTTTGTGTTCGAGGGGCTGATGCGAACGAGAAAGGTACGTGTTTTTTTCTTTCTCTTTTTTTTATGAAAATAATATATCTCGATATAGATTGTGAACCGTCCATTTTTTTCTTTTTCGAACGATTATAAATGCTATTTTTATTTAGAAAAGTTCTTTGCGGGAATAAATTTAGGATAAATCTTCTAAAATTAAAATCTCCTTGGAAGAGATCTAAAAAAGTGAGATCTTGAATTAATTTCGACGAAATTCCAAAGCTCAAGTTCTCCCTCTGTGAACAATTGGAGGCAAAAGTAGCAATGACAAGTTTCTCGAAAAGCATTCCATTCTCTGGGATCCTCCTCCTCGGGAGCCGCAAGAAGCTCTGTTTAGAAATTCATTTACGAATCGGTAAGCTGTATCAAACTGAAACAGAATTTGGATTAATTTCGGCGAAAGGGGGAATTAACAGCGAGAATTGTTAATGGCGCGGATATATCGGCTCGTTCTACTTGGGCCGCGCGGAAGGAACGTGAGAATCAATGTTTAGTCTGCAAACAACACTGTACACTACTGCGTTACTCGCAGTACTTGCATCTGTTACGATCACATTGTTCTAAACAATGCCCAGAGGTCTCGCTGCTCTCAATCAGACGGTGTGTAACTATCCGCCAGGGTTACTTCCTGCCCTTCCGAGTCTCTCTCTCTCTCTCTCTCTCTCGTTTTACTCCGTGTTACACTCGGTATATACGAGTGTTTTCGAAGCGGAGAGGCCGCCACCGTTGTTTATCCAATCCACGAAAATCTGATCCACCCGCTGTAAAACGCTCTTACGTTCCTTCCCCTAGTAGTTCGAACTTTAATTTGGCCAGACGTCCCAGAACAATTGAGGATCTTGAAGCGAGAGACGAGTAGATTCGTGATAAGTAGATGTCGATGAAGATAAAAATTATCTATTATTATTACAAATTTTATTTTTTTCCTCGTATCCACGATTAGGATTTGTCCCTCTGAAAAAGGAAAAAGGGGTATCTTTGAATCTAATGAATAGATAAAATTAAAAGTTCAAATTTATTAATCGATTCGAATTAAATTTGCTTTGCAATTTTCTTCAAATTACGAACAAACAGATATGCTACAAGATTTCGAACCTTCGGTTACTTGCTACTAGCAAGAAGATGCGAAGAAAACTATAAACCGTATATTAAGTCAAGTTAGGTCGAGAGTTAAATTTCCGAAAGTAGACCGCGTTCAATCACTTTGTACTTACTTTGAATCCCAGTCACGAACCCCTAAACTGCACTCTCAATTCTCAGATAAGATAGGAATCGGGTATAAAACCTGGAAAGAAAATACGGGCGCGGGTAATGATATCTCTGCCAAAAATTTGTATTTCAAACGAAACGTTGGGAATCGCACTCGAAGCTTATCGAAATCACTCTTTACGAGGGCGAACAACGTGTCGATGTTTCCTGATGCAAGTTTCGGTTTCTTGCCCTCCCCTTTGTTTCGTAGGAAACGAGTTGCTCGAGTCAACAGTTAACGATAAGTCAAACACGCCAGCCTCCACTCCCTATCCCCATCGCTTTGACTTTGCATTCCGATCGATTCGTTCGCAAATACCTTTCGAGGCAAAGACAAACCGGGTCAGAGATCGGCGAGAGAGGAGGAGGAAGAATCCGGCAAAGTTGAGAGCCACGCTTCTAATAATATTTCATCAAGAATTTAAGCAGCCGAAGGGAAAAAAGGTGGGGGAAGGGGTAAGAAAAAATATATCTCAAAGAATTCTGAAGGATTAAAAGAGGAATCCGGGATAAGGAAGGAAGGAAGGGAATATTTCATGGGAAAAATTCTTTCTACGCAATCCAAATATTCCCGATCGAGCTATAATATTAATCGAAAGGATCCAACGTTTGCCCGAATATATCGTCTTTCAAATATTTGCATCCCCTCCCCCCTTCGAGCGAAAGTTTATCGATCGAGAAAATATAAAATCGAGTTCCATCGAGGAATGGGCCTCGAATTCCTTCCACGATAATCTTCCACGAGCCTCGTCATTCCATCATCGTCCTCCTGGTAAACTTTCCAATAGAAATATCCCGATAGATATTTCGCTCGCGCCTCTACGCGCTCTCATCGTATAATACCCCTCCCCTGCAAAGCAAATTCATAAGATGCTCGATGCCTCGTTGAACGGTTGAGAAACATTTTCCAAACATATATACGTGCACGTGTGTACAGGATATACAATCGAACAGAGAGAGAGAGAGAGAGAGAGAGAGAGAGAGAGAGAGAGAGAGAATATTGGATGTCGCGCGAAACGGAAGTGACAATCGTGGAAGAGGAACGCTCGACCCAGACCCATTTGAAGCCAAAGTTTCTCACGGATTAATTGTCACGGTGAAAGTAATAATCGGTAACCCAGTGAATAATGAACCGAAACGTGGACGAAAACACACATACACACACGCTCGATTTAACTTTTAATGGATTCGTTGGGGTAATTGAGCCGACCCTGCACCGCTTTAACTCGTATCACCGCGCTCGTCCGACTTTTGCGGTCCGACTTCGCTAAACCCCGTCTCAAATTGTAACTGTTGTAAATTATTTAGAGGAAAAAAGTAGATATACGAGGAATAGAGGCAAGAAAGATCCTGGATATTTCTGTTCGTGTGAAGATTTGAATTTCGAGTAGGAGGAATTTTTTAATTATTGGTTAAGAAGTGGCGATTGGATGGATGAAGAAGATGTATTCAGATGTTTGAACATGGACGATAGATAGAAGAATAAGGAAGTAGGAAGAAACTACTTTCAAGAGTGTTTCTTGCATTCGAGTCACTTAATAAATTATCGAAATTAGAGATCATTGTAAGATGCACGTTCTCGTAATCGAACACTGATTCAAAGAAGAAGACGCTGGCACGACGACAAACCCTGTCCAAAAACAGGGGGGTTGAGAGGAAAAGAGAGAGGGAAGTTGGCATTCGATCTTTTCCTGCTGATCGAGTCGTATTAACGCACCGGCTTCCCGCAGGGTCCATCGCACTTTCGATTTCCTCTTCCGGCCGACGCGATGCGCAGACAGGACAAAGCCAGACGTTTCTGCTCTCGATTCAACGAATTTCCTCGATGTATCGAACCATCCTTCCTCGATCTTACTCGCGTCCATTTTTCAATCCATTCGATTGTTTTCTTCTCTACATTTGGGTTCGAGAGTTTCGTGATATTTCTTATTTTTATTCGTTCCTCGTCTTCAATTCTTCGCCCATGTTCGAAAATGAATAGTTAAACGCGAAAAAGTGAATCACAAACATCAGATCGGTCGACAAATAAGTTGTCAAGATGCGATCATTGCTTCTCAATTGTTTGCAAAAATAATATCCGTATCCGGATATTACTTTAAAATAACGAGTGATGGTTTTGCTCGAAGGTGTTGCATTGTGAGAATAATCTTTTGATTTTCACCATTGAACCATAGCTCGAATCTGGATATGATTGCTGGACACACTGCATAATAAAAATAAAAATTAGAATGTAATTTATTCGTTCGTTTATAATGCATAATTGCTAATTAAATTCACTATTGATATTATTAATTGTTAAATGTAATTCCTTGAATCCTTTACAATCGCGGACAATGCGTTTCACCTCTCGAGTACAATTCTTGCGTTTAATCAACACGATCCGAGAGGAGAGGAGAAATGGCGTAACGAACGATGACACGAAGGAAGAAAGGGAAAGCAAAGGGAATGAAATCGAAATTATTTTTCTCTTTTTCCCTTCCTCCCTTTTTTTTACCATCGAGGAACACCTCGAATCGAATGGTTGGAAAATATCGTCCGAACCTAAAAACAGTGGTGGTAACGAAAAATCGTGAGGGGGGGAAAGAAAAAAAGAAGAAAAGAAAAGAGAAGAGGGAAAAAAAAAGCTACGAGTCGAGAGGCCATCGAAACGTTGGCCATTGCTCTCCTCCTTTTTTTTTTCTTTCTTTCTTTTTTTTTTTTTTTTTTGCTTCAGCTAGAAAAAGCACGTTATGTAACTACTCGTGGAATCCGGGCCAGGGTTTATTTCACGTTTCATCAGTGCGCGTCTAACACGCGAGTAACACGGCTCGAACGAGGCAATGGCGCGTGCACGCGTTTACGGACGGGTTGCGGGTCTATAACGGCCCATAAAGATGCAAATAGCCGATTGCCTCTCGAAATGAGAGAAGTATCGTGCATCTCTCTATCCCTAGACACTATCTCTACACCCGTGAAAACTGCCTCCCTTTCATAACGAGATTGATAGGATTGATGGCGATAGACCTGTCGATAAATATTTGTTATCCTTCCCATCTTCAATTTTCGTTCGCTCCAACGAAATTGTTTAGTTGTCGAGGCATTGTTCCCCTTCTCTGGAAGAAGCAGTCAGACTTCTAATGGCGCTAATCGGTGGTGCGATTAACACAAGTCGAAGGAAGATGGTTGGATTTGGAATTTTTGGTCCTCGAGTAATTATCCATCTTTACACACCGACACACTTCGTATTTCTATATCTTCATATCAAATTTTCAAAGGTAATCTCAAGAGAGCGAAAATCAAGGAACAACTTCACCGATTTAATTGAAAAAAATGGAACGGAATCAAGGATTGAATACGACACGGATAGAATAGAGGCGAATCAATAAGGAAGAAATTGGTGAACGTAAATTATTAGGAATTCTCTAGTTAGTTCTCTGGAAATTCGATTCAGTTTCGCTCGAATTGATAACGAAAAAAAAAAAAAAAAAATGGGGGAGAAAAGAATCCACCGTTCGTTTCGAGTAAAGTCAGCCTCAGCCAACAACATAAGAGTACGCGCTTTAAATATTCCCAACACGGACACTTTCATTTCCTAGCACTTCCGGCCTGGAGAAATATCATCCAGTAGGAAATTGTCCGGGAGCGGAACGGCTAAGAATAAGCCGAAGCATGACCGAGTTTCGTATCGTCCACAACCCCTTCGCAAACTTTTCCTCCTCCTATGCAGAGAAACCTGAACGCCCACAACTGAATTTTCAACTATATCAATTCCGTGTTATTAATTCCTTGCGTGCCTTATTTGCTCCATTTTACATTTTCCCTTATCTTCCTTTCAAAGAAGAAATCTGGAAAGGGGATAAAAAGAGGTCCAGAATTTTTAAGCGACGAATAAAAAAAAAAAGAGAGTACAATTATAGATGGATTTGTTAACCGATCATAAGGATAAAAAAATATTTTGTTTTCGAAATGGAACAAAAAACAGTTCGAACAGAAGTACGCAGCAAAATAGGGAAAAATATCAGGAAAGGATGAATAATTTGTCGATTACGGTAGTGGAAAGATGTTCACGAGCATCTCCTTTTGTTCCACCCTCGAAAATCGGCATAACAAAGCCGCAGCCCTCCCCCTCGAAGAAGACGTATCTCCCTTTCCTACTCGCATTGGCAGCCCATTTAAATAAGGGAGACATCCCTGACGAGATAGAGATAACGCGGAAGGGAAAGGAGCACGACCCTCCACTGGAATTCTATTGAGTGATAATCCGTCTCCCTTGAATTTTTCCCGATGTTCTTCAATTATCCCTTAAAACACTATCATCATAAATAATCGATAACGCTTTCGGACGCTCGTCTCTTCTCTAATCTCGATTCATCTTGAAATATGTTTCGTGTGAAATGAAATACACTTGTTGACAAAAAAAAAATTGAATCATCAATCATTTGTTTGCTAGTTTTTTTATATTTTTTTTTTACTTTTGTCTTCTGTCTTTGTCTCATTTTTTTTCTCTCTGTACTTACTTACTTTTAGTTTCAATCTACTTATTCCAAAAGAGTAGAAAAATATATATATATATAAAGAAATTTGTAAATCGTTAATTTGCTGTTCGATCTTCGTCAATAAACGTAACGCAATTCAAAAAAAAAAAAACAACTTCGAATCGTTATAAAAATTGCCGAATTAAAAGTTCACAGTTCAAAGTTCACAGAAAACTCATACAGGATATCAGTAAAGTAAAAAAAATACAATATAATGGATTTTTCTCTGTCGATTGTTCGATAAAAATTCGCCAAATTCCATGCCAGCTGTTTCCAGCAAATATACGATATACACGTAAGACAACATCCAAGTTGCTCTTGTTAATAATAATTCGGCTGGTTTGTATCAAATTTCGTCGCAGCTACGCGTAGTGTTATACCTACAGCTACTTAGATATTACGTTGTTACGTAGACATATTACACCGTGCCTTAAGAAAGTATATGGAACAAGTCTGCGGAATTATATAAGGGAAATAACATTTGGTACATAGCGAGTTGGTAAATAGAAAATTAGCAAGCCCGGAGACACGAGTGGTAGGCACGATGCAGGAGAGAAATTCGTTACCGCCACTTGGAGGGTGGTGAGAAAGGCGGGGGATAGGGGAAATACTGGTTTGGCATCTACGCAATTTCCTTCATTAGCATCGAATTTCCGCAAGATACCCTTCCCCGGCTTTAACTCCATCCTCTTCGATCCTTGGCCAACACCCCTTTCCTAGACTTATCCCTTGCATAAACCAAATCTTGCCGAGAAGAGATACGAGGTATTCATCGATAGTTGGTAAATCGAATTTTTTGTAAATTCATTCGTCACTTTATTTTTAATAAAAAAATATTGGAAATTAGTTATTTAAAATTGTCCAGTGTTTTGTGGTGTAGCAAATGATTGATCTGATCGTTATATATTCATAAGTATCGATTATATTGCGACATAAATATCGTAATAAAAATTTAGAAATTTAAATAAAAATCATTCGTAAAAATCTTCTTTTTCTAAAAATTCATTCAACCTTCGAAAACGAAATAGAATCGGATTAACTATTTTCGATTTCTTTTGAAAATATCCTGTTGTTAACAAATATGAATACGCCAATGTCGATCAGTTGTTATGAAATGGGCGATGATCTTTAAAATCTCCATATTTTTCTATGTCTCTTTAACTTTATATCGGTTATAAAAGAAAAATAACGTATATTACGATACAAATATTTTCTGCATATTTCGCCAATTTCGTATAAAATGAAGATGAACGAAGATAAACGACACGATTGTCAATATTGGACATCGAATTGTTTCATCGAAATCAACTTCGGTATAATATTTCGATATTGCTCCTCCAGTCACTATTCCTCTCAACAATATTCTCTTCATCGTCAAGATCCAGTCACTACCTATCGAAGTAACAGTCCAAGAGAACAACTTGGACATATCTCTCCCATAAATCACATCGTTTCTATATGTTGCACACGCAGAACGCATACGTAATTCTCTCTCTCTCTCTTCCTCCTTGCTATCCTACTCGTGATCAAATTTCATTTAGCTCGATTCTCAGCGAGCAAAATGCAATTTCCATGCAAACTCCCGACCAACGGCGTAAACTTTCCTCACCGACTGGAAGTCGAGCGCGAACGAGCGGATCCTACAACGAACGAACTCCAGAATAAAGAGATGAAAGGTTATGTTCGATCATAAGCCTTTTTTTATCGAAACTGAAATGACGCGAATCGCGATGATCCGAGATAAGGAAGTTGGTATGGAGCGCGATTCTTTGGTTGGCTAAGTAACTAAGAAAATTTTATGCCTAGGGACTTTTTTTCTATCAGTGACACACGATATACTTTTTTTACGATCCCAACTTCGTAAACTTTAGTCGTTATTTTGTCTTCTAATAAATTGATTAAATGAGTTATCTGATTAATCCATAAGTTGTCGTTCTTGTTTTTGTTCTTGATGACGCATTTCCACAATTTGCAATGCTATATTAATCAATAAACAAAATAACATATGTTTAAAAGAAGGGAATTTTTTGAATTTTAAAATCTTATGAATAATGTTGCTAAATATTTGTGCATTGTGCGCGAAAAGAAAGAAAGAAAGCAAACAATAGAAAAAAATAAAATAAAATCGAATATGAAATATTCGAATATGAAATCACAATTTATAGCTGATATAAAATTTATATTAATTTTTGTTTAGAAAAATATTTTTATCCAATTTTAAAGGAAGTGCTTGAAAAATTACATTTTATATTGATTCTATATAGAAATACTCGAAATCTTTTAAGTTTCTTTTAAATATTTAAGATATTAATGCTATTATTATTTTGCTTCTTCAACTTTCATTTATTTTATTTTATTTCTTTTCACAAACTATCGATAAATTGGTAAACTATTTGTTAGAAATATTGATCAAGACGTAAATTTAATGATATCAAAGTCTGCGATCTGGTATGTCTGCATTTTATCGATAGAAAACTTTTACCGATCTCTATTTCCCAAAGTTCTAGCCATTGATTCTTGGCTACGAGTCTTTCGCAAAATATCTTTGCACTGAAAAGATGGATCTAGTATTACACTTAACTATACCGATAAATTGTCATATTATGATAGAAACGATATACAGAATATTCCAAAAATATAAAAAACAGTTAATTGAAGATTTTAATCAATATTTTTCTTCACAAAAACTTTCGTTACAATTTCATTAACGAGTTATTAACAAAAAACAATCGAATTGGCCAATTATAAAGCGTAAACTAGTCAAACGGCAACGATAGCGTTGCATACGTGCTGCTAGCCAAGCATCAACATGTATCAAAGAAAATTTCTTGAATATAATTCGATATAATTTTTTTTCGATAAAAAAATTATATCGAATTATATTTATTTATATTATATTTACTTATGAAATGGATAAACTAATTAATTATTACTTGTATAGAGAGAAAGATATAAGATAAAGGAAAAGAGGAAGAGAAATTGATAATGGAGGAGAGGAGAAAAAATTAATAGAGGAATGAAGGAAGAGAAATTGATAAAAAAAAGAATTAATAAAGAAGAGAAGAAGGAGGAATTGATAAAGGAAGAGAAATAAAGGAATTAACAAAAGAGAGAAATTCGATTAAAGAGAAAAATAAAGATAACAATAAGATGACAAAAAAGAGCAAGCCATGAAAATGATAAATGAAAATCATGAAGAAAGGGCAATGTATGATAGTTATTGGAAAGAAAGAGAATTGGGGGAAAAGGTGAATGTCAAAGGAAAAAATGAATGACAGAAGGATGATAAACAAGAACAAAGAATGGCAAAGTAAAGAAAGATGTCAAATGAGAATGAAATTAATTATAGAAGTGAATAGAGAAGGATAAATATGATAAAAGAGGAAAAAGGGGAGAAATCCTATACGAATGTTCAAGAATGTTCGATTAACCGGTGTTCCCACATTTTTGGAATATCCTGCATATATTCTAGAACTACTTCTTTTTTTTTAATGATTTTATTTTTCTTTTTTATCCATAAATATGATATTCGATACGATCTTCACGATTTAAGATAAAATCGATATAAGATTATAAAATTAAATAAATGAAAATATATTTGTTGTTGTTATATATTCAAAAATAAAAATTTATAACTAAATAGGACAATCGAGCATTTTCTGTATAGCATTCTCTCACAAAAACAAAAATATTCCTAGAATGAAAAAATTTTAATTAATCAAAAAAAATTAATAAATTATTGAAAAATTTATAAATTTAAGAAATGATAAATTATACATAATTATTGTTGTTTTAAAGATATATTTTAAAGCAGATCATTAGTTTTGAAAAAGAAATGATGAAAGTATATCCAATTAATGTTCCATAAGTATAGTCATACGTCTAGAAATTAGAGAAGAAAAGCAAATAATAGAAGAAGGACAGAGATACAATAAAAATATTGAGATCAGTGCCATCTTTAGAGTGTCGCAAATGAAACACGCAAAAAAAAGACAGAAAATAGTGGAAGAAGGATAGATAGAATAAGAATTGACTGTCAGCACCATCTCTATAAAGTCTATTTAATTATTTTGATTAATTATTGATGAATTGACAGATATCAAAGGTTGTACAAAAATTTGTTTTTAATATTTTTAATATTTTTCTTAACTTTTTTCCTTTTTTTATTTTGTTCGTCAATTTTTATTACAATTCATAAAATATTAGAAAAAATTTTTTTGAATTAATAATATGAATCTTAAGAATATGAATGTGGAACGACATTAGATAATGATGAACATATTATTATATGAATAATATTAAAAAACATATTATTTGTAACACTAATTTTTTGCATTTCAGCACGATTGGCATTTTAAAACGTTTTAGAAATACACAGATATATTACCGATTGATTCATTGAAGTCGATAGATGGAATAGTAGTATTCTACTATATCTAGTTAAATCAGTATGACCGACATTGAATGAAGCTAAAAATCTATACATCATACTTAAAGGTGACGGTTCTTCATGACGTCATTCATCGGGACAACATCCCCGTGCCAAGGATGCAAATTTGGCTTGAACGAAACGTTGATTATTCAATAATTCATTCAAATAGTTTTATCACAAGAAAAATAAAAATAATGTAATATGAGAAATTAGTATATTGTGATTATTCGTGTCAAAGAAATAACGTTTTAAAGGATGTAAAACATCTCGTGTAAATACGCAACAAGCGTCAATGTACGAGATACGCATCGATTTCGCCGGGAAAATATGAGTAATAGAAATAAAAATTTGGTGAATATAAACCTCATAAATAGTAGTGGATTTCGAATGCAATATCAAACATTTTTTAGAATGGGTGAGTAGATGAGATGTTAAAATATATTGTCGTTCATATCTAAGATAATTTGATTCGATAGATAAGTCAAACGTAATATTTTATTATTTTTAAAATTTTTTTGTCAATGTAAGTATTTTTTCTTTATAATTTTATTTTTTTTGTATAAAACTACATAAATAGTAAATATTATTTTTGTACATACGTACATATACATGTATATATATTTATACATATCAAAATTCGTATAGGAAGTATCTAAACATCACCACCTGTTACTACCTTATAGTATCATATATAACGTATAATATAATTTCATTAGATTCAAACAAACAAATATCATTAAATAATTTTAATTTACATGTATTGTGCTTTGTATAATAAAACCTTGCTAAATTAGAAGCTTATTAAACAAAATATGCTAGGCCATGTCCTTTTCAGTGTCTGACTAATATCGATCTATACTACTTAATAGCATTACTTATCATTTTCTAATGGAACAAAAAATCACTGTCATTTTATTTGTAAAATATAACAAAACTTTTCTTAATTAAAATAAAAAAATGCGAAACTTTTTCAAACAATTTTTTTTTAAATTAGTTTTTTTTATTATCATTAACAATAGCATGATCCATATTTTGTTATCATATACAATTAAGATGCATATCGTTCAATAAAAATAATATTATCATTGTAAAGATGTACGACGAAAAGCAAAGGACATGGCACATCTGTAGATAAGAAATGCTGGACTAGTGGAAATTGAAGAGTAGAAAATAAATAAAGAGAAAGCAGTAGAAGATAGAAAAAGAATTAATATACGTAGTGACTATACCATGCATATAAGGATATCTAGTCACTCTCAGCAGCATATACTTGCAAGTGCAATATTTCTTGCTATGATAGTGGTCATCAGCATCCATGTCTTCCTGTTTCCTATGTACACATATAATCCACCAGCTCATCATATAAAGATTTCATCATATGAACAAGCTCTTTGTCATACTTCTTCAAAGAATATCAATATACCACCAAAATGGGAATATCCTTGTCCCAAATATGGAATAGTTTCTGCAATTCAAGGTGGTAGGCTTGGAAATCAAATCTGGGAATATGCATCAGTATGGGCTACTGCAAGAAGGACTGGTTTGGAACCATTTATGCCACACTGCATATTGAAAACTCTTGAAGAATATTTTGAAAATCTTAGTATTCCTCCACTTAATTACATTGGAAAATGTAATTTGGATGTTAATCAAATTGTTAATTCTCTTGGACAATGGAACAGTACAGAACAGAATATTATTATACCAAGGTAAATTATTATATTTTCATTCATGTCACAGATATTTCATATTTTTAATATTTTTATTAATAGACATGCAGCTTATTGGTCTTTAATTTTGGTGTGGTTGGATGATGTAAGAAGAGAATTTACATTTAAGCCAAATTTAAGAATTTATGCAGAAAAAGTACTGAAAGAAATAGCAGAGGAATTTAATTTATTTGAACCAACATTTGTAAGCATACATATTCGAAGAACAGATTATGTGGATTATCTATGGCAAAAATTAAAAATCAGACCTGCACCAGTCAGCTATTATTTTGCAGCAATGGATTATTTTATTGGCAAGTATGATAATGTAGTTTTTGTAGTAACTAGTGATAATATAGTTTGGTGCAAGTATCATTTGAATAGTAAAAGACATAGAATAAAATTCGTATCTGATGTGGATGCAAGAGGTCCAGGTAAAGATCTTGCAGTTTTATCAGCATGTAATCATAGTATTATAGATTATGGTACATATGGTTCGTTTGGCGCAATTTTAGCTGCTGGTGAAACTATTGTGTATAATGTAACAACATACTTCTCTACATTAATTGCCGAAGTTTTGCCAAACTGGAAAATAATGAGTTGAACTAGAATCAAAAAATATTGCATAGATCTCAATTTAAAAGTAATGCATGTACAAACACTTTATTAAAAATACTTTTTATACAGAGTTTAACGATCATTTCGTTCGATTTAACGCGAAGATCATATTCTCTATATTTCTTTCAGAATTAAAATTGCTAAAAAATTTTCTATACAATTTTTTTTATTAAATATTTATTTACTATTTACAATCTTTCTAAACAAAAATATATTTCTTAAATACAATATTAAAAATTTTAATTTATTATTTCAATATAAGAAGGCAACATATATATATAATTATTTATTATAGAATCTAATATTAATCTTTAAAAGTTTATTGCATATTTATATCTTTTCAACAATTTCTAAAAATCCAAATGAAAGTGTAGCATTATATTTTACAAAATTTTTATGAATATAGTATAAGTATAATGCTGATAAATTATTTAAAAATAGTAGCAATACATCAGTTTTTTAATTAATTATGGCACTATTAATAACAATATTAGAAATCCACTTTTAATGGTAATATACTTTAATAAAAACATAAGAATCTAAAATAAGAAGAGAAATACAATGGAACAATGGACCACTAATGTCTAAAATTAAAACAGATAACTTATTTTTTTTACTACCTATGATTCATATTCATAGGCTTTGAGAAATTGAATAGATTCAATATTCTTTTGACACAATGAACCAATAAACTGAGACTAATCTAAAAATCTGCAAGAAAATTTCATAGTGGTCAAAATTAAATATAAAGATTTTTAGGTGTTTATATGTATTATTTCTTAAATCATGATCTTAACTAATTATTTCATAATATAACATATAATATAATCGAAAATGAAATATAGTTAAATTATATTATATATTTAAGATGTTTTTTGAGTAAAGGAATTACAATCAAACTTGCAGATATAGAAAAAAAAAAAATATTGATAAACCATAACTCTTATGATGTACAATGATTTCAACTGTGATTCTATTTCTTATTGTGCCAAATTCTTAGTGTATAATAACATATAATAATTAAGTGTGTGAAAAAGAATACATATACACATTCATTCGTATACATATGTGCATATAAATATTAAGTGCCGAACGAAAGTATTGGCACATTCCAATTTTTTTTTTATAATATTCTTTGTAAATCTTTAAAATATAGGATTTTCTTTCTAATTTTTTTACTAAAATATAATATAATATAAATTCTAAAATTTTTATATTAAAACATATTAAATAGCTATATAATAATAATAATAAAGATAAAAAATAAAAAATAATAAAGAATTATTTTCAGTGAAACAAATATTATTTTCAATTTATACTTTAAAATTATATTTTAACAAAAAATTATTGACAAAATTCTATATTTTAAAGATTTACAAAAGACGTAATTACAAAAACTGTAACAATGTGCCAATATTTTTATTTAGTACTGTATATATGTACATATAATAAAATTATATCTATACAAAATATTATATAATGTTTTCAAATGAGTAAAGAAAAAGACAATTAAGTATTTGTTCAGTTAATAATTAAATGTTTCCAAAAAGTTAATAGATGTGAAAAGTATTTTACATAAGTCCATGTTATATATTTATAATAAGTGTTTAAACCTTATATTAACCACGTGACCTGATATATTCAATTTATAATATTTAGTAAATGTGTCTATGTCTATATGTTAATATCTATATATAAATATCTATATATTATATATATATATATCTTTAATATAATTGTGCCTGTTAGTTGTTAAAAAATTATAAAAAATATAAGATGAAGATACATTACAATTTACAATTAAAATAAATAATTAAAAAATATTAAACAATCAAAAAAAAAATTATACAACTATCAGGCACTAATATGATCTACTCTGTAAATTCTGTGATAATTTTATGTAATTTGTAAAAAAATAAAACAGATGCATTAAAAATAATTCATTTCACAAAATAAAAATATTCTGCATCAGAAATTATTTAAAATTTTTTTATATTAATTTGATTTTATTATTTTTACATTTCACTAATTGATAGTGAAAGTATATTATATGATCAATCAAAAATAAAAAATATTATTAAAATCCTAATGTTCTAAAAAAACTAACGATTCGAAGTAACAAGACCGGCAGGTCCCAATCCTAACTTTGTAGTAATTGCTTTTACTCTCAATGGCTGAAAACCAAGTTCAGTTTTTGGAATTCCATATTCTTGTAATTTAGTTTCATACGATCGAAGTAAATCGTCATGTGCTTTACACACTTTCGCTAATTCATATTGAAGATCTTGTATTGCGTTATTTTTCTTATTTAGCATATTCTTAAAAAGAAAAAACATTTATATATTTTATATATATATATACATAAAATACATAACATGTATACACATAAAACAAGAAGAAAAAAAGAAAAAAATGTACAAACCTCTAATTTTTGATTAGCATTAATAACTGCCATTGGATCTAATTGAGCAGCAGCAAGCACTTCGCTGATTTGTGCTTCGCGCTGCTCTAATAAATCGGATAGTTTTTCGAGTTTCTTTTCCAAAAGAACATTTTTTAATCCTGTCTTCTGTTGCAATTCAAGTATTGCTGAGACAAATCTTGCATGTAATTCATTTCTTTCAGATTGACACTAAACAATAAAATATTTTTTAATGAATAAAATAGATAATTATTTTTAAAAAAACATAACATTTTTATTTACTTTTTCAAATCGTACTTCTAGTACTTCATTTTCCCATCTTAAATTCTCTAAATCTTTGGCAGTTATTGCTAATCTTTTTTTAATATTCTGAAATAAAAAGTTTTAAATAAAAAGTAATCAATGTAAGAAAAAAAATTGTAAATACTAACAGCTAAACTTTGTTTATCTTTTTCGTAATTTGCTAATTGACCAGTGAGAGTTGCTAAAGATTCCTCATATGATTTTACATTGCCAGAATATTTTTTATTTTCAATTGTTAATTCTCGTACTTGTTTTCTTATGCGTTCTTCATTATTTCTCATTTCATCCATTTGTTCCTATAAATTCATTATTTATACTGTAAATAAATGTGAATGTATAATTTCATTTTTTAATCAACTATACCTTCATACTCTTAATCAAAGATAGATTATTAAGAGTAATATCATTATAATAAGCTTTCATTTCTGCAAATGCAACTTCATGATTTTTAATCAAATTTGTAATTTGTGTATTTTTTCTTTCTTCTACTTCAGTCATTTCCATACGATGTTTTAAAGTAAGAGCTTCATATTGACTTGTTAATTTATGTTCATATTTTTGTTCTAATTCTATAGCTTCACTTTCAAATTGTTTTATTAGTTTATCTATTTCTTCTGCATATTTCTAAATAATAATAAATATTTATTTACATATTATTATATATATAGTATTTAAAAATAATAAAATAAATTTTTTATTTTTTTTATACCAATTTTAATGTTTTTATTTCATTTAAATGTGCTAAATCCTGTTCTTTTTGAATTTTTTTTAATTCTCTTTTATCTTTAATTAATTCATTTTCTTGAAGAGTATAATCATCTTGTGCCATTTTAAGAGCAACCATGTGTTCAGCTTTAGTCTCTGACAAATCAGTTTGATGTTCATACATTAAATGCTTTACTTTCTGTTTATATAATTTAAGCTCTGCTTCATGTTTTTCTGATAACTCTTCTTTTTCACGTTCTTTATTTCTTTAAAAATATTATATATAAATTAAATGATACTAAAATATTAAATTTGCAATCAAATATATATAAGAAATACCTGACAGTTGCTTGCGCTTCATCTAATTGATATCTTGTGATTTCCCAATAAGTTCTGATTTTATCTCTTTCAAGTTGAAAGAAATTTCTTTCCTCCCGTTCGCGCTCTATTTCTTCAAGTATCTTATGTGCATATATTTCTAATTGTTCTCTATTCATTTTTGTTGTATCTGCTCCATCAAGATTGATACGTGCTTTTGCTCTCTTAGGTCCCTAAAAAATTTAAATATAAAAAGAAATTTATGTATACAATTAGAAAATTTTCAAATAAATTTATAAACTCACCATTTTTACAAAAAATTAAAATTATAAAAGTCGAATATCACGAAAATATCTATCTATTATAACTTTTGTTGATTACAAATAAAAATTTAAGAAAATAAATAATAACAGTATCAATTAATATTTTAGAATTGATATCTTTATTTTATAATTTCATTAATAAAGATTACTATATCGTTTCAACATGAAATTATAGTGTTTTGTTTGATTAGTTGCTAAGTAACCAAAACTTAATAGCATAAAGAAAACATATAAAATAGGGAGTACAGTTTATAATATAATAAGAAGAAAAATCATTTTATTTCCTAATAATTATGTTATTTTATTACAAATATAATAAAATAATATTTATTTTTATATTCATTTTATTATAAATATTCATGCAATGAGAAAACACATTAAATGCATGTATGTAAGTCTATTAAACATATTTAAAATATTCATTTACAATACAAAATTTCTAATATTTCGCATCCAATGAGAAATTATTTATTAATATAAGAAAACTACATATATTCTATTTCATAAAAATAAACTTATAAACAAATTTAAAAATTTTCTTTTTGTTATATATTTGTAAATTTATACAAATATTAGCCATAATAATAAATGTATCATAAAATATTTTTAGAAAAAACATTTTTTTTTATAGTATTATAATACAAATATCATTGTGATATTTATCGTTCTATTGTTTATGTTATAAATTATTCTATAAAAAAAAATGTGTAACAATACGTTATGTGTTTATATCTCGAAGCACCGCACGTACTTATAATTCAGTAATGATAAATATATTTTTTATCAAATATATTTTGCAAGTAACTAAAAAATGCATGTTATTAACCTATAAATGTGGCCACTAAGCAATATACTTGGTATTAATTTTGATCATTACGATAACAAATTACTAATCAATTATTATACTTTATGTCTTTTAATAATTAAAATAAAAACTATTAATAATAATAATAATAATAATAATAGATATTAAGTACTTATTAATATAATTGATTTTCTCTTCTGTTTTTTTAATAATCATAAACAATTAAAAAATTGTATATAATTATAACAAATACTATGTTGTTTATGTGAGCATATATTTATAAAAACATTTAAAAAATAAAATATGAGGTAGACTCATTTTACTGATATAAAGAATATTGTGTAGGATTTATGCGTTTGAGTCTTGGTCCATTATAATCTTCTATATAAAGTCATACAAGGTTTGTGCCCACATTAGGTTTTTATGCAGTTTTATGTAATTATGTAACGCGTTTTAAAATAATCATACTGTGCTCATTCATTAAAACTACAACAAGTATAACTACATTTACAAAAGTAATACAATCCTGATCTTATATTTATACCATTACTAAAATACTTCCTGAGAAACTAAATATTATATAAGAAAATAAATAATTATGTTAAATAATTATATAATCATCTTCATGAAAAAGGTTCATTTGAATTAGAGAATCAAATGGAATGATATATATGTTTATATATTATTTCTCTCTATACTTTTGTTTCACCTTTAAATTGAAGCAGACATCCTACAGCGCCAAAATAACCCTAAAATTAAAAAAGATTAATAAATATATTTAAATTTATTTAAAAAATTTATTATATATTCTACCTCATGTTCTAGAAATAGAGCTTTCATAGTTCCTTTAGACCAATAATCCATAGCATAAGCCAGAAGTTTCATTGATATAGGGTTTACTCTGAGAAAGTTTCCTACAAATACAACCTAAAATTTCAATTAATATTATTAATAAAAATTGAATATAATAAATACAATAATCAATATTAATATAATAATGTTATATTTTTTACCCTCTCAATTTTTTCGTTAACGGCACACATACGAGCGATAGAACCAATATTATTTGTAATAGTAACAAGTGTTGCACGTGCAAGATCTTGTTTACTAACTGCATTCCGTCGCTCTTTAGAATTCATTTGTCCAAAACTATATATATAACAGAGTAATGTAGATAAATAAAAAATAAATTATAAAAACATAAAATGAAAATGATTTATTTATTCATTAAAATTATTACCTGCTTGCAACAAGATCTCCAGGAAGACCAAAAGGTCCATAATCTCCGCCATAAATATCCTTAACTAATTTATCTACTCTAGTATTATCACCTCCAGTTGCTAACTCTATTGCTTCTTCAAAAGTGTTGCATCCAGTTAATAAACAACATAATCCTAAAAATGTGCCTCCACCTAGACTAAATGTGAAATAAATATTGTTATATATTATAAAAATTGAATATTATACATATAATTCAATATATTATAGAAAAGAAACATACCTGGTACCAGATATTCTTTTATAATTTTCTGGTCCATAAACAGCTAAAATGCTTACTCCTGACCCTATATTTACAAGCTGTAAAATTTATAAAATATAATACATATAATACAGATTAATATTTTAGAAAATTAAACATACCAAAAAAGGATAGGGTTCAGAAAAGTCATAGGGAACTTTCTGACATTTATTATCATCTGTAGGATGAGACCAATAATAACATTCATGTGGATTTGTTGTTTCAATATAAAGCATACCACGTATTAAACTATCTAGTTCATCAAATTTTGCTAAATTCATATTTACTTCCTATAAAAGAATATAAGTTTTTATAATTTACATGATAGAATTTACAAGTATTAAAATATATCATAATATATCATATATCATATAAACATATAAAGAAATAAATAACTTACTTGTTTAAAATTGTTTTCAAATTTATATGCTCCACCACCTGTAGCACAAACTGTTGTTACAAGATTTGCCATACCTTTAGATCTTGCTAATGCTAAAAAATTTCCCATTTCACTTGTAGGAAATCTAATAAAATGTAATGTACCACGTCTACCTCTAATGCAAACATTATCCATCTATAATAAAACAATATTTTAAAATTTTTAATATGAAAAATAAAATGAAAAATAGAATATTTAAGAAACATTCAAGAAACATACTTGCAAATGTGTATCTCTATGACCTGTTTTTCCATATGCTGAATTTTTAGTTAAATATCGTCGAATATTTTTCAGAGTTTCAAGTTCCGCATCTGCTTCATCTCTTGTAGTATCTTTAGGTTCAAAATATACTAATTTAGATAATGTACCTCCTATATCCATACCAAACCATGGCATTGCTAAGAATATAAAACATTATAAATATGAATTATGAACATGAATATTAGAAATATTTAAATAATAAATAATTAAATAAAATTCAATCATTACAAATATAAATTAATTTGTTATTACAAATTGTATATGAAAAAGCATACAATGTTTATTGAAAAATGCTATTGAAAAAATGCAAATTTATTATAAGCTTCAATAATATTATTGATTATAATATTAAAATATAAAATATAAATTATAATATAAAAAAGTAACAATAAAAAAATTACATCATAATTGTTAGATGTACTGCCATTGTAAAGATATTTTAAAAATAATATTAATAAAAAAAATAAAAATGGCTACTCTAAGCACACATACACTTGAATGACTCACAAGGTGATGAATGGTTTTTGGACTCTTTAGAGAGAGTCTCAATATCAGTATAACCATTGGATGCCATAGCTTTTGTTGTGATATGATTTTTATAATTTTGAGGGCTCATTGTTGATCTTCGAGTCATTTACAATCTTCTTCAATATATTTAATTTCTTAGCTGGAAATTAAAAAAAAATTAAGTGAACAATATAATGTACTTCAATATATATAATTTAGAAAACTATAATATATTATAGTTTATTAATATATTAATATTATAATATACATATATTAATTTCATACAATATTTTTTAATATAATGGTCATATATAAATATTTTTTAAATATTTATTATATATTAATAGCAAATCATTAAATTGAAAAAATTAAAAAGAAATTAATTATTTAAATACTTATTTATCTAATATCTAATCATATTCTCCATATTTTTTGACAAATAAAAAAAGATACATAATTCATGAATTAAATAGATAAAGAGATTAAATAGTAAAAGTACATTTTTTATTATAGTTTTATTAGTTATATATTAGTTAATGATGATATCAAAAAGATTTATTTTATTATAATTATATCAAACAATTTAAATTTAAATAACTTACAATATTATATTTTCTTCAACTATTAATAATTAAATTGTCTCTTTATGACTTAGTCACTGTGTACATTCTTAATTGGTTAACAACACTGTTTTAAATATGTTAGATGAAAACTTATTATATATATATAATAAAATGATGAATTAAAATATAAAATATCATTACTATTTTATTAATATATTTAAGTTTATTAAGTTAATATTAATTAATTTTAAATCAAATAATTTTTAATAGTATTTGTAAAATAAAGTTATCGATAACTTTTAACAATTTAAGATGACGAATTATAAGAATGACGGTATAAAGTACACTATACACACACAAAATTATTTTGATAATATGAATGACAAGTATTTATTTAATTTTAGAGAAAAAAAAAAGCACAACAAATCTGATCTCCAATAGATATTAACTATTGGCTAATCAAAAGACAAGAGGGAACAAACTACGCCATTGCGCTCATGTTAACCAATGATAGAAGCCAAGCAATAAAGAATTGTTATAACTGTATTGTGTACGGTACAAGTAAAAAATAAAAGTAGAAGTTAAAATATAATTGGACTTAAAAATATCATTTCAAATTAAATTAGATTCTCCCTATAAAAAATTGAAAAATTGTATTTTAATAATAATTAAACTTTTCAATAAAAATAATGATCATTTTTAAATCAGATTATTTTATTATCGAATAATTTTAATTTATTGTTAAAATTGATTCTATTGTAAAATATTGATTCATAAATTATTATAGTTTTAATCAAAATGTTATTAAATATTCAATTTATAAAATATATAGAACTATATCACTAATCGTTGTTTATTTTAATTTAACAACATCGTGCTAAGTACAATACTACTATTTAGAAAATGTCTTATTATTTAATAATCTTTCTTCTAACTCATTTGCTTTTCAAATTTTCATAATAATATAGAATGACAGTCGTGCAATTATACAAATTTTTTATATTAATTTTTTTTATTTTTACGTATGATATTACTGATGTCATAAATCCATGTTACTAAAATTTGTATAAAAAAAAATCTTAAAATACATATTTATTATGAATTAATTTAATTTAAATTTTTAACATCACAAAATTTAGATTTATTCATCTAAAAACTTATTATAAATTTTTGTATATACGATAAGTTTATAAGATATATATATATATATATATATATATATATATATATATATTTTATATATATTTCATAATCACGTGTGTCTATTGACATAATATATAAAGATCATAAATGTCTTCGCATTTTACGTAATTAGAAGCAAATTACTTAAAAATTCAATTACGATTTTATTATTTATTATAGAAAAACAACAAAACAATAAATTATTGTATATTAATATTAAATTGAAATAATATTATAATTACAATTATATGTAATAATTATACGATTTAAAAAATATTTTATAATTTCGTATAACTTAATAAGTTCGTTAATAATTTTTCTTATTAGCAATTTAATAAATAACATAAATCATGGAATTAATAATTAAATAACATGATATATTTTAAATCTCTTTATTAAGACTCAATATAATTATATTTTATTTGTATAAGCTAATTAACTACATTGAGTACGGGCCATCATAGAAATTTTCTGTGCTTTCTGTACTATGTCTGGACAATGTTTACGACGTACAAGTTTACAATCTTGAAAGAAACCTTCATTTCTAGGGAAACCATGTGATCCATCAGCATATGTAACTAATCCTAGAAACAATTTATTAATTTAATATAAAAAGTTTGATATTTAGATCTTGCATACCTAATCCCCACACACGGCCACCACGAAATTCTCCTTCAAATTTCATTCCATCTGATCTCCAAAACACACCATGACCATGAAACCAACCTTGCATAAATTCACCTTCATATCTAATAAAAAATATTATTAGATTGATAACCATAAAAAGTAAAATAAATTTTTTTATATATAAAATAATTTTATATATAATACTTACTTTGCTCCATCTGGAAATACTATAACTCCTAAACCAGAACACAGTCCATTTTGGAAACCTCCATCATAACGTGTTCCATCAGGAAGCAATAAAGAACCAGCACCATGCTTTAATCCTTTTGCATTCCAATCTCCAATATATTTTGTACCATCTTCGTATTTATATGCACCATTTTTTACTATACCTATGAATAGATTTTAATACTATACATATTTTTTATATATCTTTTTTATGTTTTTAAAATTAAAGAAAAGAAAAAAAAAAGAAAAAGAAAATCAGTGTAAATTAAGTCTTACCATCACCCATGCTTCTAGTATACTAAATGTATTAAGAGTAACTTTCAGGTTTCAATCCCATTATAGAAATCAATTCTTTATTCAATTATATACATTATGTACAATATATAGAACAAACAATATAATGAATCAGTTTCTTTACTCTTATAAAAAAAAAAAAATAGTATGATGAGAAATCATTTGCTTGCAAATTGTATATTGTATATAAATGAATATATAAAAGATTTGTATATATAATTTTGAAAATGTATAAAATAAAATTATAATTAAACTTATCTATATTAAATAAAAATAAATGTATACATTTATAAATTACAAAAGACTTTATTGCAATAAATTTCATGTAAGTTAAAATAAAACAGATCATTATTCTTTTAATATTCCTGGCGCACCAACTAAAAACCATCTTGTTCTTGCTTTTACTGCAGCTTTCCGCACTAAACGTTTTCGATCATCAATTGATACTGATAACTTTTCTAATACATCTTGTTTATATGTATTGATTAAAACAATTGGATATTTACAATAATTTGTTAGGCATTCTAGAGCTGCTATTCTGACTCTCTGCAATATTAATTTAAAAATGTACAAAATTAAAACAATATAAATTAAAATATTCAATAATTTCATAAAATATTACCATTGTTTTATAAGTAGATAAGTTTAATAACCTTGGAATGAAACATTGTATTTTATCAGAAAAAATATCATGTTTAGTCTCTAATAGAAGATTCAATGTTGTTAAAGTTAAAAAAAGTAATTGTTCATTATCAAGAAATAAAGATTCTATTAAAAGAGGGACCAGCTGAAAAAAATAAAGATTAATATATACTATATGAATTATGTTAATATATAATCAATACCTTAGATAAATACATAAAGAAGAGTTCTACAGGTACTTCTTCTAATAGCTGTACTAATGCATTTAAATAGTTCTGTCTCGAGATATTTTCAAATTCAAAATTTTTTTTAATTAAATGTTCAAATACTCTTTGTTTATATAAAAGTTTAATATTACAGAAATTTTCTTCTATCAAAGTATCCTCATGTTTATTTGTTAAGATTTTATATTCTTGTGCTATATGTTGACCTATTTGATCATGTTTTAAAATATTGGTAAGCTGTGAATATAGTATTAAAAAAATATTACATGTTATTTATAAAATATTTTTTAAAAATATCAGAAATTTTTACATACTTCATTCAAAAATATTTCAACATCACAGGAACCTTTGGTAATTATAGCTTTTGTTAACCATATTTGTAAAGAAACTGCTGCTTTCATTATTTCAGTATTAACATTTAAATTTAAATTATTATTTATTTTCTCTTTGAAATATGATAAAATACGTAAAAAGGATTCGTCATTATCATTAATTTTGTTTAATATTACAGCAATAAATTTATGTGTTATAAGTCTTATATTTAAATAATTATTGTTAAATGCCAAATTATGGAGATTTTGTAATAAATTTAAATTTATTGTGAAATCAACATTTTGACGTAACGGAATGAAAAGATTCATTATAAATATAGCATCAAATTCTGAAACTTGTTCACTTAAAACTGAACCATATTTATTAATAAGATTTTGTTGCTCTTCAAGTGTTAAATTTCGTATAATTAATCGACAAATATTTAAAACTATATCTAATCTTTGATCTATAGGAGTAAGTCTAAGTGCAATTAATTTTTGAATAATATTACACTTATAATATAGATAATGTTGTACATTATAATCAATATTTTTTGTAGTAACTAATCTGTGAAGACATGTTAAGGCTGTAAAGCTTATATCAGAATTTGCAATATTTGTTTGTGATACAATTTGAGGAAGAATTTCAATAGCTAATTTATATGTTTTAGCAACAGCTGCTAATACTTCTAATTTATGAATTTGTATTTCTATTTTCTCTTCACCTGAAACAATTAAAATGATAAAGTTTTATTTTAAAATAAAACATTTAAATCACATATTTCAATTATTATTCAATTATTAGATTACCAGTTAACTGAAATTTTTCTTTAATTAAATTTGATATTTCATCTGGATACAATGTAGCAAAACTTATAAGACATGAATGACAAAGCATTTTTATTTCATTATATCTCATTTCACTCAAATTATAAATTTTATCATAAATTAGAGTGCGATGTGTTTTATTTAAATATGCTTTTTGTATTGTTAAACCAAACAATATCTTGGATTGTAATTCTGTATTTTGTGTTGATAATTCATTCAAATATAAATTTGGTATATCTGTCCATGCTAGTTCTGGAATATCTAAAAAAAATTTTATTTTATATTAAAATTGAAATAATTTTTAATACATATCTCAAAGTATATGAGATATATATTCACCCTTGATAGTAAATCCATAATCAGAAGCAATTTTAATAAAAGTATTTAATGTTTCAATTAAAATTACTTTATTAATTATTGAAATATCAGTAGAATATTGACCAAGAGATAATGGTACTATAACTTTTAATATTTCTGTACATGATTCTTTATTAACCATTGCCACACATTCCAACAATTTTACAGTTGGTCTAAATAAACTAAGTTGCACATCATACATAGATAAATTTACATTTGTGATTATATCATCAATAAAACTTTTACAAAGTTTAACATCACTTGATATAGTTTCAATTAGAGATACAACTGCCTTTAAACTTGCATTTTTTAATTCTAAATCTGCACCTGGTATAATTTCTTTTTTTAAAGCAATAAATAATTCGGTCAAATGTGGTTCAAGGCCTTTTACACCAAATATTGGTGTAGCCTTGCACAATAAATTCAAAGAATCCATCTTGGCAATCTTAAGATTAGAAAATAATTTATCAATTATAAGTGGTATACAGAATTCAGCAAATTCTGGTATAGCACAAAGACAAGGAGCCAATTTTTCTGCCAAATCATCACGTGTTATTCCTATTCCCTCTGTTCCAGACTGAAAAATGTCAAGTCAAATTACAATTCATATTCATAAATGATGTATAATTAAAATCTTGATTGGTTGATCTAATTACAGGATTGAAGTCAACTGGAAAGTAACATGCAATGACTTCAAACATTTCTTCAGTTAAATGGCCTAGTGAAAATTCTTTTATAAATTTTGGAAGTGCACTAAATAATAGCATAAGATTTCTAGGATCCCTTTCTCCATCTATAGCACTAATAACTCCATAAATAAAATCTGGTCCCATAGCTTTTAAATCTTCTATTTTATTTTCCAATAATGTTATAAATATGAAATATATATTCCTACGATCAAATAATAATTGAGATTGGCACTGAACATTTTCAAAAAGAGCTCTGAATAAATGTGCAGGTGAATCTTTAGGCAAATGAATCATTTGTACCTAAAAGAATCATTATTCATTTATTTAGTTATTACAATTAAATATAATTTTAATAAATATAACTTACAATTGACAAAATTCCTTTTAATACTGCTGGTATAATGTTATGATGATCCTTTAATCTATCACAATAAAATGATGTTATAAAACCCAATTCGGCTTCATTCAAAAAATCTTTAGGTAAATAAAATAAAATAATAGAAAGAGCACAAATGCCTTTTTCTCGTATTTTAACATCTTTTTCTGTTACAAAAGGTCCAAGTTCTTCCACAACTGTATAAAGTTTTGTATATCCAGATTGTATTTCTAAATTAAAAAAAAACATTTATTTTTAAGAAAGATAAATTTTAAACAAATATTATTTTTTATTTCAATAATTTACAAATTTAATAATTCTAAATATTAGAAGAAGAAATACTAGAATTAATAATTCTAATAAAGATATTTTTATTAATAAAATGTAGATAAATGTAGATAATATTTTAATGAATTACAAACAAGTTTTCTAGTTTTTGCTTTAAACATCAAGGCCAATTATCTATAGGTAGAGGAAAAACAATCATGCTAATTAATACACACCTAAAGCGATCTGTTGGCACGTTATGTTCAGTGTTTCGTCTTCTTTAAAAGCAGTAAGAAACCTTTCTTTAAAAACAGTACTTGTAAGTGAAGCCATTGCAAACCATGCCTTCTTTCTATGTTACTTAACCTTAGTATATTAATAAAATATAATTATATCAAATAATCGTGATTAATTTTTCTATTTAAAATTATTAAATATATTTGAATTACAAAATAATTTGATAACAACTATTTCGCGTGACGCGTCTTAATAAAATATTATATTTATTAAAAAATTGTTTATAAAACTTGTTTTATTTAGGTTTTAGACCCATTTATATGAATTAACATTTCAGGTTAGGTTACTAATGATTCGATTATAGCGCCTCTAATGGTACCGATTTGTAATTCAGTGGATAAGATGGACGAAAATGGCATGTGAGGTGTTGTTAAATTTTAGTGAAATGTTTGGTTACATCAGCCACCTAGGATGGGAGGCTGCATAGGTATAACAAGGGCAAGAAATGCCTCTGTTGATAATACTACAGGAAATTCTACGAGAGTAAATTCAGGTAAAAATTAAAATGAAATTTTGTGCGTAGAAATTGCAATCAACAACAGTTAACCTTGAAGATAGTTCAGGTTTTTTCCTTACCTTCCTACCTAGCATTTATTGCGTGTTATGCATCGATATTTGCATATTATTTATTACATAAAATATTATTGAAAGATTGAATTATATGCATATATACATATATACATATATATATAATATATATAATATATATATATATATGAATATATATATATATATATATATGTATATATGTATATATATATATATATATTTATTACAATGTTTTGTGATATCAAACGACTTTATAAAGAATATTTTTATTGTATTAGAAAAAAAAGAATTAGAATTTCAATATTACTAATCACTTTTAAAATTTGGAATAATTATATTTTATAATATAAATTGTCTTCATAATTATCTTTATTTTTATCAAACCTTTAAAAATGTTTTTATATTTTTAATTTTATAAAAAATTTATCATATTATAAAAAAAAATGTTATATTTATATAGGAAATTCAAGAAAAAATCATCCATTATGTCATGAGGCAATTAGATGGAAATCAGATGTACCTTTGACAGAAGGACAGCTAAGAAGTAAAAGAGATGAATTTTGGGATACTGCACCTGCATTTGATGGACGTAAAGAAATATGGGATGCATTAAGAGCAGGAGCAACAGCAGCAGAAGCTCAAGATTATCAATTAGCACAGGCTATATTAGATGGAGCTAATATTTCTGTTCCAAATGGTTTTTTAACAGAATGTTATGATGAATTGGGTACCAGATATCAAGTTCCCATTTATTGCTTATCATATCCAATTAATATTGTGAAAGAAGATAGTGGAAGAGATTCTCCTGCTGATTGTTCAGGTAATATGCAATTCCATAACAAATTTTTTTATAAAAAATTCAAATTTTTTCAAAAATCATATTTTTAGAAAGAAAATCAATTTTAATATATTTATTTATAGAACCTATTGATAGTGGAGTTGAACAGACATTGAAGTTAAGATTATCAACTACATTAGGTGAAGTTAAATTGTCAGTTTACAGTAAAGATACTATTGCTACTGCTAAAAAGAAATTGCAGGTATGTATATAATTATTCAAATTATATTTTATATGTCTCTATTCTGCATTAATTTATGATTTAATTTAATGAATAGAGTCAAGAAGGTTTAGAACCATCTCGTCAAAGGTGGTTTTTTGGTGGAAAGTTATTAGGTGATAAAATGCATATAGAAGAAGCAAAAATACAACCAGGCTATGTAATACAAGTAATTGTAAATCCAGAAAAGTTAGATGACAGTCCTGTGAAAACAAGTTGAACTAATATTGCACAAGATACAAGTTATATTGAACCATCTTTCTCTGATAAATATATTCTTACCTGCATTCAAAGTAAGAATACATTTTTTTTTTAATTTTATATTGTGTCATTATTAAGATCAGAGCAGCAATTTTGAAGTGATTTTTTATAATAAAATGCACTTACAACGTAACTTTCGTAAAATATATATATATATATATAATATATATATAATATTATATATATAATATATATAATATATATATATAATATATATGATATAATATTTATATATATTATATATATTTATATACAATTGTTATAAGGATTAAATAATATTGCGTTTAAATTGTGGGTTGTGATTATTTAATTTTTATTAATTTATAAACTAGTTCAAAAAAAATGCTAACTACAAAAATAAACTGTTAAAGAATTTTGATTAACATTGGTTTAAGTAAGTAAATACTTACAAAAAAGATTATGAATAATTGGTATTGAGATAACATTTACCTCATAGCAGGAATGTTGTTATACTTATTTGTTATTACCAACAAAGGTGCTGGTGCTGTAACACTTGGGGAAACTAAGTATTACACATAGAAAATTATTCTATGCTGCTTATTAAACAATGTTGCATAATTATATAATATAAAAATTAAATTGTACACTTAAAAAAGATTATAATAATAACAATAATAATAAGGAAATTATAAGAAAATTATATAAATATGAATGAATATAAAAATACAATGGACAATAGTGAAAAAAGGAGCAAAGTATATATTAATTGTTGCAATGCATTTTTCTTTCATTTCTTACAAATTTCACATTTTCTAAACTTTTTGTAATTAATTTTAATTTTTTTAAAGTTAAATTAACAGAAAAAAATTAATAACAGTTTTATTGCATAATATGTAGAATATACACAAATCTTTGACATTTTCATTTTGATTAAATTTATTAAATTTTTTGTAAATGTATTGTGAATGTTTATAAGATATATATTTGAATTATTTCATAAAAGTACATGTTGGCCTATTAGTGGCCTAAAATCTACGATTCCTTCCTATAAGTACTAAGAAAATAATATAAGATCTATACTGCTGAATAATGCACAGAAGAAAAAATGTACGATTAATAATTAAATTACATGTGGTGCAGAATGTATAATTTTTATATAATTTTATTAGCACAATCACTATCTATGTTTCATATTTGTGCTTACAATAAAATGATCACAATAAAATCATTAATGCTAATTCAAGTTTAATAGCACTTAATTCTTACTTCTGCTCCACATGTTGCACAAAAAAAATGATTTAGAATATAATTATATCAGATGACATATTATGCGTGTGAATTTATTGACTGTACTAACCCAGCAGTAATAAGTTTGTTTTTCATATGCATTGATTATAAAATTATAATATATAGTATTGCGTGTGCGTGTATGTATAATACATAATATATAATATGTATACAGATACATATGTTGGTTCCACTCCATATTCTCAATTTGAGTGTCAAAGCAAACATATTTAATCTTATAAGTAATTTATTTATAAATTGGATTATTACATACAAGTGATAGAAATGACTGGAAGCAATCATTAAAAATATGAACATAAATGTATAAAACCCTGTTCATATTAAGAAAATGAAATCTTGCATTAACTATTATGCATTTTTTTGATACATTATAAATATCAGTGCAAATAAAGCAAGCACTTGTTTTAAGTCTGTAAATTTAAAAGTTCCATATATTATATTATTCATTTATTTATATTTTCAGTAATTGTGTTCAAGGATTAGCAAAAACAAAATCTCTTTGTTCAATAATCTGTAATAATGCATTAAGAATATATAAATACTGAATAATGTTGTTTAAATCGACATTTCTTTAGTAAAACAGTAACATTACACATCTAAAATATTATTTTAGATGAGCTTTAGTCTAAACACACATAATCGATAATTGACGATCGTATCAATTAAAATATTGATCAGTTAGTTCATAGCTAATTAAAAGCACAAAGTTCTATGCCTAATTGAAATAATTAAAAAATGAAATATTTTCCATTTGTTTTATTGGTTATGTATAAATAGACTTGAGTTCGTATTAAATATGAAAATAATACTGCATTTATAGAGAGACATTTGTTACCAGGAATTAAGACATAAGATTCTCAATGGAACAATAAATTCTATCAGACTGATATTAGTTTTGCAATATAGAATTTGTGTTATTTACAATATATAGCAAGAGACTGCATTTTAAGTTCATTTTGATTGATATTCAAATAATACAAGATTATTTTGTGTATAGTATTAATTAAACTATATTTTTCACGCATATTTCATATAAAGATTTTAATATAAATGTTGCGTTTTTTTAAGTGATATAATTTGTATTTGTATGAATGATAATATACATTTTCCTTTTTTTAATACTCATGTCCGTGTAATGTTGAACAAAAATGTGATGCGGCGCAATTGTCATATAATGAAATAAAAATATGACGAGTGTAAATAAAAAGTGTTACAATAATGAAAGTGCAATTTAGAACGCCTCTTAAATATTGCTACTGCTTAATATTAATAATGCTATGTTGGACCAATATAAGGCGTTTTAAACGAAAAACAAAGATTAAAGGACGACTGATTGGAGATAAGGTAGAACAACTGCCAATAAAAATAAAATTGAATTCATTGTATTGCTAATCAGAAATTATAAAATATGAAAAAAAATTTTAAAATGTTAATAAAAAATATTATAATTAAATAGCAATTATTCATTAAGCAGGGTTTACACATTTTTTAAACTAATTGAATAAATAATATTACTTATTAAAACTGGTTTTTAAAATTAGATGCTAGTACTAACATTATTAAATCATATGCAAAGCATAAAAATAAATAAATGATGTTAGTAATAAATTTTTTATTTATACTTTAAAAATCCAGTCACGTTCGCAAAATATAATCTAAAAAATGTTAATATTTGTTTAATATTATTTTAAATTAAATGTTTATTTGTTCTTTTTAAATATCAAATATGAAATTGAAAATATTTATTTTCAATGATATAAAATTAGTTAAAATTTGATATAATATTTGTATAATAGATATATTGCCTTAAAATGAATGTAAATGATTTTCCATGAATATTAATTATTATAATTTATGCATTGTCAAATAAAACATAATATTGTGAAACTATTGTAGCACTTTTTTTATGAATTTTTAAGTAACAAAAAAATAAAATAAAATATACAGGATATTTTATATATTTATTTTAATACATATTTTAAATATTTTAATTCATGACATAACCATATCATTGTACTCAAAACAATAAGACTGCCAGATTGATGAGATGCAGCTATTGGTAAAGGTACATGATGCAACAATGTTAAAATACCTAATAGTACTTGTAAATAGCCAGCACACAGAACCGCTATTGCAGCTTTTTTTGCATTACCCGGAAGTTTATATTTACGAGATGCAATTGCAATATAAGTTATTAATGATAAAGTTGTAATACCCTATAAAAAATAAGTTTAGTTTATAATATTATATTTTAATTTGTAATATCATAATTTGATTCAATTTGTTTTTTCTTAAAACATACCAGAATTCGATGATCGAATTGTATTGTAGTTGGATTTTCAGTAAAATTTTTCCATATAGGTGATATCGCAAATATATCATCTGGTATCCATTTATTTGCCATTTTTGGAAATGTATTATAAATAAGACCTGCATCCATTCCTGCAACGAAAGCTCCGGACAAAGCAGTAAAGAAGACTAGTCCTTTCGTTGAATGAACCAATATTCTAAATTTCTTCAGTTTTGATTTCAGATCACTAATATTAACATTTGAATTATTAAGAATTAATTTTTGAGCAGGAACCAAGTAATTTAAAGCATTATACAAAAATCCTGTATATAATAGAAATGCTATTCCCAAATGCGCAGCCAAACGATACTGTGAGACGCGAGGTACGTCTGAAGGTTCCACGAAACGATCTTCTAAACCCGATTTAACCATGTACCAACCCATGAGTCCTTGTAAGCCAATTAATGAACCCAAAATGGCTATTCTGATTTTCATGCTTGGTTTTAGCATACCTTTTACCCAAAAATAAGTAGCTGGAACTATGAAAACAGCACCTATCAAACGTCCCCACATTCTGTGCAAATATTCCATCCACCAAATACGTTTAAATTCTTCCAATGTCATATTTTGATTATTGCTATAAAAAAAAATTAATATGAAAAATAAATTTGATAAATAATACTATTATTTTATACTCTTACATTTTATATTCAGGAAATTGTTTATAACGTTCAAATTCTGCATGCCATTGATTTTCAGTAATTGGCATTTTTTCTCCAAGTAATTTCCAAGTAACCATGGATAAACCAGATTCTGTAAGTCTTGTTACACCTCCTAAATTCATAGGTAAGATACAAATAATAGTTCTTTTTCAATTTCTTTATTTATGTTATATTTTATAATAGAAGTTTATTATATATATATATATATATATTAACATTTTATAAGCATATGTATTAATTATAATAATGAATATTGGTTTAAAATATTCTTTAATTATTATGATAAATTTATTTTCCATAAGTTTTATCTACAACTGCTTTTATGACAGTACAAGCGCAATAATAAAAAAACCAATAAAAAACTGTACCTAAAATAACAGCTACAAAAATCATGCCACTACAACTTAATAACCATTTGCCCAAAACTTTATCTGATTTCTGACTTGATTTTGATGCAAATCCTTTTGCAATGATATTACATCCTTTAAATAAATCCTGAAATTAAATTATTACATAAAATTATTTAAAATTATATTATTACTTTGTATATTAAATATATAGCCATATATATTTATTACTAATATACAATACTTTATGCAAAATGGAATTCCTTTTCATTAATGTAAGAGTTGTATTTGTAATTACTGATTTTGATGTATATGTATATAAATTTTTTTTAATTGGAAGAAACTTTATTATGTTGCTTCTTATTATTGTTGAAGTACAATATCTTGTTAAACTCAACATGCTAAAAAAGATTAAAATTTTGATAATAAATAAAAAACAATGACTTAAGTATATATATAAATATATACTTACATTGTAATGTTATATATCTTTCCTTAAAATGATAATTCTTTTTTACAACTCTTTATTAATTAATATAATAATAATATATATATATATATTATTTTTACATTTTCGTATTTAACATTTTAATATATAATATATATTTAAATAAATATTGTTAGTTATAAAAATAAAAAAAATTTGTCAATTTTTAAGTAGCATATTAATAATTACGAAAAATTTATTTTGTAAAACGTAAATATCAATGAAGTTATTGTTATGATAATAATAACAATAAAAGTTCAAAAAATTCTGATATACCGCTTTATTATAAATCGTAAGAATAGCAACGGCTTTCAAGATAACTGTCAAAGAATTACGTTATAAATTATACAATTCAAATAGCATGTTCTTTCTAACCTTGTGTAAAATAATGGTTAGTACGTAAAACATCATACATTTTCAAATTTTATACATCAATTTATATTTGATATACTGCTAATAATTTTTCGTTATATTCATAAAACATTTGATAAGATTATTTTATTTCGATAAGATAACAGTATTATAATATCAAATGGTACAAATCGAGTGACATTCGTGTCACAAACACATATATTGGTAAATATATTGATTTTAAATTTTATTTTTAATTATTATCATATTGATTTAAATGTTACACGAATTTTTTTAATTTATATAAAATTAAATAATATTTTTTTTGTTTTAGTATATTATATATTAATAAAAAACAAACATCAATATGGCCCAAAGAAGTGGTGTAATTAAATTAGCTAAACTACGAGAATTAATGAAAGCTGTTCAAATAGGTGGACTTAAAGAGAAAGGTATTCAAGCTTTAATTGTAAGTTCAGATGATGCTCATCAATCAGAATATTTAAGAGAGCATGATAAAAGAATTTGTTTCATAAGTGGTTTCACTGGTTCTTTTGGTACTGCAATTATTACACAAAACAAAGCTCTACTTTGGACTGATGGAAGATACTATATGCAAGCTTTAGCTGAATTTGATCCGTCAGAGGAATGGACTTTAATGAAAGAAGGTTTATTGGACACTCCAACTAGAGCTGCTTGGTTGACTTGTAATTTACCTCCTAAATCTACTGTTGGTGCAGATTCTAATTTAATAAGTTACACAGAATGGGTAGTTTTACATACTAGTTTAAGTGCTGCTGGTCATTGTTTGATGCCTCTTGAGGAGAATCTTATTGATAAAGTTTGGGGTGATGAACAACCTGCTCCTACAGCTAATATTATTGTACCTCAATCATTACAATTTTCTGGGTGTATAGCAGGGAAAAAAGTGAAATTATGTAGGGAAGTAATGAACAAAAATAAAGTAAAAGCACTTGTAATCACAGCTCTAGATGAAGTAGCATACATTTTAAATTTAAGAGGGTCTGATATACCTTATAATCCTATCTTCTTTGCATATATCATTCTTACATTAGATGATTTACACTTATTCATTGATAAAAGTAAGCTTACTAAAGAAGCTCAGCAACAATTGATTATTGAAGAAGTAAATTTAATTTATCATCCATATGAAGATATACATAATTGTTTAAAGAAAATTGCGAATTCGTGCATAAATGATGATAAAATATGGCTAAGTAATAGTTCTAGTTATGCTTTACATGCTGATTGTGGAGAAGCAAAGAAACATATAAAAATTACTCCAATAAGCGTCATGAAGGCAGTAAAAAATAATACTGAAATAGCGGGAATGAAAGCGGCACATATACGAGATTCAGTTGCACTTGTAAAATATTTCGCTTGGTTAGAAGATCAAATTAAAAATAAAAAGAATACTGTCACAGAAATATCTGGAGCAACTCAACTTGAAAAATTTAGACAGTAAGAAAATTTGTATGTAATATAAAATTTAGATATTAATAGAAATGTTAATTATAATATTTATTATTCAAAAGGGAACAAGAATACTTTATTGGACTCAGCTTTCCTACAATATCTTCTGTTGGACCACATGCAGCAATAATTCATTATCTACCAACATTGAAAACAGATGTACCAATTACAGATAAAGAAATTTATCTTTGTGATTCTGGAGCACAATATAAAGATGGTACCACAGATGTTACAAGAACATTACACTTTGGTAATCCAACAAATTTTGAGCGCGAATGTTTCACGAGAGTATTTAAGGGACAATGTCGTCTTTCGTCGACAATTTTTCCTTTAATGATACAAGGAAATTATCTTGATACGCTTGCTCGGGAAAATTTATGGAATGTTGGGTAAATGTATTTATTTTGCTTATAAAATGGAAAATACTATTTATTTATATTTAAATATACAATTACAGTCTCAATTATCTTCATGGTACAGGACATGGAATAGGTTCATATCTAAATGTTCATGAAGGACCAATCAGTATTTCTTGGAGACCATATCCTGATGATCCAGGTTTACAACCTGGCATGTTTCTTTCAAATGGTATAATGTAAAAAAAATTTTTTTCATTATATATTAAGTTTATATATATATATTAATATACTAATAAAATCATTAGAACCAGGATATTATGAAGATGAAAAATTTGGCATTAGATTGGAAAATATAGAATTGATAGTAAAGGCAAACACACATTATAATCATAAGAATCGTGGCTTTCTTACTTTTGAAACAGTTACATTAGTGCCTATTCAAACTAAACTACTTGATGTTTCCTTATTAACGGATGTTGAGGTATAGATTCGATTTATTCTTCTTATTAATTGCTTTAAAATAATTGATTATTTAATTTCTTTTCAGATTCAATATTTGAATAATTATCATGCAAAATGTTTGAATACTATAAAACCTCTATTGCAAGGACCAGAAAATATTCAAGCTCTTGAATGGTTAGAAAGAGAAACGCGACCTCTCACAAAATAATTGCTAATTCAAGAATAAATTCCATAAATTACATTTCTTATCATTTACAATTACAATACACAATAAATTTTGTATGATTATTTTGATCATAACTAATCCCATTTTCTTTAATAATAATTTTAAAATCTTTTATTTTTTTAAATTATTTGCTTTGTGTTATAAAAATCAATAAAAAATTTTATGAATAATCACCAAAACAACCAAGGAGGTTGATGTAATTTATCTAAAGAAGTATAAGTTAAATTCACTGGGATATTGATTAAGGCAAATGGTTGATTCAAACGTTTTAAAGTCTGTCGGATCATTTTGCCGTTCTTACCGAGCAAAAATCCAGCGGGAATGTTTACTGTCTTTGATGACGGAATAGTATCATCGCGTATCATCTCTATGTAATAATAATCAGCCCATAAAGAATTAGTTATTGATTCTTCCATAGAAGATGAATGATAATCTGCTATGATTACAGCCTTTGCTCCAGCTTCTTCTGCCATTATGCTTTTAGCAAAGAAACTACAATCTCCTCTCTCAACTAACGCAATTCTACCTTTTAATTCTTTTGCATTTCTTACTATTTGACAGCCATGAGGAGGATCAGTTGGAACTAAAGGAATTTTTTCTTCTAGAAAACTTGCATTCTAAAAATATAAACAATAAATCAAATTAAAATTAAATTTTTATTTATAATAATTATACTATTATCATATACGTACGAATGGTGCTCCAAAATCTTTCGCGGGCCTTAACTTATATGTATACTCCAATTCCGGGGGATATATAATTTCAAAAAATACATCTGAACCAATACTTGTATCGATATAAGAACCTATCGATTTATATGTAAAAGAATGTCCTAATAAATATTTAGTCATAAATAATTATTTAATAATAAGTTTATTTATAACTATATACTAAATTACTAACCTCCACCAATGCCACCAGATATTCCAATATTGAGGAATATAAGAATGAAGCAAGAACCAAGAAATCTTATTTCTTGTATTTGCATGATGCATTCACATTGTTATTAATAACATAACAAACATTTTAAAAAACTTAACCTATCTAACATAACCAACAAGCTGTTTTCATTCGTGAATGTGATAATACGCAATCATCTAATCCAATATATATATGTGTGTACACAACTGATGTAATAAAAAACACGTTACTAAATTCCATTGGTTAAAATATAAAATATTTTTATAAATATTGAATACTTAAAAATTTATATAAAAAATAAATTTTTTTATTTTTTTTTAAATTTATATTCTTTTTTGTTAAGGATTATAATTATTTTATTTTGTTATCCTTATAATTAGTTATGCATATAATTACTCTTGGTAATTTTTAATATCATTTTTTATAACGAATAAAAAAAAATATAAATTAAACTACAATAGAATAGAAATGCAATATATCATGCATAAAAATGTTTTTATCTTTTCTAATGTTTAATTAGTTGTGCACCTTTAAAAAATATTCAAACTTATTGCGCATTATTACTGTAAATAAAATAAATTCGTAATTGGTAATTGAAATCATTTTTTGGGAAATATCAAAATTTCCTAATTGTCACAATGTGAAAAAGATGACGAGTTATACATCAATGTATAAAACAAGAAGAACAATTAATAGATAAAGATAAAGTAAGAATTGATTATTAATGCCATCTTACAGAAAAATGCTACGTAAATTTTTTCAAAAACATGTTAATAAATAAGAATTGATCATCAACGTCATCTATAAGTACTCTTGGAGAAAAATAATTCTTTGAAGAGTTCTTTGCACTTAAGAGATGGCATTAAAGATCAATTCTTATTCTAATTCTTATTTTTTGTCCTTTTTTAATATATTTCATTTGTGGCAATCTGAAGATAATATTTATTTCAATAGTTTTATTCTATTTTTATATTTTTTGTATTATTTACTTTATCTATATTTGCACTGTGAAAAATTATGTGATCAAGAAATAATTTTAAAATTTAAATAACTGTATCATCTTCTTCCCTAACATATTGATTAAAAATCTTAAGAAAATTTATTTTATTCAATTTTTTTATATTGCAAATATATAGAACTTATAGTTACTTTTATATTTTATATAAATTTTATATAAAATTTTATAGATATATTTTTTTCTTAAAAATATATCCTGTATATTTAATAAAATAATTATATTTAAATGTAATGTATATTTATTTTATATATTTTTATAATTCCTGGATTTTTCAATTTTAGATATTAAAAATGTAAGCATATAAGAAAATAAATAAAAGATAAATAAAAAAATAAATTTGGAAAAATTTTTATTGCTTAAAATTTCAACATTATATTAGGAAAATATAATAAGCGAGAAGACACGCGAAATTTTATCAGAAATTTTAAGTACAACAATTTTTTGCTAATTTTTCTATTTTGTATCAGGAAAACATAAAATATAAAAATTGATCCTTATAATAATATATATAATATATAATATAATATATATAAGTCGTTCGAGAAATTTTTCCAAGAATTTGAATAGTTCTTAGAAATGATGTCAAATTTCTGGAATTTTCGAAATTTCTGAACGAACGAAATTTTTGGCCGAAAATTCGATTTTGGATTAGGAGAATATAAGTTGATAGGAGGTCGAAATTTTTTTTTAAAATTTCGCCATTTCTTGGAAATGACGTCAAATTCCTGGAATTTTTGAAATTCTTAGACGAACAAAATTTTAGTTAAAATTTCCACTTTGTATTAGGAGAACATAAATTGATAAGAGGTTGTTCGAGAAATTTTTCCAAGAATTTTGTCATTTCTTGGAAATGACGTCAAATTGTTGGAAATGATGTCAAATTCCTGAAATAAAAGTATAGGAATGAAATTTTGGCTAATTTTTTGATTTTGTATTAGAATATTATATTATAAGGAAGATGTGATAAATTTTTCTTCAAAAATTTTAAATTCAACAATTTTGGGCGAAATTTTGTCAAAAGAGAAAAAAAAGTGTTTGTCAAAAAAAGAATTTTTATAAAATTTTAAAATATTTATCACTTATAGTTAATTACTTACTTATTGCAGTTGTTATTTTTTTTAAAGTTTTGTATCGTTTTTTAAATAATTTTTTTAATTCCTAAAATATTCGTTTTTTATACTTACCTGCGGAATACTTACCAATTATATACTTACTGTTGCAGCTATTATTATTTTTAAAATTTGAATCATTTTTTTCAATAATTTCTTTATTTCTAGAAATATCTATATTTTACATACTTATCTCTTTTCTGGATTGAGTAGAATATTTGATTGAATTTATGATTATATTAAAAGAATATAATATAAGAAGTATTTTTATATATAGTACTTATACGTGATACTGAGTTTTTTTGAAATTTTTGTACTTTTTTTTTAAATTTAAATCTTGCATGCTTGTCTCTTTGTGTTATCATATTATGTTATCAAAAATATCATTTTTTATTATTTTCTTAATCTTCTTGGTAAACAACATAGCTGAACTTATTGGTGTGACAGAGTAAGTAGTATAAGTCAATCATTAATCGGAAAAGTAGTCAGATCAATTATTGGCCAAAATGGTATATGGCATATAAAATGTACAAGATAAAGATATATATAAAATATATATATATATATGTATATATAAGAATTTAAAGTATATTAAGTGAATACAACATATAGAAACATAAAAATGTACATAAAATATATATATATAAAAATATAAAATATATATATTGGTCAAACTATACATTCATGTTGAATGTATAAAAATACAAATGATATACATAATATTAAGATTTTTTCTGCTGCTCGGGTAATAGTAGATTTTTATGTTGAAATATATTCACGAATAAAATTTCAGAATGTTTTTTATGCTCTCTATATAAAACATGAGTTTGATTTGTAATGAATAATTCTATACACGCATCTATTATTATCGAAACATTTAAAATACATCCTAATATAATATTAATATATATTTAGATATTGAATGTAATTCTTAAATTCGGCGCTCTAAATTATAGAGGGCACATCAAAACCACTATTTGTACGATCGGTAATTCAGAACGTGAAACCTAAACTGTCATAAGAAAGGAGTCTATTTTGTATCTTATCTTTGATTTTTCTATCTATTGGCAACTTTTTAGTAGAATATTAAAAATAATTTTTTGAAGACAAACATATTTTTTCGAAATTTTGGAATAAAATTGTAAACGTAATGCAATTTTCAGAGGATCGAAGCAATTATTTCAACAGTCGATAAGATGTAAGTTTCAAAAGCAGAAGGAAACGAAAATTTGCGCATGCGCAATACTTCATTGCATTTCATGAATGGATGAACAGAGTGAATGAATAGACGTCAGCTGAATAGGGTTCGGTATACACATATACTTACTTACATACGTACGCGCGCATGGAAATTGAAATTGTAAAAACTCGAACTGCAAAAATGTATTGGGTATAAAAAAAATCATTTTCCAATCGTATATTTCATGTAATTATTTTATTAAAAATTGTATATAAGATACATATTATCATAAAATGTAATAAAACAAGTACAAAATGCATAAGGCGATTAAAATTTAATAAATGAACATAACACATTTTATCCTTAAATATTTTGAAAATTTATATTCCTCCATGTTCTCGAAATTACAGATATCGTAGATAATCTAAATCTGTATCTTGAAATCGATTTCGATTTTTTCCCAAGATGCACTTATGACGTAAATGGTAGAAAGTTGAGTGGTAATCGCCTCATTTTTTGCTTTTTCATTGTGCAGTGGGCTTGGAGCAGCAAGTTACGCGCGTACGTTTCCCGCCTACGAATCGCAATTCCGTTCCAATAGGAGCATTGCGGAGTTATAAAATATTTGAACGAAACGTAAAGCGTTCACATTTGTATGTATCCGGCGCTATGCACTTTTCTCGACTATTTATTAGATCGTTGAAATCGTAACATCCGGGAAGATCGAGTCGATGACTGGCAGTCTCGATTATTCCCCAATACGCGGTTCAAATGCCTTCGGTTCCTTGTCCTGCACAAATAAACGAAAATTAATCTCGATAAATTGTCGATCTTATTTCCATTCCGTAACTCATCATCGTCGATGATGCAAAGAGGAGCAGGTGTTGTCTCATCGAGTCAGTTCCAAAAATCGATCCACGGGCACGGAGGAATCCCGTTGACGTTAATGCACTTACGAGCCTACAAAAGAGGGAAAGAAACGAGGCGACGAAAGCGTAATCATCCTTCTTCCACCGATCGATGCCCGTTCTAATCTCATTATCATCCGTCCGCTTCGCGGACGGGATCGTGGAAAAAGAAGAAGAGGAAGAAGAAGAAGAAGAAAAAGAAGAAGAAGAGGAAAAAAAGAATATCAAATCGTTGCAACGGCGCATAAAGTGATCGGCGCGGTAAAAATAACGAGCGGCGATCAACGTAATTCCTAAAATATCTACGAACGTACGAGCGGACTATTTTTGTATCCCCTTTGCAACCCCCTACGTGGTGGTGGTGGTGGTGGTGGTGGAAAACGCGAGTATACCTCGCAACGTGCATACGATACCCCTTGACTCGCCCCTCCGGGATTACGTCGGCGTCAGAGCCACCCTTCCTGTTGGGGGGGGAAGGAGAGGGTCGGCAGGACGCTCTTCCCGGACTCGAGCGGTCAAGGGCAGTGGCGTCGCGTGACGTCATACGGCGCTGCAGTGACGCAATCAGTCGCCAGGGGCAACCCGTCGGCTGACGGTCGCCAGGCAACCCCGTGTTGCCCCTCTGGCCCCGGCCTCTACCCCCTGCCGTCGCCGTTCCTTCCATCCACCTCTCTCTCCACGCCAGCGCTCTGTCCTCCCCGCACGTGCCGTTCCTCAATGAATCCCCCTCGCTCTCTCTCGCCACCTTTTTGCCCTTCCCCACCACGTCGCATACGCTGCCTCCACCGCCACCATCTCTACCTTGGTTTTACGTTGACGTGACCCTAACCCCCAGCGAGGACTTCTCCGGATGCTGCTCCGTACGCGCCGCGACCCGATCCAAGGATTCTTTCCTCGCTTTATTCTCGCTCGTCTTTTCCACCATTTACTCTTACTCTCACTCTTACTCGCCCATCTATGCATGCATGTTTGTGTACTTGTACCTATATATGTATATGTATATGTCAGACGAATGAGAAACGTACGCAATCGATAAAAGTGGAATAGAATAGTTGGAGGAGGGAATTTTTATTAACGGGGAGGAATGCAAGGTTGGAAATTGTTGGCTCAAGAGTTTGGTGTGTCGTGTTTTATCGCGCGATCGATTCGTCGAATAATAAACACTGATAATTAAACGTTACCGATAAGATCGGTTTTGTTACGTGAAACCTAGCCCCTAATTTCTGTCACGGCCCACCTAGCATCACCCCTGGCTTCACCCCTCGTGGCCGGCTTACCGAATTGCGTCACACCGTTACTGGAGACGCGAAATTCGAGTCCTCGTTATATACGCTGCTCTCGCATCGATCTCGGTTGGACAACGTTAGAGTGGCGAGAGTCATAAGTCAAAGGTAAGCGAAACTGCTGATCTGGTGGCGAAGAATGGAACGGATGGCAATAACGAAATTTTTTCCCGCCCTTTCTCGTATCTTCCTAATATCCTATATATTACATATTATATCATACATAAAATTTCGATTTTCTATCTCTTAATTAATCTCTTTTCCGAATCGAATTCTTATTCTTACTTCTTTGAAACGACATATACGTTACACTCGCATTTATCAGAAATAATTATCACACTTATTACACGGTTGTAAAAAGTTTAAAAACTTCGATTCTATGTATCAAATACGATTCATAATATCCGCAAAAACTATAGATCACTGCGACAACGATACGAGTACTCGTTGAGCTGTTATTATCCGAGGGAAGAAAAGAGAAAAATAAGGAAATTGTACAAATTGCTAAAAGATACATAACTAAGGGAAAGGTGGAGCGGCGAAGGCAAGAAAATATCTCGCGTTCCAGCATCGACGATCGTCAATCGTCCGGAATCTATTGATTAGAAACTGGTAACTACGCGTCCTCGAGCATTCGTCCGAGGAGTTTAAGAGCGATCTCCGCATATACTCGCAGTCGAACACCTACGTGTATGGAGCGTCTATGGAGGCGAGCCGAAGCACGAGCGAAGCAGCAACAGGTTTAATCGCGTCGGGGTGTGGCTGAGGCTGGCTGGCCGGCTCCGCTCATTCGGCTGCTCTCCGTTTGATGCTGGTTTATAAGATCGATGCGACACGCAGGCCGGGTGTATCGTTATGCGGCGCGAATGAAAGCGGAATGCTCGTTTTGCCGCGTCGATACGCGCCGCTCTTCGCCTCCGACCCGAGATAGAACATCGGCTTGGAAATATTAGGAAAAAAAAAAATAAATAAATAAATAAATAAAAAGAGGAAGAAGATAAACACGGCGAAGATTCCTCGATGATCATTTCTCGACGTTCTGCCGATTGAAGCGAGGAAAATCAACGTTTCCTTCATATCTCTTCCTCTATCTTCCTTATATCCCTATACCTCGTATCTATTTCTTCTAGCGAAGAATCTGATCTGAGAATAAAAGAGAAATTAGAGAGAGAGAAAAAAGATCGAACGAGAGATAAAAAAAAAAACAATATGACGTATCTGATCACTCGCGGTGGTTAAATGTCGGAAGTCGGAAGGTACCGCGGCGACGAATGCAACGGGGATGAATGCGCGCGCATGATCGGAAGTCGCGTCGGTGCAGCGTCGCGGCGGGGAATCAAATTTCAGCAACACCTACGATCAACCGCGAGGAACGAGGAGTGGATGTTACCTGACTCGTCCCATCGATTCGATCGTCCCAAGAGCGGCCGGTCGCGCGACCCAACGCGCATTTTTCTTCTTCGAGGGCCCGGCCCGTCGTAGCTTGCATATCCACGGAGGAACTATATTTTACGACATTTTTTTGCTCGGCTGCACGCGCGCCAGCGTATACGCGATCCTTATGTGTCGTGCGAGGAGCGCGTCGTCGTGCTTGTCAGTCGTTAGTGGGAGGGATGCCTGTAACGGAGAGGGAACGGAGAAGGAGAAGAAGTGGTTTAGGAGCCGAGGAGCTAAACGGAGAGATGAGACGAATGGGGGAGAAGGAGAAAGAGAGGGAGAGAGAGGGAGAGAGAGGGAGAGAGAGAGAGAGAGATGTACTCGGTCCGGAGCGCGAGTGAGATGGAAGGATCGAAAGAGAAAGCGGGAAACGGCGGATGGCGACGAGGACGGAGAATCGAGAGAAAGAGAGTAAAAGAAAGGAGCGAAACGGAGACAGGGGACGAAGAGAAGGAGAAAGGGACGGAGACAGTGGCGCGGGACGAGGTGAAAGAAGGATGGACGAGGAGTTGAGAAAAAGAAGCATAGGGAAGAGGAAGAGTAGAGAGGAGAGGAAGATGGAGAAGATGGCGGGAAAAGGAGAGAAGGTATCACGAAGTGCAGAGGAGGCCTCATCTCGATCTTGGTCCTATTTATAGACGTGCTCTCACAGCCTCACTCCTGCCCACTTCTTGCACTGTCTCTCCTATATAGGTGTGCATATACACCTATGTAGTGGCCATTGCACGTTCTCCACACGCGAGAGGCAGCGAGCCGGCCAAAACTGTTCGTCCGAGCGCGAAGAATCGATGACGTGGACCCTCTCTCGTGTCGAGCGTCGAGACGCTGGCTGTGTTGCCTCCGTGGCCCCGTCCACAGACCTATATATCCAAGTTTCGAGGGAGCCGTTTTCCGTTAATTAGCCGATTACGGAAACGACCGAAACGTTTCGTCGTGACCGGTAGCACGGTCGGACCGGCGTGTCGTTTTTTCTCGCCTCTCCTCCGAATCATATGGATGACCATCTTTGGAAGAGGCAACGTCGCTCCAAGCTACGAACGAGATAACAATTTTTTATTCCGACGTTTTAGCGTCCTATACGTCCCGTGCCGAGACCGTTTCTTCTTTTTTCCCTCCCTCCTTCGGGAAACTTTTTTTCTCTCCAGAGAAGATTCACGCGACGCGATGCGCAACACACGAAAACTACGTACCGAATAATACGTTTCACGTTTCACGAATTCGCGCACCGTATATGCGAGCAAAGGTGCAAACACCGTTCCTTCTTTACACCGTTCCTCGTTCGAAGGAACGTAATTTCAGGGGCGATCGAACGAGCCTAAATTGGTTTCGATCAATGGCCGACCGATAAAGAGAGCCCCGGCGGCGATAGAGAGAGAGAGAGAGAGAGAGAGAGAGAGAGAGAGAGACGACTATGGAGTTTGTCGGAGAAAGAGGAAACATTGGCACGCGCGGCCATTGCTAATTGCCGGTTGTTCGCGATTCGTATCGGGGCAAGGGAAAAATCGAGATAAGCGTAGCCGGAAAGTCTGATCGGCTCGCAGTTTAGGCGCCAACCGCGTGTTTACGGTGAAAGGTTGGGACGGGAAACGTACGGGTACAAGAGCGAGCGGTTGCATCGAGAAACGACTAATCTCGTGCAACGGACCGGTCCTTATTAATCTCTATAGGTAGGCTGGCCTTTCGAACACGCGCGCAGCACACCTCGAGGTGGAACAATAGTTGGGTCGCGTAGGATGCGGTTCGCTTGTATCGACATCCTTGATCGTCAATGCCCCTATTCGGTAATTGTCGATGATCGATAAAGATGTCTGCGCGATCGATGAATGTGGCTGACGCTAACGCGTAAAAGGGAAGGAAAATAATGGGCGAAAATAACGACACTCCGAGAAATCGTTCAACGTGACAAACGACACTATTGCGCGCCATTATGCTCATGAAACATATTATAAATACGCGTTTCGAACGATTTATAGCTTATATACCTTTCACAGATCGCGAACACCGATAACACTCGAAATAAACTGTATCGAAAGCCAGGAGAGTGCATCGAAAACGAAACGTGCTTTCAGCTTTAACGCGCTCTCGCTCTCTCTCTCTTCGTTCGAGTTAAAGGCGATAAAACGATGAAGCGCGAAACTTTGGATCGCGGTTACGAAGGGGTTACGAGTTATTGTTCGAGGCAGGGTTGGAGGAGGACGAGGTAGAGGAAGAAGAACTAGACAACCCAGTGTGTTGCTGTTCAATGTTAACTTTGTATTTTTGTTAATAATCGTCGTAGGGAACCGGCCAGATTAAACGGCAACGATGATTACAACACAAAATATACAGGTAGTCGAGAGATTCTTTTCTGTGAATTGCACGCGGAGCACCGTATTGTATAATAGTTACACATAATTTATCCAACTATGATGCAATTATCGTTCGTAAAAAAATTGTTCTCTCTATTATTATTCCTCCTTTCTCTTTATCTTCCTTTCTCTTTTATTAAATTCTTCTCTCTCTCTCTCTCTCTCTCTCTCTCTCTCTCTCTCTCTCTTTTTTGCACACGCACACATCGTACACGCATACTTATACACCGAGGCATAATCTCTCTTTCTCTTTGTCTCTCTCTCTCTCTCTCTCTCTCTCTCTCTCTTCCCTTTTTTCCCTTTCTCTCTGCTTTTTATTTCACGAGAACGCGCGTGCGCGCGCGTATACGCTCCTCTGCCTACATATTTTCCGATCTATCTAGAACAATAGCGGATAATATCGCACACGCGCCGGTGCAACCATCGTCGAGTAGATAGGTAGGTACAGAGCGCGTAATCCAGAACGCTTGGGATCCATAAGCTGTACGCAATTATCGCGCGTTTCATTAATTATAGTATTTTTTGTTATTATAATATAATTATAATATAATAATCATAATAAAAATAATCCTTTAATTTTAACAATATATATATATATATATATAATCTCCTCGTTTTATATATAAATATATATAACTATTATATATATCATTTTATATATATATATATATTATAGATACATATATATATAGGAGAGAGAGATTTTCATTTTGTTAATAAATAGAGCAACATATACATAATATTAATCGCGGCTAAACTCAATATTTTATACAGGTAAACGGTCGCGATTGAGAAGGGGGGCGGGGAGGGGCGACGAGGAGGAGGAGGAGGAGGAGGAGGAGGTGGAGGGAAAGTAGGGCGGCAAGATTAAAAGGAGGAAAGTGAAAGATTTGAGGGGGGTTTCTCTCTTTCTCTTCTGTTTTTCCGTCTGCCGTTCGTCTCACCACGATTAGACGTAACTTACACATGTGTACAATATGTATAACACGTTATATACATATTTACAAAGGAAAAACTCCCGGTTCAACAACGATATAATCGCTAACTAATTACATAGTTTACTCGTGGGGTTTACTGGCGGTTAAATGGGGGTTAATTCACGGGAATACGCGATGAGGGTTGGGACTTCTGAGAAGCGGGGGGAGGGGAGGGGGAGGAGGTGGGATGCCCTACGTGGTGGTGTGAGTTCTACGGCGGCGAGGGATACGTGGAGGAGTGGCAAGGGAAGGTGGGGTGGTGGCAAGGAGGACACGGTAAAAGTCCGAGATTTAGCGTGTCCGGAGCACGAAAGGTGGATGGTAGGAACGAGTGAACGAGTTTCAGAGGTAGAGGACGATAACAAATAACTCTAAGAAGCGATTATTTCGATTGTATGATTGAAAGACACAAGGTTCGAGGACGCAAAGTAGTATGTGTGTATATGTGTGTCTCCGTGTGTGTGTGTTGTGTGTATCGATCGTCCGTCGGTGTCGATCGCATCTTGCAACGAGTCAGGGTGGGTTACGCGGATAATAATTAACGACTCTCTCATCTATACGCGAGCGATATCGAACTACACTTTTCTCATCTTTTCGTGTCACGATTTATAAAAATAGAAGTTAGAAAATACATACAACGTCGACGTTTGTTCAAAACGCGTCTGGAATCGGATCGAAAAAATTGTACTCGGGTAAAAGAATGGAGAGACATCGACCGGTTTCGATCGATGAGAGAGTCAGTTGGAAAAATTCGTCGATGATACCCGCGATTCCCTCCCGTGATCGTCTCAAGAAGCGCGCTCGGGAATTTTTTTCTTTTCTTTTTTTTTTTTTCTTCTTTTTCTTCTCTTCTCTTTTCTTCTCACGCGCTCGTTTGCATGCGCCGTTTCGTTCTTTCTCGCTTCTCGCGCTCTCTCTCCTTCTCCTTCGGCGAATTCCTGCCCGATTCCCGGAAGCTGCGGGCGGTATCGATATTCTACCGTGATTCGTTCGAGAATATTTCGTGACACCGGGCGTATTTCGCGCGTGTATCTACGCGGCTTTCTCGGTTAACGTCGATTTTCGCATCTGCATCTCGTTCCCGATCGCAAACAGAGGCATAAAACGCGACCGCCGTAAATAACAATCTCCAACGCGTCGCCTCGCTTCGAATATCCTCTCCTCGCCTTCGTCCTCTGTCTCCCTTTCTCTCCCGTTCTTCCCGTTTACCGCTAAAAACATCACCGTTGTCGAGGACTGATACCGACCGTCTTCGTCGAGAAAACAACCTAACAGTACCTTACGCTACCTCGATAAAGCTAGAATTTTCGCCCGTGTTCGTTCCTCCAAGCTAAATGCAACTAGTCCATCTCTCTCTCTCTCTCTCTCTCTCTCGTGTAATGCTATTACCTTAGGCAAAATAGGAGGCGGGAGAGAAAGAAACGAGACGTAATAAGATGGAGAAGGAAAAAACGTGAGAGTAGAGGCGACGTATAATACCGCCCGATTTCGCGTTCGCCGGTCGATCGTTCCCTAACGGAAGAGAGGAGATCACACAAGAAAGATTCTCTGGAACGCGAGCAACCCTTCGTAGGGAACGACGACACCGTTGCACGGACGCGTCGTTTTCACACACATATATATATAGATATATATGTATATGATACGTGTTATCCCGGTTAAAAATTATATCCACAATTATTTACAAGGATTTTACGAAAATCCTTCGCGATTAGTGAACTTCTTACGTACTACTATCCGAGACTAATCTCGGTATCACGCGTCGTTACATATAATATATATATATATATATATATATATACCGTCGAAAATGCCGTCTCGATTTGACCGATTTGAGGCCAATCGTCAGAGGTGGTGGTGACGGTGATGGTTACTCGGCGATCGCTTGAGTGCCAGAGACGATCGATGACGGATCAGTCGGTGACGGCAGCCCGTGTGTCTTCCGCCTAAAGGTCTCCGTCGTTTCCTCGTCGCCCGGCAAGATGTGAAAGCAGCGTCGCGGTGCGAGTACCGACTGGTTTTCAAGGAATGAGCTGAGTGAAGATCGACGGTATCGGCGAAAGTATCCGCGAATCCTCGACGACGACGACGACGACGACGACGATTACTGGTTGCAAGGAGGCGAAGCGTGGCTCTGGGGGTGATTTCTGGCGGAGGCGTGGGTGGCCTCGCGCTTCAACCTCTGCTTCAAGTGGACTTTGGCGTGCCGCTTCTTCTCGTCGCTCCTCGCGAACTTTCGGCCGCATTGATCACAGCAGAACGGCTTCTCGCCTGTGTGCGTTCTCACGTGGGTGGTGAGATGGTCGCTCCTCGAGAACGAGCGCATGCAGATGCGACACTGGAACGGTTTCTGGCCGGTGTGGATACGGATGTGCCGGGTGAGCTCGTCGCTGCGGGAGAACCTGCGGTCGCAGCCGTCCACCGGGCAAGCGTACGGCCGCTCGTGCACCGGCGTTTTGCTCGGTCGATTCGGATACTTGCGCGGCTTCACCGGGACCAGCCTGAGCGGCAGAGGGCTCTGCTGGTAAACTTGCGACAGAATCTCGTGCCCCTTCGACGTGCTCGGATTGTACTCGGCCAGCTGGACGCCCGTCGTACCTGCCGAGGGTGGTGGTGGTTGTTGTTGTTGCTGCTGCTGCTGCTGTTGGCTCGGCTGGGGTTGCTGCTGCTGTTGTTGCTGCTGTTGAACGGCCGGCCCGTAACCGCTCGCCGCCCCTGTAGGCTCTTGCTTCAACGTAGCCTCTTGACGGTGGTGGTGGGGATGATGGTGGGACAGGAGATTCGGATCGTAAGGATCCTCGTGCGTGGTCAGCCACGCGGCCTGGGTCGTGGCCGGCGTGTCATGGTAACCTGGTGGCGGGGGTGGCTTCGACTCGACGGGCAGAAGTTCGACGGTCTCGCCACCGTACGGGGCCGAGTGAAGCGCCGAGTGGAGGAACGGTGGATTCGTCAAGGTCAAAGTAGGGGAGGTCAACGGACCCCAGAGCTCCTGGCTGGTCGGTTGTTGCTGCTGCTGCTGCTGTTGTTGGGGCGGTTGCTGTTGATTTTGAGCGTTGAGGGGCGAGGATTGGGTGCAGGTGGTCGTAAACACGCCGTGATAGGTCAACGTGGGCACGTTGCAGATGTTGACGCTCGAAGGGGGTGCCGAGGACACCGAGGAGGTGGAATGGGGCGAGTAGAGGATCACGCCGCCTTGCAACACGTTGCAACGATCCGCGTCGTCTTGGGACTGATGGTGACGCGGTGGACTAGCGGAGGGAGGGGCGCCAGGCGTCCCTTGATCCTGAGACTCTTGGTGATGATGGTGTCGATGATCCCTGCCCGCCGAGGTACCCGTTTCATCGTCCTCCGCGGTCGCCTCTTCCAGGGATAGGTCCTCGCCCGCCAGGCTGCCTACAAATCATCCATTAAATTCTCGATCAGTCACGAAAGGTGTGTGTGCGTGTGTGTGTGTTGGTATGCGTGCGTGCGCGAAGACAACAGGACAACAGGTCGCGCGCACGAGTCGGGACGTTGTTGGACGGTTGTTGGACGGTGGTGTACGCGTGCATCCCGCGACCCTAAGCACGCGAATCAACAGGAAGGAGCGCGCGATAGCGGGGATGACGTTATCTATCCGACGACGAGGCGAGAGCCTCTGCTCTCTATCTGCCGTCTACATCCTGTCGTCCCGTTACTTCCTTCCTTCGTGCGCGCACAATCGCGTACGTAGTAGCTTCCCACCGAAAATGAAATCGGCAGATTCCCAGTAGTGAGAAAAATCCGCGGTCATCCGGTTCCCGACTCGATTCAACGAGGATCGAAGATCGTCCGCCCGCGGTGCTGGACCATCTGTTTCGCGTGGAACGCGCGGACGTCGAATGGACGGACGTATCGACCGATCTCGATCCTTCCGTGGTAGATCCTCCACGGATGGATAAGTGGAGGGTGGAGGAGTGGAGAGAGGGAGGGAGGGAGGGAGGGACGATACGCGATACAAGAGGAGCGATGCAAAGGGGATGCTCGGTCCGCTCGAGAGTCGGCGAGAAAGTCGCGGAAAAGACGACTACCGGCGTGACGACGAGGGGTGGTAGTTGTATCGGTCCGGATGAACGAGGTGGGGGCTGTTGGAAGCATGAATGAACTGGCGAAGGGGTGGTGGGAGGCAGCGGAGGTGAAGGCGGAGGTGGAGGCGGTGGTGATGCAGGGGGGATGCGGAGGGAGGGGGGGAGGGAGGGAGAGGGTTTCTGAATGTCGGGGTCGCCGAGTATTGATCCGCGACAGGCGGGCAGGTTCGATATTAGCCGTTTTCGCGAGAGCCAACCGATATACGTCACACACCGGCACGTCGTGCACTTGGCCGCGACTCGAAACGGAAATTGGATGCAGGAAAGCCGCATTTTCGAGAGGGGTAGACGGGGCGCAGCCACGAGGGTAGCAGCAGCAGCAGGAGTTGGCAGATGTGCGGAAAGCGAAAGTTGGGACGTTCGTGAAACGTAGCAAGTGCAAGGCCGTTAGAGTTCGAACAGCACCAGATTCTACTACGCGCTTCGATGCGCGAGCGTAGTTTATTTTCACGTGTCTCGCGCGCCGTTTTTTCCCGAATTTTTCTTTTCTAATTTCTGATTCACGGTTTTTCGCTTCGATCTCGTCGATCGTGTGTACGCAAAAACAAAAATTATTTCCATCAATACGAGAGGAAGGTACGCTATTCGAAAATATTGGATAACATTCGAGTTAAGAAGGAAACAAGTTATCGTCGCTTATCGAATCGAAGAAGAGCGATTTGTAATTTTTTTTTTTTTTTTTTTTTTTTTTTTTGTTTTAAAGGACTGTTGATTGTAGGTACCTGAAATAGGAGGTGGCTCGACGAGCGCGGAGGGGCCGAAGAAGGACGGTAAATCGCTGCTGGTGGTAACCGGCGTGTTTAGGTCACCTGTTTTATCCTTATCGTTAGACTCCTGAAGATCGTCTCTGCACTCCCTGGAGCAGTCCTTCTCCTCGTTGACGGACTGCAAACGTCGTTTCCCGTCGGTGGTCGAGTCGGTGGAAGGCGAGGAAGCGTCGACGTGCCGGTGATGTTGGTGATCGTTGAGCCGTTGATGGTGGTGTTGATGATGCCGGCCATGATGATCCGTGGTGTCGGCACTGTTTTGATGCTGGGCTTGCAATGGCGCGCAAGGGGCAAGCGACAGGGTCGGTATCGTCTTGTTGCAACTCGTGGACGAGGAGGTGCAAGTAGTGGCGGCCGGTGTCGACGTGCCGCCAACGCCGCATACGATCGAATTCGAGGATGTCGCCGAGTTGTACGGTAGACACGCGTCGAAACTCAGTTGAACCGTTTGCAGGTTGAAGGTGGCGTGGGGATGATGATGATGATGATGATGATGGTGATGTCCAAGGGGTGGCGGTGAGAGCAAGAACGGGCTGGTGGCCGCGTGGGGTTGCGAGCCCACCACTTCCATGCCGTCCATCGTCATCCTCTGGAGTTGGTCGCCTCCCTGGCTGGCGGCGACAATCTCCTCGGTACCGCACTGCGTGTCCTCGCCTGCGGTTGTATCGTTCAACGCTATTATTATGGTTAAAATGTTGTCCTTCCTCGGTCGCCCCGACACAGTTAAGCCTCTTTCTCTCTCCCACCGGTATACAAGCTCTACCACGGGTTAGCCTTTAGGATCCGCCGTCCTTTCTTATCTTTCTATTTCTTATTTCTTATTTCTATTTTTATTATTATTATTATTATTTTTTTTTTTAGTATCGGTCTAAACAACAGCGTTATTTTATTATTATTATTATTATTATTATTATCCTTGGTTCGCGTTCTCCGTGCAAAACGAAAACACCGATCAGCGTTGAGACGGGTGGTGGGAAGACACCACAGTGGGATGCGAACTCCGTTCGAACACGAGAGTTGAAGAGAAACGTCAAGTCCGTTCGGATCGGTCGTATATCTGTCCTTCCTTCCCTCCTGTATAGCTCGAGTCACTGGGTTAGTAGTCAAGCGGACGTAGCACGCGCTCCCCCTTTTTTATCCGTCTCGCGGCACGCGCCGAGTCTCTCTTTCTCAGCGAGGTATACACACGAGGGAGCGGACGCCGGGCGGCAAAAACCGTGTCTCGATCGCTCGCCTCTCTGTCCTTCCTTTTCTTTCCCTCTCTCTTCCACCTCCGAGATCCCACTCTCTTTCTCGCGAGTGAGCGCGCACGCCTGCGATCCGTCGCCGCCGCGGCTGGATACTACACACCACCGCGCGCGCACAACCACCACCAACCACAAACCACTACCACCAACCACCACCCAGTTATACGCGCGGACTCTCGAAAAATCCAATATCACCGGATCGCGGCCGATCCTCCCGATCGCACCACGGATCAAACTTGGCCAAAGTTTTTTTTTCCCTCGAGCGCGCCCGCGCGCCACCCAACCGACGAGGACACGCGGCTATGCGGATCCGAGCCGGCGTCGAGGGATGAAACGCGGAGGTACCGGTGCCTCCTCTTCCAAATCGCGTCGATGATCACCCTCTTCCGCGCCGTTTTTCTTTTCTTTCTTTCTTTCTTTCTTTCTTTCTTTCTTTCGTTTCTTTTCTTTTCTTTCTTTCTTTTTTTCGCTCGAGAGACGTTCTCGAGATACCGGTTCTCCGAGCTCTCCGCGTTCGTAATTATATCAAAGACGCTGGCGTGCTTCTTTCACTCGCGGATCCTGGTGTGTACGCGACGATGATCTCGCGCGCGCGCGCGCGCGCGCGTGTCGTCGCGTAGGTGCAGGCGCGCGCGACCGCGCGCCTATTTGTCGTTCCGTGAGTCCTCCGTCCCTTCCTTTCTTCACCGCCTCCTCACTCGCTCTCTCTCTCTCTCTCTCTCGCCTCTTTCCGTCGTCTCTCTTTCTATCTCCTTCGTGTATAGTTTATCGTGCGCCTCGGTATAGAGAGATACCTCTCCGCGGTTTAGGTGTGCGTGTCGGAGGAAGCAGATCGCGCGCTCGTATTGCCGGAGGACGCGCGATGCGTGGGGGTCGCGCACGAACTGAGCCGAGCGACGGCGCGCCCCGTAGTTTTATGAATGGACCGCGGAGACTGTCCCATATTTGGAAGCGGCGAGTCGACTGCCAGCCAATCCCCGCTCTGCGGTCCCCTATCAACGCGCGGCTGTGTCCGTGCCGCGTATATAGCCGGCCGCGTGTGTGTGTACGTACACACGCGCCGCTACCCCCACCACGCGGCTTGCACGTCGTCACTGCGAGCCACTGCTCGCAAGCATCTTTGCCCCCACCACGCCGCCCTTCGCGCGCTCCTACCTTCCCCTAGCTCCCCTCCATCCACGCTCGCCGCTCTCCCCTCCCTAACACCTTCCCTCCCTCCCTCCCATCCGTCCCACACTGTCCCCTCCGCTCCGAGGTTCTCCAGTGACGTAGACCGGCGTGACGTAGACGAGGCGCGCGCGCTCATCTCCCTTCGCGATGAACAGCGTTTCGAAAGTGTGTTCGAGGGATTTAAAGGGGAGGAATCCCCGCGTTGGGAAAGAGGGAGAGGGGACGGAGCGAGTTTTGTAAACACGCGTTTCTCGAACCGTAATTAAATACAGTTGTTCGTCGTAATTTTGCTTCCTTCGTTCCCGTTTTCTTCATTCCCGTTTTATCAGCATTTTCTCAATTTCAACTCGTTTTGTAACGAACGTTCGTTACGAAGAAGAAACGCGGCTGTACGAATCTTTTGTGATCGAGGAAGGGAGAAAGAGTTTCTTGCGTCGTTTCTTTGTCGTCAAGTATGTACGTGTCGCGGTGCGGGAACGACGAATGCGGGACTATGTCCACCACCCTTCGTCGTTCTACTTGCCTGCGTAAGCTCGTGGTTGCTGACGCGAACGGCGCCGGCGTACCGACACCTCTCTCTCTCTCTCTCTCTCTCTCTCTCTCTCTCTCTCTCTCTCTCTCTCAGTGACAGACGTCGGTTTATCGTCGTTTCGAGAGCTTGCGGCTACTACCGGTGTGTGTCCCTTTCTCGCCAAACGTTTATCGATCGAATCGAGGGTCCGCTTAGGGATGAAGCTTTCCATTAGTTACTATCGCAACTTGCTTGCTATCCGTCGAGTTATTTCACCGCGACAGCATAATAAATTATTCAAATGCGTTAAAGTATGTTAGATTTCGTGCCACGAGTTGCCATTAATTTGCAGATAAATTACAACGTCGCGTAATCGTCTCGTAACCGGTGTATAGACGCGATGAAACGAGACCGCGTTATTTTTAATTCGATCTTATTTATCGATATTCGCGACAATAATACGTCAAACTCGAGCAACGCGTATCTGGCCAGAAATAGATCTCTCCAACGATTGTTGAACGATCGGAATTGGAGCGGAGCGATGGAAGCGGGTCGAAAACAGGCGCGCAACAGGTGAGGGAGAGATTACTCTCGATGCACGTGTCGAATCTGTTTGAAAGCGGTTTCGTTCGATCGCCCCGGCAAATAATCCGGGTGAACGGCGGTGGCGGCCCGGCCAAGTTCCGGCCCGGGTTCGACCACGGGCGAAGGAGCAATTTCCTGTGCGCCACCACCTGTAAGAGCGCGCGCGTGCCGCTCTGCCTATACGCGCGCGTGTACGTGCGTGCGTGTGCCCGGTTACGAGAGGCACACGCGCGTCTGCGCACGCGCAAACGATCTTTTTCTCGCGGGCGTCGCGCAACCACCTGATGCCCTATTTGGGGCCACGCACGGCCACGCGACCATTCGCCGTCTCTTTCTCTTTTCCCGCCTCCGTTCGTCCCTCTCTTCTTCTCTCCTTCTTCTCTCCTCCCCTCCACCTTTTCCTCCGTTTACTTTCCCCCCTTTCCTCCTCCTCCTCCTCTCCCCCAGCTTTTCCGACGTACGTTTACGCGCGCTCCTTTTTACTCTCCTTCCACGATTCGTCTCTCCGCTCTTTTCTTCTTCGCTTCTTCTTTAATCTCTCTTCCGTTCTCGCACAGTTGTCTCGCGCGAGATGGATAAAGTGCTCGAGGAAAACGGCTGTCGGTCGAACGACCGCGTTTACTAAACGCGGTTACTAAAAAAGGTTGCGTTGTTGCATTGTACCGATCCCTCGCCGTTAAAACACGCGCGAGGCAGGGGGAGGAAGGGAGGGGAGGAGGTTGGTATATAAGCGAGCCGTGTTTCTCGATTTGGCTATCACTTGCCGCACAAGATCGCCGCGTCAACTTCGTTCCCACTGCTGATTTTTCCATCTTTCTCGATTCATTTCTCTTCTCCGTCTCGCTTCTTTCGCACCATTCCCGCTTTTAATTCCCGCCTCGTCTTTTTCTTTTTTACGAGCACGGCACGCGCGCGTGGAAATTGTGACGCGCGTAAACGGAAGCGATTCGATACAACGGAAGAGCATTTATCGGGCATCGCGAGTTCACTCGCCGAGCTGTGCCACCGACATTCGAGATAAAATCTCGGTATTCGTAACCGGATAGACTCGAGAGGAGAGCCTATCCTGTCGTCCCTTCCACATTTTTCCTTCCCCCCATTTTTTTTCGACTCGAAATTTGTTGAAATTATTCACAAATTGCGGCGTTGTTCGACGAGATTTTATCGCGATCGGTGAAACGAGCATGCTGACATTATCGCGAGATACATTTTCTCGAAACGTATTCGCGTTCTGTATCGATGGTTGAGACAGTCGGTGAGACAGGTTGCACGATATTATAACGAGTCAGTGCCATATATAACTTTATCAAAACCCGCTCGGGCGCGTTTAACTCGCGTCGACCGTCGATTCGCCGACCGATCGCTACTGTGCGCGTTTTCCAATTCTCGTCCCAGCCCAGAAAGCCAAGTCTAGCTTATCTAACCGAAACGGATACTCGAGCCAAGGGAATCGTTTCGGGACGAGCGCGCGCTCGAGTTAGCTGCCAGAACACGGGATCCATCTCTCGATTCTCCCCCATTTTCCAACAACCAATTAACTCTCTGATTCTCAAACAGCTTGCTAAAAAGAAAAAAAAAAAATCATCCCTCCTTAACGAAGCGAAGAGAAAAATCCTTTCTCTTCACGAGAACAAGCTCGGCAAAATGTTTGGAGAAACACGAAACACACCCCCACAGAATCTCGGCGACTTCCTCTAGGACGGCTGCACGGCGTGGGCGGCGTGCATCGATCTCGGCGCTAAGCGGCGAAGCGGACGCGCGGAATCGTAATCTCTCCTCGCGGGGGGGAGGCGGTCGCGTGTGCGTGCAGCGTGCCGGTCGCCACGGCATTCTGGCACGAAAACAAAACGTTCTAAAATTACCGCGGGAAGGCGGTGGGCGCGCACTATTCGCGGCGCGACTCGACGCGGTTTTGCGCGGGCGACCACCTCTATTTCGGGCCGCCACGCAACCACCTGAGCCACCCAGCATCTCCAAATACCCGGGATGACTAGCACCGCGCGCTTTCCAATACTCTCGTACACGGCCACGATGAGTCAGTCAACCGATGTGGACGATTTTTGGCACACTCCCTCCCGACCGATCCCAAATACCCTACCTTCTCCCGTTATTTAATCTATCGTTTCGCGAACGAAGCAAGATGTTCGATCGAAATCGACACGCATCCGCGCGGATCAACGCCCTCGGATCGTTGGAGGATTTTAAAAGAGGCAATTGCTCGGAACGAAGATCGGAATTTTTACAATTCTTTGATCGAGAGCAGGTTGCGGTCGAAGGAACGTGTAACTGAGAGAATCGAGATGCGCAATTTTCTCCGATTCTTTTATTTATGGGAGTGGAAGAGTAATTAAAAAGAGAGAAGCGGATAGGGTTATTTCAAGTTGGGAAAACTCGAGTATGAGGCAATCGTGGAGATCTCGGTTTAAACAACTTGTTAGAACAGCGTCGAATCTAAGTATTTCGAGCAACGAACACAGCGATTTCGTAACAATCGGTTTATATACCTAAGTGATTCACTTTGTGCCGCACATTTGGCAACGGCCAAACCGTTAAATTCCATCACCGAAAACAGATAGAAAGAGAGGCGAAGAAACACCTTGAACATCTAATCGGAGCCAGGTGGCCTGAATAATTATTCCTCGAAAAACGGCGAACCACGCCAGACGAAAATCGAACGCCATTTTCCCTGGCGGCCTGTTAAACTGTTAGGGACGGACATGTTATAACTCTTCGTTCTTTGATTGGAAAAAATACGCGATACCTTGGGAAGAATATCGATTATCGTTCATTATGTCGTTTCGAATGGACGATTCTTCGAGGCGACGAAGGATCCCCGGTTAAATCGACGATAAAAAAAAAGGGAGACGCGCGTTAATCTCGTGGATCTCACAACATTTCCTCTCGCTGTTGATTCGAGACGCTCGTATCGATTACTCAATCCCCGATTACTCCAGCCAGAGTGAACCGCCACGACGACGGATCGAAGAAGTCGTAGTCTGTAACCCACATCCGAACGCAATTAGGGACGAGCGTGTTTTCGTTTGTCGTGCGTGATGCACTCTACCCGATGCATTGCGGTTTCAGAGAAACGAATGGCTTTTACACCTCGATAAAAGGGAAAAAAACGATCGACGATTAAAAGCGATCGATATTAAAAAAAAAAAAAAAAGAAAGAAAAGAAGAAACGAAGAAATTGAATAGATTCGAACAGATTTTACTTCTTCTTGTTCGGAAGTGACAGAGATATATCTTCGTGGTGAACTTTTAGAGGGAACAAGGTCTACCGATAAATTAATAACGACGATATAATAAAAAGTCCACCGCAGTTGTTGGTCAATGCAACTTCTATCCCCGTATGCACGCTCGTTACACGTCGAATCGATTTTTCATCCGGCCGAGTGAATGGCGTTTATCACGCGTGTGAAGGCTTCATTAAGAATTATTGCCGTAAGAACGTTTTTTATGCAACGACTTTTTTTTTATCGTTGGAAAAAGAGAGAGAGAAAAAAAGATCGCGATCGAAGGGCGATCGTCGGTCAGAGTTTTCGGGAGGATCGTGCGAGGAACGGAAATTTTCGGCGCTTCGTTCGACCGATCGATCGATTAGCGATTTAACGATCCTCGCGTCCTTTTAAGTCCGTTCCGCTCGCGGTTCGGCATCGCCTCTGCGGCGAGGTGAGTCACGCCGAGATTCTTTCGCACGTTTTTGCGCGGCACGATGCTTTGCGCGGTGATCGTCGATTAACGATCGTTTCCGGCCGAGGCCGCGCATTTGCTCACGATTCCGCGCACTTTGTCGCTCGTTTCCGGACCGTTATTAACACGCTCCTTGTCCTTATTGCCAGCAATCGTTCGTCGTTTTCTCTTTTTTTCTTCTTTTTTTTTTTTTTTTTTTGCCTCTCCTCTATCAATTACTTATAACGCCTCTTTTTCTCCTTTCTTTTTCCTCGTCGAAACTCTCCCCTCCCGCACCGGTAAATAACGATGACTTCACCCGGCGGCGGGACAGATGAACTAATCCTCCGCTCGAAAAGGAGACGACGATTTCCCGAAACTTGTTCAACTTTTTTCTTCTTCTTTTTTTCCTTCTCGTAAATTCGCAGTGACGTAACAACTACCGATCGCAAGGTCGCGATCGCGGAGAAAGGAAAAGGAGAGGAGGAGGAAGAGGAGAGAAGGAGGAGGAGGAGGCAAGTACTTTAGACGATCAAACAAAACGCAGGCTATTCGAGGGCCCTCGTAAAATCGTTGCCCGCGGCCGGCTGCCTCCGTTATCCATCACCGTCTCTCCACCGTCCTAGCCTCGTGCACGAGGATCGAGATTTTCGTCTTAATCGCCGCCCCATTAAGGAAATTACGTGGGCTGCACGCGACCAGGGGAGGGACAGGCGAGAGGCAAGACAGAGAGAGAAGTAGCTGGACACGTCAACTTGGTCGAGGAATCGACAGTTTCTTTCCTCTTCTTTTTTTTTTTTTCTCCCTTACGAAGCGATGAGAGAGAGAGAGAGAGAGAGAGCACGCGAGAAAACGCGCGGATTCGGCGCGTCTATTTACAGGAAATGGGTCAGGCGTGAGAGAGCGAGAGCACGTCGTTTTTCCATCCAGTCGCGATGGAAAATCCTCGTCGGCGTTCGACGAGGACAGAAACAACGAGAAAATCTGCCCAATTAACATAATTGTCCAATAGGGAAGGATCGTTAATAAAAGCGGAGAAACGTTGAACGGATATAATACGTTTAATGCGTATTTACGGGCGATATTAGCGCGCGAGGGACGCACACGGATATTACACGGCCGAGTTCTTAAAACGGTGACAGTTGATGTTTCCAACCAGCCTGTAAATTTACTGTCGCGGAGGCGTGGAGGTGAATTTACTATCGAGAGCCGAGAGCCGAGCGCGTTTCCACGCCCGGATAATTTACATCATACTTCCTCGTTTCTCGACCTTTTAATGCGTAATCTCGTTACAATGAGCCAACAGGGGGAGAGAGAGAGAGAGGAGGGAGGGAAAAAACCAAGAATCGACGCGCTCGTTATCGCGATTCTCTCTCTTCCCCCCCCCCCCCTTCCCAAGGGGGGTTCCTGTCGTCGAACGCGACCATTTCTCTCCCCCTCTCTCCCCCTCTTCTTCCTTTAGAGAGCGTCAAGATCGCAGAATGTTAAAAGTCGAACGAAGTTTCGACTACGCTTCCACTACGGACGGAGCGGATATTTTCGGACATATCCGATAGTACGAACGTTTAAAAGTTGCTCTATGGCTTCGATCGATGGTGTCCGAGGGGAAGGGAAAGCCTACGCGAGCGTTGGCTATTTTTCTCTTTTCCTTTTTTCTTTTTTTTTTTTCCGCGTACGTCTCCACTATTAATAAACAATCGGCGACAAAAGCGGGGATCGCGGGTCGGCGCGCGAAATATAAATCGTGTAGCGTGGCGCGCGATCAACGATTATTAATAAAACGTGTGATAACGTCAACATCGGGTTTAAAAAAAAAAAAAAAAAAAAAAAAAGGGGGAGAAGAAAAGATTGGACCTCGCTAAAAATACGAATCTCTCTCTCTCTCTCTAGGATACGCTGGATGAAAATACTTTATGTAAAATACGCCGTTTAAAAATAAGCCGTTTAAAATGGTAGAGTTGCGTGGAACTGGAAGGGGAGTCGGCTGCGAGAGTTGGCTGAAAGTTGAAAAGGGTGCGCGAATTCACCCGCGAATTCAATCGAAATTCCCGCGCATAGATATAAATATCCTTTAAATAAAATAAAATTCTTGCATTTACGTTTCATTTTTCCTCGCTTCAAATTCGAATTTTCCCGAAAAACCCGGTTAACTACAAACCTGCTTAAACTTAGCGGCCCTTGGAAATTAGATACGTGGATAATAATACTCCGTAGCTAAAAATAAAACTCGCTATATATATATATTCGCATCAACGGTGGGTAAAATTAATTTTTACCCACGACGAAGATAATTTCACCATTCTCGTCGATTGATTACCACGCTCGTTCATCGAGGAGCAACGCGTCGTGCGTTCGTCGAATGTTCAACGCGACTCGAGGCCCGAACGATCGATCGATGAATCTCACTCTCTTTCTCTCTCTCTCTCTCTCTCTCTCTCTTTCATACGGTTACGTTACCTGCGAATCAATCGTCGCGCTGGAGCGGCGATGGTGTAGGCTCGAGCCACGTAGGGTTCCGTTCACTGTTCACCCCATTTACACGATCGTGGATAAACGGTTGTTCCATGGAGAGGTCGGGTTCTCCACGAGACGCGGCACGCCAATCTTGGGGATTGTCCGCTGTTTAAATAGCCGGTCTCGCGTTTCCGAAGGCGCAGCATCAATCGACGAGGCGCGTACCGTCGGTGGAATTCGACTGACGATCCAACGGCACACACAATCGTCCCGAGACTATTTCTGACCCGTGTCCTATCGATCTCGCTCGCTCTTTCCCGCCGCGTGTTTCCCTCGCAGCGCCACGTGAGCGGGCTCGTCTCTCCCTAACAAACGGCAATTGAAATAAAACCGGGAGAAGAGGGGAGGGGAGAAAACGTTTACCTCGACGTTACGGCTTCTCTTTCTTCTTTTCTTTTTTTTTTCTTTTTCTTTCTTTCTTTCTTTCTTTTTTTATATAGAATGGAATTTATTTAAAAGAAAAAGAAAAAGGAGAGAAGGAACTCGTTCATTCTCGTAGATCAACGATCAACAAATTTGGAAAGCAAAATTCTAAGCTTGGAATACAAATCGAATGGAATGCGATTTAGTAGATTGCGTTACAAGGGTTGAAAAGCAATTTTCCTTTTTTTCTTTTTCTTTTTTTCTTTATTTCGTATTATTAGTTATTTCGTACGTTCATCGATCTCTCGATCGATATTCTTCCATTGAATAGAAAATTTAAATATACAAAATACGATTGTGTCTATTTTTTTCTTTATATCCATTATAAACTTGTATTTTTACGATATCATTGGTAGAAAGGGTTGCAAGGTGTAACACGGATACCATTGCCAGATTCCAAATCATCCGACGAAAGAATTCGACTAACGACCAACACCAACGGCACGTGGCTTGCTCTGGGATTATTTCTGATCCCTGACCTAACGAGTTCCTTTGTCCCTTTTTTTTTTTTTTTTTTTTTCCCTCCAATCCGGCAACAAACGAGCAGAGCGGGAAACGCGGATGGATTTCGATAACGTTAATAAAATCCAGGTTTACGTCACGTTGAGTGTATGTAATAGGGACGGCTATCTTGGAAATGGTCGTTGTTTCGAGCGGCGGTTCGTCACCGCTCCGTGACATTCAGCCGTGGACGTCAATCTCGCTACTATTTCCAACGGCCGATTCCTATTCACCACCGACTGCTCCGAACAAGTTACACGCGCGCGTCCAATGCGAATTCTCCAATGCGAAACTCCTTCAAACTCCATTGCAAACACGAGTTGGAGAAATTTCTAAACGTCGATGCGACAAAAAGTGAAAAGAATAAAGTTCAACGACTCAACTTTTTAAACCAACAAGTTACAAGTTGGCGAAAGTCATTACGTAAATTTGTGCTTTCAAAATCAATCCTCCTTTTCTTTTTTTTTTTTCTTTTAATAAAACTATTTTCGACGTAAGAAAAAAAAAAAAAAAAAGAAAATTGCATCTACCTATTAAACCTAATCTAAGCTAAATTTTCTAATAAATTCTTGATGAACGTCGAACGTATCTCTCCAATATTAATTTTCGCTCTCAACGGAACGAAAAATTCTCGAGAACAACTCGTCGAGAGTCGAGAATCACAACAGTAAGTCGAACGGATAGAAGCTTTTATAAATCGCATTGTGTTAACACGTTTTATAAAATACGAATTTTCTCAATAATGATTACCACTCTTTTTTCTCGGACAAACGTTGCTCGAAATCTTGCGTTCGTGCGAAATTGGCGAGAAGAAAAGAAAACTATCGATTTCGCCGCGAAGCAAGGTTCGAGCGAAGCGGATCCGGATCGATGGGGTGTATCCGGACACTGTGGCGGACACAGGGTATCTATTTCTGTACCCGCTATCGATTCATCCCTTTCTCCCCTCCCTCCCTCCCCGCCCTGGAACGCCACGTCTCGCCCGTGCACTTGGACGTCAACGACGATGTGTGTGAACGCTTTCCTCCGTTATCGGTCGATGCTGACGTAGGAAACCCGGCTCTATAAACCATTCATAGACGATAACGTCCAACTTACATTGTGCCGGCTTATTTTTGCACTTTTGCGTTTACGCGCCGCATTACCCCCCTCCCATTCACCACGCCGTAAAACCATCCCCCTTCCGTGCCTTCCCCTCCATGCATGGAATTATCGCGGGAAAAAAGTTTCTTTTCCAAGTTTTTCTCGAAAGAAATATGATATATATATATATATAGTTTTATATATCAAGAATATCGTAGAATTTTTGAAATCTTTCGTATCGCATCTTTTCTATTCTATATTCGCTTGTATAAAATATTATTATAATTCGGTATCTTTAATAACAAAAATCTTAAACGTGTTGCGTTACGATACAGAGATAGCAACATTTCTCTCCGGAGAAAATCTGGGAGGGAAGTCGAGCGAAAAAATTCGTCGTGTCTCGTCGATTCTCGTGATATTAAAATTCAACGCGAATAAAAAAATTTACAACGGGATGGATAGACAATTTTTCATCGTGATCCCTCCTATATATATGTACCTCGATTCGAAGAGAAATGATTGGAAGGGGGAGGCGAGGGGACACTCTTCGAAATCCGGAGAAGAAAGTGCGGAATTATTTCTTTCCTTCGATGCATCCTCGGCAGGGATCAGCACGATGGAATCACGCTCGTCGTCCCACCAACGTTTTTGCATAACAATGTGTTTCGTATATAAAATCGATCCCCATCGCGGCCCACCGCCACGAACCTCTCCTCCTCCTCCTCCTCCTCCCATTCTTCTCGCCCGTTTTCAGCGGATTCCTCACCCCGACGGGGGGGGGGGGGGAGACGTTTTCACCACGGATCCACCACGTAACGCCGTCCGAGCAGCATCCTCCGTGTCATTGACCGACGACGCGACACGACGCGACCGGTGAAGATTTTTCGCGTGCAAGAAATATGCGCGACCGAAGCAAGCGCACAATCCGGATTTATGCAATCGAACTCTCGGCCGTCGATCATCATTCGTATCCGCCACTCTACGCCGTTATTATCGAAAGTGGGAGGAAGGGAGGGAGAGAGGGAGGGATCAAGGAAACAGGAACGAGCAAGAGCATTCTCTGGAGAAGAGCTAGAGAAGAGGAGAATTATTCGAGAGTCGGTTTCGAGCATATATATATATATATATATTTCATCGATCGAGAATGGATCATTCTGAAAGTGAGTGGAAAGGTTTATATTGTCGCGCGAAATCCGTTTGGAAAGTAAAATCGGAGGAGGAGGAGGAGGAAGTATAAGTCCTCGTCGTGTAAGTAGAAACTTTACTTTCAGAATTTTTCGCGTTCGACTGCTGGAAGGATGACAAGAATCCGGTTAAATAATATGGGAGTGGAACTATGCACTATGCTTAGTTTTCAGAAAGAAAGAATTCGCGACTGGAACGAGAGAATCGTTCGTTCGTTCCATCGGTCGCCATCGCTCGTTTCACCCGACGCGCGATAAAAATTTCATTAATTAACCTCGGTCGGAGGGGTGGGGAGGCGGTGGAATCGGCAGCTAAACGCGCGTGTTTCACCCGTCCCGCTCTAATTAACCCCGACCCAGGCCGACTCTTCGCGCCGTTCCGTGCGGCGAGCTCGTGAAAATTAAAAAACGGAGGAACGCCTGTCGGGAGTTGGCGGCGGGTTCGCGGAAATTGGTTTACCCGCGATGGAACTGGGAATAACGCGATCCAGCTTGAATACCCACGGGTCATTACGTTGCACGCGCAACGTTGCCTCCACTTTCACGGTTCATCGTTGCAACGACTCGCGTCGCGACGCTGACGCGACCGGTTATAATTATCAATCCCATTGCCGATCGATCCATTCCGATTAATTAAAAAAAAAAAAAAAAAAAAAGGAAAGAAAAAGAATCGATATCCTTTTTGAAAAAAGTGTCAAAGATGCAACGTTGCTTCCATTCTTTTATGATTTATCGTTGCAACGACTCGCGTTGTTGATGTTATAATTATGAATCTCATTGCCAATCGATTAATTCGTTTCGATTAATTAAAAAAAAAAAGGAAGAAAGAAAATCGTTCGATATCCTTTTTGAAAAAAGTGTCAAAGATGCAACGTTGCTTCCATTCTTTTATGATTTATCGTTGCAACGACTCGCGTTGTTGACGTTATAATTATGAATCTCATTGCCAATCGATTAATTCGTTTCGATTAATTAAAAAAAAAAAAGGAAGAAAGAAAATCGTTCGATATCTTTTTTGAAAAAAATGTCAAAGATGTAATCGGCTTCACTTTCATCGTTGCAACGATTCGCGTTGTTGAGGTTATAATTATCATAATCCCATTGATAATTCGATCGATCCATTTCGTTCCGATTAATTAAAAAAAAAAAAAAAAAAAAAAGGAAAGAAAGAGAATCGACGTTCGATATCTTTTTTGAAAAAAGTGTCAAAGATACAGACGCAACGTTGCTTCCACTTTCACGTTGCAGACTCGCATTTCGTTCCAATTGACTTAAAAAAAAAAGAAGAAGAAAAGAGAATCCGATATCTATTTTCTTTTGTCTTTTTTTTTTTTTGAAAAAAGCGTGAAAAAAGCGTCGAGACGAATTGTCACGAATTCGTGCAACGTACGTGGCAAATGGACCACGGCGTGTAATCCAGCGGGAAATCGTTAGCATTGTTTATTAAGACATCCGGTAACGAGTCGACGAGCGACGACTTCGACGGCAGACGAGAGTGACGAATCGCGTTTACCGCCGGCCAACCTTCTCCCGCGGAGTTTATGCGCGGAGAATCGTGTTTCGTCGTTTCAATTCCGATTATTAACGCAGCTTCTTTCTCTTCTGGTACCCGCGCGCGAGTAAGAAGCCAACAGGCCGAGTCGTCGTACGTGTCCAACGTGTGTCTCGTCGAAACGAATTTCTTCTTCGAAACTTGGAATTGGTCGATATCCACGAGTGTGGCCGAGTTATCATCCACTCGACGACGATCAATAGCGTTTACGATCCTCTCTCTCTCTCTCTCTCTCTCTTTTTTCCTTTTCAATAAATATATGATATATCGTTCGAAATATCCGATCGAAAAGAGATATCTCGGGAATCTGTGGCGATTTCATCGAGATTACACCCAACATTCGATTGGAATAATTGAGAAATTTTTTTTTCCTCGATCATAAGATTATAACCCACGCCACGATCTCTCCGTTTACGGATATTATATCGATGCGATATCTAGCCGTGTCGAACCAACGTGTGCGAAACAACGCACACAACAACAACAACAACACAAGGAAGGAATACTTCGCTCGAGATCGAGCGAAATTTGCATTTTCATCGAGAAAGTTGCACGGGGTAAAATATCACAGGGTCAAATTCGTGAAATTCTCAATCTCGTAATATCCCAGCCTCATCCGAATGGCATCCGCCGTTATTTATCCGGATAACGTTCTTATAACCGCGGCGAGAAATTAAACCGCGAAAACTGCGCCGTTTATTCCCGTCCAATGATTCAGACTATTCGACGACACTCACCAACGGTCCAACTTTGTGACGTTGCACCATCATCTATGACGGGCAGCAATGATTTTGGCAGCGGCGGTCCACCTCGTTGGAACGCGGGCCAAGTGTGACGAATGGGTTGTTTAGAGGCGCAGAAAGAAAGAAAAAAAAAAAAAGGAAAGAAAGACCCGCATTATTACGCGCTTATATGCGACAGGGGAGGGAGAAGAATTTTCAAGTACACGGTTTATCGCCGGCTATAAAGAAGCAAAGCGACGCGAATTAGGCAAACTCGAGAGATGGAAAAACTTTTTTTGGAAAAGCCGAACGCCGGATATAAAGGCGTTTGGCTTCGAGGCCAAACGATCCGATGACTCACGACAGCAAATATAAGCGTCACATTCGAAATATCGAATTAGAGAGCGATGAGGAAGTATATTCGAATGCAATGACGTACACGTACACGTAAATTTGATAAATAGACGGCAGGTTATTATTATTATCATACTTTTAATCGCGATTGTCGTTATCGATGACGTCGTTCTCTCGTCTCGAGATGATCTCTCGCGTTTTTTTCCCGCTTAACATATCAAACGGATCGACGATCGAGGTGACGTTACAACTTATCGTCGCGGTTTCCGCGAATTCCTCTTCGAAGCTGTTCCACGTTTGCATTGCATCATCCAGTATTATTTCGCACGTAAAATTTCACAAGACAACCAAACGTCGACCATCGACGTTTTACAAACGTTTACAAAATTGTTCGAATCAAGCGAGCATAGAAATTCAACGCGGACGATTTTGGAGAGCGAATTTCTTTTTAAATTTTACAAAGAATTCCTTTCTTCGAGCGGATACTCACTCGGGACGATGCTCCAAATTAACTCAAACTCTCTGGAATGAAATCAATCTCGTCGAATCTCGAGGCTTATGGAAACGTGGGTGGCGAGGCATGGAAATCGCGCCGCGTTACGTAAAGAGAACTCCGTCCGCGGAGAAGAAAGGAAGAATCCCCCTTTGAAAATTTGGCAAACGGGGGAGAAAACGTTTGGCTCGAACGAATTTGTGACCGGTCTGATCGAGTTAAAATATCCGATCCGTTTGACAACGTCGAGAAAAAGAAGTGTAGATTCTCGACGACGAGAGTTCGTTGTCGTCCGCGGATGTATATGGGTCAGAGACGGAACGAGCGTGGAATGCAGCTCGACAGACGGTTGGTCATTTCGCGCACGGTAGATGAGGGAAATGGGGTGTGGGTGTTGGAGAAATTCTACCGTTTCGTTAAGGTCTAAGGACGGCCATTCCGATTGATTAACAGAGCGAGCGTTGAAGAGGAAGGGAGGAACGTTTATTTAAAGGGTTCAATCGCTTGAATCTTCTCTCATAATTTCGATTAATTTCGAATGTCGCGTCGCGAAAATTGGAATTTAAAATTTGAAAAATTCAGATCTGATTTCCTCCTCGAAGATCCTCTTCCTCCACGAATCTCTTCTTTCCCCGACCTGTTTCTCCTCTTTGATTGATTGATATCGCGTCGCGTAAACGTTTTTCGCGAACAGAGAGAGAGAGAGAGAAGCGGTGAAAAATGTTGGAGAGAAGGAGGGAAGAGGGAAAAGACGGAGGGCGTATAAACACTTAAGATCGCGCGGAACGCCAATGAGCCGAACGCTCGAAGAGAAGAAGGTGACTCGTTCCCTTTTACCCGCCCACCGTAGGTTCGTGCATGATGTACGATTTCCTGTCTTACGGGTCGTACAATAATAACGAAATGTCAGGAGTGTACGTACGATTTACTCCGCGTTACCATACAAAGCCACGACACTTTAAACAATGATCTATGAAAGCTGCTGCCCGCTCGTCCTGCCCCGCTCCTGCCACGATCCAAGGGAAATAAAGAAAAAGAAAAAAAGGAACCCCTCCACACACACACATCATTGGCTACCTGCTTGGAAGCGAACTCTCGCCGGGAAATTGTGAATGGCAATGATGGAATCGCCTCCATCCAACTCCTCGACCTGAAAACTTTAGGAATTTATCCCTACGAGAATGGAGAACGACTTGTCTCTCCAACGAGAGCTTTGTATCTCTCTCTCTCTCTTATTGTTAGAGGAGCGCTCGTGTTGCAATGTCTGATTAGCGCTCGTAACAATGGCAAAAGTTGAATGAAATCAATCGTACAATTTCGTATGAACTCGTGCCGTTGCGCAGGTAAATTCCATGCCGCGAGCAATTCTCGACTGGTCATCACCGAAAATGCCGTGTTGTTCGCTTTTCGACGCGATGCGCCGATTTTACACGAGTACGAACGAGGGGTCGAAAGCCATGCGATCTTTTCTCTTAAACCACCTGTTCGAGTTCTTCGCTTTCCTGGAGAAAAAGTAAGAGAGGTGGAAAGTTAAGGTCGAGGGAAGAATTTAAAGGAGTTTAAGATTGGAATAAAAAGGATGATAGGTGTTGCACCAAAAGCTGTTCGAGCAGGGAGAGGAATAATTCCATTTACCGCGCAGGGAGGGAAAGATTAGGCGTGGTCCGCAACCGTTCTTCTCTCTCGGAGGGGGATCGTCCCCGGCTTCTAATCTTTCTTTTCGTACGAATTCGAGGCGCTCATAAGCCCCGCCATCCTCTCGAATCGCCTCTTCGAAACACGCTTCATCCTTGCGCTTTATTTTTTTTCTATCGATTTCCCTCGGAAATTCCTTCGAGGAAGAATCGAAACGAGCGAGTCGAAGAAAATTCATCGAAAGGTAAAAATCAAAAGGTATTCGAATCGAAAAGGTAAATTATTCCCTCCTACACTTTCGATATATCGTTTCTCCGTATCCATTGTCTCTCAAAGACTCGATTTTTACGCCACTGAGGATCGAGCTCTATTTCATTAATCGTCACGGTCGGGGGATCCTTAATGACATTATGACGCGTCGAAGACCGCGTTGCCTGACCTCTTTTCGCGCCAGCCCTCCCTAATTCGTGTACGCAATCGCTAGCGCAATACACCTAAACCTTTGAACCTTTTATAAATGCCTCAACCGACGTCTAAATTCTCCTCTCGGATAATCGCAATAGTTTAAACCCTGTGCGTTTAAACTACTACAACATATCGAATATTCTTATCCTTCTTCTATCGTGGCTACGTGCACACCATTTATACACCATCTACTTTGTTCCGTTTATATTAAAAATAACTTCGCGTGAAAATGAAACGAAATTTTCATTCGAATCGATCTGTCATCTTTTTCAACGATGAGAAAAAAAAGTGTACAACGCACGTTAAACGCGCTTATTTTATCGAAGTGTAACATGGTAAAATTAGAACACGGTATATATATATTCACAGTTTGCAAACAATGGGGGAGCAACGATCGAAGAGTTAATAGTCTCGCAATTAATCAACGGTTATCGTTAATGTTATCTGCGCTATAAGAAATGCCATTCCGCTCGCCAACAATCTCGCTGTGTTATTCGCGAGCGATAAAATAACAATTAACAGGATAGTCGGTGATCTTTTAAAATTTTTATCAGATTCGAAAGGATTTCCGATCCGACGAGTAATAAGGCAGCGAGAACGGGGCACAGACGGGCTGTTCGCGTTCCGACGGCAAGATCGCGTTGATCGTTCGCCCGCTCTCCTCCTATTTTTCGTCGATATACGCTCGTTTCCTTTCTTTTTCTTCTTCCATTCCCCGCGTCGAACGAACGAATCGCAGGAGGCGTCCATCACCAAGGTAGAACGACAAAAAAAAGCGAAGCGTAGGCAAGCGAAGCAACGACGCAGCGAGCGAGTTGCAGCAAGCGAAAAGCTGTTGGCCCGTGCTTCAAATCTACGTTATATCTAATGGTCGTCGTTGCTGGAAGAAATCTGCGTAACCGTTCTATCCAACGTTCGAGAAACGCATCTGAGTTTTATCATTTATCCTGTTTGTCCGCGAACGGGAATAAAGATAAAACTTTGCACTCTTTAGAAACGTTAGGTTATTCAGGATTAACTTTAAGCGAGGAGTATCGATAAATGTAACATTGATAAAATCGCGTGAAAGGTTTCGAGAGGTTGTCTTCGTCGAATTAAAGAAAGAGAAAAGAGAGAAATGGTCCGCGATAAAAACGACTTTTTGCTCTTAGTTACATTACAACGAATTCTTGTTTGTACGTATTTCAAAAAAAAAAAAAAAAAAAATCCTTCTCTTTCGTTCTGTGGAAAACGTCAAGACAAAGGGGGAGAGACAAAACGATCGAAGAAAATACAAAGACGAATTTCAAGTGTCGGTTGCCCACACGAGGGCCGAACTCGCGAGCGAGGTCTCGAAACGATAAGCGTTGCGGAGAGAATTCGAAGGGAATATTTCAGGCGAGAATCGAAGGATATGCAATCGGGACAGGATCTGAGCCGGGACCCACGTTAGGAACGAACGTTTCGCGGCCAACATCGCGTTGACGTCGCGGCGCGATATAGCCGGGAGGGCTGGCCGAGCCGGCGCGGTGACAAGAAACTTAATAGCCGGTCTTGAAATACAGGTTTCGATGTGTCGCTCGTAAAGATCGATTATCACCGAGTGTTTAGATCGAGCGCCAATACCGGTAGCCGGCCACGAGCTGGCCAGCGCCGAGAATCGGTCAGCGTATCCGATCCGAGGGAAAAAGCGTGGCCGCACGCGCTTATAGATCGTCACGTTCGCAACCCATAAAGAAATCCCGTCCGGCCGATAAGAGAGGCGAGCCGTGTCGCGGGTCGGAGAAATCAGGGGCGACAAATCAAGGTGGGCTGCACGTATCGAGACGAGACACCTCTTGGAACCTCTTGCACGCGAGCCAAATGTGGAGAAACGATCGCGAGGCGTTGAACGATCGAGGCAACGTTACCTGAGGGTGGTGGCGGTGGATGGTGATGGTGGTGATGGTGATGATGGTATCCGAGCGCGGGCGGCGGCGGCGGGTAAACCGCTCCCCAGATGCAGGACGCAGCCGCGGCGGCCGCCACCTGTTGCTGATGATGATGGTGGTGATGCTGTTGTTGCGCTTGCTGCTGTTGTTGTTGGTGCTGCTGCTGTTGTTGCTGGTGCTGTTGTTGTTGTTGTTGTTGTTGGTGCTGCTGCTGCTGCAGAAGCTGCTGTACCTGAGCGATGTCCACGAATTCCTGCAACTCGCCGTCGGGCTCAGGGCCGGTTTCTCGCAGCCTGCCCTCCGACGACGAGGGCACAACAGCGAACGGGTTCCCGCTGTTGTGCTGCAAGTGGTCGAAACCCGCGAGCGGATTCGCGGGCTCGTAATTGCTGCGCCCGGTCGTGTGTTCGCGGCGCATCGCCAGTGCCAGCATCTTTTCAACCTGTCGCGCCGCCGGCCCTCGTCGCGGTGCCAGTCGTCCACGTGCTCCTCTTTCCTTCTTTCCGCGAGCGCGCGGCCACCCGATACTCTTTCGCTTTCCTCGACGACGACGACGACGACGACGACGACGACGAGGACGATACGCGGGAGGACGAGGAAAAGGAGCGCGATAACGAGGCGGAGGCTCGCAGACTATCGCACATGTCACGACGCGTCACACGTCGAACAGAGAGAGTGTTCACGCGATGGACGAGCAACAAGGGAACAAGGGAAACGGAAAAACGGTTTGGCGAAGAAGGAAGAGGTGGTACGGAAGTGGACGATATATAGAACCACTGTCGCGATCGATCAGTTCCTTCGGGCTGTAACGATACGATGACACTCGCGTCGGTGGTAGCGTTGGACAGGTCCTCGCGTCCAAGAAATCCGCACTAGGTTCCACGATATTTTCGTTTCCACTTCGAGGGGAGGGGAAAGGGCGAGATAAGGGGAGATTTTCACGAACGATCTTCCAAAGATATTTATATATTATTTTTTGATTTTCCTTTGGACGGCAGATAGAAAGCGCGGTGGATCAAATTTCTCTTGGAGAAGATGTAACACAACCGAGCGAAGGAAGAAAGTGTCGGGAGAAATCTGTTTCCGCGAACAAAGCGTTGGCAAAGCGTGCTCGTTGATCCCAAAAACTTGGTAGCCGCCCGAGACGCGAGATAGAATTCTCGTTCTCCGATTCGATTCTCCGTGTATATATCCAGCTAGATATATCCAGATATGGAGCGAAGAGAGAAAAAAAAGAGAGACGGATTTGTCACAGCGGAGCGAAATCGAAATCGCGCGCTTCGCTCGGAAGTCGAAGGTTCGCTTCGTCGTAGTTTGCGCCCGATAAAACCGACGTACCGGCGCGCGTGCTGCCCGGTATCGTATCACTGGAGGATCCTGCTCTTTCTCGCTCTGTCCGTCCTCTCCTTCTCCTCCTCTTCTTCTTCTTCTTCTTCTTCCACACTCCGACTCGCCTCTCCCTTCCTCTCGCGCGACACGGCCTGCCGCCGCCCGCCCGCTCTCTCTCTCTCTCTTTCCCTCTCTCTTCCCCTCTCTCGCTCCCCAACCGTTTTCCGCTCCGTGTGGATCCGCGCGGAGTGGCCAACTCTGCTTCCCTGGCGGCCTCGCGCTTCCTTCGATCCCCGTTTTTCTTTTTTTTTTTTTTTCTTTTTTTTCTCTCCCCCTTTTAGAAGGATCGGCGGGGTCGGGCGACGACCGAGTTTAGGAGGAAGGTCGGGAAACGGTTTGGTCCGGCGTGGAGCCGGCGAGGCAGCCAAAGGGGTTCGCGATGGTCCGCGGTAGACTAATAAAGAGCGGCTCGCGCGGTCGGTCGCCTGGAGAGAGCGCTCGCGCGCGCGGAGAGAGCGCGCGAGAAGGCTGCTGGTGGCTGCTGGTGGTGTTGCTGCGGGTGGCGGTGACGGTGGCGCGATACTCGCGACCGGCGAGACGAGATTCGCCGGCGTCACGTGTCGTCGACATCACCCCGTGCATACTCCCGATACTGTTCGCGCCGCTCTCACCTATACCTCGCCAGCCTCCCCTCCCTTCGCCCACTCTCTTTCCTCCAGACGCCCTGATCATCCTCCCTCCTCCTCTCTCTCTCTCTCTCTCTCTCTCTCTCTCTCCTTCTTCCTTCTTCGCACGAACGCGCACGGCAACGCACGCACCGTCCTCGTCTCCTCCGCTTCTTTAGAATCATCCGTCTCTCCCGCGTGTCTCTCCGCGATTTCCATTCATTCCTTTCCCCCGCCCTTGCTCCCTCCTCCCCCGCCTCGCCTCGCCTCGCCCTCCATCGCGACACCACGCCGTCGTCCCTCTCTCTCTCTCTCTCTCTCTCGTCCACTTCTCGCGATCCTCCCGCTTCGACTTGTCTCCTCGCGTGCTTCTTCCTTCCTTCTCCCCCGTCTTCCATCCGCCCCTCTCTCTCTCTCTCCCCCGCGCCACCTCTTTCGTCCTCCTGCTGCTCCTCTCGCGCGATCCTTCCCTTCCTCCACGCGCCTCTCCTTCTTCCTTCCGCGCTCTTCCCTCTTTCTCGCCCTCACCTCGCTCGCTTCAACACCAACGCGCTTCGTCGCTGCCAACGTTCGCCGGGTGACGTCACTGGCGTGGGCGCACCCCCACACACCGCGTCTCTCTTTCCTCCTTCTCTCCCTTCCTTCTTTCTTTCCTTCGTCTTCTTCTTCCTCCTCCTCCTCCTCCTCCTCTTCGCCTATTCGCCCTATCATCCCGGCTCACTTTCGACTCGTTCGCTCGAAACACCGATCTCGTCCGACCGATTTCGACGCCGGAAGTCCGCGGAAATTTTCGGCCCGGGACATCACCGCGTGTCCCGACCTTGAAATTGGAGCGCCCGGGGAGAGGAGGGGCGCTCGACCGCGCGAGGAGAACGCTAGAAGGTTGAGGTCGATACTCTCCCGGGTTGGATGACTTTTACCGTAAACACGCTGCCCCCGCGCTCCTGCCTGCCTCCCCTTCGATTCTCCTCTCCTATGTACCCTTCCTCTTTCCAATCCGATAAGAGGATTCTTACGAAACGATTTCTCGCTTTTTCTTCTTTTTTCACAAACAACCTTACAGTTTTTGCATTCCGTTGGAAACGTACAGTTTATTTGGTTTCCTTTTGGTGGTCGTCGATGGATCAGATCCTCGTCAAAATTTCGAGTCCATCGATGACGGATTCATCGAAAATTTATTCCTCTCTCTCTCTCTCTCTCTGTAAATAAAGGCGATCGCGTATTGCGCGTTATCCTTATCCGCGCGAAGGATAAATATCCACGTTGGCGGCCGCGTAATATTAGGGGCACGAGTAGTTAGTTAAGTGCAGGTTTCGACGCGTGCCAGAAGCGCGTCACGCGTATCACGCGTTTGAAAGGCAGAGCGCGATCCTCTCTCCGTCTACGGGGGAGAAACCGCAAGAGAGAGAGAGAAAAAGAGAGAGAGAGGGAAAAGTAAGCTGGTAGAAGCTGGAAACAAGTTGGAAGTTTTTTACTCTCTTTGTTCGATAGACCGTTCGAAATTAAGCGATCCTCGTTTCATCCATCGAGGATCGTCGAGATCGAAAAAAAAAAGGAAAAGAAAGAAAGAACTGGAACCACGATTGCGTAAAATTGCGAAATTCCAATTGCGAATCGAATAGAACGAAAAGGAAGGAGATACGTATCTTTTCGAACTTTCCATAAAACGACCCCCCACCCCCCCTAAAAGGATCCTATTCTTCGATCGATCCTGTTAAATTTAAAAAAGCGCAGGATCCTCCCAGGGAAAGGTGAGCTACGAGGAGGATTTTACGCAACTGTAAAACCTAACGACGTTCTTCGTTAGCTTGCTGGAACGCACCGTTCGATACGATTCGATCTTGATCTCCTCGTCTCTTTCTCTCTCCCTCCCCTCTCCTCCTTCTTCCCCCCGTCCCTCGTTCCCCAACGTCGCGACAATTTTATCATCGACGCTCCGCGGAGTTGCACGCGATGCTCTAAAGATAAGAGGCGCAGAAGATGTCCTCAAGCGAGCATAGAGGTATGGAAACAGGTCAGTCCAGTTTTTGCAATTATGTCAAAACGACTATTCCAACGCGTGTATACCCTCTAGCTAGAAAGGGTTGCGACTTCCCTTAAGCCCAAGGTCTCGAAGGATCGATCGGCGATCGAACACGTCGCATTCTCTCCGCCCGGATCGTCCTCGGAGTGCGCGAACGGATAGGAGGCTGCCGTTGCCTCCATGACCGAATAAAGATACGAGGTCGCGAGCGACCGTGACTGAACGAAAGAAGGAAAGGAAAGGAAAGGAAGAAAGACGAGGGAGGGAGAGAGAAAGAGAGAGAGAGGAGGACGACGAGTCTCCTCCTCCTCCGGCGGGGCGGAAATTCAAACGGTCGTATCGCGGCTCGCCGAGAGGATGAAAACTGAAACGGGGTCGAGGGAGGAGAGGGGGAGTAGTCTCTCACCTGATCGACCGTTTAAAGAATCGTAAATTCGACGATAATGATTTCCACGAGTGGCGAGCAACACCGGACACCCGACACTATAATTTCTCGGTCTTCGATTACTCGTGTGCAACATTTTTCTACCTCCCCCTCTCTCTCTCCCTTTCTCTCTCTTTCTCTTCACCCCGAGTTCTCCATTAACCGGTATACCCTCGGGCGTACGATTTTTAAACGAATACAAGATTCTTCGCGGCGTTGTTTCGACGCGAAGCTTTTTTCCGTTGCAACGAAAAGAAACAAGAACACGCTCGAAGAGAATAGATAATTGAGAGATACGGAGAGCGTGATGCGATCGAGAATACCAAGGTTTTAAATATATGTATATATATATATATATATACGTAAGCGAGAACCAAATTGAGCGAGGCGAGAAGAAAAAAAGAGATGGTTGAATTCAGGGTCCCGTTTCGTGGCCGTGGCTCCTCTCTAATCGTTCTTCTCCTTAAACCGGCAGGGGTATGTAGAGCCGCGGAGCAAACGAGCAAAGAGGAGGATGACGACGGTTGCGACGAGGGCGATGGTGGCGACGACGATAACAGTGGTGGTGGCCGCGGCACAGGCACACGCCATATCTGGCGAGACTATCCTACGTGGGCTCGATCCTCGCCTCGGCTCTTGCCTCTCTCCCTCCCCCCCTAACCGAGCAAACACACCTTTTTAGCGGCATTACATTAATATCGTAATGGCACGGGATCAAGCGAACGAGTCCGCCTGCCCGAAGGCGCGCGCTCATCTTCTCGACAGGAGGAGGAAGGGAGAGGAGGAGAAACCGAGACTCTTCTTCTTCTTCTTCTTCTTCTTCTTCTTCTTCCTCCTCCTCGTATTCTTCTCCTCTCCTCTTCCTCTCTTCTTCTTCCTCTCCTACGCCGACGACGTTCAAGCCTCCCCGCGGATACGCTAACTGTCTCGCGTCCGAGTGGATCATTTGTCTTCCTCAGGGAAGAACAACTGCGCATATCGCGAACTCCAGAGATTCTCCGTCGAATGGCACGAGCCATTTTCTGCCCACCTCGTGCGTGCTCTACGCGCGTCTTTAAATTTGGAAATTAGTTCAGTTTAATTGTATATATATATATATATTTCGATGATATTAATTAACACCGATTATAATATTCGGTGAATATTCGGGAGAAATAAAAATGTTTTATAAAATCTTGTGTATATATATATATATACACGCGTTGATCGATGTTTCCTCGCAGGACGGAGCATAGAAGTATAGGTATCTCCCGGCCAAGATGTCCCTGACGGGAGTATATCCGCTCTCTCGGAGAGACATAATTCGAAATTGTCGGTTGGGTCAAAGGGCAGAGCCCGGCTACTTGAGCGAGTTGACTCTGCCGGTCTCGGGGGTCACGTGCCACGGCTTCTTTACTTCTTCTGACGTTACCTCTCCTCTCTTCCTTCGAGATTCCACCTCCCTGTGCGACCGTGGTCGCCCTCCTCCACGGAGCTCTCGTAGCTATCGTTCGGCTCGTTATCGCTCGCCTCCTCGTTATCACAGTCATTAGAAATCTCTTCATCGAGATCCTATCCTTCGTTCTCCTCTTTTCTCGCGCCTTCGAACACGTCCGCCTTTTCCCCTCCACCATTCTTATATCGGGGACGAAAAGTTAAACGATATTTAACCGGACACCTTGGAACAATGGAAGAAATAAAAAGTGGATAAACGAAACGAGAGAAAACGAGAGAGAGAGAGAGAGAGAGAGAGGGAGAGAGAAAAGGAGGACAAGGGACGAGAATCGCGGTCCTGCAGCGGCCGACGAGAGGCGAAGTGACCTCATCGGATGTGGCTCTGATTCGCTCAATTCGTCCACCACGTTCCAGAGAGCTCGTGCGCGCGGTCGCGCGCGCGCATCAACGCGCCAAGACACGGACGTGTCGCGCGGAAAAGGAGCCTTTGCGCGATTGCTATCGTCTTTGCCTCATTATTCCATTATGATGGCGTGTGGCGTGTGCCGTACCCCATTCGCCCTGATTGCCAGCGCCTTCTCCCTTCTCCTCGCTTCCTTCTCTCCCTTCCCTCCTCTTCCAAACGTGCTATTCCCTCTTTCCATTCTTCCTCCACGTTCTCCTCTCCTCTTCGTTCCGCGCTATCTTTCCACGAAGAGAGAGAGAGAGAGAGAGAGAGAGAGAAACGTCTCTCGAGATGCATACGCGCACGTTTCGTTCCTGCTCGTCCGAGAAGAGAATGTCTTCGTTGGTCCCTCGATTCCAGGCTCGAGCACGCGTACACAGCATCGCCGTGACGATGATGTGCGTGATATTACGCCGGCTGGCGAACGTGAATCCCCGAAGGTGGGACGAGGAGGGAGAGTAGGCGAGAGGCGAGGAGAAAAAGAGAGAAAAGCGAGGTGAAAAGGGGCGGTGGCGGGGGCGGTGGCACGGGAGGGAAGGGAGTCGTGGAGGCGAGAGGGGACGAAGGTGGATGGACGACGGGACAAGGTAGGGCAGAGACTCTCAAACGGTTCGGAACAGGTTCCAGGACCGTTGCTTACCTCGCCCCGTCCAAAGGTGGGTGGAGAACGAGTTACAGTACGCGCGCCGGCCACGGAAGACACCTGGTTTTCGGTTAAGCGCGGCTCTCCTCCGAGCGCGGCAACGTCGGACAAGAGAGAAGGGGGGAAAAGAAGAGAAGTGTACCCGCGCACGCACACGTATTATATACAAGCGTCGAGAGAGAGAGAGAGAGAGAGAGAGAGAGAGAGAGAGACTTTTGAATATGGGCCTCGATCTCCTAACGCTTGCCTCTCTCTCTCTCTCTCTCTCTCTCTAAACTATCCTCTTCGTATTCCCCCTCGATTCTCCATTTCGAGAGCTCCTGGATGGAGAACGGAATTTCCAGTTTTGGAGGAAGACGAATCGAAAGAGCGGACGGAATCTCGTGTTTATCTCGTAACGCGAAACGAGTCTATCTCGGCTTGAATTGAACAAATGAAGTAACGACGGGGAGGGGAGGGGGAAATTAATACACACGCGTCTATTTATCATTGCACGCGTCCCGATCGACGCGCAACTTGGAAATACCGCGGTGGCTCGAAGAGGCCGAGGGTAATCCAGATATTATACCGAGCATTCCGCCGCTCTTCTCTCGATCGAGAGAGTAAGCCGATCGAGCGGAATGAAACGAAGCGAAACGCATTACATCAGGAGTCCCCTCCCGTTAATGTCTCCAATTACATCGAGAAATAGGCGACTCGAATAGGCGACTCGATTCCACTCGATCCCTCTCCCCCCTCTTTTCAACTCTGCCCGTTTCGAAAGTTAACCGAACCGTTCGTCCCTCTTCTTTTATATACTTTGCCACGTAATCGTCCGGGCGAGCGTGTTCGGGAAAAATGCGCGTACAACGTCGATCGTGTACTTCCGTGGATAGAAATCATCGGCGTACGGATGATTCGCTGATCCCACGATGCCCGATTGCCGCTCCAAGAACAATGGCTTCGGATAATGCGGAATAGAGAGTATTCCTCTATTCGTGCGCGCTCGCACACCGATACCACCCGATTGTAATAACGTTATGCGTTCCGGGTTTACACCTAAAAATACGCCTCTCTCGCGCGCGCAAAATGCGCGATAAATCTTGCCTCGACCACGAGGGAGACCGGCACAGGGGAGAGGAGGGGAGGTCGCGTACGTTCCTCTCAACGTTTATCGTTAAGCTTCGTAGGGAAGAATTAACGCGCCTCTGCAGATAATCTCTTTTGTTCTCGAAGTAAGCGTAGAAATCTCGAAGAAACGACACCGACCGAGACTCGTTCGCATCACACGGCAAGGTGGATCTCCTCGGACTGATCTACGTCTATTAGCGCGGATCCACGCGCCGACCTCGTATTATCTCGTTCTTTAGAAATCCGTAATGACCGGATGTATCGCAACGGATAAATAATTAATGGTAAAATGGCGAGCCTCGTTTCACCATTAGGCGAGACGAATCGCGCACGTGGGGGTATATAATGATTCCGCGGCGAGATGACAATAAGGGTAAACCGGTATCTTAGCGGCAGCTAGTCGTCTCGATAACATCCACCACCCACTGTTTTCGCAAATGTTGTTTGCGCAAAATTTCTTGCTTGCTTACTTGCTTGCTTGCGTTCTAAACACACACATACTGTCCGCATACGAAGAAAATAAGTAGCCGGGACGAAGGGGAGGGGCTCACTTTCCCCGGAAACACGAGGAAACGGCTCGACAGTGTCAACACGGTTGAACACGGTAGTAAGTCTTTACCTTTTTTTTCTCTCTCTCTCTCTTTTTTTTTAAAACCATAATTTCTCAAGCGAGTTTTCTACGAATGTAGTAGCTGCGCGTGTAACGCGTATACGAGCGAAGAATACGAATAATAATAATAATAATAATAATAATAGTCGTAAATCCATTTCTTCGTTTATCATCGCGATGTTAACGCTTAATTGAACGCAGAAAGTTTACGCGTAACGCGTGACCCATCCTCATCGCGGCTCTGTCGCGGGCTAATGGCGCACACGGCGAATCGATTCGTCTCACCTGGATCGATTGTAACGCGCGTATGCAGCCAGATATCTTGGAAGATTAGACGAGATTAGAAACTGGGAGTGTCGAACGGTAGTAGGCCGTGCGCGGACGAGGCAGCGACGACGGAACGTTTCGAAATCGTTTCGAATTCGTTTCGAGATCCCGTCATTCGAGTGTTACATTCCCGCCTGCCGCGGGAAAATTCCGTGTGAAAATCGAAGAAAATTTCCTTTCTCGAGAGAATTCCTCGCTTCTTTCGACTTTTCGATTTAAATATCCGCTGAGTTTTGCTTGCATTTCGCAACGCGAGAGTAGTAACAAAAAATCCCACGATGATTTGACTCGAAATATTAAGATCGTAGAGAAATAAAAGCGCGGCCATTCGACGGATTTTCCTTTCAGCGTTGTTTCTATGTACGCACGCTTTCGTAATCGTGAATATTTATAAACCGAGTATAGCGTCGTTCATCGCTTCCTGATAAATAAACAGAAACGTTATGCGGCCAGTTAAGTCGGTTTATGCCGATTGGAGTTCTCGAATGTAATTTACACCGGCCAAACGATCGGTCGTCTCTAATTACTCGCGCATCGTTCTAAATATATATATATATTAATTCAAGATCTTGCAAAATTCCGTGCGCATCCAACGCGTCTAAGTGGTCAACATCATCAGCGGACGACTCGTACAAATTGGACTCAATTGTTAGCCCGTGTCTCAATTGTTGCATTTACATTTTCAGAATACTCGGAGTTGGATACGTCGTTGCACGAGATTCTGATGAAAACGACGTTCAAATTCACTTTCGCAAAAGACGCATAAATCGTGTTCAATCATCAACTGCGTTTTTTTTTTTCTAAAAATTTTTAAACCACAACGATATGCTTTTATCGTTTGACTTTTTAAAAGAGTAAACGATCTCGAAATGGAGTATCAACGTGGTTCGAGTAGTGTCGGTAATCATACATCGAATAAAAATTTGATATTCGAATTTTTAAAGTTACGATCGAGTTCCATTTATCTCGAAATTCGAATTCATTCATCCTTGTTTCGGAGAATTGGACGCCTCCAGTTTCCGCGGCAGTTCCATGAAAATGAAAACATCACGCATGTCCAATTTGTCCAAGCGATCGAGCGATACTTCGTGCACGTTACGCAGTGCGTAAACGCGGTAATTAGGCTGTTCTCAAGCCCGACTCGCCTGTAAACGGCATAGGCAATTTATCCGCGTACCTTTCTCCTTGTTCTCCGACGGTAGGCATCCGAGTACCCTACGCTATCTCGATTCCTACACCATTAGTTTCTACGCAACTTCGCAGAGCTACTTTATAACTCGGATATTGTTGGTCGAATATTCATTTAACGATAATCCAAATTTCGAAAAAAGTCGAATATGGCTATGGTCGTTATATTCGATGGATTTCCTTTTCAAGAGACATGTTTCAAAGTCACATGTGTGTACGCAATTTGAACTTGAATGAAAATACAAATGATCGTATCATTATGAAATCATTATTTCGATCTTAATGTTACACGCAACGCGACACGGTTGAAATACACTTTGTATTACGAGGTCATATACTTTGATTATTTTCAAATGTCATAACATTAGAAGATTTGCAAGTTGTATCGCAGAAGCACTTACCACGACACGAAAGAGACGAACGCGAGTTGCCACAAATGACTGAATCCGTTTCTGTGAGCGATGATATCATTTCAGTGTCGAAATGATACGAGAGTACTCGTACTATTACGCGTCAAACATCGTAGAAAATCTCTTGTAAGATTTCGTCTCGTTGCTCGCTTTCAACGTATCTATCATAACCTAGAAACCGAAGGTTTGTTTACCTTCGAATAACACGAGTCATTCGACAATTCTCTACGTTTGTTCGTACGAATCGATGAGACAATTGACTTTGTTGAATCGTACCTGGATAAATTTCTACCGCTAAGATGAAAAGGTGTGAAACGAAGCTTGGCGAAAAGCGTGCAAAGTGTCGTTCCTATCGAAACACGTGAAACGCGAAACGCGAGAATAATGGCGACACTTTCCCGCGCAGCGATCCCGATTAATCGAAGCACGGAGTATCGAGGCGCAGGTTGAGAACCAGCGTGAACGTGGCGAGGCACGCGACAAGGCAGAGCGCGTGTCCCACGCGCGCTCGCTTCGAGGAGCTCTCCTCAAATCAAATCACGTAACTCGCCACGATGTATATCTCTCCTCTCTTCGCGGTGAAATCGTCGAATCGTTGAATCACGGAGCGGGAAACGGTGGACGGTGTCTCGTGTCGTGTGCGATTGGCGAGTCGCAAAAATCCGCCATTAAAATCCGCGACCAAGCAGCTCCTCCCATCGAGGAGCGTTCGAGAGGACGCCGTTTCGAGAGATCGCCGAGATCTTCGACCGATCATTCTCAGCGTGGGCGCCACTTTTTTCCCTTCGATCTCTCGCCATCGATTTTTCTTCGTTCATCCACCAATCACTCGATCGGTTCATCGCTGCGATTCATTGGCCAATTTGACTCTGAATCATTCTATATAAATATATATGTACGTGTATATACACGTTGTTTCGTATAAAATCGTATAGCACTTGGACAAATTGCTTGATTTGATATATTTATCGCACGAGTATAATCTCGATAGAGAAACGTCTAGCACAACTATCGAATAGTTTTTAACCGTGCTCATTGTAATATCGACGGGGATAATTACGTGTTGGTCAACTGCCGTTCCTAATTTCCGCTTATCGAGAGATCAATTTCTGCCGGTTGTCGAGGCGCCACGTGACTGAAGCCGGCGCCTCTAGTGAGACAAAAACAGAGGAGGGGAACCTTAATTCGCCGTACATTTCCCCTTATTTGGGCTTCCGTGCTCGAACCGAAGCCGGGAAGGGAGAGTGGCGACTTGGGAGGGACCGAGAGGGTCGGGCCTACGACTTATACCGCGGGACGCTTGCTGAGTGACGAATGTGTATACCCGTCTTATTCACCTCCTACCGTATTCGGCGACAGGCTTGCAGATCGTTCAGGATTAAGCCTGTAATTCTAATCGCCTCGCTGTTCCTTTTGCCGAGGGGCCTTCTTCTCCATGGGAATCGTCTGTTTTCTCAATTATACCCGTTGCACCGCCACTCGTCTCCCTTCTTCTCCCGTAACTTTATAGCTCGGTAATTCTACACGTTGCGTTATTTTAATGCGTTCATCTGCTGATTATTCCGGGCATTTTTAATATTTCAAATAAATGCGGCGCGACGCAAAAAGCGATGTAATAATTTTCACAATAAGGAAATAAATATGTAGGGAGGAAGGATTTCTTCGAACGATAGGATCCTTTTATTCTTATTTCTAATTACACGCTAATTATTCTTCCCTCCTTCTCTCCTTTTTCCTTGGAAAAACTTGGAATCGGGGCGAAACTTTAACACAAATTCCATAATATTCCGCTGTAAAACTTAGTTAGATTCTATCTCCGCCGCCTCGTCCGTTGCCCGCTCTATTCTTTTCTCAACACGTCGAGCGAATTTCCTGGAGCATTCGCCGAGACAGTACTTACATGCATCGTGTCACGTGACATCACGTTTTATTACGAGGCATTTCCTCCGCGTAAATTCCACGCTCTCGCCACTTTAACCGTTCTCTGCCGTGCCGATCGGTCTAGACGAGATCGGTTTTATGAATCGGCCGGTTAACGCCGCAATAAAGAGAGTACATAACCGTGTATTCCGGGATGGGGGAAAAAATCAAGGGATAAAAGCACGGGCCGGTAAGCGGTTACCAGAGGCCATCCACCTAATAATCGCCATAGGTGAGCTTTCGAACGTCGTTCTCACGTGTTCACGATCCGTCTGCGGCGCGCGCCTATATTCCAATAATAACTCGATCTAACAGCGAGCGTTACACCCCTATTATGTTTTATGCAGATCCGTGGAGCGGACAGAAAACCGTGGCGGTTCAACAGTGTGCACCGTGCGACCTTAGAAAGGCGATCGTTTATTGTTCAGGGCGCACGTGCGCGCGTTCGTGGCAAGGAACGGGCTAAAATGAACTCGGCCCGAGCAACGCCACTGTCTGGCCCCAATGAACGCGACATTCTGAACGGTTTCGCGATTGACAACAAAGCGGTGCAACATTCAACGGTGTTAAGATTGATTTGTGAGCGCTGCGGGACCGGGATCCTATTCACGTATCAAGCATATTGTGACGGATATCGCCTGGAGAAAATTGCTCAATTCAGACCGGCCTGCTACCACCGACGATGTTCCTTTGCTCCCGTTCCATCAACCAGTGATGTAGCCACCGTGCGGAACGCCCAGGCGCGTGCCTCGCTGCTTCGCCCTGCCTTTCCAATTCCTTCCAACTTTCTTCCAACGACACCACACGTTCGTCTCCTCTTCCGTTTCCCTCGCGAATCGAGATATATTCGTACGATTCAACCGAATTGAACCAACTTGTTTGGCTTCGTTTTAAAAACGAAAATGAAAATGAAAATTTAGAACGTCGATAAACTTATCCTCATAAATCAATATATATATATATATATATTCTTTCCAGAAGTGATTCTGGATACGCAAGTATGCGTAAATAACAAGAAGAATATTAAGATCGTTCGACGAAGATTATATCTATCTAGGGAATCAATTTCGTTCGAACGAATTCCATTCGTTTTTACAACCAGGCTACCGTCGTCTCGTTTCTTTTCCACGACCGATAGATATATGCAAGAGGAATTCTTCGACCGGTTGCAAAGCGACGTGCAAGTTCAAAGGTATCGACGATGTGTGCTCGAACCGAGGCAATCGTCCTCTCGGTGACGAATTCCATGGTCGATCGTGTATTGCACGACGACGAGTCAACGTTTTAATTCACCGTGCGGTTCATTGAGACTCTTGAAACTCGGTGTCGAACGAGCGCAACGGTCCAAATCCAACTGAATCGAACCAAGGTTGACGTCTTATTATACATTACACGTATAATCCACCAACGATGAACTCTAACTTCCTTTATCGATGTCCACCAGTCTGGAATCGCAAACTCGCTGCTTTTTCTCTTTCCGCTTCCCTGCTCGAACGTTGAAAAATTAAATTTAGAAAAGGTATTAAGTGGTCGCGTCGAAGTCGCGACAACTCGTTATATATCCTCGCGTTACGGAGCGTGGTAAAATCGACAGGCGTGATCGGTTCACGCAGGAAGATATTAAATTTGTACACAGGCATCGGTTTGCAGACGAAATCCAGGCATCTGGGTTATTATCAAAGTCACGGTACTCCGGTTCCCGATGAACTCGCGCGATAAACCGTTTAATTGATATCACCGATCTGACGCAATCTCGTCGACCTTTCGTCGAACGGTATATGTATAAACTGCGTCGTGCCGCGTTCGTTTCACACGAATCGACCTCCACGTTTTTAATCGATATTCCACGCGACGCGATATTCTCGTGGAAACGCTTAACGATCCCAACAGAGACGTTTCTTTATTCGTTCCGAACGGAACGTCCCGTCACCAGCTTTCGATCCTTGTACGTAGCTCTCCGAAAGAAAGAAAGAAAAAACGAAAAGGAAAGAAAACTCTTGTCGCGGGGACAAGAATTTCCATAAATCGTCTGGAAATATATACCTGAATGAGAAAGAGTTGGAGAAAGTGTTCATTCAAGGAGGACTTTTATTCCCCCTCCCCCTAGCTTTAGAACAAGCTGGTAGACCGTCTTCCAACAATAAGTTTACCGGGGCGTCTGTAAATCAGCCTCGACTCGCAGGGTGGCCAACGCCAAGGATCGGAGCCTACCTAATTTTCCGACCGAGTAGTATCACGTCCTCTTATGGTTCTTACGGTCTAACCAACGACGGACAGAAACGAGGTGTATCCGGCTCGATAAAAAGCCGGGCGAACGTTCGTTCCCTCGTGCCCTAATACGATTTCGTTCTGGCCATTATATCTTTCTCTCTCCTTTCCCCTCTCTGTTCCTTATCGCGCCGGGACAACCTCTCTTTTTTCTTCTTTTTTCTCCAATCGCGTCGAACGGGGTCGTCGTTGACGTTCCTTCGTCGATGTAACCCTCTCCTCGATCGAAATGGTAATCCTCCTCGAGTCTCGAGCATATGGGAAAGCGATCTCGCGAGAGGGGGAGGGTGATTTACACTCCGGATCCTGTTTCACGAAACTGCGCTCGGTCGTGTGGGAAAGTAAGACGTAAGTTTTGACGGCCGATTGAGTTTTTAGTAACTTGGCATTTCTTTTTTTTTCTTTCCTTTCGTAACCGATGACGATTTCGCGTCGTAGGGTTTAATCCGAACGAATATCGAGTTACTCTTATTTTATTTGAATAATATATATATACTTGGAAATAGCGGGTTTTTTGATTTTGGTTCGAAATAATACATAAAGTCGAAAAAAAAATTTATGCTTGAAAGATTAGAACAATTGTGATCTGGATACGGCACATGTGTTTCATAGATATTAGAAAATTAGGATCGCGGTTAATATAATGGTGATTAAAGTAAAAGAACGTCCAAGATTCTTAGCTATTGCTAGAAAGATCAAAAGTTAAATACGACGTGAACAAGGGAGAGACACGAGGATTAAAGGAAGGATTAATTTGGACGGAACCGGTGTCCCCCGAAAAACCAGTTTCAATTAGTATGAATTGGTCGAAAGAGATGCGACGACGCGTGAATCCTCGTATACGCCGGATGAATGATCGTACGACGTATGTCCTTACAAACAAGAAGCCCCCTTATCCTCTGTACGCTCTAAAACGTACATCCTCGGCGAACGAGCGAGGACGAGTCGTAACCGTGCTTCTTCCAACATCTTGTCACCGATACGTCAACGCGAGGTGACTAGCGCCACGCGTAATACATCACTCCCGGTTAAAAATAAAATTCGACGAGCCTCTCTAAGCCTATACGTTACAGCTTCGTTGTTCCGCCATTGATCCCCGGTATCTTTGCCGGGGACCGAGAACGAGTCGAATAACGACGACCATTAATTTTCTCGACGTTATATAGCGGACATCCTCGTACGACCGGCTAGCTATACAAATGGCGAGTGGCACGGTATATAAGAGCGAACATTGCCTCGAAATTTTCGACTTTCTTCGCCTCGCGACCTTCGCTAACAATTAACGAGGGTCAATGGAACGACGATTACCAAGATCGAGGCACGAGCAAGGATGCGCGGGATCACGCGAGAAGACGATCCCCGTTCGACGTCCATCGATGATAATATCCTTCGAATCGTACGAGCGAAATATAAATACGAATCGTTAATAAAATTCTTTCTGGAACGTGGAAAATGTATGGATAAACAGAAAGAAGAGGAGTAAAGAAACGAGGAGTATAAACAAGGAGATAAATGTAAATAAACATGGGATGTAAACAATCGGAGGAAATGGAATTTGTTTGTGATGTGTCACAAAGAGACGTGTGACGCGTGTAAACATCAACAGGCCGTTCATACGTTCCGCGAACGACTGTTCGAAAGGGAATCGCGATGCGGCGATGATTACTGGAGACCGAGCTCGAACTCGTAAAATCCGTGAATTTTGACGAGCCGTTTTCACCGAGGGGTGAAAGTATAATTATATTATACGCGGAAGGGAATAAAATCGTCGATTAAGCGATCCAACCTCAAGACATCGATCCGGCTTAGTTAATAGCCGTCTCGTATCTAATTTCACAGCGTTGGCGCATACGGAGCGCTCAATGTCCACGCGCGCATCGGGTCGCTTAACGGTTCGAAACACGCGTAATCTCGACACGAATTTTCGACTTTCTTACCAGCAACGGAAACCTCGCCTCCCCTTCCCTCTGTACCTTTATACGACCAGAAGAATCGTTCTTTCGTGGCGCGCGAGCGCCATCGAGCAGCGAGGGGATCGAGGGAGGGGAAGGAGAGGGGAAGAGGCCGAGAGAAAAGATGATCTTGAGCAGCGTACTCGCGTCTAATGGTCGGCCGTACGTGTACGTATGTCTCGTCATGTAGCCGCGTCCAACCGACGAGAGAAAAAGGGAAAGAAAGAGAAACGAAAGGAGAGAGAGAGAGAGAGAGGGAGGGAGAGAGAGAAAAGTCGGCGCTCGAGCGAGGCAAACAGCGCGAGTTCCTAAAAGGAAAAGGGAGCGAGAAGGAAGGAGAAAGAGCCTACTAAATGTTGGTCTAAGCGCGTGGGATGCTGGTTGCAGTTAGGCTCGTGCCTACTCCCTCTCTCCTCTTTGCTCCTGCCGTTTCTTCTCCCTCCCTCTTGCCCCTCCCGCGAGCTCTGACTTTGAATACCGGTCGGGTCTGTGTCGTCGTGCGGCTGTGTGTTGCGGTCGTCGAGTTAACCACGGTACTCACACGCGTCCCTCCCTTTTACACGCACGTTTGCGCACACATACGCGCGTCCCTGTCCGCGATACACGGAACGTGGCCATAGGTACGGTTAACGGGCGAACACACATAGAGGGAGAGCACGCGCTGTGCTATATAGCGCGGCACGGTACACCATCGCACCATCGAGAAGACAGAGAGAGAGAGAGAGAGAGAGAGAGAGATTTCTTTTTCCTATGCGTGAGCGCGTATGGTATGCCGTATGTAGATAGATTCGGATGGTGCGTGGACCAGTCCCGGCGTGCGCGAGCTGTACGGGCGGACAATGCCGGAGAGAGGTTCGTGCCACACCTCTTTTCTTCCTTCTTTTCCATCGACGGACCCTCGCCGCGCCCTTGCAGTAGATCTCTCCCTCGCTTGTCTCTTCCTTTTCCTCTTCCTTCTCCCTTTTCCCCTTTCCTCGTCTTCTTTCTCTACCTTCTCCACCTCCTCCTCCTCCTCCTCCTCTTCTTCTTCTTCCTTCTTCTTCTTCTTCTTCTTCTTCTTCTTCTTCCTCTACATCCCTTCTGCTTCGACGAGGTATCGGCACCAAGCGTTCTCGCTCGTATTTCGTCGCGTCTTTATGCGCCTTCGTTGGATTTACTCGCGTATTCCCCGTCTCTCGCGTCCTCTCGCCCGGTGGAGTTTCGCCGGTTGTTGATAAGCCAGGCCGAGGATCCTGAATCTTGGACGGATCGCCGGGCGTAAATATGGAAGAGATCGACGGCCGTGGATAAGTCGATCGAAATTGGAGAGCCGGGTACTTTTTTCGGCCGCGATAACGCGGGGGACCAACACCAAACACGCGTCCTTCCCGATAAGTAATGACAAAGTACTAATTGGAAGTCGGAAGATTCGCCCGCTTTCTCGAGATTCGCCCCTCACGGGACGATCTCTCGGACGATCTCTCTTACCCCCTCCTTTCCCTCTCCTTCCCCGATATTTATAGCCAACGCTCCGTCGTAATTTCCAACGACATTGTGGCGAAGCGAAAATCGCGATAAACTTAAACTTTTTTCTAGCCTCGAAATAATATCGCGCACGAGCATCTCGAGGCGCGTTACGTATCTTTTTCGAGGAAAAAAGGAGAAAGCGATTTCTCGCTTCGCAATCTCGAATCATTCCTTACCGTTAATAAAATAAATATCGACCAGAATGTGGTGGTGGTTTTTGAAAAGGAATGCTCGAGCTTCCGGCTCGAGAAACGGCTCGATCTTTTTTTTTTTTTTTTTTTTTCGAAACGATCCACTGTCCCGGTGGAAACTGGCACGACACCGCGTGCACACAACGGCCAAACTCGTTAGAGCAACGCAGGTCAAACCGGCGCGAGTCGAGAAAACGATGGTCGCGCCGGCTTATGCCGTGTCCAGTCCCCGGTGCTTGTGTACGAATTGTCACGCCGAGGGAGACCGATCCGCCGGAGATATCTCCCGCCTCCGTTTCTCAATGGTCGCGCTTAATAGCCGATATATTCTTTAATTAAGACGCTGGCAACCGTTTTAAGAACCGTTCCTCGGAAATGTTGCATCCATAAAACTTAATACGTTCATAAATCCGCGCCGGATGGAATGTCGAATGCGACCCGATCTATGAAGCGTACCTCCGATTGTCCCCGACAAAATAATATAATATTCGTATTCTCGGGGATCGAAGCGGGATTTCGTTATGCAAGGATATATAGTTTAACTACTTGTTGCGATTCCTATCGGTGAGAAAGTAAATTGGTGGTCTGGTTTCTGTCCAGTCGTCTCGAAGTCGTTACACTTTGGACAATTTTATAAAAATTTGTTATACGATCTACCAATATTCTTCTTCTTTCTTTCTCTTTCTTTCTTTTTTTTATAATACCTATCTTACCTATCCAACTGTCGACGATTACTTAACAATCTCTTCTTTTAAATTCGGTCGAGAGATATTACGAACGCGAAACAGTCAATGATGAGTTAAGAAAATGGGAATACTTGCATAACTTTCCCACCAATCCGATAAATAACTACCCGATCAACGGTTCAAAGCGTGCTTTGCTAAGTATTATTTATTCCTTTCCACTCCCGTAATGGCAAGTTTCGTGGTAAAAAGCCGGTTCCACCAACACGGATAATACTAATAACAGCATTCGGGCGCCGCCGCGTGGATAAAAGCCACGGGAACGCGAGAAGTGACGGGAGGCGCGTGATGAAAAACCGATGGACGAAAGCTTCTTGTTCGCGTGGCTAACCGCTCCTTACAACGGATAAATTAATAGCCGGCCGTTCTCGTACGCGGAAACCTCCTTCCTCTTTTCTCTCTTTTTTTTTTTTTTTATTTTCTCGATTCCTCCGTCATCGCTTCGATCTTTCATCGGAGAACCGATCTCGTTGAAAAAGCGACAGCGTAGCTCGTGCCACCGCGTATCTCTCGCGTTGGCCAACCGTGCCTTTAATAATCAATTTATGAATGAACGAACAACCGAGCGCCGCGGTGAAAGTCGCTTGGCTCGACGGAGAGACGCGATCGTTTCGAGAAAGAGGAACGGCCGTGTGTCTCGAGCCGTGCGAGGCGACGAATTAAAACGAAATAGAGAGAGAGAGAGGCGTTATCTATTAGCATTTTGAAATCGGCGCGAGAACTACGTGTATACCTACCGATCGTACGGCGTAATCGATCGCCGATCCGGGCAACGAAATTAATTTTCCAGTGGATATTCATCGATCGTTACCGTCCCCGTTTGATTAATCGAGCGGACAAGAAGCGACGGTAAAACGAAATTCCAGTAGCCGGGATGCTGTGTGTTTCGGCTCGTACGCACGCGATGTACGTGTACATATATATATATATATATACACAGTGAGGGAGAATTGCGTGCAACGCGCGTCTAAAGCGTTCCTTCCACGATCACGGGTCTAACAATATGCTAATCGGGTCAATTAAGATAAGGAATTATACGTCCTCCTGCCAAACGCAAATCAAACACAGATATGCGTGGCTATGCTATAAGCCTAGTCCCTTCTTAATGATCACCGACGGAGTTTATTATTCCGTGCTCCGAGCGAAAGAAACGAAAAGAAAGGAAAAGGAAAGAGAGGAAAAAAAGAAAAGGAAAAAGAAGAAAAAATGAGGCTTGGAGAGACAGGGGAGCGTGAGGTGGTGGGAGACGGAGGAAGGAGGGAAGGATGGACGAAAGAGGGAAGAACGAGCGCGACCGGTGTATGTCGCAAGTTTCTTCTCTCGCCGATAATAATCTACGAGGCGGATTATGGTAGTCCAACGATGCCAACCTTGAAGAGACTTATTGGTGAGACCGTGCCGGCGGACGTCAATGATTCGTCGTCGTCGTCCAACTTCTTCGTCGTCGTCGTCGTCGTCGTCTTTTGAGTCGGTGATGTGAAAGGGAAACGAGGAGGAGGAGGAGGAGGAAGAAGAAGAAGAAGAAGAAGAGGAGGAGGAGGAGGAGAACGGGGAAAGAAAAATGAAAGAGAGAGGAGAAGAGAAGAGAAGGCGAGGCGGTGATGCGCAAGTCGGCGAGCGCACGGTCACATGTGTGCCTCGATGAAATTAAGACTGGCCGTCACGATTATTATATCAATTAATTACGCGGTCCTGGACCCCGTGATCCGTGCCATCCGGTTCGGTAAGTCCGGCTAGAGAGAGAGTCGAGGCTGCTGGATCCACGCGCCGTGGCGGGGTACGCGGGTCGTAGCCGGGTGAGACTTTGCGTGCCGACCGCTCCAGACGACGCTGGGAATCCCAGGAATTCGAATAACGAGCCGGCTACCGTGATACACCGCTCGGCCACCTTTCCGATCCTCATCGATCTTCGTCCGGCCGTTCCAGGATCGACCACGTGTTAATCACCGCTCTCTCCTTCGTTCTCGATTGTTCCTCTTCTTCTTCTTCTTTTGTCCATCTTCTTTTCTTTCTTTTCTTTTTTTTTTTTTTTGCGTATCCACCTCCCTCCTTTATACATCGCATATACGTGGTCTCCTTCGTCCGTAATTGATCGCTGACAGGTCCGGCGACAGTCTTCATCTTTTTTCCTTTCTCTTCTTTTCTTTTTTTTTTCTTTTTTATATACAAACGAGAAGAGAAGAATAGAAATAAATTTTCGATACGTATTTCCTTTTTTTTTTTTACGTTTCCTCTGAGAGGAATCGTTTTATAAGTATTTAAAGTCGAATTTTTATTTTTCTATTTTTTTTTTTTTATCTTTCTTCGATTCAGACGATGGGAATGAAGATAGGAGAGAATGACTGTAAAGAGGCGCGTAAAGAAGGTGTCCATCGCGGATTGGACCGCGATCATGCGCCGCGATATCGATATCCCGGCTCTTCCCTCGGGATTTATAAACCGGAGGAGAGTAGTCGGAGAGGAGAGGAACGGGCGTGCGCTACGTTCGAAGGAGAGTAGTACTCGCGTACGCACGCATCCCTTCGAGCGAAAGACACACGCATACTCGTGTGAGAGATACGACGAGGAAGGTAAGAGGAGGGCTGGAGAAAGAGGGAAGAGAGAAGAGTGCGAGAAGCGAAGAGAGAGAGAGAGAGAGAGGCGGATAAAAACGAGCGGATAAAAAAATAAACGGAAAGAAGGAGGAAAGGAGGGGGGAGGCATAGAAAGAGGGGAAGAGGGAGACAGAGAGAATGACGACACGGTGGTGAAGGCAATGGTCCAGGTAGATAGACGAGGAAGAAAAGGAAAAAGAAGGAGAAGAAGAGGTTGGAGTAAGGAAGGAGGAGAAGGAGAAAAGGAAAAAAAGGACGCACACGCGCGCTCCCGCGGATACACACGTGTCCTGGATCATGGATGCAAATATGGCATAGTATCCTGGGCCGTGCGTGGCTCGCGCCTGGATATACCTACCTAGACAGTAATACGGGTAGGTAAGTCAAGCGAGGTGGGTTGAGCCGCACCCTGTTCCTCAAGCATCCACCATCAGGCGGCACCACCACCACCACTTACGCCAGTTATACGCACGGCCAGCCTCCGTTCCGAGTGTTCGTATCGCGGCTGAATAAGACGATCGTGTACGTATATACGTACGCACGATTCGTTCGCACACGGCTTCGACCGGCCACGAGGATACTCGTTGCAACGCCTTGCACGGAAATGTAGAGAGGAGACGAAATACACAGACGTACGTATATATACCTGGTTGACGTGTACCGAGCCGCTAGTCTCTTCTCTGTGTGCCCACTCATACGAACGGATCACGAGGACCGCCGAGATGCGAGGTGAACGCCCCCCACAATATCTCAAATCTGCGCTCGAGTGTGCGGCCTGTCTCGTGCGTGTGCTTAAACGCGCGCGCGCCACCTAACCGTCCTGCGCCCGTGTATGTATTAGGCGAGCAGTATCTCGAGAGAGAGAGAGAGAGAGAGAGAGAGAGAGGAGAGAGAGGAAGGAGGGGAGGGAGAAAGTGTGTGTTACCTGAAGTCTGGCGAGGCCTCGGGTGGAAGCGTGTGTGCGTGCATATTCTCTCGCTCGCTCGCTCGCTCACCACGGTGTCTTATAGGTGGTAGAACGGGCCTGTCCAGTTTTCCCATGGGAACAATACCCCACGGGATATATAATAACAATGGTCACGGGCGTGGGAGACGGGTCGATCTTTATTTACCCGGTCGTTTTTCTTTTTTATATTTTTTCCATCGCAGCACTACTTCGTTCCTCCTCCGTCTTTTCTCCTTCTCTCGTTCTTTCGCTCGCTCGCGAAGCGAGTATCCGTCGCGCGTGAGCGCGATCCAAAGTCCAGCGACTTTGTCCGTCCGCGTTGTTCCTCTTCTCCGTTTCCACGCCGTGGCGTGGTTTCCTCACCCTCGCGCGATTTGCACCGAAATTACGACTCCTCCAAGCCCTGTCCAGCTTTCCAGATTCCTACGTTTCTTCCCTCCTCCTCCTCCTTTCTTCCTCGCCTTTCTTCCTCCCTCCCTTCCACCCATCCCCTCTCCATCTTCGATCCTTCCTTTTCTTTTCTTTTTTTTTTCCTTTTCTTTTCTTTTCTGGCGATTCAGTCGTAAACGGTGATATTCGAGGCGCAGCAGCGGGACCACGGTACACTTATTTACGACCGTCTCGATTCGATGGATAAACCAGTCGATGTAAATTGGCCGAAGAAATTTAATCGACTGCCAATATAAATTCATCGCCGAACGATCTTCCAGACAACGTCTTCTTGGCCAACGTCTTCGCGCTTTTATCCAAACCGTTGCGAGTTCCTTTAGGGCGTTTACCTTTCTGCCCGATATTCCCATTCTATGCATATACATACGCATATATACATATACATATATATATATATATGTATGTATATAAATATAAACGCAACGGCTTGCACGAGATGCGATAATGTCACAACGCTGATTACGCTCATCGAGATAAATATCGTTTAAGGCAATTAAACGCGCCACTTTGCATAAATACTTTTTTCTCTCTCTCTCTCTCTCTCCTAGAACTTCGTTCAATCACGTCCTACATATCTTATCCGCAATTTTTCCCAATTAGCATACCTCTTACTTACTACGCATCAGATTTTGAAAGATTTGCGTTCCATTAATTCGGCCATCTCTACGCCGGGATACAAGCGTCGACTGTCGGAAGGCGACGCGTGACATAAATTCTTGGGATATCCCGCCTATAAGTTGGGACATCCTATGACCAGATACGATCACGATTACGAGCCAGTCTTGCGGTTACTTAATATAACCGCATTGGATGCCCGTGAGCCAATCTCTGATCTATTGTTTATCTTCACAATCGCGGAACAGCACGCGTATCCTTACCGACTTCGATATCGAGTTAAATTTTATGTCCCGCCAAGGCCATGATTAATCCGTGGATTATTCGCGACGTCGGGTATCGTTCTCCGTCCTACACCCGTTGATACCTACGAAATGATAATATACGATTAGTTTCTAAAAAAAAAAAGAAAAAAAAAAGAAAGAAAGAGAAAAGAAAGAAAAATGTATTAGATAAACGAAGGATCCGTTTTACGACGGTTAAAGCGACGCAATGCGAGCGTAAACACACGCGTATCGATTAAACGGAACAACCTGCAAATTCCTGCTTCCCTGCTGATCTTAGGTGGCCGCGGATACTCGCCCATTATCGTCATTAAGCATCATCCAGCGGCACGGTTATTAAATTATATCATATCATTATTCGATATTACTATGATCTTCCTGGTGAAGTCGATTTCGCACGGTCGTCCGAACGCCCCTAAAAATCCTTTCTTTCCGTGTTCTTCTTTTTCTTCGTTAGACGGTCCGAACCGAGGAAAAGGAAGAAGAAGAAGAAGAAGAAGAAGAAGGAAGAAAAGAGCAACGAAGGGGACAAGAGGTGACTTTAACACCGAATTCTCTCTCCTCGAAGGACGAACAATCTTCGAGTTCCTCGAGTGTTTCGTGGTGGGTGGTGCGTGCACCACGAGAGTAGAAGTCGTTCTCTCGAATCGTCTTCCAACGATGGATACCGTTGGAATTGCTCTCTCGGCCAACAACATTTCCCTTCCAATCGATGAAAAAATACGCGGCTGCTTCCTGTAAACAAGAAATTTCGTTGACGTTTGAAAAAAGGAAATTTGATTTCGTTTCGTTTGGTCCGAAGGAAAGGATAAATAATCTTCATCAATACGTACACAGTTTTACGGGTTGAAAAATATCGGCCGATTCTTCTTCTCCGTGTGCCGCGATGTATCTTTATCCGACCGGATTTAATTCCCATGTTAATTGCGCGTTATCCGTGCTCGAATCGGGGGACACGACACGGGAAAAAGAGAAAAAGAGGAGATACGCATCGAACGTGATCGCTCAATCGAGGTACACGCTATGGTAAACCGGCAACAAGGATACCTTGGCGCGCCACCACTCCAATGGCTCGCGCGACGTCGAATCGCGAGGGGTGGTTTACGAGCGTGTTCCACGAGCGGCGCCTTGACCTGCCTCTAGCGAAACCCACGACAGCCGAGTCTAAACCGATACGAGGCGATCAGCGTGCACGCGTGGACGGATCAGTCGTCATTGCTATTTTTAAGCTTCGTCACCTTTCTATTGCTTCGCGTTGCCGAGTGGCGGCCGTACCCTTCGCAGGACATTTCCGTATCGAGAGCTTCCATCATCCATCTTCTTTCTTTCCTTCCTTCCTTCCTCTTCTCTCCTTTCCTTCTTCCTTATATCTTCTCGGGATTTTAATGTTTCGATCGACATTCAAGACATGCGCTTCGTTGAGCGAACACGGGTCGCAAAGGACACGAATCGCGAATTAAAAGAAATTTGAAAGAGAGGAGCGCAAGAAGCCGAACGCTAACAAAAGCGTTGCTTCCGCGATGCATAGCGAAGGAGAGAGAGGAGGGCTTTCATTATATTTGCCGAATGCGAGGCGACTTCTTCATTTGCGCTCAAGAGAAGAGACATCCGCCGGCCCGTGTTTTGTCCCTGATACCTCGGCGAAGTGGTTGTTGCGGAGGCGCGTGGGCGACCGGAAACTCTCCCTCCCACATTCGCGTGCCCTACCTCCTCGAAGGGACTTTCAGAGGAGAACACGGCGTGAAAGGGAGATGGAGTGGAGCGAGAGAACGAGAGGAAAATAGAAAGCGAGGAAAAGAGAAAGGAGAGGAGAGACAACGTGTATTGCTCGCGGCCCCTCGAGAACTCCTCAAAATTGCGCAGAATTTACAGAAATACCTCTTCATTATCCTCCTCCTCGGCGATTAATTATCCCGAGAATCACCGGTTTTAATCGGTGAAAGATCGGAGCAGCCGTATTTCCACGTGTATCGTCCTCCCATTTCTCGTCCCTAGGTTTCACAGACGATGTTAATTAAGCGACACTTTCTACCTTCCTTCGCGATACTTCGTTGGAGAGTTACGCGCAACCTGTAGACGAGTATTTCTTCAAAGAAAAAAGAAAAAATCGAAGACGCTCGTTTCGATCGTTGTATTGGATGAATCAAAAGTTGGGTCCAATCCATTTATCTACACGGATACAGAGGAGGTTTTAATTACGTTCGTTGGATCCCAAGCGACGGTGATGTCGAACTATTTTCTCCGAACGAAAATTGAAATGGAGCTTAATTGACAGGTAAATTTATCAGCGGCAGGATCGATCGATCCCTTTCGGGCCCTAGACCACTTTCACCACCCAAATTTATTCCGATCTTAACTAATGGAACTCGTGCGTTCGGTCCCGTAATCGATTAGTATCGACAATGAACGAAAATGAGTATGAAACCTATCATTAATCCTGAATCCGATCCGTGCAATAACGGGCCACGCGTTCCATCACAATCATTCGAATCAACCCCCTGGCTCTCTCTCTCTCTCTCTCTCTTTGTCTTCTTTCTTCCCATCCACTCGACTGGCACTAAAAACGAAAAATAATTAATCGTTAGGTAATCGAATTGGAAAGCGAACGGGCGAAAGGAAAGCTAGTTGTTATTCCAGCAAAAGAAAGAGAAAAAAAATATCATTTGAAAAATGAAAAATTCAACGAAAGGCTATCTCGAGAATTCTCGAGTGAATTTAGAATAACTTAGAGAATTTGTAACGCAAATAACGCAAAGTTATTGGCCGATATATCTTCGTTAAGGTAGAGTGGAGACGAGAAACGCGTAAAAGGGTTAGGAGAAGAGCGGTGGAATAGAAATCTACGAATTGTTCTCCATTTTGGCCGTGGTTTGCCGTCCCCCCACCACGGTGGCAGGGTGTTGCGCCAGGTTTACCACTTCGTGAGCGCTATCCGGACACCTGAATCGAGAGGATTTTCACAACGGCGCTGCCTGACGCGAGAGAGCTCCGGCTAGGTTGTCGCGTGGGCGACCGGAAACCGTACCTTCCTACCGTCTTTGGTCGTCACTCGACGACTCCGCGGAGAAGGGGGTCCAGAGGAGAAGGGAGGAGAGAGAAAAGGCAGACCGACCGGCCAAGAACTGGCGCAGCTCTCCTTCAATGTTCTCCACAACAGCCAGTACCCGCGGTCGAGGGCGGATCTCTCCTCATCGTCACGTAATGTTTTGAGGCATCAGGACCTACAGGGATTCCTACTTACCGCGTTCAATATACGTATATGGCTGTATGTTAATAAAAAATAGAAATTTTTCTCGGCGATTCTTCCGTTTCCGGACATAATAATAAATTAATTAATGTCGCGCTAACGTTCCTTGCGTGTTGCGACATTTAATTTTAACGATTTAACGGTAATGGACTAATGAAATTTTTATGACGCGTATACATTACACGATTCTTCTTAATTGCTCCTCGTGTTAAAATCATATTTCTGTTGATAAATGAATAATTCATGCACAATATCGTGTTTCAATCTCCCTCTTTTTATATAAAAAAGAAACAAAAAAAAAACAAAAAAAAAAAAAAAAAGAAAGATACAACTGGAAAATCGTGTCACTAAAATGTCCTTAGTGGAGGGATTAATTTGTAACGATTGCCGCATAAAGAGTACCAAGGATATATATCTGAAAACATGTCGAAACGAGTGAGATAGGAAAAAAAGGAAGAAAGAGATAAAAAAAAAAAATACTATCTAGGCTCTTCGGATGATAGAAAGGTGATGACCTCGATCCTACGCCTGCCGCGTATAAAACGCCGCGCCGTTCCCGTCTTGCACCTCGTTCCGCCTGTTTCTGCTTGCCTGTTCTGACTGGCCTGCCCACGCCTGCCCTTCTGTCAATTATATTTACTATTTCATTCATACGGCCGCCGCTTGGTCCACGAGCCGTGCCCATTCACGAGAACGGCCGCGCATGCCAGATCGCTCGCGCCCGATGGCTATCCGATAGGGTAGCGCCTCCATATATGATTCGGATGGAAGTGCACTGCGGGCAAAAATGTAATTGCCGTAATCTAGGATTATACGGTTGCGTAACATCGACGCCAGATATATTCTCTGCGTTTGTGAGCGTATATGTGTTTGTGTACCTTTTACTCTCCGTGCTGGGTTGTGTAATATTCGAGCTTTCAACGAAATGGAAACGATAACGTTAGATTCCGAAAAGCGCGCACGCCATTAATTGTTGGTGTTTCGCCTTGCGACGCATGCGCAGAACCTATGCGCAAAGATTCGTCGCAGACGCAGTTTTTCGTGAATCGTTCGTTAACACAGTTTCTTTTTATTCCTTTTTTTCTTTTTTTAAATATAAATAAAAGTTACGTTGTCGTATACCTTGAAACGTTTCTTTCTTTACTTTCTCACCAACTCCTCCCGATACACAGCAGAGACCGTGAGAATTTTTTTCGGCTCCCAAGGGGTTCGCTCACTAATCGGGCGCTAATTTGCTTGATGCCGTAAGGAAACAGACGGGAGGATCTTACTAATTCGAGCCAGTAGACCGTAAAAATTCACTGGTTTTCCTAACACCGTATATGGTATTCTTGTTTAATAGAGAACGCAATCGGCTATTTACATGGCAAATTTGTTCGCGATCTCGATGAAAATTTATGCTAATCGATTTAATGTCACGGGTTCATGATTCGTTTTTAATGATTCAATCAAGATTAAGTATTGTAAGATTACACCTACTCGAATTCAAATGATACGGGTTACCCTAGTTCTATTTTTTTTTTTTTTTTTTTTATTATACATATTCTAATACTTGTGATAGATCCATAATACTAATTGACTCAATTTCACGTCAAAATCGATGATCGTCGATCACGTTTAGATCGATCACGAGGCATTCTTTAAAGAGGCCGAGAAATTTTTCGTGTTCCATCGGAAGAGATGAGGTCAACGTTATTTTCTAATAGATGAGACACTCGACGAAACTACACATACATACATATCTGATAGTTCGAATAATTAAGTTTCCACGTTGATTCTTGTGATTCCTATAAAGGCATCGGGTTCACGCCTACGCTCAATTCCTTTTCGACTCTTGTGTGATTAGGATTCTGTGATTGCAAAGCTGTTTTAGCGTTTAATGATGTTTTTTTTTCTCAACGTACGCGTGTAAAACTTGTCAAGGATCACTATTGATAACTATTAATGAACGATAACTCGATATCTGATACATTTTTTTTACAAATTTTGATCAACGTTCGACCGATGTAATACACGTAATCGTTTGTATAATTTTACACGTTGTACGTAATTTTACATGATATGAATATCTTATTTTATAATTAGTTTGTAAAAATTTAATCAAAATATCGATATAGACCATATCTGTGTATATTTACTTCGATTTTAAATTTTTGTAATTACTTTTATAACTAATTTTATATCGCTTGTATAACAATGCCATCTAGTAATAATAAAAAATAACAGTATATAAAGTTATCGTTATCAGAAATCGGTAACGATGTACTCTACTTTATTTTTTAATACTATTTAAAATAAGAAGTTTCTTTATATATTTTTCATAAAAAGAAGTTCTTAATAATTTCTTAATATTAAAAATTTTTTATTTCAATTTTTAAATTATTCTAATAATCTTATTTATATATCATATTTGAAATTCGACGCTATGTTTTTCATTCCTTTTTTTATTTCATTTTTAACATTTTGTAACATGCATCCAGTTTAATTGAATAAAAATTTAATCTTTAGAATATAGAAATCTTAAAATCATGTCTTGTTTATTCAAAATTATAAAATGTAATTTCATCGATCGCGATTAGAGGGGGCGGATTTTCATGCTCGATCGGTACAAACATCATTGTTCGCCATAATAGAAAATAACCCACATGTTGCCTCTCTGTTTTTGTTCTGTTATTCGATCAGCTGATCAACTATGGAGACTTCAATCCTAAACGCGGTAAGTGTCTTCGTGCTTTCTTATCATTGTGCATAACCAACAATTTTATCTTCGTTATACGTTAATAATGTATAAACGAACATTCTTTATCACGTACAGTGTTTCTTTGTGTAAGTTAGTGAATTCGATTTTACAAAAACATGCGACTGTGCAAGTTACGTCGTATTGATATTGAATTATCGAATGTCATATGTTAATTTTCGAGAATTTTTTTAATACTATTTGTTCTTATTTCTTAGATTTCTTTGTACAAATATTGATATTATTTTTTTTTTTTTTACCAAAGGCACACGAAAAACAAAGAAGAGCAGATGCATTGTTGCAAGAAGGTCGTTTTGAAGAGGCAGCCAAGTGTCATGAAACAGTAGCCAGTCTGTTAGAAGAAGCACATGTACAACTTGAATCTAATTTTTTTAATTTGAAAACTTCCCGTTTATCTAGTCAACCACCACCATTCACACCATTTACACCACCATTTGTGATCTCTTCTTTTCAATCATTCATTACTTTGGAATCCCTTGCTCTACAACGCGATTATCACAAAAGACAAGCTGCTGTAGTTAGGTAAGTAAGAAAAAATAACTCTTTATTTTTTTTTTTTTTATAAAATATAAATCATAAATATTTATGAAAATTCTCATCCTAGAATGAAACAAGCTCAATACGAAGAGTACAAAGCCACATTGGAAAACCAAAGAAAAGAAATTCTTAGCAAACAAGTATCTAAACAAGTTGAAAAGGATACATCTGAGTTTACAAGTGATAAATTTGATGGATCCCTACGGCAAGCTATATATAGAACGATCGAAGAGCAGGATAGCCTTTTGACTTTAATCTCATTACCTAATAGCGAAGAAAAAGCTTTTAAATATCCAAAGGATGCTAGTACTGTTATTGAAGAATTGAAAACTGCTAATTGCCAATTGCGTTGTCTAGTTGGGAGCTTGCTAAATCAACTGGAGGCAAAGGAAGAGGAAGTGAGGCAATTGACCGAACAACTTCACGCTGCTAATCTTAATGATGAAAGTAGATTAGACAATGCTTTAAGACTTGCACCTCTGCCACCTTTAACTCCTCTAGAAATGCCTCTTTTTGACTTTACGTCGACATAAAGTATTATGTGATGAGTGTGGTTTTTTAATTGAAATTTTTCATTAAATAAGATATAAAAACTATATATATATATATGTATAAATGAAATCAGATCTGTAATAGTACAAAGATTAACGCGAATATTGCTGCAGTATTCAATTTCTTACCGCAGAATTTTAAAGTTTAAGTGTGCTATAAATAATATTTTATAACCTTGATAAAAAGTAATTATATAATCACACTGACGAATTAGCGTATTAGTACTTATTCTCGTTCGTTTAGTATCATTCAAAGGGATCAAAATACATATCAGTTACATAGAAGCGATGTAAAAAAATTCTGTATTTAGTTTATGAGTGAAATTTGCAATATATCATGCGTCTATATATATGTATGTGAATAATAAAGCAGTTGATTTTATCGATTAAAATACTGCCATTTATTATTAGATGTTTGTAGATAGAGACGAAATAAGTACAATAAGTACAATAAGTTTATCCTGAAATTGTACAAAGTTGTAAAACTATACCTAACCGTTGTTAATCCGCAATAATCCGTGTTGCAATTGCGTGTTCGGTTTGTTCTAGAAATTACTCTTGAATATGTAGTGGCCGTTTGAAAAAAAACTTTGTTATTTACCATGTAATGGTGCGCAATAAACAATCTACCGACTCTACGAAACTACGATTTCTTATTATAAACTGTTACATTCTCGCACGAAGATCTCTCGATAAATGTCAATTTTTAACGTTATCGATACGATGAAAAATTTGACGCTCTTGACCTGATAAACGAACACATTCAATACCTTCAATAAATTCGCCACTTTGACAATTGTACAAAAATGATACGTAAATAATATACGAGAGAAGAAAAAAAAAAAAAAAAAAAAGAAGAGAAAAAATTACAGAAAATAATGATCAAAATTTTTGGTGTAATCTCACAATATTCGAATGATGCAGCGTTACCGTTCGCTCGTCCCGAATGGGAATCCATTGGAAATTTATAATTCGGAGTATGGTTGAGCAATGGATAGATCAGGTGAAATAATAACAATTTTCATAGGGCAGGCTGGCACCCAATTAGGAAATGCCTGTTGGGAATTATTTTGTCTGGAACATGGCGTGTCTCCCAATGGCTGTCTTCGCCAAGGTTATTATCCAACGGATCCCACTATGTGCGCCTTCTTTTCAGAGACGCAAGTAAGCAAGTGCATTATATATAACGGAAACAACAAATTGGACTCGATCCAAAGAACCTATTCATATTTTTTTTTTTTTTAGGTAAGAAAGCTGACCCCGCGAACGATGATCATTGATCTGGAGCCAAGCGTGATCGACGAGATTAAAACGGGCGAATACAGGCAACTTTTCAGCCCGGACTCGTTGATCACCGGAAAGCAAGACGCGTCCAACAATTACGCGAGGGGTTACTATAGCATCGGTAGAGAGGCGATTCCTCTCGCATTGAGTCGTATTTCCAAGTTAATAGAAGGTTGCTCGAAGCCAGCTGGATTCATCGTATTCAGGTAATTCAGTTTCAAAGAATTCATTCAATCAGAAATTTCACTCGATCAATTTTGCACAGATCGATAAGCGGTGGTACCGGAAGTGGTTTTGCCTCCTTGCTGCTTCAACAATTATCAGTGGATTATCCGAAAACGATCATTTTGGATTTTATTATTTATCCATCTCCCAACATATCTTCGGTTATCGTGGAACCGTACAACGCGTTATTCTCTACCCATGGTACATTGGATCACGTGGACTGTTCCTTCCTCGTCGACAACGAAGCTCTATACAACATTTGTGCCAAGTATTGATCAAAAATTAGAAGAAAAAAAAAAATATCGTATTGATTTATCGTATCGTCTTATCCATCTCCGTTTTCCAAAATTAGCAATTTGGACGTGAACGATCCAACTTTCACCAATCTGAACCGCCTGTTGGCTCAAATTGCCTCCAGCGTCACGGCTTCGATGAGGTTCGAGAGCGCTGTGAACGTTACCCTCCAAGAATTGCAAACTAATCTCGTACCATATCCAAGAATCCATTTCTCCTTGACTACGTACGCTCCGCTCATCTCTCCTAGAAGGGGCCTGTACGCTGAAATCACCACCCAGCGGATCACCACCGATTGTTTCATACCTTCGAATCAGGTGGAGCGAAAATAGATTTAGATTTATTTATTTTTTCAAAAAACGGTAACATCGGTTTTTAACGTTTTTTTTTTAACGAATCTTTAGATGTTGACGATCGATCCACGCACTGGAGCTTACACCAGTTGTTGTTTACTTTATCGTGGAAATGTGAGCGCAAATGACGTTAACAAAACGATCGCGTCACTGAAAGGGGCGAAGTCTATTCGTTTCGTCACTTGGTCTCCGACCGGGTTCAAAGTACGTTATTTATTTACGATTTTCTATTTCTTTTTTTTTTTTTTTCCCTACATATTTTTATGATATCGTAATTTTCCATTTTGAAACAAATACTCGCTAAAGGATGGAATTGTAAATAATCTTTAATTTAAATGACACAGCAAAATTGGTAGATTGCTGTGCCGATATATCCAACGCTGCGTGAAAAATTAACCGTACGTTGAACCGTTGAATAGATAATGCCTTTTTCTCTTCTAACCGTGACTTGAACTGTGAATCTGTTTAGTCTTACGTTATGAAAATAAACGATTAATATCATTCTCTGCGTAAACAGAAACATAACTTGATAAACGAAATAGTTTTAGGAAACTGTTTTTATTGGAAAGGAAAAAAAAAAATGCATTCGTAGGTAGGTATTAACTATCAGCCAACCACGACCGTCCCTGGCGGTGATCTGGCAAAATCGAACAGGACGGTGGTGATGATCGGCAACAACACGGCGATGAGACACAGATGGTCGATGCTCACCCGGAAATACGACTTGATGTACCAGAAAAGAGCTTTCTTTCATCATTACATAGGCGAGGGTATGGAGGAGGATTTCTTCAAGGAGGCAAGGGAGGACATGATGACTCTGATCGATGATTACAAAGAGATCGAGAAATGAATTTCTCGAGATTCTGCTCGAGAGAAAGATTTTCAACTTCAACAAAGTTTCTCTTCTACGCATGGGAGGGATTACAAGATATTTGCTGTATTGCTCTTTCGTACGTGCAAAAGGTAATAATAAATAGGGAAGAACGAGAGGCAAAGAGAAGAAAGAATCTCAATATTTGCTGCATGCGTCGTACGTTGTTGATTGGAGGAGCGTTGTTTGATTTATTTCTATTATTTCAGATGAGAAGAAGAAATGTGATTGCACGAGATAAGAAGGAATCGCGCGAAGATAAGCGGGCAGCCAGTGGTAGACTCGCCGGCACCAATGGGTACAACGCGAGCGATCGTGTAATATTGACTTTCACTGTTACATTTGGCACGGACACACGGACCATCGATAAGGAATCACGCACTTTTCAATCCAGAACGTGCGGATACCTGCATGCTCCGCACTGTCGGACAAGTATATAACAAAATTAGGCCTTGTTGTATTCGTGTAACGACGTGCTAATGATAAGCGGTATCGGGTGATTGGTATCCCAACCGCGATATCAACGTGTCATCCGCTTTGTTCTGGATATAATCGGTCATTTATCTTCGAGTTATCTTCGGGGACAATTAAGAATTCCGAGAAAATAAACAGGAAAATCCTGAGATATTATTACAACAGCACCCTTATTATTACAATTCTGGCTACAAAATGTATAAAACGTATCGTAAAAATATACCGATTTCAAAGCGAACGATAAAATCGTATTCCCTCTTTCTTTCTTTCGATCTTTCCCTCGAAATTTCTTCCAATTCTTCCTTAAATAAAACAAATTAATTTCTCCCTTTCGTCGTTCCGTTCGAACTTTTGCTCTACCAGATCGATTTACCAGACATATCGAGAACTCGATTTCGATCGAGAAACTCGTGTTACCGATAACCGATAAACCGAACACGATAAATGCGTTAGGATCGAACGAAGGATCCCCAACGAAGATATAACCACTCGAAAACCTTATCGTTCACGCATTGCTCTCTCGACCAAGTGTGTACATAACAAGTTCATTTACGCGTTACATAATTTTCCTCCAACGCAATTACACTCCCCCTCCAACCTTTATCGTCCAACCTTGATTCGGTGTACGTACGTTGTGTACGTACCTCTGCAAACACGGATCGGTCGGTTATTAATGGGAATGGCAGACAGATAGGAGAAGAAGAAGAAGAAGAAGAAGAAGCGTGGCACGAGCTCCGCTTTTATCGAAATCGACGATCGCCTATCTCGATCACGCCGTCCCCTCTCCACTTCCCTCCGCGACGCCACGAAAGTTTCACGTGAATCATATCGACCGTCTTTCTCTCCCTCCCTCCCTTCTTCTCTCTCTTTCTCTCTCTCGGCGGTGTACGATTGTTGCATCGCCTTCGAGTCTTTGCACGCGTTTATACGCATCGTTCTTTCCTTTTTTTTCATTTAACTTTTCCAATTACGCAGCGTTGCGGCCCCAAATGAACTTGACGACGATTTCTTTCCTTCCTCGTTTCAGCGGATTAAATTTTCCATCGATCGTCCATTGGTCGAACTTTTCTTCTTTTCTTTTCTTTTTTTTTTTTTTTTTATAAATATGATGAAACGATACGTGGAATAACAAGAGCGCAATAAACGAGATCGTTCTTAAATATTTTATCCTCGGTCGGATAGAGATCGTAGATTCTTTCTTTCTTCGGGAATATTTTTGAAACGCGTGCATCGATATTAATAGGGCGGGGGAAAATTTTTATTCGAATAACATTCCAACTTCGTAATAATGGAAAATGTAAAAAAGGAATTCGATGTATTTCCTCTTTCCCTTTCCTTTATAATATACCAACAATTTTCCACTGAAATTTTTATCCTCTTATCGAAGATTAACGTAATTAAAAGCGCATTTCGAGCAAAACAAAAATATATTATGTACGTAAAGCGCGTAGATGATCGATGAAAAATGATATTTTACAGGCTCGCGAGAGACGACGCAATGTGAATTAAGCGCAAAATTAAAAAGAAAACTCGTATGATACAATGGATTAAATACCGATGGTATCAACGATTAACACCGATAACTGCAAGTGCAAGCTCGAGCTTACGTGGACGATAAACACGTAAACGAATTAGGAGCGAAATTAATCCATGGATTTCTTTCGTGGATGCAAAAGGAGATAAAAACGCAACTTTGTTCGTGTTTTCCTTAAGCCAATCTCAAAAAAAAAATTACAGATTTTTTTTACACATCCCGATCATGTGATCGAAATACATAATCACAACGATTTTACGTGTTAATCTCGAGCCAATGAGTAATTTTACGATTATAAAACGTGGCGCGTGTAATTATTGAACGATAATAACGAGATGTTTTCCATGTTATCTTTCTCACAGAGAAACTGGAATCTAGAATCGTGATAGATTTGAATGCATTGAACAAGTACAAATTTGCACAACGATTACGATTCGTGTATTTTCGACGAGGAAAATTATTTTCGACCTCTTTATTATCGTTTCCGTGTACAAATTTAGACGGCCGATTCTTCTCCTCCTCTTCTCGTAGAACGACAAAACGAACGCGCGTTAACCGTGTTTTTATTATTAACGCCGCGTTCCAGAGAAGATCGACCTGGAAGAGGACCGCGTATGCGTATCGTGTGCACGTATATTAATTGCGATCAGAGAGACAAAGTACATCGGAGAGATGCGAAATGTTATCTCTCCTGACAGAGAGAGGCTATTTTTTTAACGATATACATATATATATATACGACTGCGTCAATATATAATTTTCCACGAGCGTGTTAAACGATCGGGGAAAAATTGTTCGATGATTTATACGAAGGTATCGTAAAATGATTTATGGATGCTCGTCGAGTATCATCGGGTATTATTCACCCTGGCTTTACAGTTATTAACATTCCTCTGTGTTAGTGTTTGACAATGAACAATTGAAGATCGATCGTTAAAAAGAAAAAAGGAAAGATCGTTATAAAACTCCAAGAAATTATCTATACATCGACAACATCTCGAATTCTCGTTGAAGCGTAAAAAAAAAAAAAAAAGAACAAATTTCGATAAATCGTTTCGAATAATCGAGCATTTTTCCTTTTTTTCCTTTACTTTTCGAAGAAACAAACTCAAGGCCGTGTTATCACAATCCTATTTACTAACATTCCCGATAACGACATTCGATCGTATTAGCATACCGAATTAATCGTCATTATCGTTCGTTTCAATTAACACAGAGTGCAACTCTGTGTTTCGTACCATCGCTTCGAAAAAAAACCGTCGAATTTTATCGAAAAGACTAGAGCAGAGACTCACGTCACAGATAACGATCACGATTGAGTATCGAGAGATCAGTCAAAGAGCAGATCATCGGTTGTTTATCTTAAAAAAACTTCTGAGAAACCGCTTCCCACCACCCGGTTGTTCCAGGATTCGGTGATCACGGTGTGAATGACGCCGACGCCGCTGTTATCGCGAGAACCCGTGACGTACACTTTATCGTATAAATTATCCACCAGAGGAGGCCCGTTCGCCAGTTCAGCTTTTCTCCTCGAACGATTGTCGCGACACGAGGTGGGACGAGAAATCCTACTCCATCGTTGCTCTCCAACGAGTCTTCGACCAGCCAACAACAACCAGCACGCTTCAAGCGTTCCAACTTACGTACACACACGCACACACGATCGATTCAGCGAAGAAAGGTGAGCATTTCGATCGAAAGAATTCTCTTTGCTCCAGAAAATTTGCATTCCCTTTTTTTTTCTTTAATTTAATTCTCTCGATTCAATTAATCGAATGATCGTTCGTCACGATCCTTCCTCCTTCGTCTGGACGTCTTATTCCTTTTTTCTTCTTTTTTTCTTTTCCCCACTCTCCAGATGCTGATCGGTGGAGCAGTAAGCTACGTAGCTGGCAAGCAAGCGGTTCGCACGGTTTACTGGCGAACGGCGAGCAACGGCCGCCTGTTGAAGACGGCCAAGACCTGCATGTTCCAAGGACCGCCGAAACCAGCTCCATCCTCCACTTCCGCGTTCGAGGGCCAATCCCACATGGACCCGATACCCAAGGACATCTTCAATCACAGAAATTGAACGACGAATCCTGTTGACAACATGACCAGCTGAACCAAAGAAACTGGGACTGGGATGAGGGAGGGGAGGGAGGGGAGGGGGGAGGGGAGGGAAGGGAGAGGGATCGACATATGTATGTACATAGCTCTTTCAGTAATTTAAGTTAATATTTGTACATTGAGAGTTGTCTTAGTTGTGTTTAGTTTAGATTTAAGCTTATAGCGATTAAATATATTACGTATTTATTTCTTTTCATCTTCAATCTCTTGTTTCTTGTTCACAACTTCACACTTTTCTTTTTTCTCGTCGATGCGCAAACGTTTTCTCCGAGAAAAATGTTTGCCACGGATTCGAAACGCTTTCCCCCCCCCCCCTCCTCCCTCCCCCCTTCCCTGTCCTCTGCTTAATTTTCGCAACACGATCGTTCACAGCTCGTTATTAGCAATCCCAGAGTCGAGTATATCGAGTGGAAATAATAATAATAATAATAATAATAATAATAATAATAATAATAATGACGCTCACGCGATTATCGTATCGTCGTCTAGGTGAAGCTAGCGTGCTCCCTGCTAGCGAGCTTTCAAATACTTGAACTTTGAAATAAGGCCAAACCGCGTTTTGCGTCACGAGATTTTTCAACGCGGATAATCCTTTTTTTCTTTTTTGTTTTTTTATTTAAAATTCCCACCATGGACGATAATGCTCAATTATTCATCTTTTTTGTAGAATAATAGATCGTTCGTTTCTCGATCGTTTCCGTCGTAACGATAAATTCAACAACGACACACGCTGCCTCCCTTTTCTTTTCTCTCAACGTCCACACCTACGCGTCGCATTTTTGGCGAGATTTAAAAAAAAAAAAGAGAAAATAAGTCTTCTCGAAACGATAATTGCTCGCTCGCGTGGCATTTTCGCGTCCCAACCTCAGTTTTTATCATATCATCGGGAGAAAATTGTACAATCACGCGTATGCATCGTGCTCCTCGCCAAGATACACGATTCCCCGATATCAGATGCGTCGTCATTCTCTCAACACGAATAATCTTTCTCGAATGGAATAAACTGTTCGAGGGAATGGCCAGCCTTTTTCTCTTTCGTCCGTGCAAAATCTTCGATGCGCCAACTTAGGAAAGTTATTGCTTCGAATTTACTTTCGATTCCTTCGTGTATAATTCGATAATTGCATTCCTCGATTGATTAATCATTTCGAACGATAAAAGTGTGCGGAAATTGGTGGAAAAGAAAAGATCGGGTTGCAACACTCTTGTATCACTGCACGCGATAAGAACAATCGAACGAAACGTTCTACGACTCTACTACGACGAGATAAAAGAAGGAACGTTGGTTGCGGGTCAAGGTCTCCGACATTCAACGCACGTTCGTTGCCAGCACGGACAGGGTTTCCCTAAACATTCCTGTCTCGAGACTCGAGGCGAAACTTTCTTTTCATCCTCGGTTTCATTCCTCGGTTGATAACCTTTGGAGATGCAAGAAAAAAAAAAAAGAAAAGAAAAGAAAGATATGCAGATTGTCCATGTTTCGTATTCATTAATTAAAACAGGTCAATCGATATCTACGAAAGAAAATGGTAGAGTAAGTAGAAAAACCTAGAATGAAAATAACAAGCAAAGATACGAAGATAGTACATGCTTGAAAACCGGATATCCGGTGTATACGATCAACTCGATGGCGCAAGAATGATGCAAGAACGATGCAAGAGAAGTATTGTCGAAAATAGAAAAAAAAAAAAAAAAAAGAAAAGAAAAAGGTCACGATTGGATTAGTCGGAGGAAGGGCGTTTGAGACGCGTGCAATCCCTGAACTACAAATTTTCATCCTTCGTTTTCTTCTATCTTCTGTCATCCTAATTAATTCTTCCAATTAAATTTCAAACTTTTTTCTACTTCCATCACTGATTCGAAATCTCGTTATCATTTAAAAAAATATCATATCATACGAGAGATGGTGCGAACGAACTACAAATTTTCTCGAAAAATTTCCTCGATCCTCGAATCCTTACGTTCGTAGCTTCCAATTTCAAATTTCAAATTTCTCCCATTTCCATCGTTGCAAAATTATTCCTGCTGCACAAAGTTACGATTTGAAAAAAGTATCACGAGAGATCGCAGGCAGCGTAGATCTAGGATAGGGGCGCCCATCGCTAGTCGTCGTGTCACCACCGGTCGAGACTATAGGGTGCGCAACGGGATGAAGTTGCGCGGGCGCACTGTCAGGACTATCGATTTCGCGAGCGAAAGGTGGCACGACGGTTGGCCATCGATTCGACGCTCGTCTAAAAGGATTGTAGCTTCGGCGATCCCCGAAAGGCGACTCGAGACACGGTCGAATCTCTCTTCTTCTCTCTCTCTCCTCGAGAGGAAGTTGTGGTGGTCGTCGTTCGAAGGCGGGGCCGATTCGATGCGAATCGGCCGCGGAACGTCCGTACTGGATCCTGGACACCAACAAGCGTCTGTCTGCTTCGACATCGATTCGTGGCGCACCAAAGTGTTTCGTTCGAGGGGCGAGCGAAGAAGGGCGAAGAATCGTAGTGGTGGAGTGGCGTTTGGCGTTTCATCCCAGTCATGCAGAATTATGGGCACGAGGATTACGATTACGGGGCTACGGAGGGTGGGCAAGCACAACAGGAGTCAGGTGGTGGTAGAACGTTACCACAGGTTCCAGGCGCGAGACCCATGGTCGACCCCCATGCCCACGGCGAGGTCGACCCGAACCTTTATCCCCAGGCGAAGGAGGCGACGCACAAGATACGTGGGAAAAGCGACGTGATCGAGTACCTGTTCGGCTCCGTGGACCAAGAGCTGCTCACGGTGAAGACGTTCTATTTCTTCTTCTATTCGGCGTTCGGCTCCCTGTTCCCGCTGATGGGCGTCTATTTCAAGCAGATGGGGATGAACGCGTTCCAATGCGGCCTTCTCATGGGGCTCAGACCTTTCATCGAATTCCTCAGCGCGCCTTTCTGGGGCTCGTTGGCCGACAGGTGAGAAGTTTCGACTTTCGTAATTTCGAAATATTCGAAATACGTAGCTAAGCTCGAATCGCAATTGAAAAGTTTCTTTCTCCCTCTTTTCTTTTTTCGTGCGTTAGAGACAAGAGAATCAAATATTGCGTGGGTTACCAGAATCGAGAGAGAGAGAGAGAGAGAGAGAGAGAGAGAGAGAAAGAATGCTTCAACCCTTTATCGATTCGTTCGAAGGTGTAAGAAAGAATCGCACAAGCTCCAAATTTATCATCCGGTGATATCGATTTTTCCCTTTGTTTCCTTTCAGATGGCAGAAGGGCAAATTGATCTTTCTAGCCTCCCTCTCCTGCTGGATCATCTTCACTCTACCCTTAGCCTTCATGCAACCACCGGCCACGTCGTGCATGGTTAGAAGGAACAGTAGCGAGTGGTTGGAAGCGCCGAATCCGAAAACGAGGATAGTCAAACGATCCACCAGCCTCGAGGACTTTTATCGTCAAAACGACGAGGATTGTTTAGAAATAGCGGACAACGTGGTGTTCGAGAGATTGCGAAAGGACACAAATCTGGATCCATTGACGGAGCTCGACTCGCGAGGGAAGAAGGGAAATTACGAGTCGAACGACAACAGGTTTCGAAGGGAGGCGCAACGAGGATCGACCACGACCGAGGACAGCCCCGTCGAGGATCTGAAGTACAAACAGTTGGTGTTCGAGGAGAACGATCCCGAAGCGAAGACCATCGACTTTGAAACGTTGCAAAGGAAAAACCGTCCTGCCGATGTGCTCGAGTACAAGCGTTTTCTCAACGTGAGTTTCTTACTTTTTTTCACACAAAGGTGCGGGAGGAATAACGCTCGTCGAAAAAAACTTGCGTTCGTTCCAGAATCAACCTTTGGAGGACGGAAAACCGCCGAAGAAAGCGTACGCGCACACCAAAACCAGGGTGAAACCGCCCCCGACCAAGGTGATGGTGAAACGAGACGCGGGACACGAGGGAAGTTGGACGGAGAACGAGGATCTGTTCGAGTCCCGGCAACAACAGTGGTCCGCCACGAAGAAACTGCGAAAGATGTCTTTGAACGAGGACGAGGAAGAGGAGAACGATAAGAACGAGATGGAACCGCCATTGGTCAGGAGCAAACGATACGTGAGGATACCTCACTCCGGCCAGAGCCCTCACGCCGTCTCCTACGCACTGAATTACAACGAGCAGGAGAACAAGGGATGGGTGAAACCTTTGTTCAGCTCGATCGTGTACAGATTACCGGTACGTTTGATCGTTTCTCGAATAATTTCTCGACTCGATCGGCAAGTAATTGTCGTTTGTCCAGGACATCCAAAAAACCTTCTTCCTCCTGTTGCTGCTGGTGATCGTCGGGGAATTCTTCTCGGCCCCTGCCATCACTCTTGCTGACTCCGCTGTCATCACTTTGCTGGGCGAGGACGCGGATAGGTAAAAAGGCCTGTTTCGCCATCGAAACATCTCTCTGCATCTCTCCTCTCTGCCCAGATACGGCCACCAGCGAATGTTCGGCAGCTTGGGCTGGGGTCTGGCCATGTTCTTCGTCGGCATCGCGTTGGATCACAGCACCGCGTTCTCAGAGCATCCTTGCGGCCCGGACGCGAGGGAGAAGAACTACACGATCTGCTTCGCCATCTTCAGCGTCCTGATGGGCGCCGCTCTCATCACCGCCACCCAGATCAACTTCAAGTACGACTTTCCTATAGCGGAACCGGTGAGCGATTAATAATGTCGATACGAAGCGTGTTTAATCGTCAATTCGTCGTTAAATTAATCCAGGAAGTGGAGAAGCCTCCCGCGGAGCCAACGAGGGAGGAACAGCTGCAGAGCCAACTGTCTCAGCAATTGAATCTACCCAGTCTCCAGGACTCGTCGGCCGCGGTGAATCCAAAGCCGCAACCTCCGGAAGACAAGGTATTCGCAACCACTTCGATCACTTAAAATAACGATCCGTTCCGGGATGGAATTTTCACGAATTTTCGTTCCAGACCAAGATGTTCGCCCAAACGATGCGAGAGATCCCTGAATGGGTGACCGTGCTGAAGCAATTCAAGAATCTCAAATGCGCTTCCTTTCTCTTCGTCGCGTGGTTCATGGGCTTCGGCATAGGCTTGATCTTCACCTTCCTCTTCTGGCATCTTCAGGATTACGGTGGAACACCGACCCTCTTCGGAGTCGCCTCCGTCATCAACCATATTTCCGAGATATTCGCCTACTTCTTCAGTTTCAAGCTGATCCGTCAGATCGGCCACGTGAAGGTTCGTGTTCAACTGCGTTCTTTGGTGCTTAAAAAAAAAAAAAAAAGAAAAAAGAATCTTAAAAACACGATTTTGCGATTCTTTGAGAAACTTTTAAATCATTTGTGATTTTTCACAGGTGTTGTGCATAGGACTTGGAGGGAACGTTCTCCGATTCCTCTACATATCTTGGCTCACTATCCCGTGGTGGGTGTTGCCGTTCGAATTCATTCAAGGGATAACCCATGCAGCCGTCTGGGCGGCGTGTTGCAGCTACATCTCTCACAACACGCCTCCTCAACTGCGCACCAGCGCGCAAGGCGTCCTCCAAGGAATCCATCACGGTCTTGGCAGGGGATGCGGGGCTGTGATCGGTGGCATGTTCGTCGCCGTTTACGGTGAGCTCTCCTCTTCCTCATTTACAAAGGAGAAGGAGAAGAAAAGGAAAAGAAAGGGCTAGTTCGAGATGCATCGACTCGATAATTATACAAATTCGGATTATTAATAATTCTCACGGATACGTACGCGATGATCTGGAAGAAGAAGAAATCGAGGAAAGATTTTCTCTTTTGTTCTGAAACAGGTACAACCGCCACGTTCAGAGCTTACGGCCTCATTTGCATCGTGGTCCTTGGCGCGTTCATCTTCATCAACTTCTACAGGAAGGACACAGGCTTCGTATCCGAATTGCCGCAAACGGAGGATCCGCATCAGGTAGCCGAGGCGACCCACCTGGCCCCGCATGGCGTACCCAGCAACGCCATCCCCCGCGCCCTCAGCTCGACCAGATTGCACGAGCTTGCTAATCAGGACACCGGGTACGGGGCTACTTATCAAACCTCGGGCGGAAACCTGAGCGTACCAGGTGCGAATGGCGGTAAGTATATCTATATGCATATACATTCTTGTAACTCGTTCTGTCCTTTCAATCTATCGTGCATAATCACATTTTTCGCACAACAGGCCCAGTGAACCCGACGAATCCATTTCTGAACAGCGGAGGCGCAGGCGAATATAATTACGGTATGACTGGCAATGGAGGGGACGAGTATATCCGTAGGAGCTTCCAGGTTTAGTAAAATCATTTCTAACTAAAACGTCTACAAGAAAGACGTTTGTTAGAAAAAAAAAAAAAAGAAAGAGGAGAAGAAAGAAAAAAGAATAGAGAAATAGAGAAAACTTCTACGCAAGGCTATACTCTCTGAACGAAAACAATTTTTTTTTTTTTTTTTTTTTCTTTATTTCTTTTCGTGCCCCCGTTTTATCATATAATCATCGTCGATATCGCGATTTGGAGAACGAGTTGTATTTAATCTTCTCCTGTGTTCCATCCAGCTTTACAATGAGGTGATCAGGGAATTGGATCTGTTTAAACCACCGCCGATAGTGACCCATCTACACGCTCAACAACCATGCACCAACCCCTTCCACCAGGACGACTACGAGTGGTAACAGTCCGGGATGCTCGATCCCACTTGAGGTGATCAGGATGATCGTGGAACGTTGGTCGGTAATCGGCTCGTTCTCTGGAGAACCAACGAACGAAGGACCAGCTTCGAAGTGCTAGGCAGAGGAAATTTTTACGGTGAAACAGGCTCGATGAATGAAAACCCCTTGGTGCCTCCTTGGAGCACCGACGATATCATTCCTTGCATTTTAAATTAGAAACGTTTGCTTCCTATGGGATGGAAATTACGCTCTTGACGAATCAATCTCGACGTTATATATATATATATATATATATATATAATAAAGAAGAGAATAATAGAAGAATAAAAAAAATTCGATCGATAAGTTCGGAATAGATAACGGTGCAACAACGTAAAAAAAAAAAAAAAAAAAATATTGACCGTGAGACTGATCGATAGAAAAGTGCCTGTTCCCCGAGATGTTGTTGTTTACGGTTAAATATTATTGAAAGGATCATTTCACAAATGATAATCGTCAAGTAAATGAGAAAGATGAATCGCGCTCGTTGGGGGCACCAAAGGGTAAATTTCGATCAGACGAGATTAACGTCCGCGAAACAGACGAGACGAAGCTCTTACCATTGCGCAGCGAATCTCTCGAAAAGAATCTCGAATCGAAGGAGATAGCCATCCGAGGTATACAAGACATTCTGTTAGGGGTGTGATAAAGTGGGACGATCTGACGTGGCACGTGAGAAATCAGCCATTTTTCACAAGCTTGGCTACGTGGACGAGGTAAAAAATCATTCGTTCACGCGTGCCAGGATCGTCAGAGACAGGCGAGAACGATGTTGTTTCGAAGGTTAAAAAAAATCTATCTATATCTCGCCAGATATACCTGAAACGTGTAGTACGACACGATCTGCGGGGTCGCTTCAACGAAAACTCGTATCCTTGTGCAAAGAAGACTCGCGGTATCGTTCGAGCTTATTTTCTGAAAACGAGAAAACCGTTTCCGGATCGATCGAGGAAGACTGCCAGTTTCTTATCGTGTGCACGATCTTCTATTTTTTCGGGGTGAGAATAAAAAAGAAAAATGAAAATGAATAATTGTGAAAATATACTTGCGAGATAAATTTTCGCATAGGAAGAATAAACGGAAGAATAAAACTCGAATCGTACCGTGTCCTCCTCGAATGCAAGCAGCTCGATGTAATTGTTAATCGTGTATCTTGACGTGCAAATCTATTACTCGGCTTCTCTCGGTTTCGTTGCGAATCTGATCATTGTTAATGCGCTAATCTAATATTCTCGGGCAAATCGCCACGAGAATATCTAGATTATAGTTATATTGTAAATACTTATTATCTTCGTTTCTCGACGCGTGTGAATATTAAGCAATTTTGACTCTTCTCTCGTTCACCAACGTTGTTTTCCGTTTTCTAGGCTGAACGTTGCTCGTTGCGTGTTGTATCCTGTAAAACGTTTCACACGTACTGTAATTATTATTATTATTATTATTATTATTATCATCATTATTATAGTATATCGAGTAGTCTATCAAAGTATAGTTTTATTAAGTAAAGCATTAACACGTTTAATCCCGTGATATAGGTGTATGATAATTGTTGATTATTGTGGAAGAACGATTAAGCGGGTCCGTGATAAAAAGAAAAAAAGCGTGAGCCGAAAAGCTCGAGATGATTATTATTATTAATATTGCGCCTCTGCCCGAATCGACATCGAAATTTATATTCGAGCCATCGTTACTCTTCTCTTCTGTTTGTCCTTAATTTTCATTTCCGCACGAAATGCGTTCGCCTCAAACGATTCTCTCGAATCCAAGGAGGAATCCAATCCTTATTTTATATATAGAATTTTTCACATCTAGTTCGATTTGATTCGGGTGAACGTGCGCGAATAGCCTAAAAACGAATCTCATTTCACGAGGCACAAGCTAGCACGTTGATACCTTACATATACATACATACATACATACATACGTACGTACGTACCTTATACGAGACTTACAAATCGTAAGGCATATAGAGTTTCACAGAGCGTCACAGTGCTTTTTAGCTCGGTATTGCATTAACATTATCGCTACAATTGCATAATTAAATCGTAATCGTGTATGCGAATGAATACGAACACGTGTCGTACGCAGGGGGGTGGTTGTTTTGTTTACTCGTTTCGATCGTTCCCCTGGACCGAACACTGCTTTCTTCGAGGACACCTTCCACCGAAATCAAGTAGATAGTAACGGCCGTATAGTAATCGTAATCGTGTATCTATTTATAATAACCAATGTTGTAATCGCGCGTAATGGAAAGAAAAGAAAAGAAAAAAAGGTTCGGATTCGTCTCGCGACAAATTTTGTATGCACGTGCACGACACACAATGGGATCACTTATCGATTAATCATCGAAACGCAATATACAGAGGAATGAATCGAATAAGCACGGATGGATGGATTCAGCGCTTAGAAATAATCGGTCGATCATACTCGACTCGCATGATTTTCCGATAATAATTTAAACACGGTTTTACTTTTTGTTCGATTATTGCTTCTAGCGCGGTCCATTTATCATTTGCTTTCGTAGATTTAAAAAGAAAATGAAAAGAAAAAAATAATCGCCGTCAAGCCTGTTAAATTTGTTACACTGTTACACACGATATCCGGTGAAAGGCGTGCTCGAACCAAATACAGATAAGTTATCAGTGATTTGTTTCGCGTTTCTTCGACAACAAGCTCTTAATCGAGTACGATTCTTGACAAGCATACATTGCAAGTCACTGTCAACAGTGACAACAATCTTGAACGATGTGTTTTACTCCAAGTCTTCCTACCACGTAAACTTAAGCGATATGAAATTTCGGCCAGAACTATTCTAAACGTGAAAACGTAGGAACTGAAGGGATAATATATATTATTCGGATATATTGTAGGGGATCGTAGCATTGCTACGTCTTACGAATTAAGATTAAACCTTATCTTACTACTATCGAAGGAAAACACGGTGGATTTTAATTTTAATTTCACCTCTGTTAATATCTTTCTCTCTCTCTCTCTCTCGACTTTCTTCCTCTTTTTCTCTCTCTTCTTCTTCTTTTTGAGCGACTTTTGCTCGAGCATACTTTTCACCCATATATATTTCGTAACAGCCACCGTAATTAAAATGGAGAGTATATATATATACTTTACATTATAGGGATGAAAATGCATGAACATTTGGCGAAACTCGATACATATCATATTTGAAATTGATGATTAAGTAAAAGGAAAAAAAAAAAAAAAAAAAAATCGATGTAATGTTCGAGGAACAGTCGCTTCGCACGTGGTCGCTTCGTCTCGCTTGATATCGTTGCTCGAACGATCGATAAATATTCTTTTTCGTCCCTGATATTTCTCGAAACAGAACTCGATAAAGAAACACGATGAGATCGCGGATTGAGAACACGTTCAGATCTTTTATTCTATTTATGCGTATTACACTATCATCGCGCGTCTTTTGCACGATTCCTTTTTTCCTTTTTTTCTTTTTTCTTGACAAGTTCGACAAGACTGAAGTAGCTCAAATTCGATTCAGTCGTTCACGCTATTTATCGACGAGCTGAAGAGTTCATTGAATTCTCAAGAAAGAAGGCCTGTCGAGGGATTCATGTGCGAAGCGCGATAAACGATAGCTGTACGATAGGTACAGCACCATTAATAGACTATTAACAGAAGAAGAATATATAATATACAGTAACGATGTAATTAATATACAGTTTCAAAAAAAAAAAAAAAAAAAGAGGAATTTTTCTTTTATCCTTGCCCTTCGTTCATCAATCTGTCTGTTTGCATAAATATAATAAATAAATTCGTAATATACATACATATATATATATTAATATCCTATATTTATATATAATTACGGTTTAATTTGCGCAAATGATAAAGTGACATTCAAGGCTATAAAGCAAATAGCAAAAAAGCATGCATTAAATAAAAAAAATAATAAAAATAAAAATAAAAATATCAATTTTCTACAAATTATGAAGACAAGTTGAATTTTCTTATCTGGAATGGATATCAAAAATTATAACGTATGATAATTATGATAATTTATGCATATAATAATTTGTACTTATGCTATCTATAAAATGACGCAATATCGGCTAAAATTTCGAAATGTACGATATAAAACGCATATACGAACAATTATAACGATCAAGCATTTTATTTCTATTTTTCTTTCCTTCATTCCCCCTCCCCCCCCCTCCTCCCCACCCCTCCTCTTTTCGTTCGAGATACGAAATTCTAATAATTTAATGCAAGGGGATGATTGCAAGACAACGACCAATTTATTTGGTAAATAAATGGTAATTTATTTGATATTCTTTGGCCTATATCGATATTACTTATGAATAGAGTTACAACTAGAGGCACTAGTCAAGCTTAAATTCTAGCCGACTACGAGAGATCGTATTATGATCGATGTTTCTAAAACTATATTTCCCCCGAATACGGATCGGAGAAGAATCGAAAATCGTGTCAAAGATTGATTAACTAGGACTAATAAAATTAATTAATAGCTATTATGCTCACTCCAAGTTTCTGATCACTGACCACTAAATGGTATTCCTTCTATCGGATCAGTGTGTATAATGTAATACATATTATATATACGTATATATAAAGTGTATACGCGACGTGATTCGCAAAGATAGGTGAAAGATACGGAAGAGTCAAGAAAAACCGATTACTTTCTACATAATAAAAATACTATCGTTCTAAAAATTTAAAATACTGTCGTAATAATTTACTAATGATTTCATACGAGGCGTGAGAAAACGGTAAATACGTGATTTTTAAATTTGTCTTTCGTGTCACGTATTTTTGGCGATTTTTCTTTAAAATGTATTCTTTATCTATGATACCATTTGCGTGTACACCTGCCTTTTTTCTTTTTTCTCTCTTTCTCTCTCTCTCTCTCTTTCTCACTCGCTCGCATTCTCTCTCTCTCTCTCTCTCTCTCTCTCTCTCTTTCTCGATACACCACAAATTAATTCCGTAAATACAGTCGATCCAGATTAAAAAGAGATTACTTTTCACGAGTGAAGTGCTAATTTGGTTATTTTGGACGAAAAAGTTAGTATATACTATATGTAAGTAATTTAAATGCGTGTTCATAAAGATTAAATTCACATTTAATATATGCAAAAGGCAAGAAGCAAGCAGCGAAATGCGATTATTCATAAAACTTGTTCTTTTTATACATGAAGCGCCAAGAACAATTAATCGTCGGTGACATTACATGTCAATATAGAAAGAATTATAAATTACAGTAAACAATAAAATTTATTAAAAATAAGCGAACATCGGTTAAATTAGCTTATCTTTGGCATTATATTATGTTTGGTTCCGACTTGATTACTAAATATTTTTACATACCGATGGAATCATTGTTTAAAAAAAAAAAAAAAAAAAAAAAGGAATGAAACGGAAATACGATATATAATATCGTCAAATAAATCTTAATACTTTCTTATATAATAAATAAAATTCAATAATATTATATATCTTTTTTTTTTCTTTTTTTTTTTTTTGAAGTTTGATTGCTTCTAATTCTAATATGAAATACTGCAACGAAATTAATTTGTACATTTGTCGAGTTTCTCATGCAAAACTGGACCGACACCGGGCAGTGTGTCATTACGGCAGAATCGCATTAAGTGTATAATACTGGCACAGTGAGGCAATGATCTTAGGATTCTCTAAACTATTATTAATATAATATATTTCTACACTCACCATTATAATTCATCCATACTTTCACGCTAATTCTTAATCACACAGTTCCTCTGTCATTTGTTCCCTATAAAAACCAATAATAACAACGTCGAACTGTCGAGGGCCGATTCTTTGTCGACGATTATTATTATTATTATTATAAAAAATAATCCAGTGCTACACCTTTTAAAAAAAAAAAACGAAGGATTCTTTTAAAGGAAATAATAGATTCGAAAGAAATTTAATGCGCCGACAAGGAATCGATTCCTGTCTTATTTCGTTGAACTTCGCAACAAAGTATTTAATTTGCATTAACAATTCTATACTCGGTCACAGCCTTTAGGGATGTAACTTGATGCACGTTATATATCACTGTTACTTCTAAAGCCTAGAAAATACTGCAGGCACGAATAAAAACCCGAGATGTTTTGTCAATTTAAATTTTTTTCTCCCCTTCTTTACGAATAGTTAATTTAGAGTAATTACCAAGAGGTATTTACTTTTTTCCCATTATTAAATATCCGCTTTAAAAATTCCCGATCATAAAACTGATTTTCAGATATGTGTCAAATATTAAAATTGATCGAATTCAATACATACGCAAATAGTAAATTCACAATCTTTGTGTAATCTTTCTTTGCCTGATTTGTGTTGCGAAATAAAATTCATTATTTTTTATATATCTACCAGTCTATAAAATTTGTCGAAATTGACATCACACTAATGATTAAGATTATAATTCGAAGTATCGAAAGTTATGATAACCCTATATCTAAACTGAGCAACTATCGAATCGTAAAACCTTCGACGGCTCGAAGACAAGATAACCAGTAACCATCAAGGGCTTATTTCTTTCTTTCTTTCTTTCTTTCTTTCTTTTTTTTTTCTTTTTTTTTTTACACTCTGAACACACGATATATATACGACAGAATCGTATAACCAAAATCACCAGACATGTATGAGAACCTACGATTTATGCTTTACTGATGCCGCATTCTGCCATATCATAACACGCTGAACGAGTGGTCTAGTTTGCAGTAGGAACTACGTAGTCTGACAGCCGAAAAATCGTATCATCTGCCGAGATCTTATCGTTACCCTGATTTAGTCAGATATCAACTTCAAACATATCTTGTTCGATTGGTTTCTTAACCCAACTGCCTAGATGTGCCTTTACGAAAGCTTCCTTCAACTGATGCTTGGCAAGCTGTTGTAGAGAAAATCGAACGAAATAGTGATGAACGCAATTCGCACTGATGTATAACGAAAATATTTCGACTTACCGAGTAATTTTGTACGGAAGATTTTGCATCTAAATAATGACGACACTGATTTTTATCAGCATCTTCAATAGTATTAAGTTTACCTAATAAGTTGTAAAATCTTCTGAACAGTCCTTGTTTTGATATTCTAGAAGGTTTTCCTAACTCGTCTTTTCCAGTAGTACAATTTATTACTTCAGCTTCTAGTTGACCTATAAAATACATCAAATTATGATAGAATTCCTCGTGTACTTTTTCTTTTCTTTTCTTTTCTCTCTTTTCTTTCTTTCTTTCTTTCTTTTTTTTTTCCTTTTTTCTTTTTTTTTCATACCGATTGTCCAATTAACGCTGTAATTAGGTGCTTTTCCAGGCTGTCTCACCTCTGACGAAGTAATAAGACTCATGAGTGGTTTATTGAGTCTGTATGGAGGCGGTAATCCTTGGATCGTATTTTCAATACGTCCGCAGACCGCCCTATACATATGGCTTGGGTTCAATAGACTGCCAAGAACGATGCTGTGGAAGTAAATTGGCTCGATGAAGTAGCTCAAGAGTGCACCTTGCACGCCAAGTACGTTCCAGCGAGCTATTTTGTCCGAACACGACATCGTCAGCAGTCTTTGGCCCTGTAAGATGAAGTAAATATTTGCGTACAGAAGAATTCTTTATATAAGAATTATTGAAGATATTTGCTTCATCCGTATTTAGTATATTTGAAATACATCATACCATAAGCACACCGTCCCACGTTTGGATACCCTCGCTGCTTTTTACGGGAATGGTACCTTCTCCGGATTCTATTTTAGTTCGCAATTGACCTCTTGCTCTTCGATTTGGATGTTTGTCGACGGATTCATTCTCTTCGTGAGGTGAAAAGATTCTTGCATCACCACATGGTGCGGTATTTATATACAAATGAAATTGAATGCCTTGTTTTAATTTAAATCCTTTCTTTGCCGGTTCTAAAATAGATTCCGCAGCCCGGTCCTCCGTATGAAGTTCCAATTGTTTATACAAATATTCGCATAAACATCTTCTCGCTACCACTTCGGCATGACAATCGTTCAGTGCACCACCGCTGACACTCAGATGTTCCCCCGAGACACATTTTGTACCTTTGTTTATTTAAAATAAACAATATAATTCTTTCCTTTAAATCAATTTTGATTTACAGGAAAAAGAAAAATAATATTTATAAAAACTATGTCTCACCAGTTGTTACACATATCAGTTCCGCATCTGAACCTTTAGTTTGAACAATGCCAGCTAAAACTTTGCGACGAGCATGTTGCGGTTTTGATTGAATTAATTCGCTAAATTTTTGATTCACCATTTTCCCAATTTTATCAGCTAACATTTGAGGTAAAGACATCTGATCTTGCCAATGGCCACTACTGGGAAAATTTGGCAAAACGCGAACCGGAAGCGGTATGCAGAACGAGGAACTGTGAACGTTCCTTAATTTAGCTAACGCTGCTTTACTAGCCGCAGCTTTTGCTAATTTTTTACTTGGTCCAGTTCCCTCGAATGTTTCTCCATCGATTGTTACCGATATTGTAAATTTTGCATAGCTTTCACCGTTGTCAGAAACACATTTATATACTACACCAGGATATAATTCATTAATAAGCGCTACAGGACCTTTTTCTAAAAATTTATTTGTGTTTTTTGGTTCTTGAGTTAAAGTTTTAAAAGCATTGACTAGATGATTATCGCGTTCCGTGACATCACTCGTAAAATCTGGTTCAAGGGGAATAGAAGGTTGACAAGTGTTAATAGCTTGATGAACTTCTGGTGTATTTCTAAACTGAACAATATTTCTTAATGCAAGTTCAGCAGCAGCATGTTTTGCCATTTTCTTAGTACGTCCTTTGCCTTCATAAGTTTGACCATCAATTTGTACCGCTATTGTAAATATTGGAGCATGTGTGGGGCCAGTTTGATCAACAACTTTATACACTGCACCACTTTTTAATTCATTTAGAGCACATACTGCATTCTTGGGCTGTGGATTCTTGTGACGCTTCTTTGGACTAGATGCACCTAACAAAAATAACAGATATATTAATTTGTTTGATATTTCCTTCCAGATCTCTCTTTGTTCAAAAAAACTTGGACCTGAAAAATTTATAAGGTGATCCGTGTTCCGCTTGTTTCTATTAAAAGGATTAATATACCATATATGCATAATAACTAAATACTTAATAACATGATATTGAATCGGTCACTGACCTTCAAATTCCGATTCAGCAGGTCTCTTCAAAATTTGTTTGCAAATGTTTGGCTGCTCCATCTGTGAAGAGGACAACAAGCTACTGCTATGGATTTGAAACAGATTTCTGCACTAAAAATAAATTTAATTAATTGAAACTCACCCCTGTCAGGTGTCCTTCCTGTAATCCCTTTGTGGGAGATAGGGGAATGAAATCACTACCCATGGATATATTGCAGTCTAGAGATTGAAATAAAAAGAATACGAATATGAAAAATGTATACACGATGGTTTATTAAAAAAATCGATGTGAATTTCATACTTGTTTCCTTGATGTCTTTTTCATCTTTCAACACTGTTAATCCGTTCGACATTTCTTGCCCAACAGATAAATGCACCTAAAAGAAGTTCGTCTCGAAACACTGCACTGTTACATTGATTTTAATTATACTCGTGCCGTGATATGTCCGCAGCGCCACTGCTGTTTTTTTCCTAGACGATACATAACCTAATTCATCGCACGTTCCTTAATCGCAGATTTCTTATGCAATCAAACAATACGCGCCGCATATGTACGTAAAGTTATTTCGCATTCACGACGCGAGGAAAAATGTTCAATCGATGTGTTATTTGATTAATCCGGTATGATAACACACCTCGTACGTACTAGCGCAGCTTGTTTACTGCGCAGAGTACTGCGCACACGACAAAGAAAACTCGCGCGGGGAGTCGATTTAAAAGACGAGACTCTTCTGCTAGAATCAGGGTAACGATGCGCAAAAAGTTTAAAGTGCGACGAAGACAGATACGTACACAATCTCTTATTTTTATATTTCTCTTTAAGAATAGAACCAAAAATAGTCTCGTATCATTACTACAAAAATGTAAAATGTCTTTTTTTTTCTCTCTTCATGTTCTTTTAAAATTTGTCGACATATATTGTTGTACATAACCAAAATATGTGTAATTATCATTCACGCGTAAAATCATGAAAGGACTACATGTGCAATGTATCGTGTGAAGCTAGAAACAAATTTCCTTAAAGGAATGTAAATAATTTGATCGATTGATTTCGGTAATATTTTCATAAAAGAAATCATATTTACATCAAACATATCAAATGTCATATGCTTATCAATTTTTACGACTAAATATATACTCTTCTGTGCTATGCTAAGAGACTTTTTTCTAACTTTATATTACAAAAAAATTGAAAGAACACGTATCACCTTAATTACATACGATAAAAACATTATCTGTATTTATCTGTATTTAATAACGAATATATACAACACATTCATAAAATAATAATTCGAAATTATTTATTAACTTACCTTCTTTCGATATATTCTTTATTTTCATGATGTATTTGATTATAAAAAATAATAAGTCCGGACTAATTTTTTTGGCTAACAATAAAAGTTCATTTAATAAATCAATTGTCAATATACAAAGATCTTCGTGCTTGATAGAACATTTTTCCAAGACTGTTGTTTTTTCTTCCTACGAGTAAATTTATAATTGTTAAGTCAAAATTAATATAAAAAAAAATAAAAAAAAAAATTCTTAACAAATTAATCACCAAATAATCGCTATATAACGTTATATTTTTTATCACATTCATTTTTTTTTGCACTCTGTTATATATTTTATTTCTACGTTTTATAATTCTTCTTAATTGAGATTTCGTATTCGTTTCAACAGATTCTTTCGTTTCAACAGATTCTTTCGTTTCAACAGATTCTTTCGTTTCAACAGATTCTTTCGTTTCAACAGATTCTTTCGTTTCAATAGATTCTTTCGTTTCATCATTTCGAAATTCGTGCGTTTCAAAATCATCGGTTAAATCATTTTCAGTGGCACAACTAGAAGAGACAGATTCGATCTGTTGAAAAGTTTCGTCCGATTTCTTCTTTATTGAATCTTTTTTCACTTTCTTCTTGTTCATCGTGTGTTTAACTTGTCTTTGATAGTTTCGAATGTTCGAGTATGTACAAGTGAGCCGAATGTTTGAACAATCGATCGAGATTTCATACTATGTCACATTTCACAATAGGGGAACATGATTATAAAGTTAGGCGAAACACGTGATACGATTGAAAATAATTTATTCTATTATATTATCTGATAATTCGAATACAGAAAATATGCGGGATATAACGTGATGACGAATATTTATTTCACTTTTATACTTTTTTTCTTCTCTATCAAACAACAATGTTTGAATCTTAAGATGTTTCACAAGTGTTTCAAGGAACGTGAACTCTACGCTCCTTCGTAAACGATCACTTTCTGAGGCTTCAGGTCAAAAAACTTTAACCGTTAAGTCCCCCAGTATAGGTCCCCCACTTTATAGTAATTGCGATAGAGGGGATAGAACCAGTCACCGAATGCGATGAACATGAATAATATAAACATGACAGATAAATGGTGTTTCTTCGTAATATAGACAATTTATATATTACATTTCCAAAATCTAGAAATATATTTTCCTTTATTATTATTATTATTGTTGTTGAGGTTACTTTGATTCCTTCTAGGGAAATAAATACAATGATTGATATTATAGGCTTCTAATATGAGTTTTTCTAAGCGTTACTCTTTTGCTTTGTAACACGATCACGTATTCATACACATTGAATGTTGTTTTTAACGGTTTTTTAGCGGTCAAATTATTTTTTCGTTTCCAATGAAAAATATACAAATAACGTTATATACTTTTTCTTTTTTTTATAAATATTTTAAAATATTCGTATATCCATGATAAACAATGTAGAATAAAATAAATTTTTAACGATTAACGAAATTCGTAATCGAGCTTAATTCGATTCGACGATTCAGCACAAGTACAAGACGAGTACAACAAGAGTTCTTAACAGGAAAGGAACAACGAATGAAATACACAAAGGAAAAGAATATTTTTTAACTGTTTGAAATATTTCAGTTGATCGAAGACGTATCTCAACGTTAGCCTGGCTTCCACGGGAAAAAGTTCGCAAGCTTTTTGTTCGTTCTACGGAAGACAAATTGACTTACTCCGCGACAGACAGAATAGTAAAATATTCATGGGATTCAACGTTTCTTTGAAAAAACTCGCGAGTCGTTCAATCCTTCTTTTTGCATTTCTTTCTACAAAAGAGAAAAAGAGAGAAGGAGAAACAAAGAAATCCTTCCACTTTTTTTTTTTTTTTTTTTTTTTTCAACACCTGAAATTCTCTCAATGCGATACGATACGCGCCATTTCCGATATATGTAGATACATTTATTCCGTGATTCCCTAGCTTATCTATGATTAACCCATGATTAATATTACGTATCGCTTTTGTCGAATACGATATCTCGATTTTCCATATCTGACAAATTATCTTTAGGATGGACAAGTACAAGTAAACTCGATAAATCGATGTTGCATCCATTCTAACATGCGGTATAAGATTAATAGATATATTAATCATTAATTAGCGAAATGTTTTGAACTGGATTTCTTGATTAATCGCCAAACGCAAGCACGAGCCACGTTGATCTATACAAACTTTGACATTTATGCGAATGGTCGGATAACAACTGGTTATTGAGTTGATAAGGTCTCAGTTGGAATCTTGGCTCCGAGGTAGTTTCTATATCGTTTTTCGTGAATCGAAATCATCAGGGGAAACATGTTCAAAAATTACCATTTCTTTTTCGTACTGGCTGTAACCTTAATTTTCTTGGTAAGCGAGGATTCTTTACGAAAGGATCGAATTCGCAAAAAAAATTTCTTTCAAAAGATTCGCGTTCCCTTTTTTCAGTATTTCGGCGAGGCGGACATTAAGAAGGATTGCCGGAAAGAGTCGAAAGTTTCATGGGGTATTCCACTTTAAACTTCTCTATAATAATCATTATTGAAACTCGAAAACTTTTCACTTGGTCAATTAATTAATTAATTAATTAATTAATCAATTTTATTAATCCTCCAATGTTGCAGCGGCGTTGAAAAAGATGAAGGCTGGAGATATGGAGCAGGACGACCAAAACTTGAAATGCTACTTGAAGTGTTTCATGACGAAACATGGTATTCTGGACAAGAACGCAGAAGTGGACGTGCAAAAAGCACTTCGGCACCTTCCACGAAGCATGCAAGACTCGACGAAAAAATTGTTCAACAAGTGTAAATCTATCGGTGAGTCATCCAAAAATTTCTTTCTTTCCTCTTTCTCCATCTCTGTACAGATTTCCTCTAGATAAAATAATTATCTATATATCTATATATATCTAGAAAATGACGATCCTTGCGAGAAAGCCTTCCAATTGGTTAAATGTTACGTGGAATTTCATCCCGAGGTAAGTCCGAATTTCGACACACTTTCGTTCCCCGAAAGGAGAATTCTACTGTGCATTCGCTGTTACAGATATTGCAGACCGTCCCTTTCCTTTAAAACTCCTCATTGAGAGAGTGGTAGCCGCCGCGGGGGAAACGCTCGAGTATATTCAAGAAAAGGAGACGAATTCCGTTTTCGCGTAATTACATATGCGATAAGAAATAGAAAAAAAAAGAAAAAAAAAAAAAGGAAAAAAGAAAAAAAAAAGAATAGAGGGCTATGCATAAGATTCGAAGTTGAATTGTAATTATGGAGGGGATCTAGTTCACTTCATTTATCACGAGCGTGGTATCAAGAAAGCGAATCAACTCGTCATCGTCGTCGTCGGAGGAGAAGGAAGTTTCATTTCGCGAGGTCTTCATCTCCGCTTTTGTTGGGGCCAAGAGATTTATTTCCCTCTCCTGTACGTAAGCGCAACAAACCGGAAGGAAAATCATTCGACGAGTGATCGAGCGAAACTTCCGACGACATTGCATTTTCATCGAGACATTGCCGTCTCGCGGAAATTAACTTTCGCCAACCGAGTCATTCTTCTCGATTCCTTCCTCTATGTACATGTATATATATATATATATATATATACATACATATATTCCAATCCTCGTCGATGCTTCTCAGAAATCGGTATTAATGAGCGGTACAGTAACGGTACAAGTTTTATTATAAGAACGGGAAATGGCACGATAAATCCTACGCACTGAATCCTACGATTTTATTGGAAGAAAGAATTATTCGTTATTTACAAGAAAAAAAAAAAATGGTGTCGATCGAAATTCAAATTCAATTCCAAACCCTCGCGAAGATATCGAACGAGTCTAAATTTGTTCTTGGCCTTGTTCCAGCGTGTCTTGTTAAAAAAAAAAGATTTCATTCGAATCAAGGTTCTCCAACTCTACACCATTAAGCAAAGAAAACACGAATGCAACACGAACGAAGTACACCCTTTCCCCTTCGAGCCGTTTCGAGGAAAATGACGATAATCCATCCTGTCGAACGAGAAGAGAGGAGAGAAAGAAACGTTTCTTTGGGCAACGTAATGCGCACGTGCCACTTCTAACCGACTTGTGAAAACGCGGCTCAGGTCGCGTCTATATATTCCCACCGTGGTTGGAACTGGGTCACAATTCTGCCCATCGGGGGTATTAAAACAATCCCTAAGCTCTCCCCGCTTGGCGGGGTGGAGGGGTGGGCGTGCGCCACCTGGGAAGGGGGGAAATAACAGGGCGAGGGAGGCGAGCGACACGCGTAGGAGAAAGAGCAAGGGTGAGAAAAGAGAGAGAGAGAGAGAGAGAGAGAGGGGGGTCTGGTAAGTGGCAAAAGTGGGGGCGAAAAGCTACGAAGGCTGAACAACAAGGGAGACAGTCGTAATGATGCACCACTTTTCCCAATTCGACTTTTCAAAAGGTGTGATTCGATTGCTCGTTCGAACAACCTTTCCCGCGTTTTCTAGAATTTAGAATTTACCTTTGTTCGTACCTTGTATGTTTTTGCATTGAGTTACATCAGTGGTCGAAAAATCGTTGGATCGTCCCTTTTCTGGATCGATCTTAATTGTTTGATTGAATATAATCTTGCGATGAAATACGAGAAGGTGACGGTATACAACTGAAATATATAATAATCCAATTTCAGATAAGCAAGATTTGCCGAAATAAGATTGAGATTGCCTAAATGAAATAAAAATGTACGTCACATTAATTTGAAATTAATGTCACATCGATAATAGTTTCGTTTAATTTCATATATTTTAGAAGGGAAGAATTTTCGAAAAAGTAACCAGTTATATATTTTTTAAAATACTCGGGAACTGGTATCACGAACCGTGTTAATGATTCCAAACTTTTGATCAATGATGCACACGTACGGGTACACGGGAGAAAATTTTTCAACGACCTCTCTTATTTTTATTCTTTCGCGCTACGTCCTGGAAATTCTAAGTCTGTTCCGAGGGTGAAGCATAAAATACTGCACAAGAGGAAACAACTATACCCTGCGGCCGTTCTGGAGAGCGTTCATCACGCGAGTTACACGATACCTTTACAAAATACCGTTATTAAAGCGAAGGAGAAGAGTTAGGCGGCGAGCTAACTCTTGTCTACCTAAGGGATCTAATTCTCGGTCGCCGGATTAATCCGAGCTCCCCGAATTTCCTGGCTCGACGACGGTGCACGCTCTTCCTCCGTCCTCTTTTTATCTCGTTGTAAACTCCAACCATCCAGTTTCCATCCATTTTTTTCCATGAAAAAAACAACGTGGCCCATTCTTGATTTGGGTTCCAACCCGTCCAAGCGAGTTTTCTGTCGATCATGTTGCAGAAACTTCAGCAGTTGTTCTCGACATCCTCGGGAGAGTCGGTCAGAGGATGGTCTGGATAAATTTCGAATCGTCGTACAATCAAAGAAGCGCCCCCGTCAAATCAGAGAAAGAGAGAGATTTCTGAATGGACATTTCCTCGAAGATCGTGTGGATTAACGGTGGATCAACATTTACGCCGATCGAGAGAAATAATTGAATCGGCGATCCAATATTTGAAAGATCCGTGTATCGAAAGTCCCGGCAGAGTTCTGCGAAACTTCGCAGCTGCTCGACTTGCGGTTGGCGCTGTCCGTAGCGAGTGAAAATTATGATCGTTCCCCAGGGAAACTTTTCCCCAATTTCGAACGTTTCCGAAATATAATTCCGTAATATATTTTAAAGGAACGAGGATCGTTCCATTTGAGTCGAGACGTTGACTCGACTCGTCTTCGTTGTCCGCAATCTCTTATCGATTCGTGGAAAAACAGTAATTCAATAGTTTTTTTCAATTACTTCTGAATAGAAAAGTTAAAAAAGATAGAAAGACAAGAAGTTATCGCCGTGGCAATGATTCATAGGCGGTCGGTAATCGATAAACGGGGCACGCGTACTACGTGACCCGCTGACGGTCAAGAAATCCCTGTCGGCGATTAACCGTGAAAAAATAAAATGGAGGGCAATCACCGATGAAACGCTCGATCTGTAAAACTGTAAAGAACGGAATTGGAGAGAGAGAGAGAGAGAGAGAGAGTGAGAGAGAGAGAGAGAGAGAGAGAGAGAGAGAGAGAGAGAGAGAGAGAGAGAGAGAGAAACTGACTTTATCACCGGCCAGAGCGGAGCTAGATATTCGATTTGGTGGCAAGTCGGGGATGGTGGCGTTACCTGGCGCCTTTCCAACAATGTGTTCACACTTTTTACCTCGCGATAAATTCGCGTGCCGCGTCTCATGCATCGATAGTCCAATAGTTTCCTCGATCGTTACGGCGACCATGAGAAACTTATCCATCATTTCATTTTTCTTTCTTCTTCGATGGATCAAAATTCGAGCGTCACGAAACCTGGGGCAAAGAAACGAAACAAATTTTAATTCTTGTAATTTTTGCGTGTCTTGCGCGTTTATCGAGACACGAGTGAGATTCTTTCGATTCGAGCATGACGTAAATCTAAAAAATTTACACATAGATATTTGATATATTAATCATTAACGAGGCTAATCCGATTTACGCCGTGTCTTAATTCATTTTAATTGAAATAATCCTAATAATTATCAACAATATCTGTATTTACTGATATAACTGATATCGCGTAAAGATAAGATGAAAAAGAATCTGAAAAAAGAAATTGAATTGTTCTTTATCCCATGATTATTTTTCTTTCATAGTATTTTTTTTAAGATAAGTCTATCTCACTTTTCCTCGCATACTACGTTAGATTTAGACAGAGATTAAAAAAGATTCACAATCAGAGACGACTGTCATTCTGACGCCAACAATCAATTCTCTCCATAATAAAATTTTAAATAAACAGTCAAATTTCCTATGTAATTCACAACGATCCTTTACAAATAAAATCTTTTGAAAGAATGCTCAACTCTTAGTATATAATACGCACAATCAAAAAAAGAAAAAAAGAAAAAAGATAGCCAAATTCATCTTTTTTTGGTGCAAATAATTTACGCCAAAAAGTGAATTCCTGATCGAGAAACATTTCGTAATCGAAACGTATATTTTTCGAGCGATCATTATTTATTAATTAATCGACATCCCACGGCCGATTCGATTCTTGAAACGAATTTCAATTCTCCGATGATGGGCCGCATTACGCATTTGTCAATCTCAATTGCCCGAGGTGGAAGTACATCACGATGTATCCACATCGATGACACGTGTTTAATCACACTTGGATGAAAGCCCACCTCCTCCCCGAGCTTCGATTATCGGTTTCGTTTTCGTGTCGGCGTCAAATCATTTGACACACAAACCGAACTGGCCCCCCCGGGGCCAATGCCGTTTCGACAAATGGCAAACATTTCGCGGACACGCGCTTTGACTTTTAACGAGACGAGACAAGTATTCCCGCGATTCTCTCTCTCTCTCTGTCGAAAAACTGGCATCGACTGAAAATGAAAACGAAGTTTTCACTTTTTCATCCTTCGATTCCGCGATATCGTTTCACTTCACGAGGAGGTTGGACGACGAGGTGTCCTCCGAAGGTAATTCAGCGGAAGGGCACGTCGAAGATCGTAGGAGGGAAAATGAAATTCTCCCCATTGTAACGGGGAAGTTTCTCAATCTCGCTGGACGCGACCGCCCTTCTATCACGCCGATAATTAACTGCCTAACAATTTTTCTCGGCTCAATTTAAACTTTATTAATGAAGGGGCCATGCCTCATTAAACCGCCGCCCTTAATGATTCCAACGACTCGTCTAATCCTATCACGATTTACCATCCTTCGCGTTCGCCTCCTTCTTCCGTTCAGAAGAACGGTTCCGAAATATTTCGTCTATTACTCTTCGTGTTGATTGAAAAAAAAAGAAAAAAAATTGACGATAAAAAATCAACAGTTTCAAAGTGATTGATATTTCGACGAGAGAGAGAGAGAGAGAGAGAGAGAAACGGCGAATTTATTTGTGAAAATAATCGTGGAATTCATGAGCAGCATTCCGGTTGAATAATTAATATCGGATACAATTAAATTGATACAATTAAACTTCGGAATCCACTTTAATATTCGAACGAGTCGAAGAAGAAATCTCGCTTATTATGCGCATTGATCGTATATGCACATGTATCGAGTTACGTTTTCGCATCGGCAACTTCCTACATTAATTTCATTCCACCCTAAAACTGCCATTCCCAGATTTCTGCCAAGTTTTTCCACGAAGTTTATTCCTTCGAAGCTCGTCCGTATTTTTTACTCCCGACTTTTCTTTTTCTTTTTTCACTTCTCATTTCTTACTCATGCTCGACTTCGAACCGGTCAATTTTTCATCTCGAATTTGAATTCCTCTCGAATCTTACCACCGAATTAAACGCTTTTAAAAATTTGGGTGGGAAAATTTTATTTTCTACCAGCGAAATTCGTTCCATGCATAAATGCAGAAATCAGGATGATAAAAAAAGAAAATCTCTTTCAGCAATTAGATGCAGAAGAGATAGCATAAACATTTTCTCGCTAGAAAGCCCAAAGGCGGGTGATCAGCGTTGTGAACGATATCAAAGAATATTTTCCGGCACGAGACAATATCGAGGCATTTCGCGTCGTTACAATTGCTTTCGAGCTCTCTAACGAGAGAATCATCCTGCACGACGAATCTGATCGCAACTAGCGAATGTATGGCCCGGGTAAAATCAAAATCTCAGAAACACAGATAGATTTAGGGGCACGAAGATGTGCAAATGCGCAACAATGAAAACCGATAAAAGTGATATGAAAGATATCGAAAGTTTAAAATAGAAGACGACAAATCGTAGTTGCGATAAGAAATTGCTGGAAGAGCGTAAAAGAAAATACCAATTTCTGATAAGATAAAATCGATAAAGAAGAAGAAACCGTAATCGAATTATAATTTTGCGATTATAATATATTTGAAATTGTTGCCAGAATCTCGAGCAAAGATTTCGACCACGACGTACCAACAACGTAAACTCTCTTAATTATTTTCGTTCGTTTACCTTTCCAAAGCAGCGAAAATTGCCTTTTTTCCTCGAGCTCGTAATTTCACTAGTCTCCTTCCTTTCATTTCATCCGATTTAAACGCCTCACTTTGCCGATATCATAATACTCCTCCCTCCCTTCCGTCCCTATTCCAATTGAAAAATAACAAAAAATTTACCAAGGTTTTTCTGCGATTGAAATAATTAATTTTTCTCGCGATCGATATATCGGTATCTTACATCGTTGCATCGTTCATCGAACAGCGCGTATATACGTTGCACGTAAGGTTTTCGCGTCGATTCGTGACAAAGAAAATAACCTATATTTACAGGTTCGTGGAAGAAGTGTCGCCACTATCGATCTGTAATGAAATTACGGGTTTCAACCTTGTTCCCTTGTTGCTTGGCATTCAGCTGTTTGAAAATGTTCAATGCCTCAAAATGTTACACATATGCGTATAAGATAGCGCAGCACGCGTTTCGAAAATTAATTCTTCCGATAAATGCGCGATTAAAAGCGTTAATTTCGCTAACATCAAAAACTATCAATGATTCAAATAATTTCCAGACGCACGATGCGACGACTGAACGATTCGCAATTCAATTTTTTTTTTTCTCTCTCTCTCCTTTGCCTTTTCGGAGAAAAGGGATCTTCGATTTTTCTTTTTTTTTTTTTCTTTCTTCCTTTTATTATATCAATTCATTTCGCAGAATGAATTTTCATTCCTGCGCGGAAATATAAACGTGACGCACGGTAAATGTGATTGCCCCTTATATGCCGGCAACGTTAATTTTCGTGAAACGCATCCGGTGTTTACCGGCGCAATAAAAATTCCTATTTTTACCAAATTGATTGCGTATTCGAAAAGCACTCGAATCCGGCGGCCGAGATCGAGCGGGCTCGAATTGGCGAGAAGGAGTGGGGGAAAAAAAAGGAAGAGGCTCGATCTTGATGTTGGCATTTGTTCTTCTTGTTCACAACAGCATCGAACTTATTCCGACAGACTTTCAAAATTCACGGTTTTTTTGCAATTAACTTAATTAATTATCCAACAATCCCTGTTGAAAAAATCAATCAAAATTCATCATGTGTGACCACTGCGCGTAAGTAGAGACGACGAATGCGGTCGAATAAAAACGATCGTGCGATCGTATGCCCGATTAAATCCGTTCCCATTTGTCCACAGAAAAGTTACGAGTCAGAAGGGATACGCGGGCCAGGTGACGTGTAAATGCGAGCAGTGAGTAACATTTTCTTAACTTAAAAAACGTGTTCATCGAAAATTTGCTACATAATAATAATAATAATAATAATAATAATTTTGTGTCATATTCGTAACGCAGCGGTGACAAGAGGATGGGCGAACTCAAGGAAAGGGACTTTGGAGGATGTTGCTCGAGGAAGTATGATATCCAATATTCTTTCTCTTTTTTTTTTCTTCTTCTTCTTCTTCTTCTCTCAATATCGTACGCACAATTTTTGTTTTCTTTTCTAAAAAAAAAAAAAAAAAAAAAAAAAATAAATAAATCCAACGCACACCTGTATGGCCGCCAGCATAACGAGAGAGAGAGAGGGAGAGAGAGAGAGAGAGAAAACGTAAGAAACGTGTGTGAGGGGGGCGGGGAAGGAGTTACATCGATTTAAAGATAGAGATTTAGGGGGACAGACAGGAGGAGATAGTTTAATTAGACAGCATTTAAGCAGCATTAAGCGTTTAATCGAATTTATAACCGACTGAATGTGCAGAGAGAGAGTAACAGTGGGCGGATGTTGCGGTTCCAAATGCTGCTCCGGATTGCAGGAGGAAGGAGGGTGTTGTACCGGAGGAACAGAGGAACCGAAATTTTGTTGCAGCCCTGAAAACTAACCGGGTTTCCTCCTAAGGAAGCCTTTAAGAAAGCTGGCTTCAAAGGGAACGAGGCAACCGGTAAACATTATAAGCGTTAAGCCCCGGGCTGGGCGGCCATATAGGGACACGGTAACAGTTCCAAAGGGAATTCGTTGAATTTGTTACGCCATCATCCATTCGTATCGTCGATCTTACCGTTCGATACGATCCGATATAATGGAAATAATGCGCGCGTGCGTTTCTCTTCCTCGAAAAAAAAGTTCATCCTTTTTTCTTCTTTTTCGGAAAGTTTGATTTGGTTGAGAACGCGGAACGAGGGAGGGAGAGGGATTTAGAGAGGATATATATCTTTTTCTTTTTTGTTACAAAAGTCAATACGTGAAATTCCATACATTTTCAGAGCGAGGGAGGCGGCAGGTGGTTGTTGCTTATCCGGTTGCTGCAAGGATAAAGGGAAGAAGGAACCGGAACCGGTTTCGAGATGCTGTGCCGATCGGAAATGAACACTTTTCATTGATTAAAATTCTGTAGTATCACAGTATTACTCGATGTAATTTCAATATATATATATATACACATATATATATATATATATACTTTTGATATAATAAACAATTCTTTCAAATTAAACACACACGCGTCTCCTCGTCACGTCACGAATGAGTGTTAAAAAGAGTGCATAGTAGAATACGCGTTAATGATAAAGAGTTGAAATCGCTTAGAGAGAGAGAGAGAGAGAGAGAGGGAGGGAGGGAGAAAGAGAGAGCGAGAGAGAGAGAGAGAGAGAGTCGTCGGAAGTATTTTTCTTTTTTTTCTCCACACACGGGATAATCTCTTTCGAGATATTAATATTTCGAGAATGATTTTTCGAGAATTATTATATATTCAAATATATTCGCGCACCTTTCACACTCGACAAATGAAAGTTGCCACGTAATTAACCAAAATCCATCCATCATATAAATCATGCGCCATTAAACAATTTTGGAACAACTTCTAAATTTACCAAGTGCGACAATCATGTGCGACCATTGTAGGTGCGTATTCTTTTTCCCCTCTCCCTCGCCCCTCCCCCTCCCCCTCCCCCTCCCTCTCCGCCCGTTTTTTACGTAGCTTAACCGTAGCCTCGATCGTTGCATATATCTTTCCAGAACTTACAAATCGATGCTGAAAGAAGGGGATAACGGTAAAATGTGTTATCAGATGGAGATATCAAAACCCATCGGTGTGCAACCCATCGGCATGCAACCCATCAGCATGCAACCTATCAGCATGCAACCCATGGCGCCGATGAAGCAATCGTAAGATCCTCTCCATCCCCATCTCTCTCTCTCTCTCTCTCTCTCTCCTTACGATTCTCTTCAAATTTTTAATAGAGTTAAACGAGGGAATGGTGGCGTGCAGAGACTACGGTTAACGAACCGGTATTTACAATTTGCAGCAGGAATCTCGACGCCGATTCCACGGGTTGCTGCTCCTGGAGGAAGACCTGCTGCGACGGGATGTGTTGCAGGCACGTGGGCAACTGCTGCGCAACGGGGCTGGAACCACGAGTGCCCGAAAAACCGACCCCTATCTACCCCACTTATCCCACTTATCCGATTATGCAGCCAACACCCATCCAACCATCTTATCCGCCCGCCGCTTACCCTTATCCCACCGTTGAAGTAGCTCGTAAGCGTCCTGTCCTTAACATTTTCTATGTTAAAATTGCACGCCGATTCCTTCCTCCACGATTCGAGTAGTCGAAAGCGTAGTCGAAAGGGTGTCCCTTAATTGAACGTCGTTTCCGGGAACGATCGTTTCGCTCTCAGTTTCCACTGGATGGAGCCGAGAACGGGAGAGAAATTAACTTCTCTTATGGTCGGAGGGGAGAAAGGTCATCGAGGATCAACGGAAGGGTTGAAAAATGCGCGCCAATCGTGGGAGGACGTGCGAGGATTTTTGGCTCGCGTCGTCCTTTGGGATTCGAGATTTTTCTAGGTCGCTCGTAGCGATAGTCGTCTCTCTTCTTTCCGATTAAAATCATCTCTCTCTCTCTCTCTCTCTCTTTCTCCAAAGTTTCGAAACGTCTCTTTCGTGGACGAGGATAAGATAAGATCGAAGCCGGATGAATTAATTCGCGCGAAATAATATACCGACGGCAAAATGTTAATTTAAACGAGGTACAACCTGTTCGCCAACGGGATTAACGGACGACTCGTCGGAGGGAGGAAGAGTTAATTCGACGAAAAACCGAGGCGGGAAACAGGAGGAATTCATTTATCACGCGGGGTGTATCCTGCGGCCCGAGTTAACCGGAAGCTGGAGGATCGTTAATCGATCGCCAAACCCTTGGCCAAACCGTATCGGCAATCGGATCAAGGGGGAAAAGTTATATCGGGAAACGTATTTAGTTTTCGACCGTGTTTCCGACAGTTTCCCTCGGTTAAACGTTTCACAGGCATTCGCATACGTTTGCTCCGCTTCCAACTTTCTCAACCTCGAATCGATCGAATCTTGATCTTATCGCAGCTTCCAAATCAATTATAATATCATCGTTTATTTTCGTACATCACCATTATTCCACCCATCCATCCAAATTTTATAAGAAACGATATTTATCCGCTCAGCTCCCGAGATGCCCGAGAGAGTGCCGTGCACCCAGGAGAAGAAGTTGCCTCTATGCTACGGGGGCGATTGTCAGGAGATGAACCAGTGTAAGAACGTGGACGTGGGCGGTTTGGAGCCGAGGCAATCCGACCGATAAAGGAGATACCGGACGAGGACGAGGATCGAATGGAAGATGTCTACAAAGTCTAGGCGAGGCGACGAATCTGGAGGAAAAATTAGTCAACAACGATTATTTCGTTCACATTCTCTCTTGGAAACGCGAAACTCGATCTTCGCCGTTCCGTGTATACAACGCTATGCAGGTGGATATACTTTGAGAATGAAATTTTCCTCCCCTGAGGGGGGGGGAGGAGGAGAAGGGATGGGATAAAATAAATTATCTCGGTTTCTCCGTTCATTCGCGAGCGAAAGTTGGGCAACAAGCGGCCGAGAAGAAAAAAGGAAGAGAACGGCGATTGTCGGTTGAAAAAGTTCAAAGAAGAAAAGCACGGAAGCAAACCACGCGGAGATAATAAATAATAATTTTATCCTCGGCACCTTAATCTCTCTCTTTCTCTCTCTTTCCCTGTCTCATTGAGCCAACTTCTTGACGAAGGAAACTAGCAATTATCATCTTCTATAATTTTCCCCTCGTTGCTTTTATGTTTTTTCAAATTCAAATTTCCCCGAAATGTAAGGAAAATTTGTACAAGAGGCCGCGAACCGTGTGAATACACACCAATTTTGTGAGATATAATTAAACGAGAGAGAGAAAAAAAAAAAAAAGAAAAAAGAAAAAAAAATAGAAAAAAGAAAAAACGTAAAAAATTATTATTTTTTTACGCGAAGCGTGGAAATGATTACTTTGGATACTCGGTTGCCCACGCGAAGGGTTGATTTATTAACGAGAATGATGCAGAATGTAGACTCGACCTATGAGGGATTTAATGAATCGGTAACGGGGCATCGTTTCGATACATCGTTCGGTGTATCGTTCTCCTTAATTTATTTGCCGAAAGAAAATTATTAGGAGAAGAAAGGGATAACGGCCGCGTAAAGGATAATGGTGGTGTAAAACGATCCTAATAGTTGTCGTAAAACAGTGGCCGGTTGGATAATTGTACAGCATTGGAGGCGTTGGTGAACGTGGGTGAATCCAAGCAAACGTTTCACAAACATTTTACAACCCTCTCTCTCTCTCTTTCTCTCTGTCTCTTGACCGAATAGAAAATAAACACAGGAAACGATTGCATTGATCTTTTATAATTAACTACGATAAATAATTCCTCGACGATACACCGATGCGACAACGATGCAATCTTTAAAGGTCATCAACTAACCTGAACTTGTTCAAACTTTTAGATCGACATCAAAAATGTTACAACGTTACATCCATTTTTTTTTTTTTTTTTTTTTTTACCTTTACACTTTTGACGGCCACTTTCACGCTATTTTATTTTGGGCGCACACATTTTCATCGCGCGGTTCGAAAAGGCAACGATATAAATTTCCTTGGAGAAATATTCGCGTCCAACGAGCGGTAAGAGCGATTGGACGAAAAGGGAGAAAAAAGGAAAAAGAGAAGCCATTTGCAACAAAGCTGGAATTAATCATCGCGCGACATCACCTTTGCCGGTTTCGACCGGATTCCTCAAAAGCAACGAAAGCTCGGGATTCATAGTCGAGTCCATTCATCAAACCGCGAGAACTCCCCTCCTGTCGGCCTCGAAATAAATGGAAACTGGGCTACGAGCTACGTACCATCACCGACTCACATATTTCCGAACGAACGAACGTGTCGCGTTCTCGCCACGAATCTTCTTTCGACATCCTCCTCGCGCGCACATCCTCGTTGCATTCGATTCTCTAATTTCCTCGTGACAGGGAACGCGGCTCGTTCACATTCTCGTGCATATTGTAACACCTCTGCTAGAGATACACTTTAAACGATTCTCGCCGTAATTTCGATTCGCATCCAATCGATGCTTCGTCCATCGAACGTTCAACAACTCTCTCTCTCTCTCTCTCTCTCCTCCTCTTTCGAGGAAAATTCTCGACTCCTTTTCTTACTCTCGATCTCGACGAGGAAGAGAGATCGGTCCTAGGAAGATCGTAACGAAGGAGAGAAAAGAAGGGGGAGGGGTGGTGAACGAGAGAACGATAACACGACGAAGGGAAGGCGCGAAGGAACGGATGCGTGCGGGAGGATCGGGGGGAGAGTGGCTGGACGTGGGCACAAGTGCGTGAGCATCGAAAGGGCGTCGCGGCGAGGGTGCCGTTGAACGAGGAGCGCAAGCGCTACGGGAACAGAGGTTTGGGGCCACGCGGCGGCACCAGTCGCTCCTCTCAAACCGCGAAACACGTCCCGGCGTCCTCGAGGACGAGTATCGCGAGAGAGGCCGCACACGTCTCTCTTTCTCTCTCTCTCTCTCTCTCTCTATTTCTCTGTCTCGTCGTCGTCGTCGTCGTCTTTTTTTTTTTTTTTCGTTTCTTTTCCATCACCCCGATACTCGTCGCGAGTTTTACTTACGTAGTGTGTGCGTGAAGGTGCAGGGGTGAAAAAGAAGAAAGAATTACGACAATTGAAAGTGCTGTTGCCCACCAACACCGGAAGTCACGATTGTGTGTACGACACACAATGCTCGCACGGGTCCCTTCGTCGGCGAACGTCCACGCCGACCAAAGAATCGCGAAGAGAGAGAGAGGATCTCGTCTTCTCGTTCGTCCATGAGACTTAACAAAGAAACGTTTCGCTGGTTGTCAGCGAACACACGCACGTAAAGACGACGGCCTCGAGTCGGTGGAAGAAACGGCGTGCACGATTGGATAATTAACACGCGTCTTCCAAGTGCTAATACCACTCTGTATATCGTTTGTACGCGTTCTATTCGGAACCCAGTGTTCCCTCGGAGGGAAGAGAGATAAGAAAATGTCGATCGAACGACACTTCGGATATCTTTCGTTGTGTGGTGAAACGCGATAGCGGACGAAGGGTGAGCAGCCGGTTCGAGGAACGAGGCTTGCCTCGAGGCTTCCGGTTCCTCCAACGAATGGAGCAGCGGCCTTCGGCTTGATTCGAATCGGCCGACCTTTCGTTTCGAGGCCATCGAGAACGTTAGCGTTCCCCCGTTAATTGCGGAGCAAATCGATCGTTATCGAGATCGCACGTTCCAGCCACGAGATCTTCTCTCTTAAGATCGGAGGGTACGATCGAGTTTCGCTTTCGATTGCATCGAAAAAACCGGGCCCGCTTTGTTTCGCACGCGTGCACGCGTCAAGAAGTATAGAGTCTCGACGTTCGTCGATTAATTTATCAGTTTTATTATATATACGATAACTGTTTGCACGAATCAAAGAATTAGAGTTTAATCGCGCGATCGATGCGTCCTCCGAATTTAACGAGAATTAAACGAGGGGCGCATCCGATCCATCCTCGATTAATTAAAAGTTTTTCACTCGTTTCGAAACGAAAGCGGAGAATTCGATTCGGACGCGGAACCAATAAACCAGAGATCCAAGATTCTTCGAGTGGAGTTTTCATACCGTGAATCGGCCATCGATAACAGATCGCGTAGTGCAGTTACGAGTTCTGTGGCGAAGCGATTAATCGGGAAAAACGTTTTTTTCCAATCGTCAAATTGATTAATCTCCGTGCGTTTCGAGGAGCGAGAAGAATTGTTATTAGCCTTCATTTACCACGATTCGAGGCTCGAGCTTCGCGAAACGATCGTCGAGTCGGGTTTCTTAAGCTCGAAAACGGTAAATATTGCCTCCATCCTTCCCCTACCTTTCGAAGAAATCCCTTCCCTTTTCTCTCTCTCTCTCTCTCTCTCTCTCTCTCTCTCTCTCTGAGCTTTACGTCAATTATCGTTTTTGGAAAATTGGCGGCGTGGAACGACGCGTAAAACGCGGCCCGACCGAATCTGACACGCGCTCCAACGTCCAAATTTTCCAAGCCGAATCTCGTCGACGAATAATCCGGACGTTTCCTTCCATCCCTCCTCTCTTTCTCTCCATTTTCTTCCACACGATTACATCCACGCTCTCTCATTTTCTCATCCATGCTTCCTTCCTTCCTTTCTTCCTTCGTCCATTGTTCGTCGATCGAGGTTCGCAGGAACGTTTCCAGCGTAATATTCGTCCTTGTTCAAGGGAGGACGAACGTTGCTCGAGAGACAACGCGTCAACGATTCGGCAGCGAGGAATACATTCGTCGAAAATAGAAGAAGAATAGAACAAGAAGAAGAAGAAGAAGAAGAAGAAGAAGAACGGTGGTCCACACCTGATCGATCCTCCTCGCGGAGAGAAGAGATGTCTCTTTATTCGGAACGGTGTCCCGAAGGAATAATTGTTCGCGTTTAATGCCCGTTTATCGACAGTTATCGTTGTGTATCGAAGCGGAAAGAGCGGCTCCCTGACTCAGCTCCCTCCTCGTTTCACCTCCTCGTTTCACCTCCGGTGAATGATCGTGAACAAGTAGGGGGGAGGGGGGAGGGAGGGAGATAGAAGAGGGTAGAAGATCCGGACGACGCGGATGTCGGTTTTCACGTGTTAATTAAGGATCGTCCGCCGGGGACGACTGCAGTGCCAGCGTTTTCTCTCCGTGCAAAGTAAACATTGTGGCAAATTGAACGTATCCAGAGGAGAGGGGGTGGGGGGTGGGGAGGGACGGTCGATTAGCCGGGAGTGAATTATTTTCGGGCTCGGATTGGAGTCGAGTCGGTTTAATTGGACCCCCGGGAAACGTGTAAATTCGGCGAGAAGAAGGAAACGGAAGAGGAACGAGCGAAGAGGAGACACGCGTTACGAGATGACGTTCAGGTAAAAGAAGAAGAATTTTACACCACCCGTATACACCTTCCCTCCCTTTCTTTCACCTTCGTTTTCCCCGATACTGTACCACCTTTCTTTTTATTCCCGTCACGTTCTCGTCGCGCTACCCCTCCCCACCCCGGGTCGTCGCGTGATTATCGTCGATTAAACAGGTTCACGTGGAATCGTCCACGAAGGGTGGCTTTGAACTGTTCGCGTGCCGTTAACCTTTAACCGGGCGCGACAATTTTTTTCTCTTCTTATTCTTCTTTCGTTTCCCGCTCTCGTTCCGCTTTGAATGAAAAGTGAAAAAGGAGCGATAAATCGGATCCAGGATAAATCTCGACAAAACTGTCACCGCGAGTCGTATAATAGTACAATTTGTAATACGTTTCTCTTATCAAATTTCACTTCCCTTGATAAGAGATATCGATATCTTGAAAATATATCTCTGATAATCAACGATTCGCAAAATCTCTATTAGACTCTAGGACAAACCTGTTCGTTCGTAATATTCTCTCGCTCCAATATATCTATAAACGCTTGGAACCGTGCAAGAACCGTTCTTTAGAGACCCGAGGCTTGATTACTGCGATCCTGCTTTTGCAAAATTAATCTCTCGAATTATAAACGAATTTTTTCTCTCTCTCGCACGATTTAAACGATTGAACGATTTAATTCGCAAGGCTTTTCCTCGAGAATTCAAAGAGGGAGGGGAGAGAAAGGGGGGAGCGGTGTGATCTTTTACGGTTCGTAAAGCGACGAGCGTTCTCGAGGGTGGCGCTCCAGATTTTTCGCCGTGATAGCATTGATAACGAAGCGATCGAGAAAGCGTTTTCGTGGTTCCCGTTAAAGCGGATCGGTCTAATATCCTGGGAGTAGTGCCAATCGGGTTAAGCAGTACCGCACCGACTCGTTCACCAAGGACGATCAAGCAATTATTTTTTTCGCCGAATCGAATCTTCCGGATTTTTAATTTTTAACCATTCTTTATATAGTAGTCGTGATCAGCGTCGATCAGATTCGAATTAATGATTTTATTCGAATGATCATTGATATCTCGTTTCGGACGAGTATTATGTTCTAGGAAAAATTTTTTATTTTTCCATGTAAAAATCGTATCGTTTTTTTTTTTCACTCTCCTCGAAATTTACAAGATCTCGATAAAACAGCGATAAAACACGTTGTTGTCTCGCAGACAGACAGCAGATCGACAAGGGAGAATAGAGATTCGGAGATTTATTCGAACGTCAATATTTGTTCCACTGTTAATAATCCAAATCGTTATAGATTTTTCGAAAACTTTTTCCACGAATCGTCTTATCCAGCATAAATTCTTCTTCCTCGTTCGTCATCTTCAACGATACATAAATTACACGGATTCTGGATCCTTGAAAAACTCGCACGAGCTCTCCAACTACTTTTAAAAACTTTTCAAATTCTCGAGTTCTCTTTGCTTTTCATATACTCTATATATATAACGAAACGAACAATTTACACGACAATCTCTAAAATTCGTATGATTTAAAAAGTAAGTGGAGAGGAAATATTTGAACGTATCGCGAGGAGAAATTGCCAAAACCAAAAATTGTTTTAATAATTGAAAAAGCTCGGCCATGAATCTCGTCGCGAGGCAACCGGATCGCAATGACGGTTTCGATTAACTGCGCTTAATTGGGGATAATTGCCGATAACAAAGTGCTGCGTAACCAGCGTTCTTGAATTACGTCGTCCACAACGCTTGGACACCCCCGTCCCACGCTTCGTCCACGCTGCCAAGAAACGCTGCGATGAAATACGACCATGGACGGTTGTAAAAAACCCCGATTTTTATCCAAAATGATAATTCATCCCGCGCCCTGGAATTGGATTAAACGAGGAGGGATCATCTCGCGGATCTGAGCGTAATAATAATTTCGAATCCGCGTCGTTTCGCCGCAATTAACGAAATCAGCAAGATTCATTTTCGAAACGCGAAACTGACGGAAGAAACTTTTCCACTTCCGAACGGATGATTTATCGTCTTAATCTCCGCGTTTAATCCGAAAGGGCTTTGTTCCTTGGCTGCATTAGCATAAGACGAGCGGCGGCGCGCGACAATTCGTGCGTGTAACGCCTCGATGGAGATACAGGGAAGGGAGGAGAAGGGGATGGAACAATTTTTAAATTAACTCTCGCCGCTATAAATCTCGAAACGACGAACTTGAGAACGAAGCGAGTGATTTATCTCACTCGCTATTTTTTCTTTCTATCTTATTCGAAATTACATCTGAATATTTTCGATCCACGCGACATCCACCGCTCAAATTTCTATCCAATTTCGAGGTGTGATCTTTCTTTCGATATCCCGTTAAAAAATCCCAAGGATTTTTGCCAAAGTTCCAATATCGCGTCTGACCATAGACGATTCCCCTCGATCGATCGCGAACCCGCTCTTCGGCGAACGAATGGCATCTGTGAATAAAACGGAAATTCGTGGAAAAGATGTACAAATTTTCAACGTTTATTCCAACGTTTCGTGTCGTAGTTTCGTAGAAGAGAGGGGAAAAATGAAATTCGGGTTTCGCTGACTTCGAGAGTTCTTCCAATAATCGTACACGGAATAAAATGGCCTTTTAATCAGATCGCAGAAACGTGTTCAAATTTGCGAACGATCCCTCCGCGATGAAACTTGAAACTCGTATCTTCATCGACGCAAAAGGAACTTGCAATGGTTGCTCGTGTGTGTGTGTGTGTGTGTTTGTTTCTTATTCTTTCTCTTTCGTTCTCCGTCGAAGAACGAAGAGAGTACAAGAGAAATCACCGATAAAATGCACACGTGGTAAACAGAGAAATATTTATGCTCGAGAATTCTGTTCCATCGATTCTGGAGATTCCTTTCTATCGGGAATCGTATTTCATTAGTCCAATATCGTATGTTCTTCCATTTTTTTCTTTTCTTTTTTTTTTTTTTTTTTTCAAACTGTTGGGCCACGATCTACGGACGAAAATAAGAGAGAAATATTTTATAAAGTTTGCGTCGAATATGGCACGAAATCATATCTTGAAACAACTTTTTCTTCTTCTTCTTCTTCTTCTTCTTTTAAGGATCTTCTCCCAAGTTGCGATCTCGATCATCTTTTCACGTTCGAAGAAATATAAAACGTGAAAAGAAACAGGGAACTCATCGATATTTTTTACCATAATTCGCAGTACATAAATTTGCAATTTAAATGAATTGCGATATGATGTTTTTCCTCTTTGACAAGAAATAGAAATATTTCGGCCAGAATTGTGGCCTGAATTGAAAGCGGAAGCGGAAACCGGACAAGAGAAAAAGTACTCGACGACGGCTGGCCATTGACACTGGATGACTTCCGGTTTGCATGAAGCAAAATGCCAATCAGCCGGCAATCTTTCAATTGGCACCAGCCTGGCAATCGACCACCCCTCCTCCCCACGCACCCAGTCCCCTTAACAGCCAGTAATCGCCCGTTCCTCGCCAGCTGTTACACGATAACACGGATTCGCAGCCACGGAACGCGCAGTTTCAGAATCATCGGTATCTGCCAATTTTGTTACGACTCACGATACAACTCGAAATTTCGTTCCAACACTTGCGCCTTTCGTCGAGTTACATCCACAATCGTGACATTTCTCATCGAGTATTTATCGGGGGGGAAAAAAAATCGAGAGAACAAAATTTTTCGAAAGAAAACGTTGCACGATTATTAACCAGCTCGCACACCCGACGAAGCGAAACATCACGATTTTAGCTTGTTCGAGGTAAAACGTTTACGACGAGTAGTTTCGAGAGGAAAAGGGTTCGGTGTACTTGTTGGAGGGAGGGAGCTTTTAGTTGGAAACCTGGCTCATCCAAACCTCTCTCTCTCTCTCTCTCTCTCTCTGGTATCTCGGGACGACGAGACGAAATATTATGCACGCCCGAATTCAGGTCGGTAATGGTTTTATAAGTCCACTGTTTTATAAGTTTCTCTCCGGATAAATTAATCTCTGGATTTACCTCTCGACGTATCGTTGGGAGAAACTCGGGTTTAGGGATTTATTTTCGGATTACCCGTGCCCCTCTTTCCGAGAATTGAATATAGCGTGTCGACTTTCAGGGTTTCCCTCCTCGTCGAAATGATCGTAACTCGTAGCAACGATAACTTATTCCGTTTAGTCCGAAAATGGAAGATTCGACGATATTCGATGAATTTTTTTCCACCGGAAAAATATCGTTTACGAGAAAATTAAAATCCTTTTTAAAATGGTTGTCGGGCGAGGAGTATTATTTAAGTTAGCGGAGGGAAGAAAGGATTGATCGGAGAAACGCCTCCGCGTTGAACTACGGGATCGAGCGAGGGGAAGGAAAAGAAAGAAAGAAAGAAAGAAAGAAAGAAAAAAAAGAACGAATCGTTTAAGAAAATATTAAAGAAGAAGGGACGAGGAGGGGTTACCACTTTCACTCGTATAAACAATGGAAGGGAGCAAACGACGTCTAGATAAGCCGACAAACAAACGGGCCAGACAGAAAGCCCTTCAGGCTTGTAAGAAAACGTAGTTAAAATCTGATGTATCTGAGGGGAAAACGTAAATGTCGTGATAAATTCGCTGGGTTAAGGGTAAATAGGCGACACTGACCTCTCCCTGCCGTTTCACGACATTCCCTATCGATCTTTCCGTATTTTTCACAAACTGTACATTTTCCATTCGACTCATTCCCCTCCCAAATATCTCGTTCATTTCTCTCTCTCTCTCGTCCGCTTTTTATCCGTGCAATCGTTGCGTATCGTCGCGTCGATAACACACGTAACATGTAATGTCGTGGATCAGGTATACGAGTAACGCGTATAATTTATTTTTATTTTTCTGACTTTAATCCAGGAGAGGAAATATTTTACGACACGCGTGACAGCTCATCGAGCATCGACTTTTGCATGGAAATATAAACTGAGGAAACGTACGACGTACAGGGTCGATCTATCTCACTTTCATCCAGCTTTTATTCTTTTATACGTAGCCTGTGAACGAGTTTCGATAGGAATCTCTGTTCGACTGTGGCGCGGTCGGAATGGGAATTAGGCTGTTACACGAATCCGGGACGCTTCCTCCCTTTCTTTTCCTCCCTTCGGAATAGCGGCTAAACGCGCGTGATATCGTTCCTTCGGATGGCGATGCGAATGGATACATTCGACCGAAACGTGACGTCCCTCTCCCTCCCTTAACTCATTTCGTCCTTTTCTTTTTTTTTTTTTTTAATCCATTTTGGGTGCGTTTCGTTCGTCGAAACAGCTCGAGCGAGGAGATCTAATTGGTGAAACTTGTTTTTCGATCCTCGAAAATATATATTCAATTTTGAGAATGTGCTTGTTTGAGAATGTTCTCGAGAAATTTGTACGAACCGTCGACGCGAGATTGGCTCGATAATCGAAAGAAATCGGGATGTTTACTTACTTTGCAAGCATGTAACAACGTATTACATAAAACACGCGAATTGAGAAAAATTCGTTAACTTTTCGTAAAGCAAATCTTCTTAATAAAACCGATACTTTCGCACGGTTTGCCGAGCGTTAAAGGCGCGACTTGCGTGACGACGAGCACGAGACCTACTTCATTACCCGGGCGAATATTTTTTCCAACCGCTTGTACGACCTCCGTGCGCCGAGCGAGGGGAAGAAAGGTCGTTTATAAAAAGCGCGGCTTCTAATGTGTGTAAGTAATTACGTACACGTTTCATGGTTAACGGCAACGATTCGTGCGCGTACGATCTTACGTCTCTAACGGACCCTGTTTATCCCCCCGGTCATCGAGATCTTGGCCTCCACGTACGTGAGCCGTACACGCCTCGCCTTTTCCTCCCATATTTTATCCGCAACGTAAAATAATCCATCGAACGACTAACGAGTGTAAACTCGGCGAGAATTCGAATATGTAATTATCCCTCGGTTAAGCACAATTTTCTGGGCGCAAAATCTTGAAAAAAGAAAAGAAAAAAAGAAGAATCGAAATTTTTTACCATTTTTGTTTCCACGCAATGCTCGTATGTTCGAGAGATTAAAAAGAACTTGGTGAAAATAACAGGTGAAAAAGTTGTTTTCTAATTTAAAGGAATGGTAAATATAGGAAGGGAGGTATTTTCAACTCAAGATGGAATCAGGGCCAAATCGATACACGTAATAAAGGATGACGATACGTTCTGTAATTAATTCAATTTAACCGCATTGCGACGCGCACAAAATTCGTATGCTCCTCCGCCGTATAGAAAAGAAATTTTAAAGAGTACGAGATCCTTTCCCCTCTTCCCAAAAAAACCGTGAACGGTTTTCCGTTTAACCGCGGCGCAAGCCGCAGTGGTGATAGACCGCGCCGAGTCGGACGTTTCGGTTTACCCAGCGCCACGGTCCCACTACTTTCGCCACACTCGTTGCGCGAACAATCCATCAGTTATCAATTTGCCAGGTCGAATTATCCACTCCCATTAACGGGGATACATTTTTATTCGCGCGTGTGTTAGCCTCCTCCTCCTCGAGACGACGCCTCCTCCATTTCCCCGTTCGACGACCCGGCAACAATGGTGGAAAAAAAAAGGAAAAAGGTTGACGAGACCCGTCACCGGGTTCAATAAGCGGATTATCAATCTCTCGAGGGTGTCCTGCCCGCGATTACAGTTTTTGCCTGTACAAAGTTCCCCACCGGATAATGCCCCAAAGGGTTCGCATCGAGGATCGATAAAATCGCCCCTTCGTCCGCTCCTTCGAGAGCGCCGCCCAAGGATTTCCAAGTTTCGCTCTCTCCGCGATAAAATTCCAAACACTGTCCTCGCTTTTCGCGGAATAAACACGCGTGAATATCCGCGAAATGGAAGAATCGAACAACGGAAAGGTCGGCGTTCTCGATTCTTGGGTCGAGAAAATTGTGCGACCATTTGTTATTAGGGAGGGGAAGATTAAAACGGAGCGACTCGGTCGAAAGCGCGACTCTATTTATCACTCGATAGGGGAAAGGGATGGAGGATAAGCAAGTATAATAGGAGACTCTGATTAAACGGGAGGGAAAAGGTTAAAATTTAGCGGATCAAAGTTGGATCGGAAAAAAGGGGGGGAAAAAGGTCATGATTTATGCGATCCGGCGGCGTCGATGAAAGTGATAGGGAAAGGAATCCCGGATGGTACGGATTTCTTGTTCCACGCGGCGATAATGGATCGAGACGCACGGCTGAAACGATTTATCGGGGGCTCGTATTTCGTTCGCACGCGCGACAAAATCGCTGACCTTCTCGAGTTCGACGCGATTTATGGGGGCGAGCTCGACTCGAAACACACGCGGATACTTGAGAGGGACTTTTTCTTCTTCGAGGTATTGGGATCGAAAAGGGGTAATTCCGACGAGATCGTTAATGAAATCGATTATAATTTTTCTGGATATCGCCCACGACTGAGAATAATAAATTTTTGAGATGTGAAAATACGCGAGCCTGACTCGAGTCGAATGGAAATGTTTCAATACAAATCTTCTCGATGATCCCCAACGCGACGAAAATTGCGATAAATCTCGTTGAAAATGATTCTCGCCTTCAAATATAAAATCTTTCAAATATAAAATTTCAAAAGGTTCAATCTCTCTTATCGAAAAATCATCATCATTCTACATTTTTTCACTCATTTGATTTTTTCACATTATGCCACATATACATCCATGTACAAATTTCTTATTCTCGAAATAAAAATGTCAAAATTATACGCGTGCGTGTATAACATTTGGCACGAAAATGCCAAATTACAGAGGAGAAAAGGAGAAAACGTTGTTACAACTCTACTCCAACGATCCTCTTATCCGGAGAGGATTTTCGATCGGAGAGGGAATCGGGTTTCTCGATGTTAAGAAACATCGTTGAACGCATTGTGCTAACGGAAGAAAGAGAGAGGGAGAGAGTATCGAGAGTTTTTCTGGCCATTTGCCGGCGTATCGACCACGGATGGACCACTCCTCCGTTCATCCGTGAGGATCAAGTTCAACGATGGCCTTCTTCGTCTACCCACGATATCGAGCGTCGGACGCCGGATGTCGAAGGGGCGCGGGCAGGGTGTAGATGCCAACGATAATAACTGCTAAACGATGAACGCCCGTAAATAGCCGGCACGGTGGCGCGGTAAAGAACGGGCCATAAATAAAACGTGCAACTTGCGCGCGCGTATCAAGAAAAAGCAATTTCGACGTTGCGCGCGTCTGGTTGTTAACCCGATTCCTCTTAATCTCCACCCCCTCCACCGAGACTTCGCCCCCCACGAAACAGACGCGATTTCGCTCGTCTCTCCTTTCTTTCGTGAAATATTGCGCGTAAGAGATAAAGAAACGTCGAGTCGAAAAGTTTCGATGTAATTCGATGGGAAGCGCGGGATATTTAAAAATCGATGGTTAAATCGAGACTGTGCGACGCCGAACCCTTCGAGCGGATATTTGATATCTGGCCGGATTAATGGTTGTTAGAAACGTAGCGAGTCTGGAACGGAATCTAAATCTCCTCGTCCGTGAATATATCGCGACATTTAAGCGTAACAATCGTAAAGCGAGCCACCACCACCGCGTTGCAACTCCGCGTGGCGCCATACGACTTTCCACACGAATGTTTGTTATCTTCGAGAAGAATCTTCGTAAAAGGGATTCCAAATCAAGAATGCAAGTCGTGAAATTTTTTAGTTTCATCGACCCTCTACTTTAATGTCACGAGGCGATCCGCGTGGCGCCTTTTCGAGACGTAAAAGATGTACGTTGTGAAACGATCCATCCATCGCATAAACGCGAAATTCAGACGATTCCCTCTCTCTCTCTCTCCCCTATTTTTCGAGAAAACTTTTTTCCTCTCGGAATTTTATTCGAATCTTGCCTATTCTAATCCACATCGAAGCTTCGTTGTTCGCTTTCTTTCTTTCTCTCTGGTCCAAGCGGATGATGTTGCTCGAATACGAGTCGGTGCTGTCAGCTTGTTAGCGCGAATGAATATGGATTATCCGGCAGAAGAGGAGGAGACGGGAAGGAAGGAACGCGGAGGTGGATTCTTTCCAGGCTGAGCAAGCTGAGCGTCGTGGATTTGCAATTTCGCGGCCATGTTCGTGACGATTTCCGTGGGAATTCGCATAGGTTTGTTCGTGGAAATGGAAATAGTTGGCGTGACAACACGATAAATCGCGTTCTCAGATTCGATTCGATCTCGAGCGGGGCGTTAGCAATTACGCTTCAATTAAAATCATCCCTAGAGATCTCTAGAAAATTCTCAACCGCGTGGAAATGCCATTTTTCCACGGATCGTTTACGATTCACAAATCGCGAAGAATAACTTGATTCGTCCAACTTTTTACCTCGTCAGGTGAAAGGTTAAAGGGAGGAGAAATTTTCCACGCCTATATTTACACTTGTATTTATCGCATTTGCGCTTTGGCCCTTTTCAATTCCTCCTTATTCATCGAGTAAAAAAAAAAAAAAAAAAAAAAGAAAAGCTTCCTCTATTCCAATTTTCAATAAGCCAACACCACCTCCTCCTCTTCTTCTTCCCTTTTCGGAAAACTCATATTTTTCAATCTTGGATCGTCGGATGTGGTAATGGCGATAGAAGAAAGACGTTAACTTTCGAGAGTTGGAGGCGACGGAGCAGGAGGATCCAGGTTTGATCCAGGTTTTCGTGGAAGCGTCACGAAACGGTTGTAAGATACGAGAAATACGAGTTGGATGCACAAGAGAGGAAGGGGAGGCGGCGAAGAAATTCGATTAAAGGGCCGGCGGAAATAAAAATAGACGACACGGATTCTCTCTTCTCCCCTCCGGCCGGCATCTGTGGCGGCGCTATCGATTATCGGCGAATTCGTACGTCGGCTTCCGCTCGAGAGCGCGATCTAATCTCTCGAACCATCGCGCTCCTATCGATCGCGCTCCACCATTTTTCTCCCCTCTTTCGGAGATCCATCCATCCATCCATCGCCTTTCGACGATTCCGCGAAACGCAACAGGTGATATTTTTCGAGAAACTCGTTAAAACGCTAATAATCGTTTGCTTAGAATCCGGCAAATAGATCGATATCCCCCTTCTTTGTCTCGCCTTCGTACGAACCGACTTCCCTCCTTCCAACAATCCTCGTCCTTCCAACAAAGGGGAAAATTCTACGGGCTTCGTCGATCCTATTTTCTTTCATCCTATTTTATCAGAGGCTGGCTGCACTCGCCACGTTACAATGCTATTGTTAAAAAGTTTCTTCCGATCCTCGTTTTTTTCCAAGGGGATCGACGGAGGAGTTGGGGTTTTTATAACCCCTCTTTTAAAGGAATACGATATCGCGGTATAAAATTTTACCTTGCCTAAAATTCCTCCCCCGAGAATCACCGAGCCTGCCTTTTCTCATCTCGTTCCTCTCGGCGGAAAATCTCGACGAGAGATATAACGATTCGATCGTCTCGTCCTTCTTCTCTCTCGAAAATTAATAATACTCTCGAAAAACTCGTCGTTGTTTTTCCACGAGTTGGCGGGGAAACAGAGCGAAGGAGGACAGGAGGCGAGAGGCGAGACGGCAGGTTTCAATTTCGGTCGGCTCCACCCGAGGAGGGCGATTGGCTCGATTCCAAAATCGTGGCTCGGGTGTTATCGGAAGGATAAATCGGAATTACGCGTTAATTCGCAGTAGCGAGCGAAGCGATTAAAGCGAGAAATTATTCCACGGTTTTCGCGAGAATCGGCCAGAGTGGAGACGCGCGTTGTTCCCGCCATCCGATTCATCCGCCTCGACGATCAACGCCTCGCTTTATTTCCACCTTCTTCGACTCTCGCGATCGATTAAACGAGCAGCGCGCGTTCCATCCCATCCCATTCCTCTCCAACCATTTCTCCATACATTCGTATTCCAAATGCTTCGCTCCTGCATCGTGGAGCATGTATACGGAGCCGTTTCCGCGATTTCGTTAGGCCACCCCCGTGGATGCAACCCCATTTTGGGAGGAGAGTGGAAGACAAATATAGAGCGCGGTCCAAGTACCGGGACTGTTGATATTTTTCCTCTCCAATTTCGCCTTTGCGTGTTCTCTTCCTTTAAATTAAAAAAAAAAAAAAAAAATCGAGACGCGATCAATTTTTTGAATCGCTTTCGAATTTTTTTTTTTTTTCTTTTTTACCAAATCTTCTCGGATCGGAGAATGGGAAAAATCTTCTTCTGAACGAAGAAGTTTTTTTTTTTTAAACAAAGAGGGAAACGTAGATAAAGAAGCGGACGAAGAAGTGTAAATTTGTTTCGAAATTCGTTCGATCCTGTGAATTTTCTTTGAAGAGGGAGAAGGGAAGAGAGAGAACAATGGCGATCTCGTTCCGGCTTCCAATTTATCTCCGGACGAGAAGAAACGGCCCTTTTGATCGCGTCACCATCTTTGATCTATCGACACGGCGCGAATACCTCGCCCGCAAGGAATTTCGTTCAATTACGAGATGTCGACGGCCATTGATTCACATCCACGGGGGAAGACCCGACTCGCGCATAAGTTTTAATCAACTTCGGACCGTAAACAGGATCCTGCTTTTCGTACGATCAAGTTTCATCACCTCGGCCATCGTGTCTCGACATTTTCTTCCAAATAGTTCGAGGAATAACTTCGATAATTTAGGAATATTTCTCCTTTTCTTTACTTCACAATCAATTCCCTCGAAAAATGTTTTCGATATCGCTTTGCAAATTCTTCTTCTTCTTCTTCTTCTTCTTCTTCTTCGATGTTTAAAATTCGTAAGCAAAGGTTTTTCCATCGAGGAGAGAAAAGGGTTTCATTCGGTTTTATCGGATCGGGCGGCCGCCACTTTTAATCAAATTACAGATTTTATCCCGCGTTATCCGATCTTGTCTGTTGGCCGACCCTAACTTCCATTAGGGGAAAGGCTAATCCGCGCGGATAGACGACTCAGCCGGCGTCAGATAACTCATATCCTATCGATGAATGCATCGCCCCCGCAACGTGAATTCTGAAGCCGGGATCGGAGAGATTCGCGAAATTGGTGCTGCCGCCATCGGATCTTCATCTCGCTCGCTCGCCGATGGAAATCGCGCATCGCCATCCATTTTCTTCGTCCGAGAATGAACCAACTTTTCTTTCTTTCTTTCTTTTCCTCCATTTTCTTCGACGGAGAAAAATATATTACTTACGGCGAACAAGATTGGTTGGAAAATCGATTGGAAAGAAAGGAACAGAGAATTTCGTATCACGAGTTTTCATCCTCCTTGTTCACGCACGTCGAACCATCCGATCCAGTGCCGTAAATCAAGTGACGCGTGGCAGGCAAAGGTTTGACTGGGCAGCGTCTCGGCTCATGCGTGTAACGCGATTAAATAATGATCATCGGGCCACCGTTCACGGGCTCACGTGAATACACGCACAATTTAACACAAGAGTGAGAAAAAATGACGTAGAATCGTTCGAAGGACGAGCGTGGGCACGTGTGGATCACTCTCTCTTTGACTCGCTTTTTCTTTTTTCTTCCTTCTTCTTTTATCCCTTCCTTATCTTTTGTCACGATCGGTAAGACACTTCTTCTTTCTCTTTCCTTGCCAACGCGAGACGATTCTTCGTTACGATTTTTTTCTTTTTTTTTTTACTTCGAGAACAGGAACTTTGAAAATCCTCCAACATCCGAACGAAAAATACGAGGAAAAAATGGGGAAAAATGAGGAGAGGGAACAATCGGGCCGGCTGTCGAAGCTTATTAGACCATGACGCCCAATCACTTCCTCGATAAATTCGTTTCGTTCCGACTCGTAATTGCATTTGTTTTGCAACAACGACATTCTTCCCTTCCGCTTCCCGCTTCCTCTCTCGCTCTCTCTTCTTCTTTTTTTTTTCAACCGGACGCAAACAATGAAATTATCCTTCGTTCGAGGAAGGGCTAGCCTTACCCTCTGGTGAAAAATCGAATCGAAACCACTTTGCTCCCGAGGGATCGAACGTCATCGAAAGAGAAGGGAATCGTGTAACGTAAGCGATTGCCGGCACGAAAACTTCGATCGATGGATCGAAATGTTTTAAATGTTGGGGAAACGGAGCCTTTTTAAATTGAATTTGCGCCGATAAAATGCGAGGAAATAAAATTTCACCGAGAATTTTCTCTGCGTAAAACAAGAATCGCGAAACCAACATCGTGAAAAACATCACCCCGTGAAATTTCGCGTTCATCCTCGTCATTTTTAAAAATCGTTCCCAATCATTCACGCATTTATTTCGACATTTCTTCCGGAATTTTCACTTTCCTCGTATTCCTTCTCTCGAGTCGAGGCGCGCCCGATCGAACGTGAGGATATTTCCTTAAAAAGAATTTTGGAATTTTTTCGAAAGATGGGAAATTTCACGCGATCGAATCGACGGGAGGAGAAATATGGATCGATATTCGTTCCACGAGCGAGATGGTGGAGAAAAGTCAAATAATAGGATCGAAAAAACGGGTAATTGAATTTCCAACGATTGCTCGATTCGAACCTTTAACCTTTATTTCACGCGAGAGAGTGCTCGATCCCGGGACAGACAAAAGCTGGGAGTCACACTGGTTTCCGCCCGATTTCACCCTCGACGCTTACATGCATCACGCCCCCGAGACCGGTCGATCGAGATCCGATCTCACCTTCGATCCTCTCCGATAATCGAGAGGAGGAGTGGAATTCCCGCCACGCTCCCTCGTTTCCCAAAATTAAATTCCCATTCCCGTTTTATCTCCTCGAGACGTCACAGCCGAAGTCGCCAACTTCAACTTCCAAACTTCATTTTCCGCGTGTTTGGTCATCGAGAAGTCGACCACTCGTTGATATTCGATCGTGGTGAAAAATCGCAGGTGTTGTACGCGTTTTAACCTAATCCTGTTACAGGGTTAATAAAACTTCACTGAAACTCTATCTATAATTTTATTATTAAACGTTGTTACCAGTGTCACTATTCCGTAAGTTGGCATCCTTTTGTTTGTCTTCGATCGCCAATTGTTCAGTTACTACCAAAATATATCCATTCGGTTAAATCAATATATTTTTTATTCATTTTTCACCATAAATTCATGCATGACCAACCAACAAATCCGCTTCCTCGCGTATCGCTCTCGAAAGATAAAAATCAATTCTTCGATCCGAAAATTTTGACGCGTGCCCGAGTTTGAGAGAGAGAGAGAGTGTGTGTATTTGCGCTCGAGAAAAGTGTTTACACTCGTCAAAAAGGAAAGAAAGAGGGGAAAAAAAGGAAAAATCATTAGCGTTTCCCGACGAAAAACACCCGGTTGAGGATATAAACGAATGACGATGCATCGTTGTTATTACTCGTATCCTATCGTGATTTATATATGATGGAAAGATTTGAAGATTCGAGAGACGACGACTCTCGGTCGTTTCATGCGGCAACTTCTTTATTCACGCTAGATTTCGTTATCTTCGATTCACGAGAGCGCGGTATTCCTTCCTCGCCTCTTTATTTTTTTATCAGAGAATAATAGGAAACTTGTGCTTTAAGATGCTTTCGATCTTAAATTCCAAACGAAACTATTCCTCCTGGCAATCTGTCTAATGTGTTAGTTGAGATCGTTGAGAAAGTTTGGAAATCTTGAACAAAAAATTTCGAAAATAAAATTGATCGTTAAAAAATTAACGAGAGAGAAAATGAAAGCAGCGATGGGGATAGCGATGTAGTAAGAAATCGAAAAATTGGAGCAACGAATCCGGAAGTGATAGCTCCGATAATTCGAATTGCGAATCGGAAGCAACGAAATCTCGATTAACGATCTTATGACGCTAATGCAACCATAATTGAAAGTTGCTGGGCTGGCTGTTTGCCCTTGCGCCACCATTGCTTAATTGGCCGTTTCTCTTCTCGCGATCGTTCATTTTGCTCTGGGAAAACGAGGGAATTCGAACGGATCTGCAACAAGAGAAAAAAAAATAAAATTCTTTCTAAGTGCTCAGCTTGATCAATTTTTATTATATTTAAGAGACGAAAATTTACCTTCCGAAAATGCAAGAAAGAAGATCGATCATCATCACTGTCATAAATGTATAAAGGCGATAAAAGCTCGTGTCTCTTCGATATATACATATTTATTCGTTATTCGGTATTTATTCGCTCGAACTCGTCTCGCGGGATCCCGAGGACGAGGCGACGTCACGTTGAAACACGGGAATTTCCTCAAATTCTCCGATTCTCGATCCCTTTTCGCCTTTAAGGATTCATACGGTGAGCGCGTGTATTATGCATCATCGATCCTGTGCATGATCTCGAAATACGTTTGCCGCCAACGAGAAGAACGGTGTCGAAAATTCAGAGGGGGGGAAAAAATATAAATACATCGAATTATTTATTTAATCAAGCATATTTTATAAAGAATTTCGAAACTTTATTATTTCCAAAGCGCCCTTTGTCCCCCGGAGAAAATTGCCTCGCGAACGAGCCACGATCCTACGACGAATAAATATCGTAACTTCATCCGTTAAACTTCTCCTTGACAAATTGCCATCGTTCCACGTGAAAAGTTTCTCCATCTCGAATCGAAAGAAAATGAAACGTTCCGAGAAGATAACGCTCTCTAATTTGTCCCAGTCAAAACACCTATCTATCCCCTTATCTCCTTCCCTCCCCTTCCCCCTTTCTTTTTTTTCACGAGCTCGATTCGTCCAACGATACTGCTACAGTTCCAAACCTGACCCACTATCGCGACTGACTTTCCCCTTCTCGTGATCACCGAATTATTAATAATTGACCTTCGATAGTTTTCGAACGAATGATCGATATCGTACTTGATGGATGTACAAGAGAGCGAAAAGCATTCACTCAATATATATATATATATTCCTAAAAACGACACGTAACAATGTTTAAAAAAAAAAAAAAATCAGCGAAAAATCCGTCGAGCTACGATAGCTACGAATGAAACGACGAATCGAATCAGTAACCGCTCCCACGTTGAACAACAGCGGTCACGACGATACTCGACCCACGCACCCTGATCCACGCGTGTCCCTGCTAATGGAATATCCGTGGCGCTCGAGCAAGCCTGCAATGTCGTATCCTCGAAACAGTGTCGCTTCCACGACACCCTGGCGCTCGATCGGTGGTTTCAGCGTTTGGGGAGTCGCGACGAGACGATTCGGGATTCCTGTTTCGCCTTACGCGCGCAAACGTCTCTACGAGGAAAGTTGAACTATTCGAAAGATGGTGATGGAGAGGGTATGGCGTGGTTGGCGTTCTCGCGAGAGATGTTTCGCGATTGTTGAAAGATCCGGATTACTTTATATACGAAATTTCTCCGGCATTCTATCGCTATTTAATTAGTTAGCTACGCCGCCCACGCTCGGAATTTCGCGACGCGTGCTCACTCGTCGGATTTAAATTCTTCCCGAAGGTTTGGCTCGAAAGTCTCTACTTTTTACTCGAATTTTCGCAATGATCAATTTAAATCGTCGAATCGAATCTTCACGTTGAAGAATTGCGTTCGAGTTTTGGGTAAATGATTATTCGAGCGAGTTATCATTATTAGGAATTCGAAAAAAAACGAAACGAGATGAAAGATACAGAGAGAGAGAGAGAGAGAGAGAGAGAGAAGAAAGGAAGAAACGGTACTTTTACATCAGGTAGTTTTACGGCACGCTATTATCGAGACCAAGAGTTAAATGGAAACAGAAGTGGAAACGGACGGGAATGGTAATCCTGGTCTGGAGATCTGATCGATTCGCGGCATGCCGGCAGGCATCTGTTCGAGCACACATTCGGTCGATTTAATACCGTAATTTCGTAGAGCACCAATGGTAGGCAAACTTTCGGTAAGTGCTCTCTCTCCAAGTAGACCTATTCTCGGTGCATACACACGTCAGAAATCATAAGCTTGCGCGTACCGGTCCCAAGTCCAAACTGGATCCGACAAATCTTCGAGGTTCGAAATTAGCGCGTCTACAACCGAATGGCCGAATTATCGAAATATCGAGTGGATCGGAAGAAAAGGTTTAGAGAGAGAGAGAGAGAGAGAAAAATACATCACCCGTCTTTATACACTTTTCAAAGGCGAGAAAGAGAGAGAGAGAGAGAGAGAGATCGGATTAAAAATATATCCTTTAACGCATTCAACGCTGATGACGTGGAGGATAAATTATATCCTTCTCTTTTCTTTTCTTTTCCAATCAATATTCCGCGCTTAATTTATCTTCGATAATCCTCCGACAATCCTTCCCATCCGAATTTATATTATTTTAGAATTGTTAAACCACTACTCCCAATAGTTTCCCGCTAATTTCGAGAATTTTGTATTACATTCGTGTATATTATATTTCTACGAATTGTTTTTCCACGAAAACGAAAATCGATATATTCGCCATCGAGAGAGATAAATTCGCCCCCCGGTTTTCGACAAATTCGCGACTTCCTCCTCTTGTTCTCGCGCATATATATCCGTAGAAATGGAAGGGTGTGGAGATTCGAGGAATTTGTGAGGCCAATTCGACAAAGTGCGTTATTATCTGGGCCAACGTTGAAAGTCAAGAATAAAGGAGGGCGGTTTGTTTTCAACGTAAACGAGCAGTTGGGCCGGTTCGATACGCGGCGGCGACGTTGCAAGGTTTATCGGCCCTGACACGTGTTACGACAACGGATTTGGCGGTTACGATGACGTGGAAGAGGTGTGAACGAGACAAAATCCAAGGCTGGCCGAGGAGGGGAAGGGGAGGGGCGCGCCACCATCCCAGGGTCGATCGTGGAACCGATCGAAACCCCTTTGATCAAGTACCGGTAAACATTCTCCCAGGTCACGGATGAAAGCTCGCCTCTCCGCTGTTTTCAGCCTCCGGTCTGGCCACCAAATCGCACGCCTCTCCCTTTATCACGCTTTTCCCCTAGCTTAATATAGACGTGCACGCCGGCACGAAAAAAATTGCTAAATCGTTTACACATCGGCGAAAGTTTCGGCGATGAAACGTTGCCCGCGTAATCGACGATTATAATCGCGACCTACAGATATAATTTTCCTCCTCCTCCACGTTTCCATTGAAGTAAAAAAACGGAAATCGCGCGGTGTAGAAATTCAAATTCGTAGAAATACTAGATAGAGAGAGAGGAGGAAGGAATAGAATCTTACCAATCTTTCTCTCTCTTCCTCTGTTTCAGATCCTCTGGAAAACACGAAACTGCTTCCTGAAATTATGAAACCCGTCTAGTCGGGGAACCGGCGGCGTCGGTTCCCGCAGTTTCGAATTTCGAGAAAGCTCAACTTCCTCCCTTCCTCCTCTCGAGCGAATTTCGAGGAGCAAGAGAACTCGATCGGGGAAGCGTTGGCTCGAAAAATGGGAGGGCAAAGGATCAGAAGGAAGAAAGGCGGCGTCGACGAGGGATCGGCGACCTGATCCTGTGATCTCTGATCCGAAAGAGCGCGCCGAGATCTTGGTTGCGCGGCGATTGCGACGAAAAATGAACGAAAGCGCGGTCTATCTGCTCGGCTCGGAAGAAGAGGGAAACGTGCCTAGCAACCAGCTGAACCGAAGCTTCTACAGCGCGAGCTACCCGCCCCAGAACCGTAGCCACGACGAGGAGGATCTGTGGAACTTAGCCACGGATCGAGCCGGCCTGGCCATACTGCTGTTCCTGTTCTCGGTTGCGACCGTGTTCGGCAACACGTTGGTGATCCTAGCCGTGGTCAGGGAGAGGTATCTCCACACGGCGACCAATTACTTCGTCACCTCGTTGGCGTTCGCCGATTGCCTGGTCGGGTTGGTGGTGATGCCGTTCAGCGCGATTTACGAGGTGTTGGAGAACCGATGGCTGTTCACCACGGACTGGTGCGACGTGTGGCGCTCGTTGGACGTCCTATTCTCAACAGCCTCGATCCTCAATCTCTGCGTGATCAGCCTGGATCGTTACTGGGCCATCACCGACCCGTTCACGTATCCGAGCAAGATGAGCAGGAAACGGGCCGCCATACTCATTGCGATCGTGTGGATATGCTCGAGCGCCATCTCGTTCCCGGCGATCGTGTGGTGGAGGGCCGTACGGACGGAGGAGGTGCCGGAGGACAAGTGCCCGTTCACCGAGCACCTGGGATATCTCATCTTCTCGTCGACCATCAGCTTCTACCTACCCCTGTTCGTCATGGTGTTCACTTACTACAAGATCTACAGGGCGGCCGTGATCCAGACCAAGAGCCTGAAGCTGGGCACGAAGCAAGTTTTGATGGCCTCCGGTGAACTGGAGCTCACTCTCAGGATGCATCGGGGCGGTGGAACCAACACGGACGCGAGACACCTGTTCCGCACCGCCTCGAGCACGCCCGAGGACCTCCAGGATCTCGAGGAGCCGCTCACCACCATTCAGCACAACAACTGTTTAACCAGGGTCCCGTCAACGAGGATCAATAAACAGCACAGGGGCAACAATTTCTCCTTGTCCCGGAAACTGGCCAAGTTCGCCAAGGAGAAGAAGGCCGCCAAGACGCTGGGGATCGTGATGGGTGTCTTCATCATATGCTGGCTCCCTTTCTTCGTCGTCAATCTCTGGTCGGGTTTTTGCTCCCAGTGTATATGGCAGGAGAAGATCGTGTTCGCCGCTGTTACGTGGCTCGGTTGGATCAACAGCGGAATGAATCCGGTCATATACGCCTGCTGGAGCAGGGATTTTCGTAGGTAAGCTCTCTCTCTCTCTCTCTCTCGCTTGCTTCTCTTCGATTTTCTTTTCGTCTTTCGAAAAGTATCTCTGACGCTCGAAACGGACAATATTCATCGGATATATATCGTTCATGTTAGGTAAACTTATTTAGATGAGATCACTTAGTTGGTAATCGACGCAGGAGAGTTAAAGAGAGACGAACTGTTAACAGGAATTAAGCGACATGCGGATAATACAGTCAAGTCGAAATTTGGAACTGAATGGAGGGATGTACTGTCCAAACAATTAGTGGACGATAGGAGGAAGAAAATATATCGAAATGGGAATTGGGTTTGGTTGGGAAAACGTTCCGACCGCATACGAGAATCGGCGAATTGTCGGGATGGAATGACGGACGAGGCCTCAAGGGTCCTATTAAACCGGGCAATCTCGGATAAAACGGGATAATCTTAGAGCGACATGGGTCTGCATCGATAATCAATTTTCGCTAAAACGGCTACAAGGGGAGACGGATAGAAGGATAGAAATCGTTTGAAAAATTATTCCACTTCGCCAATCATAGTGTTTCTTCTGATTAATTAGTAAAATCCAAATAAAAACCGGAGAATCCGATCAAAAAATTCTCGGACGAACGATGGAATCGTTTGAAAAATTATTTCACCGATCACAGCGTTTTCTCCGACGCTAATTAACTTAGTGAAGTAAAATTGAAAAACTCTAGGATCAGAGAATTCTGAAAATTCGGAAACGAAACAGTTTGGAAAATTATTCCGTATATGAGGGAAAAGTATGGAATTGTACGGTTTTCTAAATAGAATTAGAAAGCCTCGAAAGCATCGAATCTATCAACGACAAACAAACGAAATGATAAAAACTTCGACTTGCTTTTTTTGTAAACGCGAGCAGGCCCATTTAGTGAAAAGCAGGGAATCGCTAAAGGCCGCGACGGCGTTTCATTCGTACGCCACGATGACAAATCACCGGCGTAACTTCCGGCGTGCCGTTCGTTCCTACGAATGGATGCGCCGAATAATGTTTGGCGACAAAGTTTCAGGAGAAAGCGGAAGGTATGCGAACAACGCGATTTAATTACGCGTTGGCGCGCACACGTTCGCGAAAACGGTTCGAGCAAATGGTAAAATGGAACGTGAAAACTTCACGGGCAGGGATGGAATGGATTTCGGTTCAACGCGAAAGAATTCTCGTTGTCCCTTTAATTAAATCCTACTTACTATCGCCCGTTAAACTTTAAAGCTGAACGTCCGCCGTCCTCGAACGCAGCGCTCGCCCTTCGAACTTCACTGAACAAAAGGGATGAGTCCCTGGTCCATTATCGATTATCGATATCTTATTGATAGCTTTTGATATATCGTTAAAATATCCTTAATGGAACAAAAATGGCATCAATCCTCTACCCTTTTTCTTTTTTATTCGAAATTATCATTGCCACGCGTAAAATATATTATATAAAAACGAACAAACTTCGTTGAAAAATTACATCCTCGTTTTATTCTTCGATCACATCTATTCGTTTTAATCACGACTCTTAATATTACCATATCTATCTATCGATATGTAGCTTTTGATATATCGATAACGTTAAAATATCGTTAATGGAAGAAAAATGACCGCGGTATCTATCCTCTTGTTTCATTCAAAATTATCATCACGCCACGTAAAAATATAAACGAACAAGCTTCGTTGAAAAATTACGTCGTCGTCATCTTACTCTTAAAAATAAATATCCGTAAGTATCCAAACAATAAGAAGTGACAGAAGAATATCGCTCTCGTTACTTACTTTCGTTCGAAGCACTTACATTTTTTCTCATTAATATCATCGATAACGATATCCGGAATCAAAGCCGAAAAATACGCGGAATTGGCGCGTGATCCGCGTGAAATCGATCGATGCTTCCATCAATCTTTTCCCGGTATCCGAGCGTGGAAACGAGCCACCCTCGAGGCTGATTTTTCAAAAAGTCGTTTTGCCGAGCGTATGTTGCGGCCCACGCGCTCCCGTGTAATACTGGTCCGTGAAAAATGACGACACCGTTCAACGATAAATAACGGTGATATCTGTTGCGACGGGAAATGCGGAGAACGTAAGTGAAACAGAAGGCGACCGAAAGGAGAAGGAAAAGAAGATATTTACTTGGATAAAAAGGTGGACTGGAACGACGAAGGATGGCGCGAGAACAACATTAACTCGATGGATCGTGGAGGGATGGGGAGGGGTATTCATCTCAATCCAGACTCGCTCCTTTCCGCGAAAAACTAACACTCCTTCCTCGAGCATCCACGCTATTCTCTTGTCCGACTCGTCGCGAGAAAGTCGAGAGGGGAAAAAAGAGATTCTTCTGAATCGATCGTTTTATCAATGATTCTAAATTTTTATCGCTCCGCTATATCTACTTTATCGCAGGCAGCGTTCTTTTTTTACACGTCATTTTTTCTCTTATCCGATAAATCGTCCAAATTGTTATCTCGCGACACACTCGTTACATTTATAACAAATTATATATAATCCCGCGCCGCGAGAGCGATTTAGAAGGGGCCGTATTCACTGACAAATCGCGGAGGATTTATCGCTGATTCGTGAGCCAGTTGGCGCTTAATAAAGAAAATATTAGACCGCTGTGTCTACCTACGGTTAAGTTACGCGCCATTATTATCTGAACGGGGTCAAATTGTTATCGCGCGTGTCTCTCTCTCTCCCAGTGTGTACCCCATGCATAATGTGCGTATACGCTCATCGATATTCCAACGATCAGTCGTTTTCGCTCACGGGGACGAAATTGTCGTGTCACCGAACCTCTCTTTCTCTTTCTCCCCGCTCGACAACTATCCAGTTTCCTGTACAAAATCTTCGAACGAATTCGAAAGAACAAGAACGACAATTGGAATTTATCTCGTTTCGGTGAATAGAGAGGGAGAACGAATGGAAAGATGGGAGACACGGTGGAAAGAAACGGTCGGAGGATAGAGAACAAAGGAGTGAGTTGTCGATAAAATTCGCGGGGAGACGAGATTCATGGAACGATCGTGTCCATCCCCCCCCCCCGGATGGTTATGCTTGCCAAAAGGGATATAAAATCTCAGGGATGATTTATGATTTGGAAAATGAAGTTGGAAAATGTTTGTTTAATTTGTCGTTTTGTTCGTCGTCCCTGCAAAGTTTTTCGAGAATAAATAAGATCTCTGAGATTTAATAATAAAGGGATGGAGATAATTAAAATTTATCCGAAAAAATTGGTTGGGGGATTTGTTATGTAAACTAGGGGCACGGTAATCGGTGCAAATACTCCGCTTCTTCGAAGGAAGGAAGAAAAAGTCGATGGCGTCCAACTCGAGAAACTATTCTCGAAGGTGAAGATAAACGAGAGCAAAATGGATGAGAAGTACTATGCAAATATTCACTGCCGCGCAAATTAACTCGACGCCAAGTTTGGAAAACCTTTGAATACCTCCCTTCCTTCCTTCCTTTTCTTTTCTTGTACGAACAAAAAAAAAAGAAGAATCGAAAACACGTGTACTTATAATCAAATAATAATCAGATAAATATCAGATAAAACGAGAACGAAGAATTGATAATCTTTTGAAAAGAGGCGGGAAAAGAATGGCGCAAAGGGTAAAACGATTTCTTAGATATTAACCGTTCGAAAATTATGTTTCGCAAAAGACAAAAGAAACGTTTTCTCTGCCGGAAAAACGTACGTGTATGACACCGTTTCCGAGACCTCGTAAAGATATTTCGCATTTCCGATGAAATTTCAAAGGTCGCCACGGCATTAATGCAATTTCCCGAGAAAATTTTAGGGTCAACCTCGTTGGTTTCTCGCTCCGCGCGACGGGGACTCATTCCCAAAATTGCTTAATCGAATAAACGACAACGAAGCGTGGGGAACAGTCGGAGAAATAACAGGTTTTCACTCGTCGACAAAGAAGATTGGAAATAAAGCAAACGTTTCTTCCAAAGATGTATATTCTTCCTTTGTTCGGATTCAACTTTTTTTCAAACGTTCCTTCTTTCTTCCTAAGCTCTCTCTCCTCGAGCTTCTCGAAAATCTCGAGAAAGCTTTGAGTTAAAAAAACAGGCGACTTTTTTCTCGACCTTTTTCCCCACCTCGAATTTACGTTTTCGCGCAAGGGATTTGGGAAGATCGAAGCAACCGTTTGGAAAAGACTCGCAGTTTGGAAACCGCCTATCCGTTTAACGTTAATCTCCTCGATCGAGAACCAATAGTGTCGAAACTATCGGTAGAGCATTATTTATTCAGGACGAGACGGCCTGCAACGATCCAACCATCCCTTAAATTATCATACACGTTGTGTACGCGAGAATTTCCAATCGTGCAATATGTATTTGCAGCGATACGAACTTTGAATGGTGGCAAGTATCGATTTCGTCGTTTCGATCTTTTGTTTCCTTTTTTTTTTTTTTCCTACACTTTCTACGAAAACGGGGATCTTACTTTTCTCCTCTTCACAGACGAACGCCTACGTTTAATATAATTGTAGGCGAGCGATATAATAAATTCAGTCACGCGAAGAATTCCGCATCGAGTCAAGGTTTCCACGTCCATCCGTACAGATACCAAATAAAATTTTTGGTATATCGGGGAAATTTTCTTTATTTGAACATTTATCGTTACATTGGCGCAACAACGCGCAACAATGTCACGTCGGGACGCCATATTGGAAATTTTTGAAGCTCGCGTCACTTTTCTTGCGGCGACGTGGAATACGAAATGGAATTGTAATAAACATTGTACGTACAACGAAATCCTCGAACGTGAACTCGTGCTTTCTCACACGAACGCTGTTTTCACACGTTTTCTTCGTTTCCCACCTTCCCTTAATTCTTGTCGACTCGAAAATCCTTTCGATCGCCAATTCAATGTAAATTCTATAAATCGTGTAAATCGGTTGGAAAAATGAGAAACGAGATGATGACGAGATAAAAGTGTTACACCTGGTTCACACCTCGAGTCGGTCGAGGCAAAAATACTCCGCATTTCCATCTATTTTGCATGTCTGCGCGTTGCACAATGTGGCCGGCCCGCGTAAATTAACGCATAAGCGAAAATAAGAAGGGTCTGAGCATCGCGGTAAAGAGAAGCCGGAATGGCGAATATTAAATTACATTTCCGACACCATGGTTTATGGAACAGCAGCTTAGCCTGTTATACCATGGCTAACACGATTCTCTATTTCTTTCGAAAGAAAAAAGAATTCATTTCCACGTTTACACATTCTGTCCATTCATTGTTGAAATACACGAATGCGTTCCTTTTCTTATTTCTCCTCTTCTTTCTCCATCGATGAACCACGACTTTCTTCTCGAGCAAAGAGCCAACGACGAAAGTTGAAAAGACGTTATTGTACGTACGATGGCGCGCGTTGTTCGAGGAACGAGCACGAAAACTCTACGGATCATTACGAATTTCTCTTATTACTTACGTTCATCGCTTTCAAACAAATTCCCTGATATCGATTCGTCGAAAAAACATTCTTTCGATTATTCTTTTACGAGAGCTCTTCCTAGTCGTGAAAGTTTTCGGATCGGTCGACCATCACATGGTAATAAATTCTCGACCGAAAATTTGCCTCCTCTGTTTACTACCACCGAAATCTGACTCTCGTTTAATCCACAAAAACCAAAAAAAAAAAAAAAAGAAACGCGAATATTTTTACGAAACGAGACGCAATTCGCGTTAATTCCGAGCCAATTGCGCGATCCACGTTTAATTGATCCGTGCACACGTGATGAATATTACAGATGATAGAAGGATGGTTAAGAAGTGTCGATGAAAATAAATGAGTCAAAAAAAAAAAAAGAAAAGAAAAAGAGGGAGACGAGGCAGAAAATAAATACACGAAAGGTGAATTAAAAGAAACGCGTTGAAGCTGTTGCAACCACGACCGTGCTTTTTTTTTTTTTTTTTTAGACTTTATTTACGCGCGCGATAATTCGATGTCCATCACAGGTAGGACAAAGATCAAAGAGATCCCGTCGTCGGTGGAGGATTTCACGGAGGATGGGCCCGTCATCGCGTGCAAGGAAACTTGTTTAAACTTTTAATAACACGTGCGCGCGGGGACAAATGCGGCGGCGGTGGAAAAATATTTCAAAGGAGAAATGCCCGCGCTTCTTCCCTTCCACGCGTACAAAGTGTGTGTACACACAAAGGGGAGGGAAGAATAAAAACTCCACAAAGGCCTTTTCCTTTTCACCGATACGCGGTTCACCGCCGTTCACAAATTAAACCGCGTTCTCTCGAGGAAAGGAACCGCGCTTGAATCTCTTCACTTACGAAGACATCCCCTAAATGGTGAAGAAGGAAGGACATAAGGAAAGGATAAATTTGGAAATTTTGTCGGATACAAAGTCGGTTATCGATTTCGACTTGAGAGATGCCGGAGAAAATTGATGCATTGTCCATGCATTGATTGCAAATTAGCCCAGTTCGCCGGTCGGTGTCCGTGAGCTAAATTATTATTCCAAAGTTGGAAACGGTAAGAGGCAGGCATCTTGTTCATCTCCCGAAAACCGATGAACTCGCCCGAGGCGAGTTTCTAATAGGACATTAATAGGAGCAAGGAATGAGAATCTTCTTACTTGGACGTTTAAACGCACGGAATCGGATTTTCTGATTGCCGTTTAGTTAATTATTTTTGACATCCGATCGAGGCTAGTTCGAGTTGTTTTATGAGAAATGGGGGGAAAAATCTTTGCCAATCTTTCCTTGTTCTTTAATAACTCGTTGTGTGAGTTCACGAATAATTTTTGGCTCTTTCTTTTATCACTCTCGATTACAAACCGTGATATATTTAGGATCAGCGATTAATAACAATTCGTTACGAAATTTTTACGAATACGAACAGAATATGAATGGACCTCGTAATCTTTTTATTCGACCTTGTTAAAATTTTAATTCCTCATTTCTTTTTTTCTCCTTCTTTTTTTTTTTTAAATATTCAACTCTTATTTCTCTATTATTCTATTATAAAGAAATCTTTCCAGAGATGGGCGAGATTACAAATTCAAAATATGAAAAAAAAAAAAAACTACTGAAATACCGAGGGGTTGATTTCATTCCCTGCATGTACAACCCATTATATCCGTCCCCTCCACTCCATCTACAAACTTTAAACGTTGAAATCAGGATTTTCGTGTTAGCCCTCGCAAGATATATGTATGAAGGAAAGATTTCCGTAACCGAATACAGATATCTCTTTTAAACAAACGAGCCACAATTATTCAAATGTGCACGATCCACGTCAAACGACGTTGAACGACGAACGAGGAATGGATTTCGGTCAGAGGAAATAATTGGCTCGGTCTCGGCGAAAATTTACGGCGAGATCCTCCTCCAATTAAGGATAACTTTATCCTTGGCGAGCGGTTTTTCTAAATTTTTCTTTTCTTTTTTTTTTTTTTTAATTGCGCCGCATTTGGGGATGTAACAAGCTTTGCTCAACTTACTCAACTCCCGAAAGATGCAAACGCCAACGCTTTATCCTACCTTCTCAGCTTTCAAGAGTTCGATTAATGGATCGAACGGTAGCCACACGTAAGAGGATCGCCTTTCAAAACGGATCCGCCTATGATAATCCGTCTACTCGTTACGAGGGTTTATCCGACGTGATGTATGGGATCTATGCGATTAGACGACGTTTGATCAAGGCTGGATTTTTCCCTCCTCCCAACTTTTTGGAATCGATCGAGCAAGGAGGAGGTAATTGTCGACGAATCTTGGGATAAAGAGAATCTCGGTCGAAGATAGACAAAAAGAAGAAAGAAAGAAAGAAAGAAAGAAAGAAAGAAGGAGGAAATTATTCGTTGCGCCTCCAAGATTAAGAGAATTAGGAATATCTATAATAATCCCCGTGGATTAAACGAGATCGTGGCACGGAACGAGAGAAGAGACTGGCCGGGAGATCCCGCTCTAGCTTCGAATCACTCGACAGGGAATTAAATATCGTGCTTCCCTTATTTCACCTGCTGAATCGTATTACGGAATGAAAACCGGTAAAAATACACCAGAATGGATTTTAATTAAACGAAAGCATAGATTTTTCCCCCCTCCATCCCTCGAGCTTCTTAATTGGCTCGATTAATTTATTTCGAGTATCCAACCAACCAACCCTTTTCCCTAACCGTTAGAGCAAGACTTAGCCGTTATCGATTTCTCTCTCTCTCTCTCTCTCTCTCTCTCTCTCGTTTTAACGCGCATCAAAAGATCCAAAGATTGTCTACGATCCTTCGACAATCCTTGCACTTCTTTTCGTTTCGAGCAAAAAAAAGGGGAGCGGAGGAAGAATTTCAATCGAAACGGAGGTGAATCCGTAAGAAACCGCGTAATTTTCGAACGCGTGGATGGTTAGAGAGAAAAACATCCCCCTCCGTCGATGTGTGGATCGACTTTAAACTTGGCGGAGAGGGGGAGGAGATCCATGGGGGAATCCTTGTCCCGAAAGACAGACACGAGGATAAGAATCGCTGAATTACGCGTCTCTCTGTGGAACACGTATAAATAAATGGCTCGTGTTCGCGATACGAATACACAGAACAAAGAACGGGGCAAAGCGTACGGTAAACGTTTCTTCTTTTTCCACGATGTGGATGTGGAAAAGGGAGGGGAAAATTGGAGATCCAAGGTTGAGGGTGGACAAAACCTGGGGAGGGGAGGGAGGGGGGGGGCTCTTTAGCAAATTACTTTTATTCATTCCCGCGAAATGAGTTTCGAAGCCGCAGAGAGAGAGAGAGAGAGAGAGAGAGAGAGAGAGAGAGAGAGAGAGAAACCTCTTCCTCTCGTTCCAAGATGCCGAGGAAATCTAAGAAAAATTCCCCGCCTTAAACGCGTTCCTCGCTTAATGGCGGCTTTGCGAATCCCAGCGGCGACGCGTTCTCGTTTTTTTGGTCGGGAAGCGAGAGAAATCGGTATACACCGATAAATGATACCACTTGGGGTATTAATTCGTTCTATTTATCGCTCGACAAATTTCAACTCTTTAACAGGGTTTCGTTATCGGGAAAATGCTTTTTTTAAAAAGCGTGGTGATTCAATTTTAAATCCTCTCCTCGAATTAGGTTGGAGGTCGAAGAGTGTTGAGAATGTCGCAAAATTTCACGGGAGATCGAGTCAAACATGGAACGTTTTTTCCTCACATTTTGAAAACTATCTCGTGCAAAAGTCATCAGTAAGGAATTATTTGTTGAAACAAACAATTCTAAAATATTCTATTCTAAAATATTTAGAAATTCGATCCACTTCTTTCCTTTTTTTCCCCCAACTCTTTTCCCATCAGAAGAATAATTTATCCTCGCGGTGCGGGGAGGAGAACCGTTCAAATCTCAATTACACGTCGAAGCGAAATCCCGCGGGTGACACGCGCTGATAGATCGCACGTCTCGCATTACGAATCCGCCAAGAGTTCTCGTACATAATGCATTCGTCCTGGAGCGAGCGTCGTGTCGGTTAGACGTTTCAATGAGCCAACCCGATATCGAGAACCAACCGACGAACTTTCTCAACGCGTGAGACGATTTTTCGATGTCGGCGAATTCCAAATTCTAACCTTTAATTATATATATATATATATATATATATATATGAAAGCAAAGGTTGGTCGACGTCGCATTGAAGCGAGAACCGCGTGGAAAATTAATACCGGCGCGAGTAATTTGCGTTACGTAAGGGACACGTTATGCAAATGGGGGTTAGGCGATACACATAGGTGTGTAACTTGTCCTCCCGAGTCCACTTATTACGCCCTCCCCTGATAAAATGGACGCGTACATTCTCTCGTACACGGCGCATGCATTCAGAAAGAGCAGCGCGGACTATGCAATATATAACCGCGAAACTTGGCCCAAATTGAATAATCCCGGGAGAATAGCGTGGAGAACAACGGTTTCATTATCGCGAAACAAAAAAACGGAAAGATGAAAGGGGAAGATTAGAGAAGAAATATGGAAAAATAGTGTTTAGTAATACGATATATTGATATACGCGTGAAGGAAATCGATTCGAATATCGAACGAAAGTATCGCTTTGTTCGAAACCTGCTGTGAACAATCTGCTGTTAACGCATAAATCGCGTGTCTTCCGGAACCGTTAAATTTTCCACGGTGGAAGAAAGAAGAGAGAAAGCAAGCGGCCGATTCTACGTATCTGGCAATCGCACGTGTCGCTATCACGCTTCACGGCCCCTTGCCTGCTCGGGTAAATGCAAAATCGATAGCCTCGTACACACGCTTTCTTCGCACGGCCGTGTGCAGCGGGATGGATCTCGCCGTTTCTTCTCGACCTCTGAAAACCGAATAGCCCCGATGGCGGCCGCTGGCCAATGGTTATTAATACACCCCTCCCCCGATCGATCGATCGATCCGTGGCTCCAAAGTAGTCGCGGGGCCGGTTGAAAGGGCAGGCCGTTTTTAAAAAAAGGGACGGCCAACTTGCCCGTCCAGCCATAGAGAGAGAGAGAGGAATCTCTGAAAAGCTGAAAATCTCGAGCCATCCCGCTCGACCGATTTCCTTCCTTTCCGTAAATAAATACGTCCCCTCCTCCTCCCTCGCTCGTGACCATTTACCCCCTCTCCTCTGCCTACCCCATCCCCATCCCCGCCCCCGAAGGATCGTTGTTAAACCGGTTTACATAATCGCGGCAAACACGATTAGAGGGAACACGGTGGGTGGCGCACGAGCGATCATCGGGGCGATCAATAGCGAAATCATGAATGGTTGGTTCCTCTTCATTGGGGAGGAGCGAGGAGCAAGGATCGGGATGGGATCGGTAAACTGGGTGCGCGACTGCGATCAACGATAATTAGACCAAACGGTTACTTCGAATCCATTAGCGGCCGTACGCAGATATTGCGACACGTTGGATTTACCGTGAATGTCGCGCGCTTACCATTGATCCCTAATGGCGGGATCGAATGCGATACATATTCACGTTAATAATACCGATTAAATCAATTCCGCCTCGGTTTTGATACCGTTTCGTTTCTCGGTTTCGATCGATCGACGGATGGAGACTCGAATTCGAAACGACGAAAGCAGTTAGAGGTAGGCAAGTGCATATCCTTTGCACGACGATTCGGTACTTGAGAAATAGGGTGTCTTCTTCTGTCTCCCCTCTATGTCTCTCTTTCTCTCTGATTCGGGCTATTTTCAACTTTTCTTTCGAGAAAAACTTCCCTTTCTTGCTCGTGCATATCCCCTCTTTTATTCTTCACCCCTCTTGAAAAGAAAACAGAGTTTTCCAAAGTACTTAGGCACTTGGATTGATTAATAAGATCGGGGAATCGCGGCGATCATTCGGTTGACTCGGGGCAGGGGGGCGGAAGGACGGATAATCGAAGATCGTTGGGAAGTTTCGCGGGCTATCGAGAGTTTCCTTCCCTCCCCCTCCAGCTTTCGATTATTATACCAGACGGAGAACCACGTTTACCAAGTTCTAGAATCTAACGGGAGTTAATCGCATCTTTCCACCGATCGAGCATCGATTCTCGAGGATTCAAAACCTCGAGATCTCCGATTTAATTAACTCCAAACCCCCGAGATCTCGAGATCCGTTTAAATCCACTTCTCGGTTTTGAAACGGGAAACGGGACTACCGCCTACCGCACCTTGCTCGACGATATCGCAAGTGTTAACGTTAATACGTCGAGGGAAGGAAGGATCGTCCGGAAAAACGATCGCAAGAATGAAACGGAACTCTTCCCGAACGAATGGAAGAGACGAAAATTAGATAGCGAGATAATCGAGAACGTTGTAACGTTTAACTTTCTTTTTTCATTCGGATCTATCGATGATACGTACATATCAAGCGTTTATAAAAATGTGGGATACCTTCGGAAGGTGGATTCTAAACACGAGAAAAAAAATTTCATATATACACATACGTCCGTATAAGGCTTAATTAACCAGTTATAAGCATTTTAAGTTTGCATTAGATTGAGCGAGACGGCGAAAGAGCGAGAACGCTCGACATGCAATGTCGCTTGTGTAGCGGAGTCCCTCGATGAAAGTAGATATACTGATATTTTTTTTATATATATAATTAATTATTTCGAATGAATTTCGGTGTAACGTAATATAACGTACGTGTTATGTAACTTATCTCGAATAAGTTTTAGTAAATTCCAGAATATTAACGTATTAACGTATTATATCACTTTATTTAAGTATAATCTTTCTTCGATTCTGCCTTATCGGACATATGATATGTATATGAACTTTTTTATCGTTCTAGAATCCTCCAAAGATATCCCACATTTTTAACATAAACACCCTATATATATATATCCAATAAAAATAATGGTTTATTATTTTTATACAAACAAATTCCTTCGAACCGAACGGCAAGATGAAAATCTTTGTAAATCGACGACGTATAGACGAGGAGATTCGACGCGGGTATGCGAGCAGGGATACTTTAAATTTCTCAAAGTTTCTCGGTCGGGTCGGTGAGAATATTTACCGTAAAACTTTGGCGAACGTTTTTCGATTCTGGAATACGCGTTCTCACGTGCGAAGAGAAGAAAGGATGGACCGATACAAGAGTTTCGGTCCATTGCGCGAAAGGTGCAGACCAGAGATTAATTCTTCGAGAGAAGTTGCTACGCGTCTGGAAAAATTTTTCATCCGTGTTCCGTCTCTCCCAAAAGGCGGGCGGCGAAAATGTAGTTTTCAAGATGAATAATTCACCGGTAACGCCCCTTCCCTCCCTCCCTCCTCTGTATACGCGCATCCTGGACACAGAGCGAGAAGAAATTGCAACTACGGATTGAATCGTCACCGCGGTCGTCTTCGCAAAAAAAAAAAAATGGACACTTATTGAAAGAAAAGAAAAAAAACATATGTCAAAACTTTGGATCAAAACTTTGATTAGTTGGTCGATGGCTCGCAGCAGGGCGTACCAAACACGTCTTCCAAGAACAATTTCTGGAGAATCTTCCATCAGTTGCCCTGTGCAACGACATGGACCGGCTTGAGAGGGAAACAGAGGCGCAAAGTTTATATAACTTGCATGTTAGACAAGTAGCAAGTGACGCGAACAAGAGAATACGTATTATTATCTTTGCCAGTGGGAAAGTTGGACTCGAAACGCTGTAAACGTTGCTAGATTTTTGAAAGGGTCGTCGACACTAGGTGACCTCGGTTTCGTCTACAATTGCGAGCAGGCGATGGGAACGATCACGATTATCTGATTATCGAGCAATCGAGGGATTCGTTATTGCACAGAGTATGGAAATTAATTTTATTAGAGATAACAAGTGATTCATAGAGAGAAGTCGAGGATACCTTCCGATACACTCGGATATACCGTTTGAAATTATTTGTAATTTTCCACATGTTTATTCGAAATATCGTGGAGGAAACGAGCGGATGCGAATGCTATCGAGAGATTTGAAACCGTATAAATTTGATGTTTAACAAAATGTCGGTTGCATTTAACGCGATTCAACGCGGTTTTATACATATATATATATAGAAGTCGGTCGGTAATTCCGAGCAGAATTCAACGTATTCCGTGGCTTCCGCACGTAAATTAAATAAATCCAGCCCGCGCGTCCGATTCTACAGAAATTTTCACCTTTAATACGACCGAATTCTCTGTTGCACGTTTTGTTCCTCGTTGGGGACAACGGGCCTCGTTTGCGCAACTTTGATACACGTATACAAGGTCGCTCTCGTTTGCAAAATGCTATGAACATCGATATCAAGCTGTGATTTTAGTTTACAATATTCGATAAGAGATAGCGTAAGAACGTTATGGTATTCACAATTCATCGAGGCATATCTTGTGATCGCTTATTCCCGATGCCACGAATTCTGTTCGAAACGATCGTAGGATTAAAACGAAGTCAATTTTAGGATTCGTTTCCTGTATCCAATTTCATCCGTTTAAATTTTCTTCCGTTTCACGGTTTCGCGAAAATCCAGCACAGGCAAGAGGAAGGACGAGCGATAATTCTTCGACGCGCAACAAACTATCTCGGCGACAAACTAAAAGTTGGTCGGAATCGTCAAACGGAATTCAGACGGTGGGGTCGTTGGTTGGGCAATTTTGATCCAGGATGAGGGACGATGGAAGAATAGGTTGGCAAACTCTCCGAGTGAATTACGGTTCAAAGTCGAGCATTAAAGTAAATTACGACCCGGCCACGTCGCAAATGATCCCAGGAAGGGGCGAGAGAAGAAGATGGAGAAACGTGGCGTGGAGTGGAGGAGGGCAAAAGATCGGTTTTCTGTTAACGACCTCTTCGTTATCGCGCGAGAAGTCAAATTTGCATTTTTTAAACTCCGACACCGTTCGGGAAGAATTTTTTCCCTCTACGCCAAAGGATTCGTTCCTCGCTTTATCCTCGACGGAAAGAGAATGAAATTCATCCCTTGAACGAGGAATAACCCTATTAAACATTCATCGTCAGCCAGTCTGCAAGGATAAGTATCGATATCCTGACGATCGCAATTCAAAAAAAAAGCTTAATAAAAAAATAAGAATTATCCTCCATCGAGTAACACTGCGTCGAGTAATAATTTCTTACTCACTCGACTTATGAAAGTCTTCTATGAAGATTTGCGTTAATGTCGCCTTCTGTTTCCAATCGAAATAATTCTAATTCCACTCCATCTGATGATCCTCCATCAATTCCAACGCTTTTTTTTTTTGTTAAAAAATAGCTACGATGAAAGTTTAATTCGCCATTTTTTAATAAACTTGCGAATTGCAAATAAATCGAGTACGAGGAAGAAAGTTCTTTTCGCAATTTCAGATATTATCTGCAAATGAAAACGAATAAACAAACGCCAGCGGTGTTCAAAAGGTGTCCGAGGCTAGAGAGGTGGTCCCATTTCATTCACTTGGCCGGCTCTACGTACCAGCTTATTCCATTTCGAGGCATTCAACCCTAGGGATATTTTCATTCGTCATTGACCGTAGTGGAAACTAGAGCGTGCCGCGAATTCGCCAGAGACACGGTCACCGGTCGCCAAGGCCTTCCTCGTCGTCGAGACATCGAGTTTGGCGCCACGGCGTCTGCACATCTCGAAACGGTGGCGAGAGAAAGCTCGACTCGATCCCCGCCAAGCTGAGAGAACCTATAAATTGCTCCACCCACGCCAACTAGTTTTGCACCACGACTCGTTCCTCTTCCTTCCTCCCTTCCTTCTTCTTCCCTGCGGAGGATTCGTCCGCATTCGACGTAACTACACATCGTCGACTTGGCGTCCATTTACCACGTGTTGCCATCATTGACGTCACGTGCTGACGTTGCCGGCCACGATGCAGTAACTGCAGTTACGACATTGATGGATTAGACGCCACAACGGCTCCCTCCCCCTCCCCTTTCGTCCAGACTTCGTTCCACCTCTTCTCGATAATTATGACTATCCGAGCATCATCGATCAGCTATGGAAATATAATTTTAACGTTATTATTTGCCGATACCGTAAAAACGAAGAGAGAAAGAGAGAGAGAGAGAGAGAGAGAGAGAGAGAGAGAGAGAACAGGTCCGTGGATATTTTATAAAAAAAGGAAAACTTTGATGACGTCAAACCAACAGCTTGATTATTTTCATAGCGATGGCGAAATAACGAGGTTACCAGCGGCTCCCTAGAGATCGGATCTAAAACTTGAATGGAGATGGTCCCAACCTTTTTTTCTCTCGTCATCTATCGCGACCAACTTGTGCTCCCAGGTGTTCCACTTTCGAAAAACACGTATCGATCATCTATTATCCACTTCCTCGACTTATCCATCATTTTCCCAACATCCCTGATACCACCACTTCATTGCACATCCAAGTAAAACGTAAACACGATGATTACTCTTGCTTTCATCTCCTTCGAACGTGAGTTTCAAGAATACGTAAGTAAGTAACACATCGACACGGTTCGTTTGAACGAGTAACAGAGGCATGATGTACAATTAATTGGATTTCCGGGAGCAACAGGCGCACGATGACAAACTTTTAAACTCTCGCGGAATATCTGGTCGCGAATCGAGCAAATTCATTCGGGCGTTGTTGTAGAACGGCCATCGATTTCCGGTTCATCGTGTCGCTGGAATGCCATTCGGCCCACGTTTCGCTGTCATTAGAACGTAAACTCCGATAGCTCATTTACGAGCGACAGGCCAATCAGGGGAGGATCTTCCGCTTGTTCGTTTCGTTCCCTCGTTCGCGCCCTTCGACGACAACAACGGCCGGAAATCACGCTCGGTTCCGGTTTCGTTAGCGGCCAAAGGCACAACCTTTTCAACCCTTGATGGAACTTGGATCGAGCTTGGGGGATCCTCCTCCAGCGAGCGAGATGGCAATTCTCTGTGGATTTATCAATCTTGCCATCATACTTGTTCCGGCAATAATCAAAATCCTGGTTCTCAACTTGGAATGGCATCGAGGCGTGTTAACTTGGCGAAAACTAACTAACGTTAATTAATTTTTCTGAGAGACAAAAAGTAGAGTGGTTCGTATCTCGAGAAATTGAACAGTCCTATGATAGTTGGAAATAACGAGTCGTGAATTAATCGATCCAATGAACGAATTGAGAATCGTTGTCTATTCCTAGATACAGGCACGGATGACACGAGGTGTCCACTGATGGAATTCAGACGAATAGAATAGAGCGATCAAAGAGGTGGATGGTCCTCTCAGGAAGCAATCTCGAATATGGGCCGAGTTGTTCCGTCCTACCCTATTGCCAATTTGGCGGAAGCATTCTTGGTTGATTAAACAATAGTAGGTTAAAGAGGAAGGAGAAGGGAATACGGAGGAAGAGAATGTGCAGAGTGTAACATTAATCAGCATTTCTGGAAAGAGAAACAAGGGTTTAACCGAAAAGACGTCTCGTCTCTTCTATAAATCCCTACCTTTCTGACCAACATAGGGACCGAGTAAGCCGAGTCTCGTTGATAAATCTCCTTTCACCTTAACTCTCCGACCCGAGATCGTTTTATTGGCCCGAGAGCGTTTGTTTCCGCGCAAGAAGCCGCGCAACAAATTGCTAACGGTTTTGTTTTAATAGTTTTTTATTTAATCTGGAAAGAAAACTACTCCCCGAGATGCTTCGGATTTTCCTTTATTTCTCTCTCTTTTTTCTTTCTTTCATCATTAAACGAGAATGGAATTTGAAATTCGCAGAACGTGACACGAGAAACGATGCCCGGTTTCCTCCATCTTGGACGATGGAGAGACACAGAGAGAGACAAAGAAAAGATTAATGCATCGAAGAGATTGTACATCGTCCGATGGAATAATAATTTACCCGATCCGCGATATAATGTCAATATTCGATTCGATTCGATTTCACTTGACAAACGTTGATTCGTTATAAATCGTTATTAAATATTTCCTTTTCCCTTCCCTTCCCTTTTAAATTCAAGAACGACTCGAATAACGATTAAAACCGTACTTGAATAATGCAAACTGGTGAGGGGGAGGAGAGGAGGGGTTAAGATGAGTTTCCGATATGTTGCCTCCCGATGGTTCGATCGATCCAGATACACCTCCAATGAATAATCGAGGGTATCGAATTGTTTTGTATAAATATTTCTCGTTTCGTGGAAAAAGAAGCGTGGACCGAGAGAGTAGGGCGATTAACTATCGGCCGCGATTTCTTAACGAAGAATCTCTCGAATCGTGGAATGAAAAGTGAAAAGAGTTCGAACTAAAAGGTTTAATTAACGAAGTTTCTGGATTGGATTTTATTACACCGCTCGAATTTGCATTTCGCAAGCATTAGACACGTGTTCTTTCGGGATGTGGATGATCATTGGATAATTTAAGAATACGAATATCATTTCATTGCATTATACGTCGAAAATGCCACCAATTTTTGTAAATATTCTATTTTCTAATTAATCTTGACACGAAGATCATCGATCCCATTTGCAACAAGGGATCCCTCTCCATATAAAGTGTTATTATATAAATTTTATCAAACGTTTGCAAAAATGTAAAAATATCGTCGCGACAGAATCACGCGAGATCTCGTGTCCATGTTCCTTTTATAAAATCAATACTTGTCCCCCCTTATCACAGTTTTTTTTATATTATCTAGGTTCCCCGCAAGAATTTGTCGGCGGATTCAAGCATCGTCGAGAACGCGAGTTCCTTAACGAGTTCCCGTCTCATCGTTTACAATACACGATATCCGATTCAACCGTTCTTAACTCCTATCCACAACCAATCCTTCTCGCGTTAAATTAACATGTTCACCGCAAAACTTAACGAGTATCTCGAAACAAGGGATCGAAGAAAAAAGAAAAAGAAAATTCCCTGCACAATTGCTCGACAAACTTTCATCCAATATAAAATACCGCCTTCCCTCTTCGCCGATTATTATCATTTCCCTGGCAAAATGTTCAATAAATCCCCCAACATGTTATTGCCTCTCGAATACGAGGCAACGATTTCACCGATTCCCTCTCGAAACTCTCGACAGCGAGATTTTCAATCTTGCGCAAACTATCCAAGTCCGGGGGAATTCCTCGTTTTCCTTCTTTCCTTCTTCACAAAGGAAGGAGCCGCCATCGCGAAATATCCGAGACGAGAAACACGAGGGAAGAGCGAGCCGATACCGAGGGGAAATTCGAGGCGAGGTGCAGCACACGATTCAAACCCTCCCCCTTTTATTTTCCTACCTACCTTTCTCCTCCGTGTTTGTAAAGAGAGAGAGAGAGAGAGGCGAAACGCCGCGAGATGCGATTTAAAGGATCCTCTTGGGACGTTTTGGTCCGTCCATCCGTCGTCGAAGGATATCGCATACGGCCAACGATCCGAAAGTCGATGCGCCGTATCTGCATTTCAATATGTCGTACGAGAGAAAAGAAACACGTGTGTCGTGTGCAAGAAGAGAAAGAGGTGGAAGGCGAACAACAGCCATTCCGGGATATAAAGTTATTCGATCTCTAAATTCGTGGCTTAACAAGATTTTCATGGAATTTTCATGGACGGTCTCCGGTAATGGCGATCTGTATAAAGAAGCCGCGATTGGAAATTACATTTCCCTCGAGTCCCTCGTTTGCGACTATTCGATTAACGAATAAATAAATGGCCCGGAATTCGGTCCAATTCTCCGTGATTCTGCTGTTCGACGGTCAATCAAGAAACTTTTTTTTTTTTTACTCTTTTTCTCCTCATCGACGAACGACGTTTCCGTTGGCGATTGGCTAAGTCTTTAAGCCGGACAAAAAATTTATGAAACAGATGTTCACGATGACTGAGCAGACTCCTCTCTCTCTCTCTTTACGCGTATCGTGTAATTAAGCTTTAGAGTCAATAGTCGAGGTGAAACAGATATAGAGTATCATTTATGGTAGGGATTTAATTGTTATGCAACCGATAAATTGCTTTTACGACAGAGCTGGTTTATTATCACGTGTCGTCTAGTTGCGAACAATAGGAATCGAGCGTTAAATGGGAAATAAGCATACATCGAACGAATAAAATTCCCGATCGCGCGAATCAGTGAAATACAAATTTGCCAAATCGTGATATATACGATTTAAGCAAACGTTTATATGAAAATTAAAATACCATCGAAAGGTATCGAGAATTACACATACACATATATATATATATATCTTCTTTTCACCGAGTTGTTTCCAACGAAACAACGATAACGCGATAAACCGGGATCGAAACGAAATTTCATCCCGTTTCCCTTCGAGAACAAGTTTTCCTTTCGGATGGTTGAATGGATGGATGGTGGTGGTACGGGATCATTGGTGAATGAGGTAATGGGATCACGCGAATGCATAATCCATCCCCCCGGACAAGGAATAAAGAGGGGAATAAAAAAGTAAACCAGATCGGATACGAAATTCTATTTCTTCCTCGATCGTAAATATCGATCGAGCGGGTGTGTAATCTTGGCAGATATTTGAGACAAATCGAGTTAATTATCGGAAGGGATGAAATAAAATAAAATATAAAATGAAACGCGCGAAAAAAAATTGCTGGTTCGTGGGGATAAATAGGCGAGCAGAGGCCAATGGTGATATAACGACCGACTAACGAGGTTTATTAAGCTGAACGAAATTGCGGCCGCCTGAAAACGGGTTGCGGGGTTGCTCGGCGGCAACAGTTTAGAGGATCGTAAATTCGAGTGTTTCGAAATAATAAGGGTCAGGGATTACCCGTCCATGGCAAGGAACGGTGCATTAACGCTGCTTCTATGAATGGTTGATGTTGATTAAAAAAAGAAGAAAAAAAAGGATTAGCTTCGAATCGTCGACGAGAACATACACGCAAGAAGAAGAAGAAAAGAAAACGATTACGAACACGATGATAAATTTGAACTGTAAAAATGTAAAATTGTTTCGAAGAGTGAAAAAAGTATGGTATTGGCGTATCACCTTTCCCCAATGTGAATCGTTGGACTCGTCATATTCTCGTATCTTTTGATTTTCTTCCAGCGTTTTTTCTTCTTCCAAGCTTGTTATTGATTAATCAGTGAAATGAGTCGTGAAATCGAAGATAATTCTAAAGAAAGGAAAGGAAAAGTTCCAGATTTATTCGAACGATCTACTTCTTGCACGACTCGGTTGCCTTTGCGCGAAGCTTCGAGTGGTTCTTTCAGTTTCAAGAAAAAAGAGAAACGAAGATTTAATCGAGAACGAACGATTAACTGGTACAAACGATCCTTGTCTTAAAAATGATAATAAATACGATATGGAAAAAATGAACGAGAATAATATATCGGATTTAACTTCGCAAGAAGCTCGTTGTTGGAGGACGAACAAATTCGTTTAAAAAAAAAGTATCAGAGAATGCAAATATTGCGTTCGCATTAATGTCTGATCTCGATTAATCGATCATTTCGTTATCACTTTATTGATTAATTAACATCTTCTCGATACTAAAAAGATCAAATATCTGGAATGGAATTTGATCGAACATTTATTCTTTTTAAAATCGTTGTTCTCAAAATATTTTCATTAACGAAATTACGAATGGAAAATTAGCGACATTCTTCGACGAAACTCTCGGATGGAATACCTATTGCTTTAACGTAACGAAACTGAAATCTTCGTATTTACGAAGAAAGGATTCTCTAATGGGAACGAAAGGATTTCTAGCGAATTCTCGAGAAAACTCAATCGCGTTAAAAACACCGCGCAAGAAGGATCGTAGAGATACGGAATTTCAGAAACGCAAGAATTACGGGATGGGCAAAAGAAAAATTCGATGACAAGAGATATGAAGACAGTGAGAGAGAGACAAACTACGAACTAAAAATACTCGTTCGATACCCTTCGACACCCTTTTATGAACGGTCTTCTTCCACGTAGATTGCGCCTAACCTCCATTCGAGGAATCTCTTTTCACGCGATAGGATCGTCTTTGATCCCTTCATCTCTTCGATAACGAAAGAATGATTCGATCGCGAACGAGCCGGTAAACGATTGCTCGGGGATTATTCTCGGGGAGAGGAGGAAGGATGCGAAAGGATGCGAGAAGGTGAACTTAAGTATATCGATATCGTCTCTTCTTCCTCGGGAGAATTTTCCAGTATTTTTTTTTCTCTCTCTCTCTCCTCCTTCTCCTCTCTCAAAAGAGATCGAACGATGCGAAAAATCAAAAATAAATAACGGATCGCGTAAATTTTTGGGGCTGGATATTCAAATTATATATATATATATATACGTATATTTCAAGCGTATATTCGTTTATTGAAATGAAATATTTATGACGTTTATCAAATGAACGTCAACAATCATTGTGCACGTCCATAACACGAATTAGTTGGTCTGATAGGTTTGGCAAGGAAGTTACAGTGCATTTAGCTGGCGCGTCCATTCATATATACCGCGATTCGATATCTGTTTGCGATTCAAAAAGCGAAAGCCAATTTATTATATAAAATGATATTCGAAATTTTTCCATTTTTTTTCTCTCTCTCTTTTCGCTAAAAACTAGAAATTCGCTTCGAGGAAATTTCGAATACGATAATAAAAAAGTTAAAAATTGTCTCGTTTGTCGTTGGAGAAGAAGAGAAGCTCGGAGGGATAGAGCGCGATTTCGACGATAATCGATAGAAATCCGATGGAGAATCCGATGATCATGAGGAGAAACGCCGGGGCAAAGTGTTGCAAGTGAAGATTCATCTTGTACTCTTCCTCCTCCGCGAATTCGAACATCATGGCCAGCCTGCCCTTTTGTATCGCCAACTTGATCATGTGATCGAAAATACCCGTATCGATGAAGTCGCGGATCTTGGCGTTGACGCGTTTCAATTTTGGGAATCCTTTCCAAACGGCCAACGCCAGGGGGAAACTGTATATCACGTCCGTGGACATGGTGTACGCGTGCAAAGTGTCGATGCCCTCGCTTCGAGAGGAATTCAACAGGATCATCAGCGCGTACGAGGAATTCCTTCCCTCCACGACGTCGTTGTACAATCCAACGTATTCGTCCCGATCGAACGTGACGAATTTCTCGTGTATCCTCGAGAAGACCACACCTCCGTTCCCCTCCTCTTCGTCCTCGAGCGCGTCCTCGAGGAACAAAGCCTCGAACGCCGTTGTCCCACCGATCCCGAACGACGAGGAAAGAAGCTCCTCCGTGGTCGTGATCTTCGTCTCGGACGTGTTGATCAGCTGATCGGCCAAAGCGTCCACGTACACCTCCATGAGAAACAGGCCGAAAATGCTCCACGAGATGTACTGGATTTTAGCGGAGAGTTTGCCGGGCCGGGTGGCGATCGACGCACCGATTATCAGAGCGAATATGTCGAGGTAGGCGAGGTCGGGGATCAGGAAGATTTTCACGAGGACGGCCAATATCAATGCTCCCCCCAACGCCGCCCATACGTACGGGTGGAACGGTTGAATCAATCCTTTCAGGGACACGTTGGTCACCTTCGGGATCAACCAGACCACTTTCAACATGTCGTACGAGCTCGAGTAATCGATGTCTTGCTGGGGTTGGAGAAGGACGCGACCCACCACCAGGTCGGCATTTTCCTGGTACAACACCTCTCTTATCTGTTCCACGAAGGTCGCGTTTTCGCTCCACGTCACTTTCGCCCGCTCCACCTTCCGATTTCTCAACACCTCCTCGGTCAGCATGCCCTCGAAACCCAGCAAACTTTCCGTCTCGTTCGTCGTTATCACGTAGGGAGGCTCGTCGAAGTAGGCTATTCTCAGGACACACTTCTTGTTCCCTTTGGGCGGCTCCGTCCTCGAGTTCGTGTCCCAAGAACTCGTTCCGCATTTGTCGAGAACGATCGGGAAGGACGGGGCGCACGGTTGGTCGGGTCGAAAGGAGGTGGCGCGGGCGGCGAGCACGTCGTGGCCAACTCTGGCCAAAACGAGCACGGTGAAGATCCTGCGGGTCCACATGGCTCGGATCAAAGCGTCCGTTTCCTCGAGGAAGGCGTCCTCGTCTCGAAACGCGTCCGTCATTACGACGAAGAAGGGGCAGTCGCGAGTGCAAGGATCGATCGCGTACACGTCGTCTCGGAAACTGGTGGCGTTCGACATGAGAAGGATGGCGTTCAACGCGTATTCCTTGGTATCGAATTCCATTTCGCCGGAATATTTCAAGAAAGCGAAACGATCTTGAAGGCTCGTCGCGAACGAGCGGGCCACGTCCTCCGTGTCGTCCAATATCATCAACGAGGTCCACGCTGGATCGGTCGCGCGATTCAAAAAGCTCGCGATGCAAGGTATCGATTTCGAGAATTCTTCTCGTTCCTTCTCACCGTTCGTCACGTCTTCCACGATGAATCCTCGATCGCCCGATTTATCCCCCTTTCCGTTCGTGTCATACGACACGACGATAGCCCGCGCGGAGCACGAGCACAAACAGGCGAAGAGAAGAGGGCGAAAAAGGTAAAATCGAAGGAGGCACATTCCTACGAACGCGGGGACAGAGACGCGACTGGTTCGCTCGTTCGCCAACGAGCGAGATAATCAAACTTCTCGATGCTCTCTGTTAGATGTTATCGCCACGGTTGAAACAACTCGTTACTGAACACACAACCGAACCGATAACCAACTTTGATCAATTCCTTTCGCACCGCGCGTGAAATTTCATCCCTGGTTTATTCGCAAAATTTATCCACTCTCGTTATCGATCGGGGGAAGAGAGGAGGGATGGATGTAAGCGGAAATCGTAAGCAAGATCCCTGCACATTATTGGAACATTATTTTTCGAAAATGAAATTCCTCCGTTTGCGTAGTTCGCGGTCGCATGTCACGGCTACGTTGCAATAGAGCCTATGCAAATAGTTGCAGCGTGGTTGATATTTAAAACAACATTCCGGTCATGCGATCTTGACGTTAAAAATGGCCAACGTGGTGACGTGACCAGCGTTATTCGAGGCCGCATCATTGGCCGCGCGGCAATTTCCTTGAACGGAAGGATATTTCAAGTTCTTTTCGGAAATTAATAATTTTTCCCCTCTAATTCTTCCCAATTCCCAAACAGTCTCTGTCTTATCCGATATTCGAGAAGGAATTCGAGAAGACGCTTCTTTTGCTCAGGATTCGCAAAGGATTTTTCTCTCGAATAAATGATTTCGGACGGTTAAGTTCCATCGAGTCTTCTGTCCCGTCTCGGATAATATTATTGTCACAAAAGGGACGTAACACGTTGAGACACGTTTCTTCTTCCTTTGCAGAGCGTTCGTGAGGATCCTGTGCGCCTGCTGCCCGGGACGAGTAAGGCGGCGGTATCAACCTGCATTCAGATGTAAACCAAGTCAAGTGAGTATGAAATATTCATACTTTCCCGTGCAAATTGCGCCGCGTGCACGATTCGCGCGCCCAGTAAATAAATACGCGCCGGTTACAACAACCGACCAGTCTCTTGTTCCACCATTTTGAAAATTCACCTTGCCTATCCAACGGTACATAAATTCCCGAAATTCGTTCTTCCTCGAATGCGATGCGGCCGACTAATATTTCTTCTTCTCGTGCTCTCCTATTCGACGATGGAAGCACTCTCGACGTGGGGTAGAAAAAAAAGAACTCGGTTATATCGGTGCGCACAGCCGATACGATCGCTTCTTTGCATCAGGAAGAACAAGGGTTCGCGGTTGAGAATTCGATCGTTCCTCGTAGTAAGTTGAGAGAGGATCCGCTTCGGCTCTGTTGCTCGGTATTCGTAATTTATATCATGGATAGAATCTCGGAAGAACAAAAAAATGTGGAATACGCTTTTTCCTTTCAAGAGTTTTCTTTCGAAAACCTCGTATCGCTCGAGTATCAAGACTAATCCTTTTCCCTCGAGAGAAAAACCTTATCGTCCCGATCTGCTATTACCTCGGATAAAAATATCCGGCTCTCTCTCATCCGCTCTATCCATTAAGTGAATCTGGTGAAGATCGACCTCGAAGATCCGAATTATTCTAAGAAGTCGAAAAGAGAGAGAGAGAAGAGAGACTTTTCGCCGAGAGATCGATGCCGATTCATTTTCGACGAAAGCGCTTAAATTTCAATTATTCTTTCGCGAAGTTACATTAATCGTTCAAACCTTCGTGAAACGTTCCCGTTAAAGTTCGTGATTTTTCTGTGAAAATGTGAAAATGGAGGACGATTCGTGCAAATTTGATCGGAGTTCACGAATAAAAAATAGGCTTTCGTGAGGTTTTCAAAGGCGAACGAATTGCTCGAGGGAGCAACAGGAGAGCGACAAACCGTCGAGATTGTTGCGCCGCTATTCGCGTGTAGGCACAGCCTCCACGCTTCGAGAGACGATTTTTGGCCAAGCGGTGTAAACCGGTCAAGGAGAGAAGAGAGAATCGTTACATCAGCGCACAGTTTCGAACGTTGGAGGTTGAAACGTTGCCAAAAGTGAGATAATTTATTTTATTCCTAAAATTCTTTACTACGAGAAGATTTCCTGATCTTCCTTCTGGAAAATATCGTTTAACCTTCGAACGAGTTCGAGCGTCCAGCTCTTTCTTCGTCTCTTCGTACGAATATTTCTTTTCTTAGGTTAGGCCAACCCCCTTATTCCTCTCCTGCTGGATATTTCGCGAATTCTCCGTGGGATCAGCCCGATCTTGAAATGGAATTCGAATAAATGTCCGCGGTAAACATACCGTCGCCGAATATAAATGCATTTGAAACTGGTTGGCCAGCTGGTCGAATCGAGTATCTTCGAAAAAGCGCGAGTAAAGGAAAGGATATATATATATATAGTTGGAGGATGTTGCATTCGGAACATATTGGTTTTCCTCTTCTTTGAGAAAACTTCCATTTCCACGGGGTGGACGTCCCGTTCGCTCTGGGGACAAACTTTTCTCGCTTATTAAGCGCGAAAAATTGCACAAATCCTATATATATATAAAAGTAAAGCGTAAAAAAAAGTGGGTCGCACGTGCAAAGATAATTTCCACGAATTAGATTTAATCGTTTCCCTTCGATTCTCTCGTCCCATAATCATCGTCCCACGTTTCGCACCGGCTTCGACGAATATTCTCGCGTGATAACCGGGCGAAGAAAACTTCCAACTTCGCTTCGATTAATTTCGACAACCTTCTCTCGTATTCTCTTTGCTCGTACGCGCCTACGCCGTTCGTGAAAAAGTTTCCCTCTCCTCCTAAATCTTGGCCGTTCTTATACTCGTAGTTGGGCAAATTCAGTCGAGCCCCTTCCCCTTTATTAAACCGTAAACCTTCTAATATAGTCGTGCGTACTGATTACCTAGAGAATAAAGAGAGAAAGAGAGAGAAAGAGAGACCGACATTAAACTGCAACAATCTACGATCCGGCCGCGAGTGTAACTTATCGATCTGGTATTCGAGCAATTAACCCTGGCCAAACGTGTATACAAGGAGTGTGTATACGTTATGTGTACACGTATCTTGTCGGGATATGGAATGGCGGGGTTAGGGAGAGAAGGGAGTAATGGGCTGGGTTACATGTTTTTTCAGAGATTCGCATCGGGAAGATACTACTCCGCTTATTCGCTCCACCACGTGCGAAGCAGCCGAGAGAGTTCGTGCGAGCAAACCTACATTTAACGATGGGACGATACGGCCGCGATGTGGATTTTCGTCAATCGTTGGACACCTAAACGACACCTTTCCCGCATCCCCCCGTTGTTGTTCCTCCATTCGTTGCCGTCGAGCCATCGCCCTCCCCCTTCACCAATCAAATCCTATACCCCGGTAAATCCCCCGGCCGGAGAGAGTACACTTAGAGAGTACAGAGAGATTATCGAGGGCGAAGGATGTCTGTCACCAACCCCGTATAACATAGCCTCGGTATGTTACGATTAGTTGAATAGACTTATCAATCACTGACACGAACACGCACACCTCTTCTTCTTCTTATTCTTCTTCTTCTTCTTATACACCTCTACTCTATTGATACTCAGCACTTGCACGAAGTAGACCACGAGGACAGTGCACGCGTTTTCGTATGACCTATATATATATATAGGTGAGTGTGTGGTGTGTGTATGTGTGTGTATGTATAAATATATATATATATATACACGTAGCACTCGAATCCTGTTTATCTGTGTGTGCACACTTCGTTTCCATCACGAAAACAAAAGAAAAATTCTAATAATAATAAGATAAAGTTTTCGACCCTTTTTTCTTCGAACATCTGGCTGGAAACGGATCTGACGTTTCGAAGCATCGCTTCGAAAATTGCGCTTACGATGCGAGCGAAAGTGAAAGGTAAAAAGAGGGAGAGGAAGGAAGAAAAAAACAGAAGAAAATATCACATCGCTCGGATGAGTGAAAAATAATAATAACATCTGGCCGGAGCGAACGAAATGCGTCCATCGAATCGATGCAACGTGTGTATCGACGCGTAGGCCGTCTGCCTTCCACGAAAATACGCGTGCGTAAATTTCTTTCCGTCCACGATATGGTGCATAGGACGACGCGTGAAAGGTCGTGAAAGAAAATTTCCAAATAAGCCGATAATTAAAGCGACTCGCTGAAAGAGAAGCGAGATATCTTCCGCCGGTACCACGAGACTCGTTTAATTTATCATTCAATTTGCACCGGGACCGTATTACCGACTCGCTCGCTGCCTGACCGTGCGTAACAATTCGAAATCAATCACCCGATTCGCTTCGAGTCTCTCGCCAACCCCTTTCATTTATCAATGCGACCGAATTAAATTACCCGCGCGGTGTAATGTGATCGATCGGGGTATAAGGGCGACCACCCGTTTTCCGTCCTCCTACGCGAATTTCCAGGGCGATCTTTCCACGTCGAGTCGAGAAGAGAAAGAGAAAAAACGTGCTGGACGTGCACCTGTGCTCGATTAACGCGGTTAATCGCGTTACAACGTGAAATCGTGGACGAAAGTGGAATTATTCGTAACTCCGCGGTGCACGAGAAGGATGCACGAGAAGGGAGTATAAATAACGTTAAAATGGGAAATCGAGAATGGCCGTTTTCGTTCGAATAAATCCTGTGATTTTTGGCCCGTTCGCCGTTCCGTGAAAGATTTTTCGACTATATTCCTCCCTGTTTCCGCGTTGAAATTTCCATTCGGCCCTTAAAACGTGGGAATGTAAATACGCGTGATAAAAAACGTAAACAAAAATGAAGCATGGGAAGAGAACGTTAACAAACAAAATAAAACGAACGATTGCAAAACAGGGCGCATCCTCAACGCTAACATAGTCTGAATAAGAAACACCGTGGTGTATGGAATACGTTTAAAAACTGTTATTGTTTTTCTTTTTTTCTTCTTTTAATAAAATTCTTCTTCTATCTCTCTCGTTCGCTCTCTTCTCTTTCTCTCTCTTTCAAATGTTCTTCTTATCGATTGTTCATCATCGAATCGAAAGATCGAATCACCCTCTGCTTAATAAATTTGGAAAATTATTTTTTTTTTTTGTCTCGAACGCGTCTCGAATCCGTGTTAATCTTATTTGCAAATCCTATGCTATCTCGTTTATTATTCATCGCGACGTTTTCATTTCATTCGCGGAAACTCGTCGTCGCGAAATTTACTTTATCTTATTGGACGTGGAATATGAGCTTCCATCCTTTTCTGATACATCTCTGTAAAAGAGGTACCCGAGCATCTGGATATTTAACCTCTTTGGCATTTTTCAAGCCAGATTTATCCTTCAATTATACATCGCAACATGTTTTAACGTCCGTTTTAAAAACGTTCTACTTCCTACATGATCAGTGTAATTGCCCGTATTTATACATGTTATTAAAAAAAAAAAAAAAAAAGCACATTGACTATCGAAATTGTATGGAACCAAAATTGTTTGCAAAATTGGATTAAAATTAAAATTCAATTGTCAAACATTTTCGAGACGCAAACTGATGAAAAACGGATTAAACGCCGACAACTAAAACAAGGAAACACTTGACCATCTTGTATCACGGTATCTCCTCCGATCGAGCTCGACCACTTTCGCAGACAAGTTCCCAAAACCGAGAGAAACCGATGGCCATCTGGTACGGTTCGACCACGAGCATCGCGCCGTGCATCGCGAATCAACCAATCCTGCGAAACTTTACTACTTGAACGAACGGTTGCATTATTTCTCATGCATGCAGGGAACGGTTCCACAGTAACGAACAGTAAAAGTAAATCGGAAAACAAGGAGACTCGAGTTATTAGCGCGTATATGGAAGATATGAACGAATTCGAAAATGAATAAAAGGACTATCCATCCTTTCTCCCATTCACCGTCCATTAATTCGCTAAAAATCGTCGCTTTGGGAGTAACAATTTAAAAAAAAAAAAAGGAATATAAATCGAATCGTCCGCCATTCGATCATTTCCTCGTACGTCAACTTTATCGGACCCATAGTTCCTCCGCGTCCATATTTTTTTTTTCTTTTCGTGATTTTTTTTTTTATTATTGGAGAGAAAAACGCCCCTTGGATTAGATCGGTCGATCGGCAGAAAGTTCGCTCGGGCGAAGAAACACGATAGAGACGACCGAGTTCGAGAGGAGAAAGAATAAGAAGAAGAGAAACGACATGGAAACGGGTGGATGATTCGATAGTTGAAAAGTTTATTTCTCTTATATCCATCCCGATGTATATTTCAAACTTCGTATCAAATCGTCCTCGCGTGTGCCCGGTTTAATACGTATCGATTCCGCGCATAATTCACCGACTAGAAGAATTACGAAACGTTCGAATTCAACCGTGGAGAAATAAGAAAAAAAATTGGAAATTTTTAAAACACCCTCGAGTTAGCTGAAAAGCAGACCGATTCTACAGGGAACCGCTCCAACATCTAATTAGCATGTCGCGAAATTTTCCAACGTCGACACGGTTTATCTTCTCTTTTTTCCACTCGATTGAACTTGGACGAGGAGAAATTTCTCTGAAAAGCGAGTCGGCTCGATCGAGAACAGCGCTCCCTCGTAGATCACGTTTCGACCGCATTACCCTTACCGGTTAATTAAGGGAGGTCTTTCCTTTGCGTTTTAATTACATTTCTCCATTACTCGCCGATAAGAATTTTTTTCACGCCTTTCCGTGTATCGTGACGAGCGTCGCGGTGGAATAATAAATTCGTGCGGAGCGACATTAATTAAATTCCTTCACGGATATTTGTACATACGTATTAGAATTCAATCCGATAATTTGCATATTCGTATAATACATCTTATTTTATATCGAAAGCAAATTCAAAAGAGGGAAATTCTGCGGTTGAACCGATTTGATGATCGATGCCCACTTTCAAACGAATGTGAAAAAGAGACAATGTTTGATAAGTTCATAAATTAAAAAAATTTTTATTACCTTTTTTACCTTATTAGAGAATTTTAAAATTCGAAAGATGGAACGAAATTTTCGCCCGAAATCGAAAATAAACGAAATATCTCGTAGAGTAAAAGTTTCAAAAGCACGATTTTTTTTCTTTTTCAAATTTTAAAAAGGCATCGAATCAATTTCCAAACTCGACAAACTTTTCATTCCTTCATTTTTTCCTCAATTCAAAATTGAACGACGATCAACGATTCGTGCAACTTCGTGTTCCTCGGATCATCGATCCCTCCGTTAATTAACTAATTTCGCCGAAGGAAATTCTCGTCGACTCGACGGAGAGGTTCGAAAACAAAGACGTAGAGATACGTGGGATCGACGAGATAGAGAACTTGGCAGACGTTTCTCTCTCGTGAACGGATACACGCCGTTCGGTATCGTGGCGCGATACGTGCTTTTAATCGAACACGACATTGTCCGGAAATAAGCGGTAAAGTCAACGACGACCGAGGGGCGGAGAGAGAGAGAGAGGGATGCTCTCGATCGAAATTCAACGCGGTGTGGTATTGTAACCACGAAAATGGCGAGAGGCGAGCTTCGTGACGTTGCGTTTCGTACGATTTAACACGTATAGGCCACATTTTCAATTGTCTTCCCGCCTCGCTCTCGGCTATAAATTCAATCACGTGGCATCCACCGTTTCCGCATAGAAGGAAAAGGAAGGATGGGAGCGCTGCTCCCCACTCTCCGCTTTCAGGATGAATATTTTTATATACCTTTCTCGTACTTCGAACGAGTGTATTCTCCCTCTTTCGAAGCAAAGAGAGAATCAATTTCTGAGACGATCGTCAAGCGAGAAATCCGATATTTCTTATTCAATCGATTTTGATAAATGAGTTATCCTGTTAAATTTAAATGTCTAAGCTCTAAAAAAAAATGTCGAATTGTCGAATACTCGTGCTCCAAGTATTATTATTAAACGCATAATCATCGTGATACGATATCGGCATTAGTTTATTCAGAGTGAAAGAAACGTACGTTCGAAGAAGAAAAACTTCGTGTCTCTAATATAGCAATAAATTGGGAGAAAATAATGAGAAGTATTCTTGAAAAAAAAAAAAAAAAAGAAAAAGGAGACATCATGCGACAAATTGCAACCGGATCGGGAGATGGAAGTTGACCTAGATACTTTTAGTTTCGTTGATTCACCAGGGCGATGAAAGAGGTTAGATCTATAAAAAAAAAAAAACATCTGGGGAGGAGAGCCAGGAAGAAGAAAAAGAAACAGGAAGGAAATACGATCCAGAGAGGTCAGGCCTCCAGAGAGTTCGGCACTTGACAGAATAAACGAAGAAAGTTTTGCGTTGACACGGTGGCCGCCCCTCGAGATCAAACGAACCAAACATCATTGCTAAGATGAATCTCGTATCGTTTCTCAGATCACCTCTCTCTCTCTCTCTCTCTTCCATATTTTCAACTTTATCATAACTGAACTTTACTTGTGCCAGAAGAAAGGCATCATTCAAAGGCAAAGTTTCGTTGGAACGAAGGGACAATCGATGAGATAAGATTATCGAAAGAAAGAGAAACTCGATCGAAAAACGCGAGTTTACAAGTTTAATTTTCCTCAAAGGAAATCTTTTAGATTCCTGGAAGAGAGGAAGGAAGAGAGGGGTGTCTCTGTGAATGGAATGGAACGAGTGGAGGAGAGATCCTTTGGATTTTAGTCCAACGAGAATAATCCTTGGAATTACTGGAAAAAAAAAAAAAAAGAAAAAAAAGAGGGGGAGGAGGGTAATGGATCGAAATTAAAGGTGTAGAGGAGGGTAAGTGCATTAGAGGGACGTCGAACGAGACTAATTCACTTACGAGACCGCTATTGAAACAAACTCAGCGGCAAATTCAGCGCGATGTTTCATCCGCGAAATCGACCAGTTAGCCGATACACGATATTTGCGGTGGCAATTTTTTCACGGCCCACCGCTTCGGCTCCGGGTATTGAGTTATTTGGTTTATGGGCACCGAAGCCATCGAAAATCGTTTCATTGTCATCGTGCTGCTCTATCGGATCGCCTGGTCCGCGATTCATCCTCACGCCTCTCCTCTTCTCTCTTCCCCTCCTCCGGATCCGCCGCAAAGGAGGCTGCATCGAGTGTGTGCGTGAGAGTGAACCGGAAACTTTTCTCCGTTGATCCATTGCGACCTTTAAAAAGAAAGAGAAAAAGGGACGTCAGTAGCCGTTCTTAACGAAAATAGATAGAATCAAAGACGATCCGTTACGAATACACTCCCCTTCGAAGTTAAAAATATTCTTTCTCTGAAGAAAAAAATCGATGATAATTATTATTATTTTCTTTTATATATATATATATTTACGATACAAGATTTGTGAATACAAGTTGCGACCATCGAATATCTTGGCGATAACGCCCGATTGAATCGCGAATATCTATGACGTAACAACGTTGAACTTACATTTGGACGCATTTCAAGAGGAAAAGTGAAAAGAAAAACAGGAGGAAGTTGTTGCAATTCGATAAGCAAAGGTTCAAAAAGGTGGAAATACGAGGATAAAAGTTTGTTTTCAAAGTTTTTTTGGACAAAAGTTCGCGAGGAAAAGATTCGATCCTCACCCCCCTTTCTCGAGCAAAGGGGGCGAAAATTTGTCTAATTTGTCCAACGAAAGGGGTAGGCCATCTGTGATACACGATATACGATATGCATAAAAGCCGATGAAGAGATAAAGATCGTATACAGCTGGCCGATAAAACACATGATAGGATTGTGGAAAAACAGATGATATGCGCAGTATTATGAGCAAAATATAGCGTCCGCGGGTAACACGAGTCGAACGATGCAAGATAATTCGTTCTAATGCACGAAAAGCATTAACCGACAAGATCGTTGCGTCATCGTTTGATATTTTTTTTTTTTTTTCTTCTTTTTCATTCCCTTTAAATCCCCCATCCTCCTCGCCTCCACTATCTGTTCCAGTATCCACGACAAAGAACTCGAACTCCTAAAAGCGATTCACCCTCTCTCTCGACCGACTAATTTATTATAATACTTACACATACGATATTCCTAACGATTTTTATGCAAAGTTTTCCAGGTAACGTTCGCCAACCGCTACTAAAAATATTTCACTAGGCTATCTCGAAAAACCGGGTTTTCCAAGAAGGGAGAAAGAGAGAGCGAAAGAGAAAGAGAGAGAGAGAGATATTTTCCAGGCTTTAGAGGGCAGAGGGAAAAAAATACAGGCACCTATTCTAATTTAACACCGGATTACGACCAACTCGATCACGTTCCAATCAATTTTTCTACCTGTACATACTCTGTACATAGACCGCGCACAGACCGATGAAACCGAATCTTTCCCTCTTACGAATAAATATTTGTTGAGAATTGTAAAATTGTTTGTGATTACAGTATATTTCCGGGGCGGGTACGAGCGGCGAGGCGAGCCGCGTGAGTTACAGCAGCGTGAGCCAGAGCAGCGACGGTGCCGGAAGCGTGCTACCCAGCGGCGGGATGTGACGTCACACGGGGGCCCGGTCTGGGCCTCGACGAGAGCGCGCTATCCGTTTCCGTGACACGTGATTGTAGGCTCGCTTCTCGAGGAATCGTGTCGCGAATTTCCACTCGGAAATGCACAGATTCCAGATCTCCGAGGTGATCCAACATCGCCTCCTCCCTCCGTCTATGCGTGTGTGAGCGTGCGCGCGCGCGCGCGCGTGTGTGTGTGTGTGTGTGCTTCCGACTAGACGAATCGAGGACATGCGTCGTGCTTCCTTATCGTCGAGCTTTTTAACACCGGTGACGAAAAGTGGACCACGAAGAAGCGTCACGCGCGACCCGGGACGCCCCAAACCGGGATATTTGTACCTGTTATTGTGTGCCCCTTTGTTGTTAGATCGATCCTTCTTCTTCTTTTTATTGATAAAAATTTTTGTAAGATAGTTTTTTTTCAATCGTGTTCATTAAAAAATTTGATCGAGAATTCGTAGATTCGGTTACAAGTGAAATGATGTTGAAATAATGGTGAAAATTAAGAAGCAAAAGTTTGTTAGATTTATATTTAATTGGAATAATTAAATTAACAGTTGAAATTGGTTTTTGTGAAATTCATTGTTCAGGGGCACACAGCGATCGGTATAAATAGCCTGTTATTTCTTGTACATAGAGAAAAAGTAGTATTCGCGTTTTGTACATCCTATATGACGAAGGATTTAGAGAAAATCGAATCGCGGGAAAGACCGTAAACCGAGCTCGGCCGATAGCTCGTTACCGTTTTTACGTTTCGGATACCTTCGAGATACTTTGTAGCTACTTTTAGCGAAAAACCTTCGTACACGAAATCGTAAAACGATCTGGTGATGCGCGAACGAGAGTATCTAACCGAGTTATCCTTTACTTTCTTCTCCAACGAATTGTCTAACCGTTTCGTTTCGATACGATTACCGCTTTTCCGAATCGAATTTCAAGAAACGAGAAAAAGGAAAGGAAAAAGTCTACGATCTACGAAAATACGTTCCCGCTTTCCACGTTGCACGTTCAAAAGACTGACGATCGAAATGTTCGGCAACTCCGAATACATGGAATTGGTTCTCTCTCTCCGAGTTTCCAGGAAACGGCGATCTCTCGTGTCGATGCATTGACAGCCGGTTACGCGAAACTGAAAAAGTCATACGCAAAGTTAAAATGACGCGGTAAATATATATATATATATATATTATTCGAAATTGACTGTCAATGGGGAAAGAGAAGATGAAAGGAACGAGTGAAAAAAATATGTATTATTTTGAGAAAATAATACGTGTGTTCTCCACGGGGAAAAAAATTATATTTTCCAATATCGCACGAGCGTAATGTTCTTCCAGTCACCGTTAATCGTTAAATACGTACACGAGAGACGCAAAGAAAATCGTTACGATTCGCAAACGCACGTACAGTTTAGATGCTAAAGTTAAGCTAAAGTTATCACAAATGCGATCGTATAATACTTACAAACGGCAGAAAAATATTTTTGTCAAGTCGTCGTCGAACGAAACTTTGCGAAACGAAACTGATAGCCAAATCAATTTTTCTTTATTTCCAACAAGATTATACGATGGAGAATGAGTAGCGCACCAAGACCGTTGTAACTTAATAAGAAGAATAAAATAACAAAATTATAAATTATAAATTGGATAACGAATTCATTCGCATTGATTGCCAATTTCTGAAAAAAAAAAAAAATTGGTTAGTTCAATTTAAGATATCAATTGATCAAATTATATTTATCATAAAAATTGTTAATTTAAATACTTCTATTTGTTTTTCTAATATCATCTAATTGAAAATTAACAGCAAAAAGTAATAAATTATTGTATTGGACAATCTTTATTCGATAGGCAGATGTCATCTCGTTCTACTATCAATGGCGGATATTTTTACAGAATGATTATTTATTTTATCAAGATTATCTTAACGTAAGCATTTCTTGTTGTACATAAAACAATTATCGCGCAATTGTAAATATTAGGACACTGTGAAATTAACTTATGTGAAACGTATACATATATGTATGAGACATTGTAACAAAGTGTGTATCAATACGAATATATACAAACGTTTCCTCGAATAAAAATACATCAATTCAATAATCCTATCTCGGTAAAAATTGCAAAAAAATTTGATTAAACATTTGGTGTTCATTGACAATTACGTTTTAGCTAACTTATCAATTTTGCATGTAAAATTAAAATCTCAATACACGATGAAAAATGATGTAGTAAAAAAAAAAAAAAAAAAAAAGAAATAATAAACAAATGACTTTGAATTTCAAATCAACAAAGTCGGTTCTTTTATCCAACGCAGATTTTGCTTTTATTAATAAATTATATCTGGAATGCTTTCAAAATTTTTTTCAAAACATTTCAAAATTGTAATATTTGTTTAAAAAAATGACACGTAATTGGTTAATATTTATCTAATCTTTCTAAATATTAAATATATACTTTAATATTTCAAATTCGTTAATACACAAAAAATTAATTAAAAAAAAATAATAATTTACAAAAATTGTTACGTTATGTTTTTATGAAAACGAAAGAAAAAAGAAAAATTATCGATTTGATTATTAATATTAATATTAAGTCTAAACAAAAACCATTGAAAAAGAAAATCATAAACTTCGATCCTGAAACTATTGTTTTCTATAGCTTTCAATAGAGGGCGCTTTACACGTACAAAAAAAATTAATGCGTCCAATTTAAATGCTATTTATAACTTTCTACTTATATTACATCATTCAAGTATATATTTCTGCTGTATTAAGAATGCATGAAAAATAATAAATTGTTAATTAATATATATAATACTTTTTATTGGAAATATTGTTTTTCACAGAATATTTCTATATGTACATGCAATTTTTGTTATTTGAAAACTGAATGCTTTTTAAAACTACAAGATGGAAACTTATTTACATCTGACAAATGTATTATTAAATTATTATACATACGTAATAAACAATGAGAATGTGAATGCGTGTATAATTCGCGTATATACTGCGTAGATTAAAAATTTTCTTGGCCTGTACATAAAAATGAATATAAAGTATAAAAAATATGAAGAAATGGAATCCTATTGTATATTTAATTTTTAAGATACATAATGCGAAAATAAAGAGTATCAATTCATGTACAAGAATCATATTGTCAAAATCACTTAAATACCTTCAACAAAAATGTGTCTATCAGTATATTGTCCTTTATAATAAAATTGAAATAAAAAAATATTATTTATTCTTCATTCATTTCGTTTATCTATTTATTTTAATACAATTGAATATTATTATTAATACAATTAATAAATTTATTCATTTTATTTATTTCAGTTTATCATAAAAAGATATTTCTATTTATTGTATTTTATCACAGCAATATATCTATTTTTTATTACATTATAAATTTTTTATGAAAACAATGATTTTATCAAATAAAAATTATTCCTTTAAAACTATTAAGAAAAAATTTAGGTGCTAAAACAGTAGGAAAGAATATAAATATCGATTAACAATTATATTCTCTTTAAAATTTATAATTAATTATTATTTATTATTTAAAATAAACTTTTCCATATATTTTGTATTATATTTACATTTTATATTTCATGTATTAAATGTACTATTATTAAAACAATTTAGAGAATTGATCACTATGAATTGATCTCATTCTTTTCTCTTTGGTGCGTAATTATTTATTTCTGTGTATAATACAACAGAAATTATTGAAAAATGCATGGCAGAAAACATTATTTTACAACAAATAAGTTTAGAAAATTCACCATCTAATACAATTTTTGTACTCCTCAACTATACTGAATCTTTTAATAGTTTCATATCCTAGAATTATTGAGAAACTAAAACTAGCAGACTGTACAAGACGGGCGGAAAGTCCCTTTGTAAACATCTGCAACTTTTCTTCCACCCAAAGAACTTTGAATGCACTAAACATACTATCTAATCTTTGTACTTGTAACCTTGCTCGTACAATATCTAAAGGATTTGTAATAATTGTGGTGGTAAATCCTCCTAATGTACCAGCAACTGCTTGAATAAACAAATGAGAAACCCATTCTGGAAACAATCTTACAAGCTCTTCTATCAACAAAAAAAAGAAAATTATTATCTTAATTTTCATGTTTTTGTTTCAAAGCAATTACCTTGGTATGACGTATATAATCCCCACCAAAGGGCACTATTAGGAACATAAGCGCATAATGATGCACAATATCCTCTATAAAAACCTCTATATCCATCTCTTTGATAAATTGATTTGATAATATCTATTGAAATCTGTGCACGAGATTTTCCTGGTTCAAGAATTAAGCCCAATGGATTCATACCCATCTATAAATTACATATTAATAACAAAACATTCTTTTATATTTTTATATATATATATATGTATATATATTTACCTTATCTGTGTATTTTCCTTGTTTATTGTTGATCCCAAGCACCATTAAGTGCTGACTTAAAATATCAAAAGGGACTACTATTGTTTGGCCTACCAAACTAGCAGCTCCACCAGCAATTAATGATTTGACTCTAGAATCTATATTACCGATAACATCATTTTGTCTAAGTATGTAACGCACACCTTCATATGTAGATACATAAAAAACACCAGATACAATTTGTATAGAACTTATCCAAAATCCTCGATATAATCCACTTATACCTTCAATTTTATAAATCTTTTTACAAGCATCTATCATTCCTGAAAGAAAACGATATTTATTATCTTAATTTTTAAAATTTTATTTTATTTCAAAATTTACCATTATACATATAGTTGTGCCTTTGAACTTGTAAACGAGTTTTAATTACTGTTAAGGGATATAAGCAACAGCGTACAGAAAATGATGAAAGCATGCTCAATGGAAAGAACTTTGTCTTGTCCATCATATCCCATTCTATAGTGCGAATCAAATGTGGTGTTTCTACTGCAGACATCTTGTAGATTTATGACACGATTAAATCCACTGTAGTTGTACTTATGTAGTAAGAATTGCTGATGCTTTTGTTTAACTTGATGCTGCATATCTCATTGATATTTATTGGAAATTAAAATCCAAACAATTCATAAAACTAATAAAAGAAAAATAATTATATTAATATATTTATTGTATTTTATGTTTCTAAGATTATTCAGGAATAAAAGAAAATAACCTCTCTACAAACATAATTTGTTACAATGTTATAATAATAGAACAAAGTCATTTTAAATTTGTCATGTCTACTTTATATAGTATATATTACCAACAAAAGTTATTACTAGAGCAATAGATATAAAATTTATCGATTAATAATACTTAATCATATAAAAATTCTCCTAGAACTTACGATGATGTAATACTTGTCACGATAATAAACTTTTTCCAGCAATTGTAGTACCTATTGATAACCACATTATAATATTAAATTCAAAATTTTCCACAAAAAAATCATAAATATAGTATAAGGAAAATCATTTTTGTTACACGAAAAATAGAACACTTTTGGTTCCATTCAATAATGTAGAGTCATTGGTTTGCGTAAAAAAAAATTAAACGCACAAGAGAGAAAGAATGAGAATCAAAGAAAATCTGATCTAAAATTCTGCGCATATATTCTCGAAAATGTATTCAGATAGCAGCGAAATCCCTGAATGATTTCGTGAAACATCATTGTAGTGACAGTAAAAAGTTCCGAAAGATGCCGCTTACAGTATCTTTGAGTTGATAAATAGTAATATCAACAGACGACATTGTAGAATGAACCATAGATAAGATAAGATAGACGTGATATCTTAAGGTTTTAAGTTTCATATTCTGAAATACCGACCTCAAAAAAAAAAAAAAAAAAAGAAAAAAAGAAAATTTTAACACTCTACTTAATAAATCTACAAGAAAACATAATTGCTACAAAATTGCGATTGCAACCAATTAACTTACATAATTTTATAATTCTCTTATATAATATATAATCGTATTACAGATTAACTATACAATAATATAATTATATATTGTATATCGAATAATAACGATTGCCCAGATCTCACAAGGATTGTTCATATGAAAGTTATGGATTAGAGATCCAAGCCTATCCTTTGACGCAAAAATTTATTTATTTTTAAATAAATAATTCTCCTTCTAATGTACAAACGTTGTTTGACAAACATTCAAACTTTTGATCATTGTGCAACACGAGCAACAAAAGGAATTAGAAAAATAAACAGAAGACTAAATCTGAAAATAGAATTTAAATTAAAAGACTTTCTATCAATATTTTACACTTCCATTGGCATGAAAATGAAAAATGATTGATAGTAAAAAGCGTGCGCAAAAAAAAAAAGAAAAAAATAAGCGAAATAAGCGAAGTAAGCTTCTCAGAAAACATTACAACATTTTACCCATCTATTTATCTACAGTATCTACTTTTCTACAATACATTACTTTATTTGATACCTTGATGCATGCATTTAATTCTAAATACATATTCATTAATCAATTATACAATCTTTTGCTCTGCTGTAAGCAATCCTGAAACAAACTTAATATTAATTCTGAACAAATTAAAAATATAATATTAACATTTTACTTATTCTAAAAGTTTTTTTTTTCATATTCTCTGTCTATATAAGAATTTAAATATTTTGTTTCTAATTCTATCTATTGAACATCTAACAAATTCTCTTCATATCAATATTCATTATATTTACATTCACACTGATGACACACAATTTTCAAAAAATTTATGATAGGACATAAAACCACAAGAGGAAATCAGTATATACCAATAATGGCTAGTGAACAAAATCACGTAAGTATCAAATACTTATGTTTGTAATGAGGAAATTAAGGAATTAAGGATGGCAAAATGATCATATTGCCTTGAAAAATAGGAAATATTGGTTTGAAAAACGAATCAGAATAGGGAAAGCGAGGTTGCTTTTTTTAATAAGAAGAAGAAGAAGAACAGAACATCGTTTATAAATCCCATCTATCAAAAAGCTAAGTATTTCCTATAATCTACCCTACCTAATATAAAAAAATTAGAATATTTATCTGATGATGAGATAATCCATTCTATTGAAATCTGAAGAAAATTCCTGAAACAAATTATACAACAGAATTAGTGAAATAACAACAATAACAAAGGTGATTAATTTCTAGAGAATCACACATTATTTCCTGTCTATTTTTTCCTGTTTATTTTCTTTAATTCTTCATACCTGTAACAAACTCAATAACCGGAATTAGTAATTAAAAAATAATTTACATATAGGAAAAGAAAGATTAATTTAAAAAAAAATCAAAATTTTGTTAAGCAATTCATTATTTTAAATAAAAGATATTCATCGATAAGAAAAAAATACATTTTTTAACAATATTTTCAATAACAAACGTTCTTACTAAGGAAATGTTGAAAAGAGAAAAACGACGAAAAGGTAACCAGAAGGGTTACCAAAATAATTATCCACTCAATTTAAATCCGAATAACCGTGAGTGGAATTTTTTTCTATTTTTCAACACTAATATGCTAAAATCTTAAAAGAAAACGCGAAGAGTGCTTCATTAAACTTTCGATGCAATTCTTCATCAACAAAAAAAAAAGATTAAAAAAAAAAGATAAAAAATTCGCGAAAATATATACGAAACTCTAATAGCGAAAGATTGCAGCCATAGTCAAAGACTGCCGTCGTACAATCACCCTTTGTACAGCCTTTTGGGCTGTAATAGGTGATTCAGAAGCTGGAACGTATTTCCACAGTCCAAGTGGAAAAAATATGGGCAATTTGGGCAAATAAACGCAACACTATTATAAAAAAACGCGATCTTTCATCAACGCAACACTAATTCTTCAAATGAACTTAATATAAAATTTACTATTATTTATAAATCTAAAAAGCTACTTCAAATATCATAAATCGTAATTACATTATAGAATAAAATCAAATTTATATTAAAAGAAAAAAGAATAGACTAATTCATAATGAAAATAATTAAAAGCAACCATGATATCCTTTTCAACGCAACGCTAATAGTAAACGCGATTATCATTTTATCGCAACTCTAATTCAACCCGTTATTAATCAATCGCAACACTAATGCAAAATCGCGATTTGCCCATGATGACTGGATGAACGATGGGCCAGCATGCAAAATGGCCGGATACGATACAACAACATAAACTACGTATTACTAAAACGAGCACAATGACAAAGTAGTAACAATGATTTCCCATTCTTTGGATCCAGACAAGATCCAAAAGATGAGAAATCATTCGTTGCAGCCCTCTTCGTGACAGTTTGTCGGGCCTCTTCGGTCTTCCTTCTTCGGGCGCGATGCCCGCTGAAACTTAAATCTAGGCTCGAGATTCACTGATCGCAAACCAAAGAAAAAAAGAAAAGAAAAAGGACTAAATCGCGGAAGCTGAGTGCACATGGACGACCAACGATCGCAATGATCGTTCTCCGTACATGCACAGAATCTCGAGCGCAACGTTCGTTTCGAAAGCAAATCACGACCGCGACCGCGAAATTCGAAAAATCAATGAACAAAGCCAGAGACGAATGGCACTGTCGTCCATTCGTCTCAGCTTCGCCCTCGATTCCTCAAATTTTATTCCCTGAAACAGGTTGTCACGCGAAAACGCGCCTACCCGACCAGAGACTGTGACAACCTGCCCGGCCCTACCTACTTATAATTAAACAGACACACCAGAAGTATGCTACCTATCCTACCTAGCCCTATATTTAAAAAATATGGCAAAACAGGCATACCAACACACTCATTCCACGATTCTCACGCATAATACTCGGGCGCAAAAGCCTACACTAGGGAAAGCGTCCCGGGACACTTCCGACACCCGAGCTTGGCACACTACTCGCACACTCTAACTTTACGTACCATTTTCCTGAAATCGACTGACGATGGCTAGCGATCATTGCGTGAAACGCGACAAAAACGCGTGTATCTATATTTTACTCGTGAACATTTATGAATATGTTATATTTTTTAAAATACTAGTCACCAGACTAAATGGCATCATTATTGTAACCATTATTGTGAACCAAAATTGTACAATTATTGTAATTTGAGATTAGTAATCTTGCTTATATTTATTACTTATACTTATTTGCAATATTTAATTGTGATTGTAAATTGTGATTGAATAGCGAAAAAAATAATAATTGAAACGACGCAATTCCACAGCCTAACACACACACACACAACATGGAAAGTACGTCGTGCACGATACACTAACGCATCGTCAGTCGCTAAAAAATTTGTATTAACTTATAAGCTAAGATCATCATACTCATTGTCTCTCCCTCACTCAGGTAACACCTGGGCACGTGAGTGAGTTCCTGGCAATGAACATGGAAAGGGTTAAACCTGAAAATCCTGAGCTAAAATGATATTAATATATTCATTTTACATCTAACGGACTAATATTCTTTGCATTATATATTTCAAATTATATAATTATATAAATTATATTGTATATTTCAAATTATTTGTGACTATTTTATATGTTATTTCATTAATTGAACAAAGTATTGAAATTTTAGCATATTAAATTTTTAATATTGAATTTAAAAAGGAATTCATTGTAATTTAATATAAATATTAATAGAAATACCCTCAGGTGACTCCTTCATCAGAGCATATTTTCAAAACCAGAAGAATAATAATCAAAACTTATTGCTCTGATTCCAAAATCTGCCTGTCGCGAAATGTCTTCTTGCACAAAATTTAATTCATATTTGTACGAGTAAAAATTGAACTTTATTATCTGTCACTGTTGTAAATCATATTGAAGTTGATGACAATCACAGTAATCAAATTGATCAAATAACTTAAAATATTACTCTGAAGGATTTTGAATTATATTGAATTAAGAAATTCAAACTAATTATTATATGTTTTGGCATTAGAAAATTACTAAATATTTTATATTAATCAAAAACGCGAAGCGTAAGAAGACTCTAGCCTGAACTAATAAATAAAACACAAAAGAAATAATTGTTACTACTCGCGGGTATTTATTTATAATAAATACCCACGGTCATTGTGCTCGTGCAAAATTCTACGTATACAACCAATCACTCGTGTCGATTCGGATCTTTCATCCTACGACATGGTTGAATGACTGGAGGAACCAAAAAGCATGCGACTCACCATATGATGCGAACACCTTCACTGTTATTACAGCCCAGAAGTCATCGAGAAGAAGATTGTCATCAGGTAAAAGGATGGAAGAAATCTGTGGATAAAACATCATAATTTAAAACGCGGTTCTGATTATTTAAAAAAAGTGAAATACGAAACTATTTAATATGCAATATGTAATAATGATATTGAAATTCTATTTAACTTCTATTCAGAAGAATAAAAATTTAGATAGATAAAAGAATAATTACCTCTTCGCGTGATGGATGATCGCCATATTCTCTTGAGAGAAGCACTGATTTTATGCTGTACCGAAAACGAATATTTAGAATAAAAGAAAAAATAAAAAATAAGAAACTAATAACGCGTCCGTATAAATTATAATCGGCGAACAAACACTGATTCTATCTTCGCGTTTGATTCTAATTATTCTAATTAAAATTTAATCAGAGCTATTGTGTTCTAAAAAAAATATTCAAAATACTATGACGAAACAAACACTGATTCTATTAACCGCATTGCGCGCGATCACAAATATTTTCTGAAATTAACATTAAATTAGTAGATGGATGGGAAATGATAGAAGAAGAAGCAATATCTTTTTGATATTTTTCTTCTTCTTCTTAGCGAGCATTTGTTCTGAAGATACTGCCTTTTTATTTTAATTGATTACGAATTATGATAAAAATGTTACCAATTATTTATTAATATCTGAAATTTAATAAAATGTTTGTTATCAGATTTTAAAATTTTAATTTCCAATGATAAATCATTAAAGTTTCTTATAAATTTTTAATTTTTTCACTTTCTTTTAATTAAAATGTAATTTTATTATGAATTGCTTTTAACAACAATCACTAATAATCCAATAAAACAGAATAAAAATTTATACATACGAAATTTTACCACGAAAGAAAATTGTCAAGAAAGACATGGCGTCCATATTGGAATTTTTCCCGCCTTCGAGAATATTACCATAATGCTGCCAATTAAACCTGCGCAGAAAAAAATCAAAACTTCTAAATAAATGAATAATATATATGAAATTAGATTATGTTAAAGAATTCACAACAATCAAATCAAACAAAAACTCACAATATAAACCATTTTGTAATTCGACACTTGAACGATATGATAAACGAGAAATTCAAAATTATTTAATTGTCAAAAAATTATCAATTCTAATAATGCTGAATAAAATATTCAATAAAGATGTATTAATTAACTCACAAAGAATAACAAAAGTAATTATGAAAAAAAATAATATTTAAATACTATGTAATAAATAGAACACACGTCTCGAAAAAATTTCAAACGTCTGATCGTCACGACGAATTAACGAACAATATCACTGCGTTTCCATTTCGCGCATCGAAGAACAAGATGGAGAGGGATGGAGGGGATTCGACAAGCCGAAATATGTTTGAACACGAATCCAATTTCTTAGAAATGAAATATCATAAGAAATGTTTCTAGCCTCGAGAAAAATATAAACGATAGACCAAGAAAAACAAACAATATACATACAAGCGAAATATTGTACACAATATATATTTGGAAAAATATTCGAATAATACGATTTCACGAAATAAATACGTAACGAACCGTAAAAAATTTCTTTTATTTTAATAAAAATAAAATGATAAGAGAAATTGTAAAATAAATGTATACAATTAAAATTATATTATTAAAATTATAAAAAAAATCAATATACGATTTCAAATTCTGTCTCGAAATATTTCGATACGGAACGTTAATGACATAAAATGAACAATCGAAGGAAAAGACACAAAGATACGCAAAAAACTAATTAATTTCGCTTTCACTATACTGAGTGGATTATTTAAAAAACTAAATTAGTAATAATTGATAAATTTGGTAATAATAAGAGTAAAATAACTTACTGCGTAATCCGAATTTGCAACGATACGTCCACTCCACACAATTTTTAACTGTAGACTGACGACATGCGCAATGTAATGCGCACAACGTTGCGCACTCCGATGCGCACTCCGATGCGCACTGATTCGTTCCGCGTCACGAATTAAACCACGTTCTGATTGGTTGACTCATGATGCTAATTTTTTTCATTTAAAAATCGCGCGAAAAATTGAAATATAATATAACATAATATAATATAACATATTAATTGTTGTTGCTTGCAAAATTCAAATTCTGTAAAGATTTACATATTAAGAAAAAAAGAAAAAAAAGAAAAATTCAAAGAATATAAATAGAATTTTGGACATGTATTTATTAAATTGAAAAAATATATTTCTGTTAAATTCTTTTTTTATTGTTAATTTTTATTATTAATATAATAAATAATGAAAAAATATAGAAATATAAGAAGAGAATATAACATAAAAGTTAACGAAATTATAACACTTTAATTGAAATTTTGCAATATACAGAATAATTTTTTATTATTTATTTTTATATTTATTCTTATATATACATTCTTCCTTTTTTGTTTTTACTTTTTATTTTATTTAATTTATATTTTTTAATTTTTAATTTATATTAACTTTAACTTTTTAATTTCCTTTTAATTTTAATTTAAATTTTTTGTATTTTTACTTTAAATTCTTTTTTGATTTAATTTTTAATTTATCTTTCAATATTTAATTTTTTATTTATTTTAATTACATATTATACTATAATAAAAGATCAAAAAAATCATAAAATCTTATTAATTATAATAAATATCTTATAATAAATAATCATAAAATCTTATTTTATAAATCTAATTTATAAAAATATGTGCGATTTGTTATATCTATTATCGTAATAAATTAATAGGTAAATAAATTAGAATAAAAGTTTAAAATTTATTGAATTATTGATCATGTAAATCCATTCGTGGCTATTATATATAATTATATATATAATTATTTTATAATTTTATAAAATATTGAGAAAAAATTTTTCAAATTTTAATTTTTAATAATTTTAAATCGAAAATTAATGTTATAGAATACAAAATTTTACTTTATTTCGTAAAAATATATATTTTAATTATTATATATAATATTCTAATATGTTATTAAGTCCATAAATTAACAATAAAAATATTAAAAATTGTTATTAAATTCCTAAATTAACAATAAATTAACAATAAAAATCTAAAAATTGATAAATCGTTGATTAATATATTCGAGAAATTTAATTTGATAGAATCGGAAAAGGTCGTATATTTTCGTTCGACTTCGGTTCACTTCGGGCTGGTATAAATAGAGGACAAGACGAGCGGGGACGCTCATTTCCTATCGAACTCGCGTCGCGAACACGTCGAATTTATTTATTAATTTCAATTGAAATTTTACAACATAGAGAATAATTTTTTATTAATTATTCTTATATTTATTATATGTACATTCTTTTTTTGTTTTTACTTTTTATTTTATCTAATTTTTAATTTTTAATTTTTAATTTAAATTAACTTCAAATTTTTAATTTTTTTTTACTTTTAATTTTTAAATTTTAATTTTTTGTTTAAATTTTTTGAATTCTTTATTTTAAATTTTTAATTTGATTATTTTGATTTAATTTTTAATTAACTTCAAATTTTTAATTTCCTTTTATTTTTAATTTTTAAATTTCAATTTTTTGTTTAAATTTTTTGTATTTTTTACTTTAAATTTCTAATTCTATTATTTTGATTTAATTTTTAATTTTTAAATTTCAAATTTTTGTTTAAAGTTTTTATTTTAAATTTTTAATTATTTTAATTTAATTTTTCATTTTTAATTTTTATTTTATTTTTATTTTACTTTATCTTTCAATTTCTATTTCAAATTTTAAATATTTGCTTTTTAATTTTATTTTATTTTACTTTCAATTTATTTTAATTTATAAATTTTAATTTTTACTTTACTTTTTCTTTAATATTTCAATTTCATTTATATTTATTAATTTTTTATCTACTTGAATTTTTAATTTTAATTTTAATTTTAAAATTTTATTTTAGTTAAAATTTTTAATTTGGTTTAATTTTCAATCTTTAATTTTATCTTTTAAATTTTTAATTTGATTTAGATTTTAATTTATAATTTTTTTTTAATGTTCAATATAAACATTTAATTTGTTTTAACATTTAATTTATATATAAATTGTTATAAATTGTTAATATAAATAAATTGTTATAATACATTGTTATAATTATTATAAATTGTATATAAATTATATAATTGTTATAATTGTTATAAATTGTTATAAATTGTATAAATACATTGTTAGAATTTATATATAATAATTATATTTATATAATAATTATATGGGTCTCGACATAGTAGTCACCTCCTCGTTGGTGAGACCCGGTAATTGGCATCGGTTTTCATTTTATATTATTTGGTCTAATTATTGGAAATATTACATTAAAAATGTTATTAGAATTAGAATTATATTAGAATGATTAGTTTTTGAAAACTGATGCCAAGCTAAGAACTACACTAGTTTTAAGTTTTTAAGTTTAAGTTTAATTTATTATTGTATGCTTAACTTGTAAAATTTTGATTATTTTGCAAAAAATTTCGAATATTTATAATTCGTGATATAATTTATTATGATTAACTATAATCTAAATTTTGACAGCGAATAATAATAACGTAATTTTTCCAAATTAATAATTCATAAACATTTCTGAATATTAAAAAAGTATTTTATAACTCATAGCAGTATTTTCTTAAACAAATGTTTGAAAGAAGAAAGAAAAAGAAGGAAAAATATCAAAGAATATTTTACTTCTTTTTCTACCCCACCCTTCCCTATTAATACAATTTTATTTTCAGTAAATTTTTGTAACCGCGCGCAATGCGGTCATTAGAGTCAGTGTTTGCTTTCGTAAAAGTTTTTTTAAATTCTTTAATGAATAACGCGAAATTAGAATCAGTGTTTGCTCACCGCATTTAATTTAATCGGTCGCGTTAAAAGACTGTGTGCTTAAATAACTCGTATAAAATCAGTATTTCTCTCAAGAAAATAAGGCGGTCATCCATCACGCGAAGAGGTAATTATCTTTCATTTTATTTAAATTCTTATTTTTCTATTTCAATATAAAATCATTAGATTTTTAATTTTTAAATTTAGAATTTTTATATCAGAGTCTTAATTTTTATTTTTATTAAAGTACATTCGAATTTCAAATTTTACTTTACTATTAATATTATTTTAGTAAAGTTTCATCTTTTTTTTTTCTACTTCAATTTTTTCAAACAATCTGGATTATGTTTTAAATTATGTTGTTTCGCTTTTTGTTACAGATATTTTGCAACATCCTCCTACAGATTGCCAATATTCTTCGCATCAAAGGGTGAGTCGCATGCATTTATGTTCCTCCGGTCACTCAATCATGTCGTAGGACGAAAGGTCCGAATCGACACGAGTGACTGGTTGTATACGTAGATTTTTGCAACGAGCATAGTGACCACGGGTATATTTATTATACCCGTGAGTAGTAACATTTTCTGTGTTTTATTTATTAGCTCAGGCTAGATCTTCTTGCAAATCGCGTTTTTTAAATAAAAATTTTCTTTTCTTTTTTACATTTTGCTTTATACAATAATAATAATATTTTTTAATTATTCGATTTTCAATTAACAATCGATACGAAATATAAAATTTGATATGATACGAAATATAAAATTTTTAATTTTATTTCCCTCGTGATAATACAAAAATGTGCAAGAAGATATATCGCGACAGATAGATTTCGCAATCAAAACAATAATATTGAACATTTGTTTTTTATTTTCGAAACTATGTTTTGATGAAGGAATCGTCTGAGGTTTTTTTATATCTATTATTATATTAACTTTAATTCAATTATTTTTTTTTTGCATTTAGTATTTCTTGCAATATAAATAAATTTCTTATTTATTTCTAATTTTTTCTTTTTCTTCTCTATAGTAGTAGAAGTAAAAATAGATGATAAAATAAAGAGTATTAGTCCGTTAGAGAAAAAATAGATACTTATAATATTTTTTTAGCTCAGGATTTTCAGGTTTAACCCCTTCCGTGCTCATTGCCACGATCTCACTCACGTGCCCAGGTGTTACTTGGGTGAGAGAGAGGCAATTGGGCACGATGACCATAGTTTATAAGTTTTTATCGGCGACTGACGATGAGTTAATGATCGTGCACGACGTATTTCCACATTGTGTGTGTGTGTGGTTAGGGTGTGGAATTGCGTCGTTACGATTCTCATTTCTATTTATTATACAGTCATACAATTTACAATTTCGTCGATATTACTATAAAATTATAAATTGTAAATTGATACCAAATTTATTAAATTTTATTGATAATTAAAATCGAGATACGCAATGATCATCAGCCATCGTCAGTCGATTTCAGGAAAATGGTACGTAAATTTAGAGTGTGAAAGTGGTATTAAGCTCGGGTGTCGGAGGCGTCCCGGGACGCTCTCCCTAGTGTAGGCTTTTTGCGCCCGGGTGTAATGCGTGAGAACCGTGGAGTGAATGTGTTGGTGTGCCTGTTTTGCCATTTTTTAAATATAGCGCTAGGTAGGATAGGTAGTATACTTTCTGGTATGTTTGTTAATTGTAAGTAGGTAGGGCCGGGCAGGTTGTCACAGTCTCTGGTCGGGTAGGCGCGTTTTCGCGTGACAACCTGTTTCAGGAAATATAATTTGAAAAATCGAGAGTGGAGCTGAGACGAGTGGTCATCGATGATGACACTCGTTTCTGGTTTTACTTCTATCGATTTTTCGAATTTCGCGGTCGCGGTCGCGAAATGGGCGAAACGAACGTTGCGCTCGAGATTCTGCGCATGTGCGGACAATGGTCGGTAATGGCTATTGGTCGTCCATGTGCACTCAGCTTCCGCGATTTAGTCTATTTTTTTCTTTTTTTTTTTTTCGCGATCAGGAAATCTCGAGCCTAGATTTAAGTTTCAGCGGGCATCGCGCCCGAAGGAGGAAGACCGAAGAGGCTCCGACAAACTGTCACGAAGAGGGGCTGCAACGAATGACTTGTCATTTTTTGGATCTTTTTTTCGATTCAAAGAATGGGAAGTCATTGTTACTACTTTGTTACTATGCTCGTTTTAGAGTCTGTAGTAGTAGTAATAGTAGTAGTAGTAGTAGTAGTAGTAGTATTTATGGCCGATGTGAATTCCGGCCCAACGTACATCATCATGGGCAATCGCGATTTTTTAATTAGTGTTGCGACAAATAAATTACGGTTTGCATTAGAGTTGCGTATAAATAACGATCGCGTTTGCTTTAGCGTTGCGTTTTATGAGACATCGCGATTTTTTTTAATTTTAATGATATAATTTTTTTTAAAAAGTAGTATTAAAAAAGTTTTACGTTTATTTTATTTCGAGTTTTAATTATAGAGATATTAACTTTCAATTCGTTTGTATTTATATTAAATTCATTTTAAGAATTAGTGTTGCGTCAAAAAATAATCGCGTTTTTGAAAGTAGTGTTGCGTTGAAAAATGATCGCGTTTTTGAAAGTAGTGTTGCGTTTATAAAATGCCCATGATTCTTCCACTGATATTGTGGAAATGGTCCTGTTTTGGGATCATAAAATGCAGTTGCAAATGCTGCAAAAATGTGGTCCTGCTTTTGGACCATAAAGTGCGACAACGGGCAATCGCGATTTTTTTAATTAGTGTTGCGACAAATAAATTACGGTTTGCATTAGAGTTGCGTATAAATAACGATCGCGTTTGCTTTAGCGTTGCGTTTTATGAGACATCGCGATTTTTTTTAATTTTAATGATATAATTTTTTTTAAAAAGTAGTATTAAAAAAGTTTTACGTTTATTTTATTTCGAGTTTTAATTATAGAGATATTAACTTTCAATTCGTTTGTATTTATATTAAATTCATTTTAAGAATTAGTGTTGCGACAAAAAATAATCGCGTTTTTGAAAGTAGTGTTGCGTTGAAAAATGATCGCGTTTTTGAAAGTAGTGTTGCGTTTATAAAATGCCCATAATTTTTCCACTAACGTCGTGGAAATTGGATCCTGTTTTTGGATCACAAGTGTGATCCGTATAGCCTTTTCTGGCTATCTTTCTTTTTCAGCGCCCCTAAATATTAGAGCATTTGTTAATGAAAATACTGCTAAAATGTTTATTCATTTGAATTTTAAACTCTCATAGTATTACTTAAAATTTTGCATTATGCGGTAAGAATATTAATTTATTTAATATTATAAATTAATATTCTTACTACGATATGTTGATACAAACACAATTGATTTATTCAGAATAAATGACAAATAATTATTCGTTGTCAAAATTAAAATTAAATTTTTCTTTACAATTTCGCTAAAATTGAATAAAATTTGTCAGTATTTCTGTATATTTGAAATAGTTGAATAAATATTCGGAATTCCTATGTAAAATATCAAAATTAAAATTCATTTTTTTTTATATTTATAATTTTTAATCTATTTATTCTGTATATAATTTTTTAAAATGTTTACGTTTTAATTTAAAATTAAATTTAAGATTTAAATAAATTTTAAGTCTTAAATTTAAGTCTTAGCTTAAGTTTAATGTAAGATAGACATTTAGATTAGAAGTTTATTGTGAGCACATTCCGTAAAAAGATACGCTTCTTAACATAAAATAAATTATATTACATATTTCCAATCCATTTATTTCTTTTTCTCTTTTTTTTTTATTCTGCTTTAAATAGAAGCTTATCTTTAGTACGAATGATGCCAGTAGGATATATTTATTATTAAGATGTAGTATTAAGAATATAGATTAAGTTTTAAATTTAAGCCTCATCGTTGGACGACGTGGGATTAATTGCGTGCGAAAAATTGCGATAAATGTAAAAAATTTTTGTAAACCAGTGTAAAGTTTTAAATTTATGTTTTAGATTTATGATTACAGGATATCTTTTTGTTGTATCTTTTATATTTTTTTATAATTTCTATATCTATATTAATTTGTTAATCACTAATTTGTTTTTTTTTTTTTTTTTTTTTTTTACTTGTTTAGGTTTAGGTAGTCTCAATGCGTAGTCACCTCGGTAATTGGCATCGCTTTTTACATTTTGTATTTAAAAAAATATCTTGCAAATATTTCATTAAAAATTTTTCGAAATATTTTGAGTTATATTTCATCATTAATAATTTTCGAAAAACGATGGCAAGCCAAGAACTACGCACACTTTCAGTCTAGTTTAGTCTAAAATATGATTTCTTTTAATTATTTTGATTAATTATCAATGAACTAGACTGAAGGTACTAATATAATCTGAACAAGAATATTCTGGTTAAACCTTTATTATTTTTATATTATTTTTTTAATTTTTAACAAAATTTTAGTAACCTTATCTTTCTCCTTTTTTTTTAAATGAGACTAGAATATTCTTGATACAGGTATTAGTTAATTAGTATTTTTATTATAATTTATTATTCGATGTAAATGATAAGATGCGTGCGTTTTAGATATAAGTCCTAGTTTTAAGTATAATGTAAGATTAGTATTAATGTGATAGATTTAAGATTTAGTATTAAGATTTAAATTTTAATATTTTTACTGTAATTTATTATATTCAATGTAAATGATAAGATGCATGCATCTTAGATTTAGGTCCTAGTCTTAAGTATAATGTAAGATAGATTTAAGATCTAGATTAAGTTAATTTAAGACTTCATCAATGAACAACGTTTTGGACGACGTTGGACGACGTTGGATAATGATAAACAACGTGAGATATAGATTTTAATTTCTTCGTTATAATTTATTATATTCCACGTAAATGATAAGATGCGTGCGTTTTAGATTTAAGTCCTAGTTTTAAGTATAATATAAGATAGATTTAAGATTTAGTATTAAGATTTAGATTAAGTAAATTTAGAAATTCATCGATGGACAACGTTGGACAACGATAACCAATATAGATTTCAATATATATATATGTTATAATTTATTATATTCAACATAAATGATTTAAGACTTTATCGATGGATGATGTTGAACAACAATGTGGGACACAGATTTTGATATTTTTATTATAATTTATCAAATTCGATATAAATGGTAAGATGTGTGCGTTTTAAAGTTAAGTCCTAGATTTAACTATAATGTAAGATAGATTTAAGATTTAGTATTAAGATTCAGATTAAGTTGAAATTTAGAAATTTGTAACAAATTGTAATAAATTTTTTTTCTACGTTTAAGATTTAGTTTATAAGTATTAAATTGTGTCATTTTAATGTATTAACTTTTTTGTTAAGTAAATTTAAAAAAAAAAAAAATGGGTCTCGATGCGTAGTCACCTCCTCGTTGGTGGGATCCGGTAATTGGCATCGCTTTTCAAATTTTATATTTGAAAAAATATCTTATAAATATTTCATTAAAAATTTTTCGAAATATTTTGAATTATATTTCATCATTAATAATTTTCGAAAAACGATGGCAAGCCAAGAACTACGCACACTTTCAGTCTAGTTTAGTCTAAAATATGATTTCTTTTAATTATTTTGATTAATTATCAATGAACTAGACTGAAGGTACTAATATAATCTGAACAAGAATATTCTGGTTAAACCTTTATTATTTTTATATTATTTTTTTAATTTTTAACAAAATTTTAGTAACCTTATCTTTCTCCTCTTTTCTTAAATGAGACTAGAATATTCTTGATACAGGTATTAGTTAATTAGTATTTTTATTATAATTTATTATTCGATGTAAATAAAATAATATAGTAAAATGCGTGCGTTTTAGATATAAGTTCTAGTTTTAAGTATAATATGTAAGATAGATTTAGCATTTAGTATTAAGATGTACATTAAGTTAATTTAAGTTTTCATTGAGTTTTAGAAGAATCGTGTTAGAACAACCGAAGTACTGACAAGAAACAGATTGACACGATCTTTTATCTTTAGAACAATATGTTCTGAAATACCGACAAAAGAAAGATCAATCTGTCTACGCCATCTACCACGGTGAGCCGTAATTACATACACAATATTATCATTCAAAGATACAAATAAAGAAAAATCTTACACTTTATAATTTTAAAGATTGAGGCGAAAATTATTTCCAGCGCTAAAATGAGTAAAAAATTATATTTACGAAAAATATAATCCTATGACATGGTTGAATGACATTCGTCTATATCTCTATTTTGTCCATGCCCGTTAAGTTAGAAATCGCAAATTGAAATATTTATCTTGGAAAAAATAAAGAAATTTTAATCAATCGTACGATAGATATTCTTTTTAATTTATATTTTTATACTTATTGAATTTGATAATATATTGCATTGTTGTAATCTTTTGATTACAAATTATCGATTATAAGTGAATCGTACAGTGCAAATTTATCAACCGAGGGAAAACGATCAAGAGGATTCCTAAGTTATCATACGTATGTGCAAGTTCCATGTTTTATGTTGCGAAATATAATAAACATAATAAAAATGAAATCAATATTTAATCATCATTATATTATTGTATGTAACAATATAATCCAATTCATTTATCGCCCAATTATTTTTCCCTTAAAAAGGTTCATATTAAATTCGAAAGATATTAAAGAATGGAGAAATATATTTGAAATAAGAACTCACTTATTAAAAATGAATTGAAATTTTTTTCATTCTTGAAAATGCTATTCAGAACATAGGACATTGTGGAGTTAGGAAAACGAATCGCAAGATTAACAAAGAATCCGAACGAAAAGAGGTGTTCTCGTAGGTGTTGTCGAAGCACAAAGCTCTGTAGTATTAAGAGAAGGTCACCAATGATTTTAAGGCCCCGCCTACCGTGCAGTGGTTGGAAGCAACCCCTAGTCAGGGTAGCCCGCGCAGGGCTGATTTCTCTACCACGTTGTGGGCGTAGACGTACCATAGACACAACCCCCGATGCATACACCCCGTCTTTTCACTGTTCACTGAGATCAAATCACTCGTCTCAGTTCTATCTTTGATCTTGACGGTGCAGTAACGTGACTTTTAAATTACGGGACAGTTCGTGTGATCTGTTCGGTCTGTCGATAACCCGTGATATTTTCGTGAAATTTGTGACAAACGCTTTTGGAAAAATAGAAGTCTGAAAGGGGGGGGCAAGAATGAATCAGGATCAAGAAGTACCAGTTACGACAACGGATCTAGCTAGACTGGTAAGATAAACAAATATTTATTATCTCGTAAAACTTAAGTGTTTAAAACCTTTGCAATCACGCGACAGGCAGACATATACATATCGATTAAACGCAACAATTATAATTATCCATATAATTTCCTCCATTAAGTGCAAAAGCAATGATAATTTCAAACTGTTATGTACAACACGAGTTCCATTATTTCCGTGCAATTCAAATTTAACAATCTTCTATCTTTTACCTAATCTTTCCACCCATTTTAATCTATTCGAATTAACATAATTATAACATAATACTTAAAAAAAAAAAAACGATGTTTTAAACGACGACAATTACAACGCACAAGTCAGTGATCGACGCGTAAAAAACTCGATTACGCATAAAAAGCAAGCTCGTCCCCGTTTCCCCCAAAAGTTAGGATCTACGATCGGACAATGGAGTCATAAGCGTGGACAGCGAGCTACGTTAAACGTCGGCACACGCATAATGCAACGTACTCGCGTGTCGATGATCCTCGAGTGTCGAATTGCCGTGGCACGCGCCACCACGCTCCGATAGATCGTCCCACGGGTGCCACCCCTTGTGTGCCCCCTAAACACGTAATTGTCGCCACCGTTCAACCCTCCTGGTCACCCTGGTGGCGGAATATTCCCGTGCACGGGGCCACCGTGACTACGACACCGAGTAGCCGTGGGTGGTCAACGGGTAACCCTCCGCTGAAACGACCCGGCCGCGGAAACACTTGATTTATGTTTGTTGATTCAAAAAATCACTCGATTCCCACACACCAGCCCTGTTACGCCGATCCGTCGGTTAATTGACTCCTCTCTGCGACATATGCCGCCACTCGAGTTTCCCATGATTAGACACCCGTTCTTCGTAGCTGGGATCCGTTTAACGCCACGTGAATGTTGTTTGTTTCAATCAAATTGAAAAGTGGCCATCGAATACAATTGCACAACGAGAGTTTCGAAATGAAAGAGTGGACTCGAAGTGAAAGAGTATCGAAGACGCGTCGATGAAATTGAATTTCTTCTTAGGAGAAAAAGGAAGGGTATCGAGAGAGCAATTAGCAGATAGAATCCGTGAGACATTGTGATCGTGAGTTGTGCTGTCATCCACGGTATTGTTCGTATTCTTTTTGCTTGGAAACCATTGTCATTGTCTTGGCACCCTCGCTCGAGAGAAAGCGACGGAAAGGAAAAAAGGGCGATGTTTTCCCGTGAAAGTGGCAACGCCTTTTTCCCACTCCTAATTGATCAAATTGGACGACGGCTCTTTGTTGAAATTGGACGACCGTTAATGAATAGAAAATCTTATCTTTCCCTTACCAATATCTTACCATCGATCCGATCTTTATCAAAATCGATCGTTTACAATTTCAAAATCCGATATCTCGAATCCCTTAAGAATATTTTCTGGTTTGTACGCGAATCGATGGAACGAAATCGACGAGATCCACCTCTATAGGGAGGGGAGCCTGGTTGGAACGTGTTGTCTGCTCGATGACTTTATTATAAACTGAACCGAAGTGCGCAATTACGAGGGTGGTGTACGAAGGGAATTGGGGTGACGACCCCTCGTAGCATCATCAGGAACGATGGGGCGTTCCCCACGATTCATGGGTATCTCGTTTTCACTGGATACAAACGTACGTACGAACACGTTTGTCCGTACATGACACACGTACCCCAAACGATCCACTTACAAGCGCGTCTTTTACACGCCGTTCCCGATGGGAAAGGTCAGGGGAGGTGGGTTCTACAGAAAAAGTTAAACGACACGCGACCATGTTTGCGCGCTCTCCTCACGACTCGTTGCACTCCGCGAATGCACTCGATTAACTTCTCGATCGAATGTTTTGTCAAAATCGTGTGCGTGTACACGAAGGTGAAGATATTTTTAAAATTTTGATAGAATATGGATGGGGGAGAGAGAGAGAGAGAGAGAGAGAGATATCTATATACACCGTGAAACCGCACGATGCATTCTTTATCACTCATTTAACGCTGTCGTGCCGCTAAATACCGTTTGATATCGGGTTGGCGGGATTAAAGATTGAACGTAATATCGGGGAATGTAATTAAAATTTATATTAGAGGGCACAGCTTGTGGATTACGAGTGCTGAACCATCGCGGCGACTAATTATAAATGACTATTAATTGCAATCAGAGGAAAATCCAAGGGGACGAGAGTGAATGAACGTAAGACTAACCGAACCTGTAAAGGTGGAAGTTGATTATCAAGTCTCTATAAATGATAATATCCTGTCGAATTAAGTATAAAAGAAAAATGACGGGGAAACTTGGCGATAAAGTGATTACCGCGTGTACATATAATCAATAAAGAAAAAAAATATATATATATTTTGCGCCAACTATTAAATAACGTTTAGAAAAATTAATCAAAGAAAAAGATCGAAAGAAGATTTTGACGGTGCGTCAAGCGCGTGTGCGCGCGTTCAAAGTTTTCGTAAAAGCGAACGATCTTTCTCGATTTTTAAAGTGTAAGCGATCGGTAGAGGGTACAGTGAAACTTCATAAAGGAAAAGCAGACGGCGACAAGGCGTTATTGGAATTTCCAAAACCGGTAACCGGCTTTACCACTAGATTGCTCCGCAAGGAGGAAACCATCCAATCGTTCACCGGATGTCCTCCTTGCCTCCTCTCTCGCACGTTCTCCCCCTCTTCCTCTCCTTCTCCTCGTCCTCTTCTTCTTCTTCCTTCTCATTGTACCTGCTACACTACTTTAAAATCCCGCTTCTCGCTATTCCTTTCTCCTCCAAATTGCCTCGCTCTCTCTCTCTCTCTTTCTCTCTCCTTTCTTCCTGCGATTTTACATCGTTTTCGTCTTTTTTCCTCGCCCGATAGCATTTCTAGGCGAACAAGAAAGAGAGAGAGAGAGACTTTTTTTTCATTCCCGATCTGAAATATCGGATTTGTGGAATCGATTCCTTGAAAATCAATCCGCGATTTCGGATTAAAAAAAAAAGGCGGTGTGTGAAAATTGACCGAAAACCCTATCGAAAACTTAATTTTAACTCGGATCTAATCTATCTTTACAGCCGAGCGAGGAATTCAACAGGCTAAACGAGCCGCTTCAAACAGGATATTGTCCCACAAACTATCCCGTGACACAGCCGAACACCGAGGAGAAGCTGCATCCCGGTAAGTGTAGCGAAATAACACGGAGAGAAGAGAGCAAGCGAGGAAATTTCGAGCGGAATAAGTTTGGAAATAGTCGTAGCGGCTATTCGATATTTCGTGTATCACGATAAGACTTTTCGTGAGCGAGGAAAGGTCGAGAGGGCGATCCGTTCGGGTCGCCATCCCCTCGATTTTCAAGCTCTTTGATACGAGACGTTTCTCGAGAGAGAAAGAGAGAGAGAGAGAGAGAGAGAGAGAGAGAGAGAGCACACCGTGACACGGAGTCGTCTCGGCTACGTCTTCGTGCAAACACGTACTTACACGAAGGAAGGTTTCACGGAGGCACAAGAAAGCGTAGCGGCGGCCCAAAGCACGTGCAGGATGTACGCGAACTGTGTACAACGGGGGAGAAGGGAGAACCACCCCCTGAAGAGAGGCTGTCACCGGCAGGCAGTCGAGTCAATATCTTTATATAGTCGCATCAACCATGATATTATTTTCTACGATGCAATTACGTTTTAAGACTGCGAGGAAAGAGTGAGAAGATTTTTCGAACATCTCACCATACTCCTTCCTATCGCGATGAAAAATTCGCCCGTTCCTTGTCGGATATCGTATAATTAATTCCACAATGACGCGCTACTTTGTCGAATTATATTCTCGATCAATTCCATCCTAATGATCGATTCGCCAATAATTAAATCTCGTTGCGTAATTGAATTTCAATGGAAGGAGATTCTGTCGACTTTGGTTCGAGGAAAATTTTTAGGATTGTCGAATGGCCGAAATCCTCCGAAGAAAAAATCGTCGATACTGTTATTGCGCAAGTTGAGGGTGAAGATTGGCAGTTTTGTAATCGCATCGTAATTCGTTGGACGATCCGAACGAGCGGAATTTGCACTCGTCGGTCAATTAGATAGTTTTACTTACAGCCTTGACCCAGAAACGCGACACCAGGAGCGTGAATCCTCAGGACGAATTCAATAAGCAACGTGTTATCGCCGCAAAGAGCCCCATGGGGTGGTCGAAGCCCCGGTCGTACCCCCACAGGATTCGTAACCACCCTAGCGGCGTCTGGGCACAGTGATTGACACTTTATATCTAACATTGGCATGCCGTGGTGTGAACCACCAGTCGGGATGGTCTGCCTCCACCTAACTCAATCACTGCCTATAATGCTGCAATTTCTCTATCGTAATCACGTTACGCCCTACCACCCTCCCCAACCACTTTTCGGCGACGATTCGTCGCGAAGAAATATTGAAACGTCGAAAGAACGAACCTTCCGCCACTCTCCTCTCGTTTTCCACACCCGACCTCGAAATGGGAACGAAATTACGGTGAAAATATTACTTCAACGATACTCTTGTGCGTCCATCGAAATGTAAGATTCTTTTTAAAAGTATTTCAATAATCTATCTTTTTTCTTCCAAAAAGAATAATCGATCTAAATAATTGCGAAATTTTCCAAAACGTGAAATCTTTGATATCGTGTTTCGTTCGTAGAATCGTGTACATCATTGTCTCGTAGCGAAACGCGTTTATTATCCACGAGCTATGAAGCTCTCCGAGCTAAATTCGTTTCGTCGAACTGGATTGTCGAGCTACGAACAAAACGAGGTTACTGTCAAGTGGCTACCCGTGGCGAATCCTAGAGGCCCATTAAACGGACCCCTAACATACATTTCTGCCGCATTCTTATATATACGTATATCACTTACATCGAAAGGGGTTGTTTTTGCCACTGATTCATCCCTCAGTGTTCAGTCTTTGTTCCTTCTTACGATCCCCGTCTCGTCGAATCTTATTACAGCTCAGATATCGTGTCTCATCGTGACATAATTATTCAGGAATCGTTTTATACACGAAGGAATGCACGTTTCGTATATATAATCGTTGGAATAATTATGATCTGGAATAATATTTTTATCGCTAATGAATATTTATCGAATTTGACGAAATAATATGGTTGAATAATATGAACGAGGGATTAATTTCACGGTGAGGTGTAATTATCCTCGAGTAACCATTAATCATCATGCTGTCAACTAATTTCTTGGCTTGGCTCGTGAATTAAAGGTCTTAAGATCTTTGTATAAGAAAAGTATCGTTTAAATATTGATATTGCAATTGAATTGTGCTTCTATCGATTGGATTACATTGATTATACGAATTTAAATTGTTTCTATTTATACGTCTATTTATATTATATATTTATATATCAAAATACTTCATTCCATGTATCGATATGGAATAAAAATAATAAAACATTTTTTATATTATTATTATTATAGAAAATTAAAAAGAAATAATCGTATAAAAGGAGACATGAATTTCATTTCAGAAAATGAAATATACCCGACACAGGAATATAGACAAGAATCATGGCTTCAAGATGGTGAGTGAGTTTCTTTATAAATAATTTATATTGCATTAATATAAAAAAAAAAATGGATATTTCTACATACATTGAAACGGAAGTTAACAGCTGCCTGGATAGCTCAGTCGGTAGAGCATCAGACTTTTAATCTGAGGGTCCAGGGTTCGAGTCCCTGTTCGGGCGGAATAACTTTTTTTTCTTTTTTTTACTTTTCCTTTTCAAATTTTACCGATCAATATTATCCGGAATCGTAAAATAAAAAAAAAAAACGAGAAAATATCAAAATTAATATATATTCTTTGGTTCGCAATAAAATCGTTATCGTAGTTTCCATTAACTCGATTGAATTATAAAAGCAAAGCTCGGTATATAATGCTTTAAAACACCCGACTTCCGTTCCGCTTCCCTTTCAGCGAAATAGCACAGAGTTTCTGCAAACTAGAAGCGCCACGGTAAAATTCTTACAGACTCGTATTATTCCTTATGAAACAAACGAGGGAACGAGGCTCCATTTTCAAGCCGCATAACGTAAATCTTCCTCGAAGGTGATTAGAAACAGTGGCCTCACTGTCCGGAACATTAATTTTGATTACTTCGACGAACTGTAATGTAATGCACGATGGATGCAATGTAATAATCGCGATAACGAGGGGACGTTCTGCCAGTGGAACGTCCAATGGCCGATCCCGACGAAATCATCAACTTAACACCTCGCGATAATCTTTCGTTCCTTATTATTTAAACGTTATTATTAAACGTTATTATTGTCATTTCGTTTTACTTGTGTTTATTTATTTTTCTATTTTTCATTTCTTCCCTTCATAAACCACTGTTCGAAATAATATTTACGAATTTCGTTGTAGGTAGCAGCTGCGAAACGGAAGACAGCGAGCAGTACGTGCCGGAGTTCCATCGTATGTCAAGTTAGTGTAATGGAGATATCATTTTTCTACGATTATCGATCGATTTTCGAAGCGACGATTTCCCGAGATTTATCTTATTACTACGTTTCGATCGCGTCAAGTAATGAGGCACGAATGTCGAAGGAAGTCAATCTCAACAGAAACGGAAGCTACACGGAAATGTATCGCATATGCAATTTAATCGTTAATTTGGAAAGAACCTGAGCAAATAGGAAGCTACGAATTTGCGTTCTCGCGACTCGTGTGTTCACCCTTGAATCTCGAGACTCTCGTCCCTCTCGTCTATCAAGTGTTATTAAAATTGTATCGGTTTTTCTCTCCTCTCGTTGACAATGAGATTTTTTTTTTCTTTTTTTTTTCCGAAGCAATATCGACGGGCAATATTAAAAAAAGCCAATAAATCGCCCGGGGCCGGTGTTTTTTAAAGTGGCAAGAAAGTATCAACAGAAGACTCCCGACGATTATCGATATCGCATTACACGAGGAAGCACTTTATATTAAATCTCTTTTTTTTCTTCTTCTTTCTCGAACCTTTGGCTGATTAGCATTTCTCTCTCTCTCTCTTTCTCTCTCTCTCTTTCTCGACCGCCGTTCATCAAAGCCGCTTTAATATCGCGCGCGCGCAAAAAAAAAAAAAAAAAAAAAAAAGAAAAAGAAAAAAGAAAAACTTCCTCTTCATCGAAGAAATCGATTCGTTAACGTTCTCACGAGACGTTCTTAAGAAAATTTCTCTCGAATCTGGCGCGTGTACGAAAATCTGGCAAATATTTCGATACGCGTATAGAATAGAGGAGCAAACGGCCAGAGGGAACGACGGATAATGTCTATATGCTTATCTATACGCCGCGTGCACGTGCTCTTCTCTATCCTCGCGCGTCTATCAAATTTTCGATAAGGAAAATTTTACGCGCGATTAACCGTTTCGGATAATCCGATCTTTATCCGAATCAACACGCCTGTTGAACGAAATTGGTGAAATTCCTTTGGTAATTCCCATTGTTATCGCTCGAATTGTAACGTGACGTATAATCCTCGCGATACATAATGCCAAATTTATCCCTTATCCCCGTTAATTTTCATCATTTCGTTGCTCGACACGGAACGAGAACTAACCGGTTCCGTTTGCACGCGTAATACGAATGCAAACAATCAAAGGGAGAACCCCGATTCGAGATAAACAGACCGGTCGACGGGTTTGGATTTACCAGATAAACTTTTATTCCAGATATATATCGTAATATACCGGATGTTGTTGCACCCGGTATATTAGTGTAACATCGAGGAAAAAAAAAAAAAAAAGAAAATAACGCTCGCACGCGTGTTTTCTCTCCACTCTGATTATATACGTCCGTCGAACATAGAAGAGACATAGAAAGTTCGCGCGTTGTTATCGTTATCGATAATAAGAAAAATCGTGGCGAAAATTGTTCGCGAATTCGATCGTTAGATTGGAAAATTTCCAAAATTCGGATAGCATTCGATCTCCGATTTTTTTTTTTTTTTTTTTTTTTTCAATGAAAACGAGACGCTCGAAACCGTACCGATTCTTTCGTACCAGCGTCGAGTCGGTGGTTCTCCCGTAGCGAGTAAACTTCCGATGTTTGCAAATACAATGATTGCCGGAGGCCTCTGACTTATGCTTCCCACGGCCAGAGTCTGTTTGATTTATCGAGGGCGCACCCTCGGCCGCGCAAAATCGTCGACGGCCCCATTAGGAAGCGAATCCACCCCCACGTGCCGCTGCAACGATGCGCCTTAGCTTCCGCCAGGACACGCGCCCTTGTGTCCCCCTCCCTCACCCCGCCGATCTTCGTCCCAAGAAACGATCCTCGTTCGATCGTTAAAATCATTCACCGTTCATCTGTACATCCACGAAGGGGGGATCCCTCTTCGAGAATTATATTTTTCCATTTAAATCTATTCCTATCGATTCCTGAACAACATGTTTTCACACGTTTATCATCGAGAATTTTTCGTCGATTCGTGCGTTTCAAACGCGTACGTCGCATTCTTCTTTTCCACAGACGCGAGCGTCAAGCAGGAATCGGCCAACTGCGGAAGAATCAACGATACTAATTACTCGCAGTATCAATCGGTGAACCATCCGCAGAGCAGCACCTTCCTCGACCTCGATCCTGAGAATCGGAATAATTGTTTTGGGTAAGCGAGTACCAATTCGGATAAGAGAAATTTGCATTTGAATTAAAAATATAAATGCAACGTTGGAACAGAAATAGCAAGATGAATTCGCGGACGAGCGAAACCACGAAGAACGTAGCGGTGAAGGAGGAACCGGCGGACAGAGGATACGGGGAGCCGATATCCGTGACGAATATCCCCACGTCGACGGGCCAGGATACTCGAAACGGTAAGAAATCACCGATTTACGAATGAAATTAATAGCGGCGAAACGAAGGAAGAGAGCGAAACACGACTCGGTGGAGTCGTGCTCTTACCGCGCTCCTATTGACACAACCGAGATTCCCGATGATGATACCCTCTTCTCGAACGTGCACCGTGACAAATCTCTCGACAATAGATCCACGTGGCGCTTCGCTACCCCATACATCCCATAAATAACTGGAGCACGGGGGAAACACTCCATGTTCCATCCATTAATCGAGCTCTAGCTCTACTCCTTCTTCCGGTCTCTGTTTTCACCACGCTTTCCATCCAATCTACATTCGTCGAATATTTTTGTTTTAATCGTCGTCAACGATTATCCATAATCGCGTTCTTCCTTTTTCCTCCTCGATACAGGGAAAGGAATGGATGTGGCGCGGTTGATAACGTTTTCAGCGACCCGTTTTTAACGGAGGAGATTCGTTGATAATCCCGGCGTAAGTTCGTCTGTTGTTGCTACACTGGACTCGCTCACGCGTGACTAAGTACACGTAAGTGAATAATTGAAGAATGCTTTCAACTCGAGAGCAACCGAGAAGCGCTTCGTAAAATCCAACGAAAGCTGCTAAACGAAGGAAAGAGCGTAGAATTCTCTCCCCGGGGAGGTTGCAAGTCGTAAAAATCTTTCTCTCGCGAGAAGAACGGAACGGAGGTGGAATTCGTCGCTCGCAGCAAAGAATTTCTTTGCAAATTCGTCGATTTGAATTTGTATAAAATCGAGGGAAGGCGATTTTCGATTTTCGAAAGTTGGCCGCGCAATCCATTTACCTTGATAGTTGGCCATCTATTCGTAAAAGGAGTCGACGAAGGAGGCATTTGCAACCTCATGCTTTGTAATCAGACAGATTAGTCTTCCTTTATTCACGCACGTACACCAAACGAATCCTTTAGGAACACGGTCGCTATATTCGATGCCCGACACCGTGCGCGTATACTCCCATTTACTTCCAACTCACCCGGGAATTATGCTTCTACTTCTCTTCGCATAATTCTCCCTCCCCATTAAGCCGTTTCAATTATTTACACGCAGTTTAGATTAATAATAGGATCATCTAACCTATCGTTATCGATACCAGCCCACCCGGTTCGCTACGCGTTATTCTTTCTCGTAAATTAAATTTACGAAAACGGAAAGTGTCGTCGTATGATATGCGTCGTAGAGATATCGGGGAACGATCACGGATGATCGCACACTGCGTCGAGGCAACGCACGTTAAACGTTACCGTCTCCCTTGCCCGCTAAATCGACCTGTCGTTGACCAATGTAGCGGGTGGAATACTAATAACCTGTTAATGGGTGAGGGAGATTGGTCACCATCTCGCTAATTAATACCGACACGACCGAGGATTACAGCCGGTCCCGAGTTTCGTCGACCGTAATCGAACTTTCCTCCCCTTACGATTCCCTTAAAATTAATCGCGTGTATATAATAAGAATGAATTAGTTGTTGTTGTTGTTGTTGTTGTTGTTGTTGTTGTCGCGAATCGATTCGTTCTCGCGCAAAACATTCATTCCTTGGTGAATGGGCAGAAAGAGAAGAAGGGCATTTCGGCGCGTCAGGTGGGTGGAAAATGGACCTTGCATTATTAACCGGCCTCTACTCCGGAATTCGGGGATCAGGGAGACAGAGATAGAAGGATAAAGACGGGGGTGGAGGAGAAAATGAGAAGAGGAGGGTCGTACTAGGGTAGGAGAGAGAAAGAGGGAGGGAAAGAGGGAAAGAGAAGAAAGAACGAAAGCTTCTCGTCTGAGAGTGGACGAGTGGAGGCCGTCCTCTTTTCCGTGCAACCCTTGCGCGCACCGCCCCTGACCAGCCTGGTTCACCAACCCTTTTCCTGCTTGCTACATCGCCACCGGTTTCATCAGCTCGCGATTAATTTTAATCTAAAACTACCCGCAAAGCCTCTGGCCCCGCTTGCACGCGAGCTCGAGCCCCTTTCGCCCCTCTTCGGAGAGTGAGTGCCAGATTGGCCCGCAGCTTTCAACCCCCTCTCAGCTTCCCGCCTCGTCTACGCGAGATCGCGAACCGACCAATGTTCACCCGCCACTAGAAACCTAACCGACCTAAGCTAACGTTGACACGACACGATTAACTTTCTTCCATCCCATCCTCGATGATTAAAGATTTCCCATTAATACGAAATACGAATACCAGCTCGGTTTGCAGTTTATATTGCGGAACAAGCGCAATATGATCCTTGGAAATCGCGCTCCTCCCTTTTCCACGGAACGAACGCTCGATTTTTAATGGACGATGGCAAAAAGATGAGGATGCACGACGGGTGGCAAGCAAGCGCCGCGTTGACGGTATCGGGAAGAGGGCTCTCAATTTTTCAATATTCCCCGTACACGACTTGGAGCGTAACCGGATTACGGTTCGAGAATAGCTTTTTCGGCTCGAGGGACCACGGGATCGGTGGGATGCCGGCGGTGGCTGGCTCTCCCTGTGAGGAGAGCACCCGATTAATATACATATCGCGCGAGCTCCGCGCGGTATTTCAGGCGGTGCAGCTATCCGCGAGCTCCGCCATGCTCCGCCAACCCCGTGGGCTTTGAATATCAACCAATTTCCTGCCGATATTTGTGTGACGAGCACTTCACCGGCGACCGCGCGTGAGTGCAATCGCTAATACATCGCTCGAGTTTCCTTCTTTTTCGCGCCTCCGATCTTCGCGCCCTGTCTTCGCTCTCGTCCATTCCGCTCTTTCACCCTCCGTCCTCTCCCTCCTTCCTCGGACGAGGAAAATTAGATTATTTCGTTATTTTCGAAGATCGAATTAAATTTTAAATGATAAATAAATACGCGTAGGTAACAGCAGCATGGTTTACCAGCCGCAATACGGGAACGCCAGAGGCTCTCCATCGCCAAGTCGACCAGCCAGCACCTCGTCCGCCGCTTCCCAATGGCAGTCCGCGGTTCCCGCCTCGGGTGAAGCTTTCTTCCCGCGACAAGAGAATTGGAGTTCGGAGGTATACGGGAAGAGAAGCGTGACTCCCACGTGGACCGAGCTAGGGGTTCAGTTGGACAGTAGGAATACGTCGTGGGAGAGACAGAGTAACTGTTACCAGAAGAAAGGCTCTCCCACCTCGTGGAACGCGGATTACGCTGGCAAGAGACCATCCTCGACGACAGGGGTGTCACCTTGGAGCGAGATGTCGGTTGGATATCAGCAGCAACGTCGCGGCTCTCTGCAGTTGTGGCAATTTTTGGTCACCTTGCTGGACGATCCAGCGAACGCACCTTGCATCGCGTGGACCGGTCGCGGTATGGAGTTCAAGCTCATCGAACCGGAAGAGGTATATATATATATATATAAGATCGTATCACAATGGCGATATAAAGTGGTATTTTTTTTTTCTTTCTTTCTTTCTTTCATTCGATTCAGGTGGCTCGTAGATGGGGTGTTCAGAAGAATCGACCGGCGATGAATTATGACAAATTGAGCAGATCGTTGAGGTACTATTACGAGAAAGGGATAATGCAGAAGGTGGCGGGAGAAAGATACGTTTACAAATTCGTCTGTGATCCGGAAGCGCTTTTCAACATGGCGTACGGATCCGCGGGATCGTCCGGGCTTCCGGGCAGCGAAGTGCAAAATGGTGTTCGAAGCCAGTCGATATCCGGAAAAATATCGTCGTCGAACGATGTGTCCGATCTATCGAAACATCCTACCGCCGGCTACGGCGATGCGGTTCTTGCTATGTACTCGAACACAGCAGCAGGTCAGTATCTAATATTACAAAAATATTTCTAACTTCTTTTACAAAGAAAGTTTTTAACGATTAAATTATCGGATTCGAACGAACGTAGTATACGGACCATCGAGTTTGCATCATCTGCACCAATATCTCGGCGGAAACGAGGGTTTCAAAGCGCCATCGAATAGATACCATTCTCATTATTCGCACGAGTACAACAGCACCCATCATCATCCGCCATCTAGTTACGCAGAGACCTTCCTGAACTACGGTCGTTTGTCGTCCCACGACGCTCCGACCGAGTCGAGGAGCCAAGAACTGGCGAGGATCCCGTACACGCAGGAAACAACGGAAGGTATCAGCAGAGAACGAGAGACGTCATCGATTTTATACGACGGAGTGCAGAGATCGCAATTACCGGCCGCTTCTACGCTCTCCCAGCCAACCTTGCTAGACGCTACCACCACCAGCTCGAAGATCGAGCAAACTTCTTACGCCTGCCTCGGTGTGGGTAGCTGCGTCTGCTGAATCTATTCCCACCTTACCGAAAGACGGAAAGTCGTCGCCTTTTCGACTTTTCCAAGTAAATATCTAGTCATAGATCGCCCCGTATTCCGTACGCGTTCTACATTTGTAGAACATGGCTTGTGTATAACGCGTGCAGATGGTGAATGGAACGCGTAATTTGAATTTCGACCAGGCATGCGTTTATCCATGATCGCACCGTGGATTCTAATTCATTCAGAAAAATTAGAAAGCACAAAGCAAATAATTTGATTTCCTTGAAACGTGAAGCGTCGTCGAATTGTTGTTGCGCGATCATCGATAATTGTAACCGATCCAGACTTGAATCGCGGGTGCCGATGAATCTTGTAAATAGAGAAACTTGAAGGCGTTACGAATCGTTCGAAAAATCGAGTAAGTACCCCTCCCCTTTCTCCCCTCCCCTTTCTCCTCCTCCCTCCCCCGCCCCGTAGGGAGATCCAATCGCTTGTGATCGTTGTGACACATGGCCGTGTCCGAGTAGTTCGTCAGGATACTTCTGTAACTTCTGTAAATATCGAATAAATCTATTGAAACAATCTCAACGGAGGGAATATTCTTAAACAGCGTCATTACCAAGTTTATCTTCCTATGTCATCATCGAGTGAAATGAATCGCAAGAATTATCGCTAAAAGAATGTTCGAGAATGTTCATACGACGAGACCGATATGTAAAGATTTATCGATGGATTAATAATTATAAGCGATTATGCGAGTGTGACTTAATGACATAGAAAAATAATACTTGAACGTCGATACACTTTCAATCAACTTTCCATGTTGATCCTTTTCGCGAATGTATTAGCGGTTAGTGACGTAAGCCCAAGACCATGGACTGAGGTCGAATGCGTATTTCGGGCTGTGACACATAGTAGATATGTTTACGTCGACCCCTCTCTTTTCCGCCGACTCCCAACTCGCCCATCCTTTTTCCACCACGAGCAAATGTATCATTGGTGAACATCAGGCCGAGCCGGCTCCCGGTAAAAACCTGCCTAACTGCTGTCAGTCATACAATTACGGAAGAACAGTCTATCCAGCCTCTTGATATCGTTACACCTGTGAATTGAAAACAATATCGGTGGTTTAATCAAATTGATCGTATTATCGTCGGCAAACGGGATCTTGCGTTGCAAATTGGTGAGTATTTGTCAAAGTTTCTCCTTCTCGTTTCGTTAATTTTTTTTTTTTCGAAAATCTTGATAACGTATGCTCTTCTTTTTTTTTTTTATTAACATTTAGATGAACGAAATCATATCATTATAAAGATTGGCAAATATACGTATAATTTAATCAATTGTCTGTTTATTGATCCTTCCATAGCCCAGCAGCTACGTCAACGATAAAATTGACATTCTGGCGTCATACGGTTATCGAGTGCTTGCCTATCTCTATTTTTTTTTTTTCTAAAGAATTAACTTATTAATATTCAGTTATTAATCGATCACGCAAATTTGCGCCGCAACTCACGTGCGTGTAACACGATGCACGCGATCTCGTATGAATCTTCAATCGTGCGTAACAACGAACGTATTTAATTTTAGCAATGGGGAGAAGCAAATCAACGGAGCCGGAAGAATCCGTGATGGGTTTCAAGGATAAGCAAAAGGCATTGGACACGTTGAAAGCTCTGGACGGTCGAGATATCAGTTATCAGTACCATGTGATTGCTAGTTTTGTGAGCCGCGCGAAAAGAACGCTGCAGATTACAAGGGACGAGGAAAAACTGGCCAATATACGAGAAGCTTTGAAAGTGTTCGAGGATTGGCTCGCTAACTACAAAGAGAACAATCGCAGTAAAGAAAACCTCGCTTACTTGCCAATCGAGACTATAAAAGGCTTCAAGAGCCTTGCCAAAAAGTACGACGTTCTGGAGGAAGAATTCTATAAGTAACTATTAGTATACTAGATTTTTATTATTCTTTTCCCCGCGAGTAAATTTTCCCTTCGAATCGAATGATCGTTTCGTTTGTTTCAGCGCGTACAAGAAAGAGAAAGGCGACTACAAGGGTCTACGATCGGTTAAAATTCCGAGCGGAGAGACCACTTGGGACATTGAGAGAAATCGAAACTTGAAGAAAATTATCGATAAGATCAAACAAGACCACGTACAATGGTTCGAAACCGACGTTGGTGATTTTCGGGGGCTTCCAACTAAAGAACATGTACAGTGCATCATGTTGGGCTACAGTCCAGAACCGAGCAAATTGAAGAAACTCGTAGCTCAGGTGGAGGAAAAGTTTGGATCTGAGAATAAAGAAGATATGGAGATCGACGAGGATGTCAAGGGCAAGGCTGTGAAGAGGAAGCACGATAGCTCGTCCAGCGATGACGACGAGAATGAGGAACCGGAGAAAAAATCGAGACGATCGACCGACGAGGAAAAGACTGAAAAAGAGGAGAGCGGACTCGGTTTTAAAGATAAAGAGAAGGCTTTGCAGACTATCAAGTTACTGGAAGGTAGGGACCTAAATTATCAGTACCACGCGATCTCTGGCCTTGTGAAAAGGGCTGAACGGGTGATATCGTGCACAAAGGACGAGCAAAAGCTCAAGAACATAAAAGAAGCTATAGAAGTGTTCGACAATTGGATCACGGATTTCAAAGTGAATGGCCGGGCAAAGATGAATTTCGATTATTTATCCATCGATTTGGTACGATCTTACAAGCCGTTGGCGGACAAGTACGAAATCGAGGATAATGGATTTCTTAAGTAAGTCAATTTTCATTGGGATGATTGTTATTAAAATTTTTACCGAAAATTATTTTTTCTATATACTCTACAGAGCGTACGAAGAAGTGGACGGAGATTATAAGAAACTGAGAAACGTTCAAGTTCCAGATTCGAGTATTACCTGGGATATAGAGAGGAATAAGAATCTTCAAAATGTTGTAGATCGTGTCAAAGAACAAAAAAAATGGTTCCAGACGGATGGTGAGCTTGAAGGTTTACCCACCGAAGGACATATTCGGTGTATAATGTGGGCTTATAGTCATGATGCAGGTAAACTGAAAAAACTTTTGCCTACATTGGCTGAAAAATTGAAATCGTAAACGTTATTATAAATATTACATTAATATAAATACGTATGTGAAATTTATACTATTCTTAAGTTACCTTATATATGTACAAAAAAATTTAGCTGTATTTTTCTTCAAAAATATTGGTAATAAACATAATTTATTTTTGATATTTCTCTCGTCTTTACGTTTACGTAATTTTTTAAATTATTCGTTTACTGAAAGATTCGTCACCTCGTGTGGTGACATCTGACGGTGAAACTGGAACATGCCGTTTGCCGGCTCACTACTATGGTCGCCATCTTTGTTTTCATCGTACGAAAATTTCAAGATGGCGCGAGCTGTCAAAGTTTTTTGACCGCGCAACGCTCAATCGATAGTTTTTATTGCCGCTATACGTCTCGCAAGGGTGGGTGAGTCTCGGGTCTCGAGTCCAGTTTTGAGGTTAGGGTTAGTGACTCAGTGACACTGGAAACGGCGGTTACAAGTTCTCATGTGTGCACGACGACACGGAAAAAACGAAACTGTCTTATCCTTTTCGACGATTCAGTGACAAGACAAACACCTGCGTGAAGTTGTGTTGTAAAATTTTAAAGAAATTCGTGCGTTAAAAATACATTAGCGAGAGAATGATACGCGCTCTTGTAGTTGATCTGTTTATACCTTATGTATCAGTAAAGTCTTCTGGAACAAGGGAATCTACATGCTTTAAGCGGTCTAAAAATAGCCGTTGCTTCCACTGAGGTTCGTAGACCTTTTCATTCCTCGAACGTGATTGCGGAGGCGGTCGATGGTTCGAGTATACATCTCTCGAAATCGATTAATGAATCGCGATGCAACACGTGACTTAACGATCCATCGTGTTGGTCTTATGTGTTTGACGCGAGTTCAAAGACTCAGGAACATCTCGTTGTCGAAATTCGAAAGTTTTACGATTGATTTTAATACGATAATTGTGTTTTGAAGGATGTACCTGTACAACGAAAAAAGCTCGAGATGCGAGTAGCGTTATAACCAATTTCTGAACGTGACAAGGAGAAAACGTAAGAAAAGATGGACACGAAACAGCGGTATAGTGTGCTGATAATTCGTTACAATGGATAAACAAAAGATAAAGTGAAAATGTCACAAACTGCGGATGCTGAAAGTGAAGCAGGCTCCATCTGCGACGAGGAACGCGTCAGGAAGCTGTTTCAAGCATGCGACGGCGACGGAGATGGTTTTATCGACAGGTGAGTTCCATTAATTTGCATATAAATTGTATTTTCTTCTACAAATATCACAAGACGCGCGAATAATCAATCGGATTTTAACATTAAAAAATATTCTTAAAGCAATAACACAGTTCGGAAATTTAATACAAACACTTTTTCAAATAAAATGATTATTGTAATAGATCTCATATCATAAAACATTTGTTGGCAAAGTCGAATAGAAAAGTTTGCCGGTGACGCGGGCGCGAGATACGTACACATTTTAATTATTAGCTCGATTAATTAGCCATTCTGAATGCACCACGGTCGTGATATCGCGAATTAAACCGGGAATGCGAACTGTTTTCTCCACTACCGCCGGATGAATAAACTTGCAAGATAATACAGTTACGGGATGTGCACGCGATGCAGCCACACGGTTTTTCATTAAACGTATAACCGTTTCCCCGATATTCAACCGTTTCCCCATTTCCCTCTGTTCCACCGTTCCTCTCATTCCTCCGTTCGTCCATTCTTCGAAGCCCTATCGTTGCTGCTACTGCGACCTACACTATTCACCGCTTTTTAACGAAAATTAGCCGTCAATTCCTCGCTCGGATCCCGGCTGCCTACTACCACCCCTGCGTTTCACATTCTTTTCCATTCAAAGCGAGGGAGTTTGTGCGTCAAAGTGCAGATCCGTCCGCATTCGCGACAAAAGGCAAACCGATGTCGGGTTAGAAACTTTGTTCCAAAAGTTTCCATTCCATAATTTCCAGACAATTACACGCTACTATGTTCTTGATTGTAAACTAACCAGTTTAGGTTGCACCAGAGTGCGTATTCAAAAAAACATCCCGAACAAGATATAATTCGTTTGGAACGTATACATGTCTAATTTAAAATTAATAAATTTTCCAGGTAAAAATTTTATCGCGAGTTTAAGAATAAAATATAGAATGGTTAGTTTATTATCTCGACGCAAGTGTTGCGTGGCGTGGCGAACGCGTATGTATAGACTCTTAAAAAAACATCCATGCTCAGAGCTATTGATATTTCGTGCGTGAGCTGCTACTTTTCTTTCAACTATCCTTTCCATGTTTTCATTTTTAAAAAGAAGAGAAAAGAGGAAGCAGACACTACGATTTTTGTACAAAGAATCGTTTGAAGCTCGAAAATAATACGCTCTCGTTCATTCTGATTGAAATATCAATTGTTACGATTAAACAAAATTCATCGGAGACACAAACTCGCATAAATTCTTATCGATAAAGTTAGCAATTACTTTTTGTCATTCAAACTTGCGTTACAACTTCTCGTTAGCATCTCGTTGCTTTGTGACAGTATGCATTAGCGTCGCGATTTATTGAATACGATCAGCGATCGTATCATAGAAACGATTCGCGATGTGAGTGCGCAATAAGTTTCTCAATTGTTTTTAACCATGCACCTATCTCTTGCGGTTAAGAACCTCTTTCCCCCCTCTTCGTTACATCAATTTCCATGCTGTTAATAATTATTACCAACGGAATTGATTCGTTAACTAACTATAATTCATTCTTGATCATTATCGCGATTGCATTTCGCGTATCGTTAATAATGGGGGAAAAAAAAAAAAAAAAAAAATTCTCGATCATCGTTCGATGAAAGTATGGTTGAGCAAAGGGAAATATAAAAAGCATTTATTTTCGAGGCATCGGGGTCCATTTTCATATCTTTGCCGAGGTCAGCTGTTGTCGAGGGGGCAGAAGTGACTTTAGCCAATTAAACTCTCCGTCGCGAAGATGATATTCGAGCGTTCTCAAGCAATTTCCGTTGTGTGCACAGACAGAGCGAGCGTTTCTATGCGTCGATAATAAAGGCTTTCTGTAATTCGAGGGGCTCGGAACCGAGAAAGCCAACGGTGGAACGGGATGGAAATAGGAGGGATGAGGAGGAAAAGAAAAAAAGAAGGGAAAATGAAAGACAGAGAACGAAGGTGGAAAGAGTGGAGCGTTTTCGCGTTTCTCTGTGTGTAAAATTCACCATTCCTGTGCTCTGCCCTTGGAGAGATCGTTCTCTCGGTCCCGGAAGAGCTTCTCACCCTTCGACTCGTACTACTTCTAAATGCTCCCCCGAAACGTTTTCCCCCTTGTCTTACCTCGCGATTACCGCTTCCCCTTTCCACTTTGATATATCGTAGAAATAGGCAATAGGAATACGAATTCCCTGGGACTCTCGGCTCTCTACTTCCACGATTTTCTTTCCTATTTTTTTTTCTCTTTCTTCCTTTTCTTCTTCTTCGTCTTCTTTCCGTGAATTAGTTTCACGGATCGATAACTCGCGAGATTATTCTGAGCGTCGAGCTACAGAAAATTCCACGCTACGAGATTGCAAGTGAAAATGAGCGGACGCCGGAGAGAGGTCGAATCAATATTCTCCACGGTTTTCGATCCTTCGCGGTATGTTGGCGGAATACGCGTACTATAATTTCCATGAATACTTCGTTAATAAAACGTATACGTTACGTAATACGGATATGAATATGTAGATAACAGAGCAAACCGAGCGAATAATCGAATTTCGAGCTACTCGGAGCAGCTCGTAAGTAAATGAAACTTAAATTACTACGAGTTATTTTTCGTCAATATGAATCTGATCGAACAGAGAGAGAGAGAGAGAGAGAGAGAGAGAAAAGGAAAAGTATATCGGAAAGTTAGTCGAGATGGTCGCAGGATAGAAAAAAAAAAAAATATTAACCAAAGAATATAGCGTTCCGATCTATCGACGAAGATTTTTCCCTAAATTTTTTCAAAAGACTGCCGAGTGCGCTTTACGGCTCAACTTTCTCCGTTTCTCACTCATCTCACGTAAGTATACGTGACTTAATTAAGCCCGCGGACTCTTCAAAGAGGAGGGTGCTTCAGGTTAAATTCGTTTCTATGGCAGAACACGCTAAACATTCTTTTCTTGAGTATCGCATAGTACCTTCCACCAAAGGATGTGCATAACGCACACACAATGGTACAATGGTAAACTCTGGTCGAACATTAAGGAGCAAGAGGTTGAAGAGGGAGACGACTGCCACCATTAGTCGAAGTTGAGGAGAGCGATATTTCCTTTCCTTTTCGAGATTCATTATTGTCCGTTCTCCACAGCCTCGTTAACCCTAGCCTGCCGAGATTCGTGTGTCCCACGAACCGGTGCCACGTCTCGTTGGCTTCGTAAGCTTCCGTATCTCTGTGCACCCGGACTCCCCCTTTCGAAACTCGTGCACTACTTGGTGTGCATCCAGCCGGATGCAAACTCCTGAGATTGCGAACGAAACCGAACGCTCAAGTGCATACTTGCGCGACTTCCCTATGCGTCTTGCTCCTTCTCCCTTCCACTTCCTCCTCCACTTTATCCCAACTCCATTCACTTTTTTTTTTCTTCTCACTCATTTTTCAGTTCTTCCGCCTTTTCTTCTTTTTTCTCTCTCTTTCTCTCTCTCTCTCACTTCTATCTTCTCCATTAACCCACCTCTTATTTTCTTGTCCCTGAACTTCACTCCATTCTCGCTTCTTTTCACTCCGCTCTCTCTCTCTCTCTCTCTCTCTCTCTCTCTCTCTCTCTCTCTCTCTCTCTCTCTCTCTCTCTCTCTCTTTTTTTTCCCACTTTTCTCAACTTTTCTCCTCTCTATTAACTCGTCTCTCATTTTCTCAACTTCATTCCACTCTCGCTCTTTTTCACTTCTCTCTTCAATTCTTTTCTTTCCTTTTTTTCAGTTCTTCCCCTGCCTTCTCCATTAACTCGTCCTTCATCTTCTTGACCCCGAACTTCACTTTATTTCCTCTCCTCCCTCCTCCGAAACGTCCGACTGTAATTGTCTTTTACAATCGTCATTACTTTTACTTTCTTAAAGGGGGAGGGGGGGGTCGTGTCTTCTCGGACCAATAAATCCACCCTTTCCTACCTTTACCTTTATTTTCCCCCCTTTCGGCTCAAACCTTAACCCTACCCTCCACCTTTCGCCTTCCCCCTTGGACGTCTGGTTCAGGAAAGCAGTTTCGCGTAAATGCCCCTTGTTCGGGGTACACGTAGCCGAGGCCAAGATCAAACGATGCGGGGCGAATCGGGCGAGAAGAAGAGGCTCGTCTGGAGAGGGTAAAGCTCGTTACCGAAAAAAAGAAAAACGAGGTCTGCACAAAGTCTGCGAGATGGAAAAGCTAGTAGCGCGATTAAGGCGAATGAAAGGCGGGATGGATGGAATCGCGCGTATATTTTTCTTCCACGATTTCTTCCCGCTCGAAACGAATTCGAATCGAGTAATTACGCGGTCAGTTAATCGAGATCGTTCGGGGGGAAAGATTAGATCGAAATTCAATTTTTTCCCCCTCCCTTCTCACAACGGTTCATTCAACTTTATTGCCACTTGGGATTGGCACTCGCCATCACGCTCGTCGCATCAGAGACGCGGTTGCTTTTGCGGAAGTTCAAACACCGAGATCTTATTGACTCGGGGCTTTAGACGTTCGTTCTCAAAGGAGTAATTACTCCGACGTCGAATGCTCTCGTCTACGTTGCACCGATATCGAAGATTTTGCCGCGCCTCCACTTCCCAAACTTCCCAAATTCTGAAACGTTTCAATCTCTCGAACCGTGTTCGCCGTGTTGATCGTCCATCGATCAACTTTCACAACTCTGCTCGCCCGAGTATCGTAACGCGCTTTATCCGAATAAATTCGTCCCGAAAATTGGAACGCGAAAGAAACGTTCGATATTTTTATTATTTTTTTTAGATTAGAAGCAGGCTCTCTCCTTTGAGAAAGAGTTTCGAACGGAATCGGATAAAATGTTTACGCGTCGCGGTTGGTGCCCTAGGATGGGTGAAACGTCTAGGGTATCCTAGGGTTACGCGAAGGGTGATCGCGTTTTATGGCAAGTGACTCACACGACTCCGGCCCCTCCTTTCGTTCTGCCCTTACGATCATCCCGGCCTTTGCTCCGCGAATTCGACTACGTCTGCACGTAGTCCTTCCCCCCCTCAAAAAATTCACTCTAAAAGAATATAACCAAACTGTTTTGCACGTTTCGCGACACAAAGAGTCGAAAGAATTTTCTAGTTTCGAAATGGAATCTCGAAAAGGCCTCGTTTTAATTAAACATCTTAGGATGATATCTCATCGTGGTTGGAAGTAGAAGATCAATAACGTGTAGTAGATATTCCCGTGGATAAGGAACGACTCGTTCCGCTTTCCACGCTCGTAAACATTGTGAACATCGAACGATAAAAATTGGCTGCCCTTTTCGTTACTCGTTTTCGATTTAAACAACCTCTCGACCTCTTGACACGCGCGATTAACCACTCGCGATACGCGGATTCTTGCGGCTCGTTCGTTCGTTCTTCACAGGATATTCTTGACCTGCCCGCAACTCGCGCACGCAATCTGCCGCGCTTAAATGCATCGAGAAATTGGAATTCCGCGCGATATAGATATACCAAGGTTATATAGGCTTGTCCCAGCCTAGATAGATAGATGATCGGATAAGTTATTCGTTTCTCGTAAAAAAAACACGATTGGAGCGTAATCGGTTGCTCTTTATCGTTTTATGGAAACGGATGGAAATTGGACGCGACACTCGCGTGGAATTTTTCATACGCGGCCGTCTGGGAGAGGGCATCGAAACGCTCGAAAATCCCCTTTTTTAATTGGCCATCCGATAATTATCGAATTCCCGCACGGCTTTCCCACGGCTTTTGCTTAATTACGCGTCGCCCTCGCGCTTCAATCCCGTTGGACTCCATTTTTTTCCCCGTTGTCGCGAGCTCGATCCTCGTAATTTCGTTAGAGCGGGTACAGGCCTCGATTCTCCCGCGATAAATTCCAAAATCCCACGCCCTCTCCGCTTCCGTCGTTATTTACGTTTCTCTCTCTCGTGCACGAGAGCTGGGCCACGGCGCGCGCCTCGATTCGCGTACGTCCTCCTCCCGTAAATCGAGAATTCATGGCTCCGTAATAAGCGTATTTTTCCACAGCGAGGGGAGGGAGGGAGGGAGGGGAAAAAAGAGCGGCTGTTCCACGATGAAAGAGCGGAGGAGGGAAAAATTGGAACGAAAATTGATAGGAACCGCGTTCGAGGCGTTCGACGAAAACCTGTTAACGATGATCGATATTGGCCCGAGTGAAATTCCACGGAAATCGACACGATCGTTGATTAGAGGAGCGAGCGTTGGAAAATTTTTTTATTCGCGATCGATAAAGGGAGAAGTTGGCCTGCTCGAGTTAAATTTCACGGGGGTAGGCGGAAACTCAACAACGCTCGATAAAGTATTCGATCGTCGAGTTAAAAGTGCATGGTGCTACGATGCTCGAGTCGTTACACGGTGTCGATTCGACGTATGTATATCGAAACCGTTTCACGCCCGTTAACGATCGGAAACGTACGCAACATGGTCGGCCGACGAGCTAACAATTAACCCCCGACTCGACCACTTTCCAACCCTTCCTCTCTTCCTCCCTCTCTCTCTCTCATTTTTCTTTGTTCGTTCGTCTATCTCTCGATTCGTCGTTGATTACACGAAATCGAAACCCCCTGGAAAAAGGTTGGGGATAGAGAGAGAGAGAGAGAGAGAAGATAAAGGTCGAAGAGGGAAGGAGATTGCACGGTGGATAAGGGACGACAAAGGACAGAGTTGCGCCGTATGTTGGGGCTGGGTATGCTCTGAAAACACGGCATTAGGTAATGTTTCGTTTCTCCACGTTTTCTCCCTTTCCGCGTGGCGGAAGCTCCGTGAAGCCACCTCTCGCCCACCGTACCCCTCCTCCTCCTCCACGCCTTGGGCCCTTTTTGTTTTTAACGGTGGACGGCTGTATTCTGGCCGTATCCAGCGGGAACATCTGAAAGGGGAGGATTGCCTGAAGGAAACGCGAGCCCTTTTATGCACGGTGTGCCCGTGCACGAATGAAATAGAGCGGAACGCGCTTAACGCGAAATACCCGTGTCGCTTTTCACCGATTCGAACCAACCCTTTCCTCTCCTCTTTCTTTTCGCCGTTTCCTCCCTCGCCCGTGTATCGAGTGGGTGTAGCAGCAACCTCGACCTCGCCTCCACCTCGCCCAGGTCAAGGGGTGAATGAAAATCAACTCCGTTCTTGAAACTTTTTATCATAAAGGATAAAGAATAAATGCATCTCTCTCTCTCTCTCTCTCTCCGATTGATCGCCCATGCAAATTACAAACAAATGCTTTCGAACAAGCAAAATTCTCTCCATCCTTGTTGGAATTTTATTTTTACTGCTATCATTAGTCTCAAATTCGATCGTATCGCGTTACGCGATTAGAGTATCTCGAAGGAATCGTGGAAAACGACAATATCTGGATAATTGTCGATCCCGTGGCGGCACGATTCCCAACAACGAAGGGGCGCCCTATTGGGTTAGCTGCATTGTACCGCATTGTAAACCGAAACATTTTCACAGGAAGCGCGCAAGAGCTTCCCGATACGAGCGAGCTTGTAACGAGTCGCTCGTCGCCTCGACGAGCGTCGATCCGCTTTCGAGAAGGACGTCGTCGTTGATCGCGCCGCATTATGGAAATCGTTTCACCCGCGAAAACATTTGGCTGCCTTGCACCCCCTTTTTTCTTTTCTTTCCATTCCTTCCTATATATCCCCCGATTATAAGGAGAGGAAGAAGTGCACAGCAGATCCATTTGGAAAGATTTAGCCGAAGGTGATTTCGTTGTTTGCCGTTGTCGAACGGATATTCGAAGGAAGGTTGAAAATAAAAGTGGCGATTCGAGCGGGCGGGTAACAAGGTCGACGGGCCCTTAACGAGATCACACGTGCCACGGGGCGAAGCCTGGAAATTGGATTTTCGTCCAATCACGCCGTGTGTCTGGAGACTCGTTTCTCATTCCTGCGAATCCTTCATACCCGAGCTGGCTTAATTTCGAAATTTTTCTCCGCCGCGTGTCTGATCCCGCGTGCGAAAATCCAGATAACTCGATCTTAATCCTCTGAGTATACCTGTCCTGTATCAAGTATTACGTGTTTTAACTCGTACACCTCGTTTATTCTTGGATCACGCGCTATTTTCATCCGTGAAAAATTGGATTTTCCCTGAACGGGGTGTCGTTATTCGCTGCTCAACGATGGAAAATACGAGGTAACTTTCCTCGTCGAACGAAAACGAAACGTCGATTTCAAGGAGAAGAGAATCCGGGTTTTCTCTCCGATCGCCGTTATTATTACTTTCCTCGCGCGGAGGAGACATTGCCCGGCCGGATGCACAATGGTGCGAACTGAAAATTACGCGGGTTCCAGCTCGTGGTGGTTCCGTTTCCACTTTTGAACACAATGCAACGAGTGAAAATTGCACCGCGGTGTCAATGACTCGAGACGCGTTTCCTTCCTTCGTCAGTTGCTCGTTCGTTGCACCCTGCATCGAACACGCTGTTTGCTTTTCTAACGCGTCTCTTTGTCTTCCTAGAACGGTTATCTCGTTCCACTCGCTTCCTTCCTCCCGGATTCCCGATTAAATCCTTATCGATTCGAACTTGCGTTATTCCCTCCACGAATAATTTTCGAATCTTGGAACGAGATGCATAAAATGGTGAACTTTGTCACGCGATATCGCGACAATCGACACGCCATTGTCGGAATTGGATAGGGGGGGCGTGGGCGTAGTCTTATTCAAATTTCCACCCGTTTCGCCCCATCCACGTAATTTTCAATCCCCGGTGAAATCGTCAAACTTCTTCACCGATATCTCGATATTAAAATTTCGCAAAACGAGGCGCGGAACAAGGCGTGCGTGGGCGTTAAATCCCCTCCTCGTCGATACGATTCCATTTTCTCGGGAAATCGCTTTAAAATTATCCATTCATCTCCGTCTCTCTCTCTCTCTCCGCGCGCGCGCGCGAAAAACAAAAATTCGCCTGTTTCGAGCACTCTGAACGGTCGATTTACCATTCATGATCCGTGGAATCAGGATCGTTGAAACTAGCGCGATCGAGCGAATTATCCTCTCCTCTCGTCGATTAACCAGACCGTAAAATCGTCAACTTTGTTACGATCATCGTTCTCAGAGTGGACGCCTATCTCGGAACGAACTGGTCTCCGTGAGCGAGGAGCGATCGGGTGCAGGTAAGACGACAGGCGTGTGCGCGCGCGCGTTTAAAATAAAGCCGCGTGTCAGCCGTAAAACCGCACATGGGACATCGAGTGACACGCATCGCGGTGGATTAAGTCGCGTTCCGTTTCACGCTCGCGAGCAACCGCGTCTCTCTTCCTCCGCCCTTTTTTCCCTCCTCTTTGCGCCGCAAGTGGAACCGCGATGCAGCACAGGCCGCGTGCAGTGGCACTCGTCGCATCGCTTCGGCCAGACCTTCGAACCGTGTCCGATTGCGCGTGTCATCGGTCGGGATCGGCCCACGCCAATCATGGAATCGTTGAAAACCTGGGAATCCAGAACCTTGGAGAGGCTCTCCTTTCGCAAATTCAAAAGGAAAATCTCCAGGTGGTACGTAATTATCGCCAATTTAATTTTGGATCCAATTTTGGATCGAGGGAAGGATGAGTGGCTCGAGTTCCATCAAAATTCCAAGTATTCGTATATACCAAGGATAAAGCGTTGGATTAAAGCGATCATCCGAATCAATTCTCGATGTAGAGAGGAAAGTTTTTTCGTTCGATTGCAACTACAACAACTCGCGAAGATACGAAGATACGAAGTCTCGCGATATCGTGCGTCGCTCCCCTTTCGCGATAAAAGGCCAGGCCCCGTGGTGCAAGATTGGAGATAATCCAGTCGTTGCACGCGAAACGAATGGAACGCGGGCGGAAAGAAGAATCACCGAAGAATGCCCCGATCAATTATCGACTCCTCGTTTCGGTTCAACAATCGCTAATTTCATTTCGCATCGTATGGACATAAGCAATAACCGCCAAAGCGTCTAGGCGTCTGGGCGAACTGTTTTCGAAATTAGTCGATTCTCTTTCTCGAAGAAACGTCGAAGGGGCGGCCTGTATCGAGAATCGAAGAATTGGAAGCTGGATGGCTAATCCAGGTCCTCGAGTTGAACTCGCCGCTTTCGAGAAACGGTGCTGCGGAGAAAGAAGAAACTAGGATGAGAGTGGGTGGCTTCGTGGTAATTTAAAATCAGAGCCGATAGAATTGCTTTCGCTCGGCCACGATTTTACGATTGTCGAGCTAAGCCACGTGGTAACAGGTTAACCCAAATCCGTCTCGAAGCGCATCCCGTTGTTGCCCCGCAAGATCTCGAGCGTGCTACTTGCACACACCCCCCCTCTCGCGCTTCTTTTTCACGGGTGTGCGTCTTGGGCAAGCCAAGCGGCGAGGACCTCGAGGAAAATCGGCTGAATGGAATTGAAGAGGCGGCGAGGTTGCTGAATGGCGCTCGAACCGATGCCTCGACTCCCCGTCAATTACATAATGCTTACGCATTGATCGCGTCCCGTTAATCACGACCGGATCTCCGCGTCGACGGTCTCTCCCTTTTTTTTCCTTTTTTTTTTGTTTCGTCATCCTTTTGATTGCAATTTCACTCGTCTCTTCGCCATCAGCATCCATTCCGAGATGAATACGATCGAGTGTGAAACGAGAATCTTTTTTTTCTTTCTTTCTTTTCCATTTTTTTTTCTTCTCCAACACTCCTCCGTTGAACGAAAGTTGATTAAAATTGCATCATATATATATATATATAGCAGATGTAGTGAATAGAAAGGCGCGCAAAGATGCGGCTGTCGAGGAAATAATAAAGCTTCTCCATTTTGCAGAGCGATGCGATTCCTCCGCACGCCTCCCCTCTCCCTCCACCCTCTTCGAGGCACGCGTTTCACACGTGCTCGAGCGAGGCGCGCGGAATTAGACGAACCGATCGGCGGCCGGTCTTCCTTTCCCCGAAAAATAGCGAAAAGTTTCGTCCTCGAGGAGGAAAGTTTCCTCGAGAAAGTTCTCGCCGCCGCCCCTCCTTATCCGTCCCCTTCCCTCTCTTCTCGAGAATCCTCGAGCGATAATCCTTAAAGCGGATGGACGGGTAATTTTTCAACAATAATTTTTATATCGTTACAAAAAAAAAGAAAAAAATTGTAAAACACGTTTCATTGGTTTGCCACGCTTTCGCCAATTGGAGAAAAACGTTACTTACGCGCCTCCATATCGGGATTCCTCCCGGACCACGCCTTTTAACTCGGCTCGCGACAAAAGACACGAGTTCGTTCGTTCACGGAGGGAGAGAATGGGAGAGAGGGGCTCTTTTAACGATTTTCTCCGAATGTCCGTGCTCCACGGCTCCGTGCTGAATCTTTAATTTCCCGCGTATCGATCGGCCCCGCGTGTCCGTCTTCCGCGTGATTTCCAACCGTCCCCCGCCGCGGTGACGTTTTAATCGCGCCTCGCCGATACTCCATCGCGCTGTCGAGCGAAATTAAGGGGGTCCTGCCATCCAAACAGACATCCGGACACCGCGAACGCGAGACGTGGATGCGGTTTATGAGCGCGGCGATTTTAATTAAGTCGCTTAAACGGTGAGAGCGTGCCGTCTCGTCTCCGTTTCCGCCTCTGTGTGTGTGTGTGTGCGCGCGCGCGCGCGCGCGACGCTTCTTTAATCTCGCGTACGTCCGGCCGAGCATTATCTTCCATCTATGAATTATTCAGGGAATAAATTATTCATGGGTCGAGATCGTAGTTACGAGCCGTTAGTTTCAACGGATACGCGAAAAACAGGTGACTTCGAACCGAGTCGGGTCAATGATTTGACGTTAATGAGGGCCGATGTGGCAAACGATGTGGGGAGGACGAATGTCGGAAGGAATCCTTCGAATATATGGATTTGCCTTTTCTCTCTTTTCCTTGATTCGAAGCAATTGGGAAAACCGGAAAACCGGTTATTTCTCTGATTTTAAATTTCAGTCAAGATCTGCTGACGGTATGCAGGGAACTGAATCTGGAGAATTCGGTGGAGGAGTTAATGAGAGAATTGGGGGCGGACGAGCACGGTCGCATTTCCTATCAAGAGTTCCTGAGGTGTCGGTTGGCCCTTCGTCCCGAGATCGAGGCCCTCAGATCCGGCAAGCACAGAACTAGCCCCCATCACACGCACACGCCCGAATACTTGCCGACCAGCAGCGACAACAGTCTCGGTAAGTGTATCTTTCTTTCTCTCTATCTTCGAGCAACCAACCAACCAATTTTCGTCTCGATCGATCGCTCGTTATCTGGCTGGATCGAATTCGAACTCTGATTTACCGAATCCGATTCCGATTTCAGCGGATTCATTGACGGTAAATTTCGGATGATACGGTTGTCCCGTTTGTGTTCAGGCACCATATCCGGCCGGCATGAACGCTGGGAATTCGATAGCGGAGCACGAGATCTCTCACCGGAGCCCCACACTCTGCAGAAACTAGTGGAAGCTGCCGCGGGAGGGACTGGTAACATGCTGGACCTGGCAAACAAGGTGAGCGATTCACGGTTCTCTCCTATCCCCATCGAGTCGAAAATGCTTGGGCTCCTTGATCGAGTAATAAGCGGATGGAAATTTATAGAAAAATGCGAAAAATGTTCGTCACGAAACATGTCGTTCGGCGAAATTATTCCGTTCGGCGTTGATGGATGTCGAGTATTCTCTCTCTCTCTCTCTCTCTATATATATATATATATATATATATATCTCGAGTGAGCGAGCGAGAAAGGCGAAAAGAGGGAAAGAAACGATTTCAAAGAAGCCTCCTAAGCTTTATAGAGGCGTGATGGCGCGGCGTGAAACTGCCAAGTGCGAATTACCCCCCCCGGTAGACTGGCAACCAAGTTCCCCGGCTGGAAAAACGCTACTTCTTTCTTTCCTCTTGTTTGGCCAGTTGATCGCGCCTTTGTCCCGAAGAAATTATATCTAATTGACCCGTTGTCGATCAACGGCCCGTTATTATACCTTCGACGCGTGCAAAAGATCCAATATTATATCTCGATCTTCCCTCTATCTTTCTCTCTTTTTCTCTCTCTCTCTCTGTCCGGATAAATTCGGTCTAACTCGTATAAAACTCGTCCCATTTTCGTGGGAATCGATAACGCGGACGTGGCATGGCGCAGCCGTTTACATAGACGAAATGTTATTTTAAAACTCGCGCAATTGCGATGCATTTTTCTCGACGAGGTTATCGTCGTTCTCGAGACGCGCGTTCGTTTCGACCAATGGATGGAAGGATTCCCTCTCCAAGAGGGTAAAGATCGCGTGGTGAAAAAGGGAAAAAGAGAAAAGGGGGGGGGGGGGAATAAAAGTCGGTCGAATTCCAACGCGGTGAGGAATTATCGCGGCCCGTCGCAGCGATCGCAAAGGAAGGAAACGATGAACGGGGCGCGGAGAATGGCACGAGGCATTTACTGCCTATAAATAACCGTTATTACATAGCGCATTACCACACCGAAAAAGCGAGAAAGCAAGAGCAAACGTTTAGCCAGCTGCGCGGAGGTGAGACCGAGGCATAGCAACCCGAAGTACTTTGAAGAAAGGAATCTCTCTCTCTCTCTCTCTCTCCGCCAGGCAAACCGATGGAGCAAGGCTGAAACGTAGTCGACCAGCCACCGGCGGCCATGAAACGCGACCGATGACTACTGCTCTCCAACTCCCCCCTCCAACCGAGTTCCTCCTCGAGAATTTCGGATCTTTTCCGAATCTTTCGTATTGTTACGTTTTCGCGCTTCAAATCTGACGCGAATCGTTCGTACGGGGAAGGAAACGAAGGAGCGTCTGATTATTCGAATCGTTGCCAAGAGTTAGTTGTGACGATGGCGAGGATGTAAATGAAAATTCTCGGTCGTTAATTTGTGTTCGTATTCGCAAGATGAGTAAGACTTTTTATATAACGGTGCACTTGGGTTGAATTGTATTATGAAGAAGAATATGTAAAGGTGAAACATTTTATAATTGGAAGTACAAGTTATCCCTGTAAATAAGTACTAATTGGATGAAGAATCGTAGGAAAGTAAAATCGTAGATGAATTCCAATTATACGGATGGGATTCTGCTCTTATTCGAAGCGACGAAGAATTTTAATTATTTTTCACGGTATAAACAATTTAATTGGGGGTAGGATGAGTTTCGAAAAATTCCCTTGGTAATTGGTTCAAAGAATCAAAACCTGTTAACTTGGCCGGAGCACATTGGAAATATTGAATTTCCTCGACAAAAGTGATCCGAGCGGCCAGTTTCGATTATCTTTCCACCCGGTCCTTATCTTTCGCGACCATTTGCACGATTACGCGAACGAGAGTCGAGCTTCTACCAATCGTGAATTACTCTGCATCCACGGAACGAGAGATACGAATTTTCGACAACTTTTCGCGAATGGCAATGATCTCTCTAATGTTATCCTCCCCCTCCCCGATGTGGAATTTCCATGGAAATAGAACACTGACCGCAGAGACGGAGAGGTGTCGGATAAACGTAACGTTGCAATTCTGTCCGCGGTGTACATGTGAAAACGCGTAACGACGCGATCGGAAATTAATTCGCGCGGCCGTCCTTCGACCGATTTTCCCGTAATTCGAATAATCCGAATCGAGATAAGGGGACGAGTGTGTATACGTAGTTTGCGCTCCAGTGAATTTCCTACGAATGGGTGAATAAATTTTATCCCCTCGACTCGATCGTACTCGTTTTACTTCCCAGAATTGTTGTTGTGAAATTCTCAATCACGATTCGGAAGGAAAGTGTTTCTTTTTTTAACGAAAAGAAAAATAGATTTAGAAGAGAGATGCGTTTTTCAAAGTTCGCCAAAGTGTTTATTCTGCCGATAACACATTTCGGGACTGCATAAACAACGTATCCAATCACGTTTATATATATAGTTTGGAATTAGGTAATGGAAACCACGTTAAAACATTTTTGGATGCGTCAAAAACATAATTCGACGATACTCGTTATCTGGAGAATCCTCTCTCTCTCTCTCTCTCTCTTGTTGGAAACATTGAAAACGATATTCCAAGCTGCAAGATAGAGCTCGGCCGCAGAGGCAGCGAAACTTGCGGCAAACTACGAAATGCACTTTGCCAGCGGCGTGGCGCTAACAAACGACTTGGAAGTCCTCGCTACGTTTCCCGATGCTAGATTTAACTCGTACGTCCAAATCTCCTACTCCTCTTTTCCTCGTTCTAGGCGTATTCTAGGCGCGGCGCGCATCAAAAGTTCAGCACCGGTAGGAAAGCCACGAATCGATCTCGACCAGCTCCGTGAAATCTCGTCCCCGAACAGACACTTTGTCACGGCTGGAAGCGCGTGTCGCCAACGTTCGTCTTTCGAGCACGTCCCTCTGACGTATCGGCCGACCTATTTCCACCAACGTTTCCAACCGATTGTCGTTCCTCTTCGAGGAGAGAATTTTCTTTCCGTTTCTTTCTTTCAAATTCTCGCGCGAAGAAATTTCGTTATGGACAAAGCTGCCGCGTAGGAAGCAAGCTTCGTGTTGTTCTCGTTCGATGCGATCGCTATGCGCCCTCGTCCCCGATCCCAGATAAACCAAACGCGGCTTATTACCGATACGACAGATTGAATTAAGCGGCGTACGATTATGGTACGCTTTGTATCCGTTATCGCTGGCCCCCCCACGGCACAAAGATTTGACCAGGAACAATGGCGTATCGAACGTGTAATCTTATATCGTATCGTCCCCAACAGGGCTGATAACTTTCATGAAACGGTATTTCGAGGGGAGGGGTCATCGATCGATAACTCTTCCCAAGAATTGTCCTCTCGTATCACGAGGAAATCTCCTCTTTTCCTTATCAAACTTTCTCCTCCTTTCTTCTTCTTCTTCGTCGATCTTTCTTTATTCATAAACAAAGGATGAAACTTTTCGAAAAACTTTGCCAAAAGAGTTCAGTCGCTTGACTTTCGCCTCGACATTTCTAAGCCGAATTCGAATGTGGACGATTTTACGCGTCACGCGCAAATCAATTTGCAAACGGTTTACCAAACGGTGAAACCGGGTATCGATCCGAAGAACAACGTTTGTTTCTCTGCGTCTGTGTCTGCCGCCACCCTACAACGTGGAATCGCCAATAAAAATCTGTTTCGTCGTGCAAAGAGATCCGATGACTCTCCCTTCGACTCGTCTTGCTTCGTTCGTTGTTTTCCCAGGAACTCGTTACTTTCCATCCGCCCGCCTTCGCTTTTTTCCCTCCACAGAAATATTTACTTCCGTCCCGAAGAGAATCTCATCCGATCGAACGTTCGATCGAGACGACGAATTCTTTGGGAAGGAATCGCGACGCAATAAAGCCTGGAGGATATCTTCGAGGCACGCGTGCCTCGTTATTATATTATCGACGCGAAATTAACGAGAATTTTATCTCTTTATCGACGCCTCGGTTGTTTGACCGCCGTTAAATGCCATCTCTCTCTACACCTACTCGTTTCGAGACGACGTTTGCATCTCGTGAATTTCGCTTTTTCCCAAGGACGCCCGCGTTCCTTGTCCCCCAAACGAATTTCGAATTCGAATCTTGGCTGTTTGATTTACGAGTGAAAGGTATGTAGGAGAATTTAAACAGCGAGATTAAAAGATAATTATTGTATATCTCGAGATATGGATTTATTATTCCCAGGAAAAGTGAACGTTCGCGAAAGACCGGTTCGTATTAATTGAAGAAATTGGCGAAGTTAATTAAGAAACCACGGTCTGTCCTCCTGATTGCCGCCAATCTTTTCTCTTTTTTCCTCTCTCCTTTGTTTCTCCGCAAACCTTCAGCCCCGATTTGCATAAAGTTTTCCCGGCCCAGAAATCCGAATCGTTCCATCATCGATTTTATTATCGGTAAAAATATTCTTCGTTTTCCCGAACGATATACATTTCCCAATGGGACGAGCTAGTGGGAAGCTAGCAACAAACATGCGAACAAATATTACGAATTGGCAAACAGGTGTGGCACGACGCCATTAAAGGCTAAAAAGTTGTTGTTCGACGAATGCGAATACGGGCAGCAACGCGCGTTGGAAAAAGTGTTTTCAAAAAGTGTGAAACAAGTTCGTGCAAGTAGTTTCCCCGGATCGAAGGAAGAGGCGAGCTCGAGAGGATCATTTATCAAGCGGATCTCGACGTCTCTCGCAATTAGAGAGGGAAGCGAGATCCTCCTCGCTGCGTTTGGAAGTGGACGTGATCGGCGTTCCTTCGTAATTATGTCAGATACAAGTTCCACGCCGTTTGCCTTTAAACGGCGATCACTCTCGACACAACGCTCCTAATGGAATCGTTTCGGCGTCCTCCTCTCCTTATTTCTGTTAATCGAACAGAGTCATTAGCCGACAGCCACGCGGCTCATTTTCACGCTTCCTGCCGATAAATAATCCCTGTCCAGTGGCGCGATAAACGATTCCGGGATCGGTATCGATAAGAAGGCCCGCGAAAGGTCCCCGTGTCGTCGTAAATTGTCCCGCCCATGAATCGTAAACTCGCATAAAGCGTATAAATCACACGGCGCTCGCGTTATAAAGCTGGATATATACGCGGTGGATATATACATGTATATATAAATATATATATACTGGAGGCCATTGATGGCGTTACGATGTTTCGCGCAATTAAAACTGTTGACCGTGTTGACGATGGGGGCGCGTCCGTTTCGATACGCCGGCAAATTGACTTGGCCACCCGGAATCCCGATAAGACGAATGGAAAGCTGCTTTCTCACGTGGGCCGTAATTGTAACCCACGCGGTCACTTTGTTCTCTCGAAGATTATTATTCCGATCTTCCACTTCGCTCTCCTTATCGTTGAAATCGTCGACGACAGCCTTTGCTCGCGAAAGATCACGAGAAAGCTTAGCTTCGCGGGGAAATCCGAATCAATCGATCACCGGGGAGTCGATTTCGAAACTATTGGGAGTCGACTATTAGAAATCGAACGGAGAAAACTTTGGCGTTAACCTTCCATTTCTATCGTATCTTCTTCTCGAACGAGTTTGATCAAAGATTGCGCCTCCATATCGATCGATATGGAAGCTTATACGAGGCACGCAACGAGATAAAGACGCCAATAATACGATTCTGTTACGATCGAAGGGAGGGGGATGGAACGCGATCGTTGCGGCCGATATCCGGTTTTTTTTTTCGCGCGCTCTGGTTCGATCGTGGCAAAGGGTGGCACGAAGAGCGCACTACAGGAGCGTATTACTTTTTATCAGCTGTAATAACCGCGTGGCGTGGCGTGGCGTGAAGTAAGTGTATCGCGGCCTGTAACGCGGCAATTGGAGCAAGAGAGACGCGAAAATCGGAGCTTTCGGTGCAACGAGCCGTAAGATCGGCGATCCTCGGCGCCGCTCGGCCATCCTCGGCTCCCGCTTGGATGAAACTAGGGGTGTGGGAGAATCGGTGGCTCAGTCCGTCACCGAGCGTTTCGCCAACCGTAGCGGCCGGTCGCCGCTCCGAGCAACCGATCGAGCGCTTCTTCGTCGTGCGTGTTTTTTCCACCGACAATGTCATTCGTTCTCGTGTGATATATATACATATATATATACATATATGTATATATATAGATATATACTGGTGAAGTGGTTTCTTTTCCAGGTGTATCGTTTGGAGAACGATAAAAGTAGCGATCGGTAGAGCGGATAGGTAACGAATACATCCGATCACCGCAGAAATGACAAATCCTCCTAATTGTTCGTTCAACGTTAACGCTATAAAAAATACGTTGTTAAATACGGATCGAATTACGATTATATACCGCGTTAAGATAATGGATCGATTTCGGATAGATGGTCCGTCGTGATCGAATCGATCGATAGAGGATAGTTAATAGGAGATTGGTTATTTCGAAATTATTATTATTTTTTTCGATCCGCGGCGATCGTAGGCGCACGATCATCCGTGAGATTGGGTAAACCTTCGTTTATGTAGGGCGCTGCAAAGACGGCCGACCTCGTGAGGACAATCGATGCAAAAGCAATTACGCCGGTAACGTGAATTGCACTGCGGTATACTCCGCGTTATCTTCCTACCGCCGTATATTCCGTCTCGGGATTGCTCTCCTCCCCCCCTTCCCATTCCCTTCGACCGCACATATATATATTTATACAAAATTCTTTCCCCGATACGGGCCGTAATAGGAAGTCGCGTCGTCTTATCGATATCGAGACAAGGTATCTCTCTCCTTCGATTCAATCCCTTTTTTTTTTATTTTTCCCCCCCAACGCTCAATTTATCGGAGCACCACGAAGCAATTCGATGTTATCTATGCGAACAATGAGTTCGATCTGTGTTTGACATTGGTGATTCGTTGCGTCGTGTCGTAAATTATTGGCACGGTTATACGCCGCTTGTGAGAGTGTAGTAAAAAAAAAAAAAAAAAAAAAAAAGATGGTGGTCAGCTCGTTCTATTTGTTGTCTCGGTCGATAGATTTTAATTGCACGCGAACAACGTATATGGAAATTGAGAATAACAACAAGTCGCGTTACGTGCTCCAGTTCTTCGCAACCGCGTTATTTCCAACAATGTTCGAGTCATACTTACTCCGCGAAACGATTATCATCATTTTGATCGTCGAATTCGCTTTTTATCCATGCCACGTGGCGTCTTCGTCGAATTAATTAGGCGATGCATGGACGTTGTAACCGTTATTCACCTCTGTCTACCCGATTCAGCTCAACCGATGACAATTTACATTAAGCTAATGGGTCGATTTAGTGGCCGATCCAGTGACGTATCATCGATGCACAATCGCGTAAATTTGCACGGACGCGTGTCGTATCGTCGATCGATCGATCGATGTCAAAAATTAACGTGGGTCGAGACGTTAACGAGATTGAAGAAAAATGCCGTCCTCTCTCGCGTGATTCAAGGAAGAGGTAACTGGCCTTACTACCTCTGTCTCCTCGATCGACTCGTACCGAGTCGTAATTCAAAATAATGGCATTGCGGTATATACAAGCTGTGCGACATTTATACGCGTTATTCCGCATACCTTATATCTTTCATCCATAAAAAAATTGGTTTGTTCGTTCAAATTTAATAAAAATAGAAAATGAAAAGACACGTGTGAATAATTTACGCACGATAAATGCTCGAAGGAGTATAATTCCGTCCAACTTGGAACCAAGTATTCTACGCGCGTAACGTCAATTGATCCAAGCGCGCGGTCGGATCAACCGTAATTTGTTAGACGATTCCCGAGATGATAGCCTGACGACGCGAGTGGGGTATGCCACGTACAAGTTTTTACTTTAGAGGGGAAAAAAAAAAAAAAAAGAAGAAGAAGACTCGAGACGAATGCACGCGCGTGTCGACTCTTCCTTCCCCGCCTGTCCCCCACTCGTCGTCCCAACTTTATTGGCGATGCTCCAAAAACCTGACCCACGGTCTTTTCGAAAACAATACGATTCATTTAATTTCTATTAAAGCCTCGTCTCGCGTTTTGTCGGCTTCGTGGCGCCGCGGCCACTCTCCGTCTGGCTAGAGCGATACCTATACTACTACGTATGAATCGCGTTGGCCCCGAAACCCTGGAAATATTGCCCGCCCGGATGAATCGGTTCGTTAACCCTCTTCTTCCAACCAACCCTGGAATTATCGATTTTTCATTCTAAGCAAACTAAGATGACGTCCTTTCTTCCTTTAACAAACTGCGCAAAAATGTGTGGCGTGACGTTATCGTATTCACGCTCGTATTTATCGCGCTCCTCGATGCCTCTAATTTCACGTCTCTCTCTCCCTCTCTCTCTCTCTCTCTCTCCTCTCGAGTTTACCGTTCCTCTTTTCCGTGTACAGATAAAGTAATCGTTAAACTCGTTGGTTGAGTTACAATTGAGTAAAAACAAGGACTGGCGCCAATCTCTCCTCTCCGATGCTCTCGGTTTGACTCGATTGCGGATCAACCTGCGTTCCTTTATCGTTGTTTGTTCGACGATGCGATTTAACGCCGTTTACATTGGCGCGTTCGCACGGAAACTTTTAACCGATCGAGTCGAGCGTAAAAATGGATGTCATCGGGATTTCGTGGAATTTGCATACTCGAGCGGAGCGAAGGTTTTCGAGCGATCTTTCCACGTCTTCGAAAATTGGGTCACATCCGCGCGGTGTGTCTTTCGGTTTCTCGTTCGGACAACTTTTCTCTCCGTTCCGGTCTTTTTCTTTTTCTTCCTTTCTTTTTCTTTGTCTCTTGCACGAATGTCGAATGTCGGGAGATCGAATTCTTCTCTCTTCTCGAGCGAGCGGAAGGAATTTTTTCCCGTTCGTTCAGTCTGTTGAGCACACCTCGGCCAAATTATTAACGCGAAACGTTCTCTCCGATTGCCACGGCATGCATCATTATCGCCGTGCTACACGCGCCTTCCTTTCTCCCAAACATTTTGCAATTTAAATATTCAAACGCTCTCCTATCTTGCTCCTATCTTTGTTTCCATATTCATTTACCGAGTATTAATCACCGAGCCATTCCATTCATCTCTCCTCCTCTCTACTTTTCAATTTTTTACATCCTCCTTCTTCGGTTTACGTTTCTCCCTCCTCTTCTCTCCACCTTCTCACTTTTCTTGCTCCTCCCTCTTTTCCAGCAAACAGAGGAGAGAGAAAAATGGCGCATTCCGGGGCAACGATTTCAGGGATCGGTAACGAGTTTAACGAACTGGCTTCCTCGCCAACCATCCCTTCCGCGTTCCTGCTGTTCCACCGACCGAGCCACGATTTTCCTCCGCCGCTTCGCTGCCTACCCCTTAATGCCTCGTCCTTAGAATCCTCGTGTATAAAACGAAACATCTTTCGTTGATCACCTACCCGCGTCGCATCGACCAGCCAACCAGTCTCGATCGAGTCGAGGCTGGAAAAATCTCGCTCAAAAGATAAGTAGAGTTATTCGTGGGTTCGTGTTCAATCGCGTTATCGCGTCGATCTACGGGGGAAAAATGGGGATAGATCTTTGTACTCGATCGCGAGAACATAATTCGCGACAATGAATTGTTAAACCGTTCCGTTCGAATGGTAAAAGAAAAGTTACACGCGCGGTTCGATAATGGAAACGTTTGTTCGATGAATGGCGCGAGTAATGGCCGCATACCTTCTCCTAAACGTCGAGTGACATTTACGTTTTAACGACGTCTCGAGTCGAATCGTTGCTGGGCGATTAACTCGTAAATTAATCGGCCGGAATTGGCCGCGTTCGGGTTGGCGAGCGCTCGCCTTGGTAATGATCGTGAACACGGACGTTTAATGGTGTTACAAAGCGTGGAACGGTGTTTATACCGTGGAGGGGGGGAAAAAAAACGTGAGTCGTAAAAGCGGCGTTGAAGCATCGGCGGGGATAAGAGGATGGATCGTATCGACATCGCGCGTTTCTGTACTTTGGCCGAACTTTATTGGGCCGAGATCGTAACCGCGGCGGAGACATCCGTGGAAAACAGTTTTAGAGCGTTATCCAAGCTGGAACGTGATATTATCTTTGATATTTTTCGCGAATCCACTCTTCCTGGTAGATGTATCCCTTTTATCGCGCCCATTATAGAAGATAACGTATCTGGTGACTTGGAGCAACACGTTGCTTGCTCGATCGATACGATACATTTTCCTCGTCGAAATTTCGAATTTGAAGACGGTTCGAGTTTTTTTTTTTTTTTTTTTTTAGAAGAAGTTTTGAAGGAAAAAACGTTACGTTCGCGGTAACGAGAATTCTCGCGATGCCAATTGAATTCGGATTGCGCGCACGTGGCACGTGCTAATTACTCATATCCACCACGTAGTAGAACCGTGCTTCACCCTTGATACTCCCCAATGCCACGACCTACGGTCCCCCAACCACGTGAATCACGCCACGATTACGCACGTTTCACGATCCCTCCCCGCTATTTTTAACCGCAGCTGAACCCGTCGTTAAATTTGTATTTCCCCGCGATTGATTATTATTCGAAACGAAATCGTCCATCCGAGGAATAGCCACGGTTTGTTTTCGCGATCCGCAGCTGCGCCGAAAGAATAGGCTCTTCCCCGCCAGGTGGCGCGGATAATTCTTCCCTTTTCGGTGCTCGATCGATAATCGAGAGATAAGAATCCGGCCGCCGCTTATAGGCTCTCCTATGAGTCAACGCGACAAATTTGCGACCAACTATGCACGCAGCATACCTAACAAAAAGAGAGAAAGGTGAGAAGGAGGTCTCGGTTTGACGTCACCGCGTGTGTAAATGTCCCGGTTGGATACGCTCCGACGATAAACGACGATAAGCTGATCCATTCAACGTAACAGCTTCTAAAACACGTTTTCTCGCCACATCTTTCTACTTTCGCAACGATATTAAAACGATTACTCTTACTTTCGCTTCCCCCAACACTCGAATCTTCCCTCCGGATACAACTCGCGATATATAAACAGTAAGAAATTGTACCTGTGAATCGATTTCGCTCGTTTATTTATTAATTCTCAACGATTCGGAACGAGTGACCAGGCAAAATGGCTGGATCTGTAAAAAGGCCAATAGGGGGAGGGCGAGCAGTTTCCATAATTGGTATACACCGAGCCTGGTATTCCCTGACCATCTCTCCGCTAAATTCGAAACGCGGTTTTCCCGGCATACCGCGCGGTTGCGTCGCCTTGACTAATTAACTCGTTTAATTAACGCGCCTGCCTGCCCGCCCGTCACTCCGGAATTCCGCTGTTTTTCGTCGACTTTTGTCCACGTAGCTGTCCGCGATCGATAAATTGAAGCGTGGCCAAGAGTACCATTGGAGAAATCCATTCTGGAGGCAAGTAAATTTCGAAAAAGGTCGATTAACACTTTTCGAGGAAGGAAATGTTCCGCTTTTTTCGATCGGTCGAAACCGGTGTATATTAATTTTTGGATAAACTTTTGGAAAACTTTTGTTCGCCGGCACACGGCGAGCATCGAAGGATCGCGAGTGGAATTCACCGCAGCCGCTTTGATCGCATTGACCTCGCGTAAAAAACTAATTGCCGGCGGGAATAAGGGCCTCGTTAGGCCCGAGACAGAAATCCCCGCCCCTTTCTCGCGTCTCATAATTGCCGGTCGAGCAATTAATTTATTTCGCCCGTTTTCGCGACGCGTCGTCGGGTCAGAATCGATAGACACGACCAATTAACCACCGTTCTAAATCGGTGCGCGAGCTCCATTGCACGCATATACCGGCTATCCTCCTTCTCGTTAAATTGGGACAGTCTCCCAAAGTGTCTCTCGCAAACTACATAGACAACTCGTTCGAACGAGATATTTATTCATCTTGGAAAGCGATGCAAAGTCAGTTTCGTCAATTTTTTCCATCGAATCGAAATCTTTGGCTCACTTCGCTGGAAACAAGTGTTTCGTGAATACGATGAAAATTTTCCACCCCGATTGTTTCTCTCGCAAAGATAAAGGAGGAACGGTGTGAAAAAGACACTCGAGCGTGCTCGACCAAAGTTCCGTTAAACGAGCCAGGCATCCGTTGCAGCGATTCTTTTTTATATTTCGAGCGGCAAAGTTGACGAGCTCGAAATCTCGGGAGAAATGAAATACGGCCGATTACGATCTACGGATGAATTGCCAAGCGAAACGAAACGAACCACGATCGAGAGATACGTCGTGGAGCAACGTTATTTTCTGTATTATTAGGGAAACGTGGAATCGATGGATGCGATCAACAAGGTGGAAAATGTAACGAGCCGCGAGAGAGACCATCGAAGGCTAGCATTGACCGGGCCATTAATGACGAGTTAACGAGCGTGCTCGTTAAACGCGTTTAAAAAATATGAAAACTTGAAACGGCAAATCTCGCGCAGCACTCGACGTTTTTCCGCGATTTTCGATGGCGGTGGCACGTGCCAAAGCGGGGGAAAATCTCGGAACGAATCGTAATTAGTGAGCGCGATTTTCGCGTTCCACGCCATTTTTCGAAGCGTATCGAACCGTGAACTACGAATTCGAGAACTAGTCTCCACCACTCGTTGTAGTAGACGGAAGAAGGAGTGTTGTTTTTTGTTTCTCGATGGAGAACGAGTAAAGAGGAGTTTCGTTTCTCCAATCACGTTGCGAGAGTAGGAATAGGATAAGAGGATCGCGGGAGCACAGAACGAAACAGTTGTTGGCGTCAGTTGGCAATAACCTAATTGCAGGGAGGAAAAATTGCACTACCGATCGCTACTGCAATGTCTCGTCGCTCTATCGTCGCATCGCGTAGCCGAGCGTGACGAAGAGTCGGACGCGTGAATGGTGTGTTTATCGTGGAACAAGAGCGCGGAAGTGTGTGACGAGGGAGCCGCCTTGTGTATCGCTTTCAACGCCGATCGTCGCGGTATTTTAACAAGGAAGAAGGAAGGCGGGGAGGAAAAGGTTGGTGGCCGTCCATGGCCGCCGAGCGAAAAAAGATGTCGCAGTGAGGGAAAGTCGAGCAGCGAGGCAACGTGGCGGGTTTCACCGTGGCCGTGAACAATGGCTCCGCGGAGCCGGCTTACTACGTGGACCGTTTGCAACGAGTGCAAGTGCAGCAGCAACATTGCCAACAGGCGATCAGGTACACGGTGCAGCCGAGCCACGTCTCCGCCCCTGGCAAAGAGATCCTCGAGCCGGCGAGAAGGGATCTGGTTTACGTTCATTGCGCCACCACAGAGGAGGAGGAGGACGCGGAGGAGGAGGAAGAGGAACCGAAGGGATTGACCAGGTCTAGGTCGTGGCTCTGCTGCCCTGCCGATCACAGCTCCGACAGAACCGTACCCATACAGGTCGAAGCTGGCCACAAGCGGCAGGAGTCAGTAAGTTGGAGACCGACGAACCAACTTTCTTCGTCCATCGTTCGATCCAACTTGCCTACACTCGTATTCGCGTGTAACCATCTCTCGATCGATAAGAGAAGTTCGACCGGTGGAATAATTTTCGAGTAATTTACCACGGTCGCATCATCGATTAACGAAGGGGATGCATCGGAAAGCGCGAAGAAGAAGAGGGGGAGGGGGATGGAACTCGATGGGTCGCGTCATCGAGCGCGTTAACGAAACGCGAGAACAAGGCCTACCGCCAGAGGCGAACACCGTTCCGACACCCGATAATGGAGTTCCGTAATTTTTGCCTCTGTCGTATATTCGATTCAAAAGGGATCTCGTCGAGAGTGGATCGGCCTGTCTCTCAGGAACAGGACTGGATGTTTCTGCCCTTCCTCTCTCTCCCTCCCTCCATATTCAACTCGAAACGGCTCGTTCATTTTTTATCCCTCTTCGCTCCTTCTCCGCGCGTCACGCGTTTGGATTGTCCTCTCTCTCTCTCTCTCTCTCTATCCATCTCCTCCGATTCTTCTTCTTCTTCTTCTTCTTCTTGTTTTTCCCAGTTTCCCGGTTCAACTTTCCATCTCGCTGTCCCTCTCTCTTCAATCCTGTCTGAACACGCGCAGCCCCGGCGAATCCGTCTGTCTCTCCGTAAGACCTTATGCAGAATCGAGTACCATCCCTTTAAACTTTAATCCAGCAGGAATAGAAGCGGGGTAACCAACCGGACGATCGATTTCGCACACCCGAATTTCGAATAAACTTTCGTCCTTCGTAATTTCGTTTGCCACCGCTTTCACACCGCTTGCCTACCTTCTCCCCTTTCGATTCCATATTTTCGCCGTCGAATCACCGTCGTTCCGCCTCCGACTGTCCGTCATTCCCCATTTCTCTCTCTCTCTCTTCACCCCCCAGTGTTCGCCACCAGCGTTCGAACAACGTGGTTTGATAGATGAAACATTTCCTCCATCGATGATCGAATCGATCGATTGGTTAGGAAAGGGAGAAAGCGGATACTAGTAGGATAAGTGTCGTTTTCGAAAAATCTGATTGGCGGCAGGCAGTTAGTTTAACGCGATTGAAAAGAACGATCTTCTTTTCGCGCGATTAAGGGAGGATACGGCATTTCGCAGGCGACGCTCTCTCGCATCGCGTCTCTGGGTTACCTCTTTTGTCCAACCGGCCACAAAAGGAGCGTTTGAAACGCGCGGCTCTCGCGCCGCCCTCTCTTTCTCTTCGTTCAACCGTCTGGATCGAAACGAGCAAGGCCGACTCCGTCCCCTTTGACAAACGCGGACAAAGAGAAGCGAAAGGGTGGCGGAGGCTTGGTCAAGGAATTTACCATCTCGAAAGGGAACACCTACTTGACCCCTTTAACGGATTACTTGATCCCTTCCTCTCCCCTTCGAAAGGAGGCCCATTTTCATCGGAAAAATCTCGTTACTCCGACTATATATATACATATATATATATATATCTCGAGCCTTTGTGATCTTGTTACAGAAGTTCAGGGAAGACAAACGTTGTTTCCAAAGTTCTCCGTTACGCCGGTGATAATGTTATCGCGATTTTCCTCCGCGGAACGTGATATTATTTCGCAACGAGGCAAGCTTTCGCGCGAAAATTCAATTATTCGCGACAACCAATAGGAGTCTCTATCGACGAAGAAACGCGAGTTTTTCCTTCGAAGGAAAAAAAAAAAAAAAAAAAGAGGAAAGAAAACTGGTCTTTCGCAAGTGCAGCTTGTTTCGCGAACGACATTTTTTTGGCCAAGACCTGTTCGATCCACGTACGAGCGGATTGAGCCAAGCATCCATCGAACCATGATTTGGTAAAAAATTCGCGCAAAAGAGGTGTTTCTGCAGGAAAACGGGAATATAGAGGTCTGCGACAGAGGTCGGACGAGTAGGACATTAACGAATAAGGGAACGTTTTTTAAAACTCTCGCCATTATACGCGACGTGTTCGATTCCCTCTCTTTCTTCCTTTTCTCGACTCGCCGATCCAAGGGAAGAAAGCGTTTCGATTATCCGGTTCTAGGCGAGGATTTAACGTGCTTCCATTCTTCGTCAAAGTATCGTCGCCGAGTTTCCTTGAATCCTTGTAATCGGATAAAAATCGATCGCAACTTGGAATTTTGCGAGATACATATAAAGGAAAAATATGGCGGATGGCAGATCTCCTTTTTCCCCGAAGAATTTCGGTTTTGTAAAGTACGAAAATAAATTTTTTTTTTTCTTTTCTAAGGCAAAAGTTTCGAGGATATTTTTGTTCGTGGATCCTCTCGATCGCGGGGGAGGATGTGTCACGATTTTTATCGAATAACAAACGGATTATTCGTGTCTCGTTTGCATACGTTTTAAAACGTCAGAGATATTCTTCGCCTTATGCGATACACAATCGCGGCATTTAACGCGACTTTTGTACGAGGTTCGAGCGAATATCTCTCTCTCTCACACACACACACACACTCTCGATATACTTAACTACGCATTGTGATTATCGTTGCATTGTTCGTAATCATCCGTTGACCGGTTCGAAAAGTTTGTGAAGTTTCATCGAGAAGGCTTTAACTTTCCCTTTAGCAAAAGTCTCTCTGCAACACAGCCACGACCCTCGTCGCGAATGGATTTATCCTTCCCCCTCTCCCCCCCTCCCCCTCCTTCCACAAGTTTCCAAGTAATTTTGGTGTATCAAAGACGAGCCCGATCCGAGTTGTATCTATCGAGGACAGGATATCGGGTATTCGACTGTCGAGAAAGTCGATGCCCTCCTCGGTCACCCTTGTCGCCGGCTTTATACCACTTTACCGCAATTTCCGGTATCATTTTACGTCCCTGGACTACTCTACACTCTACGCCTCGCGGGAGAGAGAAATTCGATGGAATCGGCTCGTGCTTGAAACAACGCGCGTGGCCAAGACGAGAGAGGAAAAGAGAAAGGGAGAACGAGAGAAGCCTATGCGACTTGTCCTCTTTGGTAATCTCCTGAGTGAGTCATTGCGAAGAATTTACCTGGCCAGGTTGTCGAGTTGTGCAATCGACTCGACTTTTCTTTTCAGGTCGAGCAGATAACAGCCTCGTTTGCACGCGAGCGAGTTTTCCTCTCGCTTGAGAACGTACGATCGTGACATAATTGATGATGATAAACGACGATACACGAGTAAGAAAAATAGAGCGTGAAATTGCTTTATTTGCCGAGGCAGCTTTATGTCACGTTCACCGCGTGAAATGTCCATTAACATTCACGAGCGAGCCGAGAAGGATGGCCAGAGTGGCTTGATCGAATATATCTCTTACGAGGTATAATTCGACATTTCCTACACTCGGCTACCCAAATCCTTGCTGCAAGGATTCGCGTTGCTCCATCGCGATACCATTCGAAAATACTCTTCATCGACTCATGAACAAAACATAGTTGCCAGAGTAAATATCGATCGATCGAAGCCTTCTTCTTATTCTCAAATCATGCTATGATAAAATATTGTATGGATGCAAATTTTTTGAAATTTTCTTCTTCTTTTTTTTTTTTTTTTTTTTTTATTTTTGCGTTTACAACAATAACACACCGTTTCAACGATACCTCGTGGAAAAATAGGCGATCGAAAGTTCCTCGACACTGTACATAACTCGAGTTAAATAAAATCGCGGTTAAACAGGCTCTATCTATCTATATCGGCAAAATTCCAAACTATTTTCTCAATTTTCCGTGTAAAACGTAGATACTCGTTGAGCGTGCCACACAGCTAACGGAAAAGAGAGAGAAAAGAGATAGGCAAGAAAGATCTGATGTCTCGCGGAGGAGCCAGATGACAAACTAGTTTACCTGTCGTCGAGAAAAACGCGTGAGGTACGCGCGTTGATCCTCTCTCTCTCTCTCTCTCTCTCTCGATAAAAGGACGACTTCTAGAATGATACTTCGTAATTACGGGTCGTGATTCTTCTACGCATCCTCCGAGAAATTTTTCTCTCTTTTCATCTTGATCGGTGTGCGCTATCACATGGCCAGAATCATTAACAGCTCGTCGTCTTGTAACGTTCGTCATGCACGGTTGCCTACGCGAAGGGCACTCGACGAGGGACGATGCTGCGTAAACAGGTATCCGCGAGCTCCTTAACGCATTTTTTTTTTTTTCCACTTCCTTTTTCTCCTGTTTCCCGCGCTCACGCTCGGAATATCGCGAATACGGTGAAAATTAATGAGGGGCAACGATAACAAGGAGAACGATCGTGTCTGGAACCGTCTATTTGCGGAAATAGCGTGTTCGTCGCAAATAGCCGCCTCCTTCGATAGTCGATAGCGAAGTTGAAGTTTCCGAGAAAATAGATTTCTCTCTCTCTCTCTCTCTCTCTCTCTCTCTCTCTCTCTCTCTCTCTCTCTCTCTCTCTCTTTGGTAAAAACGATGTTTCGATTCGAGATTGAGTATCATTTAGATTATACGAGGATATTACTCGCGTTTGTTCGATTATCTTTTTCTTTAAATCGGATGGTAAATACGCGATTCGACCTCTAGCAAAGAATCGGCAAATTATCCTTTCCTTCGCTATAATTCGCGCATAATAATGTATCGCGATTCGTTGCAAGAAGTTAAGAAATTTATCGGGCGGACGAAGATTGATCGAGGCGAGAGATTAGAAGGAAAATAAGAAACTGCCGACCTATTAATAAGATCGAAACGATCTCTTATCCAACAAATGGTATTGCGTCACGAGATCCAAGAATCACGATACGCGTCGCGTGTAATAAATTTCCTCTCCTACGATTTTCGAAATTTCCTCTCCCTTTCCCGACCTTTTCTCCAATGAAATTAATCGGATTCTGTTGCAGCTGCACGCGGCCGCGCTGTCGTCGTTGCGGTCCGAGGTCGCCGAGCTGAACGCGAGGTTGGTGGCGGAGACACGAGCCAGGGAGGCGACCGAGGCGGCTTTGGTCCGCGCGGAGCTTCAGGCCGCACGGGCGGAACAGAAGGTGGAGCAACAAGCGGCGAGGCACGAGGAGCGGCTCACCGAGTTACATTCCGTGATCGCCGAGCTTGGCAGGCAGCTCGAGAGGCATCGAGCTACCGTAATTGCCGAGGAGGATGAGTCTGGTAAGGGAGATTCCGTGAACCTGTGCGCTCTCTATCTCCCCTTACGACCAAGATTTATTACCTAGGCCGAGGCTGTTTGATGTTTTAACGCGCTTCCCGCTGCGAGGGCATCCTTCGTTTCTCTCAACACGTGGCCAAAATATACGAGATTTTTCCTTAAACAGAGAGATGATTCTCGTCCAAGTGTTACATTTCTCTCTCTCTCTCTCTCTCTCTCTCTTGTTTTAATTAATCATCTCTGGTTTCCGCAGAGATAGAAACGAGCAGAGACGCGGAAGGATCTATCACTAATCCCGTGGAAGAGAGCGAAGGCGGAGGTGACATTCAGGGGGATGGAGATCGTACGTTGGGCGATGCCGATTCCAGCTGCTGCGAGGACATCGAGCCACGTACTGTCGAGGTACGTACTACTTGTCGATCGTAAGCTCCTGCTTTGTCGTTTGTCTAATCCGGATTCAGAGTTCAGAAAGTTTGTGTCGAGATGTAAGACGCGATCGAAATTCTTTTTTGATCAACGATTGAATAATAATCGTTAATTCGCATGATAATGGACAGAATGGGAGAGAGCAGTTGGACAGTCCGGCGGCGTTACCAACACCAGAACCGACACAACAGGCGGCTTCGTGCCAGAGCGTGGCCGTGGCAGCGTTGCAAGAAGAGGTCACAGCCCTTCGAGCAGAGATCGCCAGCTTGCAGGCTCAACTGGCCAATTTCAAGAATCAGGCTAACAATCAGAGGCAACAGGCTGGCAGCGAGTCGCCCCGTAGAGAGGCACGAGTGGGTAGCAATTTAACCTACTGTGACGTATCCCCGCGTGACGCGTACAGTCAATGCGATTTTCACTATAAAGACGGAATGGAACCCCGCAAAGAGTTTCTCCGCGATGAAAAGAAGATCGTTCCTTTCATCTTGATGCACCGAAATGCACTTTCCCTCTTTGAAAGGAAACCACCGTTGAATGTCGAACGAATTTTTTGCATCGTTACCTCGTCCTTTGGCCAGCCTTTGATCAGCCAACACTTTCACAAAAATATTTATCAACCCTTCCGTCTGTAATGTTTTCCTCGTGCTCTTCTTTGATTTCCGCAGACAAGAGGCAACACCAGCTCACCGGAACCTTTGAGTGCACCTTGCTCGCCACTCTTGCCACCCCTGCAGACACCGCCGACAAAGAGCGTAACGAGGGAGGAAGCTCCAGTTCTTAAAATAGCCGAGAGGGTAAGACTCAGGAGGACCGACGAGAGGCACATCACAGGACCCGATATTACTAATCTGGGGGTACTTGTGACTTATATTACTCATTACCCCGTTGTTGTTCATATATTTTTCTTTTTTTCGCTCGTAATTACGATTAATCACTAGTTATATAATTATACAACCGTAGCTTTTTTTTATTTATTTTTTTATTTATCCCTCTTGTGAATTTTATAAATTTGAATGAAAGGTATGTTCCACTATGGTGGCCGAGCATCTGGTGTCGGATCTCCTGGAACACTCGAACATTCAAGAATTGAATGGATCCGAGAAACAATTTGAAGTGGAGACGGAAAGATTGAACAGCAGGTTGGAACATGCTCGAACGAACAACGCGGTTCTTGCCTTGACCTTACACGAGAGTAAAGCGCAATGCGACAGGTATACATTCGTCTTTCTTCCTCTAAAATAGAAAATAGAAAATAGTGTAAAGATTACGTTTACGAATTTCGTCTGTTCCAGATTGAGTCTTTTAGTGGGAAAGTACGAATCGAATGCGATTGCATTACGATTAGCCCTTTCTTATAGTGATCGCGCGATAGAGGCTTATGATGTCCTGGTAGCATTGTTGGAAAGCGAGATCGCTCTGTCCACGGAAAGAAACAGCATTACGATCGAGAACAGGAGAGCGGCCGAACATGTAGCCTGTCATGTGTTGAATAAACTAGAGAACGAATGTATGAATACTCTGAATGCACCGTGGGAAGATAGCATAGTTTTGTCGGACGAGTAAATATATAAGAAAATAGCAATAATCGATAAATTTATTTTTTTTTTTTTTTTTTTTTTTTTCATGATCCGATTTCATGATCCTTAGATCGGAAGTGACTTGGTGCGTTGAAGATGAGCAAAGACTTAGAAGACACATCAGCAGATTGAAAGGGGAACGAGCTATGGTTAGATCGACTGTAGTGGAATTAGAAAGCGTTCACGCTGAACCATTAAACTCAAAAAACACCATTTCTCTCGCAGAAGCTCGAAAATTAGATTTAGAAACAGCTGTACTTATGCAGGTTTGTTATTTAGTTTCGAATCATTCGAAGAGAATTCAAAAAGAAATGTGGTCAATTAAAAAATCACGCAGGAATTAATGGCTATGAGAGAGGATAAGGCAGAGCTACGAGCACGGGTGTTTCTGTTGGAAAAGGAACGAGCTACTATAGAATTGAAATTAAATGCACGTGATACGCAAATTGCAGCTCAGCATGCCGCCATTGAACATCTTCAGGGTCAACTTAGAGATACAGAGGCCATGCTGGCAATGGCTACGAATAAAGTAAGAATTTCTCTTCGTCTGTAATAAAACTTTTCGAATCGATAAAATATATATATATATGTATGTTATGGATATTATAGGATCGAGGTTTAAGCGATAACGAAAGTGAAGGCATGGAATCCGAATTAATAGAAGCATTAGGTCGAGAGGCTAGGCTAAAAGAACGATTGCAAGAATTAGTTTCTACTTTAGATAAAGTTAATAAAAATTCTGAATTGAGGCATCAACAATCAGCTGAGCTTATTAACGATTTAAAAAGAGCCAATGGGTAATTAAATCATGGATAAAAATTAATTTATTGATTGAAAGATATTATCTTTTAATCTTGTTTTTAGAGCCCTGGTACAAACTTTAGAGAAATCTAAGAAAAAATATCAATCCAGACTAAAAAAATTGGAACAACAAATGTTGGGTATGGTGGAAAGACATGCTGCTCAGGTATGAACAAGCATAAATGTGATGTGTGATATATGAAAGAAGTTGAGAAGAATTGCCAAAATTGTATTTAAACTGTCTGTAAAATAATTTATTACACTTTATATATGTTTTTACATAAATCCTTCATAAATCTTCATAAATTATATCAACATCATTCTGAAAACCTAAAAAAAGGTATAAAATATTAAAAATTTCTGTTGCTGTAAAAATGAAATATTGAGGTTATAATATTGTACTCACTAATTTGTTATCGTAGATACAAATTCCATTTTTGTCCATTAACTTGTGGACAATATTTGCTATAATTCATTTATTCATTAATTATATATTTCTTTTAATCTCTGTTGAACTGCTTCTTCTATTCTTCTTTTTTTATACGTTTTATAAAAGTTAACCTCTCCAACATGCCAATGAATCATGGTGAACTCTAGCACACCACCCATGACAAAACATAATGGTAAAAATCTAAATTCCTTGAAACGTTTACCAGGCATTTTATTTGCGAATTTTTTTATTATTTTTATTATTTTGAACGATGCCATTCTTATTATCGTGTACCGCACGATGCCTTTTCTGTATCGCCATCTTGCCTTGTCAATATTGAACTGCGCTTGATTCTGCGCAGTAATTTATTATCCCCAATAAAAATTATATTCCCAATAACTGAATTAATTTAATTTTTTGCTATTTCTTTTTTTTTTCTTTTTTTTTTTTTTTTATACATATCTCTTGATTTATAGGTAAAATCTTTAAAACAACGGATAGCATTGCTAGAGGAGGAATCGACAGGATATAAAACAAGTTTACCACTTCAATCACAGAGTTCTGGTGCCAGCGAAACATCATTATGACAATTTAGTGATTAATCGAAATCAATCGATAAAGGCTTTACGAGTGTTTTTACTATTCTTCCTGTCATTACAAAACGATTGAGATAGAGATAAAATTTACGTATTTTTTTATACCAATAGTTGCCCAAGAATAACGCTTGATTATTCGCTTTTGTAATTATATAAAAAAAAAAGAGTACGAGTTAGTAGCTATCCTAAGATTTAAATTACGAGCTAAGCTTATGCAAAAATGTGCTAGTGATACATAAATGCGAGCAAACTATTTAAAATAGTCCTCCAAGTATATTGTGAATTATAAATAATTGTTACATGATACTATATGTCATTTATAGACGATGATAGTCATCTTGTAAATATGTATATTTCAAGCATTAAAGAAAAACGTGATATGTGTAAACTATGATGAAATAAATTGTGCTTTATTAAATCTTGTATTGTAGCTAAAATTAGTGTTTTATATTTTTTAAATCATTTAATTTGTAATGTTATTTATTTCTTAATTTTATTTTCCCCGATTCCTTTAAAAAAAAATTATTTATCAAATAATAAGATATTTAAACAATTATATATAAATAATTAATATATTTTAATATAATTATACATTATAATTAATATATATAATTTATTTATTAAGAGTTTACTAACGAATCGTTATGATTTTTCTGTTCTGACAATTTTTTTTGTAATGCTTCTTCTATAAGATCATCTAAATCATCAAGCGGTCGATATATGAGATGCACAACTTGCGAACCGGCTGCCGTTGCAAAAAATGCTGATGTAATAAGACAAATATATCGAGTCCATGAAATACCATAAGGCATTGTGATAAATTATCTATAAAATAAAATATAAAATAAATATTAAAAATTTTATATTAATCTTTCTAGTGTTTAAAATATTTTAACTTTTTCATAAGATACTATTATTAAATAAGATACCATTTATGATTGCTAACCTCTTTTATATAAACGTTCGACGATATTTCAACACAACAATGGCAATCGATGAATAATATTTATAAATTAATTTTCATGATATTTATATAATGTTTGCATTTATTTTTAATATAATATATATAATATATATTGATATATTTGTGCAAAGAATACGTTATAAAAAATATTGTATTCTGTTTGCACTATGCAAGACTTTCCAATATAACCTATTTCAAAATCAACTTAAGTAAGATTAAGTAACTTTTTAACAATTTTAATTACAATAAATTTATTTATTTATTACTAATAAGTTAATTTATTTATTATTTTTATATATTAATACAATATACAAAATATAATTACTCATAATTTTATACATTTATATTTTTACATATTGTTCTGAGGTTCTTGATTTTCTTGTTGATCCATTTCTGTTGCCATAACCTCTGTTGCACTTTTTTCTGGAACATCAGGTTCCTCCTCTCCTGGTACATCATTGATTTCTACTCCTTCACCCTTATTCATCATAGACTTTTGTATTTCTTCTTCTAAATGTACGCATGCTTGTTCAATCTCATAATTTTTTGATACTAATCCCACCCATTGTGCTTCCAATGCTCTTAACTTTTCTCCTCCTTGAGTTTGCATAGATTTTCTTTGCCAATTAACTTCTTGTATCTTTTTCCTTAATGCTTGTAATTGTTTTTGGGCTTGATTCACTAATTGTACTAATATTTCTAAATAAGATTTCCATGCTTCACATCCATATTCCATCATTAATTCAAGATTACAAATTCTGTGTTATTATAAAACATTACAATAATATATTAGTCACATTCTCAGGCTACAAATAATGTAAATAATTAAGCAAAAATATAAAAGATTAAAACATTAAAAATAATTTACCTTGTAGCCTGATGTTCTAATTGTGCACTGCTATTTTCTACACTTTCGTTCCATGCTGCAAGATCGTTCATTTTGCCTGGTGGAGGTGGAGGTAATTCATAACGTTTCATACTAAGTACTTCCATAGGTAAACGGTTTTGCATTCGTTCAAATTCATGTTTCATTACTTCTGTTTCAAAAGCAGTTATATTTAATGATGCCAAATGTTCTAAATAATTTTTCGTTGGTCTATAACGACGTGTTTCTTCTTCAACCATAGCCAAAGCCTACAATATTTATAATTAATTAAATTAATCATTCATTAATAATATAACCTAGAATTAATTTGATAATAAAATTTTATAAAGAAATATTATTTACCGCTTCTCTGACTCCAGGTTCATCATATCCTTGATCAATATATGGTAAAGCATCGACTACGACTTCTCCTGCCATTTAATACAAATTTGTATAAATGTAAAAATTTATAGTAACAGTTGACTTTTATTAATCACTCAGCATAGTTTAAATCTTATATGACGCACTTCCGATTATAATAATATTCATTTGGAAATGTATTTCTGTTAGAACTACCAATCACAATATAGCATTTTCCATCAAATTTTATCACGATTGGTGCATACTTATAAGAACATAAATAATTAAATTTAATTTCTATTATAAAATATAATTTTTTATAAATCAAAATTTAAATGATAAGCTTACGAACAATACAGAAAATTTATCTTTCAAATATTTAATTTAATTTATTACGTAAGAAATAGTATCTTTCATTGTAAATAACGTTTAAAAGAAACTACATTCTGAGCATGCGCGACTTTTAATGTGTAATTTCCGCTCGCGTCCAACTTCCTTTATAATCAGCTTAGGCGTACAAGCTGCATCGTAAGTTTATATCTGATGTGTGAAAAGTTGTGAAAAGAGAGGTGAGATGGTAAGAAATTTGATATTTTGTTCGGAATTGAAGAGAATCTAATATCTTATATAATTTTATTGCTAAAATATTCTATAATTTTAAAAAGTTTTACATAAACTTAAGATTGTACACAGATCGCATAATTGGACCACGTGTAACATCTTGTGATATATAAATGAATATAGCTTATTTCTGTTATATATTGAAGTATAACTTATAATTTCATATATTTTTTTTTACTATCTTTATTTTCTTCCTATTAAATATAATAATCTGTTTTATCTTGTATGAATATATTTATATTAAAAATATAAATACTTTTTATCAATTAGTCCGCCATATATTTCATCAATAGAATAGTTTTACCAAAACTCGAAATTTTTTTTTTTTTTTTTTCTCTCATTAATTTTCAATAATATATTTGGATATAAATGGATTTTTATCTTATTTTTTGATTATTATTATTATTTTCATTTTACAGTCGTTATCAACGGCGCGACCGCTTGTAACTATATATACCGATAAAAATGAATCTTCAGGAGATACAATTTCTCTACCGGCTGTCTTCAAAGCACCAATTCGGCCTGATATCGTGAATTTTGTTCACCAACAAGTCTCAAAGAACAGCAGGCAGCCATATTGTGTTTCTAAAGAAGCTGGTGAGCATATATTATTTTGTGCCCAATTTTTTTTTTTTATATCTTAAAGAACTAATATACAATTATTAAATGTAGGTTTCTTTTATTAGGTCATCAAACCTCTGCTGAGTCATGGGGTACTGGTCGTGCTGTAGCACGTATACCTCGTGTACGTGGTGGTGGTACTCATCGTTCTGGCCAAGGTGCATTTGGTAACATGTGTAGAGGTGGACGCATGTTTGCCCCAACAAAACCCTGGAGACGCTGGCATCGTCGAATTAATGTTAATCAGAAAAGATATGCCATGGTTTCTGCTATTGCTGCATCTGGTGTTCCAGCTCTTGTACAATCTAAGGGTAAATAATAATTTTTTTTTAAAGAAAAGAATAATAATTCTAATTTAGTCTATTTATTATTATTTTCATGATGATTGCTTTTGGTCCGTGTTTCTGATTTACCATTGATTATTTATAGCATTCGAAGTATCTGATACAGAAATTTTCATATATTTAATTTTCTCTAAATAGACCAATTATTACATTATGTATTATTTTATGTTCAGGTCATATGGTTCAAGAGATTCCAGAACTTCCTTTAGTAGTATCGGACAAAATTCAAGAGTATAACAAGACTAAACAAGCTGTTATCTTTCTGAGACGTATTAAAGCATGGAATGATATTCAGAAAGTAAGCATATTTTAAATAATTTCATTTTTGCACTGTAGAATGTCCGCATCTTTGTTAAAATAATTTTAATTCAGATGCTCCTATCAGGTGCTATATAAACATGGTTATAATAGGCGTTCTTTACTAGCTAAATTAATTGCTAGGACAGGGTGTATTTAACCAAACAAATTAAATTAAAATACATTGATTTGAGAAAAAGATAATAACCTTTTATTTATAGGTATATAAATCTCAACGTTTTCGTGCCGGTAAAGGTAAAATGCGTAACCGCAGACGCATTCAACGTCGTGGACCTTTGATCGTATATCATCAGGACCAAGTGTGTAGAAATCTAAAAAAAAAAAAAAATAATAATTTATTTATCATATTTATCAATATTTATCTTTTTTTTTTTTTTTTATCTTATATTTAGGGAATTCGTAAAGCGTTCCGTAATATTCCCGGTGTTGATCTTATGAATATTAACAAAATGAATCTGCTTAAATTGGCACCTGGTGGTCATGTTGGACGTTTTGTAATTTGGACAAAATCTGCCTTTGAAAAATTAGATGCTCTTTATGGAACTTGGCGTAAGGAATCGCAACTTAAAGCCGATTATAACTTACCTTTCCCGAAAATGATGAATACGGATTTGTCGAGACTTTTGAAATCTCAAGAAATTCGTAAAGTTTTGAGAGCACCAAGGTATATAGATTTATATTATAAGTTATTATTTAAAAATACATTATACAATTTTCTATATATGATGAAATTTTTTGGTCCGTGTTGTTGATTGACAGTGATTATAACTTAACCATATCTGACGTTTACTCTTTATGAATCTTTTATAATTGTTTCATATATGATATATTTATTAAGTATAAATTTCAAACTTGCAGAAAGAAAGTAGTCCGCAGAGTAAAGAAATTGAATCCATTGAGCAACACTCGTGCGATGTTACGTCTTAATCCGTATGCAGCTGTTCTGAAACGTGCAGCAATTTTAACAGCTAGGAAACGACAACAAGAAAGAGAGCTTGCTTTAGCAGAAAAGCGTGGAGTAAGTTAATTTTTTGATATTGAATAAATCTATATGTTTTTACCGATTTTAACGAAAACATTCCATGTTTCTAGGTCAAGCTGCCAAAAAGTACACCGGCCGTCAAGACTAAGTTACTCCTTGAAAGACGCAGGAAGCAAATCTTGGCTGCAAGAGCAGCGAAACCTAAGAAAGCGGTAAAAGCAAAAAGTGCAACATCTGTTACTGCGGCAAAACCGGCAAAAACCACAAAAGCATCCGAAAAATCGGTAAAAAGTAGCCAGAAAGCCGCACCCGCTAAGAAGTAAACATTTTTATTAAGAATTTGTTGTTGACCCATGAACTTTATTTGTTTTGAATAAAATGTGGGAAGACAACTACAGGAAGATCGGTCTTGTAATTGATGTAACTTGTATCTCCTACCTTTGATGTTAAATCTTTTTTATAGGTATAAACATAATAATAATTAAATACATATAGTATTATGTTCTATTTCTTTTTCTTAAGAGGAGCGCGCATAAAGATCGTGTCGTTAAGTATTTCGATTGAGACTTCTTTCGCATTTGCTTCAGGTGGCATTAAGAAATTTAGATTTCTAATATTCGATAAATCTTCCGAACTATGCAATTTTATATTCAATGTATTTTCATTCACTAAAGTAGCTGTTCCTACTTTCAATCCTTCGGTCTTCATTTCTGCCTATAATTGGATAAAAATATGTATTAATAAAATTTTTCAATTTTAAATCGGGCAATTAATCTTGATGAAAGAAAACATACGGCATAATATTCTTTATGATCAATAATATAAAAATTGGGAATTTTTTCAAATCTGAAACTCTTCTTCTGTCCGTTTGTCATTATTTCAAAGTTCATGTACTCATTTCGCTTTAAAGTGACAGCATTTTCTTCATAATTATATAATAATTTATCCATAGTAAAGTTAAACTTTAAAAATTATTAAAAAAAAAAAAGTTACGGAAATTTGTTTGAAATCATTTTCACGGGTCAACTAAACGAAGTTGGTAGAATAATCTTCTTTTATCTTTATCGAATTTGACATTTTGTTCATAACTTCATAGAAGAGAATATCAAGAAATACTTTCTTGCTCAATTTTCCTCAATATATTTTTTTCATTTTGCTAAGTTTTATCGCTGGAGCTGTGAGCACAAGCGTTCTATGTTTATTATCCACTACGGCTCGTACTTTTGCATTATCGATACCGTCTGGTATTAACAAATTCTCGCAATGTTTCATCATTTTCTTAATTACATCAGTAAAGATTGATTTTTCATTCATCTCTGGTAATTGTTTTGCAAATTGATCATCTAAGGGTTTAATCATGTTCACGCGAAGATTATTCCCTTTCACGGTTATTTTAATAGATGACAGGTCTACCTCCGGCGCCAACAACATTTTTGTCTACGATACAATAACGATAAATGTATCACTGATTTAATTTAACTGAAAGTAGTTGTGTTGAACCTCATAAACGTTATCTGGTCGAATTCCGCTAGACACGATTTGCGTTACGTAATTGGTTTCCATTGGTTTTACGGTAGTTTTGTTTGATTCTTGTTTAACCTGATTTCCAAGAGAACTCGACGTTTTAAGAAACTTCAACGAAGCCGAGCATTTCGGGCAGTGTCTGGTATCAATTATATCTCCATTACACTTAATACAGTTACTTTCCTTTACATCCATTTTCCAGATACTTTGAAGGCATATATTATTCACATTATCAAATTCACGCTAGCCTGTGAAAGACAACTCGAGTGTAGCGTTGAAATGGTATAACGGGGAATTTTTCACGATATTGTTACAATGCTAAAACTCACAGACTAAAATGTGATATGCCTTTGTACTATAGGTTTACTTGTCAATTTAAAAATCGTGTCGGAATGACAGGTGAAAATCAATGGATACAAAACAACAAAAGAATGCGAGAATCCTGTTTTTACATTATGAGATTCTGCAAGTATCAAATAACTTTTATCCCTTTGTTAAAATTATCATCGATGGAATGGAACGAAAGGAGAGTATTTTATAAAATTTTCAAACTTTAATGAAAAATTTCGTTATATCAATCTTTCTATAATAATATCATTCAACTCTAATATTAATTCTAAAAATTGATCCTAGTTAATCAAGAATTAGAATGGGAGATTCGAAATGACGAAAACCCCGTTTAATTCCGTCATCGCGGAATTATCTGCTTTCCGCTGCTAATCGAATCAAATTTCTAATCGACGGAAGTGGTGATCCTCCTCTTTGGGAGGATCGGGCGCGAAACACCAGAATGATTCCAACCTTGTACAAGCAGCCAGTTTGTTTAACATTCGTGTCTGCATTGTTTGAAACGCCTGCGCGAATTTTCTTGGGAATAGAGGTGCGCTGGTAGGGGTAGCGCGGGATTCAGGGTCGAAATTGCACGGTGGTTGAAAAGCATCGGATACCAGTCGAGGACAGGCGGTCTCGCGTTTAAGTGGTCTATCAATTCCATGTCGCCTTTGGTCCTGTTCCTTCATTACGGAGTTTTGGCCATCATTTTCGGGAACGGTAAGTCGTTTTTCTATTCATTCTTTCGAGTAAATTTAAGTTTTTCTCTTTTCTAAATTTTGCCAATATTTACCGTGGATTTTATTCTTTCATCTTTTTTTAATTGAATTTTACAGGAGACAAAAAAAAAAAGGAAATCAATTTTTATTGACACGTATAATATTTTTTTTTCTTATGTTTGTTTAAACGGTGTATTTAATATAAATATCTTTTATTTCTATTACTCATTTCTTAAAACTTTTTTCTCGATTGTTCGAATAATTACTTTAAGATATCGCGCACAATGAACTACGAAAGAAAAAAATTTTTTCCTTTTTTTTTTCTGTTACTTTGCACGACCTTTGCAATCTTCACTTGATCAAATCTGAAAATTGATTGCTATATCATGTTATCTGAACGAGAGAACAAATAGGGAGGTTGAAGAAAAAGTACATAATCTTGTTTGCATACCAGATTCAATCTCGATGCGTAACCAACGTCGAGAAAAGTACTGATTAAGGATGCCGGCCTCGCGATTAAAGGTAATCTCTTCTGTCTATCCGGTAACTGGATTGCCCCGGCCTACAGGATTTCCCGAGCAAGAATTTAACGAGCACCGATTGAGTTATAAATAAGTTTCTTCCTTCGAAAAATTTCCCGCTCGGTCTTTAAATGGCCAACGTGTTTATCGTCCCTCGATGAATCTGATTTTATCCTCAATTTTCTCCTCCTCGATCGTATCTTTTCCTCATCGCTCAAACCTGTCCGAGGCTTCAAGTCTTTTTTTACATAATATCTTCACGAATATACGAATATCCTATTTCTTCAAAACCATCTCAAATTCTTCTGAATATTTTACGTTACGTATTTAACACGTATTGTAGCAAAATTAAATTTCGGATCTCGATAGAAAAGTGTTCGATCGTGGATCATTATCATTATTATTGTTATTTTTTCTCTCTCTCTCTCTTTTTCTTTGGCTCTAGGAAAATATGGGGATATAATAATGTCACATCTCGAGATGTTAGCTCTGTTACCGATATCGTCCACGAGACGGGACCAAGGAAAACACTTCTCGTTAAGATGCAAATAACAAATAGTCGGGAACTTCCTGCGGGCCATATCTAACGGACCAGTTTAACTTGTTTCCACGAAAATAAACGACCTCGATTTTCTTCTGCCCCGAACGTTCAGCCACCGAAGAATTATTGAGGAACAACAACAGTTTAAATAATTCGTGTATCTCCACTCTTTTGTCTCTGAATTGTTGAGAGATATATAATATAACTCTCTTTCCTGAAAGAACGTATTCCCTGTGTCGTACATCTATATAAGCCAAGGCATTAACTCGACGGTTAGGAGAAAAGGGTAAATTCTGTACGATGCAAATGTCGGTGTGTTAACATAACTTTTATGCGTGGAACTCGCAGCATCATCCATAACGAATAAACTTCTCTATTTGCATATGTGTACCTTCTCTCACGGAAATGGACAATTAAAAGTGAACAAAGAAGAACGAAAAGGAGAGAGGCCACTTACCGGGAACTGTCCTGAAGTTTGCTTCTCAGAGTTAAGCTCGGTTCAACCGACAGTTTTCAAGCCTTCGAGGTTTCCTTCCGGGTTTTGCAAACGTCGATTTCCCTCCCTTCCCATCATAGCCGATTCCACGAATCGTCGAACAGCAAACCGGTCAAGATTTGCACATCCTCCGGCATCCTTGAAAAATCGACCCGTTCGTTCGTTCACCAAATAGATCGATCCGTTTGTTTACCGTCGATTAAGAATCGGCGAGCGTTAATCGTTCGAGCGCAAAACTTTCCCACCTTTCGACCTTGTTTCGTTAAAGAGCTGGAGAATGAATTTTTAACAACGCAACGGCCGAACCGAGAAACTTTCGTCCTCCGGAAAAAAGGGAGAGGTAAAAAGAAAAATGTTGGAAAGGAAAATTGAAAAGCTTTCATCTTTCAAAGTTGCACGCACACGATAAGTTTCCAAATCCGTTTCATTCGTCGAATCGACGATTTCTCATTCTCTGGAATATTTTTTCCTTTCCTTCCTCGATATAGGAAAACGTTTTATCAAAATTTCTTTATCCTACGAGCAAGTACGATTATCGACGGGGAATTACGGTTTTGTTTCGATCTCGAAAGGATCTCCCGTGTCGTTGCACGAGTATTAAAGGCGCGAAAGGATCTTTTTCGTTTCGAGGATTCTCGAACGGCCCTTCGAATGAAAGAATCAACGGGGATGAGAGTGCATTTCCTGGCATCGATCGCGTATCGATTGCCCGCTAATTCGCGAAACGCAATCAAGTTGAATCCTCGGCTTTTTTTCCTCTCCACTCCTCTCGGTTCGAGACGTTGCTTTTCAAATACTCGACGATTGTCATCTACGACGTCGTTGAAAAATTTGTCTCGATCAATCGCGGATGAGGGAGAATGAAGAAACGTTGCGTGAAAATTACGCGACGAATCGAATTTCACAAGGTGGAAAAAATTCGCGCACTGATTCTTCCGAAAGCGCGAATTTACCAAAGCGCGGCGGGGTCTGAATAGAATTTCATCGTCGTGGCGAAGAAAAAGCGGATTTTCGCGGTTCTCTCTCTCTCTCTCTCTCTCTCTCTGAAAAATTTCTCTTAAACGTCGCCGCGTAAACGTGTAGCGTGTAGAAAAGTATATTCGACGCGTTCAATTTGGAAATTATCGATCTTATCCGAAACGAGAAGAAAAAAGAAACGACGTAAATCGACTTGATAGATCGGTCGTTAAAATTAGATCCTCCCTTCGTTTCTTTCACTCGATCATTTTTAACTCGCGTCTTTTACGAGATTTAAAAAAAAGAAGAGCAACGAGTCGAAGAATTTATCGCGTCGCGACGATTTCTCAACGATTTTCGAATAATTTTCTAGCAGACGATAGAACGGACAGATAGTCGAATAATTGGGAAAAGAGGGAATAGGGATATATCGCGACGCGTGACGTCGGTTTAACGATCGGAATTAAGAGGGGGAGGGGAAAATTCGCTGAACCGTGTGTCACTTTCGTGACCTTACACCCCTCAAAGACCAAACACACTGGAGCAGGGGATCGCCTCGAAAAAACTTGCCTGGAATCTGGGGAAAAAAAAAAAAAAAAAAGAATAAAAAAAACGTAACCACTTTTTTCAAGGAGCGAATTTATTTCACGGTTTGAAAAAGAGGAGGAGGCGTTTAAGAAAATTTTAAAAGGTCAAAGGGTTCGTTCTCTTTCTCCTATTTTCTAATTAATCGGATAAGTAAAAATACCCCTGTTGTATCATTGTCTCTCCGCCGAGAGATCCTTTATCTAATTGAGGTTTGAATGCAACGCCTGGCGAGCTTCGAGAAAAGATGAAATGAAGGGCAGATTGGCCTCGGTGGTCTACGAGAGGGCTTCCCCGCGTTTCGAGACACAATAGCCACCTTCGATGAAACGAACGGTTCTATCCGCTGATCGGAAACGCTATAATGGATATCCTTGATTTAAGGAAAGAGATTAGATTCGTGATTAGAGATCGAAGGCAGAGATTAAATTTGCGACAGACAATTAAAACTTGCCCTCCCCTTTGATACTCTAATTCCTTTAAATTCCTTTAAATTCGTTATATTTCACCGTGGAAAAATAAGATTTACGCGCGTTGAAGATCGGGGGAAAGAAATTGAAGGAAAAATTTATCACGCGAAATTTGATTGTTGCGACGATTCTTGGACGAATTGAATTCCACGAATACTTGCTTTTCCAGGTTTTGGGGATGAACACGAATATAGATTGACGAAATATCTGCTCGATGGATACGACGCCGGTGTACGGCCAGCCGAGAATTCCTCCCAACCCCTGGCGGTCGTCTTTGGTCTTTCTCTTCATCACATAATCGACGTGGTGAGTATGGAGAATTTGAGAGGAGAACGAACTCCCCCGATTTACCTCGTAAATTTAAATCGTCGATGTAAATGTGATTTCATCAAACGACGAGATTGGCCAATTCTCCCAATTTCTCGGGGAAAATCAACGTGTTACCACGAGACTTCGTCTTTCATCGATCGATTCTTAAAAATCGAGTCGATTCCATCCACAAAGAAACATCACGGAGTGCACAGGGAATCGAGATATCGTGAAAAAGAAATCGTAAAAGAACGCGGGTACAAAGCGAGAAAAATTGCCATTCGGATTACTGGATCCACTGCTTCGTGTTGGGGAAATATGGGTCGACCCTGTTCGAAGTAGCATTAATTTCCACTTGGGCAGAAGTATCGGCATTCCAGCGATACGCTGCCGTTTAGTTTAGCCGGGAAATATCGATTTATATTCATTACGACCTGTATACGTCTCTTTTCATACTTTCGACGAAGACATGCATCTCCGAGACTTTGGAGAGCAGAGATCGCCTAGGACAAATGGCGATTTGTCTCGTGCGATTGACTCGAGGAGAATCATCTTTCGTCCGATATTATTTCGGTCGGACGTACGTATAAATCCTTTCGATTTTTCGCTCGCAGGACGAGAAGAATCAGATACTGACGACCAATTGCTGGGTGACACAGATTTGGACGGACCATCACCTGAAATGGAACGCCTCGGAGTTCGCTGGGATCCGAGTGATCCGTGTTCCTTACAATCGCGTCTGGAGGCCGGACACGATTCTCTACAACAAGTAAGCCATGATTCTTTCTTCGACGATAGAAAAAAAAGAAATGGTTGGGAAACGAAAACGTGGAGAAGAAAAGAAAAAGAGGAAGAAGGTGGTGCGATATTTTGGTGTCGTAAGATAGAAGTTTCGATATCGATCGAAAGACGCGCGTCAATCTTCCGTCGTTGAAGAATCAGCCGGTTTTTTCTGTTCGTAGCGCCGATCCGCAATACAGCTCGGCAGTCATCAATACGAACGTGATAGTGAGTCACACGGGGGAAGTGGTGTGGCTGAGCCATGGGATATTTCGCAGCAGCTGCGACATCGACGTCGAGTTCTTCCCTTTCGACGAGCAACGGTGCGTGTTGAAATGGGCCTCCTGGACGTACGATGGATATCAAGTAAGATCAATCTCGACGAGGGGACTTCCCCCCCTCCCTCCCCTCCCCCCTTCCTTTATTTCCCTCGCTTGGAAATCATTTCGATCGTGAAAGATCGAGGGAAGCTGTTCCCGTGGAAAATTTCGAGAATATCGGGAATGGCAATTTTGGAGACCGCGAAATTCAACCGATTAGAAGAAGGCGGAATACAGTTTTCCACGCAATTAACTCGAACTATAACCAGTCGACCAGCATGTGAAATCCAACGCGTTCGAATGCATTTTATTCGAATCGATTTTTAAATTACTTACATTGTTCTCCGATCCTTTTTTTTTTTTATTTTTCTTTTCTGATGTGGCAATCAAAAACACGTGAACATGTTGGACATGTTTATATATTTTTTTTTTCTCGCGTTACAGAGATTCCTTCTTCTTCTTAAAAAAAATTCTAAAGCGTGCGCAAATATTATAGCAGCGTAAAATAGCGGTCAAGTAGCGTTTAAACGAAACGAACGAACAAGAGATTTAATCGGAGAGCGATCGGCCCGAGCCTTCCCTGCATTGCCCTCAATTTCACGCAGTTCCTCTCTCGGGGGGGGACAGGATATGCAGATTAGAATGTGATATACGGGCCGGAGAGCCATCCGCTCAGACAATAAAAATATCACAGAGAGGGGGAATGAGTTTAACCGAAACCTTGACACTTGACATTGGTCTCCTCCGGCTAACTTCCGTTCCGAATATCCCCTTTGTCCTTTGGTTTCCGGTTCCTCTTCCTCTTTTGAAAATCTATCCGTTTAATTCCCCTCCGATCCTTTCTTGTCTTAAAAAATCTCAACGTTTCACGAGCGCTTCGTCCAGGATTAAAAGTTGATCCATTGAGTGCAAAGAGTTTGCATATGGACGAATGTATATCGTTGAGGGATGATCTTCGATTCATCGTTCGTTTCATCGCGAAACCAGACGAAAAAAGATACGGAAAAGAAAAAGTAGTTTGATTAAATTAATTCGAGGATGTTGTCGCGGAAATTTACGTTAAATTTACCCTCATAATTTGTGCAAGTTTGTGCTACGAGTGTCTGAAATATCTCTAGATAAGAAGAACTGTGTGAAACGTGTGCATGATAATTAACGCGAAAAGTTTCGTTTGATTATTACACGCGTATCTTCCCTTTATCTTTAATTAACGAATCAAGAGAGTATTATTTAATCATTTCATTTTTTCCAGCAGGTCATTCGTGTTGAAAGGAAAAATTTCGACAATGTTTTCCTTTTTTTTTTTTTCTCAAATTTAGACATTTTCTAAAGGGCAAGGAAATCGCGATACAACGATAACGTTGGGACAGATTTCTCGCGTGATCGGAATAGGATTCGGCCCTTGCCGAAGTCCAGGGCCGCTTAACGGGGACAAATCGAAAATGCCGGCTCGGCAGGTCGCAAAAATGGCACGGGCTTAAATCGAACAGCTTAATCCCAAATGCGAGAAGAATTCAATGCGAGTCGTTTCTCCATGCCGACGAAGCTCCACGCTCGAACCCATCCTTTCACAGAGTTTTCCCATTTCCTATCCCTCATGGAATACATTTTGCGTGTCGCTACGTTTTGCCTTTCTCAAATACCTTGGAAATACGTTTTTTCCTCCTCCACCTCCACGGAAAAATTCCATCCATTTAATTGATTAAATGCCAGGAAATTAACGCAAAAGGTGTGGAAGGCAAGGGTGAAAAGGTATTCGCATGATTTTTCGCTAAGCAAAAAAAAAAAAAAATAAATAAATAAATAGAAATAAAAATTGTATCCTTGGAAGAGCCATTTCTATCCTACGTCATATCGAATACGGTTTTCGCTTGGATTCGTTTCTGTCTTGACACCTGTCTGTCCATTATCACGCGAAATATATTGACAAGTAATCGCGTCCCATCCTGTTGGATCTAATTCAAATCGACGATCTAACGTTTTAATCCGGATACCTGAGAACATTAGTTCCATCCCCCTCCCCTTCTTTTGGAGAGATAATTGCTGCCCGCCAAGGAAACGTGGTTTTTGCAAATCGTTTATTACATCTTCTTCCTTTTCCACCGCTTTAATCGTTGCGCTGAAAGAAGCGCTGAAACGCCACGGTTGATGATACAGTTGGAGCTGGAGAAGCAAAGCGAGCAAGGAGACGTGAGCAATTATCAAGCGAACGGTGAATTCGACCTGGTCAATTTCTCCGCGAGAAGGAACGTGGAGTATTACTCTTGCTGCCCGGAACCGTATCCGGACATCACTTACGAGATACGACTCCGACGTCGGCCCATGTTCTACGTCTTCAATCTGATACTTCCCTGCATACTCATCAACAGTGTCGGTGAGTGATATTTGATATTTTCGTATTTTTTCTGTTGTTTCATTCCACGCGAGTGGTGGAGCCATTGCGATATCGCAATAAGTTCGAGGGACGATACACGGCTGTTTGTTACAAAGGCGGAGCCTTATCTGTAAGAGGGTCAAGCGTTCTTATCGGATCTGAAGAGGAAATTTCATTAAAGCCCTCGAATCGTACGAAGGATGACGAGTCGCGTCACCTTTCTTTCTTTCTTTCTTTCTTTCTTTTTTTTCTTCTTCTTCTGCTATAGTAGAATTCCTCCGTGGAAAGGATAGAAAGGGAAAAAGCGTTCGAATCTTTGTATAGGAAACGAGCACGAGGCTAGAATCGGTTAACAATGAGACCCTCGTCCTCCACTCGATTTTTCGCGCGGAACTTTCCTCCTCCTCTCCCCCCTCTTTATTTGCTTCCCCGACACGAAAAGTTTGACGCTCTCGCTCAGACGTCTTAGAATTTCTGCGAATCCCATTCGATATTCCGTGACGGGGAATACACCGAGCTCTCCAACTTTTTTTTTTAACTCGTCTTCGTTTGTTCAGCCCTGTTGGTATTCTACGTGCCGTCTGAATCGGGGGAGAAAGTCACCCTCGGGATTTCGGCCCTACTCTCTATGACGGTCTTCCTAATGACTATTCGCGAGTCACTGCCGCCCACGGAGAAAACACCATTAATAAGTGAGTATCGTTTAATCGGCGATAATTCAAAAGCCTTTGAACAATATTGGAAACGAAGAAAATAATTGAAACGAAAAAAAAAAAAATAAATAAAAGTAAAGCTTGTTGGCGACGAATCTTTCGGAAATAAAAATAATAGTAATAATAATAAATTCGGCGACACGCCGTCGAATTATTATCGTATAAAAATAGAGAGACGAGACAAAGACGAAAGAAGACATTACAGTCATTATCTGTATTTGTTGAAACGTGAAATTCAGCCTCCATTGGTTAAAAACTTTTCTTTGCATTTCTCCCAAAGGGGATCGATGATACTTTGTACGAGATACGTTATCGAGCGAATTGTTGCGAATAGAATTTGCGTAAAAGGTTCAGATATTTGTGGCACAATGACTGGTAGTATCAATGCTAACAATGGTGGAGCCATGTTGATTGAAAACTCCCAAATGTCTCTTTGAAAGTCCTCCGATACGAATGCGAGATGCAACGGAATCACGTTTATCCCATTGTAGAAACATCGTGCTCGATTTCATTTATCGCGAAACTCTCTCTCTAATTGGGAACTTGCTGGACAATTAATTTATACAGCGGAAAATTTGGCGGAGTTTTAATCAGATTGGAATAATGGTTAATTTGTTTTGCGTATTTTATTATCAATTATCGCATCATCATTTTCAGGTCTTTATTACGGAGTCAGTATATGCCTGGTGACATTCGCTTCAGCGTTAGCGGTGGTCACTTTGAATCTTCATCACCGCGGTGTTCGAGGTACCAGAGTACCTGGTATCGTTAGATCATTGGTCTTGGACAAGCTCGCCAGGATAGTGCTCCTCAACTTTCAGGAGGAGAGAAGATCGGTAAGATTTGTTCCTCGAACGAGGAGTTTACTTATTTCCCCCCGATGTACGCCCATAAACGATGCACGATTTGCATTAGGAACCGGTCGAACCGCCAAGAAGAAAAAACAATTGTCCGCTGCACTGCAAACCGGAGCTGGCCCAATCGCAATCGTCGCCCAAGTTCGTAACTAGGAGGGAGGAAAGTAATAGCAGCAGTCCCAGTTTAGGTGAGTTTTGCGGGATTTGTGCGAAAATTCATCGATGTTCCAACGATGCTTAAGAAGGAACAACTTGGCGCAGATCTTGGAAAAGAAGGTGGCCTTGAAGCTCAATGGTCACGCGTGCTAGGGAGAGTGCACGCGACGATCGAGAGAAACGAGAAACGACTGGCGGAGCAGGATCGTCGCGAACGAATGGAATTTGATTGGAAACAGGTCGCGTTGGTCAGCGATCGAGCGCTTCTTTGCGTCTTTTTTTTGACGACGATCGTCAGCACTACGGTCATCCTGTGTGGTTCTCCGCCAAGCACGAACATTGCCAAACAGGGTTAAGATAGGGAAAGGACGATGGTAGATTAATTGAGTTGAAAATTTTCCAATACGAAATTCGAGTAACTTTGTTTTCAAATAAGATCCATGATATAAGTATTAAACTAACTATTATATAAGCAATTTTTAGGAATAAGGTGTATGTACAACGTTCGTTTGTCGAAGATAAGTTGCTGGAAGAAAATAAATTCTTTTTCTTTTACGATCATTTTTATCATTTTATTAATTTGATACGTGTATTGTATAAAAAATTATATAAATATCTTTAAAAAATATGAAAAATATTCATTTTAATAGTAATCAGGTACAGGCGCACAAGCTATTTTAACAAAATCTTCGTATTTTACTTGTCCATTTGGAGACACATTTGCCTCTCTGAAAATTTGTTCCACTGGAAATTAAACACGAATAAATTTAAACAATGATCGTTGGAATATTTTGTAATAGTAAAGTAATAAAAGACCAACCTTCTTTGTTACTTAATTGTTCACCCCAGTGGAGCAACATATGCGCCAACTGTCTAGCTGGTATAGTGCCAGTCCTAAATTTATCTGCAGCTTGAAAAGCATCTATCACTTCTTTTGGTAAATCCTCAGCTCTAGTTTGTAGATGCATGACTTCCAAAAAATCGGCAAAAGACATTTTTCCACCTAAGATAATTGTAATTTTAAGAAATTGGAATTTCATTTATACAATTTATTTTTATACCTTTATCTTTTAAATATTTATTCAATTCTGCAATAGTTGGACTTAATCCTAATGATCTCATAATGATTGTAAGTTCGTCCAAAGTACGTATTTGACCATTCCTTGCAAATAGATAAAAACATTCCCTGAATTCTGTAAGAGAACAAGTCTTTATTTTATAAATAATAATCCTGAATAATAAAAATTAACACAATACCATCTATATCTTCCTCTCGAAAATAACGAGCCTAAAATATAAAATAAATAAGGATAAGTATTAGTATTTTTTTATAAAATTCATATTATTTAAAAGTTGCAATTACCATAATACAAAACTTTGTTGTTTACGTGTCAAATAACGTTATCCAAGATAAGGTTAAGCTACTGAGTAACATAACCTTATCCGACTTTTTCACTGTATAGAGGCGACATCCTCGAGTGTTACGTACATTAATTGTAACAATCAGTTACCATTAGCGATCGATCGATCTTCATTTAAATTTCATATGATAATTTTATTTCTCTTGATATTATTAATCAATAATGACAACAGAAGTACGTGATCTTTTATTCATATAAATTGTTCGTGGTTAGCATAATGAATCTGCGAAACAGTACTTGAGACAGTTTTAAATCAAAAGTTTAAACTTTAATTTCAAATTAAAAAAGAATTTTAAATTATACAACTTTATAAAATTATAAAATATTTTATTTAAACAGAGAAAAAAAGGAAAGAAAATTAAAAATGCAAAAATATTTTAGTCTGATCAATTATAGTTAGCACTAACGAAAAGAAAAAATAAACAAAATATATATAATGTATTCTACGAGTTATAATAAGAGGTAATCGAGTATGAGAAAAGCTAAGTCTGTTGCAGAAGTTTTTGAAGAAAGAAATTTTTTACGTATTATTAAGCAAATTCAATATCATTGATATCACATGTTCACCTTCTTCCATTTACCGTATAATTGGCGTTGTAATTGACCTCGTAGATATGTGAGCAATGGTAATAATATAGAATTTTCTATATTACATTTTCGCATCAAAAAATAACTTATTTATTTCATCATAGATATATCGATATTAGATAAATCTTATTAAATAAGATGTTTATTATTTATCGAAGGAGTATTATTTTGCAAAAAAAAGTGCAGTGATTGTGATAAATTTTAATAAAAATCGGTAAAAAAAATTGCGGTATCAAGGTATCGATTATTTTCCATTGGTACCAACCTTACAGGATGATGATCATAAACCCTTCGGTCGCCCTTCTGTTTCAGGAATACTCCTTTCCTTTGACCGACGACTAAGGTCAAGTTACAGGGAGGTGGGAGTCAGTACATGATAGTAGAGTGGGGTACTTTCCACTGGGAAGGGTTGGTGGTATAGCGTGCCACTATTGGAAAGCATCGCTTCGCGTCCAGACCAGGCTTGGTCTTTGAAAAAGAAAGAGCACGCGCTATTGGGGGAATAAGAATGGATATAGGAGAGTTTGTAAGGCAGAAGGAGAGAGGGCGCAGTACAGCTGGGTCGAACGCGACGTGGTAGGGGAAGTCGTTGTCCTCGGAGTCTTCGTTCGCACGAGTTCCCGTCAGTGCAACGCGGAACGCGTTCCTGTTCGTTTATTGTTGAGTCGGGTTGGTGTCGCATCTACTATTTCCTTTATTTCTGTCTCTCTTTTTCTGTCTGACTATAAATTTCTTTGTTCATTGTTGAACACGAGAGACCGACAACACGCAATCGTGCGACACACGTGTGATACCGTGGGTAGTTAGTGCAGTGTGACAGGATGCGGTACAATGACCGTAAATGAGTAATCGACGGTGCTGGCAGAACCGGTCGGAAGGACGAGAATCGCGGCGGAAAGGACGCCTGTGGCAGGACTCGAGCCGTTGTGCATAGAGGTAGGTGTCAAATAATATGCGAGAACAGCGAGCACGCGCAATATTCTACGTGCGAATCTCTCTTTTTCCCTTTCCCTCGGTATTTCCTTTTCTTTCTCTTTCTCTCTATCTCATAATCTGTCTCTCCATTTATCTCTCGTTCTCTTTTCGTTTTCGTTCTCGCGCGACTAAGCAATAGTTTTTTTCTTCGTGCAGATCTACCCCCGCGTCTCTTCGGTACACCTTTTCTCGTTACATATCGAAAGGTATGCAAGTCGTTGGAAGAACGATGCCAGATTTCCCTCGCGATCATCGAGATTATTTTAATATACAATGCCATGTTCTATCACTATGAAATCTGCGTGAAAATGCGCGTCGCGTCGTTATAAAGCATCGAGATTCGTTGCACGCATATTCCTTCGTTGTTTTGTATAATAGTGTGTTTACGTCGGATTACACGCGCACGATGGAAGATTTAAATGTCACGTAAAACGCATCCCCAGCGCCACCAGAATGTCTGGCGGAAGTTATTTCGGCGGATACTGACTTTTTCAACTTTTCGAATTACACGAATTGATGAACGCGATTATAGGTTAGCTTGGTATTTTTTATACCGTATCTTTTTTCGAAGCAAACACGAGGAGTTTTATGAATTTACGAAGTAAATCAGAGTTTAGAGGGAAGGCAAAAGATACGAAGATATAATAAAAGGAATGGTTGTTATCTTTGCGAAAAATTGCAAAAGTTATAGACTTTAATTGTCGTTTAATGAGAAAAGCGAGCGTTAAACGCGAGCTCCGGATATCGAATTGGCGCATGTAACGCTATGGAGCGTTGCATAAGGCCGCTTATCTATGTGAAAGTTATATTAAAAAATAATCAAAGGAGTCCGTTAGGAGGTCGAAAGCATTGTTCACCGCACGATACTCGCTCGGCGAATACAAAAGGATGCGTTAAGACTAATTAATGTTATCAGACGGCGAAGTTTCCCGCTGAATTGCCCAGCTCCGTGTAATTGCAAACTATGCTTAGCCAATATCATACCATCGATATTGCGCAACAACTTGCCTCATTTCGATTCAGTTAATTCGACACGCCGTTTAAACAACACACTGTATTATACATAATGGTTAATCCATGGTTAACTGTAAATTACGAGTCTTTGTACTTGGAAACCCTTCTCTAATTCGATCTCATCCGTTCGATCGTTCCTTCGGCACTCGATACTAATCACAATAGAAACTTGAAATTAATAATCCCGAAACTCTCTCCGGCTTGCCTCCCTTAGACGCGATTTCCCAAATGAACGTAATCATGGCTCGTGCTAATCGCCTTAAGACAGGAATTAATAATCCTCGCACGTTCACGATTCGTCTTCGTAATTTCATCTGCTCGACAGGAGGAAATCACCGAGATTTTCTCAATTTGATTCGCGGGAAAGTTTGCAGTCTGGTGACTTCGACTCGGTCGTTCTTTTATAATTGCTTTTTAGAGTGGTTGCACCGCCGGGCCTTTGTGCCCGTGTTACGTTCCATCGACGAACGCTTAGGACATTACGCAAAACATGTTTCGCTGGTACGCGTTACGAGGTAACGGTTCAGCGAGTCGCGTTCGATGGAAAATTGTCCGATATTCGCCAACGCCGAGGTGTACGATCGGAATTCACGATTCTCTATGCCCACATTATCTCGGAATTTTACGCATTTTTAGCAATTTCAGTTTGTTTTATGTCGCGGATTCGCGCACGTTCGAGAAATATATAATACACACGTCCCGTGCCTTAAAATTTCTTCGTTTAAAATTTTTATCGACACCGTGAGAATCGGAAATAGATAGAAATTTTTTTCTACTGGTTAATTTTAATCATGGTTTAGCCGAGTTTCGAGGTTAATCTAATTTCTTTTATTAGCTCCCAATAGTGCATTTCGATCGAGCAATAAATTCTCGAATATCCTAATTCTTCTAAATCAACCAGGTATTATCGAATACCGTTATATCGGGTCCACAGCCGAGCCTGGCTTACGGTTCCGACCCGATTTTCCCGCGGCTAAATCCGACACGTTAATTTAAAAGTTCACCCGGTAGAAATTTCACCCGGGACGAGTGTTTCGAATAATGAGAAACGTTCCCTCGCTCCGTTTAATTCCGCCCCAAGAAAATTAACTGCACTCGTTTGCAACAGGCGAACAGGTGAATCGGAGTAAAAATTGGAAAAGAAAAAAAAAAGAAAAAAAGAAACAAAATCGAAAAAGACAGGGAAAAGGACCGGAGAGGGGAGAATCGCAACGCTGCGAACGCTCTGAATCGCGTTCCAGGAGAGATTCTGGGTTCTCTCTCCGGTATAGGTGAAACCGTAGCCGGTTTACCGCTACGCCCGACACGCATACCCTCGTTTCGTCCAATTGGGCCGCGTTGGTCGCGCGTATTCCCGCTAATAATGGCCAATTGATACGTTATCGCGACCGATTGCATACGAATGCCGGTATTAAATATTTGGTGCGTGGACAGGTTGGCGCGTGTTCGTTGGCAAATCCGCGAGCTGGCTGCTCGTTCGTTCCATTGTTCTTTGCGTGTATTCGCCGAAGGGGAGAGGGAGAGGCAAAGCGACGTAACGCGTACCGGTACGTGGGACGATTATCATTCGCGGATCGTCGGCCGGGAGGAATAGCGCGGTACGCGCGAGACAATTTTGCAAATTGTCACCGGAGAGACGCGGCACGAATTCTCTCCCTTGTTCCCCGCCACCTCTCCTCTTTTTTCCCCTCCTCCCTTTCCACGCGAGAGAATTTGTCCTCCGTGGCGACGTGGTAAAGCGAGGCCAACCGCGCTCCACCGACCGATGGAGGATGAAATGAAAGAGGATGAAAGAAGGGAATAATCGTATGGAAACGCGAATGTTTGTAAATATTTCGAGAGAGGCGAGATAGATCGGACCGAAGTGAGCCTGTTTGGTCCGCCTATTACGTCCGATGATTCCGTGGGTCGACGAAAGCCGATTCTCTTCGGTTATTTCGTCGCTTCGTTTTTCATTTTTCAACGCACTTTAAGGATTCATCCTGTGAATAACGGAATAACAGGGCTTTCGCTCGCGAGAAGAATGAGAGAGAGAAAAAAGAAAGCTCTGCGGTAGGAAGCGAAAGGAAGCAGCGGAAACCCCGTTCGAGCAAACTGCTCGTTTTGGTTGCACGGTTACGGTGTTATTCAATACATCGCATCGCGACACCAAAGAAACGGATATAAAAATGGAAAAATCAACGCGTCGAACATGGTGAACAAGCGAGCCGGCGACAGACTAGATATCGTTTTCCCGCGGAAGTTTGCCACGACAAGCCGGTGGACGTAGTAAGTTGTGCACGATGATGGACGTTTCGTTCTAAAGCAACGCTTTTTTTCAAATATCCCTTTCGACCGCGATTTCTATTCGTTTCGTGTAGATGTTTAGAAATTTTCTTCGAGCATCTTCTCCCATCTTCTTCCATTTTCTTTCTATCATTTTGAAGAAGATTTTTTGAAGAAGATGATTCCTATACTTCGAGTACGAAAGAGTGTTCGAATCAGGCTCGCCTTGCCTGCAATACTTTTTTTTTTTTTTTAGAGTAATGCATCTTTTGAAAAGTATCGGCGAAAAAGTTGTTGGATGATCTCGCGGTGGGTGAAACAGTTCGTATTCATCGTTTGTCGACGATGGAGATACAAGGTCTGGGAAGGAAAGTCGTAGAAGAATCAGAGGATCAACCGGCGAGCATTGACGATGATTTATCGCGCAAGTTGGCTTCCACGCGTTCACCTCTCGAGCAAATTTTTCGAGGAACAACTCCTCGAGGAGACTCTTTAGAGAAGAATTGCCTTCCTTATCCGCCCTTGCACCCGTGTTTTCGCGTCTCTCGCATCCATTTCTATTCTCTTCTCTCCCGATTTATTGCTGATTAACGGTTGCCCGTAAAATCGCTCGTCCTGATCCGTGCCGCTCGAGACGAATCGAACATTAAACTCGGATTCGCATCTTCTCGAGTAACGGAGAGTGTGCGGAGATTGTTGTCAGCAGCCATAATTCGGTCAGCCGTACGGGAAATAAAAGATCGGCTCGCGATACTTGGAAAGCCTATTCGAAAAATTAATCTCGTCGGGCGGTTTTTTTTTCTTCTTTTCCAGGAATATAGGATCGATCGGCGGCGAGGGCGAAGAGGAGGTGCCGATCGTGGTGGAAGGTAGGAGTCGAGGGGGAGAAGGTTGAAAGCGTGGGAGGAGGGTCGAAAGGTTGAGCGATCTACGGAGGAGGAAGAAGAGAAAGAGGACGTGGCGGAAGCACGTTCGCTGGCGGTGGAAGAGGAAGAGGAAGAGGAGGAGGAGGAGGGAGAGAAAGAAGATCGAAAAAGGGAAGGAGACGGTGGTCGAAGGAGGAAGAGAGATGAGCCTGGTGGGTGACTGGCAAAGTGTGGTGGTCGGCTGCTCGACGAAAGGCAGATAGCGCCATTAGTTATTGCTGGGCCGGAGAGCGTCGAGCCGATGCGCGCTACGGCCCTGGCCGTTGACGAAGAAGGGGAAGAGGAGGAGGAGGAGGAGGAGGAGGAGGAGGAGGAGGAGGAAGAGGAGAAGGAGGATAGAGGAGGGCAGAAGGAGGCCCAAAGGGCCGCGATGTATCGCTTCGGACCCGGGCAACGTTATCCTCGAGGAATCGGAGAAATTTCCCCGATTTTCTTTCTTTCGGCGTTCGGTTGCCTTCTGATCGCCGTCGCCATCGCCTCGCCTCTTCATCCCGCGCCACCGCACAGAGGTGAGTCACGTTCACGTTTCGAACGGCTTTCATCGAATCTCCCATTCACCAGATGTGTATCCTCGTCAATTTCCCCGCTTCATTAACAACTCTTTGACCAACAGATGCGCCGATTATACACGTATATATATATATATATATATATATATATATATATATATATATATATATATATATATATATATATATATATATATATCGTGTCCGATTTTCGATCGAAAACCTCTCCCCTCCCTCCCCTTTCACGCTGTTTACCGGCTACAATCAGCGTTTGGCCTTTTAAACAAGCTACATCCTAATTATACCTATTACTCGAGAGGTCAAACGGCCACCGTTGTTGTAGCAAGCAAGGATTCCGCGCACTTTGCGTAACCGGTGTTTTCCCTATGTATTTGCTTTAACCGGTGTAACTAGGATCAGCTTCGATTAGAGATAACGTCAAAGAGGAGGGGGGGGGGGGTGAGTCACGTTTCAGACGCTTTTTCTTTTATCTCTGATCGCGAATTAGCTATCCCTCCCCTCGATAACGTGACGAGGATAGAAGCACGCAGAGAGAGAGAGAGAGAGAGAGAGAGAGAGAGAGAGAGAAGCGTGGAAAATGAGGTTGCCGGTCGGACAGTTGCCGTGGCCTAGGAACCTATTCTCGATGGGAAAATCCGATACAAAGTGTCCGTTAGAGGGTGGTTGGATTGCAATCCGCCGCGGGCCAACGCATCGATAACGAGCCACGGTAATTAGATTATTGGAAGGTGTTGCGTAAGCTGTAAGCCGATGCGGCTTGGAGAACGCCACGAGGTGCCGTTAAACTATGCTCGATTCGATGGCACGAGAGCGCAACGCTTCAACGGTAGACGCACACACTCCGCTTTGTTTCCCCTCCGAGTGTCTTGTCCTTTGTTCTTGATCGCTACTCACCGAGAGTTCAACAATGGAAACACGACTCCGAATGGCACTCTGATTGCAAGTGCACTCCTTACCTCTTTCTTGATCCCTATCTTCGATGGATGTATCGATCGAAACGTGGAAGCAAAACATTTTCCCGTTTTCTATTCGCTCGAAATCTGAGTTAGCCTTTTCCCTAAGAGGATTTCCAGAGTTCGAGAGCTTCTCCAACCAGTCCTTTCCTCGTCAAATGTTCCTCTCTCTCTCTCTCTCTCTCTCTCTCGCGTACGGTCGACGAGAAGATCTTTTTCTTCTTCTTCTCGTAGAATCAAAGCGTAGAGAAGCGATGATCAGATCGGTTGATATATATATATATATATATATATATATATATATCTTTTTCTTTTATCGCGCAGAGAGTTTAATTTTGAAAATTAATCCGACCGAGAAGAAAGATATCCGCGCGAACTTCACTTCCTCTTACCGGAGGGGGCAAAGTCTGCCTCTGATTCGAATCTGACGAAATTCTCACCAACCTCCGCCCCCCCCCCCCCCGTCGCAATAGCGAAAGTCCAGAAGTTTCGGGTTTTGCAAGATCTCTTTGCAGTCTCTCCTTGTCGTTCCTTTGGCTTCGCGAATTTCGCGTTGGCTGAACTGCGAGGCGAGAGGAGATCATCGGACCATTATTCCTCGCTATTCCATCCGATCACGTTGCGTAAAATAAATCGTAAGGCAACGAAATTCATGTGGAATTCACGGATCAATCGTTTCTCCATTCTTACAGATATTTTTTTTTTTTTTTTTTTTTACGGGATACGATTTCACTGCTTTTCCTTTCTTTCTTTTCTCTCTCTCTCTCTCTCTCTCTCTCTCTCTCTCTCTCTCTCTCTCGCTCGCTCGCTACAAATCAACTAACGAAAGGATCGTCTCTCTTTTTCTCTCCATTTGTTCCAGGTATCACGCACGGCTCTTACATCGGTTATTACGAGGTGGCCTCCTATGATACCGCGGCCTTGAGACAACATCGTAACCGGATGCGCCGCGATGTCTCCAACGATGTGGCCGACAATCGGCCTTTGCTGCTGCAGTTGAAAGCGCTCGACAAGTGAGTTCTTTTTTTTCCCCTCTCCCCAAGTAAAAGTAACTACGTGCACGCGGCCGGGTCACGACACATTTTTCCCGGGCAAATTGCAAACGCGAAATGAACACGACATTAAAAGATTCTTTAACGAATTACCGTGCCAGCCACGAAGCTTCCTCTCCTTCGCCGCTCGGATCAAAGAGAGACAAGGCGGCCTATTTTTGCTCACAATTTTTCTAACCCTTCTTAAAATCCTCGCCATTACCAACCAGTCTCGTCTCTCGTTATAAATTTTTTTTTCACTCGCTTAAAGCGGCAGGTTTCGGGGCAGACGAGAATTCTTCCTTTCGAGAAGAATAATACTCTTGGAAAGCAACCATTTCCTTTCTTTCCTTTTTCCACGTCCACGGGAAAGTGGACGGCCCGATTCTTAAAGAGATTTTCACCCGTGTGTTGGAATTCTTGCTCGATAAATTCTTAGACAACTTGTCTGGCTAGGTCGATAGACCTAGAATAACCGATTAAGGTCAAGGTGCGTGTTGTGCCCTCGAACGTAATTTAAATAGGATGACGATTCGGATTTGAAAGGGATAAATTTCGAGCCGAGTCGACCGGGCGAATAGTGAGAATAAAAAAGAAAAAGAAAGGGAGAGGATTTTGCACGCGGTATTACATTTATTCGATTTCGTCTCGTCGAATTTTTGTGTTGCGTTCTTACGCTGCGCGGCATAGTTGTGTTTGCTCGATCGATTTTCATTCGAATAATCTTGAAGAGACGCGAATACTCTTTTGAGAGTAAGTTGGAGAATTATTATTTTTTTTTTTTTTTTTTACTTTTCTACTTTTTTTTTTTATCGTTTGGGTACCCGAGCTTAAGATAAGCGATTTGGATATTCGCTCAATCATTCTCAATAACAATTGGCAATCGTTAGTGAAAAATAAAAGTGTCGAAAATGTGTGCGCGACCTTAAAAAATCTGCTGGTATGAAGATGCACGGGCAAAGAGTGGATTAAACAGAGTTAGTTGACTACTACTCTGAATACTTGGCATTATATCAAGCCTGGAAAACAAAGCTTTCCTGACATTTGGAAGCGATACAACGCGGAGATAATAGAATTCCCTTTGTTTCCACAAAATTACGTTATATTTGCTTTCCTGAATTTCTCTTAAATGAAATTAATTACAAAACCGGACAATATAAATTTTCCAGCGTAAACGTCGCGAAAGGAGGTGCAGGAACGGATTTACAATCTTATCTCGAGGAATAAATTTCAAAATTTTCGAACTGACAATTAAAATGCCGTTAACGCGTAATCTCTTCGCCAATTAATTTCTCTCGCGATTATATCGGATCCGCGCTCAATTTTTTTATTTATTTTTTTTTTTTTACAAATCCATCGAATCCGTTACAAAATACAATAGCTTTAATTTCCATTGACGCGCGAGCAATTGGAATTTATGAACGAAAACACGACGACGACGGTTTCTACAACGGTAAAATTTCTTCCTCGAATTAAAATAAGCTTCTGCGAAGTTCAAACTTATATATATATATATATATATATATAGGTAGACTAATAAAAGGACTTGCAGTCGATTGATCGTCGTGAGCCGGAATCAAACAACAGTAACTGGAAAGTCAACGGGATATATCGAACCGCAAGAGCAAGCAATTAGACTCGGTTTTTCTTTTCTTTTCTTTTTTTCTCTCCTTCCAATTCTAATCGCGTTTTCATCCGCAGCTCCTCGAATCCGTTCCATTCCCGCCTTTCTTCTTTCCATAAACCCAGATTGAAATCAGTTCGAATCGCCTCTTATCCTCTGCCCCGCCGAAAAGACCAATTACCAGCTGCTCGATCGCTTAATAGCAATTAACCAAGATCTATTTATCTGCCGCGTCGGTGGAAACGGTTGGAGAGAGAGAAAAAAAAGAAGCCATGACGAGGAGAGAGAGAGAGAGAGCTTTGATCTCCGCTCCGAATCGAGGCAAAACCAGCCCGACGGTTAATTAAATTTCAGTCGCGAAGGACGCGCTCGGCCAGAAACGAAATTGCCTTTCGTCATGAATTCGATCCGTTTTCGGGCCCCACCCACCCACGCGCCTCTCCACAGCTTCGCTCGAGTTTCGCATAGCCCGCGTGCCGCACACACTCGCCTCTTTGTCCCCGCGTACCACGCGACAAACCGGTTTCCTCCTCCTTCTTTGGCGAGAGTTTGCGCGAAAATTCTCCTCTCCTCGAGGAAAAGGGCGAATCGGCTGAAAAGGTTCGCTACTTCTTCTTCTTCTTCTTCTCCTCGCGCGATTCTCTCGGCGGAGTGAATAACCGGGGAGCAACGTGGGCGTTCGTCTCTTTATGCAAATCGGTCGAATTCACGGCAAGCAATAAAATGTAAAGCAGAGAGGTAGATGGAGATCCCCTCTCTCTCGATGTCGTACCAACCGTACCTCCTCTTTTTCTTTCGCCACTCTCCCTTCGTGTTTTCACCCCTCGTGCACCTGGTACAAACTGGCAAGATAACTGGAGGGGAAGGGATGGACTGACACGCGCGCACTCACTCCCTTCCCGTACGCGCTCGTGAAAATCGACGCGATTTAAAAACTCACCGGTTTATTGCGTACGCTTCCTTTGTCGCGACGGGAGCGGAATTTCCTCTCTTTTCCAGGGAAATTATATTTACGAGGCGAGTCATCGACTTTGGCAAACTTTTATTGTCAATTACGCATTTCACTCGGCGCCGATTCTCCTTTATTTATACTCCCTCGCTCTATCATCTATCGCTGCCATGTGTCTTTTCATCTATAGAAGCAAAATTCCGTAAAACTCGATCAACATTTTTTATCAATCGAAGGGTTTGTATACGGAGATACACGTGTAATTTGGTCTTCGAGAATCCCACGGACGTTATTTTAACGAAGCGAAATTCCGATTAGAACTCGATCAACGTCTTTATCAATCGAAGGGTTTGTACACGAAGATTTGGTTTTCGAGAATCCCACGGATGACAATACGAACGTTGTAGGTTATTTGAACGGAAATGCAGAAGTTGTGGATTCGCGGAGCATCACCCCGTACAATCGCATTGCCAACGCACGCCGAGCTTGCCGAATATAGTCGGCAGACTGAATGGGCGAGATCCAGTTTTGCCGCACGTGGGCACAGGTTGCGATTCAATCGTGCACACGAAGGCGTCTAATCACCGACGGCCGCGAAACAAAAGACGGGAGGTTGCGCGCGCTTTCGAGGATCCAAAAGTCGCGATCCAAAAGTCGAACGCTGTTTCCATCGATTAAATATTTGATTAAATGTAATCGTTTCAAAACGAAATTGCATCAAAATCGCGCGATTGATACGATAGAAGGAGAGAGAGTAAGAAGTAAAGGAGCAAAGAAAATTCGTTCCTCTTTCCCTCCCCGCTTTTAGTTGCTTCTACGTTGAAATATACACGCGTGAAATAAACAAAGGCATTATTAGATTTGGTTGATCGGATTCTCCGTTATTATTGGATTCGTCGCGAGGGGATTCGGTGGAGCGTTTTGGCCGATGGTTTTAAAAAGTTTATGAGGGATCCGTGTTGCTCTTTCAGGGATTACCAGGGGCTACGAAACTGACTTTTCAGAAGTGTCCGAGCGAGATAAGCTCGGCCGCGAGAATAAGTTGCGGCTATAAATCGGCGATATCGCTTCCTTCCCCCACCCGCCAACGAATAACTTGAAAGAATCAACGTCAACCTTGAATCACTCGAGGAACCCAACCAACCTCTCCTTTTTCACGAATCTCTTAAACGGGGCCAATTTGGCGGAACAAAAGCGCGGCAAAGGAGGGAATAGCGCCGTTATCGGGAATAGCTATGATCATCGAGCAAGGAGAATAATTGGTGAGAGAGATGCGGCGAGACCGGTACAAGGATCCACGACTAATTGTTGCTCTTCCGTTGATACCTTGCGTAATGCCGCCGCCTCGTCGTACCGTGCCTCGTTTCTTTATGGTAATGCGCCGTATTAAATTCTTTTCGCCAGACAAAGGAGCAAAGGATCCTCCATTCCCCTTTCCCGCTTCGATTGTGTAGAACATCGTGGAGAATTTCAAACGAAATCTCGTTCGCCGCGATACGAGAAATTCTACGAATCCGTGAAACCGTTCCAACGATTATAATTTCGCCATATTATTTCCTCCCAATTTGCATCCCTCGTTTTTAAATCTAAATCTCCGCTTTTCCTTTCTTTTCCTTTCTTCTTTTTTTCCCCCTCTTTCCAATTTTTTCGTTCGTATTCTTTTTTTTTTTTTTCTTTTTTTTTTGATTTTCCTCGTATCATCGATACAATCCTCGATACACACCGGCCGATCTTGTTAGCAAGGATAATTCGATAATCCTTCTTCATCCCTCCGTTATTTTTTTTTTTTTTTTTTTTTTTCCCAGCATTCGCCAACAACCGACAACTTTGGGATAATCGAATATTTCGCCGGCCTACGCGTATCTCGAATAATCCTGGCTCGCTGCGAATTTAATTAAACCTAATCCATTTACCCTCGAATCCGGGATTATTCCATCGCGCGCTCGTTCGCGTATCCCTGCCCGATTCAATGTCACGCGCCGCGTCCAATCCTTTCCGCGCTTCCAAATTTAATATCCGCTGTTGAAAACTCTCCTCGATCCACCGTTCTCGGCCTTGCGTTCGAGAAGGAAGAATCGAGGGAAGGGCTGAGCTCGCGTCATCGTCCAGCAATCGCTGAATCACGTTGCGCGTCGTGCAACGACACCGCGCTCGACTCCTCCACAGATTTCTCTTCCGATTATTACTCGAGAACAGGACTCCGGTGAGAGGAGGAGGAGGAGGAGGCGGCGGCTTCGACGACAGGTTCGATCGAGTGTGGCTAAATGCTGATGGAGAGTCGAAATCTTATTCTCGACTTTATTTCGAAGGTTTTTCCGCAAAAGAAGCGAGAGAGAGAGAGAGAGAGAGAGACGCGTTCACGCGTGTCGAATTCGGAGAATCGTCTCAGGAATTCAGTAAGAGAAATGCCGAGAATTTTTAGGAGCACTAGTTTTCCTACAAACCTATCTGTGTAAAGGTCGCTTGTTTGCCCGTAATATTGCATCCGCGATTACCTTTGCGCCGACGATAAACTTTCGATTCGTTGAAACGCGAGACATCCAGGCAGCGTAGGCTACGTGACGAACGAAACGAAATAAATACACCATGCATGCGTGCACCAGTCTTCTCGTCGCACGAATACGCTTCTATTAAAATTAACCCGTAATTAATACGAATACGCCGATCGATACCTCGTTCCACGCTCGAAGAAACAATTTGCACGTGCTTCGTGAGAAACGCGAAGGCGAAAAGGAAAGATGATATCGTGATTTTGTTTTTTTTTTTCTTTTTTTTTTTTGCGTGTCGGAATATTAGAATATAATGCTCCATTATTATTATTATTATTACAATAACCGATTATATAACTTGTTTTCAGACAATGGACATTACGCTTGGTTCGAGACAGGAGCCTGTTCAGCCAGGACGCGACGTTCGAGAACACGAACGGCCCCATCCACTTCGACACGTCGCACTCTTACGTGGGCACCGTGTTGGGTGAGTTTTGCCACCAATTTCCGCCCACCTTCGATACGTTCCAATACGATACACACACACACACACACACACAGATAGGAATTTGAATTCCGGTGGAATCGTTTACCACGCGAAAAGAGATTTTTCGACCGACCTTTGAAGTTTTTCATGGACGACAGAGAGAGAGAGAGAGAGAGAGAGAGAGAGAGAGAGAGAGAATCTAGGTGCAAAGCGAGAGCCTCGATGTATGCGTGTAATAAAGATGAAGGGTAGAGAGAAACCGTGCGAGAACGCGTGGTTGAATGAAATTTTTGAAAATTGACTTTTTAATTTTAATTTTAACGCACGGTAGAGAGAGGGGGGGGGGGGAAAGAAAAAGAAAAGCTTGAAAAAATCAGGAGGACTGCTCGCTTGAAAACCGGCGTTGAACCGGTACGAGTACGTGTACACAACGCGGATATATATTCCTTTTTGACGGTGTGTGTGTGTGTGTGTGTGTGTGTGTGTGTGTGTGTGTGTACGCGCCTCGCTTCAAACGATCCTGCGTTTTCGACAACCCGATCCGATCAACGCGGATATATCCCGCTCTCCCGCCGCTTTTTGCTCTCTGGAATTTCGTGTTCCCCGTCGAAACTCGCGGACAAAAGCGTTTTGTAGATAGAAAGGAAGAAAGAGAGAGAGAGAGAGAGAGAGAATGACAATGGAAAAAAAAAGCAGCGGAAAGCTTCGGTTGTATAAATCGCCGGAAGTCCCGAAGATAATTTAGATTTATCTCTCCTCCCTTCCCCTACCGACCTCTTGGCGGAATAAATCATCAAAGGTTGGCAAAATACCGAAAGAAAGAAAGAAAAAGGGCCGGTGGAGGGGGAGGAGAGTTTGTTGGCTGGTCACCGAACCGACGCAGTTCATTCGCCGGTTGACGTCCTTCGACAGAGGACGCGTAATCCTCGCCCGATCCCCGCCATTGAACCGAGAATCTCATTTTGATCGTCATCCTCGCAGCGGACCTCGTTTGGAAACGAGCCAGATACGAGCCTATTCAACGTGTACGGTACGGAGCTCGAAGAAGGAGAAGTTCTCGAAAGAAGAAGCAAGCAGTTGCGTTTCCATAACGTAGGTTACGTCGAATTCCCCTCTCCCTCCTCCTTACGTTCGTTTCGCGAATTTCCTCTCTCGCCATCCTCCATTATCCTCCATATCCTCGACGAGGAGGAGAAGGGACAGATTCTCAAGCAGAGGCGATTCTTCCGCGTAAGCGTGCGATTACGTAAAATCGATGCGTTTCGAAGACGTTTAACGAGCATCATTACCGTCGAAGCCACCAAGTGGAACAATACACCGGTGATTTATCTTGGAAGAAAGGGGAGGAGGGGGGACTCGGGAAGTTTGCGAAGTAGAAGCGGCGTCTCCTAATTCCGCGCCGACGGAATACACGGATACGCAAAGTTTTCATCGTAATCACGCCACTCGTGGCGCGCGATTGTTAGGCGAAGTACCACGGCCACCTCGAGGTGGAGCCTTTAACGTTGTCGACTCACGAGTCACGGAAATTTATTCCATTGTCGTGTAACATGGACGAGGAAGCGCGAAGAAGAAGCGTGGAAAGTCGAGGGAAGGAGGGAGTGAGAAAGGAAGGAAGGAAGGAAGGAAGGAAGGAAGGAGGGTCTTTTTCGAGTTGGCGAGTAAGCGAGTTGGCGGTTGGTCGGTCGGTTGATAACGAACGAAAATAATTGGAAAGCGTCGAGTTCTCGGGAAGGGAATCTTGGGGATAGTACGATGGGTCACGAAAGGAGTAGAGCGGAGCGGAACCAACCGTTTGCTGGAAATTTCGTTAACTCCGCGATACACAAAGAGTGTACGAGGAATATCCGATCCCAGCTCCACGTAGTGGAACTCGAGTAAGCGGACAGTCGAGTGCGCCGACAAGAAGCAGTATACGAGCGCGATATAATTTCGTACACCGTACGAGTTCGAACTGGTCTAACCGCAACTTCGCCACCGCTCGAAACTTGATCGCGTGTATAACGCCGCCGATCGACGTTTCTCACCGAACTTCGACCTGGAACCGTCGTTATACTCTTAATAATTCGCCTAACTTGTTGAATCCATACTCGTCCTTCCACAGAGAGAGCTCGCGGAGAGATCCCGTCGAGAGCTTTCCGATAGATGGCTACGGCAAAGAGTAATGCAAACTACTTTACGATGAAGCGGAATGGACGACGAGAAAAGGTAAAAAAGCAGCAGGGAAATATAGGGAAGGAAAAAGCGTTTTTCAATCGCAATTAAATAATATTCGGCGGTGAATTAGAATCTAGTTTGGTTTACTAGTTATTTCCTTAAAGTTTTTCTTTTCGTTTTCGCAAAGTGGACGAGTGCACTTTTACGCGATTCGAGACAAAGGGTATCCTGCGTGTCCAAGAAGCACTTCTTTGTTACGCCTGCGAGTCCTCCGCGTTTTCCGTTTCCAGGAATAAGACAACTCAATTATCCCTCGCGTCTAGGTCTTGCTCCTCGATGCGCAACAACTGCAATTACGGCGATCCGCGGATCTCGAGTTAGCGGATAGAAAGGGAAGGGGGAGGGAAGAAGGCTGCTCGCCCCGTTTCCATTGCCTCCAATGATCGCGATCGAAGCGATAGTCGGAGATAAATGGCGAGAACGTGGCTGGATGGAAAAACCTAGAGGTGAAAACTTCGGGACACGTTCCCCCCGCGTTCGAAATTGGTCGACTCGAATTAGCGCTTCGGCCGGACGTCGAGTCTCGTTCGACTAGGCCGCGTCGATCGATAAAGATGTGTGATCGAGGCGTTGTTGTACACAACGAGTAATAAATAACGGTAGACCGTAAAGGTTTCGCGTACGCGAAATTATAATCGAGTTGCGGCCCATAACGGATAATCGAGTGGGATACGCGCTACGTAATTGGAAGGTACGGAAGAGGCGAAACGATCGCGTGTATACACGATAGGTTACAATGGCCGCGCGTTTGTCACGCCGCGAAAAGGACGCCGCGTTGCATAATTGCTCGAATGTTAAAACGATTAAATTAACTCGACTTTTCCCCGATCGAACCGATTTTCTCGATTCGAGCGGATCGGTTGGGTGCAACGGTGCAGGATAAACCCCCTCTCCCTCCCTCCCCCCTCGTATCACTGATAATCCGATTATCGATTAAACTTGCCTAATTGACGGTGTACCCGTGTGTAATTGCGCCGCCCGATTGCCAGCCCGCGATAACGGGCCGAATCTTCCGATGATGCGTGGCGGCAAATCGCTTAGAAAATTCCATCTTGAACCGGAACGCCGCTTCCCATTCGAAATATTATTATCGTACAATCGCGTTTCGATTTATCGCCGTACCGTTTCCTTCGCGTCGGACAAGAGTTAAGAGTTTTCGAGGAGATGCGATCGATGAAGTTGTTCGTTGTTACGAAAGAAAGGCACGAATTATTGGAAACGAATATAAACTCGCTTTCAACCGACGACGCACGGGGATTAGATTCGTTTTTTTTTTTTTTTTTTTTTTCCCCCTTAATTTCCAACCAGTCGATTAATTTCGTGCGACGCCTAACTCGTTCAAAACAAGGGAGGAGACGGGGTGCAGGGGTCTCCTGGCCGGTCGCCAGCGCTCCACGTATTCATAACCGGCGCGGGCTCTGTTCTCGGTTCGAAGCTTTTCACACTCGAGGGTTACAAATTATAGGGAGCGAAAATGGCGGGGATAAAATGTGTACTTAACGTCCCGCTACTTAGGGTAATTAAGCCGGGATTTAAGGATGACGTTCCGTCCTCCTTAACCCCCCCCCCCCCATTCCTCGAGGAGGAATCCCTACTTATCCCACTTATCCCATTCGTTCGTTATACACGAATAATTCTCCATAGAATCGGAAAAAATTGATGGATGATCGATCGATTCGAATCGGCTAATTAAACGTCCGACAGTGATGATTCAAATCAACGTCACCGCCAGCGATCCGATCGACGTTCCGATCGACGCAACGCGGCGTCCACGCCTTCGATTCTCCTCGGTTACAAATTTCCGAGCCGGCATTCGTTGGGTTGGAAAACGTCGCTATGCCTGCCCTCTTGCGCAACCGGCCGCGAGCTTTCATTAACGGCTTTGCATTAATTATCGTGGCGGTGATAAATAATTGGCGTTACATCGTTAACGGGGCAATCGAATAATTCTCTCCGGATATATATTCACGCCGGGTTTTACGAAACGAAGAAATGAAACGGAGATATGCTTTGCAGATTGCGAGCACCCATTTCTCTTCCCCTTCGTCGAACGAAAAGGATCGACAGGGAGGAGGATAAAATCGTCTTCCTAAGACGGAAGCGGAACTCGCACGACCATCGCTTTTTTCTTCCCCTCCCCCGCCTTGTTCGTTAATCAATCGCACGGAACAAAGGACGGGGTGGCGAGGGGGTGGCATACGACGAATTAATCAACGTTGTATACCGATTAAAAAGAATTGTAGGGAGCGTGAAATAACGGAGAGTGTAAAAATATATGCGACGGAGGAGAGGGAGACGATTTTTAAAAGGTAGCCGAGGTGGAAACGGCGCGTGAAAACGGGGGGCGGGTGATGATTCAAATCAATGCACCGACGATTGGGCGTAATTCGATTGTTAATCAATAAAACAAGTTTCGCGGAGCATATTCTCGGTGCGCGCACGTGTTGTTTGCCGCGCGACACGCCGCGCGTTGTTCGAGTTTTCGCGATTCCTCGCGCGGTCCCGCCGTAACCGATTAAATTGAATTTTGCCTGTAACGAGCAGTTTTTCTCGGTGAAAAGGGCTGTTCGCGTCTCTCTCTCCTTTTCTTTTCTTTTCTTCCCCTAGGTTTCCTTTCTTTCCTTCGTTTCGCGCCTATTTTACTTTTTAAAGTGCCACGTCTTTCGAACGTTCTCTCTCTTCGTCCACCTTCGCTCTCCTTTCCTTTTTCTTTTCTTTTTCATTCTTCGTCCGTGCCGGCCGTCGCGCCTCTTCACCACCGAATGAAATTAAATTAGACCGGATTCCAATAATTCGTATTTAGCCCCCGAGTAAGAATATTCTCCCCTAATTGGAGGAGAAAGGGGATGATTATTCTTTCCCCGCGGAGTTTACGGACGATCCCTCGGACTTGGATTCACGGGAACAGTCGTCTAGGACGATTTAATTAAAGGCGTGTTCCATCTCCCGAGTTGCGCGCTAAAACCGGAACCCGGAATAATAACGAATTACTGTCGAATCGAATCGAGTCGAGTCGAAGGAAAGGATCGATTATACTCGCTTCGTCGGATCGAATCCTTTGCAACTCTTTGCCCGAGACAAATTTCAACAACGAATCGAACTGTTCCAATCATTTGAAAATTATTTTCGAATTTGTATTTGTATATCTCGGACGATATTTCGATTTTAATCGGTCTTATTTTATACAAATAAGACAAACCACATTCGTCGAATATCTTTGTTAATTTGAATCGAGAATCTTCTAGATGGATGATAATTTCGCACGAATCTTTCCATTCGAATTAACGAATAAAAAAATTGGACGTGTGGGATATTCGTCCGATTCGCCACCTTCGACACTCTTATACACCCTCGAATCGAAACGAATTAACCGAACTCCTTTCCAACTTACTTACTTACTTACTTACTTGGCCGTGGACTGGAATATCGCGGGATACGTTCGAGAAATAGGTCAATTACGAGGAAGGGCGGAGAGTTGATTTTAACACGAGCGAGCGTAGCCAACCGATACCGGTCTGGATTCGCAGATCCAGGGCGAGGAGAGGGAAAGGGGAACGTGTGGCTGCGCCGATGGAGAACGAGAGCGAGAGAAAGGACGAAGTTTCTAAAGTGTCGTTGTATCGCTCGTCGTCGTCGTCGACGCGGTTCGAACGACGAAACTTTTCTAAGGATGTCCGATTCGACCGGTTATCCTTGAAACAATTCCCGCGCTGTGTTCTTTCCTCCGCATCCTGCGTACCTCTCTCTCTCTCTCTCTCTCTCTCTCCATTCTTTTCGTCTCTATTCTCTCGCTGATTATGCGCCGTTGCGCAATATTATCGTTTATCTTGCGCTTTCAGCGATGAAACGACGCCAGAGGAGCGCTCTCGAATTCGCTCCGTGGATACAGAGAGTATTGTTTGTATTATGCATTAGGTTAGCAAATTCTCTTGCTTCTCTTCCCAAGAGTCGGGAACAAGAGACGCGTTGTCACCGATTTCTCTTTTTTTTTTTTTTTTTTTTCTTTTTTTTCCCTTCAACTCGAGCTATCGATATTCACGTTACGCGGTTCGTGAAAACAATATTTCATAGAGCAAGTAAACGTCCCCTCCCCCCTCCCCCCCTGTTTAACGAATTCGAAAGGAGAGGTGATTTTAATCGGATGACTCTCCCCCTCCGCCTGCCTGATTTCTCTCCCAATTTCTCTCCCTCGTCCTTGGAAGACAGGGGCGCGTTCTCGAATCGTAGGATCGTCGATTATCCTAAAGGAAGGAGGGAGGGGTACGTTCTCGAATCGAGGAATTATTCGCGAAACTCGTGGAAGAGGGATCGAGGGATCGATGATCGAGCGAGGCGCCGCGCGAAATTGGATCGAATTAGGCCCGGTTGGAAACAAAAAAATTGAAGGAAGGGGGTAGGGAGGGCACTCAACGACGAGAGAGGATCTTTTTCTTTGATTTCCTTCCCTTCCCCCCCCCTGGTTCCTGGGGGAATTCCATTCACCGCCCTTCCTCCCTCCCGTCATTTTCGAAGCGGCGATAAAAAGAAAAAGTAGTCGATACCCTCCTCCTCCTCCTCCTCCTCCTCCTCGACTCGAGGGCGCCGCCGATGAGTCGATGCCTTTTCCACGGCGCGAACGTGTCAGCCGCTCGATAGCCAACCGATCGAGTTATGGTATCGCGCCACCGCCTCCTGTTGATCCCTCCATTTCCTCCCCGTCTTCGCCCTTTATTCTTAAGAAGTTTTTGCGTAACCCCACCGTAATTGAATTGCGAAGACTTAGGTATCGAGATTTTTAAGACTTCTTATAAGACCGTGTCCAAGTCCGTCCAAGCTAAATTTAACTTGGAACTTGCGGCCGAAACGCATGTATTTCCCGTTCAATTTTAATTTTAATTTTAACTTCGACAGGATGGGAAACCTTTCAGCCAGAGATTCGTGTAATACGTACGAGATTTACGTCGCGCATCGACGATTTTTTTTTTTTTTTATTACAATATCGAAGATAAATCTTTAGTGCGGTAATAGTAGTAGTAAGTTTTTTTTCTCGATTTTATTATCCAACACATATTGATATTCGGTAAAGGAATTTGTATATTTTTTGATCGTGGATCGAACGACTAACGCGAGTCTGGTTAAAATACCATGGATGGGAGAAATATATCGATGGAAGAATGATGGAACGAAAACCCGGTTGCGTTTATGGCGAAACATGCTTTTTATTCGAAAAAGCCGTTGCCGCAATTTTCCCCGCAGGTTTCCCACTTACGTGGTGAAGAATGGCCCTATCGACCGTATCGTTTGTAGTCGACACGCGTATCGACCACCGATTCGCGATACAAACCGAATTAAATGACGGACCGTACTCTTTTGTCGGCTCTCCGCTTTATTTCCCGCTTTACTTTCCCTCCTCCTTCCCTCTCTATCCGTCGTTATTTTTCCCCTCCTCCCTCTCTCCCTCCCCGTAGCAGTATCCTTTTAGATCGCGTGTCCACCTATCCGTTATTTTCCGCGAACGAGAAAAAACAGAGAAAGAAAGAAAAGAGAAACGCGCGTGTGGTATCGACTGTGCGTAAATCGACCGATCAGTCCAGGATCGGGGAGAAAGGACTCGCGAAAAGAACTTAACGATATCGTTTCATAAACCGTTTCGTGCGCGGCACGCTCGTTTTAAACGGACTTCGCCGTGGTGGGACCACCACCACCGCGCGTGTGTGTGCGCGCCTTGCCAAAGTTCAATATGTACGGTCTCTGAAAAAAGGAAAAAAAAAAATAGAAAAAAAAGAGGGAGAGAGACGAACCAAACGACGACGCGGTTTCATCGCGTGTCCTCTTTCCCTGCGTGGTTGGCAAAAAAGAAAAAAAAAAATATAGAGAGAGAGAGAGAGAGAGAGACTCCGGAGAAAAATTTTCCCCCGCGAGTGTATCGCGAGCTAATGAGAGCATTCCCTTCCTCTTTCCCCTTTTTTTTTCCCTCCCTCCCTCCCTCTCTCTCTCTCTCTCTCTCTTCCGTTCCTCTCTCACCCCCTGCCCCCTTTTCTCGCTCAATTGCCGACATTCAAGGGAGAATTTTCGATTCTCGCTTAAATGGTAATTTCATCCGGTCTCGTAGTTGCGCGTAGTCGGGAGAGGCTAGATCGTTTGAGAGAAGCGGAGGGAACCCTTTGTTCAATCGTTTCCTTTGTTCGACTCGGGGGGAGGGGGAGGGGGGAGGGTATCGATTAGCATGAGGGGTGAATTTCGCCTTCATCCCCCCCGGATTCCCGTCGAGGGGATTTAAAACACTTAATTGCAGGGAAAAATGCTTGGGATAATTCGTCTCGTTTTTTTCCCCGCCCACGTGGCTGGGCATCTCGGAGTTTCGTTTCGGAAGAAGAATCGAAGGAATTTCGATTCGTAGTAATCGACGATTAAACTCACTTCCCTCCTCGGCTCGATTCGAATTTCCGCCAATTTCGGAACTCCCCCCCCCCCCGAACGATCCTCCCTTGGCCCGCAATCTAGAAAAATGTTAAATTAAACGGCGTGCCCGTGTATCATTCGATTAATTATGAAGAAGGTCCGAGTAATTGCTTCCTCGAGCAACGCGAATTTGGCGGGAGGGGGAGAAGAAGCCGAGCAATTACTGGTGAATTATGTCGGTGCGGTATGTTCCCCGCCACGGAACGCGCTTCCATTTCTATTCTTTCCTTTCTTTTTTTTTTTTTTTTTTTTTAACCGTCTCACTCCCCTTACTTTCATTTTTTTTCCCCCTCCCCCCTCCATTCTCGTGCGATCGAAAATTAAATCGAACCACATTTCTCGAAATCGACGAGATTCACTCCCGATCTCGGGGATCGGTCACTTTTTCCCTCTTTTCTTTCTTTTTCCTCTCCTCCCCCCCCCCCTGCTCATCCTGCGGTTAGGTCGGGAAAAAAATCGACGACCCAGTTTTTTCGTGGCGTAAAGACGACGGGATGAGGAGGAGGAGGAGGCGGGGAGAACGCGCGTCCGGAAATTATGAAATCGTCGAAACGGTGTAATTCTCGGCGAAGACGACGGTTATGACGGAAATAGATAGCTCTACCCTACTTTCTTCCTTCCTCGTCTCCGGCTCTCCCTCGCTTTGTCTCTCGCTCCCTCGTGAAGGGAGAGGACACCCCCCAACGCTCGCACAATTTTCGATTCCGAGAGTTTGCCTCGGAAATCTATCGCTCCATCCGGAAGCGGACCCGTCCACCAACCTGGAGACACGAAACGAAGTTATCCCCGAGTTGCCTGAATCTAAATAGAGGGCGATTCGCTCGATTTCCGCGCGAGGCGGATGATTAAGCGTCGCAAACTCCGCTCCGCCTCAACCTCTTGTTTTTAACGTCGATATTTAATATCGACAGGAGAAAGTGGAAAGAAACGAAAGAATAGTTGCGAGCGATAAAACTCGCGCGAAAAGACTATATAAAAAAATACAAACGCGTCGAATGATTTACTACAAAAAACTTACTTGTCGAGCACGCCTCCTCCCAACTTGATAAAAGCCAGTTGGCGCGCAGTTTCAAATTCGATTTTCACGAAACGGAAGTTTCGAGGGAAGGGAATTCTTTTCACAATTTTAACTCGATTCCACTGGCCAGCGATTACTCCCTCCTTACCACCAAGAATTACATCCGTGTTATTGAAATCTCGAATCGAAAGAATAAACCAATCTCCAAGAGGTTTAGTCTACGCGAGGTAGTGGCACGAATCGACCGATTCGGTTATAAATTACCGGCGAACGAGATCGGTCGAATTTCCTCCTCCTCCTCCTCCTCCTCCTCCTCCTCCTGGTTCGTGTGTTATTACCGTCAGATTGCCAGGGGGCTGATCGATTTTCGAAGGGTTTTGTTCACGGGAATCGACGCGAAAATAAAAAATATTTTCCTTCTTCTTCCCCCGAAACGAATCGTCGCCGAGAAAAGAAACGATTTTATTTCGTCGCGATAACACGGCCAATTGCGCTGCATTGGAAATGATCCACGACGATTATCCCTCCAAGAGATAAATTCTCTCTTCTCTCCAGACGCGCTTTCCGATCTCTCTAAATTTCTGAATCGAATTTGTCGAATTTTCCGCTCGACGATTTGCAGAGGACGACAACGCCATGGTGCAGGGGATGGTGACCGAGGACGGCCTGTTCGACGGCACGGTGGTGACCGGATTCGAGGAGTACTACATCGAGCCGACCAACAGATACCTGGCCGGGGAGGACACGTCTCCGCAGTATCACAGCATCGCCTACAGAGCCTCGGACGTGTTAACGCCACGTAGATCGTTGCCTTGCGCCAGTCATCGATTGCGTCAACACTCGCCTTCTCACCATTCCATGGAAATGTGAGTGAATCCTCTGCAATAATAAACGATCGATCCTCGTCCAATTGATTTCCAAGCAACCTTCGCTTGAATCATCTCGGACGATCCTCGATAAATGCGAATAGATGAGAAAAGAAGAAAATAATAATATTCGTTGGAAAGATGGAAACGGATAGGTGAATGAATCACGGGCGTATTTCCCCGTAGGCTGATTTCTCGTCGTAGACTCGTTGGCTCGTTAATGTTAACGGGATAACCGCCTCTAAAACGGGCCGGGCCTGAAAATCGCGTTACGTTAACCGAGGATGAAAATGGATCTAACGAGAGAGAGGCGTATCCTCGAAACGTCTGGCGCCGTCTGAGGTTTATCAACTCGGAACACCGGGGAAGGCTGCACCTTCCCCCGTGCTAATTTCGTTACCTCTCCGACGCATTATTCGTAGGCACAAGTTCATCAAGCGTCGCATATGTATATATATATAACGTAACGAGCTTTAAACCGCGCCTCTTCAAACACTTCTCCCCTTCCCCGCAAAACGAATCCTCCTCTTAGAGCAGCAATTAGAGCATCGGTGTCTGGTCGATTCGCGCCAGATATCGTTCTTTTCATTTCTTCATTATTTATTTTTCTCTCTCTCTCTCCCCCTTTTTTCTGTTTCGCAGGGAAAAGCACGGGAACGAGTCTGTACGATCGTTGTACGAGCCTCTGCTCGGCGAGACGCGGGCGCTCTACTACTCGAAGGAAAACGAAGGGGCGCGGATTTTAACCTCGGAGATAAGGGATAAGAGCGCGCCACGCGTGGAAACGTGAGTGTCCGGAAATAATCGTTACGTTTCGTTCTCTGATTTGGAAATCAATTTAACCCTTTTCGCTACTACTTACGAGCGGCTATAGTCGGTCTGCATGAGATGACGAGCTAATTGGAGTTATCTTTCGAAACGTAGCATCGATTTTTTTGTTTTTATCGTCAATTTCACATTTTTGCGCGGCGAAGTCGGGTTAATTGCGGTCGAAGGTCAATTTTTAAGAAAGAAATTCGAGTCCGTTGTTTTCTCAATGCAGAAGGACGGATGGGGATCGTATCGCGAGACACTTGCACAAACGCGCGACGGTGGACCCGAGGAAGACTACGTGCATGCTCTACCTGCAAGCGGATCACCAGTTTTTCGCGAGATACGGCACGGAGGAGGCTTGCATCGAAGTGATGACGAGGCACGTGCAGAGGGTCAACTCGATTTACAAACATACAGGCAAGTTGCGAACTTCTCCTTTTTTTTTTTCCAAGGATTTCTCTTCGATCCCGGTTTGTTTCACGATAGACTTCAACCAGGACGGGAGGCCCGACAACATCAGCTTCATGATAAAACGTGTGAAAGTTCACAGCGAGGACGCATTGAGAGATCCCAATTATCGATTCCCGGGCAACTACGGCGTGGAAAAGTATCTGGAGCTGTTCTCTGGTAAATAAATCTTCCCCTACCTCTCCTCCACGTCGCATCGCGTAAGCGGCAGCCAATTGTTGCCCGCGGCAAAGAAACCGCCGATCTATCTTCCCGACCGTTGCAAATCCCACACACACACACACACACACACACACATACGCGTACACTCGTTTTTCTCCCCTTGCAGAAGAGGATTACGACGCGTTCTGCCTGGCTTACATGTTCACGTATCGGGACTTCGAGATGGGCACGCTGGGCCTCGCTTGGACAGGCGACTTGAAAAACGCCGGCGGAGTTTGCGAGAAGAACGGGGTGAGTTTGAAACACGTCTCGAAACGAAGTGTCGATCTTAAATCGATCGAGATTCCATCGACTTTCCTTCTCCATTTAAAAGAAAAAAAAAACCCCTCTCTCGAAAACCTGCGAAACGAACTCGTGGAAGTGTGACACACGTTTCAACTTTGCAGCACTATCGCGGCAGCATGAAGTCGCTGAACACCGGAATAGTGACTTTACTGAATTACGGGAAGCACGTACCGCCCGCCGTTTCTCACGTCACATTGGCGCACGAGATCGGCCATAACTTCGGTTCGCCGGTAGGTCGCTCTAATTTACGAGGTTTTCAGCCTCGTCCCGTTTTATTAAACAAATGATTTTTTTTTTATCGATGGTTAAGCATAAAGGCGGTTTTTCCACGACTGTCGATACGTAACACGAGGCGCCACTTTACTTTGTTTCAGCACGATCCGGAACAATGCACGCCGGGCGGAGAGGATGGAAACTTCATTATGTTCGCTCGTGCTACCAGCGGCGACAAGCGAAACAATAATCGTTTCAGCCCGTGCAGCTTGAGCGCCATAAACCCGGTTTTGAATAGCAAAGCTCGCTCTCCCAAGGGTTGCTTCACCGGTCAGTCTTTCACACTTTCGTACTTTTATCCCCTCTATCGAATATCCATCGTCCCCTGAATACTCGTCCCCGTTTCTTCGTTCGCCTTGCCTGTCGTTCATACCAGTTCGTCGAAGAACACCGTGGCTACGATATCCGAATAATAGTGATCGAAACATTTGTACGCCGATGGAAAAGTGGAATTTACGTTGATCTCTGTCCAGAGCCGCAAGTGTCATTGTGCGGAAACGGTGTGATCGAGGAGGGCGAAGAATGTGACTGCGGATGGGAAGAAGATTGCAGGGACTCGTGCTGCTTTCCTCAACGCCGTTATCCACCGCCAGGTGAAACACCCTGCACGCTTACTCCAGGCTCCATTTGTAGCCCTAGTCAAGTACGTATATGTGTCACGTTCTTTTATTATTGTTATTATTTTTTTTCCTTCTACTCGTTTCAAGAATGTATCGAATCCCCGTATGTCCAGGGCCCGTGTTGCACCGCCGAGTGCAATTTGAGATTCGGAGACAAATGCAGAGACGATAACGGATGCCGGGACGCGAGCTTCTGCGACGGTCGGTCAGCTTACTGCCCTCCCTCCATCAACAAGCCCAACAAGACGATCTGCAATCGCGAATTCGTCTGCTTTATGGGGGTGAGTATATGTCGAGGGGTATATGTCGAGACGTTTTTTCCTTTCGGTGCGTGTATCTTTCCTTTTGTTTCACAAGGAGTGCACCGGTAGTATATGCCTCGCATACGGATTGGAATCTTGCCAGTGCATCCCTGGCCCAAACGATCCCCCGACGAAGGCCTGCGAGCTCTGCTGTCGTCTTCCCGGAGAGAACCAACCCTGCCTGTACGTTATATAAACCGGTTTATGCATATATGTGTATATATATATATATATTTTTTTTTTATCGCGATAAAAATAAATGTATCGATGATCGATGTTGCGCGTAGCTCGTCTTTCGATTGGAACTCTCCGCCCTACGATATACCCGACATGTTCTCGAAGCCAGGAACACCGTGCAACGATTACAATGGATATTGCGATGTCTTCCAAAAATGTCGAGAGGTATGAATCTTGTTGTTGTTTAAAAAATTTCATCGTCAAGGTGCGCGTTGTACCCTTTTCCAGGTCGATCCAAGCGGTCCTTTGGCAACACTGAGAAAACTTTTGTTATCCGACGAAAGTCTGGCCACTTTCCGCCGTTGGATAATCGACCATTGGTACGCAGCCGCTTTGATCATTCTCGCTGCGATATCCCTATTGGTAAGCGTTCGATTGTTTCCGTTCCTTTTATAAAATCAAAATGTTATCTCGCGTATTCGCAATTTTATACATACATAAAACAAAAGTTTCACGTTTAACGTTTTAAAAATCATTTTTCGATCGATTTTTCACGTTAGAGACCTTCGAGGAGGCGCGCGGATATAAAAAGTGTTAAGAGTAAGTCTAGGAAGAGATGAAAGTAGAGGCTGGTATCTGCAAACATTCGATTCTCTAGCTAGCTCACCTTGAACCGGTATTATTCATCGTATTCATTTATAAATTCCAGTATCCAGTATCTCTCCATCGAACACGATCGTATCTATAACTCTCATCAAGTATATCGTAGTCCGTCGAATAATTGCTAAATTAATTAAGCAGCTGTAGAAGTCGCGCAAATGTGTCGCGTCACCACGCGTGATATAATATTTTTAATTTTGGTTCCCCTCGATGCGCAGGTGGCGAGCATGAGGTTGCTGGGCAAACGGCCGGATCTGAAGCTCAAGTCGGTCACAATAATACACAGCTCGACGACGGAAACCGTGCGCCTCCCGCCGGAGGGAACGGAGGGCGTGACGGTGCATCCTCCGGCGGTGCGCGCCAAGCTTCCGCTCAGCAGAAAAGTGAGGGAGAAGAGGAGGCAGCATCGAAAGCATAAGGACAACGGCCACGCGGCGGACAAGTGTGGGAAGGACGCGTCGAAGAAGAAGAAGAAGCAACCGCAGGCGAAGAGGGTATCGGCGAGCGCGAGCGAGGACTCGGGTAGGAAGAGGTCGGGGGACGCGGCGATGATCCAGGAGAGCAAACGGAAGAAGACGTTGCGGGGAAACGAGAAGCAGAATGGCGGCAATTCGGAGAGCAACGAGAAGAGGAAGCGGAAGAAGCAACACAAGTCGAAAGAAGTGATCGACTATTCGGGCATCCAGGCCGAGAAGGAGAGCGAGCCGAACGCCGATCCTAAAAGTAAAGTTCGTTCCTGGTTGCTGGCCTCGTCCCAGTGCCGGCCCGAGACGGGGAGGGGGAGTGGCCTGCCAAAGAGCAAATCTACTCCCGTGGGTTTGACAGGCGGCGGGGCCAGGTTGCCCCCGGCGACCAGGCAACCGGCGTCGAGAAGGAATCCGATCGAATCGAAGGAGGCGAAGATAACGGGGAACTCGGTAGGAGGGGCGAGGAAGGAGAGGGCGAAGCTGCAGGTGGTGTACAAGCCGCCGTTCAAGTTCACCGTGAAGCTTCGAAAGTCGGACAAGGTGGCGCAGGTGAGCTCGGCGAACGCCAACGGCAGGCCCAAGCTTCCTAGGACCGGTGTTCTTCTGAGGACAGGGAAGAAGAAGGACAGAGTGAGAATCGGGAGGGCCAGGCAGATAGCCCCAACGGGGATCGGGAACAGCGCGGCTGACCTGCCTGAACCGGCCAATTCCGACCTCCATACCGTCCCCTCCGACCTCGAGGTGTTGCTGTCCGAGAGCGAGTTCCTCTTCTCGGACACGTGACCACGGTGAACGAGACGGGCGTGTTTTTAGAAAAATGTGCGTTTGGAAGCAGTGTGCGTTTCTAAAACGAAAATGTATCTCTGTATCGACGAGAGAGAGAGAGGGGAAAAAGTCGATGCATCGAAGAATCCCGTCCGCCGAAGGATACACGTGAAAACGTTTTACATGCCATCCCACGGTTCAACCTCGGTTTCATCCACGGTGAATATATAAACTCCGTATCCGTTCGTATAGAAAATCAAAAAAAGAAGAAGAAGAAGAAGAAGAAAAGAAAGTATTTCATCGTCGATGAAATCCGAGGTCCGAGAATCACCCATCGTTTTATCGTATTAATCTAATGGCTGCTGGGCGTGTTTTCATAAACGTTTGACGCAACCGCCTCCCCCCAAATGAGCTTCTTCCGTTTCTACCGTGCTGGAATTTATTTTTTTATAAGTATATATAACGAGGAGCACGCATACACATTACGGCGTACGCTTTCGCTCTTTTTCACGTCTTCCTAGGAATAAAACGACTGCGTTCGAAATAATTCACCCTGCGTGAATTATTCATTCGATTCGCGTTACGATTTATACACAATCGATCATTGAAAAAAAGATCCGTGTTCTATGGAAGTGCTAAGTTGAACGATCCAAGCCAAGTTTTTCTTCTTCCAAAGAAAAGGGGCCAAATTCACTTAAAAAAAAAAAAAAGAAAAAAAAAAGAAAAAAAAAAGAAAAAAAAAGAGAAAAAAAAAGGTAAAAAAAGAAAGAAAGAAAGAAAGAAAGAAAGAAAAGACTAATTACGCGTGCACTAAGACGCACGCGTAATGACGGCACAAGAGATAAAGTTGATAGACCTATTTTTCGCCTGTCGCAAATGCGCAGAAATTTTGTTCTTTCTCTGGGACACACGAGATTACGAGATCCGCTTGCAATCGCAGCTTTCATCACATCATCATTCAGGCAACAACGTTGTTCGATGTTGAAAAGCGATGTTCTAGCGTAATGCGTCGAAGACGTCGAATAATAAGGGAGTGTAAGAGAGAAAGAGGTTGAGAGCGAGAGAATGGGAGGGAGAGAGAGAGAGAGAGAGAGAGAGAGAGAGAGAGAGAGAGAGAGAGAGAGAGAGAGAGAGAGAGATACTTAAAACTGTTACTATATCGTGCCTATCGTACACCGCTGTTCGAAACTTGGGGAAAGGAAATCTCGCGATCGAGAAAAGAGGAGAACTTTTTTGATTTTTCTAATTGTCGCGGGGGGAAAAAAAAAGAGAAGAGAAGAAATCAGCGAACGCGCAATTTCCAAAAAATTTGCCAATGGAATTGGTGATATAGCGATGAATCGATGTTCTCTCCGGCATACAAGCAAGCAAACGTAATTTGAAAACGTAATCGCGGTTGATAGTTGAAGCTAGTCCATCCTTTCGAATTTCTTTCAAAGATCGTCAAACTTTTTGCCCGCACTTGCTGTTACAATCTAATCTCTACTATTCTCATGGTTCCTATTTACCGGCAATTCCTAACCGCGGTGTAAAATTTGCCGGGATCATTTGCATTTCCAAGTGGATAAAAGTGATGACGAAACTCGTTGAGCTATTTATATTTTTGAGACTGTATAAAAAGAGATGTCGAGACGACGTTCTGACGACAAGGTGATGCTCTCGTCGCTATATTTCCATGAGTTTCACTTTCACTTCCCAGACATTTTATCCGCGCGCGCGCGCCGCGCACACACACACACACACACACACACACACACACACCGAGGAACAATCGAATCTTCGAGATGATTTAACATTTATTATATCTGCGGTGCTATTAGTCAATATGCTTAAAGATTCTCTGTCGAAAATATTCTCTGCCCTTCGAACATTCCCGATCACTTCAAATCTTTTTTACCAATCTTTAAATCTTAATCGAATACACTTTTAAGTTCCTCTCGTTGAATATATATATATATATATATACGTACTTATCGTTTGTTAATGTTATTTGTTATTACTTGCTTCGAATCATTCCATTTCCACGCGTTCCAGAAAAGATAGATACTTTGTTCGAAATAATTTGTCGCTTTCTTGTGCGATGATTTTTTCGTTGTCTAAAAATCATATCGTAATATCGCGTTCCGAAAAATACTTATCCGTTAACATTTACGATTTCTTGGTGAAAGAGAAGAAGAATTTTTCGAAAAGCGAAAAGCGTAAATTAAAAAAGACTCGCGAGAATTAAAAAACGGAGGAAATTTTTAACTGTTCTCGTCGGCGAAGAGCAATAGAAAATTTGTGACCAGATTTGTTCGCCGTTGATGAGACGTTAACTTTAAGGGATGGAAGTGGGCAAATAATCTATTTTTCAACGTTTGTTAATTTAAAAAATAATGCTGCGATAATTAACTGCCATAATATTACTTGCAAAGGAAAATTATACGTCGAAGAAAACGTGTTATATCTCACGTTATAACGTGAAAGAACCATCGAGACAAGCTTCGTTTGCCCACTTCTTCTTCGATTTAAACCAGTGTAGGGCGTATTTTGCTGCGAATAAGTGAACAAAAAAAATCCGCTTGTGTGTATACATACGTGTGTGTACGTGTACTTAAATCTTAAGAATATGTGATTTTTACTTTTACGTTAATTTATATACACGCACGTTTATATTCTCACGTGTGCGAATCGTGATTAAATCTCTCTTCGACGAGAGATCCGATTCTACGATTCGCAATACGAGCAATATTTAATTGATCCGTAATTGGCCTAAACATATTATTACATAAAGAACGATGATTAGTTAGTCAGAGGCGTCGATACTATTTATCGATCGAAATAACCGTACTGTACTAGTGTAGACTGTACAGTTCCGACTGGCTATTATTAATTGTTCAAATTATCTTCCCTCGTTTCGTTTCTCTTTGAAAAAAAAAAAAAAAAAAGAAGAAGAAGAAAATTAGAAAAGGACGCGTAGAAGTTGCGTTAGTTGAACGGAATATAATAAGTGAGTCAATGTAGGCGAATAGATTATCTAAGGAAATGTGATTTTACTTTTAAGACCAATCTGTGTTAAATTCGTGAACTTCACCGGTTCTGTGCCAGTGGCCATGTCGCCCCTCATCCTTTCGTTATCGCTTCTTTCGTATCTACGAAATTTTCAAAATTTTCAAAGGAAAAAACTGTAGGTCAGAACCGTTCACCAAAATGGTAATTCGACGCGTGAAGTAGGAAAGTAAAGTTTAGTATAAATCCAACTTAAAAAGTTTTTCGATCATTACGATCTTCATCTTGATTGAAGACGATCTTCCGGGAAGAGAATTTCTCTACGATCTCAGGAATGTGATTTATAAATTCATTTCCGAATATTATTATTATATTATTATTATTATTATTATTATTATTATCATCGTTTCCAAGTGTTTTCAATGTTTTAACGATATATATTAATTTAGTTATTATATAGTTAAAGAAATTCGATCGATCGATCAAATTAGGTTATAAGCGACCGTGGCGACTAGCCAGTCACCGAAAAAAACTAACGTTCGTACTTATAGTCATTTCTAACACTCGAGTGTTACTTATTTTTGCTACTTCAACCCCCTTCTTCAACCCCCTAAAAATTCTTTAATACACATAACATAACACGAATGGGAGAAAATAGAGAGGAAAGATGATGAAATTGGATGTTATTACCGAATGGAAAGGGGTAAAAGGTAGGAAAAGATCGCTCGAGAGTTGCCTCGATTGCCAAGAAAAATCCGATCGGCAGAACGAAACTCCGTTAATTGTTCCCGTCCGATTTTTCGATACTGGACACGCCCGAGGCGAGACTGTTAATTTATCACGTACTTAATAACCAATATAAGATGGGGCTGCTGTATTTTTACACGGACTTTGTATAAATGACGAGAACCGCGAGAACAATGTTTTTCGCGCATCATTGTATATATCTGTATACCAATAAATATAGATGTAGGATTAAAAATTTAACTTTATCTTGGGCCGTTGTTCATTAATTGTTTGAAATTTTTTTTGATTGGCCGAGCATCGATTCCGAGAAACTCTTAATTTTGAACGTCTTATTATCATTCATATTTTCTATTTGTAAATATTCCTTTAATTCCTTCGTACGCTGTATTTTAGTTTCCTCTATCATCTTCCGCAAATCGTTTCCATATCGCAGAACTAAAGGGAAAATATTTATGATGAAATACGAAGCATTGCTTCGTTTCATGTAAAACGTTTGTGTATACGATAAAAAATGTTTCTTAATATGACACCTTTTTCGCGTCGCATTTGCTCCTTTTCTCTTTCTTTTGCCTCCTGCTTTTTTCGTTCCTCTATCAAATAATTAGCAAAAGCAACATCGATCGCAATTTCTTTCGCTTTTCTTTCGGCCACGATTTTCTGAGTTCTTGCCTATCGATTTTGACAACCTTCGATAATTATTCGCTTCTTAATACACGCGATCAAAATGACACCAGTGTACGAATATAATATATTTTTACCATTTCTTGTAAGAATTCTTTAGCAGTTTGTTTTTTTTTCACCGCGACTGTAATCGCTTCCTTTTTCAATTCATGTTCTTTCTCTGCTATATATAATTCTCGACAGATTTCCTCTCGTTCCAATCTTTTATACTCTTCCTCCATTAACTTTTTCATCATTTTTTCCAACAAAATATCTTTGGCCGCACGAATATCAATCTGAAAAAAATAATATTTACCATTAAAACGTTCAATTCCGACAAATTTTCATCTTTACAAAACCTTTCCCTCAGCTTCCCTCTTTTGCAAAGCTTCTCTTTTAGCAACGATCCTTGAGATTTCATCGTGCTCTTGCTTCAGAATCTCCTTTCTCTTCTCTTTCCAAAATTCTCGAGCCTTTAAAAAAGCATCCCTTTCAGTTTGTAACGTAATAGCGATTTCCTTTTTTTTCTTCTCCGCTTCCACATCCTCCTCGTGCAACACTTTATTAACTTCTTCTATTACTTTTCTCTCACGATGCTTCTCCTCCTCTTTCTCGCGTAATCTACGTCGATTATCAATCAACTGATTTTGAAGATCTCTTCTGTACTTTAATTTCTCCTCCTGTTGCTTTATAAGATCTTCTTTCAAATTCCATGGAGGAATCAAATTGGACACTTGTACCACCTCTTCTTCTTCTTTCTTCAAATCAGTTTCTATCTTTTCGAAAATCTCTTTAGGTATAGTGACAGCGAATTTCTTTTTTCTAGTCTTTAAAGATTCTTGCAGCTCAAGCTCTGTATTGTATTAAATTCATATAATTAACCTCACAATGAGTTAATAAAAACAATTGTTGTTTTTACGTTTACGACGTGCAAGTTCTTCTGCTAGTCGATGAGTGCGAGCAAGTTGTCGAACTTTTAAATCTGCAGCTGCTTTGGCATGTTGAAGTTGTTCCGCTTCCAATGCTTGTTTTCGTTCAATATGCACTTGACGTAAATGCCGCTTTTTTTCGGCTGTCTTATCTATGATTCTCCGTCGTATTTCTATTTCCAGAGATTTTTGATCTTTGATACTTTCGAAATCAGGTTGTTCTCTAATATTAAACATGATTTAAATTTCAATTTAAATGTAAATATAATTTGTTAAAAAATTTCTATTGTATATATATGTATATATATATCTCATCTTCCAAATTAATGGATGGAGAAAACATAAAAGCATCATATTTAAAGAGTCGATTTTTAAATGATCAAAGATAAAAAAATAAAAAAAATATAATAAATAAATTAATATTTTATTAACTTTCCAATTACAAATTTTGCAAAGCTATTTACATAATTTGTACAAAATACAATATTATACAAAAAATAAAATATTTCAAATATTTGAATTATACGTTTTTAATAGTCAGCAGCATTGCTGGCTAAGTAATCGCGGCGACCGATGTTGGATGCTTGTTTATTTTGGATAGCTTCCAATTTAGGACATTCGGTAATTCTGTGACCAAGACCACCGCAATAACTGCAACCACGCTCATCTGAAATGAAACGAAACGAAAACATAGTTTATTTTCTTTTTTTAAAAAAAATAAAAGAAAAATATAAATGTGAACATAAATTTTTCTTACCTCCCAAATTGAGATATTTTTCATTTTCCGAACAAAGTTCCAGCAAAAATGGTGGAACTTTTTGTTTCGCTTCCATAAGCAAATGTTTAAGATCTAACAATACGGATTCGTCATTTGCTTTGTTAATAAATGTTGTCGCTATTCCAGTTCGTCCAGACCGTCCAGTTCTTCCTATTCTATGTACTATATATAAAAATTTTATATTTTAATTCATAAATTGTAAACTTAACAATTTAAACTTAATATATAATTTAATAATGATATAAATTACCATAATTTTCAACATCATCCGGCATATCATAATTTATAACATGTTGAACATCAGCGAAATCAAGACCTTTAGACGCAACATCTGTTGCAACCAACACATCTTTTCGTCCTTCACGGAAAGCTTCTACAGAACGTGATCTTTCTTCCTGATCTATAAAACGAATGATCAAACAAATCAAATATTTGAAGCATATATAATAATTCATATTTTATTGCATTAAATTTTAACGCACCTTTCCCGCCATGTATTGCTACTGCTTCAACACCTTTTAATAATAAATATTCGTGAATAGCATCTACATCTTGTTTCTTCTCGGCAAAAATAAGTACAGGTGGTGGAGTTTTTTGTAAACATTCTAAAAGATATACTATTTTAGCTTCTTGTTTGACATATTCAACTTCTTGCACTACGTTCATAGACGCTGCACCTGCGCGACCAACATTAATCGTCACAGGTTTTACTAAAGCAGAACGGGCAAAATTTTGAATCTTCTTCGGCATAGTGGCAGAAAATAATAACGTTTGTCTCTGACCCTATATAAAATATATTCAAATATAATGCAAATAATTTTTATACAATAAAAATGTATTATAGTAAAATATGTTTACCCTGAAAAATGAGAAAATTGTTCGTACATCTTCTTCAAAACCCATATCGATCATACGATCCGCTTCATCCATACAAAGATATCGACAAACGCTAAGTTTTACCATTTTTTTATCTAACATATCCATTAATCTTCCAGGAGTTGCTACCATAATATGTACACCTCTATAATGAAAAAAAAAGAAAAATTTATATAGTATAATACAAGTGAAAAGACAGGATACTTACTTATTAATAACTTCTAAAGATTCTGATACAGGTACACCTCCAATTGCTAAACAGCTGCGTATTTCAGGACAACCTGCTTGTCGTAAGCTATTTGTATAATGTCGTATAATATCATAAGTTTGTTTCGCTAATTCTCTAGATGGACAAATAATTAAACCTAATAAAGAATAAGAACAAGTTACATTTTATTTTTCATATCTTTTATTTTTTATTTTGTCAAAATATCATATTCATACCATATGGTCCTTCATTTCTCACAAAGGGCATAGCCACTTCTTGTTCTAGACAAAACATTATAATAGGTAAAACAAATACTAATGTTTTACCACTGCCAGTGAAAGCAATACCAATCATATCTCGTCCAGATAATCTTTAATATATTAAAAAAATAAAAAAAAAAAAGTTTAATATTATATAAAAAATTATTAAAGATATTAAGAATTTTAATATAATGTATACTAACACTGTGGGTATTCCTTGAATTTGAATTGGTGTTGGTTTAACAATACCCTTTTGTTCTAGACCATTTAATATACCTCTATGAAATTTCATTTCTTTAAAACTTTTCAATGGTGGTGGAACATCATCTCCTTCTACTAAAATCCTAAGTTTTCTTCTGATTCTTTCATGTCTCGCTTCTCCTGCAGCAAGAACTGCTCTTGGAGGTCTCCAACTAGTCTTTATTGGTTCTTCATATTGAATACCTTTTGCTAGTTCTGCTACGCCCATTAAAGCTTTATTTTCTGCTACACTCTCTAAAATCTTTTCTTCTTCTTTTAATTGTTTCTCCATAGCACTTTCTTTTTTAGCTAAAATATTTTATCAATTAATTAATTTGTTTATATTTATTACTATAATAAAATTTATATATTATAAATATAATAAAATTTACAATTTATATATATATATATATATATATATAATTATGTATAAATATATTTACCTTCTGCTAATTTTTTTAATTCTGTATGCTGATCTAACAAGGAAATATTTGATTTTCTTCCCCAAACTTGTCCATCATCATCATCTGCATCATCTTTCTCATTTTCACTACTACTTTTTCCAATAATTCCAACAGCAGCTTCATCTTTAAGTTGTCCAAGCTTACCAAGCTTAGTTAATTGTTGTTTTTTACGTTCTTTAACTGGTACATAAGGAATATAATTATCATCTGCATCAAAAGGACTGCTTTCCTTTTCTTCTTCTCTTCTATATCTCTATATCATAGATTCTTATTATTATTATTATTATTTATTTATTGTTCATTCTTAATTTATAAACTATGAATTAAAAAAATATTAAAAGATAAAGTAGCATTCAGATAATACAATAACCTTTCGTGGAGGATCTTCTTTATCTTGTGCCATTGTCATATAATTATTATTAGATACTTTAATATTAACAGAAAGTTTAAATGAATAATTTTTATGTGTTTATATATCAACTTTTTTCCTATATTTATAATTAAAAAATTATTTTTAATATCACTAACTTGTTTCTTAACCTATATCAATTATGTTTTTAAGTTTTATAAAAATTATAAATTTAATAATTAATTTAATAAATACATTTAATAAATATGTTATGGTAAATTCATTGTTTAATATTTTAATCACTTAAAATATTTTATGATTTGATTTTATTCAAAATTAATATTTTGCACTGCATTCGATGTTTGAAATGTATTTCAAATTGAAATGAATCAATTTATTGATATTTATTCTCTTATAATTGACTTCTTATGTAGATTTAACATGAATTATAAATTAGTTTAATTAGATTTAAAATATATTTATCTGAACTTTTATAGATTTGAAATAATAAAATGTAATCAAAAAATCAATAACAATGTACACATAAGTATTTCTAAGGATAAAAGTTTTATATACTATTTACAACGCTATGAACTTCCGGAATACATAAGTTATTTCATCATTGAAAATATAGTTCGAACTGATAGTTCCGTTGAGCACGTTTTTATCATGAATATTTGAAAATTTGTCTTACATTTATTATTCATTTATATCTTCTAGCAAAAATATTGCTTTGTAATAATTACAAACTATTTTTTAAAAATTTATTAGAAATAATGCTTAAAAATACAAAAATAATAATCATTGGTGCTGGAGCAGCGGGTATTTCTGCAGCAGCCAGATTAATAGAAAAAGGATTAGAAAATATTATAATTCTCGAAGGAAAAGATCGAATTGGTGGTAGAATACATACAGTAGAATTTTGTAAATAAATTCTTTTATTATTGTTTAAACATATGTACAGAAAATTAATTTTTACTTAATAAAATTAAGAATTTTTAAAACCATCATATTTGTATACTTTCAGCTGATAATGTTGTAGAATTAGGAGCACAATGGGTTCATGGTGAACATGGAAATATTGTTTTTGATCTTGCTTCCCCACACAAACTATTAGATTCATCAAAATGCTTCAATGATTTTGATAGACATATATTTGTTACTGCAAGTGGAGAAATTCTTTCAAAAAAAGAAAGTGTAGAAGCATTCAAAATATATTATGATATTTCTGAGAATATATCAGATTCCATACATAATGCAGAATCATATGGAGAATATTTTATAAATCAGTAAGTATAAAAGTATATATATATATTATATTTATAAGTATTATATTTATATATAAAATATATTTAAAATTTATTGTTTATTATATACAAAATTAAAATATCATGGATAAGTTTATTTTGAACAATTTTGTAAAAGAATATTCTTAATAAATGCATTAATATCACTTTCTCTAAACCATGCTTGCAAAGTTGGATGCAAATTTGCTTTTGCAACTGTATATACTTCTTTATCAGAAACTATACATCTAGATAAAAAATTTATATACATTTTATTTACATAAATAAATCATTCTATTATTAGTAAACTTTTGTAAATTTACCTTATACGATAATTGACACATTGATTTCTCACATATTCATGTCTTAATAAAGAATATATATATTTTACATATTTTGCATCTAACTTATTTTGATCTTCAATATAAATTTTTTTAGAATTATTTATTTTTTTCAAATATCCTTGTGTTAATATAGGAATAATAAAATTCACCTAAAAATTAATAGTTAAGTAAATTAAAGTAAAATTTTTTATTTAAAATAAATTGAATTATTTACCTGTTTAAAACAATCATCTATAAATTCTTCTGCCCTACTATATACATACTTTTCTTGTTCTTGAAGTATAAGAACTCCAATTTTGGGTTCTTTAGATCTAAATATTTTTGCTATATGTTGTGCAGTTTCTAAACCATCATCAGCAAATGTTAACATAACTATACTGCCATATAATATTTTTGTCTATTAATAAGATAAACATAAAGTATCAATGTATTATTTAACGTAAAAAAGCATTTATTATATATTTTATAATACCTTTTGTACATTGTGTACAACATGGTTAGAGACTGCTTCATATTTTTTTATATCTTGTATAAAATAAATTGGAGTTAATACTAATGGAGCTTTTGGTATATAGTTTGGTCTTAATATAGTTGATCCTATATAAATACAATAAAAATTTGCAAATTAAATTAAATAACTATTATTATTGCTTTATTTTAATAAATATTGATAAATATTAGAATACCATCATTTTTGGCATTTTGTGAAATTTTATGAATTAAATCATAAATATCACTTTTTATTTGATTAATTATATCAAAACGTTGTATTTTTTGTAAAGCATTTAAAATCTTATCAATAGTTGCTTCAACATGTTGCACATAAGTTAACAATACATAATAAGTTGAATCTTGCAAACCTTTAAAATCATAATCTATACACTGTAATAAAAAGATTTACAAAAAAAACATAAATTTTTAAGAATAATAAGCATTAAATATTTATATGCATACACGAATTTGTTCTATTGATAAACCCATATGTGCAGCAAAATCTTGCCATCCATTATAAGTTTTGCCTGTAGCGGTAGAACTTAATAATAAACATAATTTTTGTAATATAGGTTTTCCAATTTGTTCAAATAAATAAGCAGCATGAATTTGTCTTGTAACTCTTTGAATATTTAAAATTACTGTATCTAAGTTTGGAGGTCCATTGACTTCTCTTCTTAACTTTTCCAATTCAGGATCAACATTGCTAAAATATAAAATTTTATATTTTTAATAGTTAATAAAAATATGTTTCTTTGTTAAAATTTCATTCAAAAATCTTTTTTTACCTTTTTGCAAACATATTTATAAAATATTTATATTTATATTTATAAAATTTATATTTTTATATCTCTTATAGATACAAAGAGATATAAATTTTTATCATAATTTGTAATACAATATAATAATTAAATCTTTTATAATTTATAATACAATTACATTATTATAATGCAAAAATTATATTAAATATACTATAGTTTTCTTCCTCTTACTTCAAAATTAATGATTCATTTCCGCTAATTTGATTTTACCGCTAAAATTCAAAATTTTATATTTAAAATTGCATTAATTGTGATGAAACTATATTAAATTACATTAAATATTTTAGATTTTATAAAACATTTAATGAAAATCCGTTTACTAGTCGTGATAGAGCGGAACAATTATTAGATTGGATGCACAAATTTGATAATTCTATTCAATGCAGTGATTCATGGTTTGATGTTTCTGCAAAAGAAATTACAAACTATTGGGCTTGTGATGGAGATCTTGTACTTAATTGGAAAGATCGTGGTTATAAAACATTATTTGATTTATTATCTGTATGTATATTTTTTATCAATAATGATTATCTCACATTTTGTCTATATAATATATTATTTATTGTTTTTTTTTTTTTTAGCAAAAAATATCAACTACCAAGAATAATTTTTCTATAATAGAAAAAATAGAATTTAATAAAAATGTTGATAATATTAATTATATTTCAAATGATAATATAGTTGTAAAAACGACAGATAATTCAAAATATATGGCATCTCATGTTATATTTACTGCGTCTCTTGGTGTTCTAAAAGAGAAACATATGACAATGTTCACTCCACTTTTGCCTGAAAGAAAACAGAATGCAATAAAGGCATGTAAAAGTTTAATGCTGATGAGTAATATAGAAATTTATCTCTTTTTTGGTATGCACTTGATTTGAAATGCAATTGTAATATATTATTTAGGGTTTAAATATTGGAACTGTAAATAAAGTATTCTTGGAATTCCCACATAGATGGTGGCAAGAAGAGTGTGCTGGTTTTAATTTAATATGGTCTAAAGAAGATAAAGAAAAATTTATTACATTATATGGACAAGTATAATTATTTTTTCTAATATTAGTAAATATCATCATTATTTGTTTTTAAATATATTGACCATGTATGATTTAGGAATATGAATGGTTATGTGATGTTTTTGCATTTATTTCTGTGGACTATCAATCAAGAGTACTATGTGCATGGATCTCTGGTAAATTTGCAAAACAAATGGAATTACTTTCTGATATTGAAATATCTGATGGATTGTACTTATTACTTGAAATGTTTTTAAGTAAAAAATATAACATCCCAAAATTTGATCAAATACTTAGGTAATAATCTATAATATTTTATTTTATATTTTATATAATAACTTATATAATAATAGTATGTATTATTTATAGATCATCATGGTATACAGATGAATTTTTTCGTGGATCGTACACTTTTAAAAGTATAACAACTGAAAAGCTAAATGTAGAAACAAAAGATTTAATTGATCCTATTATAACAGCTAATGGAAAACCTGTATGTATTTTTATAAATCAAATAATCAAGAAAAAATTAATTTTGTTATAGTTAATAGATATTTATTTAATAGATAATTCTTTTTGCTGGAGAGGCGACGCACGAACATTATTATTCTACTGTACATGGAGCAGTTGAAACTGGTTTCAGAGAAGCTGATAGAATAATAGATTTTTATAGGTAAATTTTATAATTTCTTCAACTTATAATCATTGTTTGAGATTTATTTTAAATAAAATAATTGCAGTACAAGCTGAAATAAAGTTTTGATTTATACATAATTCTGTGGATTAAACAGTTATTGATTATTCTAAGATAAATTCATTTTTACGATCATTGCATGATTTAAAAGATTTTTTGTTGCATCTTTGAATTTGCAAATATTTTTAATTTTTTTTTTATGTTAAAAATTAATAATTAGATAGTAAAACATTTATATATACATACAAATAGATACACAAAGATAATTTGTATAATTTTTTATTTAATTTGCTTTTTTTTATTCATATTTATATTTATATTTTCTTCTTTTTTAAAGTTAAATATTTTTTGATTATTTTTTTATAATCGATTCGAAAATGGAAATACATGAAAAAAAATGGAAATTTTGCAAAGGGTTTTATTTAAGGATTATCAAAGGATTTAAATTAATCGTGCTTTGCACGTGATATTTACTATTACACATATACTTTCGTACTATTATATACTATCTTGCATTTATTGATGAGATGTTTTCTGCTACCCGGATGTTGGCTACCCGGATATTTAATACCGAGCAGCATTTATCAGGGTGCAACAGATTTTTTCTTATTTTCTATTTTAAAAAAGAGGTATGAACGTAAAAGTTAATTTTAGTAAAAGCGTTTATATTGAATTATGTATTCTATTTCTATTGATTAGCATGCTTCTTCTTAGGCTGATAAAGTCTCTGCTCTAACCAGAGCCAGTTTCTTCATAACGGATAAACGGTAAATTATAAACTTACTTGATGCTTCACATTATAAAACATCTTTATATGATAAATAAGTATATATTTGCAACATATTTTTTAAAGTAATTATCTCTTTTATGCGTAATTATATATTTTTATTATTTAGTAATTATATTTTAGATAATTTTATTATCTTATGAAAAGAAAGTTAAAATACATTTTACATTAAAAAAAAAAATATGTGCATGTTTATTTTTGCTATGTTATTGATTATATTATTTATTTACAAATAATAACATTTATGTATTGAGTAATATTTTTTTTGTCATAGATTATTATATCATATAAATGTAATAAATTATTATATTATTTGTATAAATTTTTAATAATAATAATAATAATAATATATATATATATATATATATATATATATATATATATATATATATATATATATATGAGATTATAAGAAATGTTTAATATTATATATTAAACATTTCTTATAATCTCATACAAATAGTCAAAATTTAATTTTCTAATCACGTAGAACACGTGGTTGGATAAACGGCTTCGATAAATTGGAAAGGACAGCAAATACTTCAAATAAAAGAATAGCAAAAACGAAGCTTGTAATAGTAGGTGCAGGCATTGCAGGATTAGCAGCTGCGAAAACATTAGAGGATGCAAATTTCAAAGATTATTTATTAATCGAAGGTAATTGAATCTGGAACAAAAGTCATTTAAAAAGTATTATTTATTTATTTATTTATTTTTTCTTTTTTTTTCATAGCCCAAAGCGAAGTCGGTGGTCGAATTCAGTCTATACCATGGAATAAAGGTTGGATAGAATGTGGTGCACAATTTGTACACGGTGATAAAAGTCAATTAGCACAATTATGTTATAAACATGATTTGCTCTCAGACGTACAATGCAAAGATGGTCAAGGAATTTTTATTCGCGACAATGGTTGTAAAGTAGATGAAACTTTGATAGAAGAGATAGACGATCTTATTCGTAATACATTGGAAGATTGCGAAGATTATGAAAATAAGGATATCAAAATAGAGTATGAAAATATTGGTGAAGTTTTAAGGAATTCTCTCAATAAACATTTACTTCAAAAAAATGATTCAGTAGCAATAAAAACCATAAAAAAAGAAATTTTCGATTGGAATGTTAGATTCCTCGTAATAGATAATGCATGTTTCACGATTGATGAATTATCTACAAAATATTGGGGAAAATTTAAGGTAAATTTTGAAGTTTGTATAAATATATAAAAAAAAATTTTTAAATATATACTATTTGATAATATTAAATGCATATTTTTTCTTTTTATAGTTTGTTGGTGGTCCAGAACATCTTTCGTTTAAATCCTGATATAAGGATTTAATCCAACTCATTACTGATGATTTGGAAAAAAAAAATTTATATCTAAATACTTCTATAGATTCAATCGAATGGCAAAAAATAATAAATAATAATTTCGATTCTCCACTTGTATTAAATGCTTCTAATAATACCCGCATTCTTGCGGATTGTGCAATAATTACTTGTTCTCTTGGTTATTTAAAAGAGAATTATAAAACAATGTTCATTCCGTCTTTACCATCTCACTTCAGTGAAGGAATTGAATGTTTAGGTTTCGGTTTAATAAATAAAATTTTTCTCGATTATGGTATTTCTTGGTGGAAACCTAACACGAAAGGATTTCAATTACTTTGGAAAGAAGGAATGTTTTGCAATAAAAATCTAGCTGTATGGACTAGAGATCTCACAGGATTTGATGTTGTGCCGAATCACGAAGGTATACTTCTTGGTTGGGTCGGAGGACGTGGAGCTTGCATTATTGAAACTTTAAGCGAGCAGCAAATTGCAATGGATTGTGAAAATTTACTTAAATATTATTTAAAATTTGATAAAATACCTTCAATAAAAAAATGCTTCAAAACACAATGGGGTACAAACAAATACATTCGAGGTAGTTATAGTCATATTACAACAAAATGTGACAAGAATAATATTACGCCAAATCGTTTATCAGAACCAATATGGAGTAAAGTAATAGAAAAACATAACAGCAAAGTATGAAAATCAATAATTGATTGTATTGATGTAATGTAATGAATATATACTAATATAAATAACATTTTTTTTTATTTTAGGATATACCCATCATTTTGTTTGCTGGTGAAGCAACGCACGAAAATTTTTATTCTACGACACATGGCGCTTATGATACTGGCGTGAAACAAGCACAAATTTTTCTACAACATCACATTCCTACGAATTAATTATTAACATGCGTGATAGCGTGAATGTAGATAGAACTATAAATATATAAATATATATGAGTCTTCTTTGTACATATTATGTATAATATACGTAGGCATATATTTCAAGTATACAAAGTTAGTATACAAAGGCAAAATAAATAAAATAATCATATTTTATATTGTATAGTTTCATATATATATATAATTTCAATCAGGTCATGTTCAATTTATAGCTAGATATTAATAATATATAATAAATGTAATAAATGGTCTCTAATTACAAATTTAAATAAAATTTATTATTTTATCATATATTATTAATTGTACGATTATTTTTATCATAAAGATTTATCAATCTTTCAGCTTCTCTCCATCCAGAGCCAATAGCTCCATGTACTGTAGAAAAGTAGTGTTCATTAGTAGCTTCACCACCGAATAAAATTATCTAAAAGAAAAAATACAAATTAGTTTTTATATATTTTAAATTGTTTTAATAAAACTTTTAATAAAACCTACTGGCTTCCCCTTTTTTATAATTGGTTGGGATAATTGCAATGCGCTAGAATTTGTTTTTACTGTTTCCATACTTTGATAACTATATGTACCGCGGAAATGTTTATTTTCATGCCATTTACTCCTACAAACAAAATGATTTCTGTTGAAATGAGATTAAAATAAAAAAAAATAATATAACAGCGGAGGATGATACCTTATCATTGCAGTTGGCCTACTGACATTATAATTTTTTGACAACAGATTGTATAACATCTCTACTGTTTGATCAAAAACTTCGTCATCAGTGACATCATCCATTAAACGTGCACCTTTTCCAGATACCCATACATATAATAAACGAGGCTTGTGTTCGACAAAAAAGAAACCTACCGCATAAGGCATCCATCTCGTTTTTGGCTAAAAAAATTATATATTCCAAATATATATTCTAAAATATATATACTTATTTCCAATGCAAAGTTAAATTCTTACATTACTATCAAGCTTCTTTCTCTCTTCTTTACTCCATAAAATCCTATATCCTATTTTATTTGTATCTTTGACATTAAACCATGTATCGTTAAATGCTAAAAATATCTTACAAGCATTTCCATATCCTATTGCCTAAAATAGAAATTAATTATTAATAATTAAATTTTAATTTTTGCAAAAATAGAAGAAAAAATATACTTTAATATTTCTAATTTTTGATTCCGATAATGGAGGATTAAATAATGTTTCGTGCTGTTCTTTAAGCACTCCTAAAGAAGGCGTCATAATAACATGATCAGCTATATATTCTTTTCCATCGAGGGTCGTTACTTTTACAGTATTATCTTCACTTGAATAATCAACTTGTGTTACTTCAGCATTGAGAATCGTTTTATTCAATACGGGTAATTCTTCTTCTGGATTTGGAAATTTTTTCTATTTAAAAGATATACAATAAATTGATTTATTCAATGATTAAAAATTAATCATCGTAAGATGACTAGCACAAACCATTAATATATCTAGAATAGTGCCATATCCTCGTTCTTTCCAATTAATCGCTAGATCTCCCTTGCATATTTTATATTCTAAATATCCTTTTGCTGCGATATCGTACCAATTATCAGCAGGATCGTAACCAATTTGCATCATATTGAAAAGCCATAATAATTGTTCCTGTAGAGTTTCATTTAATTCCGGAAATTGCGTAAAATCGTCTTTCAACCTAATGTAATATTCATTTTAAATCTGTATATATGACATACCGTAACATATACGCTTCGCTTTAGATATGAATTCAGGATAAGAACATAATAATAAGTTTTTATTAAATTAATTTTAGAGAAAATTATTTGTTAAAATTATAATTTCGAAACATAATATCGAAATAAAAAAATATAAATTTAAGAATATTAAGAAGCGCATGTGTTTTGCCGGTGCAATTTCATAATTTTTTTTTTTTAAATACTAAATCGGTTTTTATAATAAATGATTATATTCTTTCTCTAGAATAAATTTATAATAATAGACTTAATTACGATGCATTTGTCTAAGAATTTTTTTATCCTGAGTACATTCATGAAGCGGCGGTATAACAACACGAAATTCGTACTTATTTTCGAAACATTCGCCGATGGAATCGTAACATTCGTTATTCGTTATGTATTCAATCGACTCTAAGTAATTGAAGTAACTATCTGTAAGATTTTTTGTGATTCTGGTATCAATCAACTCGCCTGTAGATGTGTATACTTCATCATCGTGTGGCTTAGAGTTATCTGTAATATTCAAAGGAGCTACCAATTCATACGCAACATTTCCCTTTTCTCCGTGAATCCATTGCGCGCCTAAATCGACCAGATAATCATCTATAAACGTACACAGATTTTTGGTCAATTTTTTCTCGAAATGTATACAGACTTTCCGTTGAAGCTAAACTCACCAAATTTGACTGTATTCACACGTCCACCGATTCGATTTTCGGCTTCTAAAATTATAAGATTTTCCAGGCCATTTTCAATTAATTTCGCCGCAGCTGCGATACCAGATGCACCGGCACCAACGATCACTATTCGTGGCGATTTGGTATCGTCGGAAAATGTGCCTGAGATCAGGCAAAATAGGAAGATCATGCAATAGAGCATCTTGAATACTAAAATGAACTCTGTACGCGCAAACTTTTATCAATTGACAGATTGGACATCTAGTTTTACGCAATGATACTTGCTTTGTGCTCTTATTTATACAACAATTTGCTTTTGCGAGGAAATAGTAGTAGTAATATCTGGAGCACGCAATTTGTAGTAATAACATTAGTTAGATAGCGATTAATAATGAAAGATTATCATTAAAGAATAATGTATTATTTATAATTTACTTACATTACATTATTTATCGTTTAATCTTGTGTAATCATCATTAATTATTATTGAGAATGAAATAATATACATTTTTTTATAAATTGAAGAAATTTTTAAATTTTTTTCATTTTTTCTCATTTTTTTTTTTTATATATTTTTATTTGATTTTAAAACCATGAATTTTAATAATTTTTTAAAATGCACAATAAAACAAAATCATAAAGCATGTTTAAATAAGAATGATTTAAAAATAAAAAATTATTCAAAGGATATGTCATTTTTATTACATATGAATGGGTATTTAAATTGAAGTAAAAAACGATTTCATTGTCATTATAAAAAATAATAATATAATGATCCGGAAATTTCCTTTATGATAAGGAAACATTGATTAAAATGTTGTAACAAAGTCACGTGATATCAAGAATATATAAAAGAAATGCACAAATTAACCAATCGAATGTTCTTTCGATTAATATACATTGATATGTAATATATTATATAGATTGGATCATTGGATCTGCAATCTTATTTTTATTAAATGTATATATGTCTTTATAAATATTGCTGAGTATTTGTCAAAATGAAATAAGAGATAGAAACATGATATTAACGATAAAAAAATCATGTTTTTTATTTATCGAATATTATAGTAGCAACGCAAATGGTCTTTTTCCTTTTTTCATATCATTTTAATTGAAGATTAAGAAAAGAACACTTGTGTTACTTAGAAATGACACTTCCATTTAAAATTTTTACGACATTTTTATTATTTAATGTAGAATTAATAGTATCATCGAAAAATACAGGTTATTTATATATTTTTATATACTGTAATATATTTTATTTTTTTATATTAAATGATGTAGAAGATGATTTATTACTTTTAATTATATATTAATTAAATTATTTTCATTTTATTAAATAATAAATAAATATAACTCAATATATTTTTAGGAAACTTAAAGAAGCAAACATTTAACCTAATAAAATTAAATGAAAATATAAAAAATAATCTAATTCTTCAAAAACGTAACGCTATCGAAGATATACATTATCAAAAAAATCCTTTCTTGTCAAATACTCCAATGTTTCCTTTCTCATCTTATAAAAATAATGAAAGGAATCAAATAGCTGTAAATAACAAATCATTCAAGAAGATAACAGAAAATCATAATATCAATCTAGTTTTTCATATTCATAATTCTTTTTTACAACATACTTCTAGTACAAATAATCTTACAGAAATAGTTTCTTCAAATAATCCACATATTACCATAAATATACCAAATGAAAGAATATCATTGGATGAAGTTCCAAGTGAAATAAATTCAAATAAAAAAACGAAATCGGAACTTAGTAAGTATATAATCATTATAAATAATTTATAATTTAACGTTATGTTAATTAATTTAATGTTAATAATTAATAACTTTGTTATAACAGAATGTGAAGAATATGGAAAACAATTCTTAGACACAACAGATGTATTGCCTCTAGTGGGTACAAATTCAGAGGTGATTCAGATAACTAATCAAAAGTGTAAGCCTCCAAATCGTCTTGTTGTTGGAGGTATTAATACTTCTCCTGGAGAATTCCCTCACATGGTTGCTCTAGGAACAAGAAGTACAAATGAAATATTTAGTTTTTCATGTGGTGGTACTCTTATTGCATCAGAATGGGTACTTACTGCAGCACATTGTACTTATGGGCCAAAGTATTATTTGTTTTATTCATTGTTATAAATTTTTAATATCAAAATTGTAAGAAATATTATTATTTTTTGTTAAATAGAAGTCCTACACATGCTCGTATTGGTATACATAATATAAAAAATAATCAACAAGGTGTCATAACTACAATCAATAAGATAACAAGGCATCCAAATTTTAAACCCCCTGCTATGTATGCTGATATAGCTTTAGTAAAATTAAATACAGTTATTGTCTTTAACAATGACATAAGACCTGCTTGTTTATATCAACAATATGATACTGTACCTGCACAAGGATGGGTTACTGGCTGGGGTGTTACAGAATTTAGTAAACTGAATTATTACAAAACTAATAAAATTTTCCTTTAAAAAAATATATAAAATATTAATATTTTATTTTAAATTATTAATATTTATAGATGGGGAAAAACAAAGTGATCAACTACAAAAGGCATTCCTTGATATTGTTGATAATGTAGCTTGTGCAATAAGACATAATCAATCTATAACAATACCATATGGGATTACACCAAGTATGATCTGTGCAGGAGATTCCCATGGTGGATGGAATAAAGATACTTGTCAAGGAGATTCAGGAGGACCTTTACAAATATCTCATCCAAAAAATATTTGTCTTTTTCAAGTATTAGGCATCACTAGTTTTGGACAAGGTTGTGGAGTTGTTAATACACCTGGAGTATATACTAGAGTTTCATATTATCTTAATTGGATTGAAGATATTGTTTGGCCATAAATTTTTTGGTTTATTGATGTAAATCTTGTTTTGCAAAGATAAAAAACTTTTTATTTTCCGAGCAGTTATTTTTACTGATTTAAAAGTGTAAAATATATTTGATATTGGTAATACTTAAAAAATATACAATAAATATAACATTAGATAAAAGTGTTTGTTAAAGGTATCGTGATCGATATATGTACATGTTGAATAATTTTGTTAATGTACAAAATCTGTATTTATATTGATTAAGGTTGACATTAAATTTTCAGACTATATTATATTAATTAAAGTATGTATAGTTTGACTAGAAGATTTTTAAATCTGTAAAAATGATATTTTTTATGACTGTAAAAAACAAGTATAACTTCTGTAATTATTAATAGAGAAATTATACTCAAGATATTTTTGTATCATGAATAGTTTTCCATGTAAGACCATCTCCATATGGTCCATGAGTAGATGGAAAAAGTACATGCCACCAATTTCTGTTAAATCAAATAATAAAATATAATAATTATTATATTGAAAAATTATATATTAATAATATTTTATCTTTAAAATTACCTTCCAATTATTCCTAAAAAAAGTTTCCAATTTTGTCTTGGTCCAAAATTATATGGATTTTGATATATTTTTCCAAGTACTTTGTACTTTTGTGTTTCTGTGCTATTTATACGCGCTTCTATGCTTGTTTCTCCTCTTGTAATAAGACCTGCATGCCACCATGTAAGTGCTCCTAATGCTGCAAATGTAGCTACACAAATTAGTGCTGCAAAAACTATAAGTCGACGTTTCCATTCTTTAATATTTGTATCTGCAGCTTGTTTTGCTATTTCAGCTAATTCTTCTTCACTTAGATGATCTAATGACTCAGTCTGAAAAATAAGTAAATAATAAATAATATAAAAAAAAAAATAAGATAAGTAGATGATTCTTATCTGAATATCTTTTGTGAATAAAATCATAATAATTACCATAGGAATTATTTCAGAATTATTAATGCGTACTGGATGACCATCTAATTCTGGCTCCTGTGTTGGAAAGAATTCTTGATATGCAATTTCTACACCAAATAGCATTATGAATAAAATACCAAGTACTGTGAAAACCATATATTGAAAGAAATGTCTATGATTATAGTGACCAACACAATTGTTTAACCATGCTGTTTCTTTGTTTAGAAAATATACATTTAAGAATTTTAAGAAAATATTTAAACATTAAATAATAAATTCAAAAGGATACGGCAGTGATGATCCATTTTAAGAATACATCTATTACATACAGAACAATGATGGGTCCTAGGAGGCTTTGGTTTAATACATTTTTTACAAATACTCACAGCCTCTGGTATAAGACCACCTTCTGGTGGATAACCAGCTGGAACATTTACACCCATATAATAATGAAAACATACATTTACTAATAACCAATTTCCAATCACTAAGAGGATTATTGTCATCAATGGACTCTTTTCCCACCAATATGGTAGACCAATGTAATAAGCAATGTACACAATACTTGCAGTTAAAAGGCTTACCATTACTACAAATACCTATAAACTGTCAAGCTTAGTAAATACATTGTGACCAATAATAATTATTTTTATAAAAATCACATGATATAAATTAATATACTACAATATAAATAAAATTAAAAAAGATTATAAAAATACTCACAGGTCCTAAACATGCAGTAAAATTTTCTACAAACCAGAACATTGGTTCTAGAAGTATATCACAAACATAACTCCAATTTAAAAATTCATTATAAAATAAAGATTTTGTAATGATTTGTAGACGCCACCATTTCTGTTTCAAATTAAGTCTAAGAACAATAAAATGTAACTATATATATATTAAAACAAATAATGAAGTTTTTTTTTCATTATTTTTTGTTACTCACTTAAGGATATTAGGTGTTTTAGTTAAAGACCACTTTATTCGTACCATTTTCTTCTAATATAAATATTTACAATTTGGAATTTTTTAAAACTTCAGTAGAAAATTTTTATTTTTAAAAATAAAATTAACCACACATATTAGCATTGAAAGATAAACAATTGTTATACCATACACTAAGTAGCATCTTGAATATTATATTAAAAATTTTTTTACAATGTACAATTTTAAACATTTTTTTCATAAAACATATAGTACAAAATATTCTTTTTTATTTATCATAAGTTAAAGCATCAATAATGATTATTTTAATCCAACTTTAAACACAAAAACAATTTTGCTGATGAATAACATATCCTATATATAGGCTATAATTACTCCAGCGCCGCTGACTCAGAAATAAAAAATCCTATATATTTTATCAGAGATAAGATATATACAGATATATATATATAGATTTTGTATTTTGAACTACTGTTCAAGAAACAAGATATTTTATACATGCAAAATGTTCTAAAAATATAAAAACCGGTAACTGGAAATTCTTGAGATAATTTTAAAGCAATATTTTTTTTGTAAAAAGTTTTGTGTAACTTTGTTAATGAGATATAAAAAACAGTGGTCAATCATGCGCATAGACTAATCGAATTTTCATTATCATATTCTTTTCATTCATATTCTTATATACAAAATTATCGATTTAAAATAGAATGAAATAACAGAATCGAATTAAAATAAAAGAATTATAATTAACGATCATCAATTGTTTTGTCGACATAAGAATGTATATGATAAAATAAGAATGATGATTATAGCATATATATCATCTTAGACAAGATACAAAATAAATTTAATATTTAGCATATCTCTTATCCTATATCAGGAGCACTATTTTAATATCATTCAAAATGTTTTTTAACAAGAGATGGAGTGGAATTATAATTTTCATTTTACCTTATTTTGTTTTGAAGAAAAGATGTCTTTGGTATTCAAAAGATGGCAATAAGAGTCAATTCTGATATATTTCTATTTTTTCTTTATATGTTTCATTTACGACACTCTAGAGATGGCGTTGATTTCATAATTTTTATCCTATCTCTATTCTTCTTCTGCTGTTTTATACTTATCTTTTATATTTACTACTTTAAACTGCCATATTTTCAAGAGCAAAACATTTTTTTGGCATTTTATTAATATTTATTTATAGAATTTGATATAAAATCTGTTTTATATTTAATCCTCACATTTATCTTTTTAAATTATTTTTAGATATAAAAAATATAAAAATATACATAAAAAATATATAAAATGTATGAAAATACAGGAAAATAATAAAAGAAGAAGAAGAGAGTATTAAAATAAAAATAATAAAGGGAGAAGAAAAAGAAAAGTGATAAAAAAGAGAGAAAAAGCAGAATGATAAAAATAGAAAATAAGAGGAGAATAATAAAAGAGGAGATGGAAAGAAATGGAAGATGATAAAAGAGGAGAGGAAGAGAAAGATGATAAAGAAGGAAAGGAAGACAAAGATAATAAAAGAGAAGAAAAATCCTATACGAATCTCTTATACAAATAACAATTAATTAATTTATTGTTCTTGAATAAAATGTAATTCGATGTAATTTTTTTTCGATAAAAAAATATTTGTTATATTCAACAAACTTTATTCAATACATGTTGTTTGGATTCGTACTCGGTCGGCGATGCATATCCAATACTACTGTTACTTCGAACTAGATGTCACAAAATTGAACGATCAGTCTATTCTAATCTGTGATTCTCTTTAACAAAATGAATTTTATTATGTTTGCACTTATAATAAATCAAATGAAATATAAAGAATAAAAAAAAGTTTAAAATTTATGAAATTTGTCGAAAATAATATATATGATACATATTACATTTTATAATTATAATTATTTTTATTTCATATACAATTTATAATGTTAAAAGAAAAATTATTAGTACCAATTTTATTTTAAAAGATAATCGTGATATTTTCAATATCTAAAATTAAATAAAATTTGATATTATTAAATATAAAAACTATTTTCTTTAATACTTTCAATTTGTCCCAAAAAAAAAAAAAAAAAAATTGAACAGAGATAAAAAAAAAATCGAAGAATATCTAATCATAAAATAGTATAATTATTGTTTTAACATTATGATTATAATTACTGTTAAAAAAATAATGAAAATAATCGATTCAAATTGCAATACACACGTGTATAAACATAAGTATACAATTTATCAGCAATCCATCAGCAATCAGTTTGTAAAAAAAATTGATTCCTGAATGGAACTGATATAAGATATATAACAAATATTTTTGTATAGGATGTGCTGGTCTAAATTGCATATCCCAGAGAAATTGAATGTATAAACGTTGACTTGATCTCTTTATATCCACATGACATTATAATATAGAACATTTTTAAATCACATCTTCTCAAATATAATATGGATATTTTAATAAACTTGAGAAATTCAACAAATTCGATGATATTTGTACACATAAGATTTAGAATATCTCGAATATGCGCCAATAATTTTCATTGCGAGCGCAATATCTTGCTTCAATTTGATAGAAGACAAGTAATAAGTATTGATAGTAATTACAATATTAATAACAATATTTTTTATGCGATAGTAATAATAAATGTAATAAGGTACGAGAGAATCACACGAGGCGTTGATCTTAGAGGACCACGTTTCTCTTGATTGGTCGAGGGTACTACGATACGCTATTATTGGGTTACTAACTATATATGTTCCATCGTACATGGGTCTTTGAAGATATTGTAAATCTATGATCTATAATGTAGACATATGCGAATCTTTTAACTTATAACGTTAAATATTGAAGTCTGAACTTTTGCATTTTCTTGCCATATTTCCTAATGTGAATAAAGAATATCTGGAAATATTCAAGAATATTCGCAGCAAGATCGAAGAAAACTTTTATATTCATTTCTACGAGAGCTAAAACGATTGTCAAATGTTATTCGCATATGCCTGAATTTAACAATCTTGAAACGTTGAACAAACTTTGAATAAATTCTCTCTACGAGTTCCTTGAATTGTTTTATTATTCGTAAGCTATATTTAAATTTTGAAATGTAAAAGTTTCGAATAAATTTTTAATTAATAATCCTATAATTATATTCGCTGCAAGATAACAAGATGACCCAAACGATGGATAATAATCGAAGCTCCTTGAAAATACTTTTAATCGTACTTAATTACCACAATGATGGTCAGTATTAAGTACGTTTATATTTTATTTGTTTAATAATTTAAGAGAAAATTGAACGATCGTGAAAAAGGAAAAATGGCTTCGTACGTGCATCACGAAATTATTTAAAGGAAGGAGTACAAAATATTTCTTAACTCGTGAAAGTAGAAGTTTAGAGGAAATATAGAAGTTAAGAAATATTAGATCTCATTTAAATCGCTTTGTGAATTTTACGGAAAAACGTTATAGCATAATTTGATAAAATTCTTAAAATTTTCTTAAAGTTTAAATGTTATGTTTAAATATAGAGTTCAGTCTCCGTTTTAACGAATCTGGAGATTGATTTGTTCCCATCGCATCGATCTTACTTAACAATTCCGTAGTACCTACAATAACCGCTCGATAACTTGCTCTGAATTATTAAATTCGTATCATTAAAATTTTAGTACCAATGAGAGATATTCCAATCCTTCAAGACAGTACTGATATAATACTTTTTGATGCCGAAATCAAAATTGTGTGTGAGCACAAATTCATCTTCTTCTTTTAGCTGAAAGATTTTTCTTAAATTAAATACAATCGAATGATCGCACAGGGATTAGTACATGCAGGATGTAAGAAGGAATTCTATTCAGGGATTCGATAATACTGTTAATTTCATCATGCGTTCAATAGCACGTTTGAAAGACTGGGTAGGTAGGATAAGTACATATTTACAAGCAACGTTCGATGAAGTCGAATTAGTAATTTCAATCGAAATTCAATTCCTTCCATAAAGTATTAAATATTAAATGATACGATCAAATAGTCGAATTTCTAGAAACTACTGATAGAACTCGTTCGAACGTTGCATCATAATTTTAAGAGGATTTGTGAGTCTTGGGAATTGAACGAGGATTATAAAATAATTATAAAGATCTCATAAGACAGTATCAAGCGTGTCGAGACTTCGTAAAAGTTGTTCGTCCTTGGAACACCATTGTACTAATTCTTCGATTGTCACCACGCCATCTTTGTTCGCGTCCATTAACTGAGGATGAAAAATTCATAATGAATAATCAATTGATAATTCAATTTTCTTATTGATAAATTACGTACTTTTAATTACGTTTAAATAAATCGTGTGAATAGATTTGACGAAAAAAGTAAAACCGATACTCACGTGAAAAATACGATCGACATGTTCCCGAGCCGCCAAATGCGGCTCGACTATTTGCGGCTGAGTATAACGGCCCAACATCTCATAAATCGAGCCAACAACATCCAACATTTCCTCTTTACTGATCAATCCATCCCCGTCCAGATCGTAAAGTCCAAATATCCATTGCAGTTTTTCCTCTACCGATCCTCTCGAAACTTTCGACAAAATAGTGAGGAATTCCTGGATAGAAAAAAAAAAAAAAAGGAACTGGCAACTATGTGAAATCGTATCTACTACTCGAGTACTTGAGTATACACTCCACAAGATCCTCACTTCAAAGCTTATCTTTCCAGACGGTTTCCTCTTCATAGTGTTGAAGACATAATGAGCATACTGGCTAGCGTCTGAAAGAAGCGTTGATCCTTTCTCCGTTGAAACTACTTTATATACAACTTACTCTCACTTACTTACCACCTTGCGGGAAGAACTGTGAAAAGATCTGCTTAAAAGCTTCCTCGTCGACGAGACCCGTGGGACATTCCTGCTTAAAACCGCGATAGATAAGCTGTATTTCCTTCCTCGAGAATCTGGTGTTGGCCGCCAATGTGGAAAGCTCCTCCGGCTTGTGCCTGCCGCCAAGGGCAAGGGCACCGGCGGTGGAACCCCCTAAAATGCCCCCGAGTTCTTCAAGTTCGCCCTCTGTAAGTTTGCCAATAGGCGCTTCACTCCTAAGACTGTACCACGCGTTCGAGATACTCCCCTCTCACCTTCGACCAAAGTGCGTCTTCCTCTACACCAGGCTAAGGGAAAAAACGCCCTTCTTTCTCTCTCACTAGCAGGCAGGAGAGAAGACGGCGCGTATCTACTTGTTACGAGATAAAGTGCAACGAGCTCAAGAGAACGCATTACTCGGAAGAGAAGATGGGCCGGGTGCCCGAAGTAGATACAGAAGGATCGAGGAACGGCTGATCCTCCGGGCAACCTGCCTCTCCCTTCGGTAAATACGGGGGATTCTACGGGAGACAGTGCGCGCATTGCCAAGACGGATAGTACCTGGAGATATACAGGTGCATAGACTTGCAGGCGGAGAACTCGTGAGCGAAAGTTAACAGGAAGAATTATTATTGCCCAAGTAAAACATTTCGATTTGAAAAAAAAAAAAAAAGAGAGAGAGAGGACCGATTGACGATTTACAATCGGTGTCCAATTTGATTTTTAGATCGAAGATCGCGTTTTACTTGGGAGAGAATATAATAAATAGAAACGATATCACGCACGATTCCATCTCTTTTTTTTTTTTTTTTCGTCATTTTTTCGATCGACGATGGAAAGATGCGTGGACCTAATAGAGAAAGAGAGAGAGAGAGAGAGAGAATAGAGGAAATTGTCGCTAAAAATCAAAGAGATTCTAGATTGTTAAAAGATCGAAAGATAATAATATGTCGGAAACTATGATATACTTGAGGTTCGAAAAATTGCGAAATTTTCGCAATCAGATCGATCGAGTGGTGCAGCATCGAGTCGTTATCGCTTTCGTTCACGGACAAAAGTTAAAAAAACTTTGATTGACAATACGCTTTCGTGGGTGGAAATTTTCACGGGCGTCTAGACGACGCTTCTTATCGAAGCCGCGCTACGTAAAATCGATATTCATTAACACGATGCGCTATAAATAATAATTACCGACATCGAAAATAAAATTCAAGATCAAACGAAAGCGCACACCCAATGCTACATCGCATGGAGAGAGAGAGAGAGAAAAAGAGAATCGAGCTCTAAAGAATAACTGTAACTGTCTATACGGATGCACCTAATCATAGAAATGCCTAACAATCGACAATTCTACCAACATACTCTACGAGAGACTGCTGTATACTGCTACACGAATATATAAATACTACGTATTTACGGAAATTTACGCGACATTGGCACGCGTTCACCTATCGTTAGACATTTGCGAATTCCACAAGTTGCCTTTCAATCTCTGCATCGATCAATCCAAAGATTCAGCGTTGAAACGTTTCGAGAGATATCGAGCAATTTCATCGAATAATAAATTTTTAAGTGAATTCACGCGTGTCCATCCTACCATGCAATTATAATATCTTTTACGCATGCTTTCGTTTAATATAGTTGAAAACGATCAAGCGAACCGTTCAATCGATCCTTTTTCTCGATAGTATCCGCGATCGCAAGGAAATGAAGCTTTTCGTGGAGGGAAAAAAATTTTTAAATAAACCGTAAGCATCGAATATGTTTTTTAATCGATATCGTTAAAAATTATTCCGTGTTTCGCGATATCATGCTGTTTTTTTCCGTCATTCGTCTCGTCGTTTCTACGATTTCCTACGATGCAAGCTAAGAGAGAAAACGTGTCGAAATTTGTGTTCAAAAGCGGAATACCGCTGGGCTTGTTTGCGAGCTAAGGTAGAAGCTTCCCATTGATCGCTGCTAAAATTACGATCACGGAATTACATTAAGGTAATACTGAATATTAAATCTTTCTAAAGGAATGCGAAGATCAAAATATTGAAGAGGCTTGTAAAGCTTGGCGAAGAATCAATACGTAAAAAAAAAAAAAAAAAAAAATTAATGTTCTAAGCGTTAAAGACTACGTTGCTATTATATCTGGAAAGATCTAGTTAACGGGTGAAAAAGAAAAAAAGAAAAAGAAAAATATTATTAAGCGCACCGTTCGTTGTTCGGTCGAGAACCGTGTAAAACACGGCCGTGCGCTTTCAACTGGGTTTTATATACACATTATAAATGTATGCACTGTGTAATTCCACTAGCAGCTCTGGTCCCGGGCATCCGGGGTCACCATAGCAACGGGAGAGCTCCTACCCTGTATCCACCCCACTTTACAATTTCGGACCATTCGTCGATTAAAAACGCGCGAGATCTGGAGATCTATGTCTATATATGTATATACAAAAGAAAAAAAGGAAGAGAAGAAGAGAAAGAGAGAGAGAGAGAGAGAGAGAGAGAGAGAGAGAGAAAGAGAGAAAAAAAGACAACGTCTAGAGAGGCATAAAACGTGGTCACATCGGTCGGTTCTCTAGAGCGGACTAACTATTAATTACAATGTATTCCAAAGTGCTATCTCTCAAAGGAAGAATCGTCAATAGGGCGAAACAAAGAGGAGAATTTGTATTGTATATTCTTTCTTTCTCTGTCGAACGAGTCTCGCACCTTGCCGTTGCATCTTTGGCAGCTGTTAGCACTGACACACCGCAACGAACGGTTTCGCGATAAAGGGGGAGATGGTTCGGGCCTGGGCTGTGTCAATCCCTTCGTCTCAAGGAGGATCTCTTTCCACGGCACGACGTATCGACTTGGCCTGCACCGATTATCGGAGAGGAAACTCGAGCGGCACTACAGTCGGCCTTTATGATTGATGAACTTACTTTTCTCGCGGCTCTTACGTGACTTCATTGACCGCAAGCACCGATTCGTTGCCGGTTCACAAGTAAACGATCGCGCTCAGCGATCCGACTGTCGATTTCGTTCCCGTCGAAACGATCGATCGAACGATCTCTTCCAATTTCCCGCTTCCAATTTATCGAAATTCTTCACACTGGCCGGATCTTTCTTCCTTTTTCTTCCCCTCTTCTCTCTTTCTTTTCTCCTTCTTCTTCTTTTTCCTTTTCCTCTTCCTTCTTCTCACTCAATTTCTCACGTTGCTTGCTCACGTTCCTCGCAACTTCTCGTTCCAAACCGATCAACGCGTGCACCTCTTGTTTCTCCGATCGATGCTTCACGACCGACTAACGTATAAACCACGGACTCGGTAACGATGTGCGCAGCTTTCGCGTTGATGCACTGAAACAGCTGCCACGCAAAAGCACGGGGTATACTTGCTCCCGCGCAAGTCTACGTTCTTTTCCCATTATATACATATGCCAAATATTGGCCACCGGTAGCTAATGGGATATTATTTCAATAAACAATCATCATTCAGCTCGTTATCCTTGCTTATTTTTTTCCCAATCTCCGCTCTCATCTGGCTTCTTTTCCACCCAGTCGTTATATTTGCATATTGGTGAATCAATTGGTTTCGCTTACACACTAGAATAATGCATACAATCCGTACATCGTTTCAATCGTCATATGTTATTTTTATACGTTTCAAAACAATTCAGTCTCATCAATTATCGAGTTTAACCAATTTGCTAAATGAATAATTTATTTCAATAAGATGCGTTGAAAAAAAAAATAATTTACATTAATGTATCCTATAAGAGGATTCTATAAAGCGATTATTCTTTTCTGAAAGTTAAATAAAACTATTTGGCAATTTATCGTTAAGATAGGCAAAATAAGAAAATAGTGAGATGATGTAAAAATGAAGCTGTTTTTCCAATTATAAAATTTAATTTTGTTCAGAACATTTATACGTAAGCAATAGGTAGAAAATATCTTATTTTATTGCTCAGGAATTAGTCAATTAGCGATAAAATTACTCATAGGTACATATATACTTAGTCCGGAGTATATGTACACTTAATCTGGATACTTACTACTTTCTAAAGAACAACAGCTACGAGATGCGGCTGGCTATTTACGACTATTCTACTAAGTGCGGACGTCACATACAATTTGGCTATCATATCATAATATCGTGTCATTTTAAAATAAAAAACGAAAAATTTAATACATTATGAATTTTATTGCATTATAAATATGAGACAGATAAAAATTTTTTCTAAAAAATTGAAATCAAGCCAAAAACATAATTGCAGGTGTAGATTATTTACTTAAAATGTATTGATCATCGATAAATACAACAAAAATGTATATTAAACGTTATCAATGAATATATACATTAAAATGTACTATAAATTATTTTAGTGAAACATCTCAAATATAAAATTATTCGCAAGAATTATGAAAGTGGCAATATTATCGATCGATAAGATCAAATTGTAAAATTATAATTTCCAGATGGCAGGATAATAGCACTTGATGTCAATAATAGTAATCATTGATAAAAGAATATTATATGTATAAAAGTATATAAAGAAAACGTTATTTAAAGAACTAAAATCTTTAATTTTCTTCTTTTAAAGATGCTTTTATGATGAGTCTATTATAACTTTTAAGTATATTCTAAGAAAATTATTTAATATTAAACGGAAATATAACTAAAATATAAACTACTTTGAAAAACTTTGACTAATAATATAATAAGGATAGCTACTTTCAAAACAAATTAAATTTAACAATGAAAAGAATGATATCTTTCAACATTTTTTCAACATTTCATGTGAAACTTATTTTCGGTTAAATCAATTTTTAAATTAAAAGAAACCGCGTAATTCGGTTAGCAGACGAATTTTTCTATCGGCCATATCAGGAATGTGTGAGAATTGAGGGAAGGATATATTACGACTGGATGGCTTGATATTGAAAAATGAATAGCAACGATATTTCAAATTTATCATACAAAGAATTACAAGCTTTAGCTCTTCGATATCGAGTACCAGGTAACATAAAGGTAACTGATTTATTGTAAGAAATATAACTAAAAAAATTTCCTTCTTAATTTTTTTCCTAAAACGACAAGTAAATTGATTTTTGAACGATCGATTATGATTTCTGGCCGTAGAAGAAATTACTGGTTAAAGTGTTGCAAGCCGCAAAAGGCGGAAATGAAAATGAAGTTGGCAGGCTACTGCAAGATCTTAAGCAGAATCGTAAGAGGAAAGTGAGAAAAGTCAAAATCAGAAAACTCGGGTTAACCTCCACACCATTACATAGTCCTGATTACGGTATGGCTGATGATTATTACTGCCCGCAACAGCAACCACCTTATCAATGGGTGAGTTGATTTTCATTTAGTTTCGATGTTGTAATGTACATTTAAACTTGAAAAAATTCAAATTATTTTATAAAATCTCACATTCGTCTCAAAAATTGATCGATGATGCTTGAGACAGAAAATTATATCGAATATGATTAATTTTATAGATCGATCATCAATTATCAATCTTATCAAAAATTTTATATTTACAATATTTCTATAACAATGAAAATTTTATTACATTTATATGTAATGTTTTTAAACAAAATTTTAATAAAAAAAATAAAATATTTATTTTAAGTAAAATAATTATTTTTACAGGTGGGTGCAGAAGAAGAAATTGCAAGTAGAGATGAAGATAACAAAATTCCTCATTATGAAGAGTTTAAACAATTTTTATTAAAGAGAATCCAAAGAGAATTTCAAACATATGATGCAAATAATAATCAAATACAAGATTCAACTGTAGTAGATTTAAGAACAGCAACAGTTTCATCTGATATGCAAAAAGTTCCTTTAGATATTAGTAATTATACTAAGTCTAATATAGTTGCTGTTAATAATGTAGATACATCTATATATCAACCAAATGATAATGTAGAATATCAAACATTAGAAGATACAAATAGCAATATTCAGGGATCTATACTTCTAAAAAAAATGTTACAAGCTCCAGTTGGTGCAAATTTGGGTGAGATAGCTAGTCCTGTACTTGGAAGATTTTGGACAATGGAACAATATCAATCCAATACCTTGTTAGATAATTCTGATACTTTAACTGCTGAATCAGATAATCAAGATAATGAAGAAAATTTAGAAAACAATACAGAGTGCTATGGATTTCTAAATGGTATAAAGGGAGAATATTTTTTGAATGAACCAACTTTTGTGAAAAGTGTTGAAGAAATTGGTCAACAAATTTCAAATGTCTTAACAAATGAAAATATTAATCAGTATAAATATCCTAATACAAATATTGATATGCATCAAGTCTATGAAAATTGGACTATTACTAATGTTATGGATGCAACAGGTAATAGTTATGCAACATCAGATGTTCAACCAACAAAAGTATTTCAGACTATGTATTGTGATAATATGATCTCTGATAGTTTAAATAAGCCTATAAATGATGAAAATTTAACATGTCAATATCGAATGACAGAGACTGTGCATCCATATAATTCAAATCAAAATTTATTGAATTTGAATCCATCGGAAGAAAATCAGTATTGTGAAACAAATATTATTTCTAATGACCAATCTAATTGTAATAATTCCTATTATTTACAAAATTTAATTAAGTGTAGCACAGAAACTACTGGAGAGTATTTGCAATATACACATTCCTTTTCAAATGCAAATATAGATCAAGAAACATATACATCTACTACATCTCAGACATTTTCTAATAATAATCATTACAATACTAATCTCCCATATGAATATTCTTGTTCACATAATAATCAGTCAACCATTCCATTATCTGAAAATTTAGGACAATCAGAACAAAATTGTAATTCTATAATACAAACAGAATCTAATAATCATATACCTGTTATAACAGATAAGATACAAACAAATGGTATGTAGTTGTTCTATTGTTGCTTTAAAATTATTTATTTAAGAATATAAAGAAAAATAATATTATGTTTTTAATATCTTCAGGAATCCTAGATCCATTTTGGCCAAAAAGAATATCCAAAATGCCTCCAGATTCTATTTTAGAAAATATTTTGAATTTCATTAGTAACAAACGTATAGATTTATCGAAATTAGATCAAACATCTTGTGTATATTGTTACATAGCTCCTATTGTTACTCATACACCAGTTTCATCAAGTATAAGTTGCTCTCAAAAAGAAAAATTTGTTGCAGAATATAGACAACATTCATTTTCTCCATATTGGTTACTTTATAATGATACTTCATGCGGAATGCGAATGGCTAATTTACAAACGAACATTAGGGAAGCTATGATAGAAGAATCACGGCCATTACATTCACCATTATCAAATAACGAATCTGATTTAAGAGAATCAGTTGCGGAAAGTGAAGATTCAATTACTGAAGTTTGGACTCGTAATTATACGAATTACGAAACGCCAGCCGAAAAAGATGTAAATATATGCGAAGATTTAAATGTTGAAGTTACAGATTGTTTATTTTCAGTGATTAATACTGAACCATTGGTTAGTCAAGTAAATGATCTTTCTAAAAATTAAAAAAAAATGTGTACTATTAATAGTACATAAAATTGTATTTATCATTATTAAAAAAGAAAGAATATAAAAACAATGATATTATGTAATTTATGAAGAAAAATAATTACACAAATTATTTATATATTTAAGATTATAAATCAAAGTCAAACATGATCAATTGAAGATTATCTTGTTTAATCTAAAAATTTCAAGAAAGCGATTTATTATGTTATAGCGATCATGTAAAACTATTTTTTCAATGTTAATAAAAGTGCAATGTTAATTACAGAAAAAATATGTTAGTATTATAAAAAATAAAAAAAAGTAAAATGATTTTTTTTAAGTTGGTATTTGTAAAAATATAAATTTGGCAAAAAAATTACAAAATATACCTACTATATATATATATACTATATACTATATGCGGAAAAAACATGCAATTTTTTTTTATAAAACGAGGATAAAGAAACAAACGATATTAGAAATGAAAAAATGAAATTAATTTTAATAGATTATTCGAATTAAATATTTTTGATTAAAAATAAAATCAAAAAATTATTTTCGTTTATTTTCTTTATCTTCAATCAATATTTATATATCGTTATATATTTTAATAAGAAATAAACAGCAAGCATCACAAATGTATATTTCTAATAAAATATTTATTTAAAGCCTTCTGTCCATAACATATAATCGAAAGAAAAAAATATAAATGATTTATCATATTTTCGATTTTTTGATTTTTAATTCAATTTTTATCAAATAATAACAAATTTTTTTTATGCAAAGATAACTATCAGTTATTTATTTCAACAAATTATTTATAATAAAAATTCAATGAAAATTTTACTTACTTGGAATTCCTTCTGCCTGCATTTGTGTTTTCAAATAATTGAAAACTTTAACTGGAATCGATTCTTTTCTTCGATTTTTATATACTCCTACTTCAGAATCCATACTTTTCGAAGTACTTTGTTTATCAGAAGATCTACCTGGTGTCATATGAACACTATACATTTTCTTTTTTTATATTTCACTATATCAATAAATTAATAATTATATAATTTAAGATTAAACGTTTCTTTTTTTCTTTTTACTTTTTATTTAATGTTTGAAACAAGACTTATTTCGCGCCTCCTCGATAATGCTTTCTTTATCATTTTTATGATTTTAACAATCGATATATTATTTAAAATTTATCGAAAAAAAAATAAAAAATGTAAATGATGAATTTATAATGTGAAATAAAGATAGTACTTGCTAGACCAAGATCTCAGGCACTACTGCTTTTAAAAAAAAGCAATAGCGCTATGTAGGTAAGTGGTGCACTGTATTTAATGACGTCCTCGAAAACTGAGACTAATTATTTCACCGCTTCATTTATTTTTTGTGTGTAAAAAAGAAAATACTAATATTAACTCTAAATACAAAATTTCATAAATCATTCTCTTCATATTCTCTAAAAATTCTAATAATAAAATATAATAAAATCTTTTTTTCTTTGAGAAAATTAATTCTTTTAAATTCTAACGAATTATATGAAATTATATAATCTATATCCAAATATAAAATTGAAATATTATTTTTATTTTAGATTATTATAATATGTTAAATTTATATTGTATTTATTATACAATAAAATTATTGAAATTTAAATGTAATGAATTCAAATTATTATATATTATATATAATTATCCTCAATAAATTAAAATAAATTCAATTATTCCTTCCGAAATTAAATTGAATACCAAAAACATATCGTTATTGAATTAAATATAAATAAAGCTTTCTGGGTATCACTTGAGTATAAAAGCGGTATCTAGATAGTTCTAGCGATAGTATAAAATCTAAAGATAAATTTCTTTACAATAACATGTTCCTAACCTAACTTATTAGTAATGACTCCAATCACGAAATTGTTATATTTTAAATATTAAATATTTATCAATATTTTAAAAATATTGAGTTTTTAAATAAAATAATTCTGAAGCTAAAAGTTAAAGTATATGTGTTATAATATAATATAATCTTAAGTATTCTTGAAAGAATTATATATAATACGGAAAATTAATTTTAAATAATGATACGACCGCCAATGATATTTAATATTAATACATTAACAGTACGAAATTTAAATATTTATGATCATTTAATATCCAATGGACCTTATATTCAATGTGTACGATGGAAAAGAAAACCAATTTGGTTACCAACAGCAAAATCTAAGATATTTAAAATACCACAAAGACCAGTCATACCTATAGAAGATCAGTGTGAACTTAAACGTTTGTTCAATAATTATAGAACAATAATGAAATCTTTAATGTATATGAAATTTCCATTATTATTTATTATAATAACAGATTTATTATAGCATTATATATTATATAATATTATATAAAATTATATAAAATGATACATTGTAATTTTGTCTTAGGTCTTTTTTTGTTGAAAAAGAAGAAGAAAGAAAAAAGAACTTGGATTTTAATATTGTGAAAACAAATATAGAGAAAGATTTTGAAGTATGTTCTTATGTAAATAATCAATGGAATGAAAAAATAGCTATAATAAGACAACAAAGATTGAGTCAAGAAAGAACACATCGTATAGAAAAAATTCATAAAATATTAAAAGAAAAAAAGGAAAGAGATTTGAAAATGCAGGAAATTATAGATGCAAATATCAAAAAGATAAAAGAAGAAGCTACAACATTTATTACACCTAAAAATATAGATGAAGCTATTCTGAATGCATTAGAAAATATTATAGATCATAATATTGCAATTGATTGTGATGGTAATTTTTACAAAGACAAACCTGAAGAAAATAAATCATCTACTACATCTAGTTTAACAAATTAAAATAAATGTTATATTATAAATAATTTGTATCTGTAGGAATTAATTTGTTGTAATAAATAAAATTTTTTCTAAAGCTACATTTATATATTTACAATTTTCTTCTATGTCAACTTTAATTCAATACATTTTTTTCTAATTCACAGAATATATTTATTGAAAATGATCATATATAATGTAATGTATTTATAATATAATAACAAAAAGTTTGTAAACACATCCATTCAAGTTCTGTAAGTATATGCTTTACAATATGGTATACAAACTCTATTAATTATCTGATTTTATAGCTTGTTTATCCATATTGTAGCAATTTACATTTAGGACATTAGATGCACAAATTTTTTTCGAACGATCTAATAATGTATTATCGTCGTACAACTTTATATAAAAATGTACTTCATTGATATCAATATCATTGAAATCAATATAGGTTTCATATATTTTTTTGTATCGACGATAATTACAGATATTAATTTATAATTTGCATGACATTTATTTTTGTATTCATTGAAATATCATAACTTCAACAGCAGACAATTTTATACCTGAATGAAATTGTGTTTGAACATATGGTTTGAGATATTTATATGTGATTCTACTTGCATTATGCATTGCGATGTACTCATTAAGAATAATTACTTTTACATTTCGTATATATATACTTGTAACATACCATGATGTAATTTTATTGTTGAAATATCTTTGGTTTAAACATAATTTATTTAAAAAAAATAAATAATGACAATTAGATCGTTGGTTATAACTAAATTTCAAGATTGAAGTATTTCAAAATATAAGAATAATATATGTATCATGTAAAAGATTTATGTTTAAATTCAACTGCAAAGGCTAATAAAAAAAATGTATATTAATCTATTATTTTACAGTTTTCCTATATCATGAATAGCAATAATGTATAATTTTATATTGATATTTATTGTACGTGCTTATATATATATTTCTAAAATTTAAAAAAGTCTTTGAGTTTCAAAATCTGTAATAATTAATAATAAAGTCTTGTATTAAAACGAAAGTAAAATCAATATTAATAAATATTAAAAAACAGAAAACAATCAATAACTATTAGTAAAGATAACAAATCTATTCATTACATTTAAATATTATTTATAAAAGTCTGAATGATAAAAACACAAAATAAAAAATACACATAAGTTTTGTCATTGATTGTAACACAAGTAAAATTTGTTAAAATTTTAACAAGATATATTGCATATATCTTGATAAAAATGAAAAAAATAATTAAAAATCCTTATTAAATTATTATTATATTTATCAATCATAAATGTAAGTTATATAGGCATTGTTTACTTTTATAACTATCAGTTATAGTATCTTTGACATAAGACAGAGCTATTGCAATTTGATACCATTTTTAATATACACATATAAGAACTATTGTTTGGAGGCATCGTTAAAATATCATATGAACACGTTTGTAAAATATTTTCCGTTGTAAAGTTGCTAAGTTCTGAATTGTATTTCATGCTTCAATTCTTCTCTTATCTTCTATTTCAGAATACTACAGTAGTTTCAAACGCATGAATTTTTACAAATCATCTTATCTTTTTATATAAATTTAATTTAGCTTAATTTAGATGTATAAATTTTTATTCTGAATCTTGTAAAATCTATGGATATAGGACGTACTAAAGCACCACAATTTAAAGATGTGTTGCATTCGTATTTTTCGAGCTTGGTAAAAATATAGAATTTATAAAAATTCTTAATCCTGTTTGTTATTTTATATATGGTAAATATGAAAATGATGGCACATGTGTTTCTAAAGCGAACTTGGCGTTAAGTATGTTTAAAAATGATTTATCTCTTTTATTTAAATTTTATATCTTTAATTTAAACAAAAATAATATATAATAATAATGTAATAATATGATGATGATGATGATGATCATGATGATGATGATAAATAATAATAATAGTAATAATAATAGTAATAATAATAATAATAATAATAATAATAATAATAATAATAATAATAATAATAGTAATAGTAATAATAATAATGAAGAAAAATATATAAAATTTTATGTATTTTATCGTTGAAATATTATCGTAAAAATTTAATCAATATTATTCTTTTCTTTGATAATCATTAACAAATGCACATCCTTTTGTTATTTCTACTATACAACTTTTCCCTCTTTTTTAAAATATGTTTTAATTATGTTAAAAACTATCTCTTTTCAACCTTGTTTTTGTCACAAGGTAATACATATTTTCACATAAAATATCTCACAATAATTCAATATTTACTTAATCAAGAATAATTCATTTTTTACTTGCAACGCAATACGTATACATATGCCTATATATACAATTCATTTTTCTATCAATAAGATCGATCTTGATTAAGTAACATAAAAAATATAAAGACAACATGAACACAAACAGCTAAATAATCTCTACTCAATAATAACAAAGAAGCAAAAAATTAGAATATTATAATGTGCACCAATTCATAAAAACAAGCAATATATTTTTCTTATTTAGAATAAATGAAGATAAGATAAAATGTCAGTATGCGTACATATACATATTCGCTCATACGTATATATATATATACGAATAGGTATAAAATTTGGTCAACTTTTTTTCTGTATGATAATATTATCAAATATAGCATATATATATATAAGAATATTTTGTACGAATATAGAATAATAAAATGATTGATAAACAGTAAGTATAATTATTCAACAAATACTACATGGTAATAGTAGTAATATTGGTGGTTGATTAAAAGAATTAGATCGTACCACATTTTAAATATTTTCATCTTATCTCACCACCAACAACTATACTAATAATTATAATAATACTAACTATTGAATTAACTCATATCCTAACAGGAAATGTAATAGTAAAAAAGGAGACATGAAACATCATTACAAATCAAACGCTGCAAATATTTGCCTAGTGATACTTTTTGGCTGTGAAGTATAAAACAGATGACAATATAGAAGGTTATTCTAATAACATAATATCAAATTATTGTCGGTACAACTAATATAGATATAATAAAAATATGTTTTCTAATGCAATTTTTGTCAATATTTAATTGCTCCCATTAATGTTTTACTATGTAAATACTTTTTTATTAAATTTCTTTTTGGTTATATACTAAGATTCTTTTGACACTATAGATTTATAGAATTATATAATATTTATCGCAGTGTTTCTACATACTAAAGCTGTCCAACAGTACTTTGAAATATATATTTTTAGAAAACCTTCCTACTGTGCACATAATCAATTCTTTTACTGTTGTTATATTTGACATAAACAATGAATGAGCTTATTATCATTCTTTAAGTAGAATATATGTAAGTTATGCTATCTTACAAAGCTAATCTCAAAAACGAGATTACAACTATTCATGATTCCGAAAGTATCACGTTTTACCCACGCATTTTGCTGAGCTCACCAGGCCATACCGTAGAAAATGTATTTTTCTTCTTAAATCAGATAATGATTGCCTATTAAAATAGAAGTCTTCCATTCCACTTCTTTTTGTAGATGTACTTTTTTTTTTCTTAAAAAATAATTTTTTATAAAAAAAAATAATATTTCCTTTGCAAAATATTTGTACGTTGACGGTAATGCAAGGCCGTGGTATATTTTATCTTACGCGGTAAATCATGTGTGTAAAATATATAAAAAATTTCAATAAAAACCTTGAACAATGCGATTCTCTTTTTTTTTTTTTGGATTTAAAATTCGTACTATTTTTTTTGAATCAACAATTTCTTGTTGATTTTTTTCAAAATTTTTAATAATATTACACAGTATCATATATGTAAATATTTTATACATTTTGCACACGTGATGTAGAATTTAGTAATGTGTCTTTTTTGATACATTTCTTGATGTACATATTATCCAAAATTAAATAAAATTATTCAATTCCCCGTGGACCATCTATTGGCATAGTATGTAAAACTTCATCCAACAATTGAAGAGCTCGATGTAAATGTACCTACATTATATATATAAAATAATATATATATAAAAATATTTTTTTAATTTTTTAAATAATTTATAATGTAATATTTAAAATGTACCTCTATCCAGCATGGAGTTTCTTTTATACTTTGTCGAGGATAATCAGGACCCCAACCTTTTACAAAACTTAGACGCAAAATGCAAAGTCGTCGAAGATCATCTACACCTATTCCTGCTGCTGCACTAAGACCTATGTATATATTACATATATATATAAAATTTATTATTAATTAAAAAATATTTTATTTGTAATATATATATATATATATATATATATATATATATATATTTATATGTTTATAATTTATATAATAATTAATAAAGATATATTATATTAACTTTTAGTAATTGGTGCTCCATGTGTTAGATGTCCTGCTACAGCTGCAGCTTGGGCGGCAGCTGCAGCTTGAGCAGTAGCAGCTTGACCTCTCATTTGTTTATGACATTGTCGTAAATCAAAGACTTTAATATATGCAGAGGGATAAATTTTATGCACAGCATCCCCAGGTGCACGACCTGCTTCTCTGTCTAAATAATAAGACTGTACAAAGACACTATGTTCACTTTGGCATCTTAACCAAACATCTCCTTCACCTCTTAAATCTAACACAACTCCTTTTCCTACAAAATTCACAGTCATTATTGATTATTGTAATTAAAAATTATGAAAATAATATAATTCATTATACCTATGTGAAGACGAGCTTTTTCACTTTGTTCCGTTCTGTGTACATTACTCAAAGCTCCTAAGCAAAATCTATTGCCACCACTTGGATCCACGTAACCATCGACTGTTACGGTAGGACAACCACTGCTTACTTTAAACGTCTCGCCTACTTGAGTATCTAATTCAAAGTAGCCTACTGAACACCAATATTCTGGTGCTGGTTGTGTAGATAATAAACCACCGATGTTTCCACTTACTTCACCTCCATGACCACCCCCTAATAAAGATATTAGTTATTATATTGTTAGAACATAATATATTGTTTATTACTTGTTTATTACTTACAATAAGAAGTAGGATGAAGATGTCTATGATCTGGAGGTTGCATACTTTGTGTATATGTCAAAGTATTGGGTCCAGTCCATTGTGGTGCTCCTGAATTATAAGCAGCAGTACCTACTGGAAATCCATTTGAATGATGAAGATGTACAGGTGATACAGGAGAATTTTGACCTTCGCCTATTAAGAAAGCGAATTTGAGATTTATAAACGCTAAAAGACGATAAATTAGAAATAACATACCTAAAGATGCTGCTAATGCATCAACAGTAGGTGGTTGATTAAGATCTTGAGGAGGTGTGTTTGTTCCATAAAATGTTTCAGTAGATTGTCCCTGTGAAGGACTCAGCATCTGTGTTCCACTGCTTCCACTAGATGTATTCAATGACTGCTGTTGGCTACCTACGGTGTGACTCATTGGATGTACTACTGCTGCAAAATCAAATGTAACTCGTACACAATATAGCATAACATAAAATATCAACTATTCTCAAACTATAGCCAGTATTTCTGAAATTAATTATTATCAGATTACATATTGCAAATATTTATGAAATTAGCAAAAAGCAACAAAAATTAACTGGCAAGTAGACAGAAAATAGAATGTAAGAAAGCATTCTATTTCATACGTACGATGATGAATGTTACGTGTTGTAGGATGATGAGGTGTAGGAATCCAGGTTTGTCTGGGGCAATTATTGTCATCCAATTTATTATGTGGATTACCACCATTATTCCCTCCCCCATTACTGCCAAACACACCCTCACCACTAGCTGTGCCAAACAATAAAAGGAAAAAGAAAGAATAAAGCTAAAATGAAATCAAACTAGCAATGCAAAATAATTCTGAATAAAGCAATATTAATAAAAGATGTGCAGGGAAAAAATAAAATTTTCTAATAATATAATATTGCAATAATAAAGCTTTTTTTGTTCATGTATATTTTAGTGCATATTTATATGTATATTTATAACAAAATTTTGATCACATAAACATGCTTTATATTTAAATAAATCAGCTCCAGCAACTCCATATTTAAAAATACATTTATCAATCAATTTGTAACATTTTAATTTAAAAGAAAATTTGATTGTTCCACTAATAAATACTACGAACACATACATTTTTAGTAAATAATAATCATGAAAAATCAAAATTTTTATAATTATATTTTTTTGAAAAAAAAAATAAAAAACTTTTACTTACTTGAATTAGGTGGTGCTAGACCTGGTATAAAAGTTTGTTGAGATGGCTGAGTGTTATTAGATGAAGTAGGTTGAGTAGGTGGATGATGCTGAATAGTTTGGTTCATTTCTCCATCAACATCCATTGCAGATCCTACTGCTCCAGCTGTTGCACTGCTCCCACCACCAACTGAATATTCATCTTTGACCAATCTACCACCTGGTCCTACGCCTACTCCCGATTGCAGAGTCAGCCCAGATAGGTCTGTAAAGAACGGGTCTGTGCGGGGAAACCAACCCATTCCATCATACACCAAGGCCACAACAATAAATCATTTACACTTATGGTGCTACAAATGAATTCACAGAAGCTTTGCAAAGAAACAAAGCAATGAAAAAAAAAAAAAACATCGATTGAAGCACATGATTTCTCTATGAAAAAAAGTAAAAAATATGTTTTATGACATACCTATGCCAGGAGATACAACTCGCTCATAGTGATATGGATTTACACATACAGAATCACATTTTAAATCAAAAGCAAATTGGCAGTATTTGACATGTTTTAATTCATTTTTGTGTAAATCTGGCCATCTCCAGATTCGTGCATAAATAACATGTGGGAAACCTTTACGACCAGCAACTTGTAGCCTTCCATCCAAAGTTCTCTGTATTGTAACACATTTACTAGGATGAGCTCCATTTGTAGTAATAGCAGTTATTAAGCTATCTAATTCATCTCGTTTTTCCTGAAAAACATAAATTACATTATAGATATTAATTAAATTTTTTGGTCCTATACATTTACATAATGCTTACTTTAAGCTTTTTAACCAAAGATTCAATAGCTCTTTTACTAAATCCTTCACTTTCTCCACCTTGACGATGACACATGAGAGAATGTACTATGCTTAAACAAGCATCTGCACTAGTTGGAGCACTAGGAGCGATTCCTGTCATTTCTCTCACTATAAGGAAATATTTATATTAAAAAATAATGAGTAATATTTATTATATTAAGAGATTACATTAATGTTTAAAATATTTATGGGAATAATATAAATATATTTATGGAAATAATTGGAACTTACATTCTGGATTAGGTTGCATTGGGGGCGAGGGATACAGATGACCTCCCCCGCCCGCCAATCCAACCATCTCTGTGAAAGCCGTGGCGAATACCGTTCCAATTCTTCGATTGAGATACTATTCTTATTCTTAGTTTCGATATATTCAAATTTTTATGATTTATCATCTAGCAACGATCTATTAGCCATGTGTTGTAGATATGAATTCGCTGAAAATATGAAATAGTTAAACAAATTGAAAATAATCAGTTATAAAATATTAAGAAGTAGAAAACAAACCTTATCAATTAATGAATTAATAAAAGTCGGGAATATACAAAATAATTTTAATAAAATCACTTTACGTTGACGTATTGTGAAGTGACAGTTACTTCGAACAAGACGCTGCTAATTTTTTTCGTAGGTTAGATTGAATTGTTGCGACATCAGTAGAACCTGGCAGAACCGCACTTATCTCTAGTATCTAAATGCACAATTGACGAAGCGACTAAAGCGCCAGACAAGGCGCAAGTTTCAATATTCGTATTTAGTTCGTCTCATCAGATTCCTCTTTTTCTTATAAAATATATTAAATATTTTTATATATTATCATTCAAATGTAATCTATGTTTGAGTTCTATCTATCTTAATTCAAACAATATATTATAAAAAGTAATCATGAAGTGATTATGTGATATGATAGTACTTACTTCTTACATAGGTTAAAAATTTAACCCCTATAAAACAATTTAAGAAATCTATCTATTATTTTATTCATTTTTTCTTTACTTATAATTTTTCATAATTTAATAATAATTATTGGATGTTTGAATACTGATCATAAATTTAAACTTCAATAATCCATATATTAATTATATTTATTTATTGATCTTTAATATAAAATACATTTATTAAAGATCACATTCAATTTAATTTCAATTACAAGATCAAAATTAATAACAAATATTATATTTATTATATTATAATTAATATCAGAATAAATATAAAAATAAAAGAAAATGAATTACTTTTTATTAGATTGTATTTCCAAATTCAAATATATAAAAAATTAATTACAATAATAGAATAAAATATTAAAAATTATATAAAAATGATTATATATAATTTAATAAATGTTAGAATCAAAATAATTTTTTTACGATTCAAATAATAAAATTGTATCATTTAATTTTTGTAAAATGCACAATATACAACTGGGGGTGTAACTCAGTGGTAGAGTGTCTGCTTCGCATGCTGAAAGTCCTGGGTTCAAATCCCAGTACCTCCAATAAATACTTTTTTTTTTATTCTTTAATATTAATATTTTATCATGTATTGAATACATTTATGCATAGTGTTTTTTACTTATTTATACTTTTAATGTATTTATATAGAAAAAAACTATTATAAATATGGTGTAGAAGTTGCAATATTACTATATTAGCATATTCAAAATTACAATCTTAAACTCTTAGGTATTATGGCAAAATTTTACTTTAGATAAAAAGTCTCAATACATAATTTTGAGAAATAGATGTGAGTCCGGACCCATTGATAAGCACTTGAGCAGCAGGAGATATGGTAATTTCTAACCCATCCTAGTCACTCCTGCGGCACTAGTACTTATGAACAAGACAGGATTAATTTCCGATGTATCGCAGGTCCTCCGGTGTTATTATCGATAGCCATATTGAATTCCTTTGGCGCAGTGCATATTCCTATAAATTATCATGTAACATTAATAATTCTATTTTCTAATTTTAAATTGTTTTAAAGAAAATCTTAATTTAAATTTCCAAAATTATATAATTAAAAGAAAATTAAATATGTCGATTAATAAACAAGTAGACCAAAGATCTTAATATAACATGCCCATGTTTTATAATTTAGCGTGAGATTAGATAATCAGCAGAAGAATACGGTGGCCCATAGATATTGCGTGACACATTCATATTACAATCATTTTATGAAACAGATAGAAACCTTAAGTCAATTGAATTAGCTTATAATTTAAATACAATATAAAATACAATTATAAATAAACATATCTTTGTTTGTAATATTTTCTCTATATAATTATTACTAAATTTTCTTTTATTTTTAATTATTAATATTCAATGTATAATAAATTAGTGATAATTTATTCAAAAAAAAAAAAAAAAAAAAAAAACGAAAAAAATAGATCGGACGCGATTATACTAATCAAAATGATAGTAATAAAATTATTAAGAAGCAATGTCGATAGTATAATATATATATATATATATATATATATATATATATATATATATATATACGTATACACAATAATGATGCGATGACACACAGTGGTACTCATTGAAATGACCTCGAGTAATCATTAAAGTCGCCCACTATCTTAGCCTCTTTATTCTTTCTCCTTTTGTCCACCTTCGAAAAATTTTGAACTTCGTGCAGCATTGTCTTCGTATTGAAATCCTATTTCTTCTAAAGTTTTAAAAATTAAAAATTTTTACATTTCCACATATAATTTATTTTATTTGAAACATCCATATATATATATATATAAAAAAATGGTTTTAAAAACATCCTAAATCTGCACTATTGACAATTTCTATTAATCGTCCTTCTCTAATTGAAACATCTTATTTATTACATTTTATCAATCTTCTGTAGAAATTATTATGCTGGAAAATAGAAATATAAAAAAATAACATTATAAAATTTTTTAAAAATACTTATTCAATAATTATTCAATCACAAAAATATTTCAAGAAATACATATAATTGAAAATTGGAATTGAAATCGAAATTTAAATAAGATTAGAAATAAGAAGCAAAGAAATGAAGAATTGATAATTCAAATATTATAATATTATAAGTATACAGTATCGTGTACGGAAATGCGTGTATGCATGATAGAGGGAGAGTCTACAATCGAATCTTTGATTTCTTTGCTCCGCGTTCCTACTTAACGTTTCTCGTTTCATCAAACACCGTATTCATCGTTCGCCTTCATGATACGAGTTAAGGTTAGTAACATGATTTTTTCTATGGAATTTCTCTGGAACTTCGAACAGATATCAGCACGTTATCGAAGTTTAGAAAAATGACCCTAACAATGATCCGTCTTTCTGCAGATTATTTCATACTTACAAAAATAAGACGAAAAGAGTATGCACAAGATTTACTGTAAAGTACAAATGTTAAAAATGCAAAGTCGTCATAAGCTAAAGAGGATTATTTGATGTGGCCATTGCAGATTCAGCTGGACGCGTGGCTGTCTTTTACTACGCATCTTGTACACATAACGTGCGTATATATTTATTTTTTGTTTTTTCGACATTTGACTCGTCAGTTCATATGAGAAAATATATTAAGGGAGAAGAACAGAGATAATTTCTGGAACAAGACAAAAATATGGCAAGCAAAAATAATAATATATAATATGATTATGTAGAAATGACAAAAGAATCTATTGAACAAATCGAGATTCACAAAAAAGGGAAAGAGTTCGCGAGATCAACTAGAATAGAAAGGATAATAGAAGAATAGGAAGAGTAAAGGGAGAAGAAGAATACCATCAATTAACGCTAATTTCTGTTAATGTCGGCTCTCTCTGAGTATTTGTAAAATAGCTCGTCGACTTATTAGGTTACGATGTGCAAATTGTGGATAGATGAAAGAATAAGCAGAAAGGAATTCCGAGAAGCAAAACAGAAGAAATATTTATTCTTTAACTGGAAAAAATGCAATTTTGATTTGCATTAGAAACAATATCTGAAAAAATCAATATCATTACGGTGATTCTCTATAAAAATTCGCGAAGCCTCGAGACTCGTGGTCTCTGTTTCGGTTCTGCAACCGAAAATGTTCTATTTTAAGAACAGTGCGTTTAAAACGAAGAGGTACTTTACGATTTTTCCGTAACTGCTTGTGGGACTATAACTTTTGATAAATAGATATTGCGTCATTTTCAAACAAAATATTATAGAATATATAAAAAAAATTAAACAAAAATTTTATTCTATCTCTACCTTTATAACTTTTACATAAATTTGTTCGTTGATATTTAGATTCTAGGAACTTAATGATTTTCTTCAACTCGTGTTCTTTCGTGCTCTATACTATCATTCAAGAGGGGTCAAGAAGTCGTGACGATAAAGCTTAGCCACGCAATGCGTGCCATTACAACTTAAGAATATCAAAATGTTTCCAATTACAATGTTTCATCTCACAACAATCTCGTAGAAATCATCACATTTCGAATACAAATTCAATTCTCTTACTTCTCAATGAGAGAATCGCGAACATTTGGTTTTTTATCATTTCCATGATTTCGTGAGGGATTTTATATTTGTTTTCTCTTTCTTTTTGCTTCTTCTCGAGACTTCTATATGTATTTCATCAAGTGTCAGGTTAAAACGATACTTTGCGAGGTTATTATATGTGTGGTCACATGTGATCTCGTTTTTCAGATGTGTAAGCCGAGCACGGGAAACATTCTCGAGGAAAAGTCTAATTTATACATAGAAAAGGAAAAAAGATTATAAAAATCGCACATCTGAATTTTCATTTTATTAAACAATTGAAAAAAGATAAATTGATCAATCAACTATGTGAATGAATTTTTATTAGATTAAAGAGCGTTTCTTGTAGAATATATTAATAATGTAATGCTTATCGGATGCGACTTTAGCGGTTAAGAATTAATCTTGTTTGCATGATCGTTAATATATTTATGAGGAAAATAAGAATAAAGTTTCTCTTATATATATATATATATATATGTTTTTATATATGTGTATATATATATCTAATGCATATATGCAATCAAATCATAATAATTATTGGAAAATTTTTTGTTAAACTATTTGATTAGTGTTATTTAATAATTTATATAAAAATATCAATATAAATAAAAAAGCTATAAATATATAATAAATTATAATCAGTGATTTTTTTAATAATAAAATTAAAAATTATTGAACTCTTATTTTTAAATTTTTAAAAAACGTATATACAATTTGATGAAAGAAATCATCTAATTTGACTGAACAATTGAAGGAAATCTTATAACCTTTAACTTCTATTTGACACTAGCGTCCATTGATATATTCTTTCACACTTATTAATGTTACAGTTTCCCAAGTTATCTGATGTTTATTATGATCTTCGAATAACGTTGAAATATAAGATCTTAAAAATCTTATAGTAACACCACACTCTCATTTCAAATAGATTCCGAAAAAATATTAAACTATTCAAAGTTCAACTGATTAATAAATAGTTGATGAAGAGAGAAATGCACGGTAATCACAAGAAACGATCTCCAAGGATCGAAATACGAACCGTCACCAGAAATGAATATGAATGGAATGTATATACATAGAGTAAAATAATGCATGTCGTTTTATATTTTTTCACATGCTTTTCTTGCGCTCTTGCACAATTCTTTTCCACATGTTCGTCGAATAATTATATCATTAACAAAAAATTCTTTCTATAAAAAAACTGTGAATCGTTCGATTTGATCAGATAATTTCAAACATTTTCCGCCACGCCAAAAAGAATAAATGGAAAAATGTGATCTAATTCACTAAACGATTATTAAAATTGATAAACGGTCTCGAGTAATTCATGACAAATGTTCATATTTTTCTCACGCGATTCATTTATTTCACGAGTTAGAATTGTTTGGAAAGGGGAAAAAAAAAACACGCGCACGACACACGCATCACAACTGCAGACTGACGACTGAGCGATAAACTGTTCTTGATTGGCTTAATATAGTCGGACGAGCGCTGTAATTGGCCGCTCCTTGCCGCGCGGGAAATGATTGGTCAATTTAATCCTAGAAGCACGGTGCATTAAGCATTCAACCAGCGTTCAGTACCTATTAACGGTTCGCAAGAGAGGCACTGCCACTGCCACCGCTATGGTTTTCTGTGACGGTACACCCAGTCACAGTAATGGTATATGGTTCTTTCTTTATCATCTCCTACATACTATGGTCTCCGAACCTCTCCCCGTCTAACTCAGTCTTTCTCTCTTTTTTCTCTCTTGCCATCGTTCCAAATCAATTTACCAATTGAAATCAGTGCTGGACAGTGAAGAATCGCGTCACTGAATGGTCCACCAACCGACGGGCAATATGTGTCTCCCCTGTGCCTTCCTTCCACTGCTTGTTATCAAACCATTCACCGGCTTACCAAATCCTTATTGCCTTGCCTTGGCGCACGATTTGAATCGCGCGGCTGACGACACAACTATCCGCTAGATAGATTCTCTCTATGACAGTGTTTTTCAACCTTCACTTATTAATAGTTTTACTATTCGATTTGAAACAGAATTATTAGCAAATGGAAATTTAAATTTTAGCACGGAAATATAAAATGAAAATATAAGATAAAAACAATGATTAATATTAAATTCAAAAATTCATTAGAAAAATCTTTTTTCAATTTAAGATAATAATAATAAAATAATACTAAATTTTTATTAATTATAATCTGTTTCGTAATTAATAAAAATTACATTTTGAATAATTATTAAATTATGAAACATAATATGATAAATATAATAATAATTTATTTAATAATAATATTTAATAATTAAAAATAGTATATACATATATATATATATATATATATATATATATATATATATACGAAAATATAAAAACAATTTATTTTCTATTTATTTATAAAATTAGATGAATATACATTTTTCAATAAATTTTGACTTGATACTCGTAGTATCAATTGAGAATCGCGGATCTAAACGATGAAACATTCGCGATGTTGATTGGTCGAGAAGCTCTTCCGGTTCAGTGAATATATTTTTGGAGGTGAGATTTCCCGCGCCATTGTTAGTTGTCTTTTCCGGAAATATTTTACTTTTATATATGTGGAATAAGTGATTTTTTATGTAAAATAAAATCATAATAATAATTCATTTAATAATTGTGTAATGCTTAGAAACTTACCGTGAAATAAAAAAACTCAAACTTGGAATTATAAGAATTATCACAAATCTTAATTTTTTCAAGATCATTTCCATCAAACATCAGTTCAATTTCGTAAGTAATAGATGTAAAATTTATTACTTGTTATTATTTTTGAAATATTAAATTAAATTCATCTTGATCAGATAATGATATATTGTAGTTATAATATTTCTATATGAAAAGTAATCGTGCCAAGATGAATTTTTAAATCATCATCTACGACACTACTACTTAACAGACAGATTAGCAAATTAAGATAACTTGATGGTAACTTTTCTCCACTTCTTCTGCTCTCGACAATTGCCTGTTGACTGCGTTGTACGAAATGCAGGTCCAAATATATATACCTAAATGCGACTAAAGTTCAAATTTTCTATAGTCATTAGTCAGACGATTTTTCTTATCTTATTTTGTATCGATTTTTAGAGTTTATCATCAAAATTAAGTTGAAGAAACGCATCGTTGTCTATAAAAAGTATTACATATAGAACATTTATTAAATTTATATTTTCGTGTATTGTGAGACATCTATCGAGAAAATAGCTTAATTTGCGAACATAACAACGAGTGTGTCTTTTTTCCGCTTGTTGTTACGGTCACAAATCGAGATATCTTCATAGTTATTCCTTTCTCTTTATCTAAAAAAATAAATAATCGTAATATTTTTTTAACAAAACACTATATGTATAACATGATATTGCATTATGTTATTTTCGTTATTTTATTATTAAATATTATCATTTGTGCAAAATATATGAATTCGAAATATTTTTAAATAGATTTATCAGTATAAATAGTTGCTCATTGTATGAATCATAGATAATAAATTTTTTTGATTGTTTTCAACATTATGTTATCTCTATCAATATTTAGTTATTTAGTTTAACTTAAAAATCGCATCGTTAGTCAGCAATTAATAATTGATCGAAGGACCCTGAGTAGGTACACTGTGTAAATTGACGATAAACGCTAGTCATACATAGAATTTAATGAAAGAAAAAAATAGTTTATTGATGAAATACTACTATTATTGTGCACACGCGATATACCCCTATATCACAAAATGTTCTTATAAAACCATCAGCTTACACTTCGAAATAGTTTGGTTATTTTGTGATAATCGTCGCCTCGCTTGAATCTACACATACACGATTTTCTCATGCGGGTCCATTTTACTGATTTAAAGCAACTTACGTAGCGAATAATGCATCTTTTATTAGGATATAATCCCTATTACATAGTCTTTTCTTTAGTCGATGCCGAACCATTGTGCATTGATTAAGCTAACCACGTGAGTCCTGTGAGATTTAAATAAAACATGAATCGGTTTAATGGCTATTCTTCGATAATCTCCAAATCATATCAGAAAAGTTTGAACGAATCTATGTTATTGAAATTAAGAACTGAAAATTAAAAATTATTTTATAACTTAAAAACTGTAATATTGAATTTGAAATTATCACATATATCAAATCATTAAAATATATTAAATCATTAAAATATGCTAATATTTCTTTTTTGAAAATGTATTAATATTGCCTAGAAAATACTTACTTTTTCTTCATGACAAATTTCTTCGTTTTAAGTTGTTTATTCAAAAAATTTCTTTAATACATAGAAGTAACACAATTTTGTTGATTATCAATGCGCGACTTAAACTGAAATGAGTATGCCATCGGAAATATTTTGTAGCGTGTAGAAAACAAAGTGTACACGTGCACAGGTGTTTTTTGAGATCATATGTGCTACATAATGATTTGACAATAATATCATTCTTTTGCTTGGAAAAAAAAAATATATTTTATTCATCTTCGAGCAAAATATTTTCAAAATTTTTAAACATGATATAAATTATATAGATTATATGATTTAATATTTTATTTGCTTGTTATAATAAAAATATTTGATACAACGAATTGAATTTAATAGTAACAACTATCGGAATAAACTTAAATTTGAAATATCATATTAAATTCTCAAGTTAAGATTCAATTAGGAAACTGTCTGGGTGAAATTTCGTAAATTTTCCCTCGATTTTCATGGAAATTCATGATTGAACGAGGGAATGGCACCGGCCGAGTAATTTAGAAGAGTTTATTAAATTGGGTAGAATGCTGTGCGTAGGCCTACGCCGGATACTCGGAGAATGAATCTCATCCAACGAGAGGAAGTTCGAATTAACTCGAGCCACTGCCAAGGGGGTACAGCAGAACCCCATATACTATAAACTCTTGTCCCATTTATTCTTTGCACATTTATGCGTCATATGCGAGAATCGTCGATGGGAAAACGTCGTTCCAATATAACGATTATATTTTCCATTCGATAAATTTGAAGCATTCCAAATTGGAATTAATATTAAATTTTGATTACTGGAGATAAAAAAAAATGAAATAATCAATGAAATTTACGCGATTAATAAAGTTCAAAAGTGTAGAATGTAGCAGAGAATTAAGACTTATTAGAATCATTTGACCCTGCTTCTTATAGAGTACTAAGACTTTGATGAGTTTATTTTATCCCGGATAGGTGGGGAGAGTAAAGGAAAGAAGACAAAAGATCATATCGCTGAATCGATAGAGCAGGAGAGGCAGAAAAGTATGTCGTTCATCGTGTTACTTGACAGTTGTAGTACTTTGACACGATCAGGTCCTGTAGTATTCAATCTATGTGGGCGGCCATATGAAACGAACAAAAAAATAAAGATATAATTACTTAAAAGAGATAAATCATTTTTTGTTTATCATAAAATTTATTCATGGAATAGAAGAATTAATAACAAAATATACGCAATATCGTATATTATAAATCGTGATATTTTTACTCATTTTTACAAATAATAATATAATACATATGTATATGATATAATGCTATATTATACAATATGCTAGATATTATTTTTCTTTTCTTCCTATTTATTTATCCTCTTTCACAAATAATATCGACGACACTAGGTTCCATTAAAACTGGTTCCAAGCATCTATGTACAGCACTTCCAAGAATCTCATCTAGTAGAAAATGAACGACACTAAAAAGAATTTTCATTAATATTTTTGTTTAAAATAATAGAATTTCAAACTTACTTTTCATCTGAAACAAATCTCCATAAATACAACTGCAAATAATGTGTGTCAACTTGAATTTGTTGTAGTCCATATTTACTGAATGTTCGTAATCTTACACATTCCAGAAAAGTCTATAAATAAAGAAAAATTTGTATTATAGATTTTGAATGTTGTAGTTTTGATAGTATCGAATGTGCAAAGTATGTTGCGTAGTATGGTATACGCAACGCGAGAGAATAAAGTATCTTCGTGATGCAAAGTGGATAATGGCTCTGCTATTTTATCATTGTAACTGTCTGACAGCACCTGTTCCTATCGCGGTACTGTACTTGCTAAAACTATTTTACCTTTAAACTTATTTTGATGATTCCAGTAAGAATAGACGCTTTATTAAATTGAACCGATGAAAAAATTTCGATACGTTCAGAAAATAATTTATGAATATTCGTCACCAATGAGGAATCTATATGATTCGGCGTATACGATGACCAGCTTGATCTATAATGATGTCTTGATACACTTACACTAAAAAAAAAAAAAAAAAAAAAATTATTTAAAGCTCAGAATATCATTTTTTACTTTACAAAGTATACCTATGAGTTTTTCTACTACTATCGCTGCTTCTATCAACTTGACCATCAGAATCGTCATATAATGCAGCTACTTGAGTATCGATTAACGTCACATCTTCTACGACTCTTTTCATTACAGCTCTTACTGTTCTCGGTTCAATCGTATGTAACCAATCTCTTGTTTCGACGGATTTTCTTAACATTTGCGACACTGCTAAACCTTGAATGCGGACATAATGATTTAATAAATTTTGTGCTGTTTCATGGAATTTATCGCATATTTCTGATTCAATCGTAACGACATTCCCAGATGATGTGTATTGTTCAATATTGAATAAATCATCGGTAGTAGTAAGCTGTAATTCAGAAATATAAGAATGATATTTTATAAATATGATTTTTGAATTTAATTTAAAATTATTCACTCTACCAAATACTTGACATTATTTTCTTTATATTCAATACACATTTTACTCAATAAAAGTAAAAGGGTAGGTGGAAATTTCGGAATATCAGATCCGCTACAAAATCCACTCGCAATAATCATTACATGATGTAAAAATCCAACTACTAATCCTTCTCTAACTTCATCTACACAGAAATTTTGTAGAAATTGTGTTTTTAAACTAAATGACAAATCTGGTTGTAAAAATACCTAAAATTACGTAATTTTAAATTAATAAATATTATAGTTTTAAAAAATGTTAAGAAGAAACAAACCAATAAATCTTGTAAAACTCCTTTGATTTTTTCAATAATGGGCATTATAAGTAATGCTTGAAGTTCTGCTAAATTATTATCTCCTTCCTGAGAACTTTTAGTTGTTAATATTTGTCTCACTTTAACAAGTGTTTCATTTAAATGAGATTTCAAATTATCTAAATGATTACGACATTGTTTTCTACCCGCGTTAATAACAATATTAGTACCTGTTCTGCAAATAAAAATACAAATTTAAATCTTATTTTTCATTCTTTTAATAAGATTTTATCTTTGTTACCTCTCAAAATCTGTTTCTTTACATAACATATTCATAGCTTGTAATCTTCTATGAAACTTTTCTAATGCTTTTACTAAAATAGCTGTATCAGCTACATTTTCTACTCTTCTTCCAATTAAATCAAAATATTTTTTCATATTTTTCATAATAAAACTATTTAAACGTGCAAGAGCTTTTGTATCAAAATCATCAATAAATTCATTATCTTCAGATGGTGATCGATTTATGAACATATCATTATAAGATGCAACAATCAAACATAAATCACTAAGAAATCCTGAACTGGCCATATCTACAAATTCTATGATATCATTTTCACACATATCCTTTAAAATATCTAGTTGTTCAGTTAATCTTCCATCTGCATGTGTTAAAAATTCAGCACATAAAGAATCAGCTGGTTCTTTCAGCTGTAGCAATAGATCTACATTTTCAGCTAAAGCTTTAGTTGATGCATCTCCTTTATGAAATTGCATTCTCAATCTTAACTTAAGTTCCTCTAAAATATCTTCACAGTCTTTTTGAATTCCTTGAAAAGATGGCATATTGCCATACTGATTCAACACACGTTGTGCATGTATATAATCTTGTACTGCCTACAAAAATTAAATATACATCCTTATTTAAATATAATTAATTTATGTATATTAAAAGAAATATAATGATATGAAATGAAACATAAACCTGTGTATAATTTTCTTCATTCATTTTGTCTTTTAAATTGCCAGGCAATTTAAAAAGAAATTGTAATTTTTTCAATAATGCATGAACTGAAGATAATTTGGCAATTTGTTGTCTTGTACCCTGTAATGTTGATGAAATCTGTTCTGAAAAAGTAGTAATACTGTCCATATTTTTTGCTAATAAATCCATACTATCTTCCATTTCTTTAAAATCTGTTTTCATCTAAATAATGAATAAGTATAACATATATATAAAATTAAGTAATTAATAAATTAAAAATAATTGTATTTATAGAATCATATATAATAAATTTACCTTTCTGATAGTATCTGTAGCAGATATAAATTTATTATAATTTTCATATACTAGAGTTTGCATGTCAGAATGTAAAATTTGAGTATTTTTTATAATTTCTGCTTCATGATCCATAATTTGTTTTAATGTACATTCCTGTAAAAATGAAATAAAATAATAAAAATTTATTGCTTAGTATCATTAAATAAATATAAAACTTAAAGAAAATTGAAAAGTGCACTTACTTTTAATAATTTTTGAAAATACATATCAGGGTTAAATTGTTGTCCATTAATATCATATGGATTATTAGAATTTTCTGCCATTTTGTCCATTTCTTTTATGAACAAAAACAAATTTTGACAGTAGTACTGTGACAGGTTAGCTAATGTATTATCGTGTTATATATCAGTTATATTATTTTATATAAAGGTTAGGTGAAAGACGCTGTAACAAACAGCATAACCTCTCAAATTGCTTGAGAAAAGCGCAACAAGTGTAATATATAAAAAAAGTAATTTTTTACATATTTATTATTAAAGAAGATGTGCTTAAAGAAAAACTTTTAGTTATTGAATTTTTAACAGTACTGTTTCTAAGAAACGTTTACTCGAAATACATGTAGAGTTGGAAAATAATGAAGGGGTTATTGTATCTTATTATTGAATTTTATTCTTTAAATACTGTAAAATTATATCGTATACAAAAAGATTATAAGAAGATAATTTAATTTTAAATCGTTTGATAAGTGTATTAATTGCGATAGTTAGAAAATATCTAGCGTAAATTTAACATTTTTATGAAGCTGTGACAAGATGGAATTGTTTATTTGACAAAAGTATAGGCAGAAAAAACGATTTAAAAAATGCCACATCCATGTGTTGTATGCGGGCGTTCGCGTCTGAATCCAAACAATAAAGAAGAAGAATATATGTTTTTTGGATTTCCTGTTAATGATATACCTCGATGTAGAAAGTGGTTGGATTTTTGTTGTCGTGAAGATTTATATAAACTCACAAAAAAACAATTACTTCAACGAATGGTGTGTTCCAAACACTTCGAACAAAAGGATTTTTTAAATGAATATCTCGACAGATTAAACTGTAATGCAGTACCTTCAATTTATGATCCTACACAAAGTTTATACAACATAACCTGTGTATTATGTGGTCGATCTCGTCGAGATCCATCAGATAGAGATTATGATGGTGTAACTTTTCATCATTTTCCTGGTGAAGAATTTCGATGTCTCAAATGGCTCGATTTTGTTGGTGTAGATTCATATTACAGATTGACAAGAAAAGAAATCTTGTTTTGTTACATTTGTTCAAAACATTTTGATCGTTCTCAATTTATGTCTGGTTATAAGAGTAGATTGATAGACAATGCTATTCCCAATATCAGAAATCCTGATCAATTGGATGGATCTGAACAATATATTATAGAATTTGTACCAGAATCAAATTATAGTTCCTCAGAAAAATCCAAGAAATTAGATCCTTTACCCGCTGCTGTTTTAGAAAGTCAAGCATGTGCAGCTTGTGGTAGATTAAGATCTGATCCAAGAAATAAAATAGAAAGATATAAATTTCATCCTTTCCCTGCTTATGAAATTGGCAGATGTTTAAGATGGTGTCAATTTTTAGGTAGAGAAGATATATTGAAAATGTCTCCAAATCAAATAAGAAAGTTAGTACTTTGTTCAAAACATTTTCAAACAGGACAAAGTTTTCATAGGGTAGGACCATGTGATGCTGTTCCAACTATAAAGGACGTATCGCAATTGGATTGTGTTAATTCAACAGAAAAGATTGAAGATGACCAAGATATATTAGAAGAGTCTAATTGTACTAATACAAGTAAAGGAATTAAAAGGCAAAGTTTTTCAAGACCTTTAGTATCTAGTAAAAAACCAAAGGTAGATAATAAGCCTACACCTCTTGCAAAGAAACGTGGGAAATCTAAAAGGCCAACTCTTATTAACATTCCAAGGCCTGATCCTAATAATATTGAAAATCGAGTAATAAGAAAATTACCACTTCCTCCTACTCCTAGTTGGAAGATTCAATTTACAGATCAACTTCAACCTATAACAATAGCAAATCATATTACATCAAATATACCAAATAATATTCAAGGTAATATAAAAAAAGTGATTTTACCATTTACTGGTGATATATCAAATTTAGGAGCTCCTATTCCAGTACATAGTTTATCCAGTATCCCTCCAGGTTTATTAATTAAAATAGATCTTCCTGAACAAGAACAACAAAAATCAATGAAAACAATAAAAAAGCAAACTAGGACAAAAATGATACATACTCCAACTACCTCTAATGAAATTGATTTTAGACAGCAAATTTGGATGAAAAATGGTCAAGCTTCAGTCACAATACCAATTATAAAACAAAATAAAGAGGAAACAGATAAAAATTTAGCTGAATTTTTGTCAACTTCTTTAGAAGAAACAGATGGTAAAGTAATTAGTGAGGAATTAGAAGTACATGAAGAAGTTATATTGCCACATTCATTGGAAGTATTAGATGAAGAAGCAGCTAATGTGAAAGAAGATACATTTTATGAAGATTTTGAAGAAGTAGAATGTTTAGCACCAAAACAAAAGAGATCTTTGAGACGTAAAAAAATTTCAGGAACAATGAGAAGAACAATTTTTCCTATTAGAAATGAAGTTAAATGTTTTTTGCGCAAATTGGCACCTTATATGCATAGACTACCTAGGAAAGCTAGAGCACAGATGAAACTTTCAATTGTTAATATGGTAATTGAGCAACTGTAAATTTGCTAAGATATAAATAAATAATAGTATTTTTAAGAATATATAATTAAGTATAAATATTTTAAATTTATGCACATTATTTACATATTGAAAGAGATCAGTCATATATCCTTTAAATAATGATAATTAAAATATATTATATTTATTATATTATGATGAGAGATAGGTAATAATAAGTTTAAAGAATAACAAAATTGTAAAGTACAAATAATATCTATAGTAAATTCTTTGATTATTTTTATGTCATTTGATTTTATTATTGTTGAGATATATATTTTTAAATGACAGAATATTATACTGTTTTTTGCAAATACTTTAATTTTTTTTTAACATTAATTAATTTTATAATCTCAAATTTTTATAATAGCAATGGATTATAGTTCTAATATGTAATTTATGTATATGTATATGTATTTGTATATATGTATATGTATACACTAAATATGTATATATACATGTACATACAAATTTTGTTGAAAAAAAAAAAAATGTAAAAAGAATTATTGTGCAATAAAATTTTTTGAAAAAATATGAAATATAAGATAGCTAAAAATTTAGCTATAATAAAATTATAAATTTATATATACAAAAAAATAATTATGTATTTTTTTTTTTTTTTTTTTTTTTGAGTATTTTCTCAAAATAAAATTTAATATTTATTTTATATATTTTAATATGTAAATATTATATAAATTATAAATATTATAAAATAAGAATCAAAAGTTTAAAGTTTAAATATAAATTTTAGAGGTATTAAATTTGATACAATAGGCATCCATATTTTGTCTACATTGTAAGCAGTAATATTTGGTTGTTCTTGAGGATAAAGAAGTATTGGTTTTGAAATATCTTCATCTAATTTTAAATGGTTGTTTATCCACAAAACTTTTGCTGAAGCAATTGGTTCTAACACAAATGATTAAAATCAGAATATTATTTAATTTTATTGTATAATGAATGAATATTTACTTTACTTACCTACATTTACTTTAGGTTTTAAATAATGTTCTGTACCAATATTATAAGATGTGAATTTATTTAGTATTTCTTGGTAGTCTGTACACTTGCACAATATACCAAGGGGATGCTCTACACAATTATCAAATTTAGAATACATAATTTCTTATGGAATACTTTGATTCTGTGATTTAGAATAAGTTAATATCAAAATATTAAAGTTGAAAATGTCTGAATTCAGCTACTTTAAAGACGTGTGAATATAGTAATTTTGTGCACAGATATATACCAGTGATACTGTTTGTATTATTTTTGTTATATTATATAATATATGAGAAATTAATATATAAGAGGTATAATTTATATAAGAAATTATACAAAAAATAACAATTAAAGCCATTGTTTATGTATAATACATATTAATACAAGATTTTGATTGTAATTAAATTAAAAAGTATATGTTTCAACATAATACAATCAAGAAGCCAGCTTCTCTGTATTTTTATGACTCATATATAGTTGAAATAGTGACATTCTATAAATCACATACAGGTTATAAAAGCTGGATATAAAAACTGTATAGATAAAATAAAAATTTTTGTTTCATTTTTTATAATACTTATTTTTTTTTTTTTTGGTTATTCAATATTATAAAAGCATCAATTAAATATTATGTTAAGTTAGGTATTCATTCCACTGTATTTGTACCTTATGTATTTATATGTTCATTAAGTGCAAGTTGATTTTTAAGTCAATGCAGATGAAAATTATTTATATATTACACCTAACTACGAAGACTTTGTAGTCTCATTTTCATTTCTTCAAGTTCTTTATCATCTACTTCTTCACTTTCTTCTTCTGCAGAAGTAGATGCTACAATAGATCCTGGAGTTTCTGTAACAACTGCAGGTGCTGTACCCAATTGTCCTGCAGTTACTTCCCATAAGATCTGTGATAGATATGAAATGTTTTATATTATTATTATTAGTATAATTTTTTTATATTTTTACACATAGTAGATAATAATTTACTTTGTCTATTTCTTCATCTGCTTCATCTTCTACTTCCTCAGAATCTTCTACAGATTCCATAGTTTCATCTAACATTTCTTCAATAATACCAGCTTTCATCATTTCCTTTGATAATTCTCTCATTGTTGCTGCTACTTCTGGAACTCTTACTAATGATTGCATCGCTTGCATCACTTCTGTAGATTTTGAAACTGAACCAGCAACTCTAATCGTTGCTAATTGATTTTTCATTTGTAACGCAACAGAGTTCATATGTGCCTTTGATGTATAGAGTTTGTTACAAGTTTTTCGTGCACGTATTATTTCTTTTGCTAGAATTTTACAGACATCTTTATCACCTTTTTTCGCTGCTTCTTTTAAAGAACGTTTTATTTTATCTTCTTCTCGTTGAATTGCTGTATATAAATGTTATTGTTTATAACATATTCTATAAAATATTATTGATAGTAGCTTACCTCTAACCTGTCTATCCAATTGATAGCCCTCTTTCCTTAATTTATGTGTCCATTCTTGAACCTGAAATACGATTTCGTATAAACATCGAATAGATATTAGTATTCATTTCGATTCTAACCATTTCTTTTGGATTTTTTTCTGGAGATTTGCCAAACAAGCCCATTTTTTTGATATGTTGACAGAAGTTCGTATCTGCCAAACATAACCAAACTATCTTCTAAATTAGTCAAGGTAACCATTAGGATTACGTCATTATTGTATGAATCATCGATCTCTTTATGCGATAATAAAAGAAAAAGATTACGATAGGTAAAATATAAAAGCAAAAAGAAATAAACTATTTGATATGATAGAACATTTATATTACTAAAATTTTGATATTATTAAAAAAAAATTAATTATTAAAATCGCTGGGAGGGTTTAATTCTTTTTTTAAGCTTTCAGATATTTTTTATTTATTTTATTTTTATATTAGATTAAAAAAAATATTACATAGTAGATTATAAAAAAGTATTAAAGTATAGCCAATTAAATTATATTAAAAAAAGTATGATTTAAAAAATCGTTTAAATAATAAGTATCTAATAAGCATTTATCTTGTATTTGTACTTAGAACTACATCTTTTAACCAGTTTAATATTTTTGTCGCTATTTCTATTCGCTTGTTTGTGCTTTTTTCAATATTCCGTTGATGTCGATACTTTTCAAGATTTCTTCGATTTTCTATATGATATTTATAACTTGTTATATCATTTTTCTCGTCTGGATGATTGTTTATTCTTTCCTCTTTTATAATAGTTGTTTTCGGTTTACTGTTTTCTGAAATTCTTATAGTAAGTAATTTCTGAAGATCAGCATCAGCGTTCTTTTCTTCTTTATTTCTAAAATTTTTCAGTCGATCTCTCAATCGCTCATCAATCTTTTCCTTCGCGTCGAAATTCCACGGAATTTGCACTTTCTCCAAGTTTAGAGATAAATTGTATCTCTTCGCGAAAACTTCTACAGGCATCGAGAAAATTTGTAAGCTGTCGTCAGTTAAATCATATTTCTCGTTTGACAAAATTGATTTCATCGATTCGCGTTTAGAAATTTTTATACTTTGTTTCGCTATTCTATCAGCATTTATCGTGCTTGAATTTCTTTTTACGGTACGAACAACGTTACCTTTTGTAGGTACGCAACAAGGACATTCCTTGTTTAATAATTGTTCACAGACTTTTCTGGAAATCGATAAAGCGTAGGAACCATCGTTTAATTTTTTTATCTCCAACGGTAATTTTACACCATCACCATAATAAAATAGCTCAGAATTTCGAAGACTTTGAACGTCATTCTTATTACCTTCATTTTTCACAGTGATTTTTCCCAAATAAGTAAAATCTTGCGCAGGAATCGTATCCGAACCTTCGTTTTCCATCGATTTTTCTATACTCGCATTTTCGCCTCTATTCACGATATCGACATTTTCTGTTGGATTCATTCTTGAAGAACTATATTCCACACTGTGGTCTTTAATTCTCTTAGTTGAAGATTTATCTTCAATTCTTGAGGAAGAATCATTATCTGGCCAAGTTTCAGTCATCGAGTTATAACTTGGTAATTCTGAAAATTCTATGCTATCTCGAATTATCTCTTCATTCGAAGTTTTAGTAGCTTTCATAGTGTGTTCCCTGGATTCAAAATTTCTTTTCGCTCCAACTACATCATTATCCGAAAATTTCACAGTCGGTGAAATATCGTTTTTTCGATCTGACATATCTTTTTTATCCTTTTCATACGGTTGTAATGTAGATTCATTTTCTTTTTCATCATTTAGATCTGCTTCATTTTTAGCAATTTCCAAAAATTCTTTCATATCGATATTCGATAAATTGAAAGTAGTAGACTTAAACATATTTTCCGTAGTCGAAATTTCTTCGTTTTCCATTTCCATGATATTCAATTCATCATTCAAAGTGCTTCGAATGATCGAATCGTTAAAAACATCATGGGTCGGATTTTCTGGCTTCAACGTATTTTTTATGCTTTGAACAATTATGTTTTGAACAGCAGGATTTTTACCTGTTTGCAACCCAACTACCGGATCACGCAGAAGACTTTTAACAGTAGCTTGCAATCTTTTCATATCCGTTGAATCATCGGCTTTCTCGTTTGAGGCCGCCAATGCAACTATATTCGTCACCCATTTACCATTCTTGAATTGATGCTCCTCCACAGTCAGAGGAGGAAGTTCTGTTTTTGAAGTGGGTGCGGCAGATACCGTGTTCCGTAAATTATTCCTAATCACATTAGTTGCCCAGTCGCTGTCGAACTTCTTTCTATCCATCCCAGTCATTTTTGATAAGAGATTCTTTATTTCATCCAGAATAGTATGCTCTATTGGCGGCATGGACAAAATACTCTTCAAGTTTGGAACTTGGACAATTTCCGGTAGTAAATCTTCTCCCTTTGCGGAACCCACCGTTTCCTCGTTGCCATCCATTTCAGAGGAGTCACCGGTGGCAAAGTTATTAATTACAGCTTTTATCGATTTATGCAGCATCGTGTTGTCGCAGAATGGCAATGTTTGGTCGGATGGATCCTTTGGAAAATCGTCGGTTCTGACTGATTTCAGCGTCGATTCGAAGGAAGTAGTCGAGTCATTCTCGTTTCGCGAAGGAATATCATCCGGATCTCTTCCTTTATTCATTTCATTGTCTTTATCATTGAGCTTAACGGTTCCAGCTTCGTCCAGGGACATCGTATTTTCAGGAATTAACGCGGGGAATTCTTCCTCCACGGAAGAAGGTATCTCATAGTTCTCGTAATCCAAATTTTTCGGCTGTTGATTTTCCATATTGTCCTCTGGATTTGAATTCCAATTTGGATTATTTTCTCCTACCATACCTTCTTCTTCATCTCCTCGATCCGAACTTTTTGAATTATGCCCATCCATTTTCGTGTCGTCTACGTTTTCAGATCCTATTTCCGCTTTTTCCATAGAATTATTTAATCGAGAGTTAAAATTATAATGGTTATCATATTTTGGATCATCGTTCATAGAGCCAGTACTATTTACAAGTAAATTATCGTAACCGGTTGATCCATCGTTCTCTGATTCGTTGGAATAAGCTCTGGACGTGAAATATGCGACCGTAACTTCCTTGATATCCGAATAATCCAACCCCGTTCCGCTCCCCGTTATTTCGTATTCATTCCCATATTCGTTTCCTAAACCCGTGGATGATCCATCACTCGAATTTGGATCGATAGCGTGCACGCTAGCAGGGAGATCGGAGGGAGATCCAACAATTTCAGACGGTGGCAAATGACTTTTATCAAAAGATTCCGACGGCACAGAATTGTAATCGTTCGTCCCTTCTTCGTCGTTTTTCGAAGTTTTATCTTCGTTCATATTGGAAAAATTAGCCGTTTCAGGAATAATATTTTGAGATTGGGACAGATTGTTGCCAACCATGTTCGAAGGATTATCCGTTTGCTCAACAGTTTGTTGGTTTTTATTTAAATCGTGTTGTCGATTGACCGGCCCAACGACCGAATCGAGTCCAATTGGATCAAATGGAATATTATTTCTCGGTGGAATTGCTTGTTCAATCGTGTTTTTTGGTACTAAAAGTGGAGGATCCAGTTTACGATGAGTGTTCGGTGCATAAGGTATTGGTCCACGTTTCCTAGGAATCATCGTTGGATCCGCGTTGTTGGGCAGATAATACATATGAGGAAATCTGTTAGATGTTGGACTCTGGACTGGGTTCATTTCGTTGGGAAGATAATAGGTCTCGGGGAACCTGTTAGGCAAAGATGGAATTTTCGTCTGGGCCGATTGTGGATCTTGTTTCTTGCCAACGAGTGCATCTTTCTGATCGTCAGGTTTATTCCTCCACTTATCCTTCCTCGCCAATGCTCGTAATTTCGAGATAATATCGCGATTATTCGTGTCTTTCTTCCTGGATGAAGGATTACTTTTCTCCCTGCAGTAACAAACGAAATTATCGTCGTCATACACGTTTATCCTTGGCTCCGTTCCACTTTTGCGAGTAGCGCCAACATTGAAATTATAATGAAGCAACTGTTTTCGAAGAGAATCAAATAGAGCTTGGTCACGAAAAGTTGCATTTTTTGCTTCCTCTATGGTCATTGGTTTTTTCAAAGAAAGTAGATGCATGCTCGGCTTTCGACCAACGAAATATTCACGACGTCTTTCATTATTACAAGGGTCTCCTATGCTCTTCAACGTGGTTCGAAGGATTCCTCTGGGAATCGGCGCGCCAACTCTTTCTCCATGAAATGTCTTGCATCGTTTTGTTTTTTGCCCTTTGCATTCTCCATTTTCTTCTTCCTTTACGCTCGTTGGTACAAAAATTACTAAGCTTCTTTTCGTATCGAGTTTCGAATCAGACGATCCCGATTCCAAATTTTCATCGTTGATCTGATCGATCGGGGGAGGGCTTGAGAAAGTAGTTCTGGAAAAAAAGAAATTTGAAATTCACTTTTTTGCAAAGAAAGTTTATAATATATTAACTCTTTATCTCTTTCTTTAATCCCTTAAGCGATAATAATTATACAATAATAATTTACATAATTTATGATTGTATAATTATATTGATATATCGTGGCAAAAATCTAGATAAAACAATATTTTAGATTTATTTTGAATGAATCTAACATATAGTGCACATTTTAATTTTATATTATATAAAGAAATTCATAATATAAATTAAATTTTACACGATATTGTAAATGTTATAAAAATATATATATATATAATTAAAAATATATAATAGAAAACGTAGGTAACAATAGAAAGGAAAAAATTCGTGCCGTTTTCAATAATAAACAGCAGAGGCGTTAAATTGTAAGAGTTTAACAAAGTCAGCGTGTTGTCCTGTTATAATTCCAGGTATTTCGTCCCTCGACGCGGAATCTAAACTCTTCTTGGAAACGGGGCGAATCAAAACATACGGGGAAATAACTTTGTATATCGTTCGTGTATAGGCGCGAGGCGTATGTAAACAGAAAATTGCCTCGGGGATAGATGGAGGAAATCAAACTAGTTTAGTTTCGGGCGCGGTCGAGATAACACGTGTGAATTCGAGTCGTATCGTGATTTCGTAATGCAAAGTGAATAGCGGCCAGTATTTTGTCAAACGCGATCTTTCGGTGGAGTCCAAAGGAGGAGTCAGCAGCATCATGGACCAGGATGGACTCCGTTCGAGGCATCTCTTAGGTAAGCGAATAATTCCAAATTTATTACAAAATGAACGGATACACGATGATACTACGCAACTTACTCATACAAATACATAATTATAACAATTACAATTGCGATTTTACACGGTACGATTATTCAATCGAATCTCTGTTTAAATCTTTATATAAATTTTAGTAATATGCATCATCAATTATTCCTTTGTTTCGTAATATCGAATAAAATTTTCAAAATTAAATAGAAATATAATTCTTTTTCGTTGATCGATTTGTTAGAAAGCGTCGTACAAATTTGTGATACAAAATTATTTGGAATTTAATTTCCACGTTATGCAAGGGTTACCTCTGCTACATTCGATTGTTCGATTTATTTCGCGATCCATACACGCGTACACGAATTATGCCGACTCGATGCGTTCCTTACAAATTCAAAGTTTTTATCGAATCTTGCAAGCAAGATGAAATTTAAGCGGCGCTGACGCTCGCAATTGCGCCACCGTTACTCTTGGTCGACTAACATATTTTCGCGTTTATTGCGATTCACCTGACCGACTCGTAATAGGGAATTCGTCCAAGGTGGAGGTCGTTTGAAAAATCGAATGAATGTACTCGGTGGTGGAAGCTAGATAAATGGCAGGGGATAAGGGAGAATTTATGAGGGTAATGGTAAATCCAGCAGTATATGGGGTGTTGAAATATATATCGAGGGGGGGGGGGGAAATTTGTTGAATTATCTTTCGTAAATATGATGGTCGCGATGAGGAATACGTATGGCTCGTCACAGCATCGAGATCCCCTTCAAGAAGTCGAAAGATTCTTTCTTCGACGACGATTCATCTTTGCACTTTGTTTCTTTCGTTGGGGGATATTAAGAAAGAGATTAAAGTTACCTGTCGGTGATAGGGTTGCTTATTTCCTCGTTGCTCTCGATATCGATGGTTTTCGAACAGGTTGACGAAACGAGAGTAAGAAGCAAGGAATACGTAAAAATCGAACGATACATGGTGGTCACGAATGTAACTCGTGATCACTCGGTTAGACTCGCGTTTAACATTACCGATCTGCACCGAGATCGATGAACGACTGTACGATTTGAAGCTCGATGGATATATTCAAGTTGAAAGTTGCATACATATGTTTTGATATTTTTCTTTTTGTTGCAAAATTTGTGGTGTCAGGTAAAATTGCATGTTGCAATTTGTGATGTTATGTTATCTTACTACATGGATTAATTAATCGTCGATGCCGACGAAATTACATATCGTTTCACGTTACATTATACATATGTTTAGTTAAAAAAGTTTCTTAATGAAAAAAAAAATAAAATAACGGCGCATTGCATCAATAATGTATTTTGCACTCGTTGTCCGAGAAGGGGATATTCGTTAACAAACAAACGTTTTACAACATCTTTATTTAGGTCAAAAAAATATAAAAATTACACGCAAAATATTGTAAAAATAGAATGTGTACAAAATTAAAATACATTATAATACGTTACAAAAAAGAACAAAACTTGTTATCCACGAAGAATATTCGTGACTCCGTTCAGCAGCATGAAAAATTTCCTTACATTCGTTATCGCATTTCGAAAAACATTTTGTGCAGGATCTATCGATCTGGTACCGGTCGAATCCCTTTCTCGATCTCCCTTCTCGATCGTCCTATTATAATTCTCGTCCAAATTCTTAATTAGCTGTTCCACCGATCCGGTGAAATTTTCCGCTTTGTTTAATCCGTCGATTACCACATTCCCTATCTTCGGTATACTCTTTTCTATCAGGGACGATAATCCATCATCCTCTTTCTTACTTCTTCTTATATTCTTCCTCTTACTCCTGTCCATGCTCCCTTTCGGCATGAATTTTTCAAGCGGTATCTTCTGAATCAGCGATTTTTCGACGTCATCGATTTCACCGAATGTCGGAATCTTTGTGCTCGAAGGCTCGTCCAGATGTTGCAATTCGGATGGTTGTATCTTGAAAGGGGAGAGATTCGAGTGTTATGCAAATTTTAAAAAAGCAAGATGGTTCTATTCTTAAGCCTTACCTTTTCCACGTTGCTATTTTCCACGCCGATCTTCTCCACCGCTTCTCTTTGAACTCTTCTTCCGGATCTTTCCACCCATGGCGCTTGCCTTAACGTTCCGCGTTCATCGGAAAGGGCCGATTTTTCTAAACTTAACTTTTCTTCCCCCTTTCTTTCTTCGATTCTAAGAAGAAGATTTTCGTCAGAAATCTCCTTCGAACTTTGCGTCCTCGAATCCATTAAATAATTGTTCGGTTCAATTTTCTCGCTCGTTTTGCGCAGAAAAAACAGAGGCTCGAAATATTTTTCTTTCGATTCGGTAATGGCGTTTCTTCGCTTCCGTTTTATTTCCATCTTTTTCGAATCCTTCCTCTTCCTATTATCTCTACTCTCGATATTTTCGTTCGAAGCCACCGTCTCAGATGTATTTTCTCCTTCGATTTGCATTCTCCCTTCCGTAACATTTCGATAACTTTCCCCCTGTTGCTCGCTTCCTTGCGCATCGAATTCTCGATCATCTTCGGCTTCCACGATTTCTTCCGACCGCGACTCTTCTCCTTTCTCCACGATCGAATGCATGAAATTTTCCATTTTATCGTCCACTATGACGTTCCCCGATTTCAGAAGCTCGTCGACAGTTTTTGGATCTAGATAGTCGATGAAATCGTTGAGAAGATTTTCCGTCATTTCTTCTTCGTCGCTCGTATTTTTATCCTCGCGCTTGTGCTGCGTCGATTCACGAATCCTGAAAGGTTTGAATGTAATAGGCCTCCAAATAATTTTGTACTTTTTCGAAGCGACTCGTGTATCGGGCCTCGATATCCTCGAACTTTTGTACAATTGCAAAGGAGGATCCCCTCCTTTGTATCGGGATGGATCGATTATGTATATCTCTTTGCCCTTGGGGAGCTGATCCGATTCTTCCTCCTTTTTCCCGGAATATTGAACGACTTTAATACTTCCGAGATACTTTTGCAGGAGACGATTGAACGTGTGCTGGCTGGGCGAGCGTCGAGACGATGCCTGCGTCGAGCAAATTAATTAAATAAAATAAAAAGAAAGAACGAAAGAATCTCTTAATAGATAGAATAAAATAATTAGTTACCCTCATAACCCTCTTCCCTTCCTCCCCTGGATTCTCCTCGTAATAGAATATCCGTGGCCTCTCTACATCCTCCACTAGAGCGAAATAGACTTTATCTTTCCTCTCGCCTTCCTCTTCCTCAGATTCTTCTCTTTTCTCCGTCAATCGTAAATCCTCCGATCGTATCACCTCCAAATTGTCGTAAGAACCGTTCACGGGATCGCGGAAATTTTTCTCATTTTTCGGATTAAAAATCCTCCGCCAAGTGTCCTTACTCCTCAGAATTTCGGTCACCGGTACCTCGACGTCGTCCAACATCTCCTCCTCATCAGCTTGCCTCTTCGCGTCGTATTTGCTCGGTCGATACATGAGCATGTAGGCTAATTTCTCGCGGTCGATCATGTCTCGAAAATCCTCGCTCTCCCTGATCCTCTCCCACGCCTCCCTCCTCCTCAGTTTTCTCTTTTCCGCGTTCTCCTCCTTGTCGACCACCTCGTCAACGCCTCTCTCGTACTTGCTCAACATCATCTGCCTCTTGTCACGCAACTTGTCCCGCAATTGTCTCACCTGTTGAGCACGATTCCTTCGATATTCCGCGGCCCCCTTCTCGATCGATCTCGATCTCGAGATCGGGATGGGGAGCAACACGCGCGACTCTCTCAATTTACGAAACAGATCCCTCAATGCCTGCAACGTTCTCACTTTTTTCGACAATTCGGATTGTCTCGCCACGTTTAATCTCGGCGCGCGTTTCTTACTCTTCCTCGAACCGGTCGGCGAGCTCCCCACTTTATCTACTTCCGCCACCTTTTTACCAGGTCGCTCGAGTTGCTTGCTCCCTCTTGCTTTCGAACTTGCGTCACCAACCTTATCGTAACTGTTCTCGGATTCCTTCTCGTTGACAGTTTGCTCCTCCGACGAAGCGGTGGTCGTCTCGACCAACGCAGCGCTCCAACTTTCACCCTTCGTCGAACTCTCGGTTTCCTCCCAGCTCCCTTCCGTAAAATTTTCCGTAGAATTTTCAATATACCCCTCGACATTGATCGTTGTGCCATCCTCCTCGGAGAGAGACTTGTTCGCATCGCGTCTCACCGATCTTTCCGTCGACCGATCCTCGTCCCCTTTCGCGTTTAAAATTCGCGGGTCCAGATTGGCGAACGACGCCACCTCTGACCGACTTTCCAAAGCGGGGATATTCGAATCGTGGCGCGTATCTCGAACGTTTTTCGACTCGATCGATCGGGAGGACGGTTTCCCGATATCCCCCGCAATCTTGGAGGAATCTTGCGTCGATTTTTCTATACGCCCGCCCTCGAGATCCGCGAACACCTCCACGTCCGTGTCCTCTTGCAAATTGGCGCGCACTATGTCCTTGTCCAAACCCACGACGAGGCGTTGTTTCGTGGGAGGAGCGAGCGCGTCGATGTCCACCGATTCCAGCGACTCGATGGCGCCCCTTTTCGATCGGCAATCGCAACTTCTCGAATGTCTGATAACCCTGCAATTGCAATCCTTCGAATTGGCGTCGTCCTCCTTGATCATCTCCTGATCCAGTATAACGCGCAAGTCCGTCTTCCCCCTTTTCGATCTCTTGTTTTCGGGGTGATCGGCTCCGATCCAAGGATTCCATCCCTTGAAAATAGAGCTCGGATCGTGATTGGAAACTTTCTTGTACACCGTGTTCCCGAACGGTGCTCGCCCGGAGAAGAACGATCGGATGACAGATTCGTCTGGTTGGATGTTAGACGCGTAGATGGGTCGATGATTTTTCGGAAAAGGGAATTTTTCCAAAAGCTTGCTCTTCGTGTCTCGTATCGTGCCATCCGATTCAATCTTCACCATCTCGAGTTTCTTCCCACCCCCTCCGTTCCATCTATCGTCCCTTCCACCCTCGTACGCTCTTTCCACTTCCCACAGCTCGGGAACTTTTATGCCCATTCGATCGTTCCTCGAATTCTTGAAAAATTCGGGGGGCTCGTAATAATCATCCCACGCATCGTCCACGCGCTCCATCGTTGAAACTTGCTTCTCCAAATCCTCGAATTCGTCATTCGCGTAATCGGTATTCGACGAGGAATCTCCATTCCTAACGGGGAAGGAATTTTGAGAATCGAATCGGTAAAAGGAGGTATCCTCTCCGCTATCCAATTCCAGAAAACTGGGTTGCTTCTTTCTACTCCCCCCATCTTTCCACCGTCCGATTCTTGGATCGAACCCTTTGGGCTCTAGGACGAAAGGGATTCCTCCGCTCGATTCCCTCTTGGCCCTGTCCAGTCCTCGATCCATCTCCCTCGAATCGATCGACTCGTTCAAGTTGGCGTGAATCAAGAGCTCGTAAAGGGACTTCAACGTCTCTTTCACGGTGGTGAACGACTCCGTCTTGTTCTCCCGATCGATTTCCTTCCTCATAGTTTCCAGTGTATTCTGTATCCTCAACATCAAGGAAATCACGTCCGTGACGAGGTCGCCGATCGATTTTCTCAACTCCGCGTCGCTCGACGCCATCAGATTCCTCAACCGTGACACCCGATCTTTGTACTCTTTCAATTTGCTTTGCACGTCCTCTTGGGACACCGCAGGGCCTTTGTTGCCACTTTGCTCCCTCGAGTTGGACAGCGCTCTTAGCTTCGGCAATGATTTCGCGTAATCGTAATCGTCCAGCTTCTTTTTCACGAATCTTTTCAATCTCTTCAATTCCCTCTTTATGCTGTTTCTATAGATCGACCCGTCACCTCTCTGCTTCCTCTTGATATCCTTCGATCTCCCTTGCAGGGATCCGCGTGCTTTCGTATCTTTCTCGTCCATCTCCTTTTCTCGCGCGGTCGAGTCATTTACCTCGAGCGTCTCTTCCCTCGTGCAAGATTTTATCTATGCGTGAATCACAGGAAATTAATTTGTTTTACAGGTATATAAGTTGGGTAAATACGGGCGATACAAGCTTCGCATTACTTTCAAATTGGGAATAATCCAGAAACCGATGCTGCCCGACTGCAAACGGAGATCCACGCCACCTTTCGCGTCGGTCAAAATCTTTGGCCGCGTCTCGGGGACCGTGTCGTTGACCAGAGTCAATAGTTTATCGTTCAAGAAGATGGTCCTGGGGAGGAGAGGGTAAAAAGAGTAATCGCATAATTACGATTCATCAATTATTCCACACTTACTCGGCAAACATTCGATTGGGCGCATCGAAACCTGGCGTAAGAACGTATTCGTGGACCGTGGTGACGTTAATCCCTTCCAGATCGAACGTGACCTCACGAGGATTCAGATTCACCCCAAAAATCACGATCGATCCGTTTTTGCTCGAAGCGCATTGGCAGTAGAGGTACACGTGATCCTCCTCGTTTCGAATCCTCGCATCGAACACTTGCGGCCCGACGAGGCTCTTGTGGAGAAAAGACACCCAGTAATCCTGAATACGAAACGACATCGTATCACACACCATCGAAGCGTCGGTCACTTATTTTTAAATATGTAGATATAATAATCGGAGCTCGTTCTTACTGGAGTTGGATAAGTCAGATCTGTCGGTTGCCTCATGATCACGTTCACGTTCGCTTTTGCCGAATTTCCTAGTCTTCTCGCCAAAACGAGAGCCCCTATGTACAAATTCTTGCATTCTTCCGGCCTCGACTCGGCTTCGATCGAATATAATGATAATAATAATGATAATAGTGATAATAATAACAAATGCGCTTACTGAAATACTGTTGGATCGAAAGTCACTCACCGATCCACAACGGTCGATCGTCTACGAATCGACCTATAGCTTTCAACAATTCTTCCTTATCTTCTTGCAAGTTGTCCTGGTGTATGTACGCTCCTCCGTTATCCAAAGTGATGCTCGCAAAGTCGCTGGAAACGATTTCGAGACAGTGTTACCGACTTGCGATACCCTCGATTCTTTACCACTCGATTTTCATTCCGTTCGAAAAATTATATACGCAGCAGCGTATACTAAGATAAGAAAAAAAAAAAGAAAAAGAAAAAAGAAAAACATTTACGGATGCCACGTGATCGCTGAAAGCGCAGGAATGGCTACAGTGAAGTAATCTCGAAGATAATTTAGATGCTTCTCGTTATCGTAAATTATAACATCAGGCCCTGTGACCACGCTGTTGGAATATCTGGGAAATTGGTCCAATGATTTTCGTAGATCCAACGTTTGCCTCGCCAGATCGTTGCCCGTTAGATTGCATCTAATTTGGGGTTCTGAAAAAAGTCGAGACTTGAAGAATCGCAGATAAACTTTCTCCAAACGTGAACGTTTCGAAATCAATTTACCGTAACCCAGCTGCCAGTTGGCGTTAAAACCCATGTGATCGCTGAAAGAAATTATCTCCGTCGCGTCCTCTACGGTCCCTTCGATCGTCTTTTGTCGATTTTCGTCCGGCGAGATGCAGGCGATCACGTCCAACCCTGCCTTTTCAGCCCACTGATGGGCCAATACCCAATCGGATTCTACGATCACCAAACGCCGTTGATGGAATCCGCGATATATCGGAGATGGATATAGGAAAATGTGAGAAATTTCGTATGGAATCCTGCTTTTTTCCAATTACTCTTCCCAAAGCCTACAGCCTTTGTCGAGTATGCAAAGAATAGGTGAAAAATGATTCGTGGAAGAGTAGAGGGGAATTCGATGAAGATTCGAAATTTTTTTACGAAAATTATTTCCTCATCACTCATTTTTTCCGGCAACGAAAGAGTAGAGATTTAGGATGGAAAAGGAGAAGGGAATTGGATACCGTCATAGTTGTCGTCGCGCTAAAGAGCGTTAAGATTCGAAAATTAAAGGATCCTATTCACTAAGCCCGAGCATCTATTCATTTACTCGAGGAAACAACATTTACTCGAGGTATAATAACAAGTGGAAGATAAAAGCGATTCGGATGGAGAACAAAGGAATAAACTTCCGTGTTGCTACAACAAGTATCGGATCATGTCGCGCAGAAATATTAAATTACTGAACTAATTAGGAGGAGGATAGCGTTTGCACAAGAATAATCAAGAGTCGGAGAAATAACACGTGGCGAATAGGAGCTCGAAACGATGCCCGTGTATATCCACGGTACGTAAACCTTCTCGTTACTCTTCGCTAAACACCTCGAGTTTGCATCGTGTACCAACGTTCACCGGCGCATGAACCATTGTTTAGGTTAATCCAGCCAGTTTCTGCAACTGGTTGACCACGATGCTGCGAAATTGGCCGAGGAAGATACGTGGTTGTTACGACGGTGTTTCGTCGTTGATGCAATTTTCGAATTCCGCGCGTCGAATTCTTCGTATTTATCTTTGACGAAGGAGGAGAGCTCGGTTCCGTCGTGGATTCAAATTTGTCGCGAGGGAATGGAGAAGGAATCGTATGTTTTTTCTTTTTCGATTTCAATTAGGCTCACCGGATAGCACGATCCTTCTCTTCTTTCCATTTTCTTCGGAATTTTGATCGGTGGTCTCAAAGTGGGATAGAGCGGTGCGCGGCCCTCCGAGTCGCAAATACGCTGGACTCAAGGCTCTCGCCAGGTTTACGCTTCTCTCGAAATGCGTGCTGAAACGGCAACGATCACGGTTTCCATGTTAAAAAGATTCTCCTAGATTACTCGTCCAATGATCTCGAAAAGATTCGAGTTTTACGATTCGAGATCTCTATAGATTTCTCTCGACGAGAATCGATAATATATGTGTATATAGTATCGGCAGAGTATGAAGGCAGGGATTGAAATTTAAATTAAAACACGTACACGTTTTATTTCGTCGAAGCGTAGATTGAATTTTGTTTTCAACGGTTACACGCGGAATCGTTCTCAGAGTTCTCCCCCCCCCCCTCCCCCCTCCTCGCCCCTTCCTCCATTCTATTCATCGGTTTCGTGAATCGATCTCAAATTCTCGTTTCACGCCTCTTTCCTCTTCCGACCATTCTTTCGTTCGATTGCGCGCGAAATATCGTCTCGTATACCTTGATAAAATATTTTCGAAAATCTTTTAAATTTCGATCGCCCGTTGATAGGATAGAAAGAAAAGATAGATAAGAAATAATAATCGTTATAAATATTCGTCAAGTACGTACCTGAGCGCATTTCCGGCCAACAGAGTTACCGGATCGATGGTGAGACTGAGAAACTTGGGATCGGTAACAGCAACGGGCTCGTTCAAATCGATCCTCAACGTTAATTTCTCGGACGAGCAATTGTCAATTACGAAGAGAATGAGCGAGAAGAGAAAGGTTTGCTTCATTTCGTCGCGATCGATTTAATCGGATCGGTTCGAAAAACTGTCCATTTCCAAAAAACTCGTGGAAAGTTTTGGTTCGCGGAACGTGTCGCGACAACGTTTTTATCCGCACTGAGGAACACGATTGTTGGAAAAAAAATAATAAGCGGAGTCGTCGCGTGTCGACAAGTGGCACGAGGAGTGGAGGTAGCGAGCGTTTTCACGAGCAATTTTGAAATCGCTTACGAGAATTGCGAAAAAACAAAAAACAAAAAAAAAAAAAAGAAAGAAAGAAAGAAAGAAAGAAAGAAAAAAAAAGGAATTGGGAGTAGCGCGCGAATTGCACGCACAGCGGAATCCATTCGATCGATTGTCGAAATTTCGATATAACGAGAATCCAATATCGTTATATCGTCCGATTAAATATAAATTAGGATGTTGAAAAAACGTGTGCGACGTGAAATGTGCGAGTTCGATCGAGAGAGGGTGATTGGTAAATAAATAGACGAACGAGTTGGTAACACGATTGATTTTTATTACATTTTTTTTTTCATTTTTTTTAGAACTAAATAACATAAACGCATATTCTGGTTAATTCACTTTTGTTTATTACTCGTAATATTACTATTGTATTAAGAGCTATAACGATGAGGCGCGCCCCTAAAAATCATTTTCATGCTTTATCATTTTTTTTTTTTTTTCATTTTTTTTTTCTCTCTTTTTTTTGTTAAACCTCATTTTTCTTTTTATTTTTCTCTCGCATTTCGCGTTCTTCATCTCTCCCGCCGTGAAAGCTAAAAGAAACGCCGTGAATTTCTCGTACAACGTAGGAAGAGGAAAGCTCGATTATCCTTCTCTTTTTTTTTTTCGTTTTGATTTTATCCCCGCTTCGTTATCGTTTTCGTTCAAGCTTTTTTCGGAGATTCTGATCCGGTGACTCTGTCGTCGCCTCCTCCTTGATACTTGAAATTTTTCTGTGTTCCTGTTTTTCCATTTAATTGTAGGAAAGATGGACAGGAAGCGCGATCTGGAGGAAGAATCTCCGACACGCGTTTCCTGTTTCCTTCCCTGGCTCTCTCTTTTTTTTTTTTTTTCTTTTTTTCTCTTTTTCCATCGTTTCAAGGGTCAAGAGGAGAGTCGAAGTAGAGAAAGTAGGACTCTATGCATTTTTTACGCGTAACCAAGAGCCGAGATGGTGTTCAGGGGGATGGGTTTGACGGGGGATGGGTACAACTACGAAATCTTCTATCTGTCTCTTGTTTCGTGTTTCGTGTGAGAATGTTGTTTCGTGATCTTGGTGTATTCGCTCCTCCATTAACCTTTTATTTGGCACGATCATTTTAATTTGGCCGTTTTTTTTTATTATCTTTCGAATTTTTTGTATACTCGATCGAAGAAAGAAAAAAATCTCGATTGCCAATCAAGAGAAGATATCGATTACTTTTTGCCCGAAATATCGATATGAAAAAAAGAATTATTCGAAAATAAGAATTTCTTTAGTTCGATTCGCTAAATAAAGGGTTAACTTTCACGCGCATGTTTCACGTGTGTCCGTGTGTAGGTGATGTGAATAAGTGATCGCTTATTATCTAGGTTACTTTATTTTTATATCAGTGTTTATGTGTATATATATATATATTATACATAATCTAACAACAATATATAATATTATCATTATCATCATCATCATCATCATTATCGATCTATCCGGCGTTACTTGTTTTCCTCTTCTTCGAAAATTACGTAATAATATACTCAACGATCAATTCTCCATTCTTGTTCCAACGATTCACTCACTACTCACACCTTATTACAAGAGATCTTTCACTATTCCCCTCTCTGTTGATGTACAACTCATCACTACCCTTTTTTTTTTTTTTTTTTATTAAGAATTTATTCCCTTTATATATATATATATATATACATCTGCCGAGCAAGGTTCGTGCGATTTTTAGGCATTCGAATGACCCCGTATGCCCTTCTCTCATCTTCACCAATCTTCTTCACTCCCCTTAATTTATTTTTTTATTCTCTTCGACGTTTTTTTTCTTTTTTCTTCCTTTTTTTTTTTTTTTTTTTTACATCCTATTACTCCCGTGCAATCCTTAATACGCGATTAACGATTACAATAAAATTATTGGTCGTTGCATGCAGCTAAAAATGCGTCGCATCTTCGAAATATAAAATTACACAGAGATCGATGTGAACGTACGGTTGCAATTACGTAACTTCGAGTTTTGTTCGAAGTTACGGACTAGTATCGTCTTTTTAGTATCTATTTTTTTTTTTTATCTTTTTTTCTTTTTTTTCTTTTTTCTCCTTTTATTACATTTCACTTTCGCGCGATCCTCGCGATCGAAGGAAACATCGATGAAGACAATAACATCGACGCTTCGTTCGCGTCTCGTATCGCGCGCGTGTACGTGTGTGTGTGTGTGTGTGTGTGTGTGTGTGTGTGTGTGTGTGTGTGTGTGTGTGTTTCTGATCACCCTTAGATGTACCTACAAGTGTCCGATGTGCGTGTGTACGCGAATTTCCTAATTTTTCTTTCCCTCCCTCCCTCCCCCCTCCCCCCTCCCCGTGGTATTTTTTTTTTCTTTGTTGTATAAGACAAAACGCATAACATTTAATAATTATAATAGGCATCCGTAGTATTGCTTCTCGGTTCAACGAATTCACCGAAGAATTTGCCGGGGCACGGTGTTGATGTACATTATTTTATGTCGTAACACGGTGAAACAGGGCCGTTTTCACGCGATTCGACGGAAACGAAAACGGAACGAAATCCGAGTTTCGAGTCGGAGTTTGGACGAATGGAGGTGACGTGACGGGGTGACGTTTCCTCCATGTGAGCCATAATAATCACGAAATTCCCGAAAGGAATCATGGTCGATTCACAATTTTTTAATTCCAATTTTTCCCGAAACAAATTCGAAGAAAACAAACGGAGGAAAAATCCAATTTCGCGGAAGAAATCGGTTCGGTTAAATTATTCAGACCCTCTTTTTACGGGTAAAAGGGGCGGCAAGTTTGAAATTTTTTTTTTTTTTTTCGCTCGAGAAGAATTTGGAATACTTTTCCAAAGTAAATTGGATTTTCCTCCATTCGAGGAGATGCTTTTTTACGCGATGTGGTTTTTTTTTTTTTTTTTTTTTTGCCGATTAACAGAATCGAGTTTTCGCGGAATCGAGCGACAACGTGTTGTATACCGTGTTCACGGAACCCCTATATCCGAAAAATCGCACAAGTCCGCTCGAAGATGGTGGTAGCACGAATCTCTCGTCGTCGAATGGCAGGCAGCTGTTTGAAAAAAAAAAGGGAAAAAAAAAAGAACTCTGTGTTTATCTTTTCGCCTCGAAAACTCGCCGATTATCGCTGTTAAAGCTCTCCCTTTTTTCTCTTTCCCTTTTAACGTCTTCGTCCTCGTTTTGTGTTCGGCACTCCCTTGTATACAAAGCTAACGACTACTTACTTAACATCGTGATTTCCCCCCTCCCCTCCCCCTTTATCTTTTTATTTAACCTCTTTTTTTTTCTCTCCTCCCTTTTTTGTTTCTTCTTCTTCTTTTTGAATTTTCATTCCGGTTATTTTCTCGACGGTATCCGTATTTCTCTCTCGCTTAATCGTCTAACATTTATCGTTTACAACGTTACCGTTTCATCGCTTTGTTTATTCTTTTTTTTTTTTTTTTTTTTTTTTTTTTAATTTTTTCGTTTCTTTTTTATTTAGTGAACGCATTGAAAAACACACGTGCGAACGCGTTTTTACATTAACGCAACGATCGTCATCGAGATCACCCTCATAGTGTAAGAGATCATAACAATAGTACGTTGATTTAACATTAAAGTTTATCATTATTACTTTATAATGCGTTGTGTCGTTGTCTCTGAATAAGTCGAGTCGGTTCTTCCTCACGAGTTACTCCGGTTAATTAATTAATTAATTAATTAATTACTCTCCTCCTTCTGAAATTTTGAGAAACCTTCGTTCCCTTGCCTTTTCTTTTCTTTCCCGTTTTCGAATAAAATTCGTACTCGAAATTAGAGACATAAGGTTTTCCAAAATTGCAGAGAACACGGGATTTCTCTTCCCCTTCGATGATATTTCTGAAAAAAAAAAAAAACTCACTTCGTGCTCGTTTTTTCGTTCGATGAAATGAATCGAAGATTTGAATTTCGAACTTCGAAAATTAGTGACGAACGTGTTTACAAAAAAAAAAAAAAAAAAATAAAACTCTTTCTCTTCCTTCCTGGAATTTTGAAAAACCCTCTCCAGTTTCACTAGTTTCATTTAGAGATCTGTCCAGGGATCGAAAATTAAAAATTCGATTCGAGTAAAAATCGAAGGCAAAAATCGGGGACAAAAACGGTATCCCAAATTTCCAGGGAACGCCGGCATCTGCATCTCGTCTTCCATTCATTCGTTTCGTAGAACGAAACCACGAATAACGAAAAATCTTTCGGTTATTCTAAACGCAGATCTAGGTAATACGCGAGACTATGTACATGAAGAAAAGAACGTTACACCTGTCGTTATAATCTTAACGTTTCGGCGCATAATCGTACCTAACGCGTAATTCTTTTCGTAAATTTTCTCCTTCCTCCTCTTTTTTTTTTTCCCCTCTCTCCCTTTTAAACACACTCGTTACTTAAGGAACCCAAGGAAGGTCCGGTTAACTATCTTTTACAATATTTAATTCCACGCGTGTCTCGTTTCGACGAGTCAGTTGTACTTTTCTAGCGAGTACTACTTTCTAATTTATAAGTCCAATTCGTCGAGATCGGTTAAAATCTGATGACGAACCTTAATTGGCTCTTCCGCCTCTTTGATAATAGAACTCTCTCTCGACGTGACACGTCGAAAACGAGACTCTATTATTCATTTTTTTTTTTTTTTTCATTTTGCTCGTTTCTTTTTTTTTTTTTTAATCATAATGATCATCACGATCGTCTAAAACACGAATCAAGTAGATTTATTAAAGTATCACTTGCCACGTGCCGCGTATAGGCTTAGGGTGGCTTCATAGGTAAAGGATGTGAAGGACAGAGCGATAAGTGGCCCGGAATAGTTTGATTTGATTGAAATGTGTGTGTGCAAAGTGGAGGATTCGAAACGCTCGTTCGAAAAGAAAAAAAAATTAAGGAGATGGAAGATGATAGACAGCTCGTAGAGCCCTAAAAGGTGAAAGATAACCGAAGAGGAGAAAATTTTGCGGAATATTCCACGCGACTGGTTTTCCTTTTTTTTTTCTCTCTTTGGAATTTTGACTCCTCTGAAAATTCGTTTCTACGATTCTTGCTTCGTTTCTGATTTTTCGGACCGCGTTCTTTCTCGACTATTTCATCACGGAAGATCGAACTTCGCCTTTTAACCCGAATCGTCGTTATTTTTCTCTTCTATTCTGCAACGACATCGTTAAACGTTTGAATTTCGCACGCGTACACGTGACAATTGGTGGGTGAAATTTGATTTGTTTAATCTAGCGGTAGTGAAAAATCGTCGGCAAACGGCCTGCTCGTATCTCAACAAATTATAACAATGGATGCGTTTATATATATGTATATACGTTTAAAAATATTTCGAGTTCTATTCTACGTAGGAACTTAGAAAGAGATAAATCATCGACACGTTAATCGCAACGTTTTTACGTTTAAATCAAATTAGAAACGAAACGAAAGGTTTACACAGAGCTTTTAAGTAAATTTACACGTACGATATAATGCGAGGAAAAAAGGGGGAAAAACGTCAAAGCTAGATTAGATATTATTTAACATCGACTAGAGGACGTATATCGAAGTATATATTGATCACATCGAGAAACAACAACGACACACGACATTAATCAGCGATAACAATAGCGTAAGACTTCTTTTTTTTTTTTTTTCTTTTTTAATTATTTTTTATATTCGTTTTATTCGTTCGCTTTTATTTCATGTGTGACGCATGCATTAAGTAGTCGTGACTTTAAAGAGCATACAGCGTAGTGGACACATCGAGCGAGAAGGCATATACGAGACGACAGGCAGAGAGGAAAAAAAAGTTGTTTACTTTTAGAAAGGACGAGTGAGAGAGAAGAGGAAGAGAGAAAGAGAGAGAGAGAGAGAGAGAGAGACAGGGAGGACAGACAGAGAAATAGTTAAAGAGAGCGCAAGGAATAGGAAAACAGTCTATTGTTTTTAACTATACACGTTCCTGTGTTGCAACTTTCAATCCGTCAAGTTTCTGAAATTGTCGGGGTTTCACTATTTTGCCCAATTGATCGCTTTCCCTATCGATATCGATCGCGAGTTTCTCGCGAGTTCGAATATGATTTCGCTTCGTGTTGCACCGAAACTCATGCCACTTCTTTACCACCGCGTAACGCGGACAATACTTACACACTCCGTATCGTAACTATTAGAATATTATTCAATTCAACTTATTTGTGTCTCGTTATTATATTATATTTATATTATATCGAAAAATTCGCAAGAAAAAACATACGAGCGTAGTATATCTCTCTCTATTAGAATCAAATATATAGTTATAATGTATACACCTTTGGATTAATTAATCGTGTAATTGACTTCAAGTGTTATATCAAGATTAGAATCGCACAGAAGAATCTGAATCTGCGAGACAATTACTTTTTTTTTTCGGGGCTCGGCAGGGGAAAGGGTGAGGGGAGGGGAGGGGGGGTGTAGGGAGAGGCGGTGTGAGGATTCGGTCGGTAAAGGGGAAAATATGCTTGGACGGGGAAGGAAAAGGGCGCATTTTTTTTTTTTTTTTTTTTTTTAAGGGAACAAGGAAGAGTGTAGAATAGAATCGTAGGTTCTAGGTACATTTTAAAGCGTTTTACAATCTAAAGAGATCGTTTATGGAGAGAAAGAATGCGAGTCTCTCCGCGGATCTTCGAAAATCATCGCGATATGTCATCACACTCTATCCTCATTGGACTTTCTTCTTTGTTACTTTCGAGTAGCAAAATAGCGGCGTTCTAGTTTTGATCTCTGTTACTTTTTTTTTTTTTTTTTTTTTTTTCTCCTCCCCTCCTCTTCTTCTTCTTCTTTTCTTCATGGTCGAGTGATCTTCGAAGATCTCACGCGCGATAAGAGAAGATCCAACCAACGACATCGACATCGACAGACAAGAGAGAGAAAGAGAGAGACAGTTTGCATGCACGTTGATACACGAGAGAGAAAGAGAGACAGAGAGAAAGAGAAAGATAGAGAAAGAGAGATAGAGATAGAGATAGAGATAGATAGATAGATAGATAGATAGATAAGAGAGAAGAGAGAGAGAGAGAGAGAGAGAGAGAGAGAGAGAGAGAGAGAGAGAGAGAGAGACTATGTCAAGTAGATTCAGATGCGAAGCACGTCCACTTCGCTTTCTTGTTCTTCTTTTTCTTTTTAATCGTCTCGTTCGATAGAGATTTATATAGACGAGTTCAACGTTTTCTCGATCGCTATTCGTAAATATTAATTATACGCTTAATCTTGGCAAATTTTATTTTCATTTATACTAATATAATTTTTTTCAAACCGAATAATTTTCATGCTTGCGACGAAGTGATCGCGATATCAAAGTTATCAGAATTAAAGAAAAGAAAAGAAAAGAAAAGAAAAGGAAAAAAAAAAAGAAATAACGTATAAAATCGAATCTACGCGCACAATCTACGCGAGAGTTTTTTTAAGTTCTCGTTGGTGAAAGTTCTCTGGCAATCCAGCTGGTCGAAGGGCTATATAAAGTCGAGCGGTGGAAACGTTAGAAAAGTTCTCGGTTTGTTTTTCGCGGACAAACAGCTGCCAAGAGATATTTTACGGCAGTTCGAGTCACGGAAGAAAGGAGACTTGAACACGGAAGAGGTTTTTCGAAAAGTTGGAAGGGGGAGGGGGAGGGGAACGGGATGAGAGAAAAGGCCGTCGGTTGAATTTCTTGCCGACGTTGAAACTTAGTTTCTTTCTTGCTCGTTTGGAGAATTTAGCGATCGAGAAATCGTTTTGGATATCGAGCGGGGCGGTTTTCTATAACGAGGCGGCGCTTTGGCGATTTGCGTCATTGTTCGTTCATAAATAATTATATAGTGCGCCCGAGTATACGGCTGGCCGGATAAAATAGTAGATCGTTAAAAGTTTCGAAATTTTTAATATCGTAAAGTATATTCTCCGCTTCCAATTACTCCAAGGTTCGAAGTTCGAAAAAAAGTATCGACGCATTACCGAGTTTACGAAGAAACTTTTTAAAGCATTGGTGCTCTCGTATCTTTTTCGATAGTCGAATTCTACTTTTTTTCTTTTTTCCTTTTTTTTTTTTTTTTTTTCTTTCCTCTCTCTCGGAGTTGCGGAGGATAGATCCGTGGACGTGCTCGAGAACGGCTGAGAATCGTGTCTGACTCTTTGAAAATATGCTTTTAAACATCGTTTATACATCGAGAACGACAACAAGAGTGCACACAGAAAGCTGCGACATGCGTCCATTTGTACATAGGAAAAAGTTTGGGCTAGAAGGCCTTCCGACTTCTCACTTTCGTATCTGACGTTGAGGTTGCATTTTTCCATTTTTAAAATAGGGACGCGGTCCTAAATGTAACGCACGCTTAACTCGATGAGACGAGGAAAGCTCTTTTCCGATTTTCTCCTTTCTTCTCCCTCGTTTGATTTCCCTTCGTTTCGCGTTTTTCTTGCAATTATATTGTTCGTCGGAGCGATTGAAATTTCTTTTCTCCTTTTTTTTTCTTTTTCTTTTTTCTTTTTTTTTAGAGTCGAGATGAATAACAATAACGTTTCCTCGCGGCATATATATATCGTCGAATAAATGTTTTCCCTAGTTTCCCGAATGGTCAAGTATGATGGAGCGCGTGTTAGGAGAGTCTCGAGCTCGCAAAGAAATCAGAAGATAGCCGTTGCTTCAGAGTCAGAATCAATCGATAGATATACGAGAAGACACGCTCGATAGTTATAAGAAGAAGAATATACGAGAATAGATCGGTTTTGTTAGAACGAGGTTTTACGATACAACGAACATAAGAAAACACACACGATCTCTTCTCACGATCATCTAGAAAAAGGAAAAGAAAGAAAAAAAAAAAAAAGAAAAGAAAAAAACAGAAAAAAAAAACAATTTCACGCGTTAAACGGCACGTTTATCTTCGTATCCGTAGGATTTCCTTTTCCGTCGCGGTTTATCCTTTTTTTGTTTTTGGCGTATCATACCCTATACATATACCAACTCAGAATCACGTTACACGACGTTACGCAAGAATCTACGTTACAATGTATATATCTTTAATTTAAACAGAATTTATTTATTTATTTTTATTTATTTTTTTTTTAATTCTCAGTCTCTTCATTTAAACGTATCCGATCTTTCGATCGAAGGAACAAGAAACGTTCTCGAACGAAATGCTTCTTTTTTTTTTTTTCTTTTTTCTTTTTTCTTCCTCTCTCTTTCCGATTAAGTCTCTAAGTGTTAGCGCAATATGTGTATCCGTATGTGTGAGCATTTGAATTCCTCGTTTTTTTTTTCTTTTTTTTTTTTTTAATATTCTCGTATATGTATAAGGCTCGCGTTACTTGCCGGCAGTCGATGCTCCGTCCATCCCGTCCACCATTGTTGTTCACTCGTCGTTCTCGGTATACAACGCGTTTCGTGTGTTTCTTTTTTTTTTTTTTTCCACGACGAACGACGGCGACGAGAACGATGAAGAGAAGCACGATGAAAAGATTGGTGAACCGGTTCGAGAAAGGATGAAACAATGGCTACTTTGCTCGAACGTTTCCGGCGGTAACACCTGAAAACTTCTCTCCCCTGCTAAGAACATCTCGATCTCGAATCGCGACACTCCTCTAAAAATCTCTAAAATTCCCCTTCTAAACGAACGAATATTTAATCGGTTTCTCTCTTCCTTTCATCTAACGATTAACCTACTATTACTTTACTATTACACTCGATAGAAACGCACTGTATAAACGTGAAAGAAAGGCATTTCTTTTCTCTTTTTTTTTTCTTTTTTTTTCTCTCTTTTTTTTTTTTTTTTTTTAAATTTTATTTTATCTATTTTACTCGTTATGCATCTTTAAACGCGAGAGTCAGTGCTGCTCGATTCGTCGAGCTATTCTTAACGACACGTTTTTTTTCGCTTTTTTTTTTTAATAACCGTTTTATCTATTTTTCTTCGTCTTCTTCTTCGTCTTCTTCTTCTTCTTCTTCTTTTTCTTCGTCTTCTCTTTGGTAATGTGTCCTAACTAAATTGTCCCTAAGAATCGATCAGGTGTTACGCGTTTTCGCTCGCGGATCGATCGCGATCGAGCTAATATTGCCGAGAGGTAAAATTGGAAAAATTCGAATTTGGACGGAAGGGAGAGCAAGGGCCGCCGGTTACTTTTTGTTTCCCTCTTGTTGCTCGTTTCCTGGATTAATCTTCTTTTTCTTTTCTTTTCTTTTCTATTTCTTTTTTTTTTTTTCAATTTCTCTCTCAGCTGTCCTTCTCCGTCTTTTTTTGCGATCAAAAAAACCTTTGGTCTCTCGACTCGACTAGTTTCTCGTGGCCCTCGATCCTTTTGTCTTAACTTTTGTTTCTCTAAATATAAACATTTAATGATAACAATAATAAGAACAATGACCGCGGTAATAAACTATGAGAATAATTAATAACTCGAATAATAATAATGACTCCTTTCTTCCTTTCTGATCTCCTTGTTATTTTGAACAGCCGTCGAACAAACTAGTGACTACGTAACTCTGCTACCGGTAGTTTCTCTTTTTTTTTCCTTTTTTTCTTTTTTTTTTTTTTTTTTTTTTTTTTTTTTACCACTATACGTTCGAAAATTCACTAGAAACTTAGGTACTAATTTTTACGTCTTTTTTTTTTTTTTTTTTCTTTTTACTTCTCTCATTTTTCTTATTTATATATATATATATATTTCTTCATTTTATATTTATATATATATATAGATATATTTATATGCACGCGCCCTTCGACTGCTCGCGTCTCTCTTTACGCCACGATACTAGATTTTTGGATCGATTTTTTCGCCTTCTCCTTTTTTTTTTCTTTTTCCTTTCTCTTTATCCTCGCCGATAGTCTCGTCTCTTTTCTCTCCTCGAATCGTAAGGCATAAACGAATTTTCTCCTTTCTTTCGGATCGTCCTCGCCCTTCCATCTTTCCCCGAATCTAAGTAAGTAAACGAACTCTCATACTATTTCCACTTTCTCGTGTCTGCCGCAATGTCCTCGCTTCTTATCCCGTCATCGTCCTCGTTTAACATCGTCCCCTCGTTTTTTCCATTTCCCCCCCCCCCCCCCCTATCAATTTCTACATACGCGTACATACGTTCTTCCTCACTTCGGTCGATCAACCCGACTTTTTTCTCGATCTCGATAAACCGATTCGTTGTTTCGAGATCGCAAATCTCCTCCACAGAGAATCTTCCATTTCCAAGATCAATCTCCGTATCCACAGTGCCGATCTTTCGAATTCGAATCTTCCATCGCATCGCACAACGCTCGAAACGCTCAAATCATGTCCCCTCCCCCCTTCGAAATTTCCCCCGTCCAAAATCGAGCTCGTCGATTTTTCAGCCTCGATTTCGATCGGTCGAGGCTCGAAGGACGGCGATGCCGGGGGAGGAGGGGGAGGATGCGTGTGGCGTCTCGAGTGTCTCGTCGCCATTCGTCGTGACACGCGGTGAACGGCGGTGGCGACGACGACAGGCCGATTCGTATCTCGGATCTCGATTCTCGACAACAACAAGAACAACAACACGACGAAGACGACTACGACGACAACGACGACGACGCTGAACCTTTCCCGGAATCGTTCCTTCCTCTCGCTTCTCCGATAACGCGTCAGATCTTGCTCGTTCCCTTCTTCTTTCGTGGTGTCGTAGGGGCTGAGAGGCGGATGCGGCCCTGGCGGCGCACGATGCACCGCCCTCCTTACCGACCGCTTCGAGGAGTGTTAGGTAGGCTTATTGGAGGTCGCATTTACCATCGAGCACTTGCGCTTTGATCTCTTGTATATGCGTGTCTAACGCGTTCTTGATTTCTGAAAACGAACAGACACAACACGTGTGTATATATTAATCGTAGATTATTATGAAGTTGTTAATATGTATACATGTATTCGCGAGGAGACGCCACTTTTGGACGATCGATTCTAACCTCTAAAACCTTTTGCTCGGACACGGAAATATAATTTTAAAGGGCAAATGCGAAGAGTGAAAATCGGGTAGATTCGTTTATTTCGACGTTTTACGTAACGAAGGATAGACGGCAAGGATATTTTTCTACATTTTCTCGATTTCCAAAAGTGTCGCGCGAATGTATACATATATCATCAACTTGTATACGTTTTATTCGATCGCGGGTACGTACGTGTTCCAGTTTAGTTTACGAAACAATGGGAAATCGCAAATGAACGGTCGGAAGTTGGCTTGCAGTTTTTTTTTTTTTTTTTTTCAAACTCTTTCAATTACGCAACGCCGATTTCACCATGAGAATCGACCGGGATTGTGCAGCATTTGCCCAATAGAGGCGGGGCGGCGTTGTTTAATTTCTAACCGACGCTCGTTAACCCGTTCATCGATCATCCCTTGTGCGCCAATTTAATTCGTCGTGTTAACTCGTATCACGCGTATCCATTACCGACCCTTAACATGAGAAAATTTGTTCCCGACGTTCCTCGTCGTTCCCCCATTTTACCATTATTCGCGAAACGCACATTTTTCGAACACGAATTGTACACGTACTTGTAATCTCGTCCTCTTCTTCCGCCTCGGCTTCCGCGGCCAATTCCTCTGGCGTCTTTTTCTTGCGCATCAAAGGATTCGGCTCCTCTTGAGTCATCTCTTGCACCTCTTCCCGCTTCTTTATGTTATACTGCAATGGAGAAAAAAAACCGAGAAGCGAATGAATAAAAGAAAGAAGATTTCGTCACAAGTTTACACAAGATTCTACGCAGTAAGTTGACGATTTTCTTTTCGTTCAAAAGCGGGGGTGGGATATATCACGAGTGGTCTCGTTGCATTTATTTTTCGTTCAATCGTCGTTTTTTTAAATCGTTTCAATCCCATCCCACGAAACGGAAGGAATGTTTGTGCGCGCGCGCGCGCGCGCGCGTGTGTGTGGACGAACGTTTACGAATGTTTGTCGTCGCTCGTCATTGTCCCCGCACGAGGCGGGTTTTTTTTTTTCGATAAGAGGCCGATATCTCTCGGGGCGGCAAAGCTCGCCAAGTTTTCCCGATCGAAGTTGTGGGTTGAAGACACTCGACGGCGAGTATTTCCAAACTTGCCTCTAACAAGAAAGTTACGAACGTGACGAAGTAACCGAGACCGACGTCCTCTTTCTCTTTAGGCTTTGACCGTCGAAAACCGGCTCAAAGGAGGCGTGCGTTATTCTCGAGCCCGTGCCTCGAGCTTAATCAACGACAAGGACCGCGAAAATTTAAGTAACGCTGAAACTTGTACCCGAGGCGAGCCAACCGGATCTATATGCATAAACCTATCAAAGGGGGATTCTCTTTGGCCCAGTCTGCAAAAATTACTTACAGCGCGTTCCCTTCTCTAGAACAAACATTCTAAACATCGATATTCAATCTGTTCTCAAAAATCTCCTTTCTTAAAAATAACTGTGTTCTACTTCTTTAACTCTTTGAACGTTCATCATTTTGGCCTTAGTTTTTTTCTTCGCTCGTCTATCTTTTTAATACCTTATACTTATAATCCATCTTAGGAGAAAAAGAAAACGCGAGATCTAAAGAGATGGCATCGTTTACTTGGGAACAGGCGGGTGGAATCGTTTTCGGACAATCGGCTTAAAAGGCAAACAGTCAATCGCGTCTATCACATCGGCTATTAGCCGGCCTCCCTCGGTAATCGCATTAGCCCGACGATTTCAATTTCGGTATCATCGAACGTATCGCCTCCATGATTTCCAGGATCGGAGACCGGCGCACGTAACCGTAGGGGGCCACACTGTTCCCCCTATTTACACTAGATTGTCTAGTTGCATCGAACCGCAATGACGTTGGCCGGGCTCGGCCCTCCTCTCTCTCTCTCTCTTTGCACCGTTCTCTCGCTCGGCTCACTCTTGTCCACGGACAATGAGCCCGATTGCGGTGCGAGCCGGACGACACGTGATCGGCACGAGTGCTCGCTTCCCTCCATTGTAAACCGTAGTGCACGCGTATTGCGGCTGTATCTGCAAACGCTATAAATTCTCCTCCTCTGCTGGTCCAACGTTGCGCCGTTTCCCTTTTTGCCATCGGTCTTTCATTCGTTTCCTCTCTCTCTCGCGCGGTATATCGTTCTTTTGTCCCCTCGCGTCTTTCATTCCACGTCGTATCTTTGTCACCAAGGATTGTGAAAAACCTGCTGCTCCGATTCACTCCTGCCCCTTTCTCCGTTCGTTGTTTTTGAATTTTCTCTCTCTTTTTTTTTTTTTACATAGAATTGGTAAGAGAGGGGCACGAGCGATGCTACGAGAGACAAATATCCGAAATTCCGCTACCAGTTTTCATGCATCTTGGCTTAGAAAAATTGGGGAAAGAAACGAATTAATCTAATCATGAGACGCAAAGGACAGTTACGATACTTTAGAATTTTTAAAGATGTATTGTCCACTTGTGGAAAGATGCGATTCGAATCATAGAAGAAGTGACAACAAAGCGTGTTGCATGAGCGGCGGAATTTGTTTAGGAATAGCAGGGAGAATCGATTGATTTCGTACAATTATTTCAGGAATGATTCCCGTGGCGCATTGACTGATAAATCTATTCTTCTTGTTTTTCCATTCCATTAGCGGCGCGCACATTCGTGATGGGTGGCGGGTCGTGAACCAGCGTGAAGGAGACAGATAACTCGCGAGGAGGATAAACGGTGCTCGCAATCATGTCAAATGTGATCGTGACGTTAATTAATGCCTCTCGACACGCGCAACAAACGCATTACGACCGTCCACATACATACGTACACACATTTCCGAGCTTTCTCGGCTCGCGTGGAATCCCTCGGTTAGTTCGTCTTTTAATTATCGGCTCTCTTCCTTCCTCTCTCAGTTCAAATTTCAGAGGTTGGCCAATTCTCGCGAGTGCGCCGCTTTGCATAATTGCGACGCACCCGCGCGCGAATCGCGCGCAGAGAGATCTTGAAACCCGTGGGTTCTTTCGCGACGGGTGCGTTCCCTCGATTCGCCGCGCGGGCTCGGCTGCAGACGCGTCGCATCCGCATTGCGACATTTTTGCTTGCACTCGTTTGGCAACCCTCCCTCCCCCCCCCTGTTTTTTAATTCCCGCCCGTTGAGAGATTTCGAGCGTGCGAAAAATTTCTTGGTCGAGAATCGAGAAATTGAGAACGGGAAAGGGGCAGGAATAATTCTGCTCACGATTCTTTCTCTCTCTCCCTCTCTTATCCCGTTTTTCGCCCGTTTCTTCCGTCTTCGAGGGATTTTAATGCGCGAGGGCGAGAATTATTCTCGAAGCTTCTCGAGGCATCGTCGTTTCTCCGAACAATTAACGTTTGTTGATCTCGAGCGAGATCCTCCTTACACCTTTGGATGGGACGATCGGTCTTTTGAAAAGGGTTTTTCTCTGAAAAACGTGATATTGAAAAAAACGACGTCTAAATTCGTGTATTGACGCGTCTTGCCACAGAAACTTTGCGAGCGGATGTCGCCCTTGTTACGAAATTAGTATTCGCGCACAGTTTCTCTGTCTCTCGCAATCAGTCTAATTGTCACATGACGATGGATGCGAGCGTCCGCGTAGCGAATCCGCGGCTATTTGTAAATTGTTCGTTGCACGGTTCGTCCGCCCCAGGGGAGGCGCGGCGAGCCTCCTGGCCTGCGTATTTGCCAACACCAAGAGATCGAAATCTGCCCAATTCTCGTTACGGATAGAAAATGTATTTTTTTTGTTTTTTTCTTGATTAATTAAAAAAAAAAAAAAAAGCGAAAATTGCGATCTCCTCGTCGCGGCAACTCGATCTCGTTTCGAAAAAAAAGGAATTTGGAGCGCGATGACGCCGCGCAATGTTGTTCAATGTCGGGCGATTGGTCATCGATTCGCGTGTTCGATTTCAATTTCTGCCGAATCGAGGCTTTTACTTTTACTCAACGATCAGCGAATATTTCTCGCCGCGTCCTTTTTTTGGACGAGATTGAGAGGGAAAAGAAAAAAAAGAGAAGAGAAAGGGGACGATAGAGCCGTTAACGCCGTTTCTTTGTCTCTGTTCTTTAAAGCGAGGGAACGCTTTAATTTTTCCATCTTTCCGATAAACACACGTTGGGAAACGAGACCGATTCTTGCGTTATATTCGATTAATCAGTATGTTGTAATTAATGGAATTTAATTAAATTTGACGTACCAATTACGTAAATTAATTTTCTAATTGGCCGTACGTGTCTGCGACTGTGGCTGTATTATAAAATCCGTAATTTCGTGGCGCTCTTTGTAGAAAGAGCGCGAATTTTATTGCCCCTCGTGTACCTTTATTGCGTATATTATTGCGTAGAAATCGGGAGAACGAGATGTTATTAACAAACGCTCGTTTTCCCTTTGTCCGCCAAATTATCGCTACGTAACGTCGTACATATAACGTCGTTATATGTACGGCACACAGCGGTAGAGAAATATATATAACCAGAGAGAGAAGTTCCTTGTTTCTTTACATCCGTACGAAAGTAAGATGCGTAAGAACCGTAATTTCCGTATCCGGATGGATACGATTCGCGTCCATTTTTGACAAATCGAGGGAACATTTTGATTTTTCTTCTCGTCGCTCGCAAAAAAATGAAATCTCGCGTGAAACGGAGTTGTCGTTGATTTCGATAACGCGATTATTATTTAAACTGGTAAAAAACTGGTAAACGGGAGATTTCGATGTGAATAAAAAAAAAAAACGAAACCCTTTCACGGTATTTTAATTAAGAGAAATTAATCAATTTACATGCTCTGGCCACGCTGGTATCAAAAGCCGCGCGCATTCGTAGCCCGCGGCTTTCCACGTTTCACATTCATTCATACACACACACGCGCGCGCGCGCGCGAATAACGATATATCGATTCCTTTCCCGATTGTGCATCCTCCATCGCATTAACCGGCACTTTGTAACGTAAGTAGCCTTTAACTCGGCGCGCATCCTTAAGTACTTTCCACGATGGTCCGTTGAACGTCTTAAAAGGAGTCAGCCTGACTCTATTAGGAAGTCGCCATATTGAATGCAGGGACTCCCTACTAGAGTCAATTTGACCCCAGTTAAGTTCAATCTTCTCTCTTCGTCCTCGCTTCGCTTTTCGTCGCCCCTTCGTGGTCGCCCCCCTTCCTTCTCCAAGGAGTCCCCCGTTGTCATCCGCCTCGTCTCTTTTCTTCCTCCTTTCCCCTGTTTCCTCTTCTCTTCTCTTCTCTTCTCTTCTCTTCCTTCCCTCCCCCTCTTTCCTTTCTCTCTCTCTCTCTCTCTTCTCTCTCTCTGTTTCACGTCGTTCCTCTTCGTCACCGTCACCTTTTACGTGCTCGCCGTAGAATTCGACCGATATCGAGCGGACGCCGGATTTTAATTATCGCGTCGAAACCTAATTAACTTGACGCGTAGCTCGTGTCTCGGCCGATCGAGCCTCCTGTTCAAGAACGATATTTAAGACGGCTTTACGATCTCCAACGTCATCCGCGTGATCGATGTTGCACGCGATGATCTCGATGGAAGGAGCGAAAGGTGCGATGTTATGACACGGAGCGAAAGACGATGGATTCGAGCGGTTTGATCACGTTGCGATCTTTAATTTTTTCCTTTCTTTTCCGATCGAAATACGAGGGGTATAAAGCAGCTCGTCCGACCGAGCTTTCTCCGACTTTCCGTCCGTTTGATGCGCAGCCTGGTACGCCGGTATTTTCCATGCCATTTTATCGACACCAGTCATTCCGGGGAAGAGACACCACGGAGCAGTTTCCAGCCGGGGGTGTGTGGGTCATGAATTTGTGAAATTGGAAAGCTGTCTGTTTCCCTTCTCCTCCCCCATTTTACACTTCCCTCCCCGTTTTTCGACTCCCACGCGTGCTACGCTCGCGCGTGGATCATCGAGGAAGGAACAATGCGGGGTTCTTTCTTGGACGAGCACGGACGAGCTCGAAAGAACGTTGACGACGATATATTCGACGTTTGTTGTTATTTCTTCCCGCAGTTTCAATTTTCGATTCGGGGGAAAAAGAATGAGAAAGAAAATATGGCGGAAATATTATGTCGCAACAGTTTAGAAGATGCACGTTGAAGGCGTTGTTGGAGTAATTTTTAATCTATCCACTCGTGAAAAAGTGGAAACTCGAAACGATAGCCACGCGTTTCCAATTTGTGCGCGGATAATTGAAAAGCGACTCGGTTATAAAGGTTACGAGGGATGGAGGAGGGAAGTTTTCAGATTCTCGTTGGTATTCATTAAGTTAAAGTTGGCGTCGTCTCTCCCGTGGCGGGATTATCTTTGATTCCATGTTTCTTAACTAACGTTGCGCTCGCATGGATTGGCCAAACATATTTATTTGCGAAACATCCGTGTGGTGTGTCTTATTTTTGGCAAATTCATCGAATCTTTTGCATTGCGAATTCATTTGAGAAGAGGATAATATCGTGCTCCTCTGAATCGTGTATAACGTTTAAATTGTCCCAAAACGCATGTTGCACGGATCTTTTTCTGAATATTTTTCGGGATCAATTTTAAAAAAGTCGAAATACTTCTCGAGGATAAGAAAGGAAAAACAACTTTCCAAGAGACAATCCAATATTTACGCGTCCATGATTCGTTCGTTTTCACCTTTCGACCAGACTTTTTTTTTTTTTCCTTTTCTCTTGATACTTGCACGCGACACGGATTATCGGTTGCGTTCGCCTTTCGTCGCCGGTCTCGATCGTCGTAATTAAGCTTTTAAAACCGTTCCTCCCGCTAATTGAATCCCACGATGATGCTGTCTTTCGTACACGTGACTCGTAACACAGTCGGGAGGTGCAAAGGGGGTGCGCTTTGCTCGTGATTGCACGGGCAATCGCGTGCTCGCGTGTTATGAACGTTAAAACGGTTTGCTACCGATTACCGTGCTATCGAAAAAAAAAAAAAAAAAGAAAAGAAAAAAAAAGGAAAAAAAAAAGGCTCGTAACTCTCCTATATACGAAATCGTTCTATTCTTGGCCGAGATTTTAACGTAACCAACGAAATTGCTCGTGACACGAATTACCGATATTTTCGGACGGTATAATTCCTTCGATAACGCTCCTTCTAAATACGCTTGCACGATACACGATCAAGTGCACGACGAACGATTATTATTATTATTATTAAAAATATTTGGAAAGATTCGAAGAAAAATCTCTGAATCTCTTTCTTTTCCCTCTTGTTACAAATAAAATAAAAATCGTTGGCGATTGTCGTCGTTTTCCAATTTTCGTTTCAAGAAAATATTCGTTTCGAATCATTGTTTCGATCGAAAGTGAAACGATAATTAACACGTGGTCGAACACGAATTGCGGAGGAAAACGATATAGGAAATATAGAGAGTTGAGATATACGTCGTTTAATCGAACGTGTAGCAGAAGTGAGCCGTTTCCCCCGGCTGACATCGGTTTCGAGGAGGGGGATACATCTTGTACGAGAGATTCGATAAAGTACATAATAAAATACCATCGTGGCGGTGGAACGGAGACGTGGATGGGGATTGGTCACGACAACGTGCAATAATGTCGTTCCTTCGACAATTTCTCGGAAAGAGCAGGAAATCCGCCACGATGGAGCAAAAGTGGCGGGGATGGCGCGCCGATATTTTCTCTCGAGTCGAGAAGCGAAAGACGCATGTTAATATAATACGACCGAGAAAAAAAAAAAAAAGAAAAAAAGAAAAAAGAGAAAAACTAGAAAGAAAGAAAATATTTTTCTCAAATCGAGAAAAAATATCAATTTCGTGGATGTGTTTGTCCCGAAACGGGATTCCGTATCGAAACCTATCGATCGTTTAAGAGAGAGAGAGAGAGAGAGAGAGAGAGAGAGGAGGAACGACACTTTTTCGCCGATAATACTGCCAAAAATGGTGATATAGCGCCACGACGATAAATCGAAACGCATCATATTAAAATACCCGTGGATCCATATGGATATTCCCATTTCATGCTGTCCGTTTTTTCGCTGAATTTATGCTCGTCCTCGAATCCATGGATCCCCTATTTCCGAGACATTTCCTTCTACGATCTTGCTACGATTTTTAAAAATTATCTCTCGCGGAAAGACGTTGGCTTCTTATCGATTATTTATGGAGTTGTACGCGCCTAAGACGTAAAAGTGGTGTCCTTTTTTTTATTCTCTAATAATCGAAAATATGTATCTCGCGTCTTTTACGAATAAGGAAATCGATTAATATTAATCGAAAAACGATTTTCAAAATTTCCAACTAATTACGTTTCTCGTCGTACAAATAAAGTTGTACGAACCGAGGCCGAAGAGGTTGTTTTCGGTTCTATTCTATTACGAACGAACAAACTCGTAACAAGATTCGCGTAAACGGGCTTTTAATCCGGTTATTATTACTCGTTCCCCTTGATTCTGGAACACTGGAACAATGGAAACGAAACGTTGGCAGGTTTAGACGGGAGTATCGGATGGGAATTTATATGCGCGCGCACGCGCGTGTTGTAAAGTATAATTTCGGCATGAACACGCTAATGCATGCCATTGGATCGGGTATATTGTTTGTATAATAGCGTACCAATTTATGAACATCGAATATATACATTTGAACGAGTAGTAGAGAGTGATATTTGCTCGATTCGACTGCTCGCGTTACGATCGTATCGAATGACTTTCGAAAAAAAAAGAAAAGGGAAAAAATCGAGCAGCTCGACGAACTTGGCGCACGCAACGCAAACGATCATCGATTTTTATCGACGCGGAACGAAAACGTGAGAGAAAAGAGGAAAAGAGTTCAAATTGTTTAGAAATGGATCGATTACTGATTTCTTTTTTCCAAGATTGCGAAGAAACTTTTAATTAGAAAAAAAGCATCAGCAAAGGTTCGATCGGTGGAGCACTGTATCGAATGTCGTTACTTGGGCCGCGTGGGTCGTCTTTCATTGTTTCATCTCCTCAATCGAGACGAACGGATGTCCGTCGCCGGTGTCTGGAGGATTTTTAATTAATTGTCCGGGTTAATTGAGACGCTGGAGAGAGAGAGAGAGAGAGAGAGAGAGTAAGATGAGACGACCTTCTTTGGAGGATGCGCTCGTTTCGCAAACCGGGTAGGTATAAACGTAATTTACATTCCACGTATTGCCGGGAACATCCACTTGTAAAAAGCTCGTCCAATATTTACTCTTTCCTTTTAAAAGGGTTGTTCCTAATTGCGAGGGAAGTCTCTCCAAAGAAAAGGAATAATATCCCTTTCATAACTTGGAATTTTCGCGGAAAAAGGGTCAGGGGCGACGAGGCTGCTACTACTCCCTTTACTTGCCCCTTTACTTCAATAATAGTTTGAACAGCTTCTACGATTTTAAAATTCATCGTCGCTACGTTTCCAAAATCCGTTCGAATTTTCTCATTCGATCATTATTTATTCGTTATTCGTCGCGATACACAGCTTCGTTCAATTCTCATCTTGTTCTCAGCCGTATTATGTTATGTCCTTCGAAGGGGCGCCATCATGGTTATCTACTAAATTCAAATGTCGCGGTATTTCTAATTATCCCCGCGCAGGGAGGGGGGAGGAGAGGGATATACTCGTGTAAGTCGAAGCGAAATTTCTTGCTACGAAGCTCGAGATCTCCTCCCGATCGATCATTAGCCGTGGCTCGTAATCGGATTACCACTTTTGATCCCGCGGTATCTTGCGCTCGCGCAAGAATACAATCTTTCTATTCCCGGTGGACTCTCGCCGATGTTATTATGTCTTGAATTTTGAGCTGGATTCCGAGCGGGGAAATGTAATCACTTGGAAAAGGATTTCGAGGACCAAGGATCTCGATCGTCTCTCGCTAACGAGGCATCTTTATTATCTTTATTAATTCTGACCAAATTGCTCTGTCTCTCTCTCTCTCCTGTCGGAGGAAGGATTCTTCCAAGAACGATCTATTCTTTCCTCCATCCTTTTATTTCGTTTTCTCGTCGCAACGATGCGTTCGATTTGGATTATTTATGCGGGTGGGAAGAAATTGGTGGAAAGTCTGGTTGGTGGAATTGAAATTCGCCACCAGGTTAAGCAGGTTTTCGTTTAAGGGTGAGCGCGGGAAGTGCGTTCGAAACGAAGCAGGTGAGAGAGAGAGAGAGAGAGAGGTTCTCGAGGTTAAGCGATGATATTTACAGGATCGATGCTTTGCCACGCATCGAAGAAGCGGTTTCAATCTTCGTTTCGTGAACCGTATTCTCGCGGTAAATTTCCACGAAACTCGATCGATATTTTGATATTATCGTCGTCGATTCGAGACGAGATAAGTACGTGATATAAGAGCTGGTCAGAGAGAGATAGCCAGCTTTTTTCTAGCGGTCTTTCTTCGTTCAATTTTTCGGATCGAATATTTGGCGCGACGCTTCGAGACACTCTCTACACATTTTTCGAGCATTCCATTCGATTCGAGGATGGGAATCGTCGAGGTAAATTTTGGAAATTTTTTTTTTTTTTTTTTACACGTCAAAAGCAGCGGCGCCCTATTAACTTTCGATCGTTGGTGCGTCGACACAATTGGTGGATCGTTTTCAAAGTGACGCGAGTCTTGGCGGGCGCGCGTGCTGTGATAATTTCGCGACCACCACTCGACGCGGCGCGAACAAACGCGAAAGATTTAATTGGGCGACGTCGCGTCGATGATTCGAGAGTTATTCGTTTTAATGCGTACAATGCATATAATCGCGGGACAGGGGGAGGGGGAGGGGGAGGACCTCTGTATTTTTCTCGATTATTCGTTGTAAGAGCCCTCGATTCCATCTGGGTCATGTCAGCCCCGCTGACTACGTCCTGACAGGACAATACATCAGGATTGACAATAGTACGATTTCGCTTGACATCTGTTTGTCCTTTTCTATCTCTTTTCACCCTTTGTTCCACTCTTTTTTTTTCTTTCTTTCGTTTTTTTTTTTTTTTTTCCCATTCCCTCTCCGTTTGTTTCCCGGCAAATCGGCCGTGTCGGAGAAACTTTTCGAACACTGGGTGCATTGTGCGACGCTTCCTCGCGAAAACGCTCACAAATTATCTTCTCTCTCTCTCTCTCTCTCTCTCTCGCTACTAGTTTCCACTTTTATGATTTTCCATAACGTTTCGGGCGAATCGCTTTATCTCGCACGAAAACAAAGTTTGGACAAAGTTTTTTATACGAGTTTCTAATATTTATTCCTTCTTTCTTTCCGGGAAACCAGTGGCTGCTCGTGCCTTTCCTCCGCAAAAACGAGAAAGGATAGAGTTCGCTTTGAACCGGAACTTGGAAACAACAATGACCAGCTTTGTTATACGTCCCGCGATAAACAATTGCGTTTCACGGTACGGCTCGTAAATGTTTCGAGCAAAGGACCACCCATTCGCGAGAAGTTGCTTCGTTCTCGAATACATCTCGTCACTGAATACGCGCCGTCAACAGTTGCCGAATAGTTGGAACGGAATTTCTTTTTTCTTCCACCACGAACTCCCGATACCATCTTTTCATTGCCGTATCTTCCTCTCCTTCGCTCGATTCTCACGATTTCCCTGTACGCTCCTTTGTCCAAAATTGCAAAAGATCCTTTTTTCTAGAATCGAGCGAAAATTTTTTCACTCCAATTTTTGAATTCGTTTCAATACCTTATCCTCACAATTTTTCTAACTTTTGGCGTTCAACAAATTTTACATAATAGCAAAACAATATTTCGATTAATATTCAATTTCTCCCCCTTTTACAAGATCGCGTTACTTATACTAGATCGTATAAGCCGCTCGATATATTTACCTTCCTTCGATTTCGAAAGAAAAAAAGAAATAAACAAATTCTCCCATTTCTTATCTTTCTTCGCGTACGTAAATTATCTCTCGCTTCGGTGAGATAATGCTCGTTAAACGCGATAAACAACCCCCTCCAACCCCCGTGCAAACTCTTCTCGCCGTAGAAACTCGTCGGATACACGTGGACGGGTTCAGGTGTAAGAGGAGGAGGCAGGGATGGTCACGGTTCGTAATCAAATTTGCATTTTAAGCCGGGACCGTTCTCGTACGCGGAGACGAGCCCACCTGCACGAAAACTCGCCCATCTCGGACAATTTATCTTTTCGGTGGCGTCCGCTGGATTAACGTCTTCTTGTCGGACGATAATAATTATTCCTCTCTTTCCTCTTTCCCCGTCCGTTTCCCCTTATTTACACGGTAATCGTGAATTGATGAATTAATCCTTCTCGAAGGATCTATTCCACTATCCTCCCTCTCCTCCCCTTTTTCTAAGGAAAATCTGGATTAATTTAGCGAGATATCTCTCGAAGAATGTTTTCGTTTTGCAACTCGAGTGCGCGAGGTAAAAAAAAAAAAAGATTTTTCAAACGCATCATTTTTCGATTGGGAGGGATTTTTCAAAAACCGAATGGCTCACGATAGGCGTGTGGATCGATATTGAAAGTCTTATTTAGCAGTCATTATGGATCATATTTTTTAATAGGGGATAAAACAAGGATAAAACGAAAATCTATCGATCGACATTTCGAGATCGGCTGGTATCGGAGATTCGTGGAAAGTTGGCGAGCGAGCGAGGATAAAATTTTCGATGTTTTCCCTTCTCCCCCTCGATCGTAAATCTATATCCACGAAGTGTATTTTTTCAGAGAGAGAGAGAGAGAGAGAGGGAGATGCGTCGGCGCAGTTTAGCAAGATAAACGCGTTAATCGGGAAAAAACGGATTTAAAGATTTGTTTAGAAAGGAACGCGCGTGTTTTTGTTGCTCGAAATTGGGGGAGGGGGGGGGGAGCTACTCGCGCGAAAGTGTTTGCTTGTGGGACGCGCGCGCGCCATGAAAATAATCACGGTTCGAGGATTATTCGTTAGTGTCATTATCGAGGACGATTACGAAACCGCGGGACAGCCGTGAACAATGGCTCTCGTTGATCAAACGGTTACGTATCATCGACCGGCCACGACTAATTAGCGTGATTGCGACCGAAATACGAGCTCTCGGACCTCGAATTATGAAATCGGCTTCGTTAGATAATTGCTCCAATTTCGAATTGACGCGGCGAATTACCAGACCGTCCATCGCTTTGTTGCCCGCCACCGTGTTCCATCCCAACATTTTTCTCGAGCTTCGATTTTCTTCTTGTTCGCGATTGATCCATTCAATTGTTTGCATTTACCAAGCAAAACGCGATTTCCGAATGGAAATTTCGTGGAAGTATTGTGGAAGGTAAAGTTCGCGAGCGACTTAACTGGGCGTTTAAAGCTGGGGAGGAGGAGGAGGAGGAGGAGGAGAAAGAAATCGATGGCAATAATAAAGCCGAGGCAGAACCCGATGGCGCGGGTGTTCATTTTTCACCCCGTTGGGGAGGAAGAGACAGGCAGGGGCGAGATTTGCCTCGACCGATGACTAGGACATTTTTACGGTTACCGCGCCGATAATCTTTGACGGTTCGATCGTGGTGGAATAACTCTTCTTCTGGCGGGCGGTGATAATAAAATATATTAGTGTTGGAGGAGCGGAGGTGGAATTAATCTCGTCGACGTCTGCTCGAATTATGATATTACGAGATCCGTTATATATACAATCCGCCGAGGGAAGACGATAAGCGCTCTTCAACCCGGTGAACGACATTCTTAATGGTAATCAGAGGGGTGGGGGCGATGGAGTCGCCAACGCTCGTCGTAAGGAAGAATGATATCCGTTCTGACAGATGTAGGTTGCGGCAGTGGATTCGAACTCGGAGGAGACAAAATCCGTGGAAATCCATCGACAAACGAAGCCAGGTGTTTCCTATTTCCAGCCAGCCGTGAAAACACGCCCTAAAGATATCCCCGTGTATCTCGTCGTCCCGGGAACGGGAGAGCGAGAGAGAGAGGGGAATCCTTTGTCCTCGAAGAATGCAACGAGGAGGACAAGGTTTGGTAGGCGGGATGATTCCGTGTGCGAGAATTGAACGCGAAAATGAAACTCGTAATTGAAAATTTCCAGTCGTGGAAAGGGAAACATTTTGGAGAACGAAAGTTGTTCCTCCTCTCTCTCTCTCTCTCTCTCTCTCGATTTCCCCTTTTGGGAAATTTTTTGAAACAAGAACAACACATTCGTTCGAGGAATTATATAATGTTAATAAGGATCGTTTTAGGAAAGTTTTTCGACGAAGTTGGTGGTAAAGGTTGACTGTTCCATTCGATATTCGTTTCTTCGTGATAACGATAAGAGTTCAACAATTCGAAAAATTCTCTAAAACGGTTCGTGTAAACGGAGCTTCGTCCTGTCTGCCCCGCTTTCTAATTTTTTTAAAAGATCGATAAATCATCCGATCATCTAATTGGTTTTCAGATCAAAGTCTGGAGGTCTCGTGATGATATTGGAAACGGAGGAGAAATATCTTTAACGTATCCTTTTTTTTCTTTTTGCCCGGCGGCGGGCAAATGTTTGAAATTTCTCGAGCGTTTCACTCGATATTCACCTACACTCGCGTCTCGAATGCCGGGCACACATTTGTAAATAAGCACGATACTTTTGATTCGGCAGCGTTTCACCCTTCACAAGGTTTCCCTTCCAATCGTTCGTTCATTCATTCGATATTCCGAATCGGCTTTCTTTGAACGTCTGTCAAGGACAGACGTGGATCGGTTGCGCGAACCTTCTTCCTTTCTCGTTCGTTTAATCATCATCATTCACAATCGGGGGGGAGGGGGATCCGCGTTCCCGTCAGTTCTACTTTCGCGGAAAGTATCGGTATTGGGCAAAATTTGAATTTCAAAATCGATAACTCGATAACAATTAATTAACTTTCTTCTCTTTCCGGAATTAGTTTCGAACTAATTAATAACACGTTGTCCGACGAATTATCCAACAACATTAATCAGAGATTTACCAAATAAATAGATTTAATTATCCCCGGGCAAACAATCCGAGTATAATCCACGATCGAGGTAAACCGAAAACTCGAAACGAGAGAGCTGTTTTCAAAAGTCGTTGGAACTCGATGCGAAAGAAAGAAAGAAGCTCCCTTTTTCGAATTCGTAAATGAAATTAACACGGCCGACTTGCTCCCACGCATAATTCTCGAATTTGATTTCCGCGCTTCCACGCGCTCTCCTTGGTCGAATAAACTCGAAACTGGAAGGAAGTGAAAAAAGAAGGAGTTTATCTCTCACCTTGTCCCTGATTTCTTGTCGCATCTTCTCCCGTTCCTCCTCCATTTTGCGGTGTTTCTCCTTCCTTCGCTCCTCGGCCTCCCTGATGGCTTCTTGCCTCTCTCTCTCGGCCTCCTCTTCCTTCTCCTTGTCATCTTCGTCTCCGCCTTCGCCACCAACGGCTCCTATCGAAACAAAAGGAACACGACGCGTTTACTTATCGCAGTTCCTCCTCTATTTTTTTCGCCCCGGGGACGAAGGATAATTAGTTTTAGCGTGATTAAACCGAGATTCGAGCTTGCGATAGGTAAAAGGAAAAAGAGAGAGAAGAGAAAAAGAATGAAAGAAAAATAACAAAAAAAAAAAAAAAAGAAAAGGGATTCTTCGCTCCGTTTCCGTCCGATGGTAATTTAACCCTCCTTCCATTTCGGTTATAAGCAAACCATCGGGATAATAGGCGACGGGAAACTAACGGTTTACTCTTGGGAGCAAACATTGTAAATCAGCCCTGTACAATTCCGCCACGCTATTCCCTTCGAGTTTGTAAGCCATCGGTGCTTCTCTCGACTCCCCGCGAAAATCATCTCTTGCTTTTGGAAAAACTTGACTTCGATCATCTTTCTTTCCGTGGCCGAGAGCGATATTGTAAGACGCACAGTGAAATTTTGACATTGACGATTATTTAAAATAATCGAGATACATTTAGATTTTTGTAGAGTTTCGTTCGTTCGATAAAAAAATTCCAATATTAGACGCTTCGTGATTCAGTAATTTTTCGTAATAATGAAATTTCGAACAATACTTTGGGAAAAACTCTTTCTGCGATCTTTTCTAAATTTTGATCGGATTAATTTCTTACGTTCGTTCTTTCGAATTCGCTTCTTCGATCATTGAGAGTCGAGAGATCGAGAAGAGAGCGAGGAGAAATCGGTGGCTTCGAAGCGGGTGGGGTGGTGGAAATGGCGGAAGGTTGGACGGCCTTAACGAAGTTTTATTAGTTTACCGAAAGATTAAGCGGATTCGCAGAGAGTTGCTTGCCTATTACTCGTTCAACCGCTCTTAACGAGGGTGGATCCGGGGAGGGGAGGGGAGCGTTCTACGAGGAAAAATCGTGTTTACAACGGAAACACATCCGGCCATTCGTTTTTCGACGGAACGCGATACCCCTCCGTTGCCTTCTTCCTCTTTTTTCACTCTTCTCTCTCTTTCTCTCTCTCTCTCTCTCTCTATATATATATAGAGCTAAAAATATGAAAGTTGTTTGCGAATCTGTTAGCCGGACGCCTCTTAACTTTTCCCTCGTTCATCCTCGTCCGACGGGGAGGAAAATATTAATGGAGAACAAAGGGAAATTTGTCTCGCGTAACGCGCAAATATGTCTCGTATTTTGTGAAAAAAAAAGAAAAATATAATAAATTCGTACAATTCCTTATGACTCCATGCTCTGAAAAATTCGCAAGATTCGATTGTCGTCGATATGGACAATTTTACGTGGATTTAAATTTTTAAACGTTTTGACTACAAAGTTTCGTAAAGTTTTCCTTCCGTGTCCGGATTTCGAAAACCGTTTGGTGGAGGAAAAAGGAGATTAAAAAGGGAAAGAAGAAGAAGAGTTTGAAAAATTTGAAATGATTTAAAGGGAGATTCAATGCGAAGGCAGCAGTCTGCGCCACACGCGTCAACCTGATGTTATTATTCGCTCACATGCCCGTCATGCTTAACATCAAACCTCCGCGCACGAGACGTGACAGGTCTCTATCGAGAGTGGGATTCGAGCGACAGGATTTTCACCAACGAGATCGGTCGATTCCTCTTTTGTTTTTTTTTTGTCACGAGAGAGAGATTCTCGAAATCTCGTCGGAAAAAAAGAAAGAAAGAAGGAAAGAAATAAGTAGAATCGGAATCCCAGAGAAAGAATATTCCAGCGCGTGTAACGTGTTATGGGAATATCGGTGAGGACAGAGGGAAACGAAAGGGATTCGTTCGTCTTTGCTTCGTGTCTGGCACGGAGAATGATGTGCCAGGACCTCCGGGCTCGAGGAAATTAATACTACTTCTGTCCCGGCGCCGTCTACCATTTTCCCTTTTCTTTACGTGCTATCTCGTCCCTTCTATTTGCAGTGTTTCCCGCAGCACTGGTTTTCCGCCACGGTGGAAAGGTACTTTGAAGTCCGAGCCAGAGACGACGTTCATTCTCCGCGCCCTCCCCCCCCCCCCCGTTTCTGTTTTTATCCCTCGACCTGACTTTCGCCCGACACCGTACCCTTCTTCCTTTCCTTCCTTCCTTCCTTTCTTCCTTTCTTTCCTCCCACCTGTGAATCAGAAGCTCGAAGAATCGAATAATTTCGTTTCGTTTATCCGGAGAATATTTCTCCTCTTTTATCGGAGCTCTAGTTTTCCCTTTTCCTCTATTCAACGAATGTTAGAACGATTAGGAGAGATTAATCGTTGGATCGAATCGTTTCATCGCTCCTTCTTTCCCTTTCTTCTCGCAAATTGGAAAGGTTTATAATTTCGTTTTTAATTTCGTTTACCACCGTTTCCCTGCTTCTCTTTTTCATCGCGAAAAATTTTCATTGGAAAAATTATATTATCGTCGAGAATTGCATTTACCACGCGCGTTGGATTAACTTATCTCGCAAATTATTCATCGAAATCACGAAATCTGTCCGGATTGCTTGCTCGTTCCTTTGCAGAGCGTGAAGAGTGGACGCGTATTAATTAGAGGCCGTTGTAACTCGCGTATTATCCGGTAATCGTTGGGAAGCTCGTTTCGTTCCTTTTTTTCTTTTTTATATGTGTTTTTTTATGTGTGTGTGTGTGTGTAAGTTGCGCTAGATACTTTGTCCGATTAATTAATTACGCTGGTTGGTTTTTAACGCTACGCCACTTAATCGTTCCTCTCCGCTTAGCCGTTAAGCCGTCTTTATCTTATCGTTTATACACACCGGATGAATTTGCATTATCGCACGCTTCTTTTCTTCCTTCTTCCACGTCCTTCCTTGTCTTATCCTCGCCCGTTCCTCGACTCCCTCCCTCGTCGAAGAATGACGATCGACGACTGATGGACCAACCAACGGATGGTCTTTCGAAAAATTCGTTCCACGAACGGATGAAAATAAAATCCACTTATCTCTTTGTCCACTCGACCGTACGTTCGTTCGTTCGTTCGTTCGTTCGTTCGTTCGTTCGTTCGTTCGTTCATCCATCATCCCAGGGCTTTAATTAAATTTACTTATTTCACTTGACACTGATCTCCGTCCTTCCATCTCGAATTCGGCCTAGTTCGTCCTGTCAAACCCATCCCAAAGGATCAAAGGATGGTTTAAAAAAAGAAAAATTGGGATGCCTCCCCCCGTAAATCGAACGATTCTTTTCGAGCAAAGAATTTATCGAGAAAAAAAATTCCATTTCCTTTCACTCGAGAATATCCTTTCCCTCCCTCCTCGTCCTCCTCTCTTCTTCTTCTTCTTCTTCTTCTTCTCCTTCTTCTTCTTCCCGGCCATTACTCGCGTAATATATTTCTTCGACTACGATTATCCGTGCTATTCTTTCGCCAAGGTTATTCTTTCCACCGCGCAAATGATTCCTCCGAATGGTCGTAGGATGAAGATAAAAGGAGGGAAAGAAGGAAGAAAAAAAAAGGGAGGGGGAAGAAAAAAAAGTTTTTCACGGCGTCATTTTGTTGGCTCGATTTACGAACGGCGCCGCTCATCTACGCGGAACATCATCTCCTGGGTGCAATCGTACAACAAGAACGGCCATAATGGCGAACGAGGACAATTGTGTCCCCGGTGCAAATGGAGCGACGAAGGAGGAACATTGTCATTTGCGCCGACATTTTCACGGATCCGGATCGTGTCGTTTCGCGCCATGGCGCCGAGATCACCGTCAACTAAACGATCCATACTTTTACCTCTCTCTCTCTCTCTCTCTCTCTCTCTCTCTCTCGTTAATTTCCTTCTCCACCTTCCTTAAATTATCATTAACGCAATCAACTCCGCAAGTGTTGTTGTTCAACAACGTTCCGAGGATTAAGGTGTTCACCTTTTCCGCGTTAAATGAGTAAATTCTCTCGCGATTTATTCTCGGGGAGAGAAATGGAAAAATAAGAAGGAAAGATTAAATTGGAGGGATTAGCCGGGTGATGGATCGATGGATGATGTAAAGGCGAATTTCTATGGGAGGAGAGAAGGAGAGAGGGAGGGAAGGGTTGGTACGGTCGGAGATTGCTTTTCGTTGGTTTCCATTTCACCGCGGCACGTGGATGATTACCGATGACTATCGAGGCCGCCGTTGTTTCCTTTGCGTTGCACCCTTTATACTTGCGTCCTTTCACCCGTTTCACCATCGGGAACGCCGGTGAATTTGTCCCGACTTTTCCATATTGTCGTTGTCGTTTGGATCGCGGGCGAAAAACAATGACGGCTCTGCCGAGAGAAATCGCGAGCCGTGGATTTTTCCATCTCTCTCTCTCTCTCTCCTTGTCGAAATTCTCTCGTCCTCCCTTTTGTTCGTATATTCCACGGGTTGTTCGTTCGTGACTTTTCGTCGAGAGAAAACAAAAAAAAAAAGAAAGAAAAAAGGAAGAAAGAATCAGGTCATCTTTTTAAAAGAAAATCGGGATCACATCGAATATTCTCGATGATTCAATCGTCGTTCAATCGATCGATGTTCATCCATTTTCGCAGCTCGCGAAACGAATGACGAAACAAATTTTGATTGATTGTTTCATCGAGGAAGAAAGAAATAAAACTTTGAACGAACGATAGATCGCGGCTCGATTTTCATGGAGAAGAACGAGATCTCCCTTCTTCTCGAGATCGGGCCGAATTAAAAATTAATCGATCGCTTCGAGACGAACACTTTTCGCACGTGACTCGAAGAAAACGAATTGTCGCGCGTTTCTCTTAACTCGAAAATAAAACTCGTCAACCAAGCCAACGATCAACTTTTCCGCGTTAATAAAAAATAATCCAAACCAACTTTTTATATCCTTTTCCTATACATACAAAAAGCGTGTCAAATTGAAAACGACAGGGAATCGACTCGAGGCATCGTTGAAGACCGTCTTGCCTTCTTCTTCTTCCTCGTAAAAACGCGAGAATGATTTTCACCGGCGATGCTGGATGCCAAGATTACGATCCTACGAACACGCCTCGGTGATAATTCGGCGATAAATAAATAAATGAACGTTAATTGGAGACTAACACGAGGCCGAGGAATATATATGTGTATATATATATACACACACATTTTAATTATAAGCAACGCGCGCATGCCGGCGGGGATGGAGTTTTTTCTTTTAAAGAGGCGTCCGTAATCATTAAGGATGGACCGTGGAAAGAAAGAAGAAATTATTATTTTTCTTTTTTTCTTTCCCTCGAAAGCCGGATTTAGCATCGTTTCGCGTAATGATCCGCGTGGCGGGAACAAAAAGCTAGCTGACTCTTGGCCTACATGCGAACAAGGGAGGGAGGGGGAGGACTCGTAGTTGACTCGTTCCTCCTCCTCGCTCGGAGGGATATCGACCAGGGACGGCGGTGGATGACTCCATCGCGCCCGCTTTTAAATCATCGTCGGGTATTGAAACGTCGACGAGGCGAGCCGAGTCAGTGAGGATGATGTTGGATGAAGATGTTGGGCGAGAGAGAAAGAGAGAGAAAGGTTTGCTTGGACTTGGCGGGAAAAATTAATGAATTTTTCGAAGAAATCGAGTGGTGAAAAATTATCGAATTTGACACGGAGCGGAATGAATTATTCTTCTTCTTCTTCTTCTTCTTCATCTGTTCTCGAGGGGAAGAGAAACGCGTACCTTAACTCCGCGATATACAAAAAGGATATACAAAGGACGAAAGGAAGAAAAGGAATAAATCGTTCCCCTTTTTTTGAATTTCGCGATATTTGGAAAAACGATAGAGAAACGGTTGAACGGTTTCGTTTTTTCGCGCCCTGGTGGAAAATGGCGAAGCTCGCCAAGTGCGAAAAATCCAGTCGCCACCGAGCAACTTTTTCCCTCGGCCGAAAAAGTTTCGGTACATCGTTTAGGCGTTACGTGTTTCCGTCCAAATAATCCGAACGAAAAGCGTTCTCTTTGCGCGAAGAAGAAATATTCTCCCTTTCTCTCTCTCTTTCCACAGAATTAAGAAAATTTTTATCCCGTCTCGTGACATTTTTTTTCCTTTTTTACAATTAAAAAAAATGGAACTCGAATTCATTGATTAATAAAAGTAAACTCGTTCGCGTGATCACCGTGAGATCTCGACTCGATTTTCTCTCCAAGACTTTTCTCTCGAACCGTCCCCCTCATCCTGATTAAATAGCTCCGTCGAGAGAATTTTCTGACTTTGGAAAGGAGGGGGAGGGGAAAGAAAAGCGAGCGATTTTTCGATTTTTCTTTCTCTCACGGTTAACGGGCGAATTCTTGCCGTCCAACGAGACGGGAGAAATGGAAGAGGGGTATGCGGGTTTGAACAGTTTTGCCTGATAAAATGAAATTCTCCGGCAATCGTCTGAGAATTTCATCGTTCCTCTCCCCTCTCTCGAGGAGCAAGGACATCGTAGCGAAAATGGTGTAAGATATTTGCTGCATGTTAGCACCGATCGTGCGAGAAGGGAGAGAGCGAGAGAGAGAGAGAGAGAGGAAAGAGGGGGTAGGTCAGGTAGGTTCAGGTAAAGCTGGGAGAGGGATGAACGTTCAGGGGAAAGAGAACGAGGGTCGAATTACGCGGCGGTTTTATTTGTCGAAGGGTGATTTTAATTATCGGGCGTAGCTTCCACTACGATGGAAGCATCCGGTTCCAAAGGAGAAAAATATATTTTGCCGGATGGGAATCCCATTCTCGTCCAATTAATGTATAATTAATAAATCTTGTTCACTCGATTCCACGTGTTTATCTTTTAAATATTGTGTATTTGCGATAATTTCAACCGGTTGAAGCGCAATCAATTTCGAGGCTTCCCCCGCTAATCAAACAGTTACGGTGTTATAATATTGTGTCGAGCAAAATGGGATTGAATTCGAATTTTCGACGGACGCATCTCTCGAACGCAACTCGAAAATTGAAAAATAAAATCTGGTTTCTTTTAATCGTTCGCCGTTCAATCGTGGTCGTTACAATCGTCGCGAACTTTATCCACCAGAAACAGTGTAAAGCGAAGAGAGATTTTTTAATGCCAAATAAAATCCCCGAGACTGAAGATTTTTTTCGAAGAGAAAGCGAAAAAATTATCGTCCTCGATCAAGGTATTCGAGGTTTGCCATCGAATCGACACGGTCGGCATCATCGCGACGAGATAGTGTGAAGAAATTGGAAAGTGGGTCAAGATGCGGCACGTACGTGCGGAAAATTATCTCCGGTTGAAGAGGACGAAGAAGAAGAAGAAGAAAGAAGAAGAAGAAGAAGAAGAAGAAGAAGAAGAAAGAAGAGAAAGAAGAGAGGGCGTCTCGAGGCGAGTTAAGAGAGTAAATTACTAGGTTGCGGAACAATTCATCGTGCTCGGTCACGAAATTTCTGGCAAGTGTGAGAAAGGTGGAGGGGCTGGCTGGCGAAGGTTTGGAGGAGCAGCCAATTTCGCCCGCTACCAATCATTTTAGTAAATACACGAGAGGTGGATGCTAATGAGGATAGGAATATCGGGTAGTTTCGTAATGGAGGCAGCACGTGCTAAATTACATTACATAAGTTGCGAACAGGTATCACTGCTTTAATGGATATACGCGAGTAAGTATTCTCTCCAGAATTAACCCACATCCCCATCCACGTTTTGTTCCCACGTTGTGGAAATAATCCCATTTCCCAACTCGAGACGATAACAAATCGATCGTCTTACTTTTTCTTTCATCGAAATGGAAATCGAATCGCGGGAGAAAGAGAGAGAGAGAGAGAGAAACCATTGCGTTCTCTTTGAAAAAACGTTGTATCCTTTTAAACGGCGCAAAGATCGATCTCCCGTAAGTAAGCGAGTAAGAAAGCAGCCACTGGTATACCGTGCAACCAAATCCACGTAGAGAGTCGAATCGATCTCTTTCTCTCTCCCTCTCACTCTGCTCCACGTTGCATTGGAAGTGACGTGCCTCTTATTGGAAATTGAACGAACGCGAGTCCCTTTTTCTCCCATGAATAAATAAGAACCGGTATCGGCGCGGTCCTCGAGGACGCGTATTCCATCGCGTTCAATTAACGCAGCCGGGATTGATCGAATTTTCTCTTCTCGCGTGCTCGGCCGTTCGGAATACGAACTTGTTTCCGTGCTCGATGACAATTTATCGGGGATTGGGAAAGAAGACGGATCTATCTATATATGGGAGGGGTTCGGAATCAAATTTGCGATCGTAGCTTCGCACGTAGATTCTCGCCTTCCCTTCCCTTCTCTTCTCTTTGGCCTGGAAAATTCACTTGCCGGTGGAATAATCCTCTCGTTTCCTCGGCCCAACCTTCTCCCAACCTAACCCTTAATCCATCCGAAACGGGAATAGCGATGGAGAGAGAGAGAGAGAGAGAGAGAGAGAGAGAGAGAGAGAGGGGCGGATTGCAGGAAGTCTTGCAGGATGCCTTTGAAATCGGCGTAAACTTGTTTGGTCGTCAGGTGCGATGCCGATGATTGGAAAACGGGTGGGTTATACACGTGCTCGTCTCTTTTCACGCCGATTGGTCGGTCGGTCGGTCGGTCAAGCTGTATCGGAACGACGAGGTTAAGTCTTGTAAAATCCAGTTAAAATGCAGATCCGATCAATGGGTTCGATAACGATGTCCACGCGCGCTCACACACACACACACACACGTATCGAAATCGAAACGAGCTTCCCGTCAAACTAGATTTATGCACGCCTCGTTTTTCGCGTTGCTCGCATTTGGAACGAGCGTCGAAACAACCTCCGCCGCTTCAGATTTATCTCTCGTAGAATGAGGAGGAATTATTTTTCCTTTTTTTTTTTTTTTTTTTTTTCTAGAGAGAAGAAGAAAAAATTCCGTTGGATTTTTCGTTTTCAATACTCCCCTCTTCCTCCTCCTCCCCCCGTTTTACAATTTTAATTCGAGTCCACCGATGGTTGGACTCGCAAGTTTGGCGCAAACGTTGTTGTACGCGAACTTTCATTAAACGTAAATTCAATTAAGCAGTGGACGCGACGACCCGTTCCGATAAAAGCTGATGTTCGTCATGAAGCTCAGTGCAGATGTTTCTAACGAGCCGTTCTCGTGCGCGATACCCGATCGGACACCGATCAACCCCCTCGTAAAACCGCTCTTTTATCGCTCTCGCCGATAAATTCGCCGCACCGCCGTTTCATAGTTGGTCTCGATGTTAAAATCGAGGCGATTTCGAACCGTTCGCGAGAATCGCAAGTAATTTATACGGGGAAGGAATATCGAATCGGCGAAACAACTCGGTAACTTTGGAATCGTTTCGTTCTCGATTCGTATTCGTAACGCGAGCTCGTTAATTTTTCCTTTCTCTTCTTCTTCTTTTTTCTTTCTTTCTTTCGGGGAGAAAAACGCGATTGGAACAGGTTACGTTCGCCTGTACGGCGATCGGTTTTCGATCAGCGAGAGGGAGGAGGGTTATCCTTGGTGGCGAGCGTGTGGTATAATCCTCGGGAAGGATCGTCGAAAACTACGGCTGGAAGTGGTTGGAGATTTGCATCGAAATCGGATTCCATTCGCCAACGAAATCCGACTTTTCGAAATTTCGTTTCCCGCCGAATCGCTCTCCATCTTTCCTGCCGATCTCTTCCCCTCGTTCCTTCTCCTCGTTCCTCTCCGAAAGCTTTGCGGACGAGAAGTGGGAAACAAATCGTTGCGTCTAGATCGTTTTCTTCGTTTTCCTTCTTTTCGTTTCCAATGCATAAAACATTGTCCGTAACGAGCGAGTAACGGAAGTTATCCCGTTCTGGGAAAGGAGGATCGATCTTATCCACCTCTCTATCTTAATCCTCCTCCTTTCGACCTCTCTTCTCCAATGAATTTCGAATAAAACTATTGAAATTGTTGTAACGTTCTGTTGAGTGATGCGAACTGATGATTTTCGAGACTTTTTTCGAACTTTGTTTTCAAGGATATTTTTCGCAGATGGACGAGCCAGGAGTTGATGGTCGAGTGGCGCTAGTGTCGCGTCATACCACCTCGTACCATCCCGGCTCTCAAGAGAATGTCGCTCTGGGAACGTTTGACTCGAATTCTCGCCGACAAGAAGATACGTGATGTATGCGACGACGTTCGAAATCAAACGAACGTATTGGCGCAGCTGCGTGCGCCCCATTATTATCCGAGTAATTAAATAGAAGCGTGGGTAAGGAAATTTGGGGATTTGAATTGGCACGAATCTGATAAGATCGGTTCCCCTTTTGACAGGAGTGGGTCGATGGGCGAGATGATCGGTGGAGAGTTATGGCGAGCCCATTGTCTTAAATGACCGGATCGTAATCAGTAATCGATAACCAGGGCAGAGCGAGGTGGTCTGACATTCGCGTGACACGGTTACATCGGGGCGTCGTATACGGCTGGCATAAGCGCGAGTCAAGTAGTCTTGATTAAGCCACTTTGACATAATTAACCGCATCTCTAGAATTTGCTCTCGAATCGATCGATGCCGGCTCCAAGTTCGACTCTATCTCCATGGAGAACAGATGGTTCGTTAATGGAATTCACGTTTCTGTTTGCTCGTTACGTGATCAGGATATTCGCATTAACCGACGACGTCCACGTATAAATAGACACCGATTTCGAAATCGATTCGATTTCCTTGGCTTCGGTAACGAGCGCCGGCGGCTCGTTCGAAATTCATTTTCCCTTCTTTCGTTCCGTTTCGAGAAATTGAAACAATTTCTTCGTCGAATTCTGATTTTTTAATCATCGCTCAGTTACTTTTGGAGAGATAAGTCTCGATGATAAATCTTGGAAGAATTCTTAAATTCTGAACGCGACAAATCCGACCAATATCGAACTTTTTTCGAGCTTGAACAATCGTTTTGAGGTTAAAATTTTTAAAAAAATTCGAAAAGTTACCATCGTTTAAGATTTTCTCTATCCACGTTCATGGATGAAAAAGTGGAATACGATTAGTGGAGATTTTCGCATGAAAGATGTATCGCGAGGAATGATCGATTCGCGGAGGGGTGAGGAGGCACGCGGAACGAGAACGACTTGGCAAATTCCGAAGCAAAGTTTCCACTTGGGTTTGGTTTTATCGTCGATCCAGGGACGACAAAGTTGGCGCGAACATGGAGAAAGCAACGTCGCGTCCAACTTGTCCTCCTCTTCTCTCTTTCTTCGCTTCGGCCGATCCAGGAACCGATCGCTTTCCCGTTCTGCGGATTGAAATATTTCCACGAAGAGGAGGAGGAGGAGGAGGAGATATCCTTATTTACGGGCAAGATCGAGTCTCCCTGGGAAGAAATAATTTTGACTCGAGACTATGTCCCGCGAACACGCATCCTAACTTTGAATAAATTTCCGCCGAGTCGGAATTCGATCGTATATTTTTCCCCTTTCGAAGGGAATCGCCTCGAAAACGAAAAGTCGGAGATTTGTCGAGCATATTGCGGCCGGAGGACAGATTCGTTCGAAACGATTTACAAGAATTATCGATTCGATCGGTGGAAAGAATATTATGGAGGGGAAAAAGATATTTTTACGTATCCAGTTTAAATCGTATATACGATTTCAAACGTCGAGTTTTTATTTATATGTGCGTGAAAGCGCGACTCGTATATTCGTCGAACGGCCACGAGTGAGTTCAGCGTAATAGAAGAGAAGCCCACTTACTAATACTTCATCGAAACGGTGCCCCGTTTCTCGACTCGGTCCCCTTAAAATGTTCCCTCCTCCTCGAATCATTTCCATTCTCGTTAAGAAGACAAAGAAGACGACGGCTCTCTCTCTCTCTCTCTCTCTCTCCCCTTCTATTTTCGATTGTTAAGGAGGGGGCGCAAAGTTTGCCACCATCTCGAGATGGTGCATCCTCCGCTCCGAGTCCAATTACGCGTCCTATCGAGTGTGGCGAAAATCATCCCTCCTCCCCACCCGTGGACGTCTCTGGTAATTAGCCCTGGAAACTGGATACAAAACAGAAGCGCGGCAAAGTTAGGTCTGCCGCGTATTCAGGCCCCGTCCTAGAATTAGTCCTATTGATCGTAGCCCCTTTTCTTCCCACCGATTCCGCCCTTGGAAGCGGGCGATAACTTGGGTTGGGAAGAGGATGATCTCTGGTGCCTGTTGCGGGGATCGGGTTGCTTTGACACCGCACAATGGAGAGGTAATTCCTGTTTCTTGCCACCAAGTCGAACTCCGGCCCCTCTCCAACTTCTGTTCCCGAGTTTCCGCGGAATTGGCGTTGCTTTTCTCGTTCGAGAACGTTTCGAGATCGTCCCTCGCCTAATCAAGCCAGCGCCTCGATCGAGTAACATTCGTCTCGAGATTCGAGTTTAAGAGTTTATTCGAAGATAGTTTTCGATATTTCGATCGTTCCATTCAATTTTGTTTATTCGATACGTGTCGTTGATTTACAAGATTTTCGATTAATCTTGAAGGAAATATCCGAATCTCCGGCGGGAAAGACGCATTTCTTCGAAATATGGAACTCTTTTGTTTCGAAGAGAGAAATTACTTTGGTAAGAATGGGGAAACTAGGTTGAGCAATAACCTAGATACGTAAGAAAAAGGGGGCTGGCCGATTCGGCCATTTTTTTAAATATCGTGTCCGGTTGGTCACCGGTTTTTCGCCGGTTGTTTTCTTCGCCGGATAACACCTGGCTCGGCGAAGATAAGGGCGAGATTCGGAACGAGTGGCACGCGATACGTGGTTTACGAGCGCAAAGTGAAAAAACACGAGAGTAGGGCTTTAAAAACGCTTATCGCGAAAGAGAGATGTCGACACGTTACACGACCTTGCCGTTGATAAAACTCGAGTGCGGTACCAGTAGGTCAAGCATCTCGTTCGACTAATATGCCAAAGAGAGGAAGAACGCTTGACAATTTCTCGTACGAAGACAAGGATTCTTCCTTCGAACGAAATTGACGATTTGACGACGATGATTCCTTTCTTGCGTCTTGCGTTTCGTTCTATTTTTTCATTTCTGCGAGATATGAAAGAAAGAAAAAGAGAGAAAGAGAGAAAAAGTTGATGTTGCGGATGCGCAGCAAAGATCGTGAAAAAAATGATGAAAGGAAAACTTTAGATTCTTTCTAAATTTAAAAAAAAAAAAAAAAGAAAGAAAGAAAGAAAGAAAAGAAAAGAAAAGAAAAGAAAATTATAGAGAAGAGCAAAGTAATAAAATGTAACAAAGTGTTCGTGTTCACGACACAGATACACGAGTGATATACAGCGTATTTTGTAAAAAGAACTCGTAGAAAGAACGTTCGAGAATGGAATATTCTTGGCATCCACATTTATTACGAACGGGGAAGAGAAACCTTTGCAAATCCATCCACGTTCCGTGTTTAAATTACAAAAATACGAGGGAGGGGGGAAGGCTTATAAGTGCGGGACGAGGGGGGAACGAAAGAGTTGGAGCAAAAGGGTCGATTGGCTCCAACGCGACGATTGTTTTATCCGAGGTTATTCCGATTAACGAAACGATCAAAACGATCCGAGGGCTGTGATTACGATGCGCCCTTCCTTTTATCTCGCGCGCACGAAAACCGAGATCGAGTGTTTCGAAACACGAGGATCCGGGTAACGAAGTTAGGATGATCTCGGCCCGAAGTTGACTCGAAAGTTAATTCCAGCGGGAGAAAAGTGTCTTCGTTGCAACGTTCTCAACTCTCTTTGGACCCGTTGGCTCTATAAGCGTCGTATCCAGTTATAGGCCGTAGGCGAGGTAAGGTTTCTTTCAGCAGGCGCACGAGAAACACGCCTCCCTCTCTCTTCCGTGGATCGGTCGATTTTCTTTTTCAACTTGTCGTGAATCCCGTGTGTGTGTGTGTGTTGGTGTCGGCGAAAAAAAGGATTGATTCATTTTCTACCCGAGCTTTTCTACCCGGGATCAAGCTGTATTCAAGCAGCTACCGCTTATCGCGATACCAGGGGCTCGTTCTTCTCACAAGCGTCGTTAAAAAAATACGGGTCACACGGCAGGCCAGTGGTTACCAGCGGTTACCAGCGAACGGAAAAATTTCGAATTCTTATTTGGACGGAAGGGACAGGAGGGGGAGAGAATAGCGTTCGACTATTGCGTGCCCGTGATAACGGTGCGTCGCGTGATGGATGGATTCCGCGATGGATAACCACGATAATAACCTTTCATGTTCCGTGTTTCTTTTTTCGAGATGCTCATTTTCGTTATCGATATTGGAAAATAATCGCGGACGAAAAAAATTTGCGCGTACCTTTTCGTGTTCGAACCATTTTCTAACGATTCATCGGATGAAAATACGAATTTTTATTCCTTCCTCTCTCGAACTCATCGAAGTATGTACGAAGGGGAGAAGATATTACGTTACATTGTTCCCTTGTTTTTTCTCTTTTCTTTTTTTTTTTTTTTTGCCAGAGGATGCGAACCGCTGACGTGAAGGGTCTCTTTTGCGCGAGCAACGGCGAACGCTCGAAGCTCCGACCGTTTCGAGGGAGAAGTAGGCCAGCTTGTGCACGTAAAGACTCCAGTTTTTGTGACGCATAACGTGTTGGAGGTCGGTCAAAGGGAAACCTCAGCAATTCGCCGAGATCTGACACGTGACGTTCGGGGATCGCATGCCGACGATGATCGAAAGCCGATCCTTGAATACGAATTAACCCTTTTCTCGCCTCGGGGATACGCGTGCGTTGAAAATTAATTTACGAATTTTGAAAACGTTTTACACGCTCACAGGTAAAATTAATCCATTTTGCCATTTTATCGAGAATAATATAAAAATCGACCCCATTTCCTCTCTCTCCCCCCCTCCCTCCCTAGAAAAGAATATTTTGAGCGATAAAATTGACCAGATCTATTGACCCGAGTTTTCAGTTTGGCAGCGTTTCTCTATCGGCTTCTCAATCGAGGAAATTTAGAATGGAAATTTAAGAAACGACGAAACAACGAACGATCAATCGCGAAGGAATTTGCAGAGCGAAATTGAAATTTCGCATTTTCGGGGGAGGAAATCACCCCCGTGGCGGGAAGTTAAACAGTTGCGGGGGGAAGATAATCTTTTTTTAAATTATTGGCGAGTAGTCGAACGAGGGTCGATATATAAGCACGATAAGGCGCGAGGCATACGAAATACGAAGGGAAGAATTATTGCCAGGATGGGATAAGGATAATCCTCACGTTCGAGGATTAATTGTATAGTTGCGAGTTCTCTCGCGTGAACGGTATCGGGTCGCTTCGATCTGGACGATTAACCGATTCTAATTGCGCGTTTCTGGCACGCGCGTGACCCGCCTCGCCAAGGAATTCGCCTTCCTTCCTTGTCCAACTTGTCTGCTCGAGCGAATTTTCGTCGGAACGAAATTCGGGCGGGGAAGAAGAATTTCGTTTCGATTAACGGCGGATTAACGGCGGTTTCGGGAAGCGAGATATTTTTCTCGTTAAGGGCATACGAGAGGAGGGGCGTACTTTTTTAAAAAAACTCTCGAGGAGAAAGAGCTCTCTCTAGAGATGCTCTATAAAAATATTCCAAAGAGTATTTTTTCTTTTTTTTTTTTTTTTTTTTTTACGAGTGGAGAGATATTACGAGACGAGAGCGATTCTCCAGTGATGATGCACTCGTGAAATTCTCCGGGACAATTCTCAATAGTTTTTTTCTTTCTTTTTTTTTTTCTTACTCTCAAATTGCCTCTCTGCGAACTTCGATCTCGAAATATTCGAACGATCTTCGAAAGCGAAGGAAATTTTGCTGTGTCCATTAGATTAGAGGAATAAATAATGATAAAGGAACTCTCTGATCTTTCGAATCTATTTGCGTCTTTCGATCGCAGATCACGCGAATCCCTCGTCATTTCTCCAAATGATCCATTATATATATATATATATTATTTTATTTTTGGATAGGTGGAGGGAATCTTTAATTCCTCGGGTATAGCTTGCGGGGATATAGGCATCGATCTTTGGTTCATTAATGGAATATCCCTTGGTTCGTCACGTCGCCTCCTTTTCCTTCTTGTAATTACCCCTTATTGTCGGTGAAATCAAATTAATCCCGATTCAGAGCGGACCCGAGGCAGCGACGGTCGTCGATAACGGTCGTCTTTTTTTTCACTTGTCACACACCGGTCATTAATTATCCCGGAATTCCACGACCGCCCGCGCTAATTAACACTCATCCCATCCATCGATTATTCTTCCATGTGATCCTTCCACACCGCCCCCACATCTCTTTCGCGAATAAAACTTTTTTCGAGAAAAGTTTAGTATTTATTTTTAAGTATTCGCTTTTAATTTTTAATTCCATTTCAAGATTCCATTTCGAACGAGTTTGCAAAAAAAAGATTATATCGTACGGACAGGTGCGGGGAGGATCTCGAGAGAGTTTTAATTACAACTCCTTGAAAAATTCGTGTATAATTTCACACTTTTTTCGTTTCTTTTAGAAGAAGGAAAATGGCGAGTTGTCAAGATATATCTCGTATATAACGAGCGTTGTTCGGCGATCGATAACCGATCGATTCGAAAGTTTGGAGGGTGTAAAAAACACATCGTGCACGGAGGAAACAACCGCGAAAGAGACAAGGAGCGGAGTAATTTTGCGGATCCGATTGATTGAATTCCCGAGTACGTATAAACCGAATTCTATATTTCCATCTTCTCCTCATGCTCGAATCGGTTAAATTATTTGCAGCTCGATCGAAAATTTTTCTCCTCCCTCCCGCAAAATACACGCGCCCGGCTCAAAATCCTAGCTGCGAATTCTCGATAAATTCATTTTCAACAATGAAACATCGGACCGAGTACTCTTTATTATATACACACCGTGTGAATATTTCCGTTCATTAACGTGGAAAAGGGGGAATGAAAATCATCTCTCTCTCTCTCTCTCTCTCTCTCTCAAAAACGCAAACGATCGAATAGCTTAATTATTTTTACACGAATTGTCTTTTTCCTCGTTTTCCTCTCTTTCGTTTTTTCCCCTCCTCGTCGTCGATGAATCGGCGAGATTATGCGAGAGAAAGTGGGGCGAGGATCTATCCGGTGGTGTTTACGTTACGTTAAACGAAAGTTTCATTACGTCGTAAAAAAGGGAAGCGCTGTAGGATGGACTCGATCTCGACAGAGAGAGAGAGAGAGAGAGAGAATGTGCGGCTTGTTTCGTGGAAACACGGTTTAAAGTAGTAACCAAGCTGCTAACCAAGCCGTTGTATTTGTTCGTCTTCACCCGCGATCCCAATTAAATCCACAATGGATAACATTGTTCGATGAATGGATAGAATCGGATGAGGGTAAGCTAACTCTCTGTTAACTACGGAGGGAGGGGAGGGGAGGGGAGGTTAGCAGGGTCCCCGATCTGCTCTCCGGAAACTGAATTTGAATTTCGATATCCGAATGTGGTTCAAGTTTGAACGAGAGCCACACGATGATAATTAACTAACGTTTCGATTTATCGATTTCGCGTTTTAATCCACGTTGAAAATTTCTCTTCTCTTCTCTTCTCCCCTTTTTTTTTTTTTTTTTACCCGTTCGAACGGATAATCGGAGTGAAATTCTTTATTGAAAACGTACTTTATCTCCGATAAAGAATCTCTAGATTTTTCGAAAACGGCTCCTTTCACCCTTTTTAATTTAAAAAGTACACTTCGTTTCCAAAAATGCCTAAACCGAGGGGCCAACTTCTCCTTTCAACCCAGACTTTCGAGCTCTTCTCTCTCTCTCTCTCTCTCTCTCTCTTCCCTCGTTGTCGTCAGAGAGGATCTCTATCCAGCGCGAATTTTTTTCGACGCAACGCGTCGCGAAAAATCTTCCCTCTAATTACCCTCGCACGCACGGGGTGTCCCTCCCCTGTTTGTTCGCCGCCAACGAACCGCACGCGTTGAAAATCGTCGCCTCTCGGCCTAAAGCCTACTCTCCCGTGTATAATGGGACGAGAGGCCGATTTTCGAAGGGCGCTCGCTTCCCTCGCTTTAAAATTAATTTCATCCCCCTCCTCCCCCACAAACTGGAGTTTGTTTACGGCGGTCACGTTTTTCGCAGACTCTTTCCGCGACAATCGATTTCGCGCGTTCCGCTCTGCATATATTCGCGCTCGTTACGTGACCAGGTTCGTCGAATAAGCGAAAATTTTTGCCATCACCCGGCCGCGGCGCTATCTCGCCCGATTCTCATTACGATCGATGATTTTGCGATCTTTTTTACCGACTTCCTGGTTAAAACGGTTACAAGCCGTTCGGTTAAATAGTCGAATAAACGTTCGAGAAATATTCCTATTCTTTTTTCTTTAATTATTCCTCGCTCGGCGTTTAACGGTTTAGCGATTTAGTGGACGTGTGGAATCGTCGTCGTTGCGTCGTCCATTACTTTTCCGAGGAATGAAAATATATTCGAGAGCAGACGGACGTTTCGCCCGTGCAAGATTATTTTCATTTTGCGTCACGAAATATAACTCTTGCTAACTAAAGTTTTTTTTTTTAATGCATTTGAAAGAAAGAAAGTTTGTATGTTGTATACAAGTTATTTTCGGTTCCAAAATTTCGGTTCGCGAACCCAAGTACAGTATTTATAACCCAATTTATACGCCGTGGATTCGAAAATTATGAAAATGCGATCCCGGGATAGTATTGGAATAAATATAGTTCCGGGCCAAAACACTGCGGCAGTGTTTATTGTATCGAGTGCCAAATTTTGTCATCGATGATTTTTCCCCGCCCCCCTAGCATTGGCATTTATTTATCGCGGCGGCGGCCCCTCTTCTAAAGCGCGAATCCAGACGCGAGTTTCCAGACCCAGGATAATAATTTACAAGGAGTTAGAGCGCGAACGGGTGGAGCCCGTGTTACCAGATTTAACACGCGCCACGGACAAACGGATAGATATTGGGCCGGGTTGTCAACGCGTTATTTACGACTCGTTGTAATATATTGATTTGCGCGGGTCAGGATAGAGGCTGCCAGCAAGGGAATACGATCGTGCATGAACCAACCAATCTCTCTTTCGCTCCACAGAATCCTCCCTCTCTTTCTTTTTCTATTTCGAATCGACAAAATTGTCTTCGAATTATTTTCCTCCACCGGATCGTTACAACTGATTCTCTTCTCCCTTCCTCCTCTCTCTCTCTCTCCTTCGAAAAAATAGACGAATCTTTTCAACCGGAATTCCAGCTCCAGTACTTTTTTGTGACAATGGAAAAAACTATGGTCGAGAAGCGATTAGGAACGGAGTCAAAGAACTCTAAGAAACGAGTAATTTTTCTCGATAGGGCGGATCGACAAAGTTTCTTTTTTTTTTTTTTTTTGCTCTCAAATACGTATTCCTACTCTGTAACTTTATATATATATATTTTTTACGCTTAATGTCGGTTAAGTTTTTATTTTTCGAAGAATTCTCTCGAACGTAGAAAAAAAAAAAGAGAGAAGAACGAGCGAGACGACTTTTTACCACGAGGTTGGAACGTCTTTTTCGAACGAAAGTTTCGATCTCTCGAAAGAGAAACGGGGGAAGGGAAAGGTGTGTTCGACGTGCGCGAGGCAGACACCTTGGAGAGTACTTATGCCGCGTATTTGCGAAACACAAGAGGGAATGGTCGAGAGAGAGAGAGGGAGGGAGAGAGACAGTTTTCGAGGAAAGGAAACGTCGAGTGAGAAAACGTTGCCCCGCACCTCCGAGTCGTCAGGAACAATTACACGCGTAAACATTGAAAATTCTCCCGTGATCGAACGAATCTTTGAGAAAAAGAGAGACAGATGAGAGAGAGAAAGTTCGAATATTTTACATTCGACACGCGAGAAATTCCAACCGAGTGACGAGTGTTTGTTTAAAACAAAAATCTTTGGGTCCCTTTTTTCGTTGAGTGCACGGATTTTTTTTTCTTTTTTTTTTTCTTTTTCTTCTCCAGGAGAAACCGCAGTCGAGGAGTGGTGCACCGATCTTTTTCAACTCTCGGAGCGGAGAGATAAAGAGAGCTCGAATTTATTTAGCCGCGAGAGAAACTCGCGGGATCTTTTCTAAACAGCGTTGTCGAGTTTTTTCTTTTCTTTTCTTTCTCTTCCTCTTCTTCTTCTTCTTTTTTTCCCCTCTCTCTTGAATTCGTAGAGATTTGAACGAAGCGAAAACAAAGGAGCGAATCGTTGCGTTGTTGCAGATGTTTGTTCTTCGTTCGAAGTGAATCTCATTCTCGAGAAATTTTGTTAATCGTAGCGCGTAGAATATCGAGGGATGGATAATAAATTTCATCCTCAACGCAACATTTTTCCTCCAAATTCGAAGCACGACTTGGTACGTGGCGTTCGAATGGGATCAGCGTCAGACTACAAAGCTGCATTGCGCGGATTGGACGGAGTTGCTATCGGGTTACTAATCAGGCTCGATCGAGGGAAGAAAATACACGCATGAAGGTAGTATTTTTATGCAACAATATTCGCAGGCAGATTAGCAGAAATTAGCTTGAATCAAGCCAGAAGCGATGCAAGCATAAAACGCGCAAAAAAAAACGCACGATCGTATATATTCCTCCGAGAATCGAACGAGTCATCAAATCAAAACGAAACGCGGGAACAGAGAAAACTCTTCCGTCCAGTTTCCATCCATCGGAAAGAAGAGTCCAAGGAAGAAAAAGAAACAAAAGAAAGAACAACACGACTTCGAAATTTCGAAACGTGCGGGAAAAATGAAAGAAAGAAAGAAAGATAAAGAAAGAAAGAGAGAGAGAGAGAGAGAGAGAGAGATTATGCTTATCGTGAACAAATACCTGATTTCGTTCGCTGCTACGGGGCTATACGTGGTGTAACGTGGTGCTTCGTGGCGCGCTATTCGTGGAGCCAATCCCCTTGTACGTGCGTACAGCTTTACGAACTCGACAGTGCGAAACGAAAGGACTCGCGCGTGTACGAGAATTGGAAACGATTTTACGAAACGAACCCGAAGGGAGGAGGACGGGGTGGCTCCCCTGTCTTGGCGTCTTTCTACCGATCGATGGATCGATGGATCGAGCGGAGGAGGACAACAAGGCGTTCATACCAGCGAAACGTTCGTCGCGCACCGTTCGACTCGTTTCGCAGCGCGGTTATCGCACGACAGCGGCCGCGATCGAGTAGATCGAAGTAAAAGAGCAAGTGAGGTAGACGCTAAGTAGTGCATGCTTGGCTTTCTAGCGGACATACCCAGTATGTCCATGACTCGGCCTCGTGGCTGCGCTCGTGATGCTGGCGACAGTAGTACTGGCGCCGTTTCGCTCAGACTCGAGTTGCCAGCACCGACCACCACCACCACCACCACCACCACCACCAGCGCCGCCGTCGTCGTTGCCACTACCACCACCACCACCACCACCACCACCACCCGCGTCCCCTATCAAGAACCGAGACCCCCACCCGGTGGCCTTAGATGGGCGTGCTTGCACGATAGAAGGGGCCTCGATGGACAGGGGAGTGGGAGGGGGGAGGGTGGCGGCGAGGGTGGAAAAATGTTGCCCTCCTCCGCCCCGTTTCGAGAACCAGCCCGCGCCTAATATTTCCACGGGGGACGCGAGGAAGCCTCTTCTTGGAAGGATCTAAGAGGAGGATCCACGCATTCGCGAGAAATGGGGAGAAGAACGGGAGAGGGTTACGGTTACTCTTGCTCTGCCTTACTCTCCGACGGACGATAAATCGACGACACCCGAAGGGAGAAGGGGGGAGGGGGGGGGAAAGGGCTCGAAATCGGTTCCAATGATTTAATTCCATTAGGGGAAGGGAGAGAGGGGGAGGGGGAAGGAAGGTGGGCGAGGGTTATGGTTAATACGAATGTTAATACGATTGGGATTAATGGAACGGTTCTTTTTTTTTTTTTTTTTTTTTTTTTTTTGCTTTGCTTCGCTCTCTTATCTCGTCGTTATTTCAAACGGAGAAAATTCATCCAATCTTGTTCGAAGGAAAAAAAAAAAAAAAAAGAAAAAGAAAAAACGTAACCCGTAAACCATGGGGGGAGGGGGAGGGAGGGAGGGGGGGGGGGTCAGCTCGATGTCGATCCGATGCCGCGTTGTTCTCATGCAAGTGAAATGGAGGAGCGTAAGAGATGAAATTTCTTCTCTTCCCGGGAAGGGGGATTGGCGTGAAAGGACCGAGGAAAGCGAAAAGCTTTCGAACGAATGGAGGAAACGGGGTATTCTCTTTGCGCCCGAGTGAGAAATTGCAATTAGCGAACGCGAAAGCGTCTTGGAAACGCACGCGTTTCCGACCCATTAACGAATATTCCCGCATACAAGCCACGTTTAATGAGCGATGTAATTTATTGGCACTACTTAGAACACGGTCTAGTTGCGGTTTCCAGCTAATAGGACCTACGATCTTCGACTGGCATCGAGACTGGCAGCGAGCGGAAAGGGATGCCATTTTCGGCGGGAGGTTTCACCCTCCTATTTCCCATATTTCCAAGCTTTATGGAAGCTTTATGGATTTTGCTCGTCGAACTTGCCCTCCCCTCCTCCTCCTCCTCCTCCAGTTGGACTTTTCTCTCGCTCGGACTCGCCTTTATCAAGCCACTCGCTCGTGTATGCCCCCTTCCTCGTCTCGTGCGCTCTGTCTATCCGTCCATTCGCGATTCACGAAATATTCTCGACGGAGAAACACCATTTCGGATTATTTCAAAATTATTTCGTTCGAAACTTTGAGAAAGAGAGGCGCAAGAAATTTCTGAATTTCGCTCGCCTTCGATTTCTCTCGTGTCCACCGGTACAACCGGATAAATGGATCCCAGGGGAGAGAAGAGTGCTCCATAAAGCAGGGGGGACAGTTCTGTTTTCGAAAACAAGCGGCGCAACAACTGGGATGGTGGCCTGTTCCACCGTCCACTCGACGAAAGGAAAACGCGGAGGTCCGGTTATTCGCGATAAAGCAGCGAACCGTTGCTGACTTATGGCGCGTAAACCGAGCGGACTCGAAACCTGTATAAGGTGTAGCTCGAATCCATAAACATCGGCAATCCACTTGCTCGAGAATCGAGAGCAAAGAGAGAGAGGGGGTGGAAGGCGATCTCTCACCTGTTTACGCGACCGGCTGGTAGTGACGTGGCCCGCGTGTGTGCACGAGGTCTCGAGCTGGCTATCGGCTTGATAAATACAAGCGGCCGTTGAATAATGCATAGACCGTTGCCAGCACTCGGGAGTAAACAAGCGAGCCAACATCGATTCGCCTAAATCTTACTCCTCCTGTCTTCCTGATCGACTTTCGTCGCGTTCTGCGTTTCACGCCGTTTCGTTCCTCCCTCTCTCTTTCTCCTCTTTCCGCCAATTTTTCGAGTTTAATCTTCGAATCGTTCGATTGGCTTGGCGAGGAAAAAAGAAAGAAGGAAGGAAAAGTTTTCGGAAAGTGTAGTGTAACAAGAGATAATGTAAATACAAAAGAAGAAGGGGTTGGAAGTTTTGTAAATTTGACGCGATAAGTGGCATAAGCGAGCGAAGAAATTTTTCGAATTTAATCTCGTGAATAACTTGATTCCTGGTTGGAGGTGTCCCGTTACGGAGAAACCGTACAGATTTGCCGTTGTTTCGCAACGTGGCATAAGAACGAACGAACGAACGAACGAAGAAGAAGAAAGAAAAAGCATCCCTGAAAAGGGATTAAGATGTTTGCCTTTGTAAATTTTTTAACGTGTTTCTCTTTTTCTTTGCGGCGTAAGGACGAACCTTGGAATTTCTTCTTCTTTTTTTTTTTTTTTGCATTTTAATAGTTGCCGCGAAGAAAGTTTAACTTTTCCCGTGTAAATTTGGCGAATAAGCGAGCCAGCCACGAATCTTTTGAATTTACTTTCGAATTTATTTTTCGAAGATACGCGTGAAAGAATCCCAAGATTTTGCACGATATTCGCGCCGAGATTCGAGAGTCGTTGGATTGGTTTTTCGAAAAAAAAAGAAAGAAAAAAAGGAACACGGGATATAGGTGTGTTTCGATGGTGGTGATTTAATGAATAAAACGACGTTAAATTCTTCTCTGGTTTAAAGGCGGCGCGAAATCGATACCGTTCAACTTTCTCTCTCTCTCTCTCTCTCTCTCTCTCTCTAGAGAGATCCTTTTGACCAGGTGCGTTTAACGCGACGAATTTTTCGATTGACCGACCGCGTAATTGCACTATGGGCCCCGCCACTCCTCCTCGACTCGATCGAATATTTGAAAAATCTGGCACACCGTGCGGTCCTGTCTGTGTCGAATCTCGGAAAATGGACCGGATAGAAGGGGGGAAAAAAAAAAGAAAAAAAAAAGGGCAAAGAGTGGAAGGCGGAGAAAGGAAAACGAGGCGCAAAAATAAATTTATCGAACCTACGATGAAGGGAAAAGAGGTAATTTCGTTGAAAAATGCGATGGCTGACGAGAGGGGACGAACGAACGAACGAACGAATGAATATCGAAAGTGATTAAAAGAAAAAAAAAAAAAAAAAAAAAAAAGAAAACAGAAAAATATACATACTCGTCATGAATATTAATGCGACGACGGGATGTTCTTCGTTGAATTTTTCCTCGGCTATAAAACACAGCTTTTTTTTTTTTTTTTTTTTTTTTTTGGAATAACAAGAATCGCAAGATCCAATTTCCTCGGTTCGATATAAAAGGAGAGAAATATGTACACGTGTATGTATACATGCATACGTGTACACGCGCGTGTATACGAGTCGCCTTTTAATAATATTTATCGTAATTCCATAAATCGATTCGCTCTTCGTGACATCGAATAGTATTTGGACATCGAAACCGTGCGGATATCGTAATCAATGGTATCGATATCATCTTTGGCCGCAGCCGTCTCCATCCATTGCTCTTCCGGGCGACGAGTCGAAGCTGTCGCGCCGATCGACAATATACGCGAAAGTAAAATGAAATGAAACGCGAAAGAGACGATCTTTCAACGATTAACACCTTCGAGTTCTCTCATATACGCCACGATAAATTTTGTATTTGCGAGGATCCGCTCGTAACAAAGGCACTCACTGTTACAACACGCGTTACAACATAAAACGCGTCGATTTTCGTTTCGTGTTGACGAATCGAATCGAAACTACACACACACACACACTACGAGTCACGCCCACTAACCGATCAAACGGTTTAATTTCGTTCAGGTTGATTGGCCTGCACCGTCAAAGATCCCAAATTGTCCCAAAAACGTGCAAAACCCCTCCCTCTTTTCCTTTGTTGAAGTTTCGACGCAAGATCCGATCGCGTTGGGAAGACGAAAGATCTGATAATGAGATATGATAAAATCGAAGATCGAAAAAAGATTCGAGATGAATAAACGCGTGTAAAATGTTTGTCAACGTTTTGTCATACTCGATGTCACGCAGCAATGGGAAACAAGTGGTGTATCGGGTTCTTCGAAACGCTGTTCGCAACCGCAATACCCCGTCACCGTTAATGAGATAATTTCGTGTGTGGCCGGGGATATTAAGCCGTTTCGGTAATTGCGGACGTTAATAACGATAGACGTGTTGATGGAACACACCGGCAATCCGTGTTTCGGAATACTAAGCGGGCCAGACACGGCCACACTGATCAACTCGTCCACCACTCGGTAAATACTCGGACCAAATCAACGCAAGATGGCGAATTACAGACGAATTTCGTAGGACGAGGAGGAGGCAAATATTTATCGGACCGAGTGTACGAAAGTCGTCCAGTCCAAGGATCGATCCAAGTTTCTCACGGTTTCAAAAGTTTCTCGACCCGATTATCGTTGATTAGAGAACGTTAGTTATCGACACGATCGGATATCCGCAAAATTCTCGTCGAGAATATAGCGCGACACTATCGAGGAAACCGTATTTCTTAACGGGTACGAAGTTTTGCACGAAGGTTTCAAGAGTAGGAGCACCGTTTGACTGCCAGGTGGCCAATTATCAGGGAACTCGTATTTCGCGTCGTATTTCTTAGGATAAATACCGATTGCCAGGAGAATATAGCCCAACTTGGCCTATATATATACGAATGAGATTCAGTTCCACCTTCCTCCACGCGCAGATTCGTTGAACGTGTTTCTCTAATTGGCGATCAATTATCCAAAAAATAGCACATACACACACGAATATTGATCCGCGGAGATTTTCGATTTAATATCCCTATTAATTAGAAACAGTGATCCACGATTAATTACAACTGAGTATATTACTGCACAACAGACGATACAGCCGGTAAATGAAATCATCATCACGGGAAGAATATCTCTCGAATAAATAATGTTCATCGAACACTGATCGATCAAAATTGGTAAAATCTAAAAATCGGGATTACACTCCTACATAAATCGAATCGCGAAATCTTCTCGATAATATTTCTAAATTAGAAATAATATGGAAGAAACACGCAACAAGAGAGATCCTTCTAACACTCGTTCGAGTAATTCGATTTAATAAATCGTCTAGGCAAGAAATATATATATATCGGGTGGCACGAATTGTCATCGTCCATGGTCAGACCCGAGCCAGCCCCGCTGCCAATCATTATCTCGACGGTATGCAGACATACCACCACGTGCGAAACCGGGTATGCGGGAGAGACCCGTCTACGACTACGATCCGGTCGATGAGGGAATACGGTGGCTAAGGGGCTCTCGCTGTTGGGGGGGAGAGAGGTATGGGCGACAAAGCCCCGGGACCGGTATATTGGCATACCAACGGCCGGTGATATGGGAATACTTTAAGAACAACTTTATAGTTCCACCCTTGCACGAGTGAATTCGCGAGACGATCGAGACACCCCTCTCCTCTTTTTTCTCTCTCTCTCTCTCTTTTCCCCCATCTTGTTCCGTTCCTCCAACCCTTCTTTGACCCCGTTTTTTGGACGCCCGTCCAATATACACAGGACAGACAGACAGACGCACGTGGGTTTAACAAGGGTCGGATTTACCGAGAAAGATCAAATTGATTCGCCCACCAGTCGAGGTATATCGAACGCGATAGTGCGCTCCCTTTGACGCGATTAAATCGAGAGACGGGTAAATCGACGGGTCGATCGACGACGAGAACACACGCGTATTTCTCTATGCTCGCGTAGAACGATCTTGGTTCGAGATTCAACGTACCAATGTATTACCTCTAAATACGGTGAATGGAAGAAGGGGGTAAGGTGATAAGGTTGTTGGGATAAAAGGGTAGTAAATCGGAAGATGGAGATTAAGTCGAATAAGCAAGAGTCGTCTCGTGTTCAGGAGAGAGAGAGAGAGAGAGAGAGAGAGAGACTTGTTTTTAAGTATTCCACGACTCCTCCTCCTCGTAACGCGTTGTACACGTTGAACGGGATTAATATCGGTGAATTAACTCGAAACGACGATCTACGGGGAGAGCTTAACTCGAACGCGGTAGGTAGATAAGGTGTCTTGCTCTTACTGCCTATTGTGCGCAAGCTTTGCAACGTATGCTATGAGAACGTATTGCAAGGCAATTCTGTTATCCTCCCCCTATAAAGATACACGCGCGTCTCTGCGAGAAAGAATCCCATTATTTTGCATTCCCGTTAAATCGAATCCAGACGCCTCACCCATCCCTCCAATTCTCCCTCCTCGCAACAATTCGAATTCGATCTGATTTCGCTACGCCGTCGTTTATTACGTCGTTCGATGGATCCGAGCTTTCGTCGGGAAACGAGCTATTATCGAAGTTCCTGTTTCCCGACGAAACGATCCGAAAGGTAAACGATGAAAAGTCGGGTATTTCTCGGTTTTTTTTTTTTTTTCGAATCTTTGAACGAACGGATGATCCGAATCGTTTTTCTTCGATTCGTCGCATCGACGATTATCGAAAATTCGGTAATTCCGAGAAATCCTTTTCGATCTTCGGAACAACGGAGGATGGTCAAAGATTCTTCAATTCTCGACTTTAAAAAATAAAACTTTTATAAGTAATATTTAACCTATCTTTCTTTAAACACTTCTCAAGCGTTACCTTAAAGATTAAGATTAAGATAATTAATCGCACGTAAGTGAAAATTGACACGACTGATTCGATATAATCGTGGACGCCTGGTGTCGTGGGTCTTCTAAATAGCGTCGATCGTTTAATTTCGCTTCGAGAAACCATATATATATATATATATACGAACGCTCTTCTCCAACTACATTGTGCCAGGATGATCCCCTTAAGGAGGTCTGAATCGAGCCGCCTAATTGCCACGGTTCTCTCTTTTTTCTCTCGTAAAAAAAAAAAAAAAAAAAAGAAAACCTTTCTCTCTCTCTTTTCCCTCTCCTCTTATCTTTTTCCATCTCGCGGCCTGTCATTCCTCTCGGCCCGGGATCGATTTGCCGGTTGAATCGAGGAAAAACGAGAGAGAGAGAGAGAGAGAGAGGAAAAAAGGGGCGAAAGCGAAGAGAAAGGTGAAAGGAAAGGTGGTGGTTTCCCCTCCCCTACCTCCTCTTTATCGAGGAGGAAGGAAGAAGGGGCAAAGAGGAGCGTTTAAGAGGCGTGGGCAAGGTAAATAAGGCAAGGGTGGCGGAAAATTTGGCGGCGGAAAGTTTGGCAGGAAGCGAGCGGGCAAAGCGAGTCTGAATGGGCGGCGGGAGGGAGCGGAAGAATCAACGAAAGCAACGAGAGTGGAAGAGATAAAGCTCGCGGATATTTAAGGGAAGCTGGAAAGGCGGCGTTGGTTTGTCGGTGTTGTTCGCCGCCTCCTCCTCCTCCTCCTTCTCGTCGTTCAGAAAGCAGACGGATGAACGAAGAGCAAAAGTGAATCGCAGGGAGAGGGAGGAGAAGCGAAAGAGAGGCCTTGAGAGCAAATGGAGGAGCAGGAGGAAAAAGAAGGAAGGAAGGAAGGAAGGAAGGAAGGAAGGATGGAAGGAAGGAGGGCAAGCTACTAACAGCGGCTTAACGCTCGCCAATGGAAGTCGACTCACGTGCCACGCCACCGCCATTTTACTGTAAATCAGCCTTAAACCAGGGCCGGGCAGCTTACAATCAAACGTACTTAGCCGGCCTTCCCACCACCCGTTATAAAGAGTGGCCGTCGGGACGAAAATGGAATATATCCGTGATCATAAAGCATTCTACCCTATTTTATATATATATATATATAAAACTCGCGTTTTTCCACTCGTTTCCTTTTTCCCTACTCTCGATTTACCCTCGATCTCTCGCGGTCCCTTTTCTTCTTTCGATTTCTCTCGCCGAAAAGCAGAGAGAGAGAGAGAGAGAGAGAGAGCGGCGAAATGGTTTTAAATCGACGATATACGTTACAAATCGCTGAAACGCTCCCGATTCCTTGAGTTATATTAAAAGGTAGAATTACGGTCGCCATAATACCATAGCCAGCTCTCGTAGAAAGGTTCGCGTGCGAGAAGAATCAAGAAACTTTTACTCCGCGCGATTTTTATTGTAACGAGAATCGGATAATCGGTGATCCGATGCGACGGTATAATAATAATAATAATAATAACAACAATACTTCTGACACGGGGATACGGACGAAGAAGAAACGAGGCGAAACGAACGAAATAAATCGCCTGATTCCGTGAATTAGCGGGCAAGCTTTATTGCCGGACGGTTGGCGAATAATCGGCCGTTAGCCGGCTTTTATCCGCCGCTGATTTACGTATCGCGTAAACTCGGTCGGTGTAAATTGCTGTCGGATTCGTTGCAACGATTGGGGGAGAGGGACCTCGTAAACCTCGGGCGATAATGATTGAGGAGAATCGAGGCGTTTAGAGAAGGAATTTGTCGCCTTTTACTTTTTTCATTCTTACACTGGAGAGAAAGGGTTGAGAAATATCGCGAGACGTTGGGGAACGCTAGATCTCCCGATAAGCGGTCTGCGCGAGGGGATAAAAAATGTGTAAGGCGGAGTGCAGCGATATCGAGGGGGATGATCGATGCCAGAGGAAAAGTGTAACGTCGTCGGTTGGCAGAAATTACATCCGGCGTCGTCGAGTAATTCCATCCTTCGTGGAAACGAAAATAAGGATCGCGAATTGCGTGCGAATTGCGATCTCGTCGACTAGAGACCACGATATTGTAAATTATAAATATTTATCGATCGAAGATATTATCGCACGCATTCGAATCCTTTTGCATTCTCTCTCGCGGAGAGAAGTTTTCGATTCGGAAATTTTCGTGAATGACCGTTTAACGAGATTAATTTCGCCAGGGTTATCGCGAATTTCCATACGACTTCCTTGCAGGTCCGAGGCGATAACCGGGATCAGAAGGGACCGTATACCCTTGTACAAGATTAAACAGAATACGGCAAAGGGGGGGGGGGTGCGATGATCAAGATTAAAGAAAACTCTAATTGGCGCCGAGAACGTTGGAAATGATTCCTCGAAATTCTTCCTCGACTCAGCTTAACAGTAAAAAGAGGAAAACATATACATATTTTCAAAAAAAAGAGGAGCAAGCAAAAGAGTATTCCGAGCACCGAAACGGATTGCCCGTATCGCGGATGGAGAGACAAGGCGAATGTCGGCTTTATATAAGATAACTCCGTCACACGGAGGGAAGAAAATTCGCGAGAAGAAAAACTCTCGTCAGGGAAACGCGATAACGTTGCGAGGCCTCGCTGCGTCTGGGCTGCGACGAAACGAGAGGAAATAAGCGGAATAAACGTTGGTCGTGTTGAAATTGAAGCAGGTGGCGGTAAAGAGAGAGGAGAGAGAAGAGTATTCCGTCAAAAACGAAAGAGATTATTATACGCGTATTAGTAGATACGCGTAATAGAGTTTTGGAAGGCGAAGAGGATGGGCGAAGAGAGAACGAAGAGAGAGGAGACGGCAATCCCGTTTAGGAAAATGTGGGTGTGCGCGGTCGGGGGCAAGAAATATTCAATTTACCCGTCACGCTTTTTTTGCTCTGTTTCGCATAATCGCGGTCGAATGGTTTGCCATGGTTGCCACTTCTGGCGGGCGTGCACGTGGCACAAATTACCGGAGTAATTACCGGGGAGAGAGGGATTGCCAGGCGTTTTCCTTTTGCCCGATCCTGCCCCCTTCCCCCCTTTCCAGTTTCGTTTAGCGCTCGATCGATCGGTCGATCGACTCGAATTCGAATTTATGTAAGCAAGCGACGGCCGACCGTCCATCGTTTACCCTTTTCGTTTCCGTACGAACGACGCGTTCTCGATCCTTCGGGCTACGGTTAGAAATTCGATAGGAAATTTCGAGCGCGAGGATTCCTCCATTCGGAACGAATTTGGCGAATCGTTGGAGAGAAGAAAAAAAAATGGATTTCTGGCGTTTTTGCGGCCGATGTCGAAACTTTGAAATGGACGAGCGTCGAATTCGCACCGATGGCGTGTGGCCGGCCAGGTTTTTTCGCCGTATCGTGCGAATAATACTTCGTCCCGTAATGCTGCTGTACCCTCTCCTACGAGTCTGGTTAAAGTTTGGTTAAAATCGTGGCACGGGGGGAGGGGTGATAAATCGACACCGCCGCGTGTCCATTTTTTCGCTTCGTAAACAATGTAATCATTCTTTTCCATTGACATGGACGGGGAAGGGGGGGAGAGACGAGGGCAAAAAGCGTCGGGGATAAAGATAAAATTGACAAGAGACGGCCGGCATCTGGACGTAAATGCCGCTCATCGGGACGTTATCGTGGCCGGCCATTACAAGATAAATAGTTTTCATCAGGCTGCATCGTAAATCTTCGATGAAATCCTCTCGAAGTAGATGCGAGGAGAGGAAACTCTCGCCACGCGGGAGAATCCCTTGGAATTCTATCGAATCTTTTGATAAAAAACTTCAACTCTTTTGGATAAAAAATTAGACAATAATAGAGCGCAAGTTGGATTCTCACTATACCCTCTCTCTCTCTCTCTCTCTCTCTCTCTCTCTCTCTCTCTCTCTCTCGTTTCCATCGTCATTGGATGGCGCGCTAAAAGAGCCATCTCCTGAAAAGAGATCGGCGATCTTTCTCTTTAGTGAATTATCGCGTACGATCGCGTAAAACAACAGGAAGGAAGGAAGGAAGGAAGAAAGGAAGGGAACGTAAACCATCCGGTATTCCGTTGGAAAACGCCCCATTTACTCTTCCTTCCTCGCGTCTTTTACGAGCCATCCAGGGGAAATTTCCCGGATATCACGGGAACGGTTCGAGAGAGAGAGAGAGAGAGAGGAGGAGGGAGAGAATCCCCGTCTAATAATCATCGAGCTCTGCGGAATGGACGAACGGTCGAAAATCCCCGCGATAAAGACGCGAGGCTAGGAGAGCCCGGGTAACCCCGATTTACTAAGCAGCGGACCAGAGCGGTTGGAGGGGGGGTTGCATGTGCAGGATTTTGGCCGGACGCCAGCTACGGCACTGCGGATGTCGATGGTGACACGAGCACCACCACCAGCTCGTGGGCTTTGCCGGGCTCTCGCTTCCTTCCCTCTCGGCCCACGCTACTTTAACACGCGTCTATTATCCCTTCCCCGGGATAAAATTATTTTTTACACGCGTTTCCATTTCTTCGCGCGAAGAAGAAAACGGAGAGGATTCGGGGGGGCAGAAAATTCGTACCCTCTTCTTCGAACGGATGAAACGGATGAGATTTTTCTCCCAATTGCAATTGTCGTTGCACGATTGTCGCCTCGAGAGACGACAGCGCGCGTCCAAATGGGCGTGGCCCATTTTCGTTACGAGTTTGAACGATCTTCCCCGTTCTTTTCCCGCCGCGATTTATCCGGCCGCGCTCATTAAACTCGTAACGAAGCGAAACTCGCGCCATCCCAAACTCGGAATTCCCGTGTCTCGTTCAATTTTATTATTGTACGGCTCTAAATGGAATTTATCTATAACGGTAATTTTAATCTCCGGAGAAGAGAAACCGTTCGATTATTATTACTTTGTTTTTTTTTTTTTTTAATCTTTATTCTCTTTATAAAAAAAAAAAAAGAGAACGAGAGAGACAATCGGCCGGCGACCCAATTTTTCCCCCCCGCTTACGCACACACGCTGGCGCCCTCTGCGCCCTTTACACCCGCAAGCTTTTCAATTTCACGCTCGTTGAATTACCGCTGAAATCGACCAGCCAAACTGCACTTTCGCGTCCACGTCATCCTCGCGTTCCACGAATCTATCTAATCTGTCTATATATCTTTCTATTCCCCTTTTGGGGGAGAAAAGGAACAGAGGCTCCTCGAGACCGAGTCCATCCTCTTCCTTACCGATCGAGAATCGGAAAGAAACGCGTCCGACCGATCGTTGATCGCCGTTGCGTTTACTCCTCGCCGCTTTCCAACCGTTGCCTGCCAAATCCTGCCAAAATCCCCTTCGTGTGTCGCGGGGAAACGCGATGGGGGTCCCGATCTCGTTACACGCCTCGTTTAGGGGCCACCTCTCTGACCCACTGAACTTTTCACCCTTCACATTCGCGGAGACGTTTTCGTCCCGGCCATCCACGAATCGTGGAGAAAGGATCCCGCATTTTTCTACGTTTCCAGTTCGGCAACTTTGCGTGGAAATTTATGCGCATAGCATACGGTAATAACACTTGAAATTAAGCGAGTAATTTTTTTCTTTTTTTATATTCATTTCGCTTCTCAATGAGCGAAGGAAATTAATTTAAACTCCGCGCTACTTTGCAGTCGATTGCAGGAAACGATTGCAGCCGCGATAAAACAAAACTGCCGATTGCTAAGGAGGATTGTCCTTTTTTCCAGTTTCCAAAAACCTCTCATCTTTCTGTTTTCTTCCTCCACCGAAGGAAGAAAATTAATCAGATGCGGTTCGCCAATGGGGATGTTTCATTCGCGTTAAACGTTTTTGGACGTCGACCGTTCCGGTCGGATGATCGTACCGTTGCTCTTCTCCTCGTTCCATCCATCTAGAAACGGCGTAAACAACAACTACTACTACTATTAGATCGGAATAGAATTTCGAAACGAAATCGCGTTTGCGATATTGGTGGAGGGGAGCGGATGCACTTTATTAAATTGTACCGCGGTGCTAATATTTACCTTTTGGCTTGGCGCAACCGTTTCCGTGTATTAATTCGATTGCCGTGTTTAAGCGCGACAACAAGCCGCGCGGGGAAGGAGGAGGAGGAGGGGAGAGCGTTATCTCTGGCCCGATAGTTAGCCATCGATTATACACTCTATCTAGATTACGTAGTATTTCTCTCTATTTATCTGATAATGGTTAAATCGAGAATCGACGGTGGATCAGTCGCCGAATGGACGAGAAAAGCTCGTAGGATCGTTGAAATTGAATTCCTTTATTTCGTTTATTCGTTTTCTACACGGATCTCTGGCTGGCTATTTTTACGATGGTTCGATCATCTCGATAGAGAAAGAATCTTTCGCGAGGATTGGATTATGCGTATTCGATGGATGAGAAGTATAGGACAAGAGACATAGATAACAGGCATAGAATTTCAAATTGCGAAAGATGGATGTGAGTTTTACGATTATGCGATATTTGCATCGAATGTTGAAACGTAAGAGCGATGCAAATAATTAAGAGAATGCTTTCGACGGTATGAAATCCCGATCGAAAATTTTCGAACAAGTTGCGTCGACGAGAGATAGATACTGGAACTCTCTCTCTCTCTCTCTCTCTCTCTCTTCGAAATACATTCCCGTTTTCGAATTCTCGCGGGTTAATCCGCAGGATACCGTAGTGGGATCAAGGGGGATAAAGTGAGAATTTTTCGAAAGCTTTCACGAGAAAATCTATCACCGGTCATTACTGGTTCACGAAATTTCGCGGCCACATGTCCAGACGCGGGGTTGATATTACGTGGGATTTTTTTTTCCACGGGCCGTGAATATGCGCGCGGCTGACGCGCATCGAAAGGGTGGGGAAAAAAAAGGAAACAGGCACGTTTCTCTTGCATATGCATCGAATCCCACCCGGTTGCCCTCCCTTCGATATCATAATTTCTCTATCCCATGGTTCGCCGATTTGTCTGTCGCCCGTTTCCCTTCGTTCGTTATCGATCTCGAGACCGTTTCCATTGGGGAAAAAAATCTGTCTGGTCGGAAAAGCTCATCCATAAATTTTATCGCGATAATTCGAACGGATTGTCATCATCGTTAAATCGCAAAAGTATGGACAGATGGATAGATTCTTGGAATTTTCGTTTCCAATTACGTCCAATTACGTACCCGTCCTCCAATGAGAATGGGAGAAACGAGCAGAGATCAGAGACGAATTTATCGCGCCTCGAAAAAGAAAAGGGGCGCGCAAACACGGCCGCCCTTAACAAACGGTATCCCCCTGCTGTGTCGTTCAAGTATAACCGGCCGAGCAGTGTGCAGCGCAGTTGCGGCGCAATCTCACTAATTACTCAAATGTAAGCGCACGACAAGATACGCTTAATTCCGCGACGTAGTTAGATAGGGCGCGCTCTTCGCGTAATTAGAATTTCAAACCGGCAGAGATTCGAAGTAGGCAGCCCTACTATCGAACGAACATTGAAACGCGCTACTCTCGACCTTTCCCCTTTTTTTTTTCTTCGACGTTCTTTCGTACTCTTTCCATCGTACGCATCCATTCTTCTTCCTTGTCTCAAGCTAAGCAAGTTTATACAGGAGATATTTCTTTTTCTATCGTTTGATATCAAGATTATGTTTCATTGCGGTTTCCTTCTCGTTTTCCCATCTCCTTGTGTTTCTTCGAAATATTCCTGCCTCTTCCCTCGCACGATACGTAATCGTCCACCAACGGATGGAAACGTTAAGCTCGATCCTAATTATCCTCGCTTCCGTTTTTTTTTTCGTAGAGGAAATTTTCGTTCCCATCGCTTTTTCCTTCGCTTTTTTCCCCTCGAGAGGCCGGCCACGCGTCTCCCGTTCCTCCCCCTCTTTCGCGGCTCCCCCTAACCCTATCACTCGCTCTTTGCTTTCTCGAGCACAGAGAAATTTTCGTCTCACCGCGCTTATTCATTTTCGCTACTCTTTCCTCCGTCTTTCCTTTCGCCTCCCCCAAGAAAGATCCTCCAACGTGCCACGTGTCTCCTTTTCTTGTCCGTTCCCTCCGAGGCTGTCGGTCCTCGTTCTGTCAGCTCGTGCTGTCCCGCATCAGCTCTTTTCGAGATCCGGGGGTGAAAAATGGTCGAGTGGATTTTCGCCGTGGCAAAAAGCGTAGGAAACATGGTAACGATGCGCGGCAAGAAGGATCCGTGTGTGTGTGTGTGTGTGTGTAGGATCGAAAAACGTGCCGCCCTCGAATTAATATGCCCTTCTTCGAACGATCTTCCACGCACGCATCTCGACGGATCAAGGTTTCACCAGAGTTTGATCGATCCACGGAAAAACGAAAAACGTGGGGAAAAACGTGTCTGGTCCAAGGTTGGAATAACGATCGTATAGAGAGAGAGAGAGAGGGGGGGGGGGAATTTCCATAACAAGGCGGCCTGATTTGCACGTTTCGTCGAGTTACAAAGTGAACCGTCCGTAATCGAGCCGTTTCGCAATTGCTCTTTTCGAATTCTCGATGGATAAATTAGTTATCGCTTATCAATGTCGCCCAATTTTTTCCGTTTCACGATACAAAAGCGAAATCCGTTCGATTCAGAGATCGGAAATTGCATTGAAAAAAAATCGGATTCATCACCCCCGCGTTATTATCCGTCCGCGTTTTCTGCTCCCTCTTTTTGCCTGAAAACTCTATTCTCGTTGTATTTGTATTATTGTTTCTCGCGACTGTTTTTCCTTTTCCATTCCCCCAACTTCGTCCAATTTCCGAAAATTACACGTTTTCGTTACCCTCCCCCGATCTTTCACTTTCAACAAAGAAAGAAGAAGAAAAGAAGAAAGCCAGGGAATGAACAACGTACAATCGCGTTATATACTTTCAACCTGGTGTGACGTCAAATCGGATCGTCACACGCCCGATCGTCAATAACACTCTCAAGAGAACTTTCGATCTTTCGCCTCGGTTGCAAAGAGAGGCAAGCTTGCAAGAAGGAGGGGTCCAGCGGCTATCGCCCTCGAGCGGCCGCCCTTATCTCAGCGACTCAGCCAGACGGCGCACAATAACGAATCCTTCACACTCGAACCGATACGATCCTTGCTAGGCGTTCGGTGGACGACGACGACGCTTAGACGCGCCGCTACATTTACCTCCTCACGCTTAACGTATTACCGACGGGGTAGGTAGGAGAGGAGGGTAAATATGCCCTCTATCCGGCGGCGTGTTCGCGCGTGCGACATTTCGTTACGGTCGCGTTAAGGCGGTTTCGTTCATTCCTGCGGAAACGCGATAGGCCGTAGACCTAACCGCGTGGAGCGCGTTCGCACGCATCACTGGCTGCCCAACGAAAATTCTCCCTCCCTCTCGTAGGGGGGAAGACAGACTGGCCGTGAAATATTATCGCGGGGATGCTTCGATCGAGACCAGCCTCGATTTCCCTTTTTCCTTTTCTTTTTTATCGACTCGTGTCGATGTATTAGTGTTTATCGTTCGAACGAGCTCGCCAATTTTGGAATAAATGAACGAATCAAACAAAAGTATCCTATTGTACTTATTTTGTGCGATAAGTTCTTTTTCGCGTTTATCTGGTTCTTTATTATCGGGTTAACGTTCTTGTTGATCGACGAGAGAACGTTGGTTGAAAAATGATGAATATTGAGAAATGAGATCGATAACCGTATTAAAGAAAGATAAAGCCAAAGTTGGACAGTTTTCAGATATTTGAGTGCGAAGTGAAAAGGATCTGAATGAAAAACAAACCATCGTTGGCGATGACTGCGTGGTGGCCCGTAAAGGGAACGATTCGTTGTTCTTCTTTGAAACGAGAAATTGATCAAGAAGAAGCAAGCCGCGTTAGTCGATGGACGTGGATCTATTCTTGCGCGTAACAACGCTCGACAAATCTTAATCCATCATCAGATATTTCGCTCGATCGATCGTCACTCGTCGTTTTCGCCGTTTAAAGTTGTTTTTTAAAAAAATAAATAAAATCCGAGAAGCTGTAATTTGTTCTGAAACTATGAGAAATTTGAGAGCCCATACTTTATCGATCGAATAAATTTTTCTTCCGATCGATAAAAACGGCAATTTCACACGATCTAATCTATAATCATAATCATTTTTTTTAAACGATAATTGGAGATTACGTTGTTAAAATAATACCTTGAAGCGTGAAAAGTAGGATTTATGATTTTGATCGTTGGAGAAATTTAGATTTCCTCGTGATTCGGAGACGATTTGACCAATATTCGGAGATCCGTTCTTTCGCCCTTACGCCCTTAGAATAACATCTAACTTCCACCCATACATTCGACGGAATGGATGATTCTCATAAATTTTTGATTCTGGCGCGCTAATCGTTAGTCGGCTGCATTCATAAAAGATTTAAATGTATGCATATGATACGTGTGCAAAGAGAGAAAGAGAGGGAGTAAAATAAATCCAAAGAAAAATAGAATTATCCGAAAATAAATTTCTATTTCTCGAATTCCATGTTGATGAAATTTTAAATTTTAAATAGATTCATATTCAAATCTGATCGTGTTTCGAGTAATCGGGGAATGGGTGATTCGAAATTTGGGGAGGAAGAAAGATAATTTGAATTTCAGAGAAGGAGGACCGCGAATAGTTATCAACAGAGTTTCCTTAAATCATTAACGCGGATCTCATCTTTAACAGCGATCCCTAAGCGAGTCGAATCGTACCGCCAACACCTCTCCAACAACTCTCGAAGGATTTGAAATTGACTTTTTCCTCCCCCCCCCCCCCACCCATTCACCGAATTCAAGCTCGTCGAGGGAAGAATGGAGAAGGAATAGAATTGTTTTCGCTTTGTCCCCGCTCTCGCGCCCTCCAATTTCGAATTCTTCCGATTCCCATCGGAGAAAGAATTCGACGAGGATTATTTCACGGATTCGACTCGGAAAAAAAAAAAAAAAAAAAAAAAGAAAAACACGCGATACGAGGAGGTAAAAGGTGGATCATCGAAGAGCGGAACGTCCCCTCCTCCGAATCTGCAAACTGTGCGCAGGAAACTCGGCCGCAAAGCGGATCGAGACGCGTAATCCTTTAACCTACACGCGGTTCTATTATACGCAAGGAGGAGCACGGAGGAGCAGCGGTGATTTCTCCGCTGCTTTTAAGGGGACGGTCGTTTTCTTAGCGCTGGAATCCGCGTTGAACGGATTGGGGGGGGGGGGGGGGGGGGAGGGGTTGGTGACCGTGAGCTTTCCAACCGAAAGGATCTCGTCGACGAGGAGGAGGCTGGATAAGCAAACCCCTCCATCCCCATTGTTAACCACCTTGTACGGGATTCACCGGCCGAGGAATTCAATGGATAACACCGGAAACGTAGTTGGAGCCACGCGGCCAGAGCTCGAATCCTTCCTCGATTTTCCAGGGAAGAGAAGATCGCCCTGTTCGATTGAATTTCGACGAGATGATCCGTGACGAGAGACACCGTTTCGCGACGTTCGATCCCTCGACTTGAAAATCTCTCGCGAGGGGATTCTAATTCGATAAAGAAGGAAACTCTGCAACTGACTAACCTTACCTTGGACGTGTCGGGTGGAAGGAGCAATTAGAGGAGTGGCGCAACAACAATCGCGGCCACTTTATCCAAACCGTGGATGGGTTGTCTGTGCCTGCGTTTCGACTACAAAGCGATCGCTATGATATCTGGAGACAATGGCGGCTGATGGGCGACAATGTACGCGAGAAATTATGCACGATGAACGAGCCGCTCGTTCGATGTCGCGACACGAGTTGTCAATTACCACGAATCATCACCTCGTGGCTGATGATTCTTATCGATTTTTCTTGTCGATTTTTATTCCTCTCGTACGGATCGAGGCTCGAATTTTGGAAGGAATCCAAACTTTGTTAAAATAAAATTTCTTGAAAGCGCGTGTTAACTTTCTCATAAATTTCTCTCTGTTTTTTTTTTTTTTTTCTCGTAGTGGGTGAGAAGATTATTTATCGAGGATTATTTTTTACTTAACTTGCTTCCCCTTATCCGAAGAAGAAAAGTTTAAAATTAGTTTACGTACGTTTTCTCGCCTTAAGAATCAAGAAAGATATCGCGAATAACGCGCCAATTCTTGCTTCTCACTTCCGATTCCACGCGATCCAAATCCGGAGACCGGAGCTTCGTAACGCACAGCTAATAAGCCAAACTATTCCACCACTATTCTCGAGCCAAGTTTCTAATTCAATTCCAACCTATCCTCGAACAACGCTCGATACAAGTTTTAAACGTCGCGCAGATTCTCAGAAATTTAACAAATTATTAGTTGCCTGGGCTGGGCGTTGGAATCGATAGTCGCGTTATTTAAAGCGAACGAAGCAAAAATTTGCTTCCATGAAAATTAAAATTATCAATAAACAAAACGTGTAATCTCTTCAGCTTTGTGCATTCCATTCCTTTGACTCTTTCATATAATCTCTCGATATAATCTTCAATTGGTGTGGGAAAAAAAGCTCCGATCATCGAGTCAACGTCAGTCACACGCGAGATCCTTTCGAGATAAATTCGATTCTCACTGAGAAGAGACAAGGATTGGAAGCGAAATCACGGGCTTGTTCATCAACGATCCAAGAAGAGAGAGAGAGAGAGAGAGAGGGAGAGAGGGAGAGTTGGATTAAACTTGGAGCAGGCTCGCGAGTAAATCGCGTCTGACGCGCGAAAACGCGGTTGCTCTGAAACCAGATTGGCCGAGTTAATTGTATAAATTTACAATGAATTAGCGGGTCGAAGGCTTCGGGTCGAGGATTTACCGCGACTTTCGTACGAGACGATGTCTCGACTTATGAGAAACCGGGCGTCGAAACCTTTGAAGGGCTGGCAATCGATAAAAAGTTCGGTTTCTCGAACAATTTCGTTTCTTTTTTCGAATCGTCTCAACTCTTCCATCCTCGAAAAGTTTCGAATTTGAACGCGCGGCGATTCGAGGAAATGGATTTGCAAATTCAACGGATCGTTTCTACCGCGATTTATTATCGAGCCGCAGATTTATTTATCGCGTTCGAATAATGGAAAATTCGAAAAATGTGCAGGATTCGCGTGGATTTGTTAATCAGATACGAGATTGAATAATCCTCGAACGCCCTTCCCCGCGATTATATATATTCGTCACCGTATAAATTCGTTATCGACAGATCCGTTTCGGATATTCATAATTTATACCCGTCGCGATATTCGTATCGATAGCTCATCGAATCGTTGTGTGCATTCGGATCGCTGCCTCGGATGCGCTTGGATAAGGTATCGTACGAACGAAGCCGCAACGTGGATAAAATTAAAAAAAAAAAAAAAACCGGATCCCGGATGCGGGGAATCAAGAATCAACTCCCTTCCTTTGCGTTACGTTATTTACCCGATTCGAGCGAAGGAAGAACGACGAGAACGAAGAGTTTCCTTTAACGAGCAGTTTCGAGTCGAAAAAAACTTTTGGAATTCCTCGGAGGCGAGGAAGTGGGAACAGGTGTAAGGAATGTGGAGGGCTAGATGCTTATCGATCGAACAGTGGGCGAATAAAGAAGGCGAAGGAAGACGAACGAGGTGCTATAACGCGAGTTAGGCAAAGCGATAAAGGCAGAACTGCAGTTTGTCTTTCGGTATACGGGGGGGGATATCGGCAACCCACTAACCTTTCGCTCAACTTTGCTCAACCCCGCTTCTCGTTCTTCTCGTTTCGTTTTCCCTCGAACGAAACTTTGCCCGACCGATCGAACCGCGCCGATTAACCGGCCCGGGATTAAATCGTCGCCTCGTCGCGAGGTCGATCGTTCGTCTTCGTTCGAGGAGAGGGGAGAGAGAAAAACAACCGACTGTCCGCTCCACGCGGACCGACGCTTTGTCCTTACGCGATTCTCGAAAAATGTCTTTTGCAGGGAATCGGCTGAGAAATCGGTAAAAAATCGGTAAGAAATCGTCCGCGGAGCGACGGTCGTTCGTTCCAGATGCGCTTTTTCCACGTTATCCGATGGCGGTCGGGTTCAGGAGTAGAGAGAGAGAGGGAGTTTAAGATTCTATCAAGGTTCTCCTTCTTTACACGCGGATTATGGACAATGGACGACAGTTATATCGGTGTGTAGCCAGCGAGATGTAGAGAATTGTAAGGAAATGGGTCGAATGGTAAAGGAGTTTTTCGCTTCTTGACGCACGCGTTCGCGAATGCGCCAAAGGATTACCGAACGATGTCCACGATGGTTGACTGTGAGCAATGCAATGAAACTGTTGGAACGGACCGTTTAAAGATATCATTTAGTAGTAGATTGGTTTCAAGAAATCGATAGGCGAAGCAAGGGCTGTGCGAAGTGTAACACTACCGATCTCGGAGAACAACAATTCCAATGGATCTTTTTACCATCAACAGCGAGGAATGCCTATTAACCCTTTCACTCCCTCTGGTTCAACGAGCCGTTGCACCAGAAAGCCGTTGCTCGAGAAACATCGTCGATTTGACGGTGTTTATTGAAAAAAAAAAGATCAGACCTGCTGATCTAGAACCCGCGAGGAATTCGAGCGGACGAAGGAAGCAATATTCATCGAAAGCAAAGTCGACAATCGTCTCTTCGATCAACGTGCAGGCAATCGTTTCGTCGAAACGAAACGATAGAAGGATCGATTGCTCGCGGGCGAAATGGAGGATAAACGCGGCGATCCGTTCGCCAACTTCGACCTCCCCTCAAATTGCATCTCCGCGTGGATTAGAGAAGTTGCGGGCCGGCGTCTCCAAGCTCAGGGTCTTCTCGCGATCATTGGTCGAAGGCGCATCGCGAAACTTTGCTTCCAGCGAGAAGAACCGAGATCTCGTCTCGCTAGACCTCGGAGCGTAGCGAGAAACTGTGGGGGGGCAAGTTCATCCGATTATTCGGCAAATTAATTCTCGCCGGGGCTGCGCGAGCTTTATTGAAACACGGCCCCGTCCTCGGGATTAAACCGAACTCATTACGTTTTGCCGCTTAACCGTGCAAGATTCTGGTAAACGAGGAAACGGACCCTTGTGTTCTTGCCACGCGAATGTGCCCCGCCGTCTCCACTCGGCCGGGGAGTGAATTCGAGATGTGTGCGCGGTTACGAAGTGGATTTCGAATGTGGATTTTATTACGCCCGTTTAAAATTATTTATTCGAGAATTCACTTTTCGAACATCTGAAGGGATTTCTGATTTTTAACCATTCCTTGAGATAAGAAATACGATCGTCGGATGTATGTTTAACCGTGTCCGTGAATTCGAGATGTTTCGAAAGTGGATAATATTTTATTACGCCCGTTTAAAATTATTTATTCGAGAATTCACTTTTCGAACATCTGAGGGGATTTCTAATTTTTAACTTCATTCCTTGAGATAAATTTAAGAAGAAGAAATACGATTGTCGGATGTATGTTTAACCGTGTCCGTGAATTCGAGATGTGTCTACGTTCGATATATTTGAGAATTTGTTTTTTGAAAATCTTCGTTGAGATAAATTTAAGAAGAAGAAATACGATTGTCGGACGTATCTTTTGACCGAATTCGAGATGATTATATTATCGTTCGAAAGTGTTAAAGTACAGTTTGGTATTAATTTTATCCCGTTTAAAATTATTTTATTGAAGGAGACATTTTCTTCTTGAACATCTGACTCCGAAGGGATTTCTAATTTTCAGCAATTCCTTGAGTATAAGTATAAGAAGAAGGAATGCTTTAACGCGATTGTCAGATCATATCTTTTCACGAGATGTGTATGTGTTTATGATTACGACTCGTTCGAAAATGTTGTAGTAAATCTGAAGAGATTTTCTTTCAGATAAATTTAAGAAGAAACGATTCAAGCGTAAGGTGTAATTTAGGATAGGATGCGACGATCTGTTCCCTTAATTCGAAAGAAGCGAAGGAGAGCGCGCGGTCGAACACGCGGTGTCGAGGAACGATAGGGAAGCGTGGTGATGGTGGTGATCGGCCGACGCGCTCTTTAAACCAGATTAAGGTCTGGGTCGTGAGATCGTGCACACACGATCCAACAACGGAACAAGCTAGCTAATGCGTAATCCGAATTAATAACAGGATGGCGTGTTTAAGCTCGATCAAGGGAACATCTCTCGAGTCGCGGACGCTTGATAAACGCGTTTATCGTTTCCACCGTGCATGTACCTGTATCTGTACGTACACGCGTCCAATTCCTACAAATTTCGTCCCAACGCTGCGAACATGGCATAAATCGTATCATTTGTAACCGAACCTGACATTTCGAAGCCTCAAAAAACGCGCGTTGACACAAATTGCTTTCGAGAAACGAAAGAGACTTGGAGGGTTTGGTTAAATTTCGCGAATGACGTATCGCGATCTCCTGCAAGAATCATACTCCTAGTAGAGGATGGATTATCCTCGATCGACCCAGATAATTCGTTTTTGCAACGATGTTTTTTGCGAACACAAACTGGTGAGAAACTTTCTACTCGCTTCGTTCGTAGCCGCTTTGAAAAGGTGTCGAACATCATCGATTCTCTTTTCAGTTACACTTTCTCTGTTCCATTTTTGCAAACGTCACGGCATCGAGGAATTAATAATAAAATCCTTCGAGGGCTTCCGAAAACGATCTTTCTTCCAAAGAAATGAATTTAACAACAAGCAATATTCGGGGTAATTTTCGGAGAGGGAAGGTTTGGACAAGGGCCAAAAACCGTTTCTCTCCGCCCTTCTTTTTTTTTTTTTTCTTTTTTTTTGCCGCGCGGCTTCGCGTGCACGGCCGACTCTGTCATTTCGTTTTCGTTTTCCGGGCAAATTCTCGATTTTCCCTCCGCTGCGCTTTCCTCGGTTATTAAAATCCGCCCTCCTTCCTTTATCTACTCGCTCCTCTCCTAATGCCTTCTCGAATTACGCCCCTTCGTTTTTACTCGTCCCGTTGGCTCGATATTCCGCGGAAGAAATGGAGAAATAGGGATGGACGTCGTATCGCGTCTCTCGTTCTCGCGGAACGGTGAAGAATCTTTGGAACGGAGCCAGAGAGATGCCTCGCTCTGTTTAACCAGCGATGCTTGCCCTCCGTTTTCTCGCGGCGGCAGGAAGCAAGACGAAAACTTTCGATTCGGCCCACTTTCCTCTCTCCACTCGCAACTCTCGTCGTCGAGAATCGTCCGTGTTCTTTTCGCGAAAATGGACGAACGATTCTTCCTCCCGATTCGAGGAGAATGGTAAACGAGATTAGATCACGCAGGTCTTCTCGATCTCTTTAGTAGCAGACACCTTGGTCGTAGATAATGAAGGAAGAATAAAAGTAACTATTGCATACGCATACACGAGAGGTGTCGAGGATAAAATAAAGGGACGTAAAGAGAGAGTTGGAGATGCGAATATTGAAATTAGCGGGAGACCCGTTGCCCGCGAGCAACGCTGCCAGAGGTCTTCCGAGTCTGCAAACTTACGGGCATCGAAATTAGAGGAGACTCTCGGTTTCAGAGCCCTGTTTCTTGCCCGCGAGCAAGGCGTCGAGAACTCGAGAGAAACACCGAGAGATTTGAATAAAATTCGTTGGCGAAATTCAATTCTCGCTACGATCATTTCTCAACGGGGGGCGAATGTGAACGGAACTGTGCTCACGATGCGACGCGATGTGTAACTCGTTGCTGGAATTGGAACACGGTTGGATGGAAGTAATGATAAAAGATGGAGTCGGTCGGAAGCGTACAGTTGTTGGTGTTCCGCGGAAACCGCGATGCCGTGGACGAAGGTGGAAAGTTGAAGGTAAGAAGGAGAGGGAGGGGAGGGCTTCGCGTGAGCGTTTCTTGCCGGGTTCAGCTGCGTTTGAATAATTCAACGGGTAATCGAAGGGAGGCCGCCCCTTCTGCCGAGCGAAGGAGAGGTTATTTTTCATTATTCATTTTACGTCTCTCGTTTCCGTGTTTTCGATGCTTTCGATCGAGAGCCATTACTTTAATACCCGCCACACTTCCTAATAATTAATTTGACCGTCGAGTTTTCAAGGGAGAAGTTGAAAAGATTCCCGTTGACGAACTTCTGAGCTGGAAAATATTCTCTGTCGAGAAATAGGTGGGGGTGGATAATTAAAATCAAATAAATTCGTGTCTTCTTTTTCTTCTTCTTTTTGAGAGGAATCGAAATACGAAAAGTTAAACGAGAGAGAGAGAGAGAAGATATGTATATATATATATATAACACGCATTCTTTGCGCGTACGATATCATCGATATTCACGGCAAGTTTATTCACTGTCTGCCAGCCGAATGAAAATTCTTCTTTACGTCAGGTGAACTGTACAGTCGATCGTAAAATTCTTTTCTCCCATTATTTCTCGAGGACGAGAATAAAAATTCACCCTTTTTTTCGAAGCGTGTTCAGTTTCGAAGAAAGAAAGAGGACGATCAAAGATTAATTAACATTCGATTGACAATTCGATCGAGCATTCATCAGGTAGAATCGAATGTTTGATATAGAGGGGCTCTGCTTGTCAAGTTTTGACAAAAAAGAAAAAAATTGATTCCACGATACAAACTGTTGTTCAAAGTTGTGCTGGTAAGTTGGAGTCGTACACAGGAAGATTTTCGTTCTCGAGTGTATATAACACTCCTCCTCGAAGTTATCGATGCAGCTGGAGCATCTCTCATCCCGTTCGCACGGGACAAAGATTTTAATATTTAAATTAAATCAGACGCGTGATTCCTTCTATTTCTCCTTCATTTGTACTCGACACGCCTATACATATACAGATATGCATTGTATAAAAGGAAACGTGGATTGTTTGCCAAACCCGAGAAAATCGAGCACCTTTCTTCTCTCGAACACGTTGAGATACACGTGGAGGGAGGGGGGGAAATATAGATGAACGGTAATTACCTAGGTATTATATATATATATATATATACGGCCGACACGAGAGAGCAAGAGTCCATAAGTCATCGTTAATTACGACATTATTCTCCGAGTGATTTATCGCGTGTTCGTTTCGTGTCATTTCCAACATCCATTCCGACTTCCATTTCTTTTCCATGCCGCGATGTAGACGTCAATGTGAATTGATTTGCAAGGGTGACAAAGCTTTATTTCCTCGCTCTTGATGTTAAATCGACGCCATTTTTCTTTTCACCGCTCCGCGCGCCGTGCAATTAGGAATGATTCTCGTCGTAGAATATTATGAACTTTTAGAGATTTTTCTCTTTTCTTTTTTTTTTTTTTTTTGCAATAAGAATTGTACCGTCTCTCTTCTCGAGTTATTCTTATTGCGTAGATTGGATAAATTATTTTTATTGTAAGTAAACGAGAGGAGTGTCGATTCTAAAAGAATAAAACTCTCGAAACACTCTTGTTTTCCCAGAATTTTTAACTTTTCGCAATTGGATAAAATAGACAACGATAACTCTCTTAAATGTATTCGTACCAAGTTCAAATCTAATAATTGAAGAAAGAAAATATTCCTGTTTCGTGAAAAATCCATTACGAACAATGGAAACCGATCCGCCGCAAACATCTTGGAAAAAATAAATTTGTTTCGATCGTAATTAGACCGGAATTAGAAATTTGCAGAAATTGAACGAATCGAAAGGGACTCGAGTCTCTGGTTGGATAATCGTTGTTGCGTGAAAAACACGTGGATCGATAGGAGGCGGAAATAGCGGCTGTTATTTCCTCGATAATTAAGTCGGTGTTACGTATGCGCGTAACGAATCCCGGTAGAATGATTACGGTTGCGCGAATTACTTCTAGTTGCCACGTATCCGAGATATACCCCCCCATAAGTCGTCATTAATTACAGTGTTATTGGCGTGATTTATTGCGTGCTCGATTAGTCGGGATTGCGATTACTCGGCTGGTTTTGCGAGGGCAGCCCGAAACGGGTTAACGTCCTCTCCTCCGCTTTATCCATCGTTCGTCGATCGTTCACGGCGTGGAAATTTTTATTTTTCGTCTTCGATTTTTTTTTAGAAAGAAATGAGGTAAAATGGCACGTGGCCGAAGAGAGCTCTTAATCGCGATTATATCTTAAATCCTGAGCACGTGTTCAATGTTGAAGTTTGCGTTACATTACCTTGAGCGATCTTGACACGGATTAACGAATGTTTCACGTTGATTCTTTAGCATTTTGGAAGAAAATGTAGTGCGATTTTTCACGATGGCATATATATTATCAGGCGGAAAAATTAATTAATTCTTAACGATCCTTTAACACGGAACATTCTATTTTTTGGGGAGGGCAAAATAATAATCCCATTTTCCAAGGGAAAAATTAATCGACCGAACGGGTTTATCATCTTGAGTTTGTCGTGCTAATTTTTCAATTTCAATTTCAACGGGGGGAATATTTATTCCTTGGCCGGAAGGAAGCGATGGCTCGATTTTTCAGCAAAGGAAACGCGTACCCGACGAAGTTTGCATCGAAAAGATGGCAAACTAACTTTCCCCCTTGTTTGTTAGCATGGACGATCGAGGGAGGAGGCTTTTATTTGGCGAGACGGCGAGCAAAGCTTAACCCGATTTCCCCATTCACGACCGAATATTTACGAAAACGTTTCCTCCTTATCTTCTTTATCTTTATATTTACCGTCCCTCCAAATTGTCCCGATATCTGCCTATTCTAAATTCTCGAACCGACATTTACGGCTCCAACGTGCGCGATCTCTCCTCCCTATCTCCGCTGTTCTCTGCCATTCATTTTTTTATACCCATGAGAGAAGATTCGTTCAACCCACGCACCGAATCGTTCGCGAATCCTCCCGTTCAAATTCCAAACTTCTTAATGGCGTTAAATTATATAAATACTTCAAATTTCTATACTCGACACTTCTATTATTTTCCTTCTCTTCCATCGAAAAACGATTCGAATTCTTTTACCTTGGTGCGATCGCACCAAGAAATCCGTTCGTCAAAACGTAGCGTTTTTTAATCGATCGAAACTAGACGATCGGACACGCGAATCTGTCTTCGTGTTTCGGCCGATTCGCGGAGAGAAATTTATCGGGCGCGGGATTAAAGAATCGAAGGAAGGGCGGGCGAACGAGGGCGAAAGCTGTTGTATAAACAGAGGGGATGGCCGAGAATTTCATTAGCAGATTGCTCAATCTGCATTCGGATCGGGGGAGGGGAGGGGGATCCACGCGTCGATCCACTCCTCCGCAAGACCAACACCGGAATTATTCCGCAAAGTGCTCTCTCTCTCTCTCTCTCTCTCTCTCTTCTAAACGTCGATCCAGGGCTTAGCCCACTTTTCTCCCTCCCGTTAAACCGTGGATTTATTTCCTTTCTCCCCCTCCCCCATTCCGGACTGTTTTCTACTTACTCGCAACTATGGGCCAACAACAACGATTGCTAATAACGCACGTGTCGAAATCTCTCACCTGAAACAGAGCAAAGAACAAGATGTATACATATATGTGTGTGTGTGTGTGTATACGAATATTTTTCGAATATTTTATTTTTGGAACGAGGTTAAGGGGTCGTTGGAAGGGTTGGAATTCGCGTAATGGAAATATCGCCTTTTCAACCCTAGCCTGGGATAAAGTTCGGAAAAGCGTGGAAGGGGCGGTGCGAGGAAAGTCGGTCGAAGGTCGCGACGCGATTGTCGACGCTTTGAGAGAGAGAGAGAGAGAGAGTGATACGCGAACGATGGCCGGTTTCCTTTGGAGAAGCGTTGCGTTGCAGTGTCCGTTGGAGGGCGCAACGAGGGGTTAATTTGATGTTTATCCGGCGCAGTATCCGCACCCTCTCCCACCCCCTCGCTTTTGTCCCCATTCCGCGGTTTATTAATTTCTTTTTCGCCCCCCCCTCCCCGTGAACTTGTCTCCTCAACTTTCGTGTTTCGTTTTTGCTCGATTATCGTGGCTCGCGACTTTCAACTCTCTTTTCTCCTTTACGAGAAATTAGAGGGACATTTTCCTTCCGATTCGATTCGTTATACCGTCGATGTAAGAGAAGTGTCGTACGAAATTGGATGCAAAGGATTTTTTAAACATGTAAACAAATATTTCACAATTTTCCTCCCCCTCAAACCAATGAGACTTGATCCCGTAGCGTGTACAACACCTGCTACGATATCGCGTTTCGTGAATCGGAGAGAAATCAAACCGAACGATTCGTTCGTTCGTTTAAATCTCTGTTGAGTTCTTTTTTTTTTTTTTTTGTATAAAAAAAAAGATCCTTTCCGAAGTAAGAAAGTCTCTCGAGAGATTTAGGAACGCGCGTGTAACTCGTATCCCTCCCCCCCCCCTTTCCCCCCTGCTATACATTATTAAAGGGATGGGGTGGAAGAAAAGAATACACGGAGGGAGGGATAGATAGTAGCGATTATAAATTCGCGAGGGGCGGCATACGCTTCGTATTTTAGGCATAAATCGGGATAAATCGTGCATCGTATTGTATATCGCTGGATTCCACGACTCCTTTTTTCGGCTGACCCACTTGCTATCGTTGCCTACCCGTTTCACTTTTTATCACCTTTTTATAAGGAAAATCCTGCGAGAATCGTTCGCGGATAATCGTGTCGCCAGGGGAAAAATGAGAGAACGCCTGCGCATCCTCGGAACGGGGAAAAGTCAAGAATCTGGCTTACGAGTAGAAGAGTTTCGAAAAACTGGGCAGAGACGATTTTGAATTTTAAGATATAGATACTTTTGATACGAATATAATAATGGAAAATAGGATAAATCTTTTCTTAAATAAATAATTTGTTATCGAAAGGAATCCGAATACTTGAGACGAACGTTCAAGTATTTTAAAAAATTTATTTTAAAAAAATTATAATTATATATGTCATAATTATATATTTGTTATGGAAAAAAATAGAAATTAATAAAAATTCTATGGATGAATCGTGTGGTGTTCGATAAAGAAGAATTTAACGGCGAGCGAACCGCGCGTTGCCCTCTGATTCTAAACACGAATCGAAATTCGTCTTGGAGAAAATCAAAACACAGCGAACGACTTTTGTATCGAGCGCGTGTAAACAGAGTCGGCTCGAGGAAATTAAATTAGTCTGGTTTCGGGCGGTGTCGCGACGTCACGCGTAAATTCCACTCGTGCGAATTCGAAATATTATTTGGTCAAACGCGATCTTGCGAAGCGTGCAACACTTGGGTTGTTGGTGGAGGGAAAGGAGCGTGGAAGGAATTGGATCGAGGCCTTCGAGGTGAGCGAACAGTTTCGAATTTGTTGTACGATAAATAGATATCTGCATTCGTATATAATATGGTGATTATACGTAACGGCGGTTTCGATGCAACATTGTCCATAAATTATAGCAATTACGCCACAATTATATTATATTACAAGGCATAATATACGATTATTCTATACATATCAATTTTGATGACACGAATAAATTTTCTATCTATATTATATTATATCGAGTTCCCGTTTAAATTTCTATACAAATTTTATACTTTAATATTCCTGTTGTTTCGTAATATTTGTCAAATGAAATTTTCAAAACATAATTTTTTGGAATCAAGCTACCATATTGTACGAAGATTATGCCTTATTATACATTCTCCCAATTCTTCAACGTTCTATTTTTCGTAAATATATATTTCGTATATTTCGTTGAACGAAATTAAATCAATAATTTTTCAAGATCCAATCGAAAAAGATCGTTTCGATTCCTCGACGTTTCATTTTACAATTCGTACAAATGTGTTCAGTGTTAAAATTATTGAATCAATAATTCTTATATCATTTGACGTTTTCCTTCGTTATTTTTCAATTCGAGCAAGCAATCGAAGAATTGGAACGTTTCGATTCTTCAACGATTCTATTTTACAATTCGAAAATTAAATCAATAATCCTTATACATTGGAAACGTTCGACATTTTCCAATCGAAGAAGGAATCCTTCCTTCCTTCCCCACAATTTCGTGTAAAACGAGCGTTGGAAAAGTTAGCAGCCTTCCCCCTCCCCTCGCGCATATGCGCTCTATCCGAGGTGAATCGCTTTTATGCGCCGGAGATGAAGCGGTTCCGTGTCCCCGCCGCGCCGCCCTAAGCTTCATCATCCGCCCTTTGCAGGGCGGATTAATTTGGACACAGCGGGGCGCGTGGACACGCGGCTGTCACGCGCGCGCCTTTCCTCCCAAAACTTTCTCCAACCTTTGCCCGCTTGTCGGCTCGCCCGAAACGGAGGTGAAAGCTTTGGACACAGACCCGCTTCCTCCTTTTTCCACGCGAAAAGTTTGTATCGTCGGGGTTGATTTATAGCGAGAATGGAAGAGTATTTTTCTCCCCTCTTTTAGAGAGACGACTCTTGGATATATCGTATTCTATTTCACGTAAAATGTCGCGTGAAATGAAGAAGCGGCGATAAAAGAAGAATCCCACGGCGAGGTAATCATCGAACGAGAACGATTAACCTTTTCTTCTTCTTTTCTTTTCGATCGATAAATCTCGTCCGAAATCATTCGGGTTCCTTTTCGGGAGTCGCTAATAATAAATCGTAAAAACAATCGGCATAGAGAACGATGGTGGAGAGGGGAGAAAAGGGAAAAGAGAGGAGGAGGAAAAAGAGCGATAAGCGTCACTTGTGCGAAGAGAATACGAGAAAATGTATCTCTTTGATGTCCGCATTTTGCCATCTCGAATGAAATTTATTCCCCGGGGTATGGAAACGAGGACGTGCGGAAGGGCGAGCGTAAGCACTTTTTCCGGAAGGACGTGTACATTTTGTGCTCATTTTTCCCCCTCCCAGTTTGTCGTATTAAGAGTTTCCTCGGTCAGATTCACGTTCGGGCTTGTAGTTTATTCAGAGGTTCCGGCTCCCCTCAAATATTTATTCAATTCGATGCTTTCGGCACTACTCGATAACTCGAGTAGTTTGTTACGAATTGGAGGAACGAATTTGAAAACGATTTTTCGTAAGAATCGTGACACCTTCTCCTTGATTTTTTGAGGGGAGGAGGAGGGAGGGGGGGGGATTTTTAATCCTCCAGCTGTGGACGATTAAATTCTTTTTCGAGGCTTGTGAAAGAAGTTTCAAAGAAAATTCCATCGAGAGAAGTGCGATAGAGGAGTGTAATGATAAATTGAAGAATGGGAAAAAAGAAAAGAGAAATATATTAGAAAGGAATGGTTCGATATTTGCGCTTCCCCTTGCTCGCCTTGGAATTTCTCTCGATCTCGTTTCCGCGCTGTTAATGTTAATTGATTATTTGAGGTTATTTGTTGCAATCCTCGCGGTCTCGAATCCTTTGTTTCGCGCCCCCCAATTAATTCCCACCGTTTACCGCCCGAAGAGAGAAAATTGCGAAGAGAGGCGGCCAACGCACCGCCCCGTGTCTTCCCCAATTAATCGATCGGTCTGCTGTTTAATTAGCTGGCTTGTTAATCCAAGCGTCTTCGTTAAAATATATTCACCGATAACGCTTATCCGCCGCAAAATTAAAAAACATTGTTCACCGCGGATCTGATTTACACGAAACATTTGTTGCGTCTCGACAGGGAGAGAGATTCGAAATAATTCTAAATTTCCATAACCGTGGATGCCTTTGAAGAAAACTCTGAGAAAACTATGGGAAATTTTAAAATTATTAATACAAAAAGTCGTTGAAAGGTGTCGAAACAAAATTCGATAGAAATCATTTACAGATACATTTGTGTTTATTTGTCGCGCAAAATATCCGACCGCGATATAATAAAAGTCATCGAACCGTGACGGCATATCGGATGATTCTCTCGAAAACAATGTCACCGCCGTGTTTCGCGCGTATCAATCGCAGAGAAAGGAAAACTGAAAACTCGCCGGTTCGGTTCGTAGAATTGGAGCGTAGAATTTTGGAGCGTAGAAAGGAGCTTTGAAGAGAGAGAGAGAGAGAGATTTTTGTTCATCGTGCAAATCATGGTGACGAATCGGAAACCCCTCCATTCACCCAGGAAGGGGTGAAGGGAGGGAAGGAAGAAGGGTCGATCGGTTAACGATCGAGTTATGGGACGGTATCGAAAACCACGGGCGTCAAACTCGAGCGGCGATTAATCTTAGTCTCGCGCAAACATCGATCCTTTGCTTTGTATACAGGAATACGTAATGTCGAGGGGGCCGCCCTCCAAACTTTCCGACTCTTTTAACAAAGCGTCTCTTTTTCACCCGTTTTATCCACGAGCAACGTACGAGGAAACCTTGGTACACGCTCGATGAAGTCTTGATAAATCGTGTCGATCAAAATTAACGATAATTCCGGTAGAGCAATCTCTGTAGAGGATCTCTCTTTTTATGGATAGAAATTTCGCGAATCGATCGAATTCTCGTGATGAAAGAACAGGTTTAATTCTTTGAAAAAAATAGGAGGAAGGGCAACGATCTACCCGACAGGCATTACAAGTATGCGCTCTATTGTGCTGGACGGGGCTTTTCCCCTCCGTTTCCAGCATTGGCCGTGCTTTTTGTCGCTTCGAAAAAGCACGCGAGCTTTGTAGTTGCAAATTCGAAACGAAGAAAGGTAAAACCGAAGCGGTGGATCGCCATTCGGATCGACGCAACTTGATTAGCCAGCCGGTCGGCTTTGAAACCAAACAGTTTGTTTCCCGAACTGTTTGACGATTCGAGATTTTCCCGTTTGTTGAACAAAACAGCGATGTGGTATTTTTTTCTTCTTCTTCTTCTTCTTCTTCTTCTCTTTTCTCTTCTCTCTCTCCTCTCCCGTAAAGGGAAGCCCCGCCTAATGCTCTTACCATGTAACCAGCACGCTGTATAATCTCGTCGGGAAGACCTAGCAGGGGCATATCTGTCTTTATCTTGGAAGTGGTTGGCAATGGTTTTTCGAGGGGGAGGAAGGGAGCTTTGACTCTTCGATTCTTCGAAACGAGAAGGGTTGTTCTTCCATTGATTTTTCATTATACCGGAGGAATCTATTTTTTTTTTTTTTTTCATTCCCTGCCCATCGATTCCCCTTCTCGTAAATGTAATAATTATGGGAACGCGGAATTTTTTCTTTCTCGAAAGGAGAATCGGTCACATTGATTGCGATTTTCATCCATTTGGAAGAAGGAAACAGAGAAAGAGAAGATGAAAAAGACGAAGACGAATCGAGAATAATTATGTGTATACAAAATTTTCATATTAGCTTGACTTTTATTATTTCTGTTTTGCAAACAAAGGGTTAAACGTGTCCTTTCGAGAGGAGAAGATGCACGAGACTCGTTAATCTTCGCCCATATATCTCCAATTATAAAGCTTCCATTAGCCATTAGGATATTAAAGTTCGATGCAAAAGATAATTTATTATTTTCTATCTCGATGATCCTCTCGATGTCGATAAATTTAATAATAAATTGCAGCGATTCACCATAAACGGAAAGAACGGTTTCTCGTGATTACGAAAAATAAATAAGAATCAAGGTCGAGTGGCATCGTAGAATTCACATTTTTTATTCTCCCTTTTTTTCGACCGGTCGAAAATCGAATAATATTAAATGCATGTAATGGCGCTCCATGGTCTCGATATATATATATATTGGCGATGTATCGGCCCCGGCCGGAAGCCACAGCCAACGGTTATATCGATCTCACGTGCGCGAGAGAGCGGACCTCGTGTCGCGAGCAATTTGTAGCTTTGAATTATTTCGAGCCTGTGCCTCCGGCAACCGAAGTGATCGGCCATTTTGAAGAGGGGGGGGGTGGTGGTATCGCGGCTTCCATCGAGGTCGTCTCGATGCTCGATCGCTCGTGCTTAATCGCGCCTTCTTGCCACCTCTTATCTCCCCATTATTATCTCGTAAAATCGCGAAGGCGAAGTTTTTCGGAATTGCTCCATTCCCCGCCTCTAATAAAATTTTAACTTTCGAAATCACGTTATCCGATGTTATCCGATTTTTTCCCCATTTCCTCGTTACACGATGAAATTTTGGAACCAATGGAATTTTGGAATCAACGATATTGCGAATTCTATCTTGGCAATTTTCGCATAATTATAATAATAATAATAATAAGCGATTCGGCTGAAAAAATCTTTCGATGACAAATTTATTGATATATATTTCGAGGAAGCCGTTCGACTCGAAGCCGCAGATGTATCCAGACATCGAAACTTACCTCGAAGAAGAAATCATTCCCGAAGTGAAATCGAGGCGGCGAGAAACCGAGAAGATGGAAAAGAGGGGAAAAAATCGTCGAGCCACGCGGATTTCTCGCGATAATGGAGAATAGGGACGGGTCTGGCGCGAATAGAGACAGAGTCATCGATTGTCGGATCGGTTTCCGTGACTCGTTTCGAAGGAAGATTCGATCGGAGAAACGGTTGAGCAGAGACGGACAGGTTGCTCGAACTGGTGGTCAACTGGTGGCATCCGAGCATCCGATTCGATGAGAACCGGAATCTACTTGCAAATCGGGATTTAATAGAATCCATCCCCCATCGAGGAGGAACCCGTTTAACCCGTTTGCCCGTTGAACGAAGAATAAACTCGGTGTTGGAAACTCGGGGTGAGTGCGTTTGACGAAACGTTGTTGAAAATTCGCGGCGGGAACAAAATTAACGAAGAGAGGCGTTGCCTGCGTGTGTACGGAAATTGGTGCAGAAAATTCGGTCGTTCAAAGGAGCGCAATTTCGATGGAAAAATCGGCATTTTTACACACGTCGACGGCTTTTCTTTCTTTCTTTTTTTTTTTTTGGATTTGGAGGAGGAGGAGGAGGATGGAAAAAAAAAAAGGAAAGAGAGATAAAGCAGATAGCGGATTTCGGGAACGATTCGGGATAGATTTTTTTTCTCGGATGGTTTTTTTCTCTGTTTTTCGAGAGGAGGAAGGAGGAGGGGAAATTTTATTTTCGATCTCGGATCGACTCCTTCCTCCCCTCCTCCCCGTTAATCTCGGTCGGGAAACGATCGGGCGATTTTTCCAACACCCGCGCAACACCCGCGACAAATCGAAGCAATCGCGGTTCTCCTACGTGACCGATCGTAAACCCGAGATTGCCGCCAGATATCGCGGATTCGGACCTCTCCCGAAACGAATTTTTTTATTCGAGGTTTCGAGGCATTCGTGTGCGCGACGTGAATAAAAAAGGAAAAGAGAGAGAGAGAGAAAAGGGAGAGCCACCCCTCGTCCCTTTATTATTTGCGAAAAAACGCGTCGAAGGATCTTTGGAAAGATTTGACGAAAGGATGCGAAAATCGAGAGACGAATGGAAAAAGAATTGGAAAATTAGTGGAAAGTCGTCGTCGGGCGGAAAACGAAAATTAATTCTCCTTGGATCATCGCGTTCACGAGTCTGTTCGAGTGTCTCGGCCACGGGCTTAACAATATCGTGACGGCGGACGTGGCGGTCGTTAAAAGTGGCGTCACGGCGACTCAACCCCCCAATTTTCCGGAAATTAACGTGACGCGGAATTCGTTCGTCTTACATCATACCGATAAAGCCCCGCGCAACGTTTTGATCTCTCGGGGGCGGCGTCGTGGCTCGAACGTGGCGCAATCCCTCTGCTAAATTTTCCCTCTTCTCTTTTTAATGGGAAATCATCCCCCTCGACCCTTGAATTTATATCGATACGTTTTAAATTGGAGACGGATTATTGAGGTAATTTATCTTTCTCGTTAAACCTCGTAACGCTGACAGGTGAGAGCGACAGTCGGATGTTGGTCGGATCTCTATCTCGTGACAATTAATTTAATTATCGATCCCGTTTCGTTGGTGAGGAAACCAATCGATTATTAATTATCATCCTATTTCTGGAGAGGTAATATCTCTGTTCCGAAATGTTCTCCAAAATGGAAATGCTTTATCTCATTCTCCGATCTGCTCGATGGAGATCACGATTCGATTCGGGAAGGAAGGAAGGAAGGAACTGGATGGACGCAGAAGGAAGAGAAGGGAACGCAGGCAGGGAGAGGCGTGAAAAAGCGTGGATGGATCCCCCCTGTTTCGCGATTGGGCAGTGGCCTGATTTTCACGGTCGACCGGTCGGACGGTAGATGGATCAGGTATAACCCCTCCCCCCCTTTTCATAGGTGACCGTGCGCGATTCGTTGTAGCGTCGAGAGAGAGAGAGAGAGAGAGAGAGCTGCCTGTGACGGGGAGATATGTCCCGCTGAATTTCACGATCGCGTGATTTTACACTTGGATGCGGGAAAGGCTGGAAAGCTTCGTTGCTCGGCCGGAAGAAATGCTCGGAAAATAAATGCTCGGAGGATTAACGCGCGATTCTCCAAAAATATATATATATATATATATTTTTGCGATTTTGGAGGAAATTGTTCGTTGCAAGAATTTTCGTCGAGACGAAAAAAAAAAAAAAAAAAAAAAAGAAGAAATACGCAAACGCGTGGGAAGTTTGAAAATTCGGGCAGAAACTCGACGTTTGACAAGATCGCACGTGTTTAAAACCTCGAGGGGAGCCTCGCCAATCAAACAGACTTATAATCGAAACAGCTCTCTTCGTTCTTCCCCTTTCGATCGAATCTACGATTCTCCAAAGCTCACTTCCTCCTCTCGTTTTCGACGTTAGTTCGATGAGATTGATAATTGTGAAGCGGTTGTGACTGGGATTAAACGAAGAGGGATACGATCACATAAAATGCGATCTCTGATCAACGGGCCGGTTCGTCAACCGTGAGACGTGCAAACCGTGGCGAACACGCCCCTCCCTATCCGTTGGACAAGCCCCTATCCGTGACAACGTTCTGTCAACGCGGTGGCGACAGGAACATGGTGACGCTCGGTGCCCGTTTCCGGCCGCACGTGGCGGAAGTTTGCCGCGTTTCACCTGCGCCCATTCCTCCACAATCCCCTAGCGGCGGATCATCGAGATCGAGAGCGCGATCCGTGGTTTCCTTTCGATTCGATTTCTCTGGAAAATTGACCCGGATCGGTTCCGGGGAAATATTCTCGGATCGGAGAGATTGTTTTCGTTGACTGGCGAAGGGATAAAAGAAAGGAAGAGAAGAGGATTTTTGCCAAATAATTGGAAACGAGCGAATTGAAATTATCGTTTGGCATCCGATCGATGAATCGTAATGAATCCTCGTGTCCTCGATCGATCGAGTTGATTCGTCAAAGAGAGAAAGAGAGAGGAGATTGGGAAAAAGGGAGGGAAGGATGATGGCGGCCGATTCTCTGTTCCGTATCCGCGAGCTCGTAATTTGTCATCGAGCCGCGACGTGTGTAAATGCGGCGTGTTCGTCGAGAAGCCGCGGGAACCGCCCGACGAGTTTCGAAAAAAAGAAAGAAAAAAGAAAAAAAAGAAGAAAAGAAAAAGAAAGGAAAGAAAGAGGCTTCCACGCTAGGCTAAGGGGGAGGGGAGGGTGATTAATTCGCTTTTTCGGTATCCCGTTGAAATGTTGCGCGCTCGACATTGCGCGCCATTGTTACGGCAGGGTGATAAAGGAAGGGAAGAGCGATGGATCGTGAGGGAGATTTGACGAAGAAAGCGACAGACTTTCTTCCCCCCTTACTCGAGGATCGATTCGGGTCCTCGAGAATTCGGGTCACCGGCTGTCATTTTTTTAATGGCTCTCTATCTTTCGTTCTATTTTTCTTTTTTCTTTTTTTTTTCTTCGAAAGTGAGATTGTGCTTCGAAAGGGGGAGGGGCGAGAATTGTTGCTTTCGTAAATTGTTGTCGAGAGATTTCTTAATCCGTCTGCCTTTCGTTTTTTTTTTTTTTCACGCTTTCACGAAAATTTTAAAATTCGAAAAATTATATCAATTATGCTTGAAAATCTTAACTATTCCTTTCTTTGGAAAATGTTAATCTCATTTTCTAACAAATCGTTCTAACGCGTTACGCTTGGTTACAATATTTACAAACGTAATATTCAATTAATAAAATTCTATTTCTCTTTCGCGTTCACGAAAACGTGAAAACGTGAAAAAGAAGGGGAAATTCGCGTTGGAATCGATGGGAGAATCGGGCTGGGTAATATATATTTTTTTTTTTTTTTTCTCGAAAAATCATTTTAAATCGTATTTCATTACGTGGAAACGGTTTTATCTAAAGGGAATCTTTTTATCGCATTATGACCCGTGAATAATAAACGGTGACGCCACTAGTCACATTAACGAGCGTTAAATGCATTTATAATGGCGCGTATGCCTGAAATTTTCCCATCGCTGAATTTGTTATTCCGTGATCGTGCTCGGCCGGATGTTGCAAAAGAGAGAAAATTATCGAATTAGGGGATACCATTGTTGTACATTTTGTCGAGTCTCCGCATTTCGCGCCATTTTCCCGCCATCCAAAATTTTCCCGCCCGAAATGACGAAATCGTTTAATTTATCGGGGGATTTATGCCCGAGGAAGAGGCAAAAGAGAAATACGTAGAGGCGGGAATTTCGAAAACGAGTATACCGGCATAGCGCTATTTCTGCCATCGATTCGAAATATAAATTTCCAATTAATTCGCGTTGGCCGATTAAAAGTGCAGAAGGGAGGGGGAGGGTGAATTATGGTAACTCGATAACGCGGCCAACACCGTGCATTCCCACCGCAAAAATCGGTCTGTGAAATTAATCGTGCCGCGAAATTTTTCACCCTTGCCTCTCGATTCGTTAATTTATATCGAAGATCGCGTTATCGCGTTTAATCAATTTTCCATCGATGCAATCGCGATACATGATGTAAAATTTCTTCCGATTTTTCGACTCGATCGCTCATAAACGTCGTTAATGTTGCAACGAAAATGTTCTCGCTTCAAAAATTCTTAAACAAAGTTCCAAGAAGTGATGCGAAGATCGTTTGGAAGAAACAAACTTTCTTCCAAACTTGTTTCCCATCGTCGCTTATCATCCTTCCGATCGACGTATCCCTAAATCTTGGATAATGGGGCGGGACACGTGGTGTTTCAGTGGTAAAGTGGAGGCACGCGCACGGTACACGTTGTTGGATTCCTTTACATCCGTAAAGATGAGTTAAACCGATTGGATCGGCGTTGTAAGAGGCAGCTGTTCCCTCAATGATAAGCACGGTTATTTTCCAGGTTATCCGAATCCCAGTTATCGTAAGTATTCGGGTAGTAAAAACTCTACAACTGTGTTATACGCAACTTTGTTTATTCCTCAATAAATGTTGGGATCTATACGTGGTTGTTGTTCAAACCCGTTTAAAAACCCGCTTGATAACCCGGGGAGATATTTCATATATTGAAATCTTTCTTTTTTATCTCTCTTTCTCTTTATCGAAGGAATAATGACAACCACTTTCTCGCGAGATATCGGGCAAAGGGATTAGACGGATCACAGGGGGAGAATCGATTTATATATAGATATACGAGCTACATCTCACTGTCGAGATGTACGAATGGACAGACACCTTCTCCAATTCGTATTGAATTTGCCACTCATTCGAATTGAATGGGGCGACATTCTATTCTATCCCGTCCATCGATCATTTTATCCGAAATAATAATTGGATTTCTGTATATAGTATATATATACGTAATACGAAGAGATGGAAAGATTCTTCTGAGAAATAAGAGGCACACGAGTAATTTCATTTGGAAAGCTTGATTTTCAAAATAATAACAATAATAATAATAATAATCGATAAATATTTTCGATTAAAGAAACGAGTGATCCTGCTCGTTTCATCTATTCTGCTTTCATAGAAGATTTCATAAAAGTATCGGTTGGATCATCAAACATGGAGTTTAGTAATCGAAATTAACGACTCTCTTCTCACTTTCAATTTTCTTCTTTCCTCTCCGAATTACGAGCCTCGATCGCTTTTTTACGGAGGAGATCGAGCGGCGAATCGAAGCCACAATCTGTAAATTAATATTCAAATTGGTCGAAATGTGTGTGTGTGTGTGAATCAGATCGCATAACTCTGCGAGAGAGTATTGGAGAGTACAGGAATCGTAACGTCGATCTGGTTTCTTGCACGCTTGTTTCGATATGCTTAATAACACAGAGAACTGCGAGAAATCAATTTGGATGAGAGGAGCTACGCGTCGTCTTATTAAGGATGTGTCGAGATTAAACAAATCTCTAAATAGAGATTGAAAGATCGATCTAAAAACTGTTGTTTGTTTAATAACGATATTGAAATTTAATTTCGACGCCAAAGTTCCGAATTTCCGTTGTTTTCTTGAACGTTGGAAAAAGAGGAAAAAAGGGGAAAGATTGGACAAAATTGGTTAAAAGCAGAACTGTAGAAAATTCAATCTCGATGTAACTTTGAAATAGGAATAATAACGATAAGCGAGTAGAAAAATTAAATTAAATGGGACGAATCGGGTGAAAAAAATCAGGATCCAAAGTAAATGAAATTTAATCCCGATACGACCAACTCTGCACAATGTCCACGATGATATCCAGGTTTCGAAGACGCGTCGAGGTTGAAAGGAATCGATATTCGCGAGAAAGGAAAGGGAGGAAAAAAAAAAAAATGGAACGATAAGTGGGCGGAGCGTTGGAAGTCACGGTCTTTTCCAGAATGGAAGAAATAAGATTCGCGTGCCTTTTATCCTCGAGAAGATAGAAAACGAAAAGAAGAAACAGGGAGCGAATTCATCGGTTATTCCGCTTGATCGGAATTCCACGGACCGAAGTCGTGGCGGCGATGAGCTTTCGCTTCTCCCTTGTAAAATCAACGAATTGTATCGCGTGCTTGGAAAGCGAAAGGAGGAGAATGGACGAGAAGAGGGGAGGGAACAAACGAGGCAAGACGTACGACGATCTTCTTCTTCTTCTTCTCCTTCTCATCCTCCCTGATTCTCTCCGATTCTCTGCTGGAAACTAGACAATCTCGTTTTACTCGCCAATCTTTAGTGGCGTCGTGCCTACAAGTTATTCTAATCGAGTCGAGAAGAACGCGACGAAGAATTCACTTGCCTCTCCCCATCGATCACGCACGATCTCGTTTCACACGAGGGAGGAGTGTCTTGGGGGGGAAAAGAGAATATTCGAGAGGAGGATTCGAGGAGGCGTCTCTGCTCGACAAAGAAAGAGCCCAGGGACGTTTAAATCTCTGTTCGAACAAAACGTCGGGATAACCCAGGGGAGTGGGCCGGCCCTAATTGCGAGATAGCGGCGCGACATGGTGGCGGATGCGAAGATTATGTGGAGCACGTTTGAATCGTAAAGAGGACAAAGGAAACGGCGTGTCCTCTCCGCATTGCGGTAATTTAGTTTTCGACCACACCTCGGGGACGGAGATTATTTTTCGCGAGAATTTCTCTCGATCGACTTCTCCTCCCTCCCACACCGAAAAGATTCCATAAAAGGAGGAGGGGGGTGTCAACACGTTCGAGCACGTGTTCTAATTCGATCAATTTTCGATTCGATATATTTCGATCATACCTTAAATCGATCGAAATCCAAAAGGATATCAAAAAGATGATTTCTGTACAAATTTCCATTTGTATTGGTAATACAAAAATGTGTAGAATACAGCGTAGCACAGCAGTGTCGAATGAAGAAAAGGGAAACCAATTTTATGAGTGAAGAGTCTCCTCCTTCCCGTTTGCTTTTCTGTCGAACATATTTTTTGAAAAATTAGAATTCTGCCCCGAAGCAGAATCGTTGTCGTTGTTCGCCGACATTTGAAGCTCGACCATTTGGATCGATCGATCGATCGATCATCTCTCGAGCTTCTCTCTTCGTATGTAAGAACAGAGAGAGAGAGAGAGAGAGAGAGAGATGAATCTGACGGCGGGAACACTTGGAAAGAACTGCCCTTTAAGTCGGATTAAGGGTATGAATATTAATAGTCCGAGGTTGACCTCTCCCCTCGATGAAGTTGCTCGTTAAAAAGGAATAATCGAGCAACCAGGAATGGAACCAGGTTGGGACGAATATTTTCCTCGTTCCCCCCCTCTTTCGTCCCCCATTCGTTCCGCGGAAAGTATTTGAAACAACGGGGGAAATTTCAACGCGATCGCTTTGTTGCGTTCTCTGTTCACGATTGTGGCGGCATCCACCGTAAGCAGGAGTGGATATTCTCCGCCAGCGTCGTAACTTTTCCTTTGAGCCAACTTTTCGTTTCGAACGTTGGCTCAAAAAAAAAAAAAAAAAAAAAGAATTGCGAGGGGCGCAACTAAAAGGTGCGTTAAAAGACTCATTAAACGTTTAAAAAAGAAGGAAAAAGGAAGAAGAGAAAATGGAGAAAAAAAGAAAAAACAGTCAACGCGAAAATCGGAGCGCCGGTTGGAAGTAACAGAGCGCTCGTGGACCCAGTTTTCATTCGGCTAAAACCTCTTTTTTTACTTAGCCTTATGAATAATCAAGGCTGAATAATCGATACTCGACCCTTTTGCCATGATTAGACGCGCTCTCTGGTTATTCGTTGTCCCCCGTTTAAAACCGGTCTCATTCGTATCCCACGGAATAGTTATTTCATACGTTCGTTCGGATTTTGAAAACAAAAATAAAAAGAAAAGATGAAAAGTAAAGATAACAAAATAAACATTTGAAACGATCGAACGTATCGTTGTTCCATAGATCGTGTCTTCTCGTCGGGATCGTTCGTCCTTAATCTCGTTCTCCATCGAGATATCACGAGATGAACAATTTTGAAACCGCGTGATTTATTACGATTCTTCGCGTGTACTCAATCCGAATTTAGAAATTCAACGCAGAGGAGAGAAATGGCGGCGAGGAGAGAGAGGGGTGTAATAACGAAAATGGAATTCGAAGGTGAGAGCATCGCGTTAATCGTTTTCATCCAATTAAGAAGCGGCCTTTTTCACGTTTCATTATTTTAAGAGCGACGCCGTTCTTCTCGAGCAGATCGAACCAAGTCGCCGGAGTCTCGAGTTCCGCGTCGGGTCGTTTATATCCGCGCCATTTTCCAACCCGTTTAATCCCGGTAATGCGAAACAGTAAGGTATCCGCGAGCGAGGAGAGAGGGAGAGAGAGAATCGGGCCAGCTATCCGCGCAAAACTGTTTTACGGTGTCGCCGCGTCGTTTCGAGAGTTCGATAGGTCGAATGGCCCGTCGAGGGCAGACGCCCAAGGAATTGCATTTGAAATTGTAATACCTCTCTATCCTTTCTTCCTTCCTTCCTTCCTTCCTTCCTTTTTCTTTTCTTTTTTTTTTTTTTTTTTTTATGGATCCTTGAAGATACGAGATTTTTCTTTCGTTTCCGGTTGAATTTCCTCCGGTTCTCGTGTATATATATATATAGGATTGTGATAGGTTAGGTTCGATGAGCAGTCGCGTGATTCACTTAAAGAGTGAGTTTACGGTGCAGAGTGTAGAGCGTATTCGAAGATTTGACACGTTTAATGGGAACGTTGAAAAATGGAGGAGGATCCTCCTGATACGGGGTGGATACGGAATTTTTGATACGCGAAATAAATGGTGTAAGTGCAACGAGATCGAAAAAGAAGTGGCGACGCTCGTGTGCAAATGGAGAGCTGGATGTTTGGAAGCTCGTTTTATATTTTTTGTTGGAGGAGCAAATGAAGCATCGCCGTGGAATAAATGTCATCCGTCATTGAATGCGTTAACCTTTGAACCATCTCGATATCTAAACGAATTTTCTAAATTCTTCGCCAGTTTTTCGAAAACTTTTAACTTTTATCCTCGTCCTCGATGGTAATCTTTCTCGGGGATGACGAGAGAGAATTAGATTCGTCAGCTTTTCGCCGTACCTCCCCCCTCCCCCATCGAACACAGTTGGAACACGCGAAAGCATCGACGAAGGCAATCGTCGAAGAAATTCGCAACGAGTGAAATGTTGGATAGAATAATAATACTTGGAAGAATAATCGAAGACGATCGGTCGGATAGGCAAAGGATCCTTCTAAAGATCCTTCTAAATACCAGACAGCTCAGAGTCTCGTAAAACCGCGGATCCGAGGTTGTTTAGTTGGAAGTAGGGATGGCCGGCTTGTCGCGTGGTCGTTGCCTAATCGTGCCTCTAATCCATCGTGATCGTGGCTTGGTGATCGGCCGCCTCCAGGATTAGCCGGGAAGATTAATCGATTCGGCAGCACGCGATTCGTACCTCCTATACCGTGACCAGATCATTTGCTTTCATTTTATACTTTAAATCGATGCTTCTCGTTGCTTAAATACGCTTAATTACGAGAAGTTTGCTGCTTATTATTATTATTATTATTATTTTTCAATTTTTCATTTTTCACGCGTGCTCGTCAATATTATATATATCGTTTGCATTTTTCCTTTGCCACTTTCGACCATGTATTTATTTATCATTTACAACTATTCTTCGCGCTTATCGAAAATCAACGTTCATCGCCCCCTGGAAGATACAGTTTCTTCATTATTTTTACATTTCAAATCATCGACGGTTCTCGCTTATGAAAAATTGTTGTTATTAGTATTTTTGGATAGGAAGGATATAAAGTTGCGTATCTTCCAATAAGATTATCCAGATTTTTCATTTTTTACGCGTGCTCGTCAATATTATATATCGTTTGCTATTTTCGACCATGTATTTATTTATTATTCACAACTACAGCTTTGCGCTATCCTCAATACAATTTCTTCATTATTTTTGAACATATATAATATATAAATATAAAGAGGGGTATCCTTTCAACAAGATATTTTTCATTTTTCACACGCGTGTTCGTCGATATTATATACGTATCTTTTGCATTTTTTCTCGAAACCACGGGTAGCCACGAGTCCGCGACGAGTAAAAAGCGAGAAGTCGAAGGAGCAGCAACAAGTACCTGAACCTGAACTATACATCGGAAATAATACGCATTAAAATTCGCCGATCCCCCTCGACGAGAGAGAGGGTTTGTTAGCGCGAAATTTTCGACTACCTCCCCTCCTTCTCTCTCATTACTTCATTGTTGCCGGGCAAAGGGTCGGCTGCTACTCGAAACGGAAATTTCGCGTAATTGCGACGAAACGAAGGAGGAATAGGAGCGAAAACGAACAAGTGAAACCGTGTTTACTTACGATCTTGCTCGCGTCTCTCGATCCCCCAACAATACCCCGAGTTTCGACTCGTTACAACGAACAAACGCGCGTTTTTCAAGCCACGATTTTCCGACCGTGAACACCTTCCCCCTCCCCCCATTCCTCGTTGTTAATTCCTTTCCATAAATTCTCCTCTACCCGCGAACAATGCGACGCGTCGAGCACGCTCGCGCGGAAAGAGGGAATGGGCCGATAACGAGGCGGCGGACAATCGGCGTAGGAAAACGCCGTTGTTCGAAGAAATTACGGATCCTCGCGCGATCCGTAAGCCTTCCTTTTCTCCCCCCCTCGTGCAGGAACACGAGTTTGCAAAAAGGAGGAGGCGAAGAGGGGGGGGAGAGGAGAGGTACGGTACGACGAGAAGGTTTTTTTTTTCTTTTTGTCTTTCGAGGAAGGGAAGGAGGGAGGAGATAGAAGTTGGGAGAGGGAAGGAACGACGCTACTTCGATGGAGGTTTTAACTCTTTCGAGAATAAATTTTATCGGCGGCGGCTTTTGTTCCTAATTAATTGTTTAAACGAATATAATGGAGTTTCTCTCTCTCTCTCTCTCTCTCTTTCTCTCCGTTAATCGGTCCCCGTGGTTTTAATCAAGGATAAATGAACGATTAATTCGAGGATATTATTATTTATGGGCTGTGAATAAATGAGATGGAAATAAAACTGGTACAACGATATTCCTAGATCTAGCGTAACGCGACATTATGCGATTAATAATTATTTAGAGAACCTGTTAATTAACGGAGTTAAAATCATTTTTGTTTGTCGGCCGATTAAATCGAATCTCGATATAACGTGGACTTAATTTACGCGCATTGCACGTAAAAATTGTGAACAAGAAACCGGATGCCGGAAAATATTCTTTTCCGATTGAAATTTTTCTTCGATGGAGGGGAGTCGCTTTAAAGCGGGATCATTGAATCGTCTGGATTCTTTCGTCCTTCTTTTTTTTTTTTTTTTTTTTTTGCTTTTTACCCGAATTACTTGTTCGACGAAGAGGGAGAAACGCGAACTCGCGGTTCCCTCGGGACTGCGCCACGATATAGGATATAGCCGGGAAATTTATGGACGCCAGCCAACCGAATGCGCAAAACACGGACGCTGCAAGCTTAGGATTTATCGTTCTGTGGTGTTTCATTCCGCCTTCCTCCTTCCGTAGCTCTCCACCTATTTCTATATCGATCCCGTTTCCCACGACGATCGAAAATACCCAGCTGGATGGAAAGGTGACGAGCTATTCTCTCTCTCTCGCTCTTTTTCTCCGAGTTAAATTTAAGGAAATCATCGGTTAAATGTCCCAATCGCGGCCATTAAACCTATTCCTATTATTATTACGTCTCATCAATCTCTTTCTCAAAAATTGCACGAGGAGAGGGCGGAAGATAATAACGTAACCCGCTTTAGAATCGTTACCCTCAATTTTTGAGAATAAAAAGGATTTTGAGGAAAATGAGGTCGAAGCATGCCGAATCAAATAAATTATCCTTTGTTCGATTAAATTCGCAGAAATCGTCCGCTAAAATGGATAATATTACTCGCATCTAGTAGTGGAGGAAATACTTAAATACCCTTCGATCTTGCTTCGAAAACTCGATTCCTAAAAATTCTTACAATTCAACGAGTCAATGTGCAATGACAAGTATCCAAATCGCGGACGCAACCACTCACACCCTTCAATCCTATCCTTTAAACCCATTCGTCTCCATCCGTTAACCCAAATCTCGGAATTGGAGTCCTCTGATTTCTTTTTTCTTTTTTTTCCCCTCTCAGAAACCTTCGCGTGAAAACGGATAAATCGGTTGACGTTTCGCAAGATGGAACACGGTGTCGACAAGGAAGGGAACAAGGGGAGTTTTATTGTCGGTGGTCGAGAGAATCTTCTTCTTGCCTGTCTTGCGTTAAATTATACTCCTCCCTCTTATACCATTCCCTTCCACCCTTCGTTTTTTACGTCCTTTTTATACAGCTGAAGGCTGTATAAACAGGCAACGAGGCGGCGAGCCTCCGATTCGGATCCTTGAACGGGAACAGGCGAATCGAACGCGCTTCTCCCTGGCGTGGAGAGCAGCTTGCGAGAGCCAGCCACAGAACAGGAAATTTCCCTTTGAACGGGCGCTCTCCTCCCCCACAACGAAACGAACAGTTGAGACGGGAGAGAAGAAAAGAGCGAGAGAGGGGTGTTTCCAACGTAAGACGAGGGACATTTTACTAGGAGCCAACTGATATGTAAATGAGAGGAGGAGGAATATCTGGAAGGAGGACGGTTCCTCCTCCTTTGTTCGCGTGCTCGACATCCGTTTCCAACCCTCAGACATCTCCAACACCCCCGGCTGCCTCGGTTAACCGGGTCTAGTCTGAAGGAGTAGCTGGGGGTAGCCAGCTTCGTGCGCGTTTGATTTACGCTCGCGTAACATCGCGGAATCGCTCGATACGCGAGTTCGCTCTGCTTTTCTTCTCTTCTTTTCTTTCTTCTTTATACTTGGTTCTTACCGGAGGGAACACAATGGAACGGAAAAAGATTCGTTTTCCTTGGGAGAGTTTCTTTATCGTAGGCGAAATTTTTAACCTCTGCGCGGTTAACATCGGCGAAAATTAAAGATGCTGGCCAAATTTTCTCACCGCGATAATTCGAGAGACTGGAGAAGTTTAAAAATTCCTCGTCTTCTTTTATCGAAATAATCCAAGCGAATTGCTCGAAATCGTGGAAAGGTTCCACGCGACCCTCCTGTTTCATCACCTCGCCGTCGATACACTCGAGATTTCGGGTTATTTCGACGTAACGTAAATCCTTCTTGGGATCCAGCTTGGATCGGAGCAGTTATAAGGAAGAATTTCCCGCTCCCCGATTGGGCCTCGGTCGATCGATCTCGACGGTCGTTTAGAGGAAAATGGCCGCCAATCATTTTTCTTTTATCTGGTGGCGGTGTGTCGAGGACACACTCGGTTTCGAGTGAAAACCCAATCGTTTTTCACGGCCGGCCGGAAACGTAATTCGTTACTCTCTCGTTCCAACTCGTTCCGCGGCCTGCCCCGTTGAAATATCATTTATTGGCTAAACTTTGCCCCGGCAAAGTGCTTATCGTAATCTGTACATTGTGCTTCACTCGGTCCGATAACGGACCGAGACTTAATATCCAACGCTCGGTTACAACGGTGAGCAAGTGAATTATAGATTTTTCCTCTTTCTTGCTCCCCTCTCTCGAGACCATTCTCAAATAAAGGAAAAATATTCTTCGTGGACACGTTTCATTCTTAACTTTCGCCTCGATGTACTTCGAATTTCGTCCACCCTTTTTAAATTGACGCTGTCATATATTTTACGTTTTCATTAATTAGTTTAATCTCGAATGCTCGGTCGAATTTGATATATCTCGCATCGAGTACTTGGGGGATGTGTGTGTATAATAGAAATGGCTGAAAATAATTTCAGGAATGTTTATCAAAGGCTCGAGGCGAGGCCAGCTGGATGATAATCGAGAGTTCCATTTGTTACCGCTGATATTTACATTTCGTGTGTATTCGGGTCCCCAAAATTTGTATTTAAATACAATTGTAGTATCCCTTCTTCGATATTCCCCTTTCCTTACAAACACTTATTCAACAATTGATCGAAACAAATACTTCTCGTTTCCCAAATCGTCTCGAGATTCGTGTTCTCCCCGTTTCTCAGGCGAGAAAAATCCCTTTCCCGCTCTTTACGCGGAATTTCGGGGAAAATCGATTTTGCTATCGATTCGACGATGCGAAGGCATTTTCTCTCTTACGTTTTCTCGACAACAAGCTCGACCGGCGCGGATTTAAGCGAGCGCGCAAGTCGGATAAGTTGCGCGTAATTCACGGATAAGAAAACCGATCCGTGGCGAGAGGAAGTGTAGGTTCGAAAGGAATATCGGCGTCACGTGGAATAACATTTGTCGTGGAAATTTCGCGGCGGTAACGCGATGGAAACCGATCGAACGGAACGAAACCAATTTTTGATATGTATATATATACGTTTCTCTATTCATCCGTTTCGTTTTCTCAAAAAGGATTTGAATTTGTCGAGATACGCGACGCGTTACGAGAGAATGAAATAACACGTTCCGGAATTTTTTCATTTTTCTTACGCAATTATGGAGGGACGTTGATTTGTTCTACTTGAGAAAAGGAGAGATCCTTATTCGAAGATTTCATAGTCTTTTTAAATCGTACACAACGATAATTTCCCTATTATCAAAACACGACTTTTCGATTATTTATTATTTATTAATTAACGATTGGTCGAAAATCGTATCCTACACATCGGGATGAAAGAAAATAGTTTTCAACCGACCGACCAATTTCGAGGTAAAGCCTCCTCTTCCTCCTTGGAAACACGAATATTCGATATTGTTATCACGCGAGGCAAAAGGGTTGGACTGGACGATGTATCGATCATCGAAATTAACAATCATCCCTTAACTCTTTCGCAGGGTTCAACCTGCCGCCGAGGTATGCATTTGGCCGAGCGCCAACCAGCATGGCGTCACGCTTTTAACGCGGATCGAAGCGATGGGATGACGTCACCGGCCAGATCCAGATCCGAATTTTATTCGAGGAAAATCGCGCGGATCTTTACGCGTTCGTCGCGGATGGCGACAAGACCTCGAGGGGATTCCGTGCACAAGGGTGCTCGTCGAAACGAACAAACCCTCGTTGCATCTTCGATGAACATTCCGCGAGCAAGAATCTAGAAAAATTCTGTACCAATTTTCTACGAGGGGGATAAATTCTTTTCGCGAGCTTTTTGAAAATTTTCGACCAGGATTCTTCTGGATCGAACCGGAAGAGTTTATTCATTTCGATCCCTCGGTTTTGCTCCTTTTTGTTGAATTGTGAAAACGGTTGTTCGAGATGAAAATACGAAAGAATAATATCGTATACGTTAATTTTTTTAATTAAATCGCACGGATTACTTTTTTTTTTTTTTTTTTTTTCGTTTTTTTACGAGGAAGAAACGAATATAGATTCTTCGATCTGAAGTTTTATCGTCAGTTGAATAACGTTTCCACATTTTCGCGGGGAAAAATAGGGGTTGTATACAGGTTTTGAAATAACTACGGGATAAAATTTTCGCTAGTTTGATAATTCTCGCGATAATTTCCCATCCGGTTTATAATAATATTTCAAGCGTTCCACGCGAGAACGAAATGAGGGGGATGGGAGGAAGCGCGATAAAGTTGGTTTCGTCCGTTTTATCTCCAACCCGCCCCCGAAAAGAGAAGGTAAACCGGGAAAACAATGGAATTTTCAGCTGTCCTTTTCGTGCCAACCGCCACGATCTCTCTTCGCGATCCCGCGATTATTATTTTTGCTCGATTAAATCTCGCGAAAACGCAACCAAAACTGATGTTTCGCTGGTAAAAACACGATCTAACACATATTACAAGCCTCTTCGAAGCCTCTCAACAAACCCGCGATTCTCTTTAAAAAAATCCTCCCTTTCGCTTATTATTATTATTATCATCGAAAAGTTGTTCCACCCGCGTTTGCGAGGGTTTTTGTTTTTCTCCTCCTTCTTTCTTTTTTCTTTTTTTTTTTTTTTTTTTTTTCGTTGCCCACGTTTTCACGGAAGCGCGAAACAGCGAAATATCCGAAAGTAATTGCCGTGAATTTTACACACGCTCCACCATTCTTGAAATTCTTTCTACGCCCGCGGGTTATACGCGATTCCATGATCGATTCGTGTAGTTTTGAGCGTTTCCTTTTTTTTCCCCTCCCCCCCCCTCCTTTTTTTTTTTCCTTTTTTTTATCCGAGGATAAAAGCGCGAAGAGGGCGGAGAAGCGGTTCCGGTGAGAGGATGGACGGAACAACTGTTTCATACGAAATTTCCAATAATCCGGCGCGCGTAATTCTGTTCGTAAACGATGTCAGGAGGATCGATCCTCGGCTATGCAAATCCTCGGCCGGAGTGGAACCGGGATTAACCGGATTATTTATTTCGGAAATTGCTCCGGTTCCGACATATTTTTCGGCTAGAAAAAAAAAATTCTTCCTTCTTTCTTCCTCTACTAGTTTCCCTCCCACTCCCCCACTTCATCCAGAGAGAGTGTGCGCTGTCCGTTGAATAATCTCTCCGTTCAAACGATGATTGAACTCGCGCAACAACCGTCGAACCGTCGAATATTTATTAATTCGTTTCGAGCGATTGTTGGACAATCGAAACTCTGATCGGAGAAGCGACGCGAAAAGAGCGATTCGACGTTTCTTTTCAAGAATTCCGTGCTCAAGTTTATCAATAGGCGAATTACAGAGAGGGAAATCGTGTTGTCGTCGTCCCGATTTTTGCATTTTTACGAACGGGGACCGTTCGTTTTCAACCGCTTTATCCGTTTATCCTGGAGAGCGGCGCGTGACACGGCAATTTCCGACTCGGAACACGGGTTCCACCCGCCCTCCCCGAGTTAATTAACCATCGAGCCATCGAGAAGGAAGGGAAGAAAAGAGAAAGAAACGAGATAATTAATACAGAGGGGGGGACTGGTTGAACGATAAATAATACCCGGCCTCTTCTTGTCGTCCCTCGTCGACGTCCATTTCACCTTGCGATCCTTGCCTTCTCCCTCGCACCGTGTCCATTAATTCCCCAGTAATTCGTTTCGTAATCGAGACGAAATATCAACGGGCAGGGAATGAAAAAGAATCGATATACCTTTTTCTTTTTTCCACCATCTCCTCCCCTTCCCTTCATTCTCCTTGTAGCGAAAAATCAGTGGTAAACGGACTCGTATTACAACTTTCTCGTACAACGAGAGATAAAGGTTGGAGGGGAGATGAATAAGTTGGGGATGAATGGCAGGCGAAGTTGGTGGAAGAGGGTGGGACGGATCTCGCACGGTTGCCGGCCGCCCTGGTAATGGGCCGACAATTATACGAGAACTCGAACCGGTGAGCTTCGTTCCGCAATATGCTCGTTAAACTTGCCGGGGAGATTTATAGAGTCGTCTAATGGAAGGTGGGGGAAACGGAAATCTGTTTCTGTTCTCTCAAAGGGTGGAGGTGGAGGGTCAGGAGGATTTTCTTCGTGGATTCTTGGCCCTCTTCGAACGCGATTGGCCTCAAGAGTTTGCTTTGCCTTTGGTCGTAATTGTGCTTCTTCGACACTTTGAATTTGAATTCGAATAATTTTTTTTTTTTAACCCGTTTGATTTTCAATTATCAAAAGAAAGGATCAAACTTATTAGTCCTTTCTTTTTTTTTTTCAAAAGGAATATTAACGAACTTTGCCCGCTTATCGTCCATCAAACGTTTGGAAAATAATTAAAAAAAAAAAAAAAAAAAAAAAGTGCATTGGACACGGGCGAGCGGATAAAGGGAAACATCGCGGAGAGAACTGGATTGAAAAAAAAAAAAATAAATAAAAATAGAAAAAAAAAAATAAAAATAGAAAAAAAGACGAGAGAACTGGTGGATAGATAGATAGATGGTCCGTCCAGCGAATCGAATCGACGCAACGATAACCATGGCGTAACGATTAAATCGGACCGTATAAAAAATTGGGGCGCGAGTTTTGGCGGCCCGGATCGTTGGAAATAAAATAAGAACAAAAACAAAAACCAAATCCACCGACAGATTTATTCGTAACCCGGGAAAACGAGCGAAACATTCGACGAAAAGGTGAAACAGTCAATGCGTCGAGAAAATGTAAAGTTGATTTGCTCTTCGTTCGACCTTTTAATCGACGAAACAAATTCGACCCCGATTTCCACTTTCCACGATTTTTACGAGTCTTGGCCTCGCGTAACGAGGCGTGGAGAATGTAAAATGGATCTGGAAAAGACCACGACTGTTCTTCCTTATCGAGTCAGAGAACCGGAAGAGGACGGAAGAGAACGCGCGGACGAAGTGGAGCTCGTTCCACGAGCCAAGGCGGAAATATAACGAAAGGGGACAAGTTTTAATCCAATCTTACAGTTGGAATTTCGTATTAAACGTTCCGCGTGAGCGGAAACGCGTGGAGAAGAGAGGGATCGATTCCACTCGAGCGGAGTGGAACAGATTTAGAAAGATTCAATCTACCTGTTTAGCCGGAAAAGACAGATATATATTCCCCACGAAGGGAAATTTAGGGAAGAAAATTCGAAAAAGAAAAAAAAAAACACAAACGAGAAGCCGAGAAGAAGAGTAAACGAGACAAGGACGAATAAGAGGAGGGAGGCGACGAGAGACAGTTAAGGTGGACGTAGAGAGACGACGTGTCAGGGCGGATGGTTTATCCAAACGATTATCTTGGCCCACTTTACGGACAACCGGTGGATGGACACGATCGGTGTCCGTGGCGAGGGGATGAGTGAGTGTGTGTGTATGCGCGCGCGATGGCACTCGATATGACACTCGATAAATTTACGAGGACGGTGTGTACGCGCTCTCTCCAACGCGACTCTCCACGTCTCTCCAGAACGACAGGACGTCGCGCAGATGCGCCACGCTTTCCCTATAATATACCCATCTATATACCCTCGTAAAACCAAAGATCGACCCTCTCTCTCTATCTCTCTCTCTCTCTCTCCATCCTTCCTTCCTTCCTCCCTGGTTTATGACGTCCGCTCGTTTTCGACCCGCTGTCGCCGACAGACCGCTCGTCGTCGGCCCGCGAAAATTTCAATCCGTGGGTGCTCCATCACACGATCCTGGAGGGAATTAATCGACGACCAAATCGAGCTAACGAGCAAGCATCTCTCGCATCTCCCTCGTGACCCGATTCGTCCTGCAACGGTGATCGAGGTCAACGATCATCACGCGTGTACACGCACCCTCTCTCTCTCTTTTCCGTTCTTCCATTTCTGTTTTTGACGCTCTTCCAATCGAATTCAAAGCGTCGAGATTCCGATCCATCGTTTCTTCCTTTGTGTTCTTTTTTTTTTCTTTTTTTTTTCAAACGTTTACGCAGATTCGTCGGTTTTTTCTTTTTAAATGGAGACTTTTAAACGAAGAGAGACAGAGAGAGAGAGAGAGAGAACGAATGATGGAATTTCATCGGGAGTACAAAGACCCTTTCACGATGGAAAGTGCTCCGGTAAATTTAATCATCGACCAACAAAAATCGCAATCTCTTCCAAGTGTCGTGTATACGTGCGCACAGCGCGCGAGGCGCAAGTTGGAACAATGTTGGTTCCAAGCTTGGCGAAGGAAGAGCGTAGCGCAAACAGTGGCTCCCGAGCATTCGCTGGTTCACGCCTGTGAAACGAAAAAAAGAAAGGATCGTCGAGTGTTTTCCGATAGTGGTAGACGAGAAGGGGTACACGAGCAAGGAGGTCCGTGTTCCGGAAACGGACGACTAATTGGTTTCTTTTTCTTCTTCCTCGGCCGAAAGTTAAACCCGACTCGAGCACCCTTCTGCTCCCTTCCGGTAGAATCCTTCTCTCTCTTTCCATTCCACCGTCTCTGTCGCTATTTTTAATTCGTTCTATTAACCCCGCCACTCGACCAAACGAAAGCTCCAATTAGATCCACCAACTCCTCTTCTATCCTCTCCTTCGATATTATTTTAGGAGTCGTCGCCAGGTTTCTAAGTGCCGCTTAGATTTCCTTTCTTCTCCGATTCTTTTGTGTTTATTCTCGATTTGATCGATTATTTAGGATTACCGGTTACGATAATAATAAATCGACCGAGCGAACGTATCGATTCGATTCGATTATTGAAGTAAGAGAATTGGGTATTGAGCCAAGTTGAAAAGGTAGGGCGATAGTCGAAAATTTCGAATAAAGTTAAACTTTCTAAGTAATTACGTAAATTAAAACGGTCGGATAACGTTTATTCATACGTTGATTTTCCTTTTTGGCCATTACAATTATCATCGAGGTAATTTTGCTCGTTAAATTTTTGCTTGTACTTCGTGTCTCGGAATTGTTTATAGTCGCATAATAATAGAAAAGAATATTTGTTGTTGGTCAACGAACAACAATTCTATTAACTAACGGGAGAGAGAGGGAGGGGAGAAAAAAAACTGGGATCCTAGCGGAAATCGACGCCGGTGGAAAACGTTCGGAGGTTCGTTCGAGGAGTTGCGATCTCCGAGGCCAGAGGTCCTCCTACTCTCATTCATTATTCATGAGAACCAGCCGTGTCTCGTTTCCTATCCCGAGTACGTGAGCTTCCGCCACCACCGCCGTTCTTTCGCTCCGCAAAACTCCATAGTTCGTTCCACGATGGGATGTCCACGAAAATTTCCTTAAACCGAACCGTCCCGTTTAACGATCCCTCCGTTCTATTTCAATTATTAATAGGAGGACGAGAGAAATTGTTTCGCCCCGTGAAAGAAGAACACAGAAGTTGTATAATAAATATTAAACATATCCAGTTAACGTTCTCTTCTTGTCCTTTGCGAATTTTTATTTATTTCCTTCTTTTGATACGCACGCGGAAGAAAGGATAAGAAACGTATTCAAACGTATGTAGCTTAATCCTGTCTGGAAGATGGTCGTGCTTAAAGTCTTTTGATAACTCGAGTACATTTCTGACGATTCTAACGCAATGATGTTTCATTGTTTTGTAGCCAGAAGCGAAGTATCGTACAAGCAAATACAGATATTTCGTTATTGTATTCTGTGAAAGAGAATGTCGTGTGTTAAGTCTTCTCACTGTACTCGCGATAACTCGAGAGTTTCATTTCTGGGATTCTAACGCAATGATCGTCCATTGTTTTCGCCTCGGTTTCAAGCGCGTAGAAAGCAATTATTTTTCTTACTGCGCACGCATTTCTCGTACGATGCATCGAAGAGTTTAGAACGCCGTTGAATACCTATTCCTCTCCAATTCGAGCATCGATTCTCGACATATCTCAAAATTATATAATAATATTTTGTTGTTGTATTCTTTAGAAGATCGTTATGATAACTCGAGCGCATTTCTGGAATTTTGATAATGATGATGATTTCGTATAGCAAACGATATATATATATTTCGTTATCTTGGGCAAAGATTTTAGAATGGCGAAGAAACGGCAAAGAAAATGGTTCCACTTTGGTGGATCCAAAATACTTCGAATATTAGGCATCGATTCTTTAGAGATTCACATTCCGAAAATGAGAAAACTTTCGAATAATGTAACTCTAGAAATTTGGCTTCAATTTCTCCAAAATGGAAAAATCACGTGTACGATTTCAATCCTCTCCTCCTTGGTTAAGGGAAATAATAGGTTCGTGTTCGGATTTATTGCGCTCGTAGGCAGCATCTGGCACTGAACTTTCTGCCCGCAACATTCGCTTCATCCACGGTCGATCCTCGTGTGTGTGTGTCGCGGCGCTCCTTGGATACGCTTCCGTATATCGCGAGTGGAAAAGTTTCCGTTTGTGTTGCGCAACGTTTCATTACCGGGAGAGAATTACGGTCGCGCGATCGGTTTCTCGCTCGGTTAATATCGTTCTCGAAATTTCTCTTTGAACCCAAGATCATCCTCAATGTACACACCGCTAACTTCTTACTTGGAGAACGCGTAACGTTGTTTTACGCGTGATGAGATACTTTACAACAGAGATAATATCGTTCTCGATCTTATATTGATTTCGACACGATATCAATTGGACAATTGACGTTAAATTTCGCGAAAATCAATCAACGAAACGAGTCTGTGGTCGCGTTGAAGGAACTCACTTCTTCGTTCTTTTGCGTATAAATCGCGATAAGGGTAAAGGTTAGGCTGGATTTACTTGAAATTATTTATGAAACGAACAATCCTTCCTGTTCCATTTCTTCCACTCAATTTATCCACATTTTTCTTTGATCTCCGCGCATTCGTTATACTCGTCCAGATTCGCTTTAACGAAACTTGCACCCTTTTTCCACACCGTGCTCGTATATTTTATACATAAGTTAAATAAATAAAATTATTATTCCGATTGGATGTGAGAGTTTGAATCGAAAACACTTCTCTACAAAAGATAGATTCGAAGAAAAAACCCATCAACCGTGTTGGCCGAACGAGCTTGTTCGCCGTCCCCCGGATTCCGCATACATTCCCTCACTTTGGATTTTCTATTCCACTTTCTACTCCATTCTATTCCAGTAGAATATAAGATAAAAGTTTCAAAAGAGAAAAATTCATATAGCGGTGAAAACAACGCGAACATCGATTTTCTCTCTCCGGAGATCCATTAAGAGCATCGAGAAGATATTCTTTGCATACGCGTGTACTTTGCTCGCCGTAGATATGGACCCGTAGATTATATATTCTCAACGGAGGACAGTCGACTCGTATCGTGGTTGATTCGAACGCGCCAATAGTTCAGCAAGGGCCACGCGAGAATCGACCGGTGTAGCCTCGACTTCACCGATTACGGGAGGAGCAATACTCGATACTGCTACAACCAGGAGGGGGAGGGGGAGGTAATTGGGCCAACGACGTGCATCCTCCATCTCCTCGTCCTCTGCGAATTCGAGTTCGAAGTCATCGAGCCGTTTCCACGAACGTTTAATACGAAGAATCGCGAAGAAATTCCGTGCTTGTGGACTTTTAAAACGGGGGGAGGGGAAAATTATGTGGGGGAAGATAAGAGGGATTTTGGAGAGAGGGAGGGGCGTGCACGGTTGGTTCGTTCATAACCGGTCGCAGCGGTCGTTAAAATTTTACGAGGAGGAATAGGCGCGCATTCGATGGCCCGTTGTTACAGCAATTGGAACACGATTCGCGAAACGATTTCTCCTTCGAAAGATGGCCGAGAGATTGCCAATTTTATCCAACCATCTCGAGAAGATCTTTCGATAAAGATGCTGCCTTCTCGGATCCTCGATCTTCTCTCCGATCTTTTCCCGAGACGAGACGCGTTTCCAGATCGTATCGTGGCTTTGCATTCCCCTGGAACGACGCTCGCAAGTGTGCTTCGGCTGTATTTTTATCCCTGGAACGTTTACCTCTAAGATTCTTCCAAGGGGATGATAATTTTGTACACCCTTCGTTGATAAAAAAAAAACGGCGCGGGCAAAGTGTTCAAAGATCCCAAATTCGATGAAATTGCAGAGGATTACCAACGACGATAAGAAGAATTGAATCGACGAATCGAGAATCTCGAGATTCGAAGGATGGGGACGGAGAGTTTCAATCGAATTTCTTGGAATCGAAGTGAAATAATAAACAAAGTATTGTATTGTACAGAACGAATACGTTTATATACACGCAAAAGTTTGTATCTTGCGTATTTACGCGTGAATTGGGTGACCGGTGTTTCCATTTCTGAACGCGACACAGCAAGGTAAGCGTAGTAGAACAAAGGCATCGTCACATACAAAACACATTATTCGCATTTCCTTTATTACATACGTTCTTTCTCTACGTTCTTTATTCTATAATCAAACCTATCATTCCTCGATAAAGCACAACTGGAATCGAATGGAAAAATAATAGGAAAGATGAATGGTACAAACAAAAATTCGAGAAGTGACTGTGAATTTCACAGTTTCTAACGCAAAACTCACACGACGCGGAGGATCGCGCGAAGACAATGTCTGCTTATCGGATGCCTCGAATACGTTCCTCGAGGAACGAAGCTGGCCGCGATTAAACGAAATAGCTAGTAAATTTAATATATAACCCCCCGCTTTATGAGCTCTACACGAGTAGAGAGGGAGGACAAATTGAATGGATCCGCGTTTGATCGCGTGGACTGGCCGTGGGCCAAATCACCCTGAACGCTCGAAATCCAGGACGAAACCCGCCCCTTGAATATTTCAAGGGAACCGAACGATCTTCGAGGGGGATGCATGCTCTTTTCCTCGCGCGCCACCACCAAGCGACTGCCAAGACTTTGGTTTTTTTCTTTTTTTTTCGGAAGGGATTAAAAGCGGATCGCACGAAAAGTTGGCCTCTGGGAGGGGGTTGGCGTCGAGGGGGTTGAGCGAGTAAAACTCGCGCCTAAGAAACTTTTCAGACACCACCCTTCCCTGCGATCCCGGGGAAATTCGAATTTTCGCGCAACTCCGATCTTTCTGGGAGGGAGAAAAGCAGGGTTGGAGATTATTTTCCCTCCTTAATCCCTTCGTTTCGTTTCGCAGCTCGTGAGCCTCGTTTCGCGAGTTCGCAATTGTTGTGGAGACTCGAATCACGGGCGCAAATTATGGCTCGAAGTAAATGGCTCATGGTTGGATCGATGGATTGGTGGACGCGCATTCTGATTATAATTAACATTTCAAGGGACGCGATTTGTATTTCGGATCCAATCTCCGACTCCGCATTAGGAGGGGAAACCGTCGTTTTAACCGTCGTTCGAAGAAAAGGATTTGATATTTATTATTAATTTCCGTCCCGTTGATTCTCCCCGCTTTTCGAGGCGACGACACTTTTCCAAACGCGTCCTCGACGCGGCGACGGATTTGCCGAGCGTACGGCGAGTTATGCGAGCTTTTGCCGTAAAATCGGCTTAACGCCTGCCGCGATAAAGCCACCCTCCTCAAGAAGAGGAAAAGAGGGGAAAAGGCGAGCGGAATATCGCGTCTTCTCCATGATGGATCGTCGTCGTCGTCGTCGTCGTCGTCGTCATCGATTGCGCGACTCTGATCTTTCTCTCCTTTTTTTTTTTATTATTAGCTTCGTCCCGCCGAACGAACGTTCCACGGGAATCGTTGGACGAGGGAAGGGTCGGAGTTTCTTCTCGCGAAACTCGGGAATTCAAACGATGCAGCGTGGGATACAAAGGATATCCCGAAATGAAGAAAAGTGGCAGAACACGGATGCGGGCACGAGCCATATTTTAAAGATAATGCTGATCGTTGGAAGGAAATCACGATCGGCAACGATTCTGTTCGATTCCCGGTATCGGCGTTTCATCCGACATCGACATCGGCGTACGGGATTAAAGTGGTATATAAGGGGGATATAAGAGGATGGGAGGAGAGGGAGGGCTTGAACTTTTAACGAGTCCAATAATTCGGAAGAATCCATTCGTTTCGAGTATCTTAATCTCTCTTTGATGCTACGAGAAATATCTCTTTAGAGAAAATTCCTTGGAGGGGTGGAAATGTTAAACTTGGAAACTTTCCCTCCCCCTCCCTTTCTTCCCCGTCAGAGTATCGTGTGCATTGTGTACGATTCGTGGATTTATTGACAAGTGAGAAAAGTTGGAGAGTTTGGTAAAATCTCTTCTCACGCATATACATATATATATATTCTCGATAACAACCGACAGTTCTAGAAATTGAGTGTTGAAAAATCGTTGCAAGAATTTCGAATTTCTGTCGCGACTCGTTCCGTTATTCGAGAGAGGACAAACAGAGACGTAAAGAGGCAGCCATAAACCTTCTCCTTCCCCTATACGGACGGTGCTGTATTTGCTCGTGCAAGATCGTTCGAACACGTCGGACGCAACATCGGTTTAGACGAGATTTCTGCGAATCCGGAGGCGAATCCGCGGCTAACGATGAGCGATCGAGCGGACAGAGGTTAATGCGGCGTGCAGGCCTCCAATATAAATTTGCGTTTACCCTGTTTATTACACGAGTATTTTATCGAGTTTCTGTCACACGCAGCCACGGCCAGATACAAGGGGCAAACGATAAATCTTACGGCTCCCGATCGGGACAGCCATAAAGATTTTTCTCTTTGCGCCCTACCCCTCCCCATCCCCTTGCACACGGGGTAATAGACGTTTGATTAACACGTTCTCGCTCTTTACGATTCGCGTCTAAAGTTTACGCCTTCCTCTGAATTCATCCAATTACGCTTGATTCGCTTCTTGAGAGTTGTAAGTTAAGAGTAACTTATCATTTCTTCAAAGGTCAAAGGTGTGATAAAAGAATATATATATATATAGATTGTCATTCATTTCTGAAACGGATCTCTTTTCATTTTATATTTTTATTCTTTTCGATCGAATTTGTTTATCGACCTATTCAAATATTAGATCGTATCCTATGAATAGACGACGATCAACCCCAACTTTACTATATTTTGTTCAGTATATTTTCACGTCGTCTCTTTGTGTAATAAGTTCTTTTTCGCGTTGGTTTAACTGTTTTTTTTTTTTCGAAGCGCGTCGAAATATCGGGTTAGCTTTCGAAGAAGATTCCACTATCGATGAGAGGACGTGGGTTCGATGATGGAAATGAGAATCTTGAGAATGAGACCGATAACCATATTGAAGAAAGATAAGTTGGAAAGCCAAAAGTTGGAAGCAGAGTTGGACAGATTTTTCAGATATTTGGGTGCGAAGTGAAAAAATTGGAAAAGAAAGATCAAAGGTGAAAGTTCATTTTTGAGTAGAATTATGATCCGTGATGAGAAACGGATCCGGCCAATGGTTGGACGTCAATGAAAATCCTAAACAAACGTCGAAACCATGGCTGTGTAATGGTAAAGCGAATGATTCGTTCGTCTCTGAAACGAGAAATTGATCAAGAAACAAGCCGCGTTAGTCGATGGATCCTTAATCCATCACCAGATATTTCACTCGGTCGATCGTCACTCGTTTACAATTGTTTTTAAGAAATAAATATATTCGACGTTCGAGAAGCTATGATCGAAGAATTTCTTCGCGCTAAAATCATAAAGTTTTATAAAAATCGGAGGCGCCAAAACTTTTTAATAGAAAATTAACGTTCACGCCGAAATATCTACAAATAAATAAATAAACTTCATATCGTAACGAATATTCAGTAATATTTATTTTTATTTTTCTTACATTTTTATACATTCATTTAATTCGTATTAAAAAATTATCCGGAGCGGAAGATTTTAAAAATGGCGCCTTTGCAAATGCTCTGTTTCTCTAATACAAAAAAAAAAAAAAAAAAAAAACGATTGTTAGCTCAAATTTAAACGTCACTCGCGGCTAAAGTGTCAACTGAAGCGCATCGACGAGGTGTGATATAGTTTTTTTTAGGCAGACGTAGTAGCACAAAGGTTGGAAACCGTGGATCGAAAATATATCGTTTCTCTTTCGATCAACAACACCGACAATTTCATACGATACTGATATATATATATTCATATATTATGGGGAATAATTATAGCCTTCGAAGGGTTAAAATTACCTACCCCTTTTTTTACTTTTCCAAAGCACAGCATTGATAATACGAGCTACGTTTTTAATCACTTCAACTCCCGTATTCGGATGCTGGTTGAACGAGGCCAGTGTGGCCGACGTAAACGTGGTTTCGTTAATGCCGATACGTCGGGGTTGCGCGTCGGTTAATAGGGTTAATAGGGTGCAGGGAAACCAGCGTGGAAGGGAAACTCGGCCAGTGGCCGAGCGTGCACACCGCTTCTCCGGTCCCCTTTTATTTATCCGCTGCTCTCAAATTGGCCCGTACGCACTCCATCGACAATTTTGGCGCAATTTTCAAATCGATGCTCCTTTTCCTCCCCTCCCCCCACTTTTCATCGATTTTTCACTTCGTAAACGCGTGAAAACGTGTTCGAATCGGAGTGGAGGGAGTGGATTCGCCTGTTAAAAATTGTTGCTCCTCAAACTCTGTTCTGGATAATTCTCGCGATTTTTTTCGTTCCAGATCGAGGAAGAAAGAATTGGGAAGGGAAATCGAGAGAAAAAGTGAATACCGGTTTGTTCAGCCTCGAGGACTATTGTCGTGGGCGACGTATATGTTTGCTTTTTTCATTCTTCACAACCGACCATCCGTCTCAACCGCGTAGAAATTATTCTTACGTGGACTAGTTCTTCCCAAGCGACTCTATTGTTTCATTTTTGCGGTTATTCTTGCGTTGAATTTCAGAGAAACTCACTTTCATCTTCGATATAAAAATTTCTTCTCATATTTAGAGGAACTCTTTTGCGACATCGCGCTCGATTTTTCTTTCTCGCGGTTTTCATTCAGAGGAGTTCTTTCTTTCTTTCTTTTTTCTTTCTTTTTTTAGGGAGAATACGACGACGAGGCTGGGATATAATTGTATCTAATTACAAGCGTGTTTCGCGTATGCAAATGGCGATGTTTAGTTCGGGGTTGGCATAATGCGCCAATTCCACTATCAAAATGGGAGGTCGGTGAGACGTATAGGGGCCGCGTGAATCGAGGCGACATATATATATACAAAGGGACGAGATGTTTGAGCCTCTGTCGCGTGTTTGTGTACGGGGCAGATAAGACACGGTTAATTTGGTCGAAGGGCGTGCAGGACCACCATATCAGGACCATTTCACGAGCCGTTTGTCGACTCTGCGAAATCTAACTAAATATTTCGATAATTATACTTTTACCACGATTCATTTACAATGGAAAGCCTCCACCTGAAATATCGCGTCTAATATTAATACGAAAAACCAAAGAAATGTCTACCGAATTTTAATCGAACGTATTCGTCCAAATCTTATCCAACGGATTCAGATGGTTCGCGAAAAATTCTCAACCGATTCACACACTTATGCGCATTGGGATACAACCACCGCGAAATGAAATTCCTCTTCCGCCGGGCTGGTAATTGGATTTTCGGCTTCCGATCTCGGACACAGAAAAAGAAGAAAGAAGAAGAAGAAGAAGAAAAAAAGGATCGTATCGAGGCGGATCACGCTCCAATTCCTAGCTCGCTCGACTTTTTCGTTGTTACACTACGCTCCTAGTGGTACAGCGCCACCCTCTCCCCTTCCGTCCGTTAATTAATCTTGGAAACAAAGAACGATCCCTCGAGACGATTCCTCGAGCTTTCAACGGGGAGGGTGAATCGGTGAACTATCGAGCAGGCGGACAGCTGACGAGATCCTCCTCCGCCGCTGGCAACGGACCCTTTTTAAAAACCCCCCTTTAAAGGTCCGATATTTCCCGATCCGCGCCGATAATAACACGGACGAAGGCGGGAACATGGCGGGAGATAGAGTCGTGTTAATTTTAATAATTACGGAACGATCGATTCTTCGGATCGCAGTGGTTGATCGAATTCGCCATGTAAAAATGCATCTCCTCAGCTGCCGTCTTAAAAGATATAAATTGCTACCCGTCGAGACTATTTTCGCGAGACTGCGTTCTCTTTCTCTCTGATCGTTTTGAATTTGTTTCAGAAGAGGACAAAAAGGGGGGTCGATGAATATCGAACAATTGGAGGAGTATTTTTGTAAAATAGGAATTTTATAGGAAAGATTAAGAGCGTGTTTCGAGCGTACGAGGATAAAAATTTCGTTATTATTTTCTATCGATATCTATCGATTGCACGTAGGGTAGGAAAGGAGGATTGAGTAATGACGCGCGATTGCGCGTAATGGGAAGTGAATACCTCCTTGTCCGCGCGATCAAGGCGCATATTCATCGCGACGTATCCATTTTTCCTTGGTGAAAAGGGGGCAATCGTCGAGTCTGTTTACGCGTCTAAACCGCATTTTCCACGATGGAAGATCATTCGATCACGATTCTCGAGCGTATTCGAGTATTTTTCCTTGCAACGACGGTCGTTAAAAGGACTATCGTTCCGTGAAAAGCGTGTTCGACGGAGCGGTCGAACAAGGAGGGCTCGAGGAGGAAAAAATTTACCCCTGGCCTCGACCCTGCGTATTTTTGGAATTTCCATCCCCGCGTGAAATGTCCTTTCTTTGTCTCTTCGTCGAGAGGAACTTGTTTTCTTACAGAAAGATTTATTTATCTTTTCTATTCTTTTTCTTCCTCGTTTCTGACTCGAGATCCTCGTTAATGCTTGGTCAAATATACTATGCTCTTTTAGGAGAGCAGGCGTTCCACGCTCCCGGCGCAGAGAACGAAACGCCGTTTACGTATTCTATTCCGGCATCTCCACGATTCGACGTGGGTGTCTATCCATTACAGGAAAGCGGGACAAAGCGTTAACGTGGCGTCGTTAAACCTCTCTCTTTCTTACAGGATCAGTCGTAAAAGAGAAGGCCGAGTTCCGGGTTCGAGAGGCGCGTGATTCCTACTCTTTTATGTCGTTCGTCGCCGTTGTTGGCAAGATGGTGGCAGTGATGTTGCAAGGATACATCGAGTCTTAAGGAAACTTGAAATTACTGAACAGGGAGAAGGATAGGTTGGAATGAAACTTTTACGAGGAGTCCAAGATTTTTTAGATAGAGATGGGTTGTTTTGGGGGGATAAAAAGAGAAAAAAGAAGAAACACTAATTTTTTGATAAAAAAAAAAGAAAAAAAAAAAAAGAATCGTCTCGAGATAAATCTTAAATTTCTCCGTGCAGAGAAACTTCGCTTTCAAGAAAATTCCAAAGTTTCAAAGATCGATGGAAATTTGTCTCAATTTTTTGTTTGCTCGCAAAGTTCAAAGACGAAAATCAAAAATTCTTGGCGGAGAAGTAATCGTCGATACTTTGGATAAAATTCTTGGATGGAAAGAGGGTTGCTTCGCTTTCAAGAAAATCCTCGATCCATAGAAATTTACCTCTGCTTTTTCTTTGTTCGCAGACGAAGTTCGAAGACGAAAATCAAAAATTTTCGTGGACAAATAATCGTCGATACTTTGAATAAAATTCTTGATGGATGAAAAGAGGGTTGCTTCGCTTTCAAGAAAATCTCAAAGTTTCTCGATCGATAGAAATCTACTTTTTCTTTGTTCGCAGAGTTCAAAGACGAAAATCGAAAATTCTACGTAGAGAAATAATCCTTTGGATAAAATTCTTGAATGGAAAAAGGGTTTCGAGAAGATCTCAATGTTGCTCGATCGATAGAAATCTACTTTTTCTTTGTTCAAACAAAGGGAGTGGAAAATTGGCCGCGGAGAAATGGATCCCTTTGGATAAAATTCTTGGGTTGGGAAGGGAATTGGTGCCCGATTATAACGTACGAGCGTTGATCCGTGACGCGTTAAACAAACGAGACGATTGCGCACACATCCGAGGCGGTATGAAGCGGGCCGTTCATTATCCGTGATCCAAATCGAAACGTTGGAGTTTGCCGAGGAGCGGCAATCACGGCTCGAATCTTGCTCACTTCTCGATATAATTAACAATCCCTTCACCCCCTCGAACCTTGGCTCGAAGATTCGCTTCGATTCGCGTCGCGGTCAGCCTCTTGATTCCATCCGAACGAGAAATTCCAGAAACTCTAACCTCGTTTCCTTATTTCGCATTCACCCTCGTGTCTCCAATTACCGCGTAGCCCGGGACTGTTAAACTTATTCCATAGGATCCGTTTTCAATACGGGGGTACAAGGGAGCGGACCATTGTTCACGCTTCCCCCATTGTGTCGCGTTTCCAACCTTCGTACGCGCTTGCTTCGTGCCCTGTCCTTCACTTACAAGCCTATCCTATTTTTCTTCTTCTCTTTTCCCTTCGAATCGCGCGATGGGGGGAAAAAAAAAAGAAGCTTCGAAGATTTTGCCATAAGAATTTGCTCGAACGAGTTTCAAATTTCGCTCGCCGAATCAAGGGAAAATAATCAAGATTTTATCTCTTCTTCTCGCGACTTCTCGTTCGCAATGATCGATTTAATTTCGAAATCGAAAAGATAAGAAAATTTTTACAGATAATCAGGAAAGGTTATACCTCTTCGTTCGCCTCGTCGTTCTCTGCAATTGATAGTCGTCCACGACGAGCGATTATAGAACGATACAAATAAATTGGGGAATGCATCGATCATCTGTGCGGATAGGAAAGGAAACGAGGAAGTAGTCGGAGGGGGTCGCAGATACGGGCGGTTCCGAGAGTGAAAGGCGGACGGACTAACTGACGGATTCCTTGGCTGGCCGAGAACGGGAGTGTTGGCTACCGTTTCTCAAACTTTGCAACACGCTTGATACGTGACTCTGCTTCAGTCCTGTCGCGCTTTCAAACAAGGCTGGCTGGCCTCTGGGGAGGAAGAAAGGAAAGAAAACAGACTGTGTGGAACTCTGGAATGAAAAGATAGAACGTGTGTGTATTTACAGGTAATTGAATTAACCAGAATTACAGGTTTGCTCGGGGAGAGAATCTCGATGAATCTCGCTTCTTGCGCTCGTGGATGGACGGTTTGAGAGACCCTGTTCTGGGATAGCCATAGGATGGCCAGATTCAGGAGTGGTTCGCGTTATAATCTTCTCGACAAAAGCCACCAGGCACCGGCCGCAATCCGAAATCAATAGCCTGCGGTCTGTTGCCGCTATCTATTTCACTTGTTCTATCTACCGTTACCGTGTAAATAGATATAGTATATATCATATATATATATATATGTATAGTTAATCGAGTATAAGTTTCGCTTTGATCGATGGCGTTGGTCGCGAGAAAGCGCGAGCGAAAAGTGGGCCTGTTTCATCGCGCGTAATATCCGATAAATTTTTCAATAATATCGTACCGTTGGACGAAAGAAGTTGGTAATCGCCCAGTTCCTTCCGTCTTTGAAAAAAAATAAATTGTTGATATTGATTTACCGAGAGGAGAGATAGATCTTGCATCCATGAATAATTGTGAGAAGTTACTTTAGATTCTAGATTATTTTAGATTTTTTTTGTAGATATTTTGTAGATTGAAATAGGAGTGTCTTAAGCTAAATTCTCAGAAGTTTGAAAATCATTATACAGGATGAGTTCAAGGTTCGAGCGGCATATCGTGCTCGTTTGTCGTTGTACATCAACTTGTGCAGACCAGAGTCGATCCTTCAAAGATATTACGATATATATCGACGTAAGCGCGATAATATTCCGCGTAAGGAGGTTGAACAGGATATTATCTTTCATCCGCTGGTACGTTAAAATTACACGGATATTATTGGGCAGGGACGATCTGAAATTTCTCGATGATTCGAAGGCGAGGTGGTCGAGACGAGAATTCACTGGGACAGGTTCCACCTCCTCGAATTACCGTTTACGTAATTCCGTGGCCAAACGATCAGATTTTCGGGGTATTACATGGATTTCCCGGCGCCGGTACAAGGTGACTTCGCTCCCTGCAATTTATGCACCGCTTTCCACTTCTATCCATTGTTCGACCCGATCTCTACGTGGCGAGCGATAAAATCAACGCGATTCGATCGTATCGTAATTTAAACTTATCGTGGCCAAACAAGAAACTTTCTTCCTCTTCTTCAGTTTCAACTGTACATCCGCACAATGCTGCACAATATAATCGTTTGATATGACGATTGAAGTTATCGCACATCCTTCAGTATCGACATTTTGTTTTTATCATCAATTTCTTTTTATAATAATCGTTAAACCAACGATTATTCTCGAGCATTGTACACATTGCGCGACAAAAGGGTTAAAAATTAAATTATAAAAATCGAAACCATTTTGAATTAAGTTCGAGTATATTGTTGGAAAATTTCACGTTAGAATTTAAACTTGTCCCCCGTTTGAATCTCTATTTTAATTTGACTCCTTTCCTCTTTCCCCGAAAAAAGGAAAAGGTTCCTCGAAGGGGGCAGCCAAAGGGCGGGACACGATTCTCTGCTTCCCTTCAAACCGCCACGGGATTTAACGGGGTGGGGGATCGAAGTTCCAACGTACGAGGAACATATTTGCCGCGCAAATGCGTTAAATCTGCCGCGATTCCGTTCTGTCGCGCGTGATTTCGAGCGATGGGACGGGATTATAACCTTCGATCCTTCGCCACGCACGCTCGCTCGTGTTACAACCCGAGCCGATACATTTTCGAGAGAGAGAGAGAGAGAAAAGGAAAATTCCTCGCGTCGTCGATTTTTAACCGCGCACGCCCCGTGTCGCGCTATGTCACCCTCCCCTCATCCTATTCCATCCATCCTCCCCTCCCCTCCCCCATGGGCACCGATATCGGACATTTAATAACACCGGCATTCGAAAAATGCGCGCGACGGAATACGTTGCGCCTGGAATTTTTGATGAAAATTTTCTCGCGTCTCGTCGCGAAGCGCAGGGCCGCGGGTACAGAGGCCGCGGATTCATCCCCTCGATAACGGGTATCGGGATAGATGGTGGACGAGAAATATATGTATTAACCGTTCTATTGGAGCGAAATATTATTATAGGAGGAGACGGACGATCGTGCGTTGGAAAATTCGAGGAATTTTTAGGATGGATCAACAATTTCGATCGACAATGATACAGTGTTGTCTGTCTTTCGAAAGTTGAATGGTAAAAAAAAAAAGAAGGGAGAATCAAACGAAACGATAATCTTTTTCTCCCACGGAGAGCGACACAAGATGGGAAACTTAACGTTTCATGGGAAAGCGTACTCTACTGAACGTAGATTAAATCGGAAGGAGGGAGAAAAAGTTGGGGGGAGGAAGATCGGGAAATCCCGGGACACGATTCATAATACAAGGTAATAGCGGGGGCGGCGCTTTGGCCATTGTTTCCTCCCCCGGAAAGTTTAGCAAAACGATGAAACATTGAAGCGACGACTGACAAGTAGTAAGTCGCGGGGAGAGGAGGAGGGGGGATCCAATCCGATGCATTAATAATAATGGGCGAAAGGTCGGAGTGGAGGGTCGGTCGGAAAAATTTCGCCTCCGCTACTTTGCGAAAACTCGCCCCTTCCTTTAGGATAAAATAATCAAGCTCGTTCCACTCCTTCCCTTCCAAAACTTTCACGAGGAGGAGGAGGAGGAGGAGGAGGAGAAGTTTATGACGTTTCCGCGTCGCTCTTCTTTCTTCCTCCTCTTTCTCGACCGACATCCGACAATTGGAATATATACTTCTTCGATTGCGAGCGAAGAAGGGGAGAGAAAAGTTTCGCTTGTTCGTTTATCGGGACGAATTTTAAGGGATTTTTTTTTTTTTTTGTTGGAAGAAAATCTCTGGAGTGTCACAGGAAGGAAGGAAGGAAGGAAGGGAACGATCGAAGTTTGTTGTTTTTTTTTTTTTTTTCAATTAACACTGGAGAACAGGGATATCGTGTCGGAGTCTCTCAGATTTTTATGCCGATTAAGAGCAGTGGAGGAGAAGGAGAAGGAGGAGGAGGAGGAGGAGGAGGATAAAGAAGATAATTTATGTTCTATTTATAGGGAATATAGATGGTATAGATGTTACAAGATAAGATGGAGATGCAAAGAAAATATTCAGAGAATGCGTCTTCGACGGTTTAACAAGATTTTCATGGAATTGGAACGAAATTGAAACGTATTGGAATACAAAATGATAGTTGTTCTTCGTGGGGAGAATTAAGAAAGACTGTGTTATTAAATGTCAGAAAAGTATGATCGCGTGGTTTAACGGAGGCTGGAACCGAGGAGGGCGACTTCCGATGTCGCTTTTCTTTCGAGAAACGAAAATTTGTATTATAGAGAGAAAGAGAATTGCGTGACAAAATGTTAGGAAGTTTAAATTAAGCGGTAATCTGGATTGCCGTAACTGAACGGAATGCAAATTTCCGCCGATTCTCGTTAATTTCGAATTCAACACACCGCCGCTAAGTATATCCCCCGAATCTCGAATTAGCCTTTAACCATCGGCTTCGCCACTCTTGCCAATTGAAAAAGAGAAATTGAAAAAAAGAAGGAAAAGAATCATATTTTCTCCGCTCCACAAAGGAACAATCGAAGCAGGCAGAGGACGAGAAATTTCGATTAATCTCAAATACATTTCTTCGATTCGTGATTAATATCCGAGCCAAATCTTACGTCTTCTCGAGGAAAAGGAGGATAAATAAGATTTTTATAGCACGAAAACAATTTTTCTCAAATACGCTTCTTCTACAAATACATTCTTCCACTCAAAATGCATATACAAGATTCGATCCGAAGGGAATAATTGAAATAGGCAGAGAATGAAAATTTCGATTAATTTTTATAGCAGAGTGAAATCGAAAACGAATTTTCTCACTTGTTCCACTCTGATCCATAATTAATTAATCGAATCACGTAATATATTATCACTCAAAATATAGAAAAGATTCAATCAAGAAGTGTTTCTCCAACGCGTTTCTTCTTCACTACTCTCGATTCGTAATCAATGAAAGCTTCTTTCAAAGAGAAGAATCGAAGGACGAGAAATTTCGATTGAAAATTTTCATTCGGGCGGTCGGTGAAAAATCGTCCCTCCGCGCGATTATTAATATATGGAGCCGGAAAGAAATTTTTATGCGGGAAACCACGACGATTGCGATTCAACCGGGCATTAACGACGCGTCGGACGCTCGTTAAAATCTCGTTAAGTGTTGCCGTTTACCCCGTCCCGTTTTATGCTAATGCTGGACCATATAATCCGCCGGCGAGAAACAATGCTGTTTTCCGGAACTCGGCCTTTAAAAACGGCCTTTGCCTTTGCGGTTTTATTCCGATGACGCCCGCTTAATAGAACCGTCCCGCGTCTGCTGACTTGCTTCCTCGAAAATGAAAACCTACCCCTACCCACCTCCTCGGCCGAGTGATAATTCTTTGGGTCCCTCCCCTCCGCGGGAGGGAGGATCGATTTATGGGATGCACCGGAGGCGTAGCCGGTTATTAAACTGTCAGAGTTTAAACCCTGGGCAGATTCGACTCGATGATAAGTTCTTCCTAGGCGATATAGGGATGTTTACCTATTCGTAAACCAGGCAAATTTTGAGGGAATTATAGAAGCTCGGTTTACATTGTAACCAAGTTTGCCGAATGATGAATCGTAAACGTTAACAATAAGTAATTTAGGTTTCCCAACTTCCAAAAGTTGTTGCGAACAATCATTCCGACAAGACGATCCCCCCTCCCCCTCCCGTTCCTTCCTTTTGATATAGCGAATGTTAAATTATGCCTTGCGACTCGTTGGATAAGAAGAAACTCTAGAAAAAAAGGGGGGGGGGGTTGTATTGCCGAATTGTATTGCCGCGAGAAAAGGGTGGGAAGTGAAAGGTCGTGACGCGAAAAGACAAGAGTGATACAGTTTCGACGACAACGTTCTTCGTCGCTTGCTCTTTGCCCCCAGCTAGGACACGAGGGAGTCCATTAAAATGGACGGGCGGAGGGAAGTTTCGCCCGTTGGAATTTTGCGCGTTTTAATTTTCCGGCCGGGGGAGGCGGAGTGAGAGGAGGAATTAGCGGAGGGTAGTTTCTAGTAATTAGAGGGCCGGTGGTAATGAGTTAAAAACGGGGAGGGGGAGAATCTCGAGGAAGCGGAAGGGCCGAGTTGGAGGCAAACGATAGTCTATTACTCCCGGAAAGAATTATCGTGTTGGCGAATGGATTTCCATTTTCCGTGGGTTGTTGCCGCGTGAAATTTGTCCCTGTTGCTGTGCAAAACCACTGTTTTCGATCCAACCTAATTTCTGAGAGAGATCTGAGGGTTAAACGACTATTTTCTCGCGTTGAAATTTCAAGAGTTTTCCACTTAACCGAGGCGAAGAAAGAAAATCTGGTTTCTCTCGTAATTATTTATCCAAAGATATTTCGTAAAGAGAAATTTCTCAGCGCGACGACACTTTCTTCTTATCTTCATAGTTTGGAACGTGGAAGAAATTCGAGGAGGGGTTAGAAGACAGGACAATCGACGAGAAGGCAATTTTTCTCGTGCAGCGATCAAGGAAGCAAGCGGTTTGAAATAACGACGAGGAAAATAGGTGGTAAAGAACGAAGGGCGGGCGTCGTTTGTTCCCGCAATGTCGATTGTTCCCTTGGCCGGCTCTCAAGACGCGAGGCAATTTGCGGCAAACGCAAAAACCTCGTTGAAAGGTCCGAAGGATCGACTCGACGCCGCCCTCCCTCAAGATTTCTCTCAGATCCTCGTGGGAGGATCGCCTTTTAATTCCACCGCCTGACATTCTATTTCGCATCCGTCCGCATTCAAAGTTAATAAAGCGTCATGCACACCGGCTGGCATTTTTCCGCGGGACGAAAGAGAGAATTGAATGCGGTGAATGTGGTCGTTTGGCTCGCCTAAGCGCGCTTGCCAGGCGCAAGGATCGCCTGGGTGGGAGGGGGTGAGGGGGGTTTCGCCGAGGATCTGCGGAGGCATCCTCGTGGAATCCTTAATATAGTCGGTCGAAAGGGGAGAATCGGACGCAAAGGGGAAGGTTGGGGATGGGTGAGAATGGCACGCGAAAGGAAAGATATCTCGCCCACCGTGAAAATTACGTTCCTGGCCCCGATATACCCTCGAACGGGTAAATAGGCATCGAGCAATAGGAGGGATGGAACATCGGTGTGACGATCGTATTCTCCTTTTCCTTATCGGGGAACAAATTTCAGGGGAGATATCGATTTGGATTTCGTTTTGGAAAATTGTGGAAAACGCTATTTTATTATTTTGGACTTGCCTATTAAGGATTATGGGAACACCGAGATATATCACGGATGAAGATTTGACAAGTTTTTGGAATATGGTGGATAGATGAATTTTCATTGAATTTCATTTGATTCGTTCGAAGAAGAACGAGACACTAATGGATTTTGTTTTGGAAAAACATGGTCGATTAAATTTCCTTTTCCACGTCGAGGAATCGCGTACGATATTTGCGACTCGGCATTAAGGATTAATTACGGAACGCCAAGTGGATGTTGATGAGTTTAACAAATTGTTAGACGGAATAGAAATGGTAAATTTTCAACGAATTTCATTTGATTCGATTAAGATCTCTCGCTTAAATAGGAAGAGCTTAAAAACGAAAATGTAGGAGTCTGACATTTTCGTAAATTAATTTTCGCGGCAAGTTCATCGATGGATCAAAAGTAAAAACACGTTACAACGATTTTCTACTACATTTCGCGCGAAAGAAGAAGAAAACAATTTATTGCGCCGCATCAAGGTACCACAGATCACGTTATTCACCTGCATTTATTTTATCCATAACGAGACAACTTCCGTTAATCGTGTCATTAGATCGGTGTATCCGACCTGAATTATGCATGTCCCCCTGACTAGCAAAGGAAATTTCGCGAACAACAATTCACCCAACGTTCCAAAATTCCATTTCTCGTCTAATCCTCGCGCCGAAGTAACGCGATATTCATTTCCCCCCGCTCGATCCGCTCGTCAAATCTTTCCACGCCTTCCCTTAATATCTTCTTCGTTTTCCAAGTCCCCTCGCTCGTCCAGGACCTCGAGGAGGAAAATTATATTTTATATCAAGTAAGTATATCTGGCAATTATATCTGGATGCAAACGATGATCCGGTCGAATTAGCAGCGGCCGATTAATTAGCGTTGCCGCGTTCCATCCGCAGATCCTTGTCGATCGATCGCGCTGTCACGCCGAGTGATCGCAGCTGCATGCAATTAGCATAATCGTGACGAAGAGCCGCTCGTGTGCAGGGATGGCGCGCGCGCGAGAGAGGATGATGGGCATTTTCGTTTGCGACGATCAGAGATCGATGCGTTGGAGAACAAAGAATTCGTTGTCGAAAGCGTGGTCGATCTCGGCTATATTATACGAAATTTTATATACACGTAATTTTAAGCGGAACAACTTTCACCTCCATCCCGACACGGATGAAAAATTCGAAGGAGATTGGCCTTTTCGATCTAGCTATCCTATAGTGACAAGATTTATAGGGGTAGATGTCAATTAGGCATCGCGATCCATTATTATCCCGTGGTTGGAACAAGCATCGATCTCCTCGTCCTCGTCGTCTCTTGCGCATATATATATATTCAACACCTGCTGCGCTTTTTTCCACGAATTCGATTCGTCGAAAGGGGGTTATTTAAGGGAGGAAACAGGATTAATACATATTTTAAAGAGGATTTAATCCTCCACGATTAAATAAAATATGCCGACAGAATTTTATAAATTTTAGAGTACAAACCGCGCGGCGACCGAGTATCCCAAGTGGAGGGAGAGAGAGAGAGAGAGAGCTTAATCATTTTTTAATTACGCCCCCCTCCCGATACGATTAAACGGTCCTCCACGCTTTTATGCACCCGATCCCCTCTGTTAATTAAATCGCTCGGATGTACCGCGAGCCGCCCCGTTGGGGGAACTTTTCGATCACCCGTGTGTAACTCGAGAGCTTCATTCGTTAGTGGGAAACCTTATCCCCTGGATTGCCTCGTTTCTCCCCCTCTTTTTTTTTTTTTTTTTTTCCTCTCATTGTTTTGCGCTTCGAGGGAAATCACGGAGAAAATTGTTAAATAAGGGATTTCGCGAATACATCTCCGTATTTAACTACATTTCTCTTTTTCATTCTATATTACAGACGAGACATACCGTTCCCATAAGGGATAAGAACGGAGAGAAATTTATAATAAATCGAAGAGTGGAAGCAGCAAGGATAAAAGAAACGCTTCGATACAATTCCACTGTTTCCTTGAGTCCAGTTAATCGCGATATACGCGGATAATAATAGAATCTAGACTCGAGCGAAATTTACAGATATTATTATCGAGTATTAATTCCGATCGAAAACGATTTCTTCCCCCGAAAACTTTCCTTACAATCCAGCCAATCTAAAACAATCCAGGAACAAGATTCCGGTTTGTTCCTCCATCAGAGGCACGCTACCGGCCCGCATCGGGTCGGAACTTCTCGATACCCGGGCTATCGTTATCGAATGTACACCCGATACGATGCGTACATCTCTCGTACACAAGCACACACCTCGAATAATCGGGGCAACAACGATTAGCGTGATTATCGACGAGACGCGCGTGCATACATCACGGTTTACTACACGGTTAACGATCGCGAATTCCACCGAATTAATTTCCGATCTCTCCGCCACGAGAGAGAGAGAGAGAGAGAGAGAGATCTCCGCGAGCGGATTGGAAAAAAAAGATGGGTGGAAAAAAAAAAATAATTAACCAGAGTGGAGAGCTCTGCGGTGGATCCGCGTGGATCGTTAACGGGATTAGCGCCGCGATTTTCCACCCGATCCAGGAGGAGGGGAGTGGATTTTCGATCGGGGCAAATGAAGCTGGAAGCGAGAAATTTTAACGATACTCGGTTGGTTAACGGGGGAAGGGATTTCGTTGTCGCGACGATTCGAAATTTCGATAATGTTTCCCTTTGCAACCGGCTTTTCCCGGTAAAATATTGAAACGCGTCAAAACTGGATTGGTATTTTTGGAAAGTTTGACCGAAGTGGAAAAGTTTCGAGATGGCGATTCTCTTCTTCGATTAAACTCTTCCCTTTTTCTATTTTTGTAGATTCGGAAATTGTTTCAACGGATAAAGGTATTTATAGATTTATAGGACCGTGTATAAACATTTATAAAATTTAACGTCGAAATATAATCCCTCGTCGCGCGATATCCCTCTTCATCAAATAAAACGAATTGATGAAATTCAAGCTTCAAACGTTGTTGTTTGATCGGCGATATTTCAACAACGTGGCCACCACCGCTCCTCCTCCTCCTCCTCCTCCTTCACGCGTGACTGATAATTTCGAAAATTTATTCATTCACCTTTCTAAATGTTCAACCGATCCCCTGTTCAGAGAGGAGAAAACGATCGAAAATCCCGAAGGAACAGGCGGAAGAGAACTCCCTTCGAGAACTCGGTCTCGGTTTTCCTTCAGGATTCTCGAAAGAGGAAAGGTTGAGCGTGTTCGATTCTCCGTTCGAGGAAGAAGAGACGGGAAGAAGTTGCGTCCGTGAGATTTCCTCGGAAGGGAGGGAGGGAAAGGGAAGGAAGCGAAAGGATGGACAAACGGTGGACCAGTTTCACGCATCGTCGACCAACTTATCTCGCGAACGAGTCACAAGGATGACGGTACAAAGGGCTGGTCGCTGTTTGTCGCGACAAACTCGATTCGAGCTGGCAGTTCGAATTTATACTCGAGCTCGGCTTCGCCTGTAACTCTTCCTTCGATCTTCGAACATGTCCCGTTCCATATTTCTCTCCCACAGAATTTTCTAATTCCCTTTCCAATTTCCAATTTAATCCAATGATCGTTCGTTATTTCTAATTCGAGAATTTAAATAATTCTTTCCTGGTCGTAAATTGGGACGTAACTCGACGGGAATCAAAATTGGTGTCGAGTTATGCTCAAGGAATTCGAGTTCGAAGGATTAAAAGGATTGGTGGGCGAAAAAGGTGGAGGCGGGAAGAAGAGGGAAAGAATAATGAGATGAGAGGAAAAAGCAGACGTTCGAGGAAACTTTCGAGTCGGCGAAAAAATGCGATAAAAAGGAGGGCGGGGGGGGGGGCAACGATTATCAACCGGGTCCAAGTGAAACTTTGCAGAGAGAGAGAGAGAGACGAGGCTAATAAAGAGATAAAAGCAACGGGACAAAAAAATTTGAAATAAGAATTTGAAAAATAGATAAAAATCGGCGAACGAGGTAATTTCCAAAATAGATCAACCATTCGATTCGTTTCTTCTTCGTTTCGAGTTAAAATTCACTCGAAACGAAGTGTTGGGAAACGGTGTGTTAGAGGAAAATTGGTCGAGAATCCTTCTCCCGAAACCTAAACCTTGGTGGATAACGTTTTTGCGGACAATGCCGGGCAAAAGGATTTCCAGGAGAGCTCGAGAGGAGAGAAATGGACACGATGGAGTGTCAGCGTGGAAACTCGACTCGAGATATATATATATATACAACTGTGAGATATCTGCGAGGACGGGATAAGTCCGACCGACCTGCATTCCTCGGTTTTTACGGGTTGCTTTCAGCAAACACGGGTTCAACAGCTTCCGTGCCCCGTCTCGAGCACGCGGTGACGCGTTTCCAGAGTTAAGTACCGCGAGCAAGTAACGGGGGCCATCGAGGAAGATGGAGAAGTGCAGCAGGATACACGAGCAAGGATTCTCTTAGAAGTGGAAAGAGTTCCTCCGCGGGGAGGATCGAGTCTTTGGGCGGTGGTGGCGCGCTCAGATATCCGAGCTACTTTGGAATAGATTTCTCTGGAGGAGTTCAGCCGAGGTAAGAGCGAAATTCTTGTAGACAGAGATAGAGCCACCTAGACTAGATAACTTGGTAGTTTGGCCGCTTGGAACTTGGTTTCCAAGTTCATAGGTGAGAGAATCGTGGTACGCTGGTTTCTGAATGTTAGAAATATTGGAGATGGAGGAAGAATTTTGGATCATCGCGTGACAGAAACCGATAAGAATGAGAGAATTATCCTGTTGAAAGAGTTGAGCGTCGAGTCGTTAAAAATCTCGAATAAAGTTACTTATGAGTGATTAGTTATTAGTATGCTCGATTAACTTTTCATACGTGTTTTGAACGATAAATTATCGAAGTAATTTTAACCAATATAATATATTATTATTATTTTGAACAATAAATTATCGAGGTAACTTTATTCGTAACTTGGACTATTAAATTTTGCCCATCGCTGAGCCAAAACTTGCGGTCAGACAGCCTGGATTTTATTTTCAACAGCTATTTTCAAAATTTACGCTTTCCAACTTTCCTCGAGCTAAACGCAGATATAGCAGCAATGGCCACTTCACGTTTAACGCCTTGCGACCGGTCCATTTCTCTCGCCTCCTCCTCTTAATTTGCATTTTCACGGAAAATAATGTTCGGAGGGAAAACCAAGATCGGATCGCTTGGAATAAAATAGAATTCAGATTTAGAAACTCGTGACATAAACGATTTCTACGATTCTGCGATAAATGGTCGTTGGAGTAATTCAAATTCAGGCACCGCAATATTCAAAATCATTCAATTTGGACTTTAATCATCGTGTACATTTCCATTGTGATCAGAATGTTCCGATTTTCATCGGAATATGAAAGGAGTCACGTAGACAACTTTTCTCTCCTCGAAGGGGAGTCACGTATCCTCGAAGGCAAGAAGCGTGGAATTTCCTTCATTTTCGGGAAAATCAATCGGTTAATACCATCGGCGAATGGAATTAGTTGCGGCGTTCCTACGCTGGGAAACGGCCACGTGGATTGTCCGTGTCCGCGAAACATCCGATGGTAAACGCGATTGCCAACTGTTCCCAACTATCGAGGCAAACTTTCTACCCGCACGGGCCGTCCATTTAATTAAATATCGCGAAACACGCTTCCTTCCACCGTGAGACCTTTGCGGATCTATACGTCGCTCCTCCCTTTCCTCCGTTCATCCAATGCGACGCGACTCGGAGGATAAAAACATAAATACGATCGTTGTTCGTGTCACCGTCGATGACTCGACTTGAAAGTCTCCTCTTTCTTTTTCTCTCTCGAATAGTTGGAAGTCTGTTGGAAGATGACTCTCTGAAAACACGATTTCGATGGAAGTATCGATCGACAGTTTGCATATTCGCGGTCCAATCAAATTACAAGTTAAGTAATTCAAGATATTCAACGCACGAATGTTGATATTTTGATACACATTTTTCTGATTTTTGTATTAGTTTCGAAGAACGCATTCGCTTTGAAGGATATAATTTTTCAACGATCGTATCGCATCTACTTATCGATGATTTATCTACAAAGCAGCGCGTCCTTAATATTTTCTCGATGACATAATCTCGATACGATTACGGAAGGATCGGATGTGTTTTTAATCACGAAGATTTGCGAAGAATAAATTATTTCGTCCTTGGCGAGTGGCGAAATTAGACGGAGAAGATGGAAGAATCCGAGGAAAAAAATTTTGGCGGGTCACGGGGGAGCGATCCGTTTGAAATCGTGGATTTTTATAAATGGGGAAACCTGCAACGTTTTATTTCCCCGGTTCCGTCTTGGCGACGGCAATATCCGCAGCGGGTGTGTCGCGTTTCGCCGAAATTAAAGTCGCAAGATAAACGAGCCGCGTTTACGAAACGCGGCCGAAAAATTCCCCGCGAGCGTAGAAGAGATCCATCCTTCCGTTGGATAGTTTTAAAAAGGGCCACTCGAGTCAAATTTCCCGAGAAATTCCCGAGAGGAGAGGTTTCCTCCTCCTCGGCATCTTCCATCTTCGATCAAACTGTTCATTTGGCGGCCAAATTCGTGACGTGGAATCGACGTAGAGTTTCCAGGGGATCAAAGAATTGGACGAATTGTAAATGACGTTCATCGTTCGATAGCAATTACTCATCTCGAACATATTTTGTATATTTTCGAATTTTTACACGTAGATCGAGAGAAAGGAACCCGAACTATCATATATTTTCTATATTCTCTTCCATTCTCCCTTCTCACATGTCAATAAACGTGAGTCACCTCGAATGACTCTTCTTCGATTCTCGTGCATTCCATTCCAGATCCTTTACGTGTAATCCATTCGGCACGCGTCAAAACGTTTGATCGTCGTTCGGGAAAGTAAGATTGTAATCGCGAAAAAGGGGAAAGGAAACGTAATATGCTCGATATGCAGCAAGATAGACGACGAATATAACTACGATAACGCGTGCAGGATTATTCGAAGCCCGTAATCCCCCCTTTCTCCTCCTGTTGATTATCGGTGTTCAATTAATTTCGGATAGATTACCGGCGAGCGAAGACACGGATCACTCGTCGTCGTCGGTGCATATATTATTAATTAATAATTTCCGCGGGGAGGGGGGGGGGGGTGTCGATTTTGGCTAGATTACGCTAATCCACCGTCAATTTTAGCCGCGGAAATCGATTCTAATTCATCGATTCCGGCCCGGTCGGAATCGGGTGGAAATTTTCTCCGTTTAAACCACCAGCGCTGAATTGACAGTCGCGTTCGCAGCTCGAGCGGAAGAATTAATTCGCGTCGTATATATATTCCGGGGACGAGCGTAATTTTCGGGGCAATCTCTCTGGTTAAATGGATACGAAATTACGGCGAACGTACGTATGTAATTTTTTTCTTTTTTTTTTTTTTAGGCGAGAAGAGCGTGGGTCACTTCTCTCTCTCTCTCTCTCTCTCGCCCCTCTCTCCCTCCTCGCAGGGGAAGGGAGGAAGAACGAAGGGGTGGGTGAGTTGAGAAGCAAGAATTTCGAGGGAGGATTTTCTTTTTTTTCCTTCTTCTACGAGATGAGACGCTTTCGTTCGTTGGGTTAAAATAACGATTGTTGGCGCGAAATACGATCGTGGCTTTCTCTTTTATCGGTGGGTTATTATATCCTTACGGGTCGTATAATGGTATAACGGTAGGATTTTCATAGAATCATAGAATCGGTATGGGAAGAATTTGAAAAATTCGTCCAATTGCAGAAGATTCGAGCAATTGAATTGAATATTAATAATGGAAATAGTAGACTGTTTGTTGTTGAAAATATTCTTCCCCGTAATCGTTGGATGCAGCGAAGAATAAGAATATGGATTGAGGGAGTCGTATCACTATCGTTTGATTCGATGCTAATTTTTCCCAACCTTCGCAAATCTAATATTTTTTTCGTTCAAATAAAATTTACGATAAATATTTCGACTCGATAATTACGCAATAATTCATTGTCGTCTACGCGAAATTGGATCGTCCGACAACCCTTCAATCTTTCTCGAGTCGCGTGAAAGAGACAACAACGGAAGGAGATAACGGAAGAACGAATTAAGAAGACTTGCACGAATTAAGAAGCGATAACAAGCGTGGCTCTAATTGCCAGACAAACGATCGGACGAGGTGGAGAGGGCGGTGTTCGTTTCCTCGCGACAGTCGTAATTGAACATAAACCCGTCTAATTACTCTTGGGGAAGGGGGGAAATAAGGAGAGAAATAAGATAGAGAGAGAGACTCTCGAAACGTCCTTGGGAATTCTCGGCGACGAGAAACCGCGCAAATGGAGTATCCGCGTGATTAATTCAGAATTTCTCGGCGAGAGAGAGAGAGAGAGAGAGAGAGAGAGAGAGAGAGAGCGGTGGCATAAAGCGGGCCAGACACAAAAGCCGCGCTTTTGTTCTTATTTAACGCGGCACAATCCCGAGATAAGGGTCACGGGTGCACAATGGCCGACCCCCGAGAATTATTTCGCCCACGATTTTTCTCGCCCGCCCTCCGCCGCGGAAGGAAAAAATAATTCTCTTACGGATCGAAAAATCGGGATCGAAATTTACGCGTTTATGGAAAACGGCCGGTCTAGACGACCAGTGTTCGCCATTTCTTTTATTCCGTTTAATTGAACGAGGAAGGAAAGGAAAATTGGAGGGTGAATGGGGAGGGAGAAAGAACGGTAAAAATATGTGCACTTGTGGAATAACGGCGGATTGAAATTCTATTCTGGTGGGTCTGTAAAAAATGGTCTGTCGGAATAGAATCCTTGTATATAATATTTGTCGAGTGTAGGGGAGGGGGAAAGTGAAATAAAAAGGGAGCGTAATATCCACTTATAGGAGTAGGTTATAGCATCGAAAAAGAGATTGTTACACTTGTCGGGAATAGGTGATATCGGGAATTGGATCCTCGAGTTGAGTGCCCATAGCTTGCTCGATACGAAGGGAGCCAAGATTAAAATATCGATAGAGATTGATAAAAGAGGAGAGGAAAGAATCCAACGATCCGCGTGGAAATAAATGTTGCACGATTATATTCGTCTTCCAGCCAACGTTTGCCCCGTGTCTCGTTCAGAATCGGCAGGAAGGCCATCCAGAACGAATGAGAAAACGCGCACACATACGCGCGCAGAGAGGATCGCGGTGAAAGCCGTGGTCGATTTGCGTATACGCGTTTACCAGCCACTTGGCTTCCGTTTGTTTTATATTTGCCCGATGATTTACCGACCCCCGGTGACTGACGTTTAATTATTCCGCACCGTTTTGCGCACCCGTCACCGGGTTAATTTAATAACTCGCCGCGGATCGTTCGCGTCACGCGCCCCATCGAAACCCCATCCACCCCTCTCGAAACTAATTTTCAAATTGGTCTCGCGGTTTCGCGGATCGCGTTTTTTTTTTTTTTTTTTTTTTTTCGTTTTCCAGTGATTAAACGAGACAATGATGTGGACGATGATGGTGCGTGGAAGATGAGTAAGAGGGATAAGGATTGAAGCAACTACATCGAAGCAACTGTTCGAATCTTACGAGAGTAGAGCGAATCTATAAGAGTTTGCGTAAAAGTGTTGTTTAAACTTTTAAACTTTTTCCATAAAGGATTTTTATATATATATATATTTAAGGGAAAAAAGTATATTTGAGAGAGGAAATGAAAGCGCCTTTTACAAAAATTTAATTTGCATTACGATTGTATCCCTTAGATATGAAAATTTTATTTCTATGCAAATAAGATCTCTCCGGAGAAGAGATTACCGGAGTTAGAAGTCTAAATCCTTTATTCCCGCGGATAAAATAGATGCTCGTGGCAATTTACGATCTCCACATGGAGATTTATTCTTGGGGAAATCGATCAGACTTTTGGATTCGCCTCGAGGATATTCGTTATTTATCGATCGTTATTAAATATTATTTATTCGTGGAGGGGAATCGAGTATATCGGGAATGGAATATCGGAGGGGGTTAAGCGCGCGTGTCATCCCTGTTCATCGATACCGCGCGACAAACAATCGTCCCAATTAATTATGCGCCTCGTGATTTATTTGAGGGCCGGCCCAGGCATTTCAACGAGCCATCACCGACGTCGCTGTCACCCTGCCGCTGACACCAATGCAATGCTTTCCAAAACGATCTACGGCTTTGTACAGGGTGTTCGAGGCCCTTGCCTCGTGGAAAAATAATTCGAAATCATTTCGATTTAAAGTTGACTTTTTTCGTCACCTTCGAACAATTTAATTTCGTCGAAATTGATGACATCGAATCCTTGTTGAATCAATTATCACTATTAATAATAAACGAATTATTTAACTACCATTATATGATTTAATAATAATAAATTTTTCGTTTAAATTCGTCCAATTAATTATTCCCGAAGGAATTTAATCTTTCATCCTTCTCTCGTCGCTTTAATTATTCTACTTTTTAATTCTCCAATTTTAAAATCGACCTTCCTTAAACAATCGACGAATCGAAGGTTAATTTTCACCCGACTTCGAGATCCGTTTATCATCGAGATAGAAAGAACACGAATAGAAAGAAAGAAAAGAAAGAAATGGTAACGGGAATAATTGGAAAGAGAAGTCGGCCGAGCTCTCGTTTTCCGCTCTTTGGATGGTAAAACTCCGTGGAAAAAGGGGAGGGGCACGTAGGGGCGCATCGTAAATAGAGTAGAATGCGGGAGTTTGTTTAAATCAGAGGAGGAGGAGGTGGAAGCGATCATTCTACGAGGCGTTTCCGAACCACATCGGTCGACCAGCATCGGCAACTACGCCCTGGCCAATTCCGACCGCAGCACGGATCCGCCATATTCAACCTCTGCCCCCGGCCCAGATGCGCCACCGGATACGGCCAGATAATTGATGCAACGGCATCGCGCTCGCCCAGATGGAACACGCGACGATTATCTAATTTATCGGCCCGTTAATTAATTATCTCTTATTTCGAGAAGAAGTTTCGAATTGGACGCTTTGGGATTTTGTATACAAATTTCCCGGGTTAAAGATTCAAGATGTTTCAAAGTGGATAATTGCGATCTTGAATCGTTGTTGTTAAAAATTAATTTTCGAAATTAAGAATTCTGAGATTAGACGATTAAGGCGAAGTTCTTTACAGAAATTCGGACAAATTTGTTTCGCGTGTTTCGACATAGTAACGGCGGTCAATCTCGATAAAATTTCGAAAGTTCAGGACAGTTTTCAATTTTTCAGATTTTTTTTTTTTTTTTCGAAAACCGTGGAAAGAAAGGAGAAATAAGCGGACGGAAGAAAGCGATGCTCGGTTTAATCCCCTCGCAAATCCTTTGAGCCCCATTAGCCGGACTTGCCTCTCGAGCACACGCGTGAATAGTCGTACACCGTGAGCATAAATATTATTTAATCTTCAACTACTTCGAGCTACTTCGCTTTCGATAAATCGAGAGAAACGTTTTGCCACTCCGTATCTGCATCCATGTTCGTCGAATTCGAATATTTATTGTTACGACGAGAGGGATAAGATGAACGCGATAATTTAGGAAAATTTAAGCGGGCGGGGAGCATTAACATGGCGAACGAATCATCGATAATGAGGAGCCGCTATGCGCGAAACAATTCCCCGCCATTTGCATACCATTTGCCATGATTTATGATACTGGACATAATTATCTTCGTATCCGTACAACGCGTGCCATCGCTCAACCGCGTTTCTCCCTTCCTCTCTTTGCCTAATTATAATTATTTCGCGATTTATTTGTCCTTTAAAAAAAATATATATTCGTGTAATACCTCCTTTTATTCTTCCACAGAAATATTTCAGTTTTATTTCATTTCGCGTCCCTTTTAATTTACGAGTAAAATCGAAGGAGAAACGCACACGAAGATGGAATTATTCTTTGAAAATATCGTATCCGGATATTTTTCTTTTTCTATTCCTCGAAATATTTGAAATTTATTTCATCGTGTCTTTTAACTTGCATGTAAAATGGAGGAAGAGTCGGGCGCAGGGATTGGAGGAATTCAATTTCTCAAACGGCACGTGTACGTACGTACATAGATGCATACGTACGCAGCTAAATCGGGTTTCGATTCAGCATAATTTGCGGTTAATAGTCGATAGGTGTTTGCCGTTTCGAATATCGAGGGTTGGGGTCTCGAGTGGAATCGTATCGCCGAATAAATCCGTCGCGGATAGGATTATCCCGCCTCCTTCGAATCGGATCCAGGAAGACAAGGAACACTGTGAAATATGGGAGATTTCACTGTGAGAAACGTCAAATTTTCCGGCCGCGGATATTTCCATTCCGAGGAAGCGAGAATAGCGCGACATTTCTACGAGTTTCTATCGCATTTCGTCTATTTCTTTTCTCTTCTATTCCGTAAAGCAAGGATCATCGGTATAAAAATGTAAGAGTGGAAATTGTAGAATTTCGATTTCAGATTTACTTCCGTTATTATTATTATTGTTGTTGTTGTTGTTGTTGTTGTTGTTACTTTATCGCACGACTTTTAAAGTAAAGTAAAAGTTATTATCACCTTGTCGGGAAAGAAGAAACGATAGAGTTATATAGAAATTCAAGATTACACACGTTGTAATGATCCGTGAGATCGAATTTGTGGATCGAGAAAGTAGAGATATTTGCGACTCGCATCTCCATTCATACACGTATCCAATATGGAATATTGGAGCAATTCGAATAAAGCAAGTACATGCACATTATACAAAATCGTGCGACTTTTACAACAAATTGTTATACGGAATCAGAAAAATCCGGAAGAAAAAGTATAAAATTTTAGCAATAATCTACGAGAGCTATTCGAATTTCCAATTCGTCGTCCCCGAGATACGTTCGAAACAATCCAAACGATTGAAATAAAAACATAAAAAAAAAAAAAAAAAAAAAAAAAAGAGTTATCCGCGCGACCTTTGTCAATTCAGTGGGAAAAATGCATTTGGAGGAACGTATATTTTATATATATACATATATATATATATATATAGAGAGAGAGAGAGAGAGAGAGAGAGAATATGGAAGAGAAGGCATGCCCCTGTCGTCGAAGACCAAAAGCCATTCGGTTGACTTCGGAACAGTGGAACCGCACAGTGGCGTAGGTCGCGGTCGATCGATCCACGGGATTTCAATTAACCGAGTGACCGAGGAAAAACTGCAGTTTGGATGCTCCGGTATCCGGAGGAGGGGAGGGGGTGTGAAAGGAGGCCAACTCGGTATTTATATGTGTCACCGGTGAATCTTCGTGGTCTCCCCTCTCCACCACCACGTTCAACCTTCGTTCATCGCTCGTCATTCTTTCCTTACTTTTTTTTTCTTTTTCTCCTCTTCTCGATACACTCGCCCCTATAATCTCTCACCTATCTCCTTCTTCATCCCTCTTTTCTTTCCAACATTTCTTCTGCAACCTCATCACCTCTCTCTCTCTCTCTGTCGTTTTCGATGATACCCGATCATCCCTTTTCTACCCGAACGTCTCTTTTTCATCCCGTCTCTGTTCTTTCACACGCACGCACACACACGTTCCATTCTCTATATTCAGGTCATACGAAAACTAATTGCCATTCGATTCGTCCACTCTTTGAAGCTTGACGAAAGTTTCCCACCGCATTTCCCGTTAAACCCACCCCCCGAACAAACCGCCGAGGGTTTCCGCCACTTGGAAACTTCCGACCTCCCTCCCTCCCTCCCTCCCTCTTTCTCGATTCCTCTTGCTCTACATCGCGATGGACAAACCATCGTGATAATTGGCGAGGGAAGCGATTATCGGGAATTCGAAAGAATCCCAATGTTTCTCGCGTAAACTTTACCTTTTTTTTTCTTTTTTTTTTTTTTTTTTTTGGATCCTTTCCTTTCGACGAGAATGAGGGGGAGGGGGGAGGGGGAGGATCATAGCTATGCGAGCAGAAGAATAAAACAGCTGATTGAAATTTGAAAACGTTGGGAAATGATTTTGTAAAAGAAATTTTTTGCAATCGACGTTGTATATAGTACGTAATAGGAGAGTAGAGAAACGATCTTGAGAAGAAGACGTAAAAAATATCGAGGGCGACGACGTTACAAAAGGTCTTTAGGGAAAATAACGTAGGAAGGATCGGCATTGTGAGCAGAGCAAGCAGAACGAATAACAGAAGAAGAGGAGGAGGAGGAGGAGGAGGAAACGAATTAACAATAAGAGATGTAAAAAAGAAGTAGCGTATAAGGAGCCGTATCGATAAAGAAAGTTCTCGTGAAGTAATATTCAAACGTCTTTGCAATTGATGGCACGTGCATGATGGGGATGTAAAAGAAAAATTCGTATCGGGAAGCGAAACGACGATGTTGAGAGGAAAAAAGTGCTTGCAAAACGACGATATATAATTATCAATAAGAAACGGAAGATGGTGAAAAATAATTTTCTTGTAAAATAATAATACAAAAGTAACGGTAACGTAAAATAAAATTCAAACGTGTACGTACGAAAATGTGAAAGAGTTCGAGAAGAAAACGGCGACGTTAAAAGGAATTGTTTGCGAAATGGTATGGGAATATAATTTTACGATTTAAAAAAGAATTAACAACAACTTGTAAAGTAATACATAAAACTAATATAACAACATGGAAAAAACTACGCAATAATATGGAACAAGCGAAGAGACGAATCGGCAGCATCGACATGGGATGCGATATTAAAAACCTCGTTGAGGAATAACAGAATATACGAAACTGGTAGCGCGTTGCTGTATACACAAGATTCTTGCGATTGTCAAAGAGTTCGCGATATCCAAAGGAATGGAGGAGGAGGAGGAGGAGGAAGAGTGGCAAGAGTTGGACGGATGGATTGATCGATCGCTTCGAGTTAAGGTCGGCCACGAAGAAGAAAGATTCGAGGTCGAGGTTCGGTTGACGAAGGTTTCCCATTACGGATTCCTCGCGATACGGTCTCCTCCTCCTCCTCCTCCTCGGCTCGCGGCCGGGCTGAAACTTTCCCTTAATGACACAAGTTTTATTGCGGGCCATCGTTCAAGCTGGCAGCAAAGCCGACAAGCCAGCCGGCGACGCGTCGGCCCTCGGCCTAGGCGGGTTGCCTCCTCTTCAATTCCCGCTCTAACTAGCCAACTTGTAATTCTAAACTCGAATAACAATGATTAAGCCCGCCCCGTTCGCCAAATGGCGTTTTCCAAGCTGCCCAAAGCGGAAAATCCGCGGAAAATTAAGGGCAAACCGTGGAATTCGTTATTTTCCGCGGAGGATCATCCCCCTCCCCTCCCCAAGTAACGAACTTCCCCTCCAAGACTTACCTTGGTGCAGGGAGAGAGGGATTCGAAGCTCGAGGAAAGATCATAGACCTGGATCTTTTCAATTTTCGTCGTTCTTTGATGCTGCCTCGTTCGCTAGGATATTAAATACGATAAGGGAGGGCGGGAGGAGGGGTGAAGAAAGATTATTACACGGATACATTTGAAAAAGTATCGAATCTAAAGGAGGAGAGATGCACGAGGATGCTTGAGAGAAGGGAAAAGTGTATCTATCTTCGATCGAAAAACGAACCAATTACCGCACACTTTATTCGATTCGATTTCGAGTTGGAGGTGGCTAGTTGCGAGCGATTATCCAACCGTTGGATAACGCAGTTTACCCGCAGGAACGATACGATCGATCGACGCATCTCCGAGTTTTAGAGAACCCCTTGGATGACCCTCGACGATGGGTTTTAATCAATCCGCCCCCCTGTCCGCTCTGTGCTCGTTCCCTTTAATCTCGCGATTCGATACGGCCCGTGAAAATGGAACGAAAGTATGGGATGCCGCAGCTGTCTATCTATCTCTCCTCGAGCGTGACCGAGCCAAACTTCTAACTGGGATTATTAATCGAAAATATGGAGCCGGTTTCTATTTTCGTAAAGTCAAGAAAGACGAGGATTTCTTTCGGATCGATGCGGTAAAAATGAAATAAGCGGCGTTCCTTTCTTTTTCTCTGCTCGTCCACGGGGAGCCCACCGGTGCTTCGTCATTTGATCTAATGCTTTCTTCCTTCCTTCCTTCCTTCCTTCCTGTTCCGTGCCTGGCGATCAATCTTAATTCGCGTGTTAAATTACCGCGGCGAGAGACTGATGCCGCCCGAAGAAATATATTAAGACACGATGAAACTCCCGGTCTCACGTTCGCGCCATTAATTCGTCACGATCGGTGCTCGTCGATATTTGCTGCTTTATATCGGGGAAAACTTTCGAAGGCTTGGTCGATCAAGCTAATATCCTAGCGATCACCATCGGATGGCTGTACAACACTCGTCCCTGTTCATCTTTCCCGCGTTTATCATCCATCCTCTCTTGAAACTTCGTTCGTGCGTATATATATATGAATTTTCTTCCTTTCTAACTTTGATACACTCTTCGCGGGAAGTGAATTCATTTTTGGAACGAAATTGCCATCCGAGTGTAATGAGGAAACAAAGAGAATTTCATCGTCCCAAGATTATTTAGTTTTCGAGCGTGAAAACGCCAGATTTTTAAACAATCGAAAATTGTGAAAAGTTATTACTCGAAGAGATAAAGAGAATAGCAAATTCGTCGTTCCTTCTCTTCGAAGCACGCGAATTTTGGCAACAGTTTCCGTCGAACAGTTTTATTTTCGACGAGAAGCAGTGAAAAAGAAAAAAAAGGAAGCTTTATTCTACTACACCGACGAAACGTATTTATCGCTTTAGAGAGTGGAGCGGGTCTTCGGTTAATTCGGTTTCTTGGTCGCGTTAAACGGAGATCAACGATTTCCGCGCCACGTAAATTAGTAAATTGGCTGTCAGTCTGCGGACTGTAATTGCATTCGGCCCCGTTACGCAGCAATAGCAATCGATACCCGATCTCTCCTCCTCTGTTCCGCCTTTTATCGGGCCGGCTACTCGGTGAAAGCGCTTTCGAAACGGTTGAAAAGCGATCTTTCCGCGAAAACTCGAGGATCGATGATTGCTAATAATTGGTCGCTCGTGGAAATTGGGGCGACAGGAAAATTTTCTACGGAGCGAATGACGAAACGGGATATTGCCGAGAAAATACAAAACTCACCTTTAACCGCGTTCAGCTTGTTGCCGACCATCTGCTTCGCCACGAAAGCTGCCATCTTGGTGCTCGCCGATCAACGCTCTTGGAAAACCGAACGCCCTGCAATCGGGATAATTCACTGTGAAACACTTTTCATTGGAAAAGGAAAACGGATAACGATTCATAATATCGTAATTTCGATTTTATAATGTAATTCCACGATGAACAAAATTATAACCGCAGATGTAAATGTGATTCTTCTACGCGCAAAAGTGACGCGCAATGTGATAAACAGAAACAACACTTTTGATGAATTTTTACGAATTTAAAGTGGCAGTATTCGGTAAATATTTGTCGCGTAATAAGAAAATTACACGGGCGTGCGATATTTTTACGACAATTCGTAAAAAAACATCGTCTCCTTTGAAAGCACGCCAGAAACGATGATGTTGGCTTTACTTTATTCATACATGGAGAAATCTGTTTCAGGAGTAACCGCATTTCGACGTAATAATCGTTACACGGTTCGTGAATCCTTCTTTACAACGTTGCAACGTGAGATTCGATTCGATCTCTCCGCGTATATCCGGAGGATCGAAATGGCGCACTTGGACCGCGTAAACCCGCGAGAATTCCCCCTCCCACGGTTTATTAGGGGGGACGAGCCGATAGACGGAAGAAATCGGGTTTGTCGTGAAACTATATTTCGACATCCACGGGTCGGAGACGGGGTGGGAAAATATCCCGATTCGGACAAGCTGGGGAGGAGGCGAAGACACTTTCGTCGCCGAAGGGAGAAGGGAACGATTCTCGAATAATTTCGAGAAGGAAAATAACGGAGCAACGGGATTTTTCTCGAACGTTTCCTTAGGGCGACTCGAATATGGAAATAAACGTCATGGAACGAGTGGTGGATCGTAGTTCTTTCCTTCGAGCATCTCTTCGAAGGAACTCGCCACGGTTCCTTCGCAAATAGATCTTTATTCCCTTGGCTCGTAGAGATCACATACAGATTTAACTTCTACGCTGTTCCCTTGCATGTGATGGGAAAATTTTAAGTTTTGCGCTACGTTTCTACGTACGTTTTATAATCCCTGGATTTGTTTCCTCGGCAGAGCAATACAATAGACCTAAGGATGCTTCTGGTCATCCCTTTGCTTCCACGTGCAATTCAAACAATGGAATTTGTATCTAACATCTGATGAATGTTAGAGTTTATGTTAGAGTTCTTAAATCACTGCTATATGTACAATAAATAATGTTGCAAGTCCAGTATCCAAACTTATATTTTTCATATTTGCACCTATTGATAAATCACGTCAATGGATAGCCAAGAGTTACCACTATATGTTAGAGTTTAAATTATTATTAGATCAATGCTGTACAATAAACAATATTGAAAATCCAGTGGGATCTAAACTTATGTATTTGCTGATTATGTCAATGATAGTCAAGAATTTAAATAAGCTTAAATCAATAAATAAAAATCGTAAGTAATAAGTGTAAACTTATATTTTCCAAACAATTTCACCTTTCAATCAGAGGCGCGCGATGCAATGAAAATTCGTCTTTTCCCGGAGCGAAGAAGAAGTTGGTCGTCGTCTGAAAACATCTCTCGAACGATATGCCATCATTCGACTAATCGTCGTCGAGGGGGATCCCCTATACTTGAAATATTACCCTTGGATCCTCCCTCTTTTCATTTTCTCCTCCTTGTGCTTCCTCTCGAAAATGAAATACGGAGGCCCTCGTGGGAGGGCTCCGCGTCAACCCTCGATGTCGTCGTCCTCGATTTCTCGAGCCCCTCCTCGGTGCAGGTGTTTTAATCTCGCGCGTGGGCCACAGGGAGAAAAGGGTGGAGGGAACGCGCATGGCTGGTAACGAGGCGATGCTTATCGGCGCGAAAACCGCCGCGTCAGCGCGCTGTATAATTTAACGGAAACCTCTGGGTCACCGGGCTGATACTTGGACCACTTTCCAGTGGCCTTGCACCTTTCCAGATGAGCACCTTCTAAGGGCGTCCACGATATATTCCTGTATCGTGAAACATTTTTCCAATTCTCCTACATTCTTCTTAAATTTATTTTGTCGCCATGATGCGATTTAAAATGTGGATCGATGAGACGAAAGAGAGAGAGAGAGAGAATTAAAATTCTAACTTTTATGGATCGTCAACTGAAAGAGGAAAGTACTGCTGTTATATTGTCGATAAACCGTGTTGTATAATTTTATTTGTAGAACTTTTACACTGATAGATCGTATTTGAAACGAGCAATGAAATTCTTCGCCTCTTTCACCACACTTTTTGCCTGTATTCCTATCCATCCTATCCGAAGAGATATTTTTAAAAATAGGAAAAAGTGAAGAGATTAGAGGAAGAAAGAGTCTCGTTCACAGATTCGCTCATTTGATATATTGAGAGGAATTTTTGTAAAGATCGGGAAGAAAAATTAAGATGATCGATCGAACGAAATTAGCAGGAATGGCAAGAAACGATATCGATGGATTCGAATCACTCTGGCGATTATCGCGTGCAACTGTGACGGAAGTTCTATTCCCTGGTAGAAACGCGTTAATGTCTACGGTTTGGCGCCAAGGAAATGGAATTGTTGAGACGGATCGCGCCATCTCATACGCCGTTCCATTTGCAAACAACCCGGCGAAACATTTCTCCCTCCGAGTTTCCATAACACGAGCAAACATCCCATAAACAACCCAACCTCCTTCTCGAACGAGATTCCAAGATTCCTTAACCAAATGGCGGCTATATCCTTCAGATTTGTCGATGTAGCGGAAAATAATACGGCTCCAACAGTCGCGTATTTTCCCTGGAATTAATGTACAACACTTGCACCAAGTCTGCTCCAACACTCGTGCATTTACGATTAAACCTTGAACTTGGCCTTCCTTTTTCCAAACATTTCTATCACCAACCCTTGAAACGAGTATCTATTATCTTTCCATGCAATCTCCTTTGCGAATCTCTCCCCCTTCCACGAGCGAGAAAAATTCAGATTCCTCCTACGCAGGGTCCATCGGCGGCTCGCTTATCCGGCGTCTGGCTAGGAAACGGTTCGAGCAAAGTGGCTCGTGACTGGCCACCACGTCGAAAAACGATCGATAGAGAGAAATATAGGAGAGGAGAGAGGAGAGTAGAAGGTCGGTGACGAGAGAAGCGAGAAGACGCCGATAAAGCAGCGGTAAACCGGCGTCGAGACGTCTCGGCGCCTCTTCTGCCCCTCTCCTTCACGATTCCCGTGATTTTCCAACAACAAGCGACAACTTTATCCCAGAGGCGATGGATGGACGAGGCTTCTCTCTCTCTTCTCTCTCTCTCTCTCTTTCTCGTCAAAAGATATTACTCTGCGTTTTTTTCGCGGGGAAATCCGAAGAGGGAAGCGGAAGTTGCTCGAGCTTCTCGATCCTTTAATCCGACACGGCTTAAACGCGCCACCGTTCATCCATACGGAATCAGGCGGCCGTGTTTTTGTTTGCTCAGCCAACGATTAAACGGTTCCCCGCTATCTTCGATCGACGGACGATCGACGAGGAGAGGAGAATTTTTGCGATGGAAATCGGATCGCGCGTGTGGCCGGTCTGCGGTCTCTCGGGGATTCGAGGATTTCAACCTTGTTGTTTTTTATCTTTTTCTATTCGAGTTCTTTTTTCTTTTTTTTTTTTTCCTTTTTTTTTACCGTGAATTAAAGACCGTGGCGTGAAGAGTTTTTTAAAAGTCGCGGGGATATGATCACCTCGATCGATCAAATTTCGAAATTGAATTACTTTCGAGTGATAATTTCAGGTAAAATTACAAATCTCGAACCAAGAGAAAGAAATTTTGAGGTAAATTCGGATAGAGAAAAAACGGAGAGAAGAGGGTTTAACGGTGTAAGTCTTCGTTCCTTTCAAATTTGTCGTTGAGGATTTCAAAAAATTGCGGGGATATCCGGCGGGTGGATAAAATTTCGAAATTGAATTACTTTCGAGCAATAATTTCAGATAAAACAAATCTGTTTCGAATAATGATTCGAAGTAATCGTTTACTCTCGAACCAAGAGAAAGACGTTGAAAATTCCTTAAATTCGGGTAGAGAAAAAACGGAGAGAAGAGGGTTTAACGGTGTAAGTCTTCGTTCCTTTCAAATTTGTCGTTGCGGATTTCAAAAAATTGCGGGGATGCAAGGATATCCGGCGGATGACAAGCCGGGTATCGCGTTTCAGAGTGGGTTCCGTCGCCAACTTGACGCCGCCGCGGCAATTCTATCCTTTTTCCCCGAGGAGAGGAGGTTGCGACACGCTGTCGTTGAAAAATCGCGGAGGGGAGGGTAGGATAAAATAAAAAGGCGAAGGAAAGCCGAGGGATATCGCGATCGACAAACAACCCCGCCACGAGAAATATTTGCCCTTCTTAAAACTCGACAGCGGCCAATTTGGCCCGCTCGATGAATCGGGGATCCGGTGTCTCGGGGGCCATTTAAAACGAGGGGGTCAACAGCCTTCCCCTCCAAACCAGCTTTCATTCGCTTTTTAACCTCGAATCGAGACCTCGAGAGCTAATTGACGAATCGGAAGATTCTCTCTCTCTCTCTCTCTCTCTCTTTCTTTCTGCCCGACAATGCCGCCGGGACGATTCCACTTGGCAACCGACTCTACTTTCCGGACTACACTACAATTAACGAATTCCAGAAATTATTCCACCGTGCCGTGGCGGAACTACGAGAGTGAGCTTCGCCGAGAAGCTATTCGTTTCCAGTCGGGGAAACTCCTCCGCGTCGCGTAATTCCAACGTCCGCGACCGACAGAGGGAGAAAGAACGAGAGAGAGAGAGAGAGATAGAGAGAGAGGTTGTGGAGAAGAGACCTCTTTGGAGGGAAGAACGATAGTAGCCTCGTTAGAGGGCCACCCCTCGAGCCATCCCCTTTGCTCTCCCCTCGTATTAATTAAATAGAGCGAAAAGAAACCCTGAATTCCGTTCTGAATGCCGTTCGATTGCAAGTGAAAGATCTTTGGTTTGGGTTGATAGAGTTGATTTTCCCCGTTTCGCTTCGATTCTTCTCGATCGAGAAAAAGAGTTTTTGGAATTTCTTTATCTTTACGCACCTTTTTTTTTTTTTCGTTTTCGCGCTTTCTCGATTAAAATTACTTGGAAAAGTTTCCGATCTTCTTCAAGTGTGCAACGGAGAGGGGACTGGATCGGGGTTGGTAAAACTTTCGGAAAAGGTTTAGCTTTTATTCCCGCTCTAAACCAATTTTCGTATCCCATTTGCCTGTATCTTCTTGGGAAGAAGGTGTGAGAGGAGAAGAGAAGTTCTGTTCGAGTGAGAAAAAAGAAGAAAGGAAAAAAATTATAGAAACCGCGGATAAAATTTGATCCCATTCGAGTCCGAGCGAGATTCAATTAGCGAAGCTAGAAATTCGTTGATGTCCGCTATGTCTGCTCGGACATTATCGGCCGCATTCTCGACACGATCGCGTTTCGTCGCGAAATGTACGCTTTCCCTGCTACGTGATCGCGAGGACTCGTCGGAACGAGGTCGAACGTGACGTTCTTCCGGACGAGCTGTTCGCGAAATTAACATGGCCGAACATCTACAATTACTTTTTTCAAAAAATTTTTCCATCGCATTTTTCCCGATAGGAGGAGAAGAGGCAAACAACGCCGCCGATATCCGCGTCTATACGTTTTGCGATTCATCGCTGTGGACACATGGCGTTGGTTGGTGGGACGCGATCTCACCCTCGCCGCTCGAGATTCGTTTCCTCCTAGCTACTAGCTTGTTGGCGGAAGCGCGAGATTTGTCGGGGAACAAAGGCGTCGTTGACGGAGAAGTTGGACGCGCCGAGAGGGTCGACGAGTTTCCACGATTCCCTTCGACTCCGTTTACCTCCGCGATTCCGAGGTTGACCGTGTTGTACGCGAGTCTATCGTCTTCTGATCATCCGGCTATTATTTGACGGGCACAATTTAGATTCGTTGAAAGAGGATGTTCTAAAAACGCGTATTCGGGTAAAAAGTAGAAGACAAAATGTCAGTTAGATGTAAGATAGGGATAAAACGATCGAGATAAATTGTATCGAATCCTTTTCACACTTGATTAACTGTAAGCGTTTTGTTTAGGTAGAGGTTAACATGGCAGCAATCTGCATTAGCGATCGAGTTCTACGTGCGCTCTACGTGAACCGTAACGATCTTCGGCTCGAGAATTACTTGGAGCCCGTTATTCGAATTGGTAGGTAATCTCGTATAATTCCTATATGTATATATTTTATATATATTTGTATAATATATAAAAAAATAAATTTTTATATTTCTTCTTTTAGATTTTGAAAATATGAGGCTCGAGGGGCACAGCAGTTCTTAAGAGGTAAGTATGAAACAGGTAAGTATATTCAAATTTCATAATTAGTATTAAGTAAAATGATGAAAAAATGTATTCTCCGTGAAAATGGCGCTTAAAAAGGTAAGTATGAAAGGTAAGTATAGAAGGTAAGTATAAAAGGTAAGTATAAAAGGTAAGTAATTTAATAAATTAATTCTAAACTCGTTCAAAAGTCTGAAAAATTTCCTGGAATTTCGAGAATTCTTGAAAGTGACGTCAAATTCTTAGAACTTTTAAAATTCTTGGAAATGACGTCATATTCCTGGAATTTTCGAAATTCTTGAAATTCAAACTTTTGGCCGAAAATTTGACTTTGTATCAGGAGAATATGAGTCGACAGGAGGTCGTTCGAGAATCTTTTCCAGGAATTTCACCAGTTCTTGGAAATGACGTCAAATTCTCAGAATCGCCGAAATTCTAGGAAAATGACGTCATATTCCTGGAATTTTCGAAATTCTTGAAATTGAAATTTTTGGCCGAAAACTCGACTTTGTATCAGGGGAATATGAGTCGACAGGAGGTCGATCGAGAATCTTTTCCAGGAATTTTGGCAGTTCTTGGAAATGACGTCAAATTCTCAGAATCGCCGAAATTCTAGGAAAATGACGTCAAATTCTTGGAATTTTCAAAATTCTTGGAGATGACGTCAAATTCTTTGAAATTGTAAAATTCCGGAACGAGATTGAAATTTTTGGCCAAAAATTCGATTTTGTATCAGGAGAATATGAGTCGACAGGAGGTCGTTCGAGAATCTTTTCCAAGAATTTTGGCAGTTCTTGGAAATGACGTCATATTCTTAGAATTGTCGAAATTCTAGGAAATTGACGTCAAATTCTTGGAATTTTCAGAATTCTTGGAAATGACGTCAAATTCTTGGAATTGTCGAAATTCTTGAAATTGAAACTTTTGGCCGAAAACTCGACTTTGTATCAGGAGAATATGAGTCGACAGGAGGTCGATCGAGAATCTTTTCCAGGAATTTTGGCAGTTCTTGGAAATGACGTCAAATTCTCAGAATCGCCGAAATTCTAGGAAAATGACGTCAAATTCTTAGAATTTTCAAAATTCTTGGAGATGACGTCAAATTCTTAGAAATTGTAAAATTCCGGAACGAGATTGAAATTTTTGGCCAAAAATTCGATTTTGTATCAGGAGAATATGAGTCGACAGGAGGTCGTTCGAGAATCTTTTCCAAGAATTTCGGCAGTTCTTGGAAATGACGTCATATTCCTGGAATTTTCGAAATTCTTGAAATTGAAACTTTTGGCCGAAAATTCGACTTTGTATCAGGAGAATATGAGTCGACAGGAGGTCGATCGAGAATCTTTTCCAAGAATTTTGGCAGTTCTTGGAAATGACGTCATATTCCTGGAATTCTCGAAATTCTTGAAATTGAAACTTTTGGCCGAAAACTCGACTTTGTATCAGGAGAATATGAGTCGACAGGAGGTCGATCGAGAATCTTTTCCAGGAATTTTGGCAGTTCTTGGAAATGACGTCAAATTCTCAGAATCGCCGAAATTCTAGGAAAATGACGTCAAATTCTTGGAATTTTCAGAATTCTTGGAAATGACGTCAAATTCTTAGAAATTGTAAAATTCCGGAACGAGATTGAAATTTTTGGCCAAAAATTCGATTTTGTATCAGGAGAATATGAGTCGACAGGAGGTCGATCGAGAATCTTTTCCAGGAATTTTGGCAGTTCTTGGAAATGACGTCAAATTCTCAGAATCGCCGAAATTCTAGGAAAATGACGTCAGATTCTTAGAATTTTCAAAATTCTTGGAAATGACGTCAAATTCTTAGAAATTGTAAAATTTCGGAACGAGATTGAAATTTTTGGCCAAAAATTCGATTTTGTATCAGGAGAATATGAGTCGACAGGAGGTCGTTCGAGAATCTTTTCCAGGAATTTTAGCAGTTCTTGGAAATGACGTCAAATTCTCAGAACCGCCGAAATTCTAGGAAAATGACGTCAAATTCTTGGAATTTTCAGGATTCTTGGAAATGACGTCAAATTCTTAGAATTTGTCAAATTCTGGAACGAGTGTGAAATTTTTGGCCAAAAATTCGATTTTGTATCAGGAGAATATGAGTCGACAGGAGGTCGATCGAGAATCTTTTCCAGGAATTTTGGCAGTTCTTGGAAATGACGTCAAATTCTCAGAATCGCCGAAATTCTAGGAAAATGACGTCAAATTCTTAGAATTTTCAAAATTCTTGGAGATGACGTCAAATTCCCAGAAATTGTAAAATTTCGGAACGAGATTGAAATTTTTGGCCAAAAATTAGATTTTGTATCAGGAGAATATGAGTCGACAGGAGGTCGATCGAGAATCTTTTCCAAGAATTTTGGCAGTTCTTGGAAATGACGTCATATTCCTGGAATTCTCGAAATTCTTGAAATTGAAACTTTTGGCCGAAAACTCGACTTTGTATCAGGAGAATATGAGTCGACAGGAGGTCGTTCGAGAATCTTTTCCAAGTATTTCGCCAGTTCTTGGAAGTGACGTCATATTCCTGGAATTTCTGAAATTTTTGGTAAATAACGGCAAATTCACATACTTACCTGTACTTACCTGAGATACTTACCGTTCTCCTTACTTACCTTGTTAGAATTCTTTATTTTTACTACCATTTTTTTGCCATTTTTCTTAATTCTAAAGGATTCAGTAGTATACAGGGTGGACCATTTAATTCTATCTGGAATATCTCGTTTATTTTAAATAATATTAAAAAAATTGTTTCAAATAAAAGTTGAACAGTTTCAAGAGAGACGAATCCTGACGTTATCAGTTTCTTTCCAACTATACGTGTAAAGAAGCTGTGAAGATCAACATTTTCCTTTTTAAATTGAATCTGTGTTTTTTAATCCATTAATCGATTCAGCTCGCCATTTTCTATAAAAATATATCAGTCACGTATCTCAAAAAATTATTAATGCAAGGGATAATTGAATATCTCTTGAACTAATAATTTTTTCCGATAAATAACTAATAGTTTTTTATAGAGAATGACAAGCTGTAATCCATCGATGCATCAAGAAACACGTGCTTCTATCCAAAAGGAAATAATTTGATCATCCTCTTGTAGTCTCTACGCGTTTTCCTATGAAAAAAACAATTACGCGTCGGATCGTATCTCTCTCGAGATCGTTCGACTTTTATCCGAAACATTTTTTAATATTATGAAAAACCTTCGAGATATCCCAAGCTAAACGGTACAACACTGCCGGTATACATACTGCAGGTACAACGTTATTCATATACGTAACATTACATATATGATATACACGTATACCGTATAGCGCAAGGATACATAGGAAGTGGATACAGAAATGGTGTAAGGATACGTGTAGGATTCTATTTTAATCCTCCAAGGTAGACCTCTCAATGTTACGTACACGAAACACGTGCACGTTCCACTTAATTATTACATAATTGCAACGTAGACCTCGATTAAAATTTTGGCGTTAAAACGTCACGATATCGTCGAATCGAGAACGAACAAAGAGATTCTACCTTGGATTAAAATTGCCCTCCATCTTACCTCCTACACACCTTCTATACACACACACACACACACACACACACACACACACACACACACCGCTGAGAATCGAAAGGACCAAGTTCGAACATTGTTCGAAGGAGAAGACAATTAGGAATTGCGCGATTGTTCCACGAAACGTGTATATCCCCTCCCTCTCTTGCTCACAATCTGGCCACGTTCTAGAAAGGAATCGCTTAGATACCTTATATCGGCCTGTTCGAGCTGATTGCCGCGGAATAATACGACGTTCGATACCTTTTTCTCTCGTCGATCACGCTCCGTTTAATCCTCCCTTTGATATTTCCGTCCCCGGCCGCCTTTCAACGTTTGCCCTCGCGATTTAATTCCAACCCAACGAATTCCCTCATTTTAAACCTTAAGCCTCTCCTCCTTTCATCCACGATAGATGTTTCCGTAGGCGTTGAAACGTATATCCAGGCAAACAAGGATCGACGGTGCGACGGTGTTTCGGATGAACGTTTCGGATGATACAGGGTTCATATTAGCTTCCGACTAGCTTCGTATTCGTTTAATTTAAGGTTGAACCGGTTCCCGTTCCGTTGAAACTTTATTTACTTCCTCGAAGTGGTCGTCGAAACCGCGTGACAAAATCTCGATCAAGGAGTTTATCCAGGAATTCGTCCATCGACACGCGTAACTCGATTCGAACGATCCTCAAAGGCCGTATAACGTACCACGAATATATTATAATAACACGCGTATTCTCTGGCGGATTGATTTTATCGCGTACACACGATTCGAACCTCCCGGATGCAGATTAACCACCGCGATGCATCCATCATTCGATACACTCGATTCCCTATCCGTATCGTTAGCCCGACCACCGTGAATATAAATCCAATGATGTTTCGAATTTCGAGTCGCTTTAACCGGACCCCTTGTTAAAAGCGTATGCGATATCGTCCGCGCGACGATCGAATTCGACGATCGTTGGAAGAACGTTCGGCCATCCGCGAATCAATCGAAAAATTGGCGGAAATTACGTGGTGGAAATTACGAGGGCGGGGCGATAAATTCAACGACGAAATTGGATTCGGAGAATCGTTAACAGGAATGGTAAGTAAGAAGTCGTGTAACGCCGCGATGATCCATCAACGCGGATCGGTCGATCCATCAAAAACGATCTCTGGACGTGTAGGATCGTCCTCAGGCCTCCCTGCTTTCATTAATCATTTTGTATTCTCGTACGGCTTCGATTCACGGCTTTTCGCGACGAGGATTTTCTGGGAGGAGGGGAGAAGATCGTCGAATTTTGCAGCTTCCAAGAAATCTCAAATAATTCGACGTGAATTCATCGAAAAATGTTTTTCAATCCAAAGGGGCAAACTTGTTTTTATACCATCGTCTCTCATGACACGCACGAGTCTATCCCTATCCGAATTATGTCCAATAATAAATGGAATAAATGAATGATATAGCCAAGCAAAGAAACACTTTATATCTCGTATACAATTTCAAAAAATTTAACACTAAGGAAAATCGTTACGTTACTCCCTGTTATATATGTTGTTAATTATTATTACACGTACTTAGTAAATATAAACGAACGACAAAAAAAAAAGGAAAAAAAGAAGTGGTTCAAAGTTGGCAGAGTTGAACACGGAATGCTTCAGAATGTTCCTTGACCCGAAAGGGGTAAAATTATCGCTCGTAGGGGTTGGTTAATGGCTCGTCGGCTTCCTTCTCTCCGACGTTTTCACCGTCCAAAGCGGTGGTGACCTTGGTCGAACACCACGTACAAACTACGTACAGCTATGCACGTATGCACGTACGGCGGCTGTGCAAAATTACAGGTAGCCGGTTTCCAGCCCAAATAATTTGATCCTCCTGGCGGAAAGTAAAACTGCTCTTTTACGGCGATCCACGGAGGGGCTTCGATTCGGCGTCGAAGTTAATTAAGAAACGGCCAATTAACCGAGTTCTCGAACCGAGCGCCACTAAACGCAACCCGGTTACTTCGTTTTCCGCCATGAATTCTTCTTGAACGAGCCTCCCGAGGCTTTAATAAAGCGATAAAGAGAGAGAGAGAGAGAGAGAGAGAGCTCCACAGAGATTTCTTTGTGGAAATATTATGCCGAATTCGGAAGTCGAGAGCTATATTTGAGCAATTCTCTCTCTCTCTCTGTCTCGTTAGAATTTCGCGATTTTTCGACGAATACAGAGAGAAATGGACGCGTGTCGAGAAATATTTTCGATGTTTTGATAGAGAAGAAGAAGAAGAAGAAGAAAGAAAAAAGATTGGAAAAGGTAGGAGAGCGAGGAAGATGAATTTCGAAATTTGGAAAAAAATATTTGGCAGGTGAAATTCAAACACGTGGAGAGAAAGAGAGAGAGAGAGTTTTGAGAATCGTCGTGGATGTGACAAAGGCGTTTTCCGCCGGACTTTTTCCCTCCACATCGCGTATACCGATGGCGATGTCAAAGCGAGTCTATTTTCGAGATTACGTTTTCCCTGTCGAGGCTTTCGAGTCTTTTCGAGTTCGTTGTGTGAAAAAGGTTCGATGGACAAATGAGTGCAGAGGGAGAGAGAGAGAGAGAGAGAGAGAGAGAGACGTAGATTGATCGGAACGAGGGAAAATTCGATTACGCAAATTCGAGTAATTCGGTCCCTACTTTGAATCTATTCGAAATTAAAACGAATCGAAGTACGTTTAAAGGCAAAGTTATGGACGATTACGATTTATTCGCGAATCTCGAGAAAAATCGGAGAGACGATTAAATGTCTTTTACTTAACACCCACGAGGAGTGGAAGCGAAGACTGATTAAAATAAAAGCGACTCGCGTCAATCTCAAATTTATTCGGAACGAAGTTGCATCATCGGTGTTCCTTCGCTGAATCATAATTTTCAAGAATGCATTGGGGAATCAAAGAGAATTCAAAATTTTTTCGAATTCGCTTAAAAGCATCCCACGAACAAGTATATATATATAGAGAGAAAGAGAGAGATTAAAGTAAAACCAATTTCCACTCTGTTAACTTGATCGAAAACAAAGTTGCATCGTCAGCTACATTTCTATATTCCCGTCATGGATTCGTAAGTTATTCGCAGGTGTTCGGAGAAAATTCGATATTCTTTTTAAAAAGATAAAAAGCGACTCGATCTGAAACAAAATTGCCCCAAAAGTCACGAGCTCCGCTTTTCGAAAATTAATCGAAAACACGACATTGAAATCATTACTCGATCGCGGGTTTATTCTCGAATTTGGAAAATCTCGCGAAGGTGGCGATCCTCGAGAGGAATCATCTCGAAGAGTTTGATCCCCGGTATCGATTCAATTCCCATTTAAAGCGTGTTAGACTCGTGTCGCGACACGTGCTGCAATTTCCCGATACAGGACCCGCCACACCATATTTCCACCCGCCTCTCTCTCTCTCTCTCTCTCTCTTACAGCCATCCTTTTGTCCGTGCACGGCTCGTGTACAGCCTCGCTGGAAAATGTAATAACTCAAAGCCCACGGGAGGGGCGGGCGAGATACACCGGCGGATACAGATTCCCGGCGACCTGGGAGAACTTGGTGTTCTCGTTACTCACGGGCCTCGATCCGCCCGTTGTTTATCGCCGGTTCCGCGCCACTCCTAATGTAATATCTTCGTCGATGCTCTTGCTCCAGAGACGCTGGAGGAATCGCTCGCCCAATAAATTCCCATCGAAGAATGCGAGAGTGCAACGTTCGACGCGCGTTCCGTGTCTAGCGATGGGATCGAGCGCGGCGCGAATCAGGTTCAACGATCAATTCCTCTCGAACGAAGCGAGAGATTCGAATGTGAACGAAATAGAATCCGAATTCTTCGTATCCCCTCGAAGCGAGAGATTCGAGAGAATCGAATGTGGATGAAACAGAATTCGAATTCTTCGTATCCCCTCGAAGCGACAGATTTGAGCAGAATCGAGTCTGAACGAGATAGAATTCGAATTTCTCGATTCGAAGAAAGTGAAAATTTTGAGTAGAATCGAATCTGAACGAGATAGAATTCGAATTCTTCGAATTGCTCAAAGAAAGTGAAAGATTTGAATAGATTTGAATCCGAAAACGAGATAGATTCGAAGAGTTTTAAATAAATTTGAATAAAACGGAGAATTCGACTTTCTCGATTCCAAGGAAATGAATGATTTGAGTAGATTCGAATTCGAACGAGGTAGATTCGAAGAGTTTCGAGTAGATTTGAACAAAATTCGAATTTCTCGATTATTCGAAGGAAGTGAAAGATTTGAGCAGGCTCGAATCTTGATCCTAGCCAAAATTCGAGTTCCACGACTATATTTGGAAACCAGACACTTTGGGAGTTAGTTTCGAGAGTAGAATCGATGTAGACATGAAACTCAAGCTGCTTCAACTTAATCCCATCGCTGCTTCAATGCCGTCTCGACGCTTCCCTCTCCACCTCCCCCCACATTTAAAACTGTTCGTTCCCTAACCCCATTACGTGATCCTGCTCTCGCTACGGATGTACAAATCGAATCAATCCCTCCTCGAATATTTGTCACCGGGGAAAATGGCGAGTCGAGCGTGGATTAAACGAAATTTCTGTGACCGGTCACGGAATCGAGTCCTGGATATCGCCGCACATCTTTCCACCTCCTCGATCGAGGCTCCCCTTTCTCGAAAAAGGGTCTCTCTGAAAGGAGAGAGCGGGAAAAAACAAGCGAGCTGCGGAGGGAGCAAAGACGTATCGCTGCCATTGTCTCGCGGACGGTTTTTCCGAAGGAGTAGAGCAAAAGACCGTGCGATAAAGAGGATCCGTGCCGGGTGGAGAGAGTGGAACAAAGCGTGGAGTTGCCGCGTTTCACGCGAAACGGAGAAATATTAAGGCGTTGCACCACCACTCCCGATATTAGAGAGCCTGCGGCAAGATCGGCCGCGATTTGTTCCAATGAGAAACGTCCCGACAAACGTCCCTTCCTTCCAATACCTCCTCGCCATCCCTATTTCCCCCCCTAACGACCCGCTCGTTTCTTCTGTCGCGTAGCATTTCCTTCCTTCCCATTCCTACTCTCCCTCCTTCTTTCTCTTTCTCCCTCCAACTCTCCTCTCCTTCGATTCCGTTCTTCTTCGAACGGGAAAAAGAGGAAGGCATTAAGAGGATCTCGATTTCGATCGAGCGGAACGGAAATGCATTCTCGTTATCGCGCGCGATCGGCCCCGAAACAGGGAGAAGCTGTTGTCCACTCCGCGTACGAAAGAGCGCGGCTTTATAACGCGGCCGGGCTCGCCGTGTACCTCGTTTTCGAGAGGAGAAGTTCGGTAGGGACGGCGTGGTAACGAGTGGCTCGATAACGAAATTTTTCGACCGCCTTCGTTGGAAGGGGAGGGAGGAAAGAGCGCGGTGAAAATCTAGCAGCCTTCCGTTGCGGGAATAAAGTTTGGCGTTGCGAGAGAGAGAGAGAGAGAGAGAGCATCGTGTTTTTCGTACCGCGCCTTCCAACTACCCGCCGTAATTCCGCGTAATTCAGCTTTTGTTGTTCTCCCCGCTCGAACGCACGCGGCGTCGAATCAAGTATCAGCCGGAACAAAGTTTTTAATTGCGAGCAGTGGAATCATGGTGGGGAACAAATTAGTGGTTTACGCTCCTCGTTTCCGTCTTAATTCCTGCAAATTTAATTTCTTCGTTTCGAAACAAGAATAGGGAAACCATCGATGTAAAAGATTCATCTTTTTTACGATTAATCTTTTGAAGGAAAGCGTGTGACTGCTTGTATCGCGCTGTGAATAATTTTTGAAAAAAGTTGAGAAAAGTTGTTGAGAGGATCTGGATTAGCGTTCGCTAGGAGAATAACGTCTCGCGAAACAGAGAATCCTTCGACTTTTCGCACGAGTTTTCGTTATTTAAATTCCAACCCCGTTCGAAGCCGCGCATCCATCTTAGCTTTACTTTTAACCAATGTCTCGTCACGATTCCGGGCCGCCCGTTCCGTCCGGGGCCGCGTTCCGTGTCGGATCGCTCGAGCCAAAAGCGACCCTGATTTTTCTTTTCTCCCTCTCTTTTTCACGAAGCTCCTCCATCAACCACGAAACTACGAGAAACTTGTAATTCGCTTCCGCCGTTGCTTACGTCTCGACGTTGTAAGAAAGAAAAAAAAAGAGGGGGAGGGAAGGAAAGGGAAGAAAAGAAAAGAGACGAAGGGGAAAATATTCCACGAGCGTAAATATTTCTCCTCGCTTATGAAAAATTTCAACTCGTTTCCTTCGGGAATATAAATGTTATTCGCGAGAATTTTTCTTTCATCCCTTAACTCGAATGAATTTCAACGAATTAACGCGACTATATATATATATATTTTTTCTCTCTCTCTCTCTCTCTCTAGGCGAACACGTTATCGCGTGTATAACGCTGTTATCGATTCGTCGTAATAGTGCTTTGCCACTATAGCATAGCTCCCACGAGGCTGTGCGATGCACTCGTATCGGCCACGATGCATCAGGATGCACTGATTCAGCGTTCCGACGAGGGTAGCACGTGCGCTTCGACCGCTCCGCTCTTTCTTTAACGTTTTACTCATATACCACGATCGTAATCGTTAACGTGCACTGCTCTCTTTGAGGTTAGAAAGAAAGAAAGAAAGAAAGAAAGAAAGAAAGAAAACGCGATAACGAAGCGTCCGCGAGATATCTCGAGTTTTTTTTTATCCCCTCCTTTGTAAAATAACCAATAAACTTTGCTTGTTGTTCTTTATCTCTATAAAATTCTTATCCACCCCTCGACCAACTTCTCTTTCGAAAGAAGAGTTTTAAAGCCGCGATAACTTTAATTCTCCTCTCCCCGATCGCATCCACGTGGATCCGCAATGGATAACACGCCGTGTATGTACAATCCGTGTATTCGTAGCGTAGATGAGCGTACCAAATAGATGAATAATCGGCGCCAAATTGGCGAGTTTTTTTTTTTTTTTTTTTTTCCCCTTTTCCTTCCAATTCCATCGCCGCCACGATGTTTTTTTTTTTCTTCCCCAAACCGTCACCCCCTCCTTCCTCGGTCGGTTGTCGATAATTCTATTCCCAGCCGTGTTTCCGGGGGGGGAGAGAGAGAGAGAGAGAGAGAGAGAGAGAGAGAGAGAGAGAGAGAGAGAGAGCAACGACGAAAAATATTTGCCTCGGCCACGTAGCCAAATAGACAAGAGGGAGTGGAACGTGCAACATCGGCGAGACAGAGGGAGGGGAGCAAGGGGGGAGAGGCTATTTAGCCGTAAATATAAGCTTGCCGGGGACTGGCGGTGCACTTGCAGAAGCTTCATATAACCCTCTTGGAAACCGCAAGCGGTTTTGTCGAAAGGAATAAAGGAGGAGGAGGAGGAGGAGGAGGAGGAGGAGGAGGGAGAGGGCTCGAACAATGCGGCTCTATAATACAGACAGGAGGTTCGAAGCGGTATTGATCGAGTCATAGCCACGTGTTTTCTCCATTTCCGATGAAGAATCGTTTTCAGAAGAAGATATCGAGGATCGAGGATCGAGATTATTAAACTTTGTCGAAATGTGAAAAAAAAAAAAATATATATATATATATATATATATACTTTGCTCATATCTCGTTTGGAAACTGGCAAATTGTGTGCGTCTTAAAGCGAGCCATCTGATCTATAACGTGCTTAACGAGAGATTAAAATCGCAAGAATTTTTTTCCCCTTCCCTGTAAATAAATAGCCTTCGAGAAACGAGTCGAGTTAACGAGTTGTTTACGTTGTTTACGTAATCGACAGGAGAGGAGGTCGATCGCTGGAACACGCGATCCTCTTGCGGCCGCGTCACTATTTCCGGGAGCGGAGCGCCGGAATCCGGGGGAAGGTTACGAGGGAAGCCTGGTGTTTGAGGGCGGGCGTCGAGGAACGGGCGTCGTGATCCGTTATGAAACGGCCGAGAAGTCTGAAAAGAGTTACGAGCGTCGTTTCTGACGATTCTAATGGGGGTCGACGACGAACTAATAATAGAGGAGATCGATACTCGCCGCTAGTCCAAGTCACGGCATCCCCCTTCGTCCCTTGGCCTCTGCTTAACCGCGGCTGTAGCTGTGCCGCGGATCAGGGATCCCCAACCGACTCGTCTCGATCCCAGTAATCCTTCGTCGTTTTCCTCGAGATTCGCGTATTTTTCACGAGCGAAACCTTGCTTCGAGAGGAAGAAAAGAATCTCGAAGTCTCGAAGAATCGCGATGTGATCGATTTGTCGACCAGTTCCAGTAAGGAACTTGTTATCCTAACGAGAAGAGAGCGTTTTATGGATCATCTCTTTTCCGATCTTAAACGTTGATACGCATGAACGTTTATCTTCCCCAATCGGAGAAGACACGATTCGTGTTCGAGCGATCACGAGGGATTCGTGTCAGAAAAGTTGACAATCACTGGCAGCACGATAGACTTCCGACAGGCGGACGGAGAGACAGGCAGGCCTTTAGCAGGCTCCGCGAATAACCGAACGAGACGTTAAAATATTCAAAGCCTTCGTCATTCCAGCCGAGCTTTCCCCAACCTCGGTCAAACCCGATCGAGAATCTTCACCCGATCGATAAGCGTAACCACTTAGATCCCAGCGACGAGTTAATCGCGTCCCCCTGCGGGACCGTGTTAAATTCGTTTTCGTTCCTCGAAACGCTCCTTTGCCGGATTCATCGTAAACTTTCTTAACGTTGTTAAGAGCAGAAGTCGGGGAGGCAGAAATTTCCAGTCGGCGCGTCCGTGTGTCGTAAAACGCGAAGGAGACGACGCGATGATACCCATAGTTTACAGTAAATAATATTATTCTTCGCGAAGTAGGCGTGAAAGTTCCCTTTCGCACACACGATCGTAATAAAGTGAGCGGAGGGTTTAAACGTTACACGCGAATAAATACCATTTTCGTTTTGGCGGAAAGGTGGCGAGGAGTGGAAAAATGGCGGAGAGAAGTGGAATTCTCCCGGGAGAGGGCGAAGGAGAATTCTGAAAACCGATTTCTCGATTTTATGGCTCGTATCGTGGACTAATCTCGCCGGCTCTCGTGGGACCGTGACGAGGGTATCGGCCGATAAAGAATTTTTAATCCCCGACGAGATGAAACGCTGCGCGATCTTCTTACAAGATATCTCGATTCGGTTGGAAATTTAACGTTCGATCACGATCAAAGAGATCTCTTCCCTCGAACGAGCGATGCTTAATTTATCCGTCGTTTTCATTATTTTTATTATTCCATCCCTTAAGGGATGTAGATTAGTAACGACGAGTATGCAAGTATATTTTCATCCTCGCTTTCGAATCAGCCTTCGAATTTTATTTTTCTTTTCATTCCTTTTTTTTTTTTTTTTTTTTTTTTTTAGTATAACAATAGTACGAGATAGAAAGGGAATGAATAAAATCTTCAATTTCCGAATCAATAGTTTCTCTCTCTCTCTCTCTCTCTCTCTCTCTCTCTCTCTCTCTCTCTACTGTTTTGAATATAAATATTTAAGAGATAGGGAAACTATTTTATGGAAAAAATTCTAAACGATCTAAACGAAATATAGAAACAAATCACGATCAATTACCGCTACGCAATATTGCTACGCTTTTATTCCCCATATTTTATTCGATTTCCAACATGTTTTTTTTCTCTCTCTCTCTCTTTTTATTATTTCATCGATGCGAGAGACGGATCTATTTTATTAAAAAAACTGTTTTTTTTTTTTTTTTTTTTGATCAAAATTTACACATCATCCATCTTTACTGTTTTTTCGACACTTGTTAAAAAGGTACATATCTTTCGATGACGCATAAACTTCAATTCGAATCTGGTAAAAATTTGCGATCTCGATTTCCTACGATTTCCTACGATTATTAACGATTATCCACTCGCCAAAGTTTGTTTTCCCTCTTACGTGCAAGGAGGGGGCTCGTATTTATCGAAGGTGCAATTAGCGATTCAGGGGGGGGGGGGGTGGCCACGATATATATTAATTTCTCCTCGCAGATTTCGCAACCCAGCGGGCGTGCGCCTGCAGTCCGGCAGCTTTACAACCGAGCCAGATGGCGGCCGTATATAAGCTGGGTTATGCTGATGAATTCGATCGATCTTCCGCTCGTAAAACCTCTGTCTCGCCACCCCTCCCTAACTTCTTAATACCAATAAAAAGTTCGATAATTACCCTTCCTTATACTTTTCTCGACCGATATTTCTTATCGCTTATCGGCTCGTCGAATGAATTTACGTTTACGCTCCTTTCGAAAACTTTCGAATGTTGCGAGTGTTCTTTTTTTTTTTTTTTTTTTTTTTCTTTCTTTTTCGTTTTACTAGAAAACTTTCGAATATTGCGAGTGTTTCCTCCCCCTCCCCCTCTTTTACGTTTACGTCTTCTTCTTACGAAACTTTCGAATATTGGCTTATTATTATTAGAAGAGGGGACGATGCTGTTCTCTGCGCCCCGATCCTGCAGGTCAGAGGATCAAAAATTTGAGGCGAAGAATCTCTACAATAGACGGAAGAATATTACAAAAAGTTGCTCCAAGGAAAGTTCCTCCAAAGGAAGATGGCTTAGTAGACAAAGTGCTCCTCTCCTTCCTCCCCATTATTATTATTAACTAAGGACAAAGATGAAGCAGACAGAATGGAACGAAACAATTTGAGGTTTTACATCAATGCTGCATAAATGCTGCTCACCTTAGCAACAATCGTTCGAAATTACGCTGAAATGTTTCAACAACCAATCATCATTCACGAAATGGATCGAAAAGCCTCGAGAGGATCGATTTTTCCCCCAATTGCCAAGATGATTCGTCGACAATTAGGCGGCAAGAACGCGTTCCATTACCGTCAAAGTATATACCGTATTTACGTAATCGAGGTTCACGCCACGAGGTGGACAGGAAATTATAATTAGCGGGCAGAATTACAATTAACCACTCGGTGTCCGTGTAAACAAATGGACTGTTAATACACAGGCGGCATAATACCAAGTTTCCTCCTTCTCGTACGTTTAGAACGAGGCAAAGTTATGCCCGAAACAGTTCAATGGCGCCGCTGTTGCGTGCTCGATACACGCACGATCCGTGAACGAGAATTGTTTACTTGTGGCGAGTTTCCGCAAATTGCAGAAATCGCTAATCCGATCCTCGAAACTCTGGTTCCTCCGCCGATGAGACATCAGCATAATGGTCGTATGCAAATCCTTCGCCTCCGTCATAATCGTAAGCGTGCAACGAAATCGTTCCCAATTCCGGGTGTATAACCGAACGAGCTTTAAGCAAACACCTCTTTCGACTGAAGGAATTGCTCTCGTTTCGAAGCGAAACGGTCGTGGATGGTCGCGTCGTGCGTTTAAGCGTTATATAATGGAATATGGTGGATTGAAATAGAGTGATTCGGTTTGGAGGAATCGAATGGTTAATCGAATAAAGTTGCCTCGATGATTTATCCAAAATATTATGATAGTCGCAAATAATTGTAAGGAAGTTGTACGAAATTGAAATGGGATTAATAAATGTAACTTTATTCTTGAAATTTTTAACGAGTTACTTTTTCAGACTCGGGTTGAATGGGCCCGACTCTGATCGATGGATGAGACACGTGGTGGGGATATTCTTCTTCTTTAAACGTAAATTCAAAGTATTTCACGATTAAAAGGGTTTGACGATGAGGTTTTACAAGAGAACGTGTTCTGGTTTGATTTAAAAAAGGATCGACGAGGAGATTGAAACCTACCCAGTGAAGATTCTTTAAAATTAATTAATTAAGATTCAAGATTCAACGTGTTTTACATTTGTCGTGCAGGATTCGATTTCGTCAATTTAAAGGGATCGACGAGATTAAAATTTCGAACAATTTCGTCTGTCAAGTGTTTCAATTTTAATCGAATTAAAATTGGATCGAGAGTCAAAGTTGAGAGCCACGTGGCCGAGACACTGGCCCATACAAACGAGAATGGGGAATAAAATTCACGGTTTGGCCCATTCACGGTTTCTCGAGCCAATACTCGAAATGATAACGATTTCATAGCGTTTTGCATTTCCTCTGGCGAATACCACCCTCCTCCCCATAACTAGACACCCGAATTCACCCCCTTAGAGAAGGATTTACGTGTCACGCGTGACGGATTGCTGCGGTTGCTTCGCGAGGAGAAGCGAGCGCATCGCGCGAATTGGATGGATTGTTCGGAAGACCGTTCCACAGTCGTGAAAAGGGATCCAGGATTTGATTTTTGCAAAGGGATTCCACGCATCCTATCGCTTCCATCTTTCAGAATTTTAGTTCCCTCGAAAAAAAATAAATGAAAAATAAAATGAACCATTTCGCCCAACTTTTCTTCGAAAGAAGAACTCTAATTAAAATTTCCAATCACCTGGGAACAATCTACCAAAGTATTTCGAATTCTTCGATCGTGGAATAAAAAATGCGAACGAATGGGAATTAGAGAATCCCACGTTACGATATTTCTGCGGTAATTTAACGGTTCCTTTTTCTCTCGTCCAAACAGCTATTTACACCTTCCAATACTATCGGGTACACGTTTGAAACACTCTGGGCGAGGAAGGAAGGAGAAGAAAGGGTGATAAAAAAGTGGGAAGCTAGCTTCGCCTTCGATTCGATTCGATTCGGCGGTAAAAAGGGAATCGAGGAAGGGAAGAAATTGTTCCGAAACGGAAACAACGGTGGATGAAACGCGTTCCTTCGAGAAATGCAATCGCAAAAAGCGCGAGTGAACAACGATTTCTAATAACCATTTCCAAGAGAGATACCCTCTCGTGAAGATAGCCCCAAGATTTTTACATCGGTGCAAAAATTGTTCCAGGAGTTGAAACTGTGTTTCAGAGCGATCGCCCAGGGGTTGCGAATCTCCTGTTATATAGACGTGCAAAATTATTCCTTCCCAAATTCATTTATTAAAGCGACGAACATGCACACCATTTATTTCGAGGCAAATGTAACACTGCGGAATTAATCGTCGTAAAAAAAATAAAATTTCCAAAAAGTATTCGGGACCCAAATATTGTGTTTCGCTTCTGTTGCAATATCGAATATCGTCTCTTCTTTCAACATACTTTCAATATACTTTGTCCCCCTGAATTTCGTACAATCATAACCGCACTCGCGTGATGATTCGTCCATTTCTATTCAATCGTGGAGAAGAATTGGAAGAAGGAAAACAGTGATCTTTGGGGTAAGGAAGAAATTACGAAATCAGCATCATCGACTTCTAATGGATAATTGGCCTCGTTAGGAGAGGAAGAGGTTCGAGTCGAGTTTTTTCCACGGGAAAGGTTTGGAAAGGTCGGGTGAAGAAAAGTCGGCGGTCGATCGTCGAGGTTCCACGAACCGTGGAAGAAAACCGAAGGAGTCTTAGTCTTCATTAAAGGTGGAGCTTGAAATTGGACCGTGAAACCGTGGAAGGGGTAGATGAGAGATAACAGAGGCGTCGTTATTCACCGTGGAAACAGGCTAAGAAGCTACGTGTACGCCACTCTCACCGTGCAACGTCTGACAACTAAATCTCTGCCGCTTAATGGAGATAACCGCCGAGGGTAACGATAAATTATTTTCGCGGTTCGACTTGCCAGGAACAATCGTTAATTGACTAAGGATTTAACGAAACGTATCGACGATTATCGAACTTTTCTTACCTGAATTCTCTCTTCGAATCGTTTAATGAAAATTACTTTAAATTTCTTAAAACACACGAGTGGAAGACTTGTTTCTACTTTCCAGCATAATCCTCGATTATACGTATTTATATGTATTTATCAAGTATAAGGTTATAATCCTATACCTTAACTAATAACGTCGTACGATTGTTGGCTATCAAAACGCACTCGTTCTCACTTGTTCAAAACTATCTAAAAAATCGTCTCAAAATCTAAACTGTTGCTCCTCGAGCAAATTCGTCTCGACTGGGGGAATACAAAATTGCATTCGAAGGATCATAAGATAAGCAAAATCGAAATCTACGATACACGCGTACGAAACGACGCGTCGGAGAGGTTAGCCTATAGTGGCGCCTCCAACGACCAATCGACGCACTTCCAGCTTAGCCGGATCCTCCATCTGTTCCCCACGTGAACGTCGTTTTCCTCGAGAGACGTGCCTCGCGGGACGAAAGGCGACAGACGGACAAGTGGAGGAAGGCGAGCCTCCCTTGTTAAACTTCAATTAACCCGCGTCGAACACGGGAGGATCGAGAGGAGGGCGATAACGAAGAAGAGGAATCAGGTATTCCTCCCGCTCCTCCTGTGGAAGGATCCACCGAGGATTAATCGGTAACGAGGGAGCGGAGAAAAGTCGGAAAAAATTGCCGACGAGGATGATGAAGACTTTGGAGAATTAAACTTCCGCCCGCTCTCTGTTCCTTCGAATAGTGGCGATTAAAAACGCGGCGAGAGGGGACGGGGAGGAGTATAAGAGGGCGGAGGGGAGGGGATAATGCCGGGCAGACGAGGCTGCTCGCGATTTTATCCCCGACTCCCTGCAAAGATGTCGAAAACGTAAAATGAATTGCGCGCCCGGTGTAAGCCACTGTTCGCTCGGAAAACTGGAGCAGAGAGGAAAAATTGAGGGGGTTGCGGTGTGCGCGACTGTCCTCCACGATCGAATAGTATAAATTTTCGAATGGGATTAGCTCCGCTCCGAGGACGTAATTCGTGCATTTTCCCCTTGAAAGAGAATTTTTTTTTCGTGTAACAATGAACGTGTCTTTCGTAAGTAGAAAGAAGTGCCAAAAGTCGGTGATGAAAGATCGATCGAAAAGAATGTTCAATGGAATTTATTAATCGGTCAGAAGAAACTTATATACCTTCAAAAAGATACCTTTAAGAGAAATTAATAAAAGAGATTAGACAAAAGATGACCGATGATTCCATTTTATCATAGTAATCGACCATAGTAAGCCCTAAAAGAAAATCAAAGAAACAGAGAGAAATAGTTTGATTTAATGAATCTTTTACCTACCCAGAATTCGAAAGAGAAGGAACCAAATATCAGCGAATTATTCTACTATTCTCAACAACGGTTGCTACTCTGACTCTCTCCTGGTTATCTCGTCTGTCTACGAATTTCTTTCGCTCCACGCACAAGAAGGGGGAGGGGAGAATGGCTCGCGTGCCGCGAATTCAGAGTATACAGGGACAGGATAGTTGTCGAGATAGTTGGGGCTGTTCTCCCTCTGTTTACTCACCGATTATCACTGGAGGGGGGGGACGATCGTTAAAACTCTGCCGTGGTGGAGAAAACTGGCGCTCCTTCTCGCGGAAGACGAGACGAGGCTCCCCTTATCCTCGTTCCCGAATCCACCCCCGAATTTCGACGGTCGAACTCCGACATTTCGGCCCGCCCACGCGTTCTACCGTGGTTATCGATGCAATTAAATGTTTCTCCCCTTTGCGAGAACGAAATAAAACAACAGCGTGGCTGTTGAACGCTCGAAAGCAAAAGGTTATAGCGCTTGATTAAAATTCTCCCTCCACTTTGATCAAAATTTGATTTTGCGTCGGTGTACATACGATATACGTACCACCGATAATAATGCGGTAATTAATCGTGGTAATAACGTAATTTGTAATTAATCGTGTGAATTGAAACGTGACCTTTCTTCCACAGCATGGAAGAAATGACGGTCAATCAGGGAAAAGTGTTACGTACATGTTTCGTTATCGATAATGATCCGTCTCTTTTTTTTCTTATTGACGGAATATCACGAGTTACGATCACGCTTTCGACTTCGTGGCGCTACTCGATAAAGGAATAAAATAAAATAATATACAAACATTTCGTTCCGATTCTCGTCCTCGACGATCGAATTCAAAAATACGAATCTCGAGGATACAAGTTCGTTCCATGAAAACGAAACGAGGCATCTCGTGTTAACGATCCAACACTACTACGATCGCTGTGAAATTGTCGTGAAACTCGCGCTCGTTAAAGAAACGGTTATCGCGATTACGACATAAAGTTTCGCCAAGCGAATGATATTAATATCGAGGACTAGCCTTTCAATTAAGCGGCCGCAGTTTAATATCGCCTTGGGCACCGAATTGACCCGAATGGTAACAGCGCCGCGGCCTCCTCCTCGTTACGAAGTCGTTAAGACTGGCCGGAAACTTGGTAGAACCATCAGAGATGAAAGTATATTTCGCTCGAGTTGCCGCGAAATCGCCGATAATTTCCCGACGTTCCCCAAATTAATGGAGGTTTATCGGCGCCCCCTGCGTTTTAATTACCAACCGATCTAAACCGGATAACCGTTCGGCCGAGTCGTTCGAATCCGTTTTCACCGATTAAATCGTGTGCGATCGATAAAATTGTACAAGTCGTGTCTCTATGAAAATCTCGCGGGTTTCTTCTCTCCCGAGTATTTTTTTTCAGAGAACAATCTCACTCACTTTTCTTCACTTTCGAACAATCGCGTCGATAAATCTTTGGAGAATGGACGAAGGTGGAAGAGGGAAAAAAATATGTACAACACGGATATCGTGCTTAATGGGTCATTGGGATTGGGTTGAATGCAAATTGCCCGGCTAAGGTCTCTCTCCAACTGTGTGTATACGTATAATACGGGCGGAAAGTTGAGAAGGATCTGGGGAAGGGATCAACCCTATGATGTATTATATTTGCAAGGTTGCGCAGTATTGTAATAGGATTAACGAATTTCCTCGTGAATGTGTAACAGGCTTGGCTACACGAAACTTTCTAATCCTCCTAGCGCGATCACTCAAATCGAGTAACGCCAAGAGCTTCCTGTTAACTCATTTAGATATTGCTCCTGCTGGCAGCCGCGCTCTTTCGTCGAAGATTAAGCACGACGGCCGAGAATCAAAGTTCAATTCACTTCTCGCAGAAGAAACATCTTTCGTTTCGATCGAGTGAGAAACTCGAAGTTTCGAGTTTGCACTAATTTCGTAAAATTCTATCCCACGTGTCTATCAAATTGATTTAGAGTAATTTTAATAAATGCGAACGCGAGGATAAGATCGAATCGTATCGACTCGACGATAATTTCGTTGGAAATTGACCTCGGTGTGTGAATTTGACTTCGGAATAAACCAAGATTCGATGGGCTCAAGAATCGAGGAATTCAATTTCTCGCGGAGAAATACTTTTTAATTCGATCGAACAACAAATTCGAAGTTTCAAATTGGACAAATTTCGTAAAATTCCAATCTCATATGAATCAAATTAATAATTTCTTCCCAAATAAAACCTTGTCGAAGATCAAGCACGAGGGGCGAGAATCGAAGCGCACTTTCTCGCGAGAGAAATACTTTTTAATTCGACCGAACCATTCGAAACATTCTTAATCGAAGGAAATTTAGCATTTAGCGTCAAGATAAGAAAAATCGTACGATAATTTCGAATTTAACATGGAAACAACGCGCAAATCCGTTGGGATCGATACCATTTCCGAGGATTAGAGCCTAAAACAGTTGCGAAAATATTCAGCGAGCCGTATTATCGAACGACCGCGACTCGCTCGCCCACCTAACGGTTTTGTTAATTGTCGGCCCGGCATAATTTCCGTGACATAAATTACTCCACCCGTCGAACGAGTATTATTTTCCAATTTTACCCCACCTCTGCATAAAATTCGAATTAAGCTGCGCGCCAGAGGGAGGGGGCGGGGGGGGAGGGGAGTGTGTGTAGCTCCCTCGATTAAATTATTGGCGAGCGAGGGTAATAGGCGAAATAAATTTCTGCCAAAGTTTCTGCAACTTGCATAATAATAATAATAATAATAATAATAATAATAATGATAATAATAAAACTAGGGGCGGGCAGTGAAGTAAATTCCGGGCGGGGAAAAGCGAGGCAGGCGGCGGTAATTCAACGTCACGCGTTTTATCGCGGTGGTGGGGAGGAGCGTTTTCCATCCTTGGATGGAATCTACGAGAGCGGAAAGTGGCGTCTCTCGGAAGGCAGGAAGCCAGGCGCGGGTTACTCGTTGGTAATGACGGCCGTCGAAGTTTCATTGGGCTGAGTGCTCCTCTCGACAAGGAGGAAAATTTCGCGACCCCCTCGGTCGAGTTTCGTGAGAAATCGATCATCGAGCCCTCACGACCTCCTCGAGATATTTTTCGAGAATACCTGGATACTCTGGTCCTACCAGATGGGGCGATTTTCGGCGAGAGAGAAATTCTGGTGGAGGTTCATGCACGGTTCATGCACATTCTTATATCGGCCACCGCTGTTCATTCAACGGCTCTTCGAGAAACCGTGCGCGGAGCGAACGGGAGGAAGCCGTGAGGAGAATCAGGCGGGAGCCAATAAGAGCGGAGAGATAAATAAGACGTTCCCGGAGGGCGGCTTCCTCTTTATCTTGGCTGCCTCTTTTCGCCCGCCAACCAACTTTTCCTGCTCAAGCTACAGGCCTACGGGTAAATATTTGGCCCGGGCGTTCCTCCCTTAAGAAGGATGCAAATCTTGGCGAATCCGCAGGAAGGAAATTCCTGCGAATTTCCACGATCAAATTCCTCGAAAGATGGATACACCCGATAATAAATTTTACCCGGGTAAATCTCGAAATCTATTATAATCGACTATTATATATCCAACTTCTTCGATTTTGCGACTAAACAACACTTTCGTTTCGATCGGTATAACCAAGAGTCGAGTCGAGAGCAAAATAGGCGAGAAACTCGAGATTGGCAATCATAATTGGAATAGCTGCCTTCCCCAGAGGTTGGCCAAAGGGAAAAGAGGTGGAAAAGAGATTCTTTTCTTTTCTTTTTTCTTTAATGTCCTCCGCGCAATTTTGCCGGATATTCTCGATGACCGGATAAAAACCGATGACTCCTTCCGCGTACGGAATTGGGAAACAGAGCATCCCCTTCCTTCGTTCTCCATTCGCCCTTTTAAACTCGGTCCCCCTCCTCTATCGATAAGCGAGGCTCGTTCTCGAACTTGGCAAAGAATTCGCCCCTCGTTTCGCCCAGAATCCAAAACCATAAAGAACGAATTCAATTTTGGATTCTCTCCTCCCCTCCCACCGTGTCTGATCCCGAATGAATCGGGAATCTTTATCGGTACACGTTATTCTCGGATCGATTATCGATTGAACCGTTTTCGAAGAAAGAGTTCGCTCCAGGATCTGGAAATCGTTAACTAGGGGGATGATGGAGGAGTCGTTGAAAGAAGATTCAAGGGGTCACGAGGTATTCCTTCCTTCCTTCCTTCCTTCCTTCTTTCGATCGATGGCAGCCTCTTTGAGGGAGGGGATTCTTTCAGTGATGAGTGCTTTGCCAATTTTTTACGTCTGCTATGAAAACTAACCCTTCCGTGTTTATCGTCGTACATTCGAACGGAACCTTGAATGCCTTCGAGTTTCTCCCCTCTTTTTTTTTTTGAGCGTATTCAATCCTTTGAATTTTAACCCGAGAACTTCCAAAACAGTTATTTGAAAATCGTAGAACAGAAAAGAGTTTCGATATGTTCTTTTTTTTCTTTAGAGAAACCAACCTTTCTTTCTTCTACCGCCAACCAACATTTCAACATTTTAAAAGATTAAACAATTTTACCTTCCACTTAACCTTTGTCTTCTCGATCCATTTCTTCGAATTGCTTCTCGAAAGAGGCGAGACGAGCATTATCTCCTCGAGGAGAGGAAAATTCGTTGTTCCATCGTTCTCGATCGCTCGTGTAAGGGAAGGGGAGACACGGTGTCGATGGGAAAAACGGGGTTTTACAGCTTCGGTAATCGTTTACAGCGCGTAAAGGGGGACGACGATTCGGGCACGGCTCATAACTGGAAAACGTTGTTGTTGCTGTTGTCTCGTCCACGATTCCGTGACGATAATCCCTCTGCGCGCGCGGGGAAGGACGATAAAGGTCCCGATCGGGATAAAATCCTCCTTTTTTCTCTTTTTACGAGTACCTTTCCCTTCGACCGGCTCGAACGCGTCCTCGCGAACGGCTTATCGATTTCTAATTTAACCGGGGTCGCCTCTGCGGTGGGAATTCCTGTTCAAAGCTCGTCCCGGGATACGCGGCCGAGATTGCGGATTCCCGACCGGCTGATGTATGCCATTATGGAGGTCAAGGAACGACGATAAGCCAGCCGGTTGGACAGGAGGCGGACTTGTAATTCCTCAAACACGCTTACTCCTCAACTGTCAAGAGGAGGGTTCGTTCGGAATATCCAAGTCCAAAGGAGTATCCAACAACGTTTTGCATTCTTGTGCAACTTTTTCTTCGTTGTGTGTATTTTAATATATATACATGTTCAAATATATTTAATTGGTATATAAAATACGGGTAAATATTTATATATACAAAGCGCGAGGGGGAAGCAACAATTTTGGCATCGAAATCTACTCGAAAGAGAGGCAAAGGTAGAGAAGATTCAAAGTTGGATTCAATGGGTATGCGATCTATATATTTTTTCGTAGGAACGCGTGTTACTTCGTTGGATCGAATAGATCGACGAGACACGAGATGCGAGTAGAGGAAAGAGATCGAGTAAACGATCGAAGAATTACGAATATTTTCTTTATCACACGATGATATCTCGAAACTCCCATCGAAAATGGCCTTTCGAAGCCTTGCACGCTTTTAACGATCGTTATCTTCTTCTAAAATTTCCTAATTTTAACAGGTTTTCTTTGTGCAACGACGATATCTCAGGAATCGGAAATCGTATTGGAAACGAAAGAGCGTTTCGTCCATCGATCGAAAGTTACCTTCGAAGTATCATAGCGATTTAAATTTCACCTAAAAATTCAATTTTAATAGAGTTTTTTTAGCAAGGGAAAATGTCACAAATTTGCATCACAAAGATCGAGAGAGGTATCATCGTCGTCGTCCTAGGGAAAAGTAGATCGTCCTTGGGGAAAGGCGATCCAAGTTCGCTTCTGGAATGGCGTCTTTCGTGTTTTTCCACGAGACACGCGAAATTATTCTTTCTCGCTCCATTACTTCCCGTATTTCGCGCGAACGGCGAAACTGGGGATCGAGTCGAAAAGGGAAGACTCCGAATCGTTGATTCGACTCGAAGGAAAAAACACGATAGAAATCGTCCATCAGGTGGATCGATGATCCTTGAAGGAATTACACGCCAACTTTAACGCGCGTTCAAGTCGTTGCCATGGAACCTAACCCCTCTCCTTCCTCCCATTAATTAATCCAATCGAGATCACCCCCAATATCCGCTAACGAGTTTTTCCATTTTCGTGCGCGAAAGCTTCCCGAAATTCGAAGGTCATCAGTTTCGCTGTACACCAACGCTCGTCTTGACGTGGCAATAACCATGCGAGTGGTATCCATTAACCTTTCACACCCACGCTTGAATATACATATATATTCGCTCCCGGGCTAGAGATAAGGCGGTCCAACATTCCATTTTCGCCGTTCGCCTATTATCTCCAAGATCACCGAATAATTATTTCGTCCGTGTATCTCTGAATGAAAATGAAATATTTCGATCGTAATCGACGTTACGTTGCAACGTACGGATAAATATAACGATTTAGGGGAGACGATTAATGGAATTAATCGGGAATTTATAAATTTATTTCCCACGATTCCACCATCGAATTATTTAATTTAATTGGATTTCGAAAAGCATGAAGGGGGGGGGGGGGGAGAGAGACGAAGGGCTCGTTTCACAGAGAAATCGTGCTACTCGAACGAGAGAGGAGGAAGGCCGAAACGTGACGGCCGAAAGCTCGATCGTCCTTCGAAACCATTTCCCTTCGCCTCCCGCGGGGAAATCCGCAATAACAACGGCCGGATGTTTTTTATAGTCTTTACCGAATACACGAGTACAGCTCTATCCAATAACGGATAGAGTTGTCCCCCTAGGGGTACACGTAGTTTCGACTCGCAATCGAAAAGTTTCCCCCGCGAAAACTGTACACCCGAAAACTATAAAATACCCGTTCTTCTTCCTTCGTTTCGATTCTTCGTGTATCTCGAGGGGAGGGGAGGGGAGGGAGGGGGCGAGTACAAAGTTTATAGGGACAATAATAAAATTCGCAACGGTCGGGGGGGCAATATTTTTCCACAGTTATATTCTCCGCTTCGCCGATTTAACGGCACCAACCCCTCCTCCCCTCCTCCTCCCTCCCCATCCTTTGCGAAAATTGGACGAAAATTGCATCGTTCGACAATGCTGGGATGATCGCGGGATCGCGGATCCACCTGCAGAAGCAAAGTTTCGAGCAAACAGGCGGAATCTCGAATCCGCGCGACACGGAACCGGGATTATTAAGCCGCTTTCCAAATATATATGTATATATATATATATATATATGTACACGATTGAAGAGATCCAACTATGGCCAAGTTGGACCGACTGTACGATCCAAGTGGAAACGGCGCAATAAATACAGGATATAATCCCAACTATCCGAAATGGAGCGTGGTCGAGGAGGGAGGAGGGGAGCTCGGCCCGGGCCGATGTTGTCCGCAGCCTCTTTAACGCGGGGGGAAGGAGAGAGAGAGAGAGGGGGGAGGGGTTTCCCTGCGAAACGGGTGCGGTAACGGCTGCCATGTACCGAATATTTGTTCTGGCAACCGGAGTACACTTGTACCGTGAAACTTCGTTACGTGCCGTGGATGCAGACCGCGCGAGCAACTTTCCAACTGTAACAGCGACGGGCGCAGGGAAACGCCGTCGCCATACACTCCCTCTTGTCGTCGTTTTTCTTCCTTGCCTTCCTCCCTGCCCCGTGACTCTCGCAAAATAATCGCAAAGGGAAAGGGCCTCGAATCGTCCTCTCCTCCCTTCGTTGTCCTCCTTCCGACCAACCAGTTTCCAAGTTTCGAATTCGTCGAGGAGGATCGAAGCGGCAAAGTTTCCAGTTGCGAACCGTTTCTCTCTCTTCATCGATAGAACGTTCGAAAGAGAGAGAGAGAGAGAGAGAGATTGGTCGTTCAGAGGCCCGTGATGGCACGCGGTTAATTAGCAATTATTCCGGGGCCGCTTGTCTAATCGAGTTTCCGACCCGATTCGACGCACTTAAACGCAGGCGGGGCGATCCATTCACCCCGATCGGTTATCGAGCCGATCGCCGACAAAGAGAGAGAGTCGAGGTGTCGGCGACAACTGTTCGCGCCGCCTTACCCTCTTTACCCATCACTTTGTCGCGAATGCAACGACACGTCGTTGACACGTCCATTCACCGGCCTTCCGCGCATTGCAAAGCAAAGAGGCTGTTGCGAGGAGGCGATTTCGATTTTCTTTGACAACGGGTCGCGACGCAAGGTGAATATAATCGTAGCGTGATTCGAGCGAACGAGAGTTCAATTGGTTAATCTCGAGGTGATGTTTATAGATTTCGCTGTCTTCGATTAATAAGAGCGCGATAGGTTGTTTGGACCTTTGGATCTCTTCGTTAAAGAACGTGTATAAAATCGTTTTGTGCCAGTACTCGTATAAAGTCGAAATCATTTGCTAATTTTCGCCGAGCGCGAATGGTTAAATTGGCTGAATTGGTCGAAAAAGCATCAATGGAATGGGAATAGATCCGTTTGAACGATAACTCCACTTCAAGTTCACCTCGAAAAGAAATAAAGCAGGAACGAAAGGGGTGAACGACGATAACGCGCAATGAACGTTTCATAAATCGAGTTTGAACGATACTCCAACAGGCGAAATTCACCGTTTCGATCTACGTGGAATCTACGTACGAGCAGGGCCGGCGAATTTATCCAACTGGCGGGGAAATTAAGTCGCTTTATCTACTAAAACGAGAGCTCGGCTTCAGGGTTCATCGTACGCGTGTCCCGCTTGCATTCCGATTTCGCCTCGTTGGCCGGAAACGACGATGGATCCGCGCGGGCAAAACAGAGGGACGCGAGCCAGCTGCCGGATATTTCCCTCTTTTCAACGCTCTTTATTTCCCTAATTTCGTACGATATCGTGTCCCGCCTGTAAAATTGCACCATCCCCTTCCCTCGCGAGCCGCATTTTTTCGCCTCTCCCCCCCCCTTTCCTCTTCCCCTCTCCCGGTATATCCCAACCGGGAAGGACGAAAAGGGAATCTTTTGAAGGGAATTTCTCCCCTCCTCCTCGCGCATAAAGGCAGGAATTACTCGGTTAATCAGATTCGAGAATAATTGCAGCGACCGCAAGTGGCGAACGTGGCGAATGTGGACAGAAATTATCGCGGATTTCGTTCGTTAAATTTAATCCTTTCGCTATTACTTATCGACTATAGTCGCTCTAAGATGCTGCGTATTCTACGATACGACGGATAGCGATCGGAGTTATCGCGCATCGAGTACGCATTTCTCTGGAAACATCGTAGCATCGATATTTTGTTTTTATCATCGGTTTCCTTTCCTCGATAAATACCGTCAAACACGCGGGAAGCGCTTATGATCTTTCTCTACGAGCACCGTGCACATTTTTGGCGCGACGGAGAAGTTGCGAAAGGGTTAATTCGCGCGTGCTTTCAAATTTATCGCTGTACGATCGAACGATCGTAGGCCACGCTTTAAAGACAAAAAAAAAGAAAAGGAAAAAAAAAAAAAAAAAGAAAGATTTAGAACGAGAATGGGAAAGTCGGGGAGGGGGGGGGGGATACGTGTGAAATTACGGTAGAGTAGATAAGTTGAACGTGGAGGAGGAGGAGATTTACTTGAAGAGAGAAAAAAAGGATAAAGGTCAAATTTAAATTACCTCCGTGATAACATTTCTCTAAATCCCTTTCTCCTTTTTTGACCCTGTGTATTCCTATTTTCGAAGAGGAGGAGGGAGGGGGGGAGGAGGGAAAAGAAGCGGAGGAATTTTTCCATTTCCAATCGAGAACAGGAATAATACGTTTGCGCCGCCCTTCCCTTCCCGAAGAATGAAACACGAGAAAAGGGGCAGAATGTATATGGGCCAGAAATTCATTAGAAGACACGCGAGAATCTAGAACAACACTCGACATCGCAACAAATCGATTCTTCCAATTACAGTTGGAATCGACCGGACCTATTTCCCACCCTCTATTTTCTCTCCTCCCTCCGTCTACGCGCGCCCGCGCGCGCGCGCCTACACATTTATCTGCCCGCTCGACCGTTCTGCCGCTCTATCTACCTATTTATCTTTCCCACTCCCCCCCCTCCTTCTTCTCCAACCGCCCTGCTGCTCCCTTTCGCGCTTGGGAAGGGAGCGAACGCGGCCTGATCCACGGATGATACGGTCCACAACAACCTGTACAGTCCGACAACAGCCTGTACAGTGGTAATTAATAGTCGTGGAGCACCGAGAGGGGGGAAAGACGATACTTCACGAAGAAAACGTCCGATACGAAGCGGTTGCTCGAAACGAGGGCAACGTTGCAACAACGTGATCCGGTTCCCTTTCGAACGAGAGAAATCGGAGAGATATTTCTGGATGGATCTTTCGACGAACGAACCATTAACAACGAAGCAAGTAACCAGCAGAGAGAAATAAAAATATCTTTTTCGTTCCAGTCTGTTGGCGTATCGTCGACACAAGGACGGGGGAACGCGAGAAAGATTGGCGTGCGAGCGCGATATTTCGTATATCGTATACGATATATCGAAGAGGGAACTCGAGAGCCGATTGGCGATTCCAGCCAAGGCCACCTTTGTCGACGAATCGGAGGAGAGGGGAGAGGAAGAGGAAATAACTGAAACGAAGGCGCGCACAGGGAAGGGAGAGGAGGAGTGGCGAGGAGCAGGGAGGAGCAGCTAGCTCTAGCCTCGCGCCTTTCATTCATTTTTCATGGCAATCGAGTTTGCCGCGAAAGCGTCACCCTCTCCCTCCCTTCCTCTCCCCTAGAAAATGATACAACGACGCGAAAAGGGTGGCTCGTGCCGTTATTATATTTTCGGTAAATAAAAAGTTGGTTAAGTAGAGTAAACGAGGGAGGGCAGACGTGTCGGACGCCGAAAGATTACGCGAGATAAGCCAGCCGTTGGTAAAGAGACGGCCCCTTTAATTAGTGCTCGAACCTCTTTCCTGCCGAGTGGGCTGGGTCGGAACGCCGGCTTTAGAAAACTTCGCCACGGATATTCGACCCAGTTTTTTGAGTATCCGTGCCACCGGGGGAAAAATGCAGATACGTATCCAGGCCTACGACGACCCGGTTCCTTCTTCCTGGTCGCCTTTTCCCTCTCTCTCTCTCTCTCTCTCCTCTTCTTTTAACGCGATCACTCCGCGCCTGAACGACTTTTCTCCCCGGGAAAAAACGCAACTACGCGAAAGTGGAACGAGAAAAGTGTGATATTCGGCCGACGATGCGATTATTTCAGAACGGGCGGGCTTCTATTTCTTCCCGAAATGCGAAGGTTCGAGTTTTCTTCGCGTGGCTGTGTGTGGCTGGGTCGGGAGCCAATTCGTTCGAGATTTTCCAAGGTTTAATTTCAACGAGTTCACACACGCGAGACAATGTTAGAAACGATTTATTCCTTACGCTCTCCTCTCTTTCTTTCGAGGCAAAACAAGATTTCCATTCCTCCACGAGATAACGGTTGAAATAAAACAACTGTTGGAATCCCAGTTTGTCAAAATCCCCCTCGAATTCTCGAGAGGATTATCGACGAGTTTCTTATAAATTGGTAACCGGAAATCGAATCGAGGATACGGTTATTTATATCGAGCAATAAAACGAGATAAATCTGGGAAAAGCTCGAGCTTCTTGCGTAACGTAACAGGTCGGGTTACCTGCCCTCCATTGTTATAAATCGTTATATTTCGATAATTTATTGCCGATCGTGCAACCGTGCTTCCGCTATCCCTATAAATTTTAGATATTTTTGCCTGCGGTTCCCCTCCCCGTTCCACGTGCACATCCGCTGTCTCCAACATCCGCGCGTCCAATATCCCTTACGATTCCATTCGTATCGCGAAGCATCGCGTATTTATCGTCCAAATTAATTATTCGTCTCTACAAATGAAATAATTTTCATGAAAATAACTTTCTCCAATGTAATAATTAACAAATCAACTCTTCCTTCGTTTCTTCATCCTTCTTCGTCCATCCACGAACGATCGACGGGCAACGAATGAAAAAGGACACTGTTCTTCTTTGCTCGGCTCCTCGACCTCTTTGAAAAAAGAGAGGAAGAAAAAAATGAAATCTCGGTAAAAACGCAATTTCTCTACTCGGCAACAAGGGAGCGAGACTCGCGTATCTAAATGGAGCAAATTCGAGATAATCAAAAGAGAATCTCTTCTCTCGCGGGCAGCGAAAGATGCACGGCACGCGCGCACGAAGATTTATGAAAATTGCGTTGCGAGAGGAGAGCCGTCCGTGGAGAACATCCTTCCTCCCTTGTTATCTTTTTACGCGCCCTTAAATACGCCGTCCTTGGAAACCGTGAGAATTTCGTTTATGCGGATCCAGTCAATTATACATCCTGTCCGTTATTTGACATCTGTCTCTCTCTCTCTCTCCCTCCCCCCCCCCCTTATCACAACCCTCTTCCTTCGAGCGTTGCACAACTCGCCCGGAAATACGCGGATGGCTCGGCTCGGCTGGCAAGATTAGTTATTAGATTAAGGGGGCCGCCGGGTCTGAGGCTGCGCCCTGAGGTTAATGGAACAGCTATGGAAATGGGAACAAAGATGGACCACCAACGTGCGTCGGACGTGGAAACACCTTGTAACCTTATCTCTCGCCCTCCTCGACACTCGGTTAAACCGTGGAGGAAGGGTGGTCGTCTTAATTGAATCGCGAGGCGACGATGAACGCCGTCCACGATTTTGATAATCGCATATCTGCGGGGAGAAGGAGTTGGATGATTTATAGCCGATCTCGAGGCCGTGCTTGATTAATAGCAATGTTTACGAGCGATTGAAATTACGATTGATTGGAACCGACGACGAGATCGTTGTTAAAGCGTTGAGTAGAAGAAGAGGCGGCCGATTTCGTTCGATCGTCGAGGAATTGGAATTTTTCTATGAGGATTTTCCGAGTATCTATACTTGTCTACGATTGTATTCTTTATAAAAAAAAAGAAAAAAGATCCTCGATTTTTCGAACTCGTCGATATCGAGATGTATCGTGGATCGTGGAATTGGAGAAGCAGGAGGAAGATAAGAGGTGGGAAAGTCGTGTAAAGCTGTGCAGTCGAATAATTCAGCAAGACTCGAGCAAGTATCGCGTTTATAACGTGAAGCGGCATCGAGGAAACGGAATTAGGGATCACGCCGGGGAAGTTGTTCCCCGTCGTTGTTTCAAGTTCGACAAAGTTCTCGACAAGCCGCTTCTTGTCGGGACAATATCCAAAGGCGTCTGTCTCTCTCTCTCTCTCTCTCTATTTCTCACAACACAAGAAAATTGTGGGGGATCCAGCAAACGTCGAAATCCAGAGAGCTTGGTCCCAAGCTGTGAATACGTTTGAGAGAGGGCCTTCCCACGGACGAGTGGCTTTCTCCGAAAGAAAATTACTCTCAACTCTTATTGTCACCGTCCCAATCCACACCGAAAAATTCTTTTCCATCTTATTCGAGAAATATATTCAAAACTCTATCCTTCTCCTTTTTCCTCCTATTATTATTAATTATTCTATATTATTCGCATGGACACTTGATTCCACTTGCCGATCAAAAAAAAAAAAAAAAAAACAACTCTCACTGCCAAACAGATACGATAATAATCAAAACTTTACTTTAATTCTTTTTCATCTTGGTCGAGAAATATATTCAAAACTTATTCTATTATCCTTTTATCTCCTTTTATCCTCTATTATTATTAATTACTCTATATTTATTTCTATATTATTCGCTTGGACACTTGATTCCACGATCAAAAGAAAAAAAAAAAAAAAAAAACAACTCTCATCGCCAAACAAGGCGTTCTTAAAACGGATACGATAATAATCAAACTTTAGTTTAAATCGCGATCGAACAATTATTTCGAAGGAATATCCGAAAGGAACGAAAGACGAGTGCCGGCCGGTTTTGCAATTCATGAATCGCTAATTACTCCGCAGACTCTCGTTAACAACGAAACTAAAGGACCGGCGGGACTTATCGATTCAGCCGGAAATTCGGCGGTGGCGAGGAGGCGAGACGAGGGGAGCGAGACGCATTAAGTCATTAATCGCGTTAAGCGCCTCGACTCGACGCGAAATTTCACCGAAGATTTCACTCCTTCTCCGCCGTGTGTTTCATCATGCTGTTTGAAAATCTTCCCCGAGAGTCCAAGTAATTCGCGGGGGGGAATTGTCGCGAATGGATCGAAACGATTGTTGCCGCGCGGCGACTTTTCGATCCCGGTTGACAATTTGATCTTTCGATTTGACAAGGTGAAATGCGAAGATAAGGCGAGGAAAATGAAATAACTGTAATTGTTATGTGCGTCGAGAAAAATGGCGTTTCTCGATTCTTATCCTGGGAAGGAAAATCCGTTGCAATAACGGTGGAAATTTGTCAAGTCGTTGATTTTTATTGGAAATATCCGTTTCGAAGCTGCGTTTCTCATTCATTTGTGAGAAAATGTTTAGATTAGAAAGAGAAATCGATTAAAATTGGACATCATTCCAGTTTTATTAATAAAATTGAAACGATTATCGTAGCGCAGAAGAGGTTAAAATGAGACTTCGTGGCTATGTTGTGACGCTGAAACCAGATTTCTATATACATAAAATAATCTCGATCTATTTCAAAAGAAAACCATCGAGAATCGAGCGAGTAAAATATCCTTGAAAGATTTCCCTTTCCAACGAGATTGGTTCTTGGATAATTACCAAGATTGATTACAGACTTTTTATACCTTTCCTCTCGCGAAAAATATCGGAAACGTAGAAACCTTCGATCCCGACACGGGATGGGGAATGAAAATCGATCGTTCGAGCGATAAAATATCGGTCGAAATCAAATATCGAGAGGCGTCCTCGGCCGGAAATCAAGGGGGAAGCGGAAATCTTGCGGATCGAGGAGGCGCTCATCTCGATCATCGACAGCGAGATCGCGTCGAAACGAAGCACCGAGAGCCATCTCTGCGATAAAGGTCGGAAACGAAGGTTGGAGGATCTGCCGCGTCACCTTGTACCGTGTCAAGGGCGAGAATTCAATTTCCCCAACAGCTACCAAACTTCTTCTTCTTCTTCTTCTTCTTCTTCTTCCTCCTCCTCCTCCTCTCCCCTGTCTGGACACGTTCCAGCAGCTTTTGGAAATCGCGTTGACCCTTGAGCGAAGACCATCCGGTTCAAGAAAGGATCGAAGAAAATAAAACAGGAGATGAATAATTTCTGAGAGAGAGAGAGAGAGAGAGAGAGAGAGAGAGAGAGAGAGAGAGAGAGAGAATGAAACGACGCGAACGTTAGGGATAACGCAAGAATAACGAGGCAAAGTTTAAGCCGAAATTTCAAGCGAGAGGGAAATATGTTCCGTTCCGAAAGAGGGTATTTCGAACAAGGAGGGAAGGCGCGGAAGGGAAAAGCTGGAGCATTAGTCAGGCAAGAGGCATTCGTTTCTGAATAAACTGACGCGGCGTATTAAGTCGTTCCATACATCATGCCGTTTCGCGGAGATAACAAGGTTTCGAACGCCCAGAGATGTGGAATAAATAGAAAGAAGACGGAGGAGGGAAGACGGAGCTCGATTCGCTTTATTCCTCTATAAACGATTCTCCCTCTCCTGTTAACCTACGTAAAATCGCAAAATTGCGCGCTATTCCTACGATAATTTTCCACAACTCACGGAACTCGACTCGTCTCTGCGACTCTTTCATCGAAAACATTTTATCGAATCGAATATTATCGAGGAAGGACAAAATCGGTACAATTCGACAATTTCGAAACGCAAGTTCATCTCCATGGCCGGAGTCAGGCCACCAACACGCTTGTTCTCCCTTCCATCCCTATAATTCGCGAGGGAGAGCCCACATGCCGCACGGCTATTTGTCTGTCGGCCGTCAAACGCAGCGTGCAACGTATTGTTTATAATTCGGCGAATGGCGGCTGTTTGCCGCGACAGCGCGAGATACGCCGGTCTGTTTCACCGGGAGAAGGATAGGCGAAAGGTAGAGAGAGAGAGAGAGAGAGAGAGAGAGACAAGCTCCATCTTCGAGGCTGTAATCCAAAACGAAGGGGGGAGAGACGGAGGAGCACCTAACAACCCGAGCATCTTCTTCGAGGATAACCCGCTCTCCTTCTCCTCTTCCTCCTCGCGGTGGTATTCTGACCGAAAACAAACACCTCCCGTGTGTTTCGCGTGTCTGCACCAGTCAAGACGGGGCTTGGAAACGCGGGGGAGGAGAGGGAGAATTTCAAGGAAATTGCGTTTCGACGCAGTCACGACGAGTATCGTAAAAGCTGGCACGGCGTACTTTCCACCCGCTCAACATTCCCACTCGCATAAAAGACAACGGCGTCTCCTCTTGAAATTTGAAAACACGACGTTCCGATATTTCGTTAACGAGAACGGCCCCTCTATAACAAACAACAGTGTCGTGGACGATCGTCGATGAAAAGCGCGACTCGAGCGAATTTACACGCGGCGGCTAATTTATAACCGCATTGGCGGTTCCCCCATTGTATATAATAAACATAAACGTTCGATAGCCGATAAACGTTCGAGGCAAACGTTGCAAATATCGCGTACACACCGCGTCGGTATTTGTCGCCGTTTGTCCTCAACGATCGAGGGATCTCGTGAATCTTTATTTCGAACTCGAATAAACGATCGATCTCGGGGAATTATCAACGCGGTGCAGTTAGTTGTTGTCCTTTATCGTTGCAATTATTTTCTTCGAGGTGACAAAAAGTAGGGAGGGACGCGTCGAACAAAGATCGAAAGTTATTTCCAAAGAAGAGACTGAGATAAAAATTGACGTAGAGAGAGCATCGATTCCACTGTGCACGTATACGATACACAAGTGGGTTTGAATTAAAGCATCGGTTGTGACTTTCCATGTATCGCGTTACATTTTCTTCCCACTCTCCCCCTCACGCCTCGTCTCGAGTTACCGTTTCTCGGATTTCTCGCGTAGATATTTTTCGCCAAGGAAATATCTTCGCCTACTTTTTTTCGTTCGCCTTGCTTGTTTATATCGCTTCGAAATACTCTGTTTACGTTCTCTCCTCTCTCTCTCTCTCTCTCTCTCTCTTCTTTTTTTATCATTAACACGAATTTTGTTCGAGTTTCGCGACTGTCTTTTCCCCCCTTTTTTTCTTCTCGCCAACTCAGCTATCGTTGCCGCGATTCCTTTCTCTCTCTTTCTCTCTCTCTCTCTCTCTCTCTCTGCGACTCCAGCGTTCACGACAAGTTTGCGATTCTGGCACACTCTATCAATTAGTCCCGTTACTCGATGCTTTTAATTTCAGATCCCGTCTCCCATCTATAAAGACTTTATAACTATCTCGTCGAAATTAGTTGGAGGGAAACAACATCGGAGGTTATTCGACACGAAAGAGGAAAAGAGAGGGAAAAACTTGATGAAACGCAGTATTATTAGAAAAGTTGAGGCGTAAGGTCAACATTTACCAGCGCCTCTCTCCTTTTCGACCATCGATTCGAATTTATCTTCAGATTACCAGCCGAGAGAGAAGAGAAACTTCTCGGTCGAAAAAAATATTTCATCCCAAAAAATCTTCTCTCCTTCTTCTCTACGACTGTAATTAAATTCCATACAAGATTTGTCGAATTCGCACCAATTCGTTTCATCGTTTGAGTGTCGTTGGAAAAACCGAAAGATTGCGAAATTCGTCGAAAGAACGTCGGATTAGGGAGCTCAGCTCGACAATGCTCGGCGACAGATTTTCACTCGACAGCATCCTTCGCATCAACTTTCACCCGCGTTCAGTGTTCGCGCGCAGACCGTGTGCCTGCAACTGCTACTACAATGCGAAACCGTTAAAACACCTAACCTATTTTCGACCAACCCATCCTATTCCTTTTCTCGTTCTTCTCTTCTTTATCTCTTCACCTTGGTCGAAGTCGAGGGGGCGGGGATAAATGCATAAATATCAAACGCAAAGTTGGCGACAGTTTCGTTCAATTTACAGGGAGCAAAAATAGGAGAGTGGGTGGGGAGGAAACGGATGGTACGCGGAAACGAGGAAAAACGTCGATGGATGTTTACGTCGGTTTTGCGGGGTGCGATCCTTTTGTCTCGACGCGGATGTAACGGCGATGCCTGGAAAAGTGGTTGAGTAACGAAGCGATATTTCAGTACGGGGGGGGGGGGGGGGACGGAAGCCACGATAAAATGAATAATATCGGCGGGGAAGGACGGTCGTGCATAAATAACAAGCCGATAAGCCGCTTTATGGTGGGAACACCTGACGTTCTCGTCGACAACGTTGCCCAACTTTTCCAGCTATTCTATAGAATTTTCTTTAAATGTAATCACCGAATCTGCGTGATGACAAAAATGTTACGATTCAGATTGGATGTAGCTGGAAAGTAAGGTGAGTTGCATTGGAATAATTGAATGTTGGGCTATAACTGGTATTTATTTGGACAAATTGTCAATCGTTTCGAAGAGATTATCTCTATCGAAAATTTTGATGCCAACGAAAATTTGATACCAGTTTTGCTGACAATTCTGACATGTTATACAGTAGTAGACGAGCTGTAATTTGAATATTCAAAATGGTAAAAATTACTTTCATTTACGTTAAGATACGTCATTTTTAGAAAGTTGAAATATTTATTCGAAACTATTAATTATTTTTATATAATATAAATATATCTATGTTTAACTTATTTTTATATATTTGCATATATATATATTAAAAAATTAAAAAATTGTTAATATCAGAACTATATCGTTAGAATTCTATGGCTACGCTGATACAACGAGGCGAAACTTTTTTCCACCAGTACTTAGAGTACTTTCTTTAATTCAAATATCTTTGAAAAACAATAAAAAAGAAAGTTAAATAGAAAATTTTAACTTGCAAGAAAGCAGTGCACATATACGTATCTCCATCTATCGACACATTACGAAAATACAAAGAAAAAGACACGGGGGGAATTACGTACAGAAGAGAATTTTCGAAAAAAACAATCTTTCTTCCAATTTCGCAAACACGAATCGAAACACGCGAAGAAATCTTTGGGAAATCGAGTTCTTCGAGGGAAGCTCGATGTTTGAGTGGCCAAGTGTTCCTCTCGAAACGCGTATCGAGGAATCGCATATCCGGCGAAGTGTTATCGAAAAGAAGGGGCAACAAACATCCGGAAAAGGATGTTTCTCAAATAGAATTTGCGATTCCCTGGGCAACCTTCAAGGGGTAGGGCAAAGTGAGCGATCTTAGGCGTCTGTTGGCTACTAATTAGTCAGGCCATACCCCAATTACGGAAACTCGAGGAGAAGGCAAATTAGAGATAGCGGATTGAAGCGAGATGGACTGTTTGCCAAATATTTGCCGACCAATAATGATTACCTTAATTCCGCTCTCCTCCGTGTAACTTTCCTCCACCAATTTTATCCTTCTATCCTTTAATTTCTTATTCCATTATTGGCTCGTCTTGTTTTATCGAAACGTATCGTAGAAAAAAAAAAAAAAGAGGAAGAAGCGCGTTTGAAATTGTACAGAGGGAATTTTTCAATTTTGGCAAATTCACTTGGAGGGAAGAGAGGGAGGATGATAATAAGTCTTGGCTAAAGAGATCGTTCCATCCGTCGTGAAAAATCTGATGAAACGATCGTCACTTGGAAAACAAAACTCGGTTCCGCCTTTTCTTTCCAACTTTCTTTTATCTTTCGTTGTTTGCACGATTATTTCGTAGGGGACAAGGACAAAGGGAAGAAGGAGCGGTGATATCTTTTCGTGAGGAGAAAAAAATCTTTGGGGGATAAAAAGGAGGGAAATGATAAAAGACGAGAAGAGAAGAGAAGAGAAGAGGTAGCTAGCTAGGAAAGGATTCTTTCAATTAGTTTGTCGACTCTTGACATTCTTGAGTTAGTGGAGTCTCCTCTCAGAGACGTCTGCTACTTTAATGATCGTTCAGAATGGTCGAGCGAAACCGACGGATCGTTCCTTCCTCCATTATGCAAAAACTATTCGGCTATCGATGAACCGTGACGCGAGGTTTTTTTTCGAAAAAAAATTCGAGCCGATATATCGTGCGGACGAAATTATAATAGTTTGACCTGAATATAGCACGTACGATGGCAAACTTTTTTCTCGAATACCGGATATGAACTTTTTTTCGATGCACGATTTACTACACGTCCGTGGAGAAATTAATCAATTCTCCTGGATGTATGAAAAAAGAAAAAACTTGATAATCCGGCCAATACAGCGAAACTCTCTTCCATTCCTGTTTTGACAGGAACGCGATCGTTCGAGGAATTTTTCCAAGAAATAATTGGCGGGCTTCGATGCTTTGGAAACTTGGTTGATCTTTAATCAAGTTTCGAATTGATCGAAAAATAATCATATTTCAAATTTCGGATACTTGAGATGAATCGTCGAATGGAAATTATCGGTGGAAAAGTGAATTCAAAATTTCGAATCGAAATTGGCGAAAATCGTCAGGCAGGAAAATTGATAAAAATTTCAAATTCTCGAATCGACGAAAATTCTTCGAAAATTCTAGAAATATCGTCGAAAGGATTAAGAAATTAGCATCCGTCGAAAGAAACAAGCGAAAATGCAGAAATTGGAAGGGAAAATTAGCAGAAAATTTCGAATTCTCGAATCGAATTCGGCTGAAATTGATAAAATTCTAAAAATATCATCGAGAGGAGAAATTAAGAAATTAACATCCGTCGAAAGAAACGAATTCGAAGGGAAAAATCGCGAGGCGGGAAAATTAGCGCGTGGAGAAGCGATAAAAATTTCGAATCCTCGGAAACGGATCGGTGATTCGTTCGAAGCGTGGCCGAGAGACGCTCGGTGTAATTAAAGGAACGGCAACGGTCAGTCGTCGAAAAGTTTTCTCTCTTCGATGGTTTGGAGGAGGGAGAGGGCCACTTGAACCTGGGCCGACAATGAGTAACGAGTTTCGAGCCATTAGAGAGAATGGAAGACGAAATAACTGGGCCGGGCCCGCTTCTTCCACCCTTAAAAAACTCGGGGAACAAAAAGCCAGCCGGTTAGCTACTCCTCGCTTCCTCTTTCGACGAATCTTCCTTGTCCACGATGCACTTTACCGACGAGGTAGGTTACGATCGCACGCGCCACTTGGCGAAATTCTTCTCGACTTCACTTTGCCCTCGTGGCGGGCGGAAAGATCTCCAACGGAGAGATTCCGTGGGAAAAAATTAATCGACGAAAATGGGGAGGAGATGGAGACATCTAGGTCAGACGGATGGATCGAAGAACTATGGGGATAAAGAACATTTGCATAAATGCTTAAGTGGCCGGTGAGAGTGGGAGGGGGAAGGAGAGGAAGTACCTTAAAAAAGTTGGGCCGGAAAACGAAGAAACTTCAAGTTCCTGTAATGAGCTCGAAATTTTTCCTCCTCCTCCTCCTCCTCGACTTGGAGTTTGCGAGCCTCTTATCGAGCGGACCTTCTTTGACAAACGTCAAGAAACGAGGAGAAAGGAGGAGGAAGAGGAGAAGTTGAACGATAAGAAAAACGAAGAAGATGAAGTCGAGGAATACGGGATTACTTTTTAATCGTTTCGTGCTTCGAGCTGAATTAATAAAAAAAAGAGAGAGAAAGAGAGAAAAAGAGAGAATGGAAAGGGGGGGAAAAAATGGAAAGTCGGAGGAGGAGGAGGAGAAGAAGTTGGATTCTGATTCCGTGTCCGTGAATCTTGTGGTGGTTTGTGCGGTTCGAAAAGTTAACTTCGAGGAGGTTCGATGAAATCAGGCTCGATGAAAGATTAATGAATATCGACAAAGCCCACTTTGCTCCGTTTGCTCCTTCGAATTGATTATAATTAATACTGTTTAAGAATTCAGAGGCATTGGATTTGCCATAAATTGCGGTCAACGAGCTTCTTACTTCCTCTTTCAAACATCGATTTTGTATTTATGCGAAATGAAAAAAAAACCATTCCACGAAAGTTATTGATGACTTTTATCGGAACAAAAATTCTATCCTTCTCTGACAGCTTATTCGTACGCGTAATTGCGACGAAACGAAACGAAACGGAAAAAAAAAAAAGCACCGAGTAATAAAATAATAATAAAGCGAATTTTAAAGCAAGGTGAAAAAAAATTGAGTTTCCTGCTGTCGATTCTTTCCATCAAACCTGCCCCTATAAATATCAATTAACGAGTTTGAGCGTTAAAACGATACTCGAAACTTTGTCGCCACGATGGGGAGAGAGAGAGAAAAAAAAGAAAAAAAAAAAGGAGGAGAGTGCAAAATTCCAATTTACGCAGCAGTCCACAATTAGATATTGACAGAGGGAAGGTACGTAAAATTAACATTTTCTTTTAATCTCGTGGAGATTAATCATCGACGGAATTATTCAACGCCAATTATTTATAAACGATTATTTTCTCCTCTGCACGCATTTTTCACGCATAATCTTAATATTATAATTCTAGCCCCTAATGCTTTGAATACGATTTCGAAACGAAATTAATAAATTAAATTAAATCAAGCTCTAATATATATATAGGATGTCGAATTGCCAGCGATAAACTTTTCATACGAAGCAATACGAATTCTCCTCTTTAAATATTTAGATTTCGTTTCGTACAGAAAAATATTCCCGATCAAGTCGAGGATATACTCATCCACACATCCAAGATTAAACTTTTGTTGTTAAAAATAATATCGTCTCCATTAAACAGCAAATCGAAATAAATTTTACTCGAACGCTATTTTTCCTTTTTTTTTTTTTTTTTCACAAACGTTACGAGAGAATATTATATTCGATCGGTATTTCCCTTCCACTCACGATCGATGCAAGTGCTTAGGCGCGTGGCTTCCTCGCCTAATTCATTTAAAACCGGCCATCAAGAGCCACCATTTTTCATATCCCCAGGTTCGTGACTACGCCACGTATAAAGGAGACAGTTAATTTATCTTGCCGCGACAAAAAGACATTTCCCCCTCTCCTCTTCCTGATAATCTACACGTCATTTTCCTCCTTTTTTTTTTCCCTCCTCTCTCCTCGCGAGACAGTTACATAATTTTCTCATTCGTTATGGTTATGTATCGTGTATGGAGAGAGAGAAAAAAAAAAAATAAATAAATAAATCTGTTGACGAACGAAATATCTTGGGTTGGTGTGCAGCGTCCCCTCCCTCCTCCTCTGAACCGATATTCCATTCCACTGCGTATCGCATGCGAGCTCGTTTACGAAACCGACTCATTAGTTTTTCGAGTGTGGCCTTCCTCCACTCTCCTCCCCCCAATTGTGCTTTAATGAGAATTTTTCCCCTTGGATTTTCCCCGAAACCGATCCTTCGCGAATCGTCCGACGAAAAATTTTCGGGAAAAAAAAAAAAAAAAAACATTTTCGAGAAACGATTCGTACAAGTTTCGTAAATGTACACTCGCACGGGATCAATGCGCGTTCAGCGCGTTTATTGGTCGTTTATTGGGTTGGTGTGCGGACGACAGGATTCGATTTCAGGGGGAGAGAAGAGGGGGTTGTAAATTAACGATAACGTCCGAACAATGTTGCGGGACGATGTTGCAACACGCGCGAGTATCGAGAAACTCTTTTGATCAAAAAAAAAAAATAATTTCATCCTTTTTTATTGGGGAGGGGGGTAACGAAATAGTTGGTTGAGTAGTGGGGGAGAAATTGAAATTGGTATATGGCGAACGTCATTGCCGGAAAAATCAAGTTTGTCGCGGAAATGTGTTTTTGTTTTTTTTTTTTTTTATTTTATTTTATTTTATTTGCGAAAAAAAGAAAATTCGCGGGTTGACGCGAATAAATCGTCGAAATCGAATTCGACGAGTGTAACGATTCTTTCGAAATTTTGGGAAAGGGAGCGAGGAGGAGGAGGAAGGGAGTCGCTGTTTGGGGGAACAAATGATCGAGGGATGGCTCACCGATGTGACAACCGATCGGACAGACAATCTTCGTACCTGCAACAAAACAGAGAAATCGCACTTTGAATAAATTGAAGGATAATTCGAAACGAGACTCGATTAGATCGCGTTATTATATCGCGATTAAAAAAATTATATCGTTCGTTTCGAATGAGAACAATATGGCAATAGAAAATATTCGTGTCCGAGGCACGAATAAACAAAACAGCCGGTGCTTGAGGAGGGCAAACAGATCGATGCTCGGCATCCATTAAAACTTGTTGGAAGAGACAACACGCGGCAAGACATTAACATCTTCTTGGTATCCCCCTCGCGCTACTTTCCGATACCAATTTTACGAAGCAGTTAACACCGCTAACAAGTTATCAGAGCGAGATTGAAGGAAGATAGCCCGAGTAACCGATACGCTTCGACGTCGATATAAACTCACTCTAGTTTGATCGGCTTACGGAACTCAGCCCGCGGCTACTTCAGCTTATCGACGTGGATGTTCCTCTCAACTGTATATATATATATATGGTCCTCTCAATTTTACCGCATCTATATTATTGTCTCGATATACTCTATAAGCGCGGCCATCTTCGATGGAAACTTGGAAAATTTGCGCGAATCGACTTTATGGGGGTGCGTACGCGAGTCTTCGATCATTTCGAAGAACAGACTCCCTTTCGAAGGAATGATCCAGACTCGTGGAGGAAAGTTGGAGATCCTTTCACGAGACGAGTACGTGTTAAAATCTTCATTTTTTCTTTTAAACTTTCAAAATTCCAATTTTGAAGAAGAGTTTGCAAAAGTTAGGGAAGAGTAGTGATGGTTGTTCATTTCTCGAGGAAATTTTGTAATTTTCCACCGTTCCGCGCAGATTCCGACGACGATAACTCGGTCCCTTCCGATTAGAGAAAACGTAAATTGGCCCCGATTAAAAATGATCCCGATTTCGCGTGAGCGCGGGTTGAATTAAAACGGTTGACAGAGGAAAATATGGAAATGAATTTTCAGAAAGAACGGAGGAGAGGTGGCGGCGTATTCATAACAATCGGGGCCGAGATAAATTGTAAGTAGGGTAAAAGTCACGGTTCTTTCCACGACCCGAATATTCCTTCCCCGAAAATCCTGCCCACGAATCTTGGAACCACCGCCTCGAAAAACTTCATTAAACGTTTATCACTCTAATGGCCTTCCACCCGTGAAATAGTTCCGCTGATTTTTAAACCACTTCGCCTAACCTAACTCGAGAAGACGTATTCGTATTCCGACGCATATCTCTCCATCTCTCCAGAAACACGAACGATTGCCAAGACCGAATAGAAAATAGATAGATTTCCTTCCAACTTTTTCCCGCCACTCTAATCGCCATTTCTCTCGAAAATTCGTAGTAGAAAACTTTAGCTGGTTGAAAGAAACGTTGAACGTTCTTTCAGGAGGGAGAGAAACCACGTGGGAATAGGGAGGGGGAACGAACACGGCTTCGATTCTTAAGGGGATTAAGAAATTCCTCGACCGCCTACCGCCACCAAACTTGGCTTCCTTCGAGATCATTTCGGTGTTTCGCTTCGAACGGTCGTAATAACGCTTGTCCTCCCCCCACCCTTGTTACATTTATCCACACCCTTTATCCCCTCGCCTTTGAAAAAAGCTTTTCCTCCCCTATCAATCTTCTCGAGACGATTTTTATTACGCGTAATAATCACCTCGCGTGAAACTTTCTCATTCGCCGCTCGTTATCCCCTGGCCACGCTTTAATAGGCCGTCGAGATACAAAATTCTCCCCGAAGGAGGAGAAACGCGGAAAGAATTGGCCGCGCCGCTATCATTTTCTATTCGGTCGGATGCGACACGACGAGGCACGACGCTTTGTAAGAATTTTATCTTCGTTACGGGAATGGTCCGCCGCCTTCTTCCTCGAGCAACGATTACTCTTCGCGCGTGTATATATTTCGCTCGTATACTTTTTCATCACTCACGCGCGAGATTATTCCATATATTTCGAGCGATGCTTAATATTAAAGGGATGCTCCTCGTCGTCCAGATATTATCGAGAGAGAATTGTTTTATAGAGGACGCTTGGTTCGATCGTGTAACGAGGATCAGACTGGTTATATTTTATTGATTTCATTTATGTTACGGATTTATCGATCGCTAGAACTATTTGATTTCGAGCATCTTTTGTGAAAGACAAACGCGTACGATGTGTTTGGAAAGTAAATATTTCGCGTGTTATTTTTGAGAAATTTACCATTTTTCATCACCTGGATGCTAAAACTATTCGATTTTGAGTATCTTCTGTAAAAAAAAAAAAAAAAAAAAAACAAACGCGTACGTGTTTGGATCGATAAATCGTAACAAAAGTAAATATTTCGCGTGTTATTTTTAAAAAAATTTATCATTTTTCATCGCCTCGATGCTAAAACTATTCCATCTCGAGCATTTTTTTGTACAAAACAACCGCGTGTCTGGATCGATGAATCGATAAATCGTAGCAAAAGTAAATACTTCGCGTGTTATTTTTGAAAAATTTATCATTTTTCATCGCCTCGATGCTAAAACTATTCCATCTCGAGCATCTTCTGTAAAAGACAACCGCGTACGACGTGTCTGGATCGATAAAATCAATAACAGAACTAAATGTTTCACGCGTTATTATTTAGAAATTAAAAACATCGTCTTCCTCCCTTTATCCAGAATCGTTGGCAAGGAAATCGCATAATTCGGATCACAACCATTCCTCGTTAACCTCGTTGCAACGTTGCTGCGGAGAGAGAGAGAGAGAGAGAGAGCGCTTTCAGCCAGGTTAAACGAATCTTACGTTTGTGACTACCCCACAAAGACCCTTCTCCGTCCTCTCCTGTTTCCTCTCCTATCCGTGAATCACACCCTTCGAGAGCCGACGATTAAAGTGGCGCGGGATCCGAAAGATGGATTCGACACGGTGGACATCTTGGCGAATTGCGCCCCAAAGACGCGTATGCAAACGACGGCCAACACGTCCTCGGTGCATTGGATTAAGCCATAGCTTATGCGTCTAATCCGAGATTAAACCGAGGATTATACACAACACATTGGGGGAGGGGGAACAAGTGTGGCGGGTAACATTTATCAGATGAACCGGGAATAATCACCGTCCCGGCAATTCGAGTCGGCTACGTTTTCATTTGCCGGCTCCTCCCCCCTCCTCTTCTTCCTCCTTATCTCCGGCTGTATCTCGCTCCCAGAGAATGTTACCGCACCCTGATGATTTTTAATCTCTTTCTCCAGGTTAATGCGATTTTACCGCTACTCCACCTCTCCATATTTTCTTTCTCGATAACGGGGAGGACGAGTTAAATTGGGACGATGGGGGGAGGGGAGGGGGGGGGATACAGAAGAGGATATCTTCTGGTTTACTTTTTTTTCAGCGAAATTAAGGGAAAATACGTGGAAGGTAATTCCACAGTAATTGATGGATTGGAAATTTGATGTTGAACGGGGATGATGACAGGGTAGAGCGAAGATATCGAAGAGAAGTTACCTCGTTCGTACCAAGTTTCGCGCAAAATTTTTTTTCAAATAAGACCAGCTACCATTTCGTTTCGCTCGCTCGTTCGTTCGTTCGTTTAATCCTGCTCCGTATTGTGCTGTATGAAAAAAAAAAAAAAGAAAAAAAGCAACGCTTTAATACGCGCATTAAAAATTTGGATAAATTTTGCACCACTCTGGAGAATGATTAAAAATGATTAAACGAGCTATTATATTTCACATAAGATACATTTCACGTCTAATTATCCGTTCCTACGGCACAATGTTTTTAATCCCTCTCTCGTGGAACCTCTCTCTGAAACGTTTTCGGAACGTTCTCCTTTGTTAATTTTTCTCATTTCACTGTTTACCCTTTAACTCGCCTGTTTACGTCCCTCTTGTTTACTCGTTTACATTCCCGATTTATTTGCACTCTCGTTTATTTATCCCACCAGGCCACTCGTACGCGCGCTCTCTCTCCAATTTGTCGCCGCGCGATGGAATCGAAGTTCACCTCTCTCTCTCTCTCTCTTTCGTCTCGACTGTGAGAAACGATTCCTTCCTGGACCCCTTCTCAGGGGTCCGTGACGTAAGGGAAAAACGTAAGCAAATGCGAGCGAGGAAGAAAAGAAGAAAAATAAGGAAATATAACGCGCAGGTTTAAGCGACGAGCGACATCTCGTCGAACGAAACGAAAACCATCTTTGACCCTCCTCGTTAACCCTGGCCCCGATGAGAAATTTCGGGGACGAGGGCTCCGCCCCTGTTGGAATTTATCAAGCGCGTCCAACTTCCCTCGAAACCGGAAATTTCTCCTCGGCTAAAGCTTCTTATACCTTTCATCGAACGCGCACCGTCTGCTCCAACTTGGACCAACTTGTACACAACCCCGCCCCCCCAGAATCGATTTAATAATCTAACTCTAAGGGAAATGTTTAAACATATATCAGGAGGGTAATTATCAATTATAAATTGGAAAAGAAAATAGATTAGAATTTAAATTTTGTTAGCATTATTTGTATACTGCAAGATTATCCTACGAATGATAATAATATCCAGTGATACATGCATTAAGACACAAATTTTTTTAAACAATTTGTCTGACGACAGTTTTCCGTCTGTATCACTCTTCCCTTGGCGATTATAATTTTAATTTCGTAATTAACGCAATAAACGATTCTCAACGAGTATCGCAATTGGGTTTTTTTTGGAAAGCCACGGGATCCTTTCCCGCCGTTTCGTATTTACGTCCACGGATAGATCCCTCTTCTATCCTCCAGCCAGTGCATTTGTTCGATAAAGCGAATTTCCCAAAGAAAAGCAGTCCCCCCGATGACGACAGGATCCGTCTTGTTGTCTTTCTGACCCTCCTCTCGCTTTGTCGCCCATCGTCTCGAATAGATCGGATCGAAAATCGGTTGCCTCGACCAACACGCGAAGAAATAAAAATATAAGGCGCGACATAAATTTCTTCGAGTTTTCTTCGAATTCACAACGACGAGAAGACTTACCAAAAATGCCTATTATAATTGGATTCCGTAAATGTCGTCGAAACACACCTCTTCGAAAATGTTCGAAATCTTGAATGGGGCCGATTTAATATCTCGCCGCGGCTCACAATTTACTCTTCGTACGGTGCGGTTTCGTTAACCGCAGAGAGCGGAACCGCAGAAATTGATCAACAGGGATGATTAAACTCGCCAACTGCCCTCTCGACACACTTTCCAACTAAAAACTTTTATTTATACCGCCTCTCGAAAAAATCTCAAAGATTTCTTCCTCTCGCTTTCCAGCAGAAATTCCTGAAGGAACGCGACGCCTGAAGAATAAAACGGAGAAAAATTTGAATTTCAAACCGAAGGTTCGAAAAGACCGTCGTTTTTGTTTGGACCAAAGTCCGAAGTTGCTCTGCGCCGCCGGTTCGTTATTCGAGCGGCCATCGTCGGTTCGGAATTTCACCCCTCTGGGGTGAACATCTGGCAGTAGAAAATCTCTTTGCATCTTAGCGAAGGAAAGATCGGACCGGTGCGGTGCAGTTTCCAGTTTCCCCGGCCGGAGAGCACAACTTGTCCCGTAGTTCTGATCGAATTACCGAGCTCGAGAGGAGGTGTATCATGGTAATTGTGAGAAGTTACACCGGCCGGGGAGAGGAGGGAATGGTGGAAGCGAAACTGTATTTCATATAGCTCGGTTTGTAACTGTCGCAATGTTTCGTTATAAGAGCAAAAAAAAAATACTTTATGAACCAAAAACTATATTATTATATTGAATTTGTATGGGTTTGTGTCAAAATAATCGATTCGAGAGAAGGTGTATCGTGACAATTGTGACAAGTTACACCGTGGGGAGAAGAGAATCATGGAAGGACGAAGCGATAAGGAAACTGTATTTTATATAGTTCTGTCCCAATGTTTCGTCATAAAAGCAAAAAAAAAAATACTTCAAAAACTATATTATTTTACGAAAAATTGGGACAGATCCGATCGAATTTGTATGGATTCGTAAAACAATCGATTCGAGAGGAGGTGTATCGTGACAATTGTGACAAGTTACACCGTGGGGAGAAGAGAATCATGGAAGGACGAAGCGATAAGGAAACTGTATTTTATATAGTTCTGTCCCAATGTTTCGTTATAAAAGCAAAAAAAAAAAAAAAATACTTTATGAACCAAAAACTATATTATTCTATTGAATATTTTGTATGGGTTTGTGTCAAAATAATCGATTCGTTATATATATATATATATATACGTGTACGTATGGGAAGAAAGGAGAGGAGGGGAGTGAAACTGTGCAAGAGACCCCGCTGTGGGTCGGTCTCGCGGAAATTAGACTTAATTGCTGGTTACGGGAGAAGATATCCAGTGTCGGTGTCGTTGGCGATGCGCTTTACAACCGTGCACAGCTCGTGCGCCTCTTTACGGCGTCCTCGATACCTCTCGAGGATACCTCGATGCGGTTTACCGAGCTGCGAAATTATGGCCACCGTGTCGATTAGCACGAAACCGTGTCAACAACCGCGTCAAACGAAAGAGCGAGCGGTGCCGAATAATTTCAAGAGAATGGAATTGCGCAAGACGGCGAAATAACGGGTAGAACAAACGGCGCTGGTGTGGAGTGCCTCGTGTATCGACAATTGGATCCCGAGTTTGCTGTTATTTCTCGTTATTCAGAATTGGACGAGCGTAGAAAAGAATATTTGTGATTACGAGTGAGACGGCGTCAGAATCGTAGAATCCAAGGATTTGAGGATTGTTCAGAATTGTTTCTTGCAATTGAGAAGAATGGAAATAAGATGGTAAGTGGAGAGAGAGGCGTAGATAAACTTTCTCGCGCCTCTGCGCGATAAAAATAATGGCGAAACACGAGTGCTTTCTAAAATCGTGGGATTAAACAATAATCGAAGCCACGAAGCGAGGCAGAAGGTGGATTCCTGCGGGACCCGACGTTGCTCACAGCCGCGACGTTGCCAACGTCGTCCCGTCTTTGACGGGAAACTAATTTGCATAACGTCTCGAGACGGAGAAAAGCCAGAGCCGCGGATAATCGCGGAAATTAACACGGCACGTCGGCGTGAACGACCCTCGCGATCTTGTACAACATCCGTGTATACACCTCGTGAATTCGTGCATCCCCGTGTAGAGTATTTCCGCGCGAACAAACAAACTCGTTTGATCGTTTCTTCGTAGATTTCCCGAAATTTCGCCAACATTCCCTGAAACAGTTCAAATATTTCTACCAATCGTTGCTCGCCACCACTTTTTTATTAATAGCAGAATCCTGTATTCCGATATGCGGGGCAAACAGCGCGTCTGTTGCTCAAAGAATCCTTGACGAAAGAGGCACAAAAGGGACTGGGCTGGCTTAGAGAAATACAGCCAGAGTTATAGCCAAAGTTGGAATAGGATCGGAGAAAGAGACAGAGAGAGAGAGAGAAAGAGGCTTTTGTGAAACATTCCGTAGAAAGCATTCTATACGAAGCATTCCGAGTGCTTGATAGGCGTACAACCTGCTCGAAACCTTGCGCCTATTAATACCGCAACCCGACCACCTACGTATTTTTATATTCCTTTACAAATCCTTATACAAGCATTAACCCTTTGCACTAGTATTTACATTTAAGAAGATAGATTAACAGAAGAGTCCCTAGAACGAAATTACGTGTTTCCTCTAAAATCGTGATAACAATTTTTTCGGTCGAAGAATCACGTTTGTATTCTCTCCTCGAGAAGGAGAACAGCCTTCGCTCGTATTTATAGTTAAGAAGATCGCCGTGATCGAGTCCCTAGAATCTGATTACACGTGTAATCGTTTGTTATGTAATCGAACGTCGAAGATTCACGCGTGCGACACGTCCTATTCTCCATTGAGAATCCATTGGCGAGCGGCCATTTCCTACGTGTATCGTTGTCACTCGAATCTTTATTCTTAAATTAATAAACGTAGCGGTGAAAAATTCGTCCACGCGTGTTCGCTTCGACGGATCGACAACGATCTCCGACTCGGGGAGGAGAGGGACTTGATTTTAATTAGCTGCGTGGAAACTTATTGCACGCGTGAGAATTGTACGGGGTCGACTATCTCGAGCAGATAATTTAATATGTAAATCTCATTACCGCCATAAATCCGAACAAAGTTCCCGCGGAACTCGCCGGAATACCAAACTATGCAAATGAAGTAGCGTGACCTATATATGTCCCCCGCCGGATAAGAATCACGCCCGTTTCCTTTTTAAAGGCACCATTCCCCCCGAAAAAATCCTCGAGATATTATCTATTTCCACGATTCTCGTTTCACGCGTTTAATAAATCGCTTTTAAACGAGAGAGAGAGAACGATTGTCTTGAATAATAATATGATGTCCATTGAGAATTTTCCTTTCTCCATCTATTTTTTTAGATTAGATTATCCTTGAAAGTATTCTCAAGTATTCTTCGAGATCCGTTTGAGAACAACTTTTGAAAATTGTACTCGTACGTCGTCAATTTACACATTTATAATTAATTATTTTATATGTATAATGTAATGTATCACATTGTGAGAATTCTTGTACTTGTACTGATTGGTAACCTGGTCAAACATAAATACAAACGGTTGCAAAGGGTAGGTTTACTACTGTTAAATAATATTCCCGAATATTCTTTCCCCGTGGAAAGGAATCCACTTTTTCAATTTGTACGCGATTCGAACTCGCGAAAATCAAATTCGCTTGGAAGGAAGGCGAGGAAGAAAAAACAAGGGGGGGAAACTCATGGAGGGAATTGGTGATTTTAATTAAAATTAGCGCGGGGAATACGCGCTCGATCGGAGGGGACGCATCCATTCCCAAAACTACTTTTTCATTTAAATGCAAAGTCGCGGTGTAATGAGAATCGTGCGCCGACAAACATCTTCGTCCGGCCTATCCTATAAACGAGAGGAGAGCTTCCAACTCTGAGGGAGTCGATTCTCCGACAATTCGAAGAATCGGAAATTTCCTTGAAACATTCTTATTTATTTATGCGTTCTTCGCGAAAATATCACCATCGTTTCGAACTAACGTCAGTCAATTTACACTTTGTATCATTATATTACAACGATACAAATACCTCTGACACATTTAACCGCACAATATTTTCAACGTGCGGTTACGTTTCGACTAAACTCTACTATTTAACGTATAAATTATGCATGTTGGGCGATACGCATTACATTTCAAATTACATCTAGCATCTAGCGCTGCTCGCATCCGGCAAATAATTAATATTAATTCGTACAATTATAAACTGGGGTAAGTGCATGCATCCGAACAATTTGATTTATCACCAATCATGCCGATTAATCGTATAATCGGCGATATTCCCCGATAAAACAATTGTTCCCCGTGATGGGAAAAAAAAAGTAACGCGAGATAAAAAGATGAAAAGTGTTTCGATCGCCATAAGGATCGAAAGAGGTTGCGCCTTCGTCGATAAAATAAGCAGAGAGAGAGAGAGAGAGAGAAGAAGGGTCTAAGCAAGGTTTCGTCGACACGCGAGTTGTTGAAAAACTTTCTGAAATATCGACGGCCATCTCGTTCCACGTGGCTGGAGATCTCTTCCTCTCAAAAACGGTAACACGAGGTCCATCCACTTTTTTCCTCCTCTTCTTTTTCCTCTTCTTCCGCCCCTTCCTTTCTCGCGCCCCATCTCGCGAATTATGCAAGAATCCACGCAAGTGGAGAAGCATCCTGATCGCGTACGATCCGTCCAATCGAGCGGAGCAAAGCATCGATCCTGCATTATTAAATCCGCGTTCGATCCGCCCGTTGTATGTTTAATGCATGACGGCTCCCGTTTGTTGCCCGTATCAAAGCCGATCCTCTGGACGCGAGGGGGGAGGAAACCGGAAGGGTTTTGCTTTTTTCGCCGTGGAACTGGGCCGATCGTCCTTTTTTTAATTAGCGAAAAGGGGATATATATATATAACATATATGTGTGTGTGTGTATCTCGCATCTACATATTATACCTTGTCCACTTTCCTTTGTCGTTCTCTTTATATATATTTTGCCTTCGGTGGCTGACCCAAATTCGAGCAGCTCGTTGAAAAAGTGTCGTTCTCTCTGCTGCGTTAACAACTTCGAAAAAGAAGCAAGTTTCTTCTTCTTCGAACAAAGAGGTATCGCTCTTCTTCTCGTGAAAATAGAGGAGGGGAGAAAAATTTCACGAAACGGAGGAAAGGAGGATTTTGGAAAGGAGAGGAGAGAGATTCGAATCGGGATTTCGAAGAATATCTTCGAACGCGGATCACGTTTGGGAAGGGAGTCAATAAGCGTCGCGAATCGTCGTAACCCACTTTGTCCCGATTGTCATCCGTAATGGGCCGCGATATAAGTCGACATATATATATATATGTTCCACGCGAAAATACATATCGAGACGAAGGGGATGATGGAATTTTTGGAATCGTCGAGTCGAGCGCGAATTCGCTCGAAAGTAACAGAATAATAATAATAATAATAATAATAATACACGGTGGCGGATGCGGGAGCACGTAATACGATAAAGCAGTCGGCGAAAAATTACCTCGTTCCTCGAAAAATCACAGTTGCCGCGCAGATAAGCGCGGTTCCCTCGCGATACCGGTTTACTCTCCTCCTTCCCTTCCTTTAAACAAATTCTCCCCGTTCAAATGGGCAACACCCCGTTAGAGGCGCTGCTCCCTCTTTCCACCGTTTTGCCGGCGCAAAGCATCGAGGAGGGGGGGGATCGCCAATTATTCGCGAAGAAGTGGATCAAACTTAAACTCGAATTTGCTTGCTTAAAATGGCGAGCCCTCTCGTTCCTTGTTTTTTCTCTGAAAAAACGGATGAAACTCGCGGAAAAAGTTATTTCGAAGATGTTTCGAGGGAGAAGAGGTGAAGTTGAACGGATAGAAATTTGAACGTACGATGTAAAAATACGTACACGTTGCGCGAATACGAATTTTCATGATATCACGGGCAAATTGGCTTTATGCTATCGATATACGATTGTATCGGCTAGCGATATCCCATCCAAGCCAATATCTTATCGCCATCGGTGTTGTTACGCGTAAAGCTCGTTCAAGGAATAAATAAATAAATAAATAAATAAATAAATAAGGGAAGGGATGGAAGCTCTTAGACGATGGAAGTTTCTCGGTATTTCCCTCGTGAATGAAATATGTTTCGGGCGTGCGGTGCTCGAGAGACAGAAACGAGCTTTTCATCGAACGTTGAAAAAAAAGGATCCTCCGTGTGGATTTTTCGCGCGAGCTTGTTATCTCCATTCCATCCGCCAAAGATCGAGAGAGAGAGAGAGAGAGAGATTCGTCTAGGTCGAAATCCGAAATCCTCCCTCTTCCATTCACAATTGAGAGGAATGGATGGCGACCGTCCCTCGTTATTTCTGCCTTTAACATTCGACAAGATTCCATCCAGGCAGGAGTAAAGAAGAATTCCCCCTCCCCCTCGAGAAGACGATAAGTCTCTAGTAGCGCGACCAACTTTTTAAACTCTCGACAGTTTCGCCAGAAGATATATATATATATATTTAGTCGGAAGAGTAAGGAACTCGAATTTAACTTGTGTACCAGAGAGGAATTTATTAATTTAAGACGGAGCTATCCCATTTCGGGGGTATCCATCCCCAATAGTAGTTTTAATTATCAACATTCCTAGTATCGTTCTCAGTTTCCACGCTCCCCGAGTATCGATGTTGCGAGTAGCCGCGTGGATTCTCGATGGTAATCCATATTCCTCTCATTATTACGCGCGTACACGATTTCTACCTACTCCCCTTCCCTTCCCCTGCAAGTTTTTAAAACCCATACCGTTGCGATCCTCTTTTTCTTCTTTTTTTTTTTTTTTTTTTTCGTACGTCAAACACCGGAATCGAGTGTCGAAACCAGCAACAAAAAAGGGGCTGAGAGAGAGAGAGAGAGAGAGAGGTAGGCGAGAAGAAGAACGTTCTCTCCCCCTTTTATTTCACCCAACATCCCGGTTTACCAATCCGTTCGCTTCGGAACATAATTTCCAGTCGGGACGTGACCCGTTTACAACCCGCTCCTCTTCCACCATCTCTGGTGAGGATAGAAGAAAGGGAAGAAAGGGAAATAAGGGTTGGGAAGCAGGTGCGTTCGATCGTGGCTCGCCAACTCGCGGCCAGGAAGGCTGGCTTCGTCCATGCTTCTTTTCCCCCGCGAAAGAAACTGGGGGGGGGAAATAAAAGTAACTGCGGGCAACACGCGATGTTCAAGACGTGAAAAGAAAGGAGTGAGAGGAGGAAGAAAGAGAAAGCTCAGATTCCGTGATAAACGTCCGGTTGAAGGGAGGATTAGCGGACGATGGAGAGAGGGAGAGAGATGTCCCTTTTCAACAAAGTTTACCCACCACGAAATCTGTGCGTGGTTGTCAAGGCACGAGAGGAAACGAGCGAAAGGAAACGCGTGGAAATTATTTATCATCGGCCCCCGGCGTTCCTCCTCTCTCGAGGTCCAAGGCAAGGAAATAGGCAAGGAGGGAGGACGAGTGGGTTTAAAATGCGAGAATAAATACTGGCGCGAGTCAAAGAAAATGAGGAAAGAAAGCGGGATGGAAACGCGCCCGAGGCGTGGATTCTGGTGCGGGCGTATTTATCCCTCCCCTCCCCGCGGAGGGGAAAACACTGGTCGCGGGGAATGTATAATAAAAAATACGAGAAAGGAACGATGTTTCCCGGGTATAAAAATTTTATACCCGCGTGTCTGAAAGATTGATTCGTCGGGATCGGATTTCTCTCAAAAAAATAACACCCTCTGTGTGTGTAAAATTTCAATGAATATTCAGGGGGAGAAAAAGGGAGAAAAAGAGAAAAGGGCTCCGGGGATGGGTCGTTCGGTTTCCGTTTCATATTTAATTCGATCCGTGAAAACCGCGTTTGAAAACCCTTTCTCTTGTCGTCCATTAACGATGAGAAATAAACTCGACAAACCATTCGGAACAGATAAGAAATTCCACTTTCGAGATGATCGCGAACCGTTTAACACTCGTTCAAGAAAGATAAACTCATCTTTCGCTTCAGAGATGTAGCATTTTAGCGAGAGAGAGAGAGAGAGAGAGGAAACGAAATTTTCTTAAAATTTAATCGATTCCGAAAGTTGGCCGGATTAACTTGGGCTGAAAAAATTAATTCGTTTTAAAATTTTTTACTTTGTGAAACGGTTATGTTTCACGTATATCTTTACATATAAGAGAAAGATAATTTGTTGAATATTAATAAACTCTTACATCGTTGTTCTCTATCGCCAAGATGCACCCTCGGTTTGTTCGAGAGCGATCCTTGCAATCCCTCTTAACATAACGTGTGCTCTCCCACATTCGCCGTCTATTATTCTTATTTCTCGCTTCCTCTCCTTCTCTTCTCTATCAAACTCATCTTCGCTTCAACTGATCATTGTTATATTCTACGTTTCTACGCTAAAATTCTGAAAACTTTGAAAATAACATTCCTATTGCCACGGGTGTCAAACTCGTATTAACGCCGATCACGATCTAATTTGAGATAAGAAAATCCACCTATTCGACAGTATTATCGTTATTCCACATTTTAGAAGCGATATTCTAAAAAAAAGTCAGACAATAGATAAATATCGTTCGAAAAAGGTTTAAGTAACAACCTCACCTAAAAATGATCGAATAACATTTGCTCGAACAATTTATCAAAGCAAGCATTATATCCTTAAATCCGTTAAAATTTGATCGCAGGCATATTCTTCGAGATTTATAACGATTCTCTATAACAAAAAAAAATTAAGCTTTGCGAGTCAAAGAAGGAAACAATTATTCCAACTTGGAATAACATTAAAGCAAGCATTATATCCTTAAATCCGTTAAAATTTGATCGCAGCAGACATATCTTCGAAAAAATACTCATACAACGAACAGATAAACGTTTGCGAGTCAAAGAAGGGATAAACAATTATTCCAACTTGGAAGGGAAGGGAAGAAAGAAAGAACGAAACGCGATTTCTTCCTCGAGTCGGACAAAGCGGCCGGGAGCGAAAATGGCGCCTCCCTCGAACCGAAGGATTAAAGCTCGGATCGCAGAGGCGCAAAATCCAGGCCTTCGAACGCACCGGCTACATTCTTCGAGCCAACAAACGAATTCCACCCGCCTTGTTTTCCACCCGCTGAATTCCGCGCTCCCAGTGACGCGATGTTGGATGCCTGCCCTCTCACAAAGCGTAGGCCAGGATACATATATATATATACATATATACACACACACATATACACGCTTCCACCCCCCTCCCTGGGTCGCGCCCCCTTCGTTTCACCCCTCGCATTTGCGAGAGACACGAGGTATAGAGGCACGTTACAACGCCGATAATGGGCGCGCTTTGCATGCTACCCGTTTTGCCAATGACACGCGATACGATAGGGAATCGATGTAATTAAAGCCGGCAAACCGGAGAAATTCGGTTGGAGGGAAGGGCGGGAGGAGGAGGAGGAGGAGGGCAAAGTGCATACTGATCCCGCGCGAAATTCGAACAAAGGATAGAAGCTCGTTTCCCCGGTAGATGCGCCCCCTCTTTCCTCGAGCTATCGCCATTACCTTATCCAATGCCGTATTGACGAAGATTCGAGAGAGAATCCCCTTCCAAGCCCATGTTTCTTTCTGCGCTATTGGCAGGCACGAAAGAAAGAGCAACGTTTTCGACACGGTTTTGGAGAATCGCCGCCACGCGTGGCGAAAAAGAATAGGGGAGAGGAGGGATAATTCGTGCTTAACCAACTGTTCAAATTTCCATCGGCTCGAGAGGAAGGGGTTGGAGATTTTTCACCAACGACAGGAGGAAAACAAATTCTAAGGGGGTGAGGGGGAGGGAGGGATGGATGACAAAGCACCAGCAAGTCGGGGCAAAGTGTCCTCGATAAAAAGTCGCTTGGGGAAACTTGCCTTTTCGCATTATAAGCGAATCAGAACCCCCTCCCTCGAGGAAGATACTTACAAAAGTTGGAGCGAAGCAACCAAGGCCTATATATAGCGAGCAAATCAAATCGCGGTTATCGACCAGGCCCGAGAGATCGAACGAGAAATTAATTCGAAATTCGCCGGATTTTGGTGGAGAAGAGAAAGGAGACTTCTTTCTTCTCCATCGTCGGAGAAAATCTTTTGGAGAGATTCTTCCCTTTCTTTTCCCCCGCGAAAAGAGAAGAGGAAGAAAGAAAAGAAGAGGTGTTTCGCGCAATAGCCTCCTCGGAAGCCTCCTCCTTCCCTTCCCTTCCCTCGATGAAAATATGTTGGCAATTAACGCCGTGGTAAAGGGATTCTTTGAGGAGGTGGTGAAAAATTAATTAAAATCTCGTTGGCCTCGTAAACCGAAAAGCGCGGGGGTATGAAGGGGGAGAAACGAGTCGTAGTAACAAGGCTGCTCGAGTTGGGAACAAATAGCGGCGACAAATACCGTCTGAAGAGGACGGGCAAGGGAGTAGTAGGAGAATGTCCTTTCGAGGCAAATAGAAAAATTGGAGGAGGATTCGTTGAATTATCGGCGTATCGATTCGCGTGAATGTAAGGAAAAGGGGGTGGCGGGATTCTAGGATCGGACACGCGGGATGAGAGGGTATCGGGTATCGGGAGATATTAGGTGGCAGAAACCAATTAACCCGGAATATCGTACCGAAAATTGTCTTTTACGATATTGGAAAACGGAAATACAGCGTTGCATTATTAACGGGATGGTCTTTGATAAATAATTGTTTGTTGCTCGAACGACAAGTGGAATATCGAGTATTGATACGTGCAGGATGATACTCGCGTCTTTATTCCTCTTTTTTTATTTTTTTATTTTTTTTTTTTTTCCTGAGAAACGAGAGTGACCTTTGATTTTCCGAATGTTTCGAATACGCTTTTTAAAATCCTCCGTATATATAAGATCGAAGGTGAACATTTTGAGGCGAAATATTATTTAAAATTGCTTTTAATAATTCGTGTTATTTTTCGAGCAGACCTTTCGAGATCTAAGATAAAATAAATATATCGAATATTATTTCTTTACGAGTATTCCTTTTATCGATATATTCGGAATATTTCGCTTGAAAAAATTAAAAGTCACGAAAAATATTGCAAATGTAAAAAGATTGATATACGATGTCCATCGTGTGGAGATATTTTTTCCATTCTCTTCTAACGCGTCATTTCCGGGAGAAATGCTAATAATCGAATAAATAATCTCGTGCATTTAATCAATAATAAACAAATAAAGAAGCGAAGGGAAAACAATTTTTAACGCTAATTCATAAATGCACATCGGGTAACAAAAATGATTTATTGCTCGCCGTCCATCTATCCGAATCGTTGAGATTAAAATTGAGAGATGAGAGTAGCTTTCCCCCTTAATATTTCCCCCGTAAATACGTTTCAGCGGTGTATCAGAGGATAAAAAAAAAGAAAAAAAAAAGAAAAAAAAGGAAAGAATGAAAGGAAAAAAAAAAAAAAAGAAGAAGAAGGAAAAAAGATTTTAATCGGGCAATTACCTTCAGAGAAATACGCTCGCTAAAAGGAAAATGATACCCCGATATTAATCGACAGCGTATCGAGCAGAAATGGATTTAAAACACGCTTCGTTTATCGATCCGTGCAATGATAATAACTTCATAAATTCCACCGTTTTTTTTTCTCTTTTTTCTCTCTCTTTCTCTCTCTCTCTCTCACTCTCTCGTTCGTCACGAATCGAAAGACAACCCGTTGATTCTTGCCGGCGAGGAACAAATCCGGGAAAACATTTTTCCACCGATGGGGACCATCCGCGGTCACCCGTCCCACGTCTCTCGATGCGGGAAATTTTTTTAAAAAATCATATAGCACGGTTTGCCGTGCAAACGAACGCGAGCCAATAGAAAATCGAATCGTTTCGCAATTTCCACTGGAATCACCATTGTCCACCGATTCGATCCGAGTAATTGAATCGACGAGAAGGATATTCCATCCAAGATGCCATTATTATTGTCATTTTCCTTTTTTTTTTTTTTTTTCTTCTTTTTTTCGACCAGATCCAGAGATTTGAAATATTTCGATGGACGAAGGATTCGATGAAGTTGCAATCGCTCGTGGATTGGATATTTCTTTGCGGGAAAATTTAAAAAAGAAAGAGAAAAAAATCACGATACGAATCGATTCCACAATCGACACAACCAACACCCGATTGTCTACCAATTCGAGAAGATTATTTTTCATCCCTTCGAGATGCTGTTACGAAAATGTGTTAGTTTAACAAGATCGAGATTTGAAACGTTTCGTTCGTCGCATTTCGAAAACGTGTCACACGATAAACTTTATCTCGAAATCCATCCCCCCCCCCCGAACCATTGTCCACCGATTCGAGGGAGAAGAATACTTGTCATCCCTCCAAGATGCCATTACCAACATTTCTTTTAACGAGATGTATGGAACGTTTCATCCATCGTCGACCGTTAATTAACCGGCGTCGAACGATGCGAGATGTAATCGGACCATCGTTAATTGAAATTCTTCCGGACCGGGCGATTAGTTGCCGAAAAAAGGAAAAAAAGGTCTTCGCCGATGGATGGAAATGGAATATTTCCAGCTATATAACGTGCGCGATAACGAGGCAAATGGCCGGGAAAATTTGTATCACCAGATATCGTATGTTACGGCCGGGAATGAAAAATGGCAACTAAAATTCCACCTTCGCCCTACAGGTCTACATTCGCGCGCGTGTAACGATTATATTCGCTTGGGAAAAAAAAAAAAAAAAAAAAAAAGCTCGAATTATTTATAACACGAAACGTACACCGTGTATCGATATTCCTGGTAACGAATTTTACCAGCTACCAGGTATGCCCCCCCTCCCCTCCGTCGTTGTTACAATTTCGAGGTCACGTATGCAAAAAAAAAAAAGAAAAAAAAAAAGGGTAAAATTGATATGAACATACAGGAAAATATCGCTGCGATTATTATATAAAACGTCGAGATATCGTGTAATACACCAGAATATTTTTCCAGGAAGCAAATGAGAGAGAGAGAGAGAGAGAGAGAGAGAGAGGTTTAAATTTGTTCTAACGAGAAAAAAAATGGAATGAAAATACTTTGAGAATGAGCAATGCACATTGACGAAATACGAGGCGAATTTCAGCATCAACTTCCGACCACGAAGAGCGATTCGAGAGTTAATCCGATTCACCTTTTTAACAAGTTTCGCTCGAGAAGATTTAATTCCGTCGAGAAATCGACGCTAAACCTTCGACACTATTCTTCCCCCTAATTGATCCAATCGTTCCAATCCCTCCGCCATCCCATTCATTTGCGTGCATCGCCTTTAACGATGACACACAAAGTATACGTGTATACGCGTCGCGCCCATTGCGAAATTCTCGTCCCTGGGCGAGAAACACCCGCGTTTCCTTCCCTCTTTCGCCACGCGAATAAAATCCTGCAAATTGCGCAAGGATTGAATAGCCATCGTAACCTTTCGAATAAAATCGCGATTCCCCCCCCCCCCCCCCCCGAAGAAATAATCTCGGATAATCTCCACCTCCGCGCCACGAATTTCGAGATTCGAGACCATTTCTCGAGGCCCGCAAGTTTGGCGGAGGAGAAAAAAAACGCTCGTGCCCTCCCCCCCCAAAAAAAGAGTTTTGGTTTTATTCGAAAGGAGAGGGAAGTTTTCGCGCGAAAACTTTTTTCAGTTATATTTCTGTTCTCTACGAGATCTTCGAGATCATCCCGATTCGTACGGGGATGGAAAAGGGGGAGGGGGAGAGATCGAAGGCCTTCGTGTTATTCCCACGTTTTGAAGAATAGCTTATTCGTGATTCTCGGCCTCGATGTAACCACGATGTAGCCACGTCACGGCTATATTTATTCCCTGACGCGAGGGAGATAGAGGGGAGAGGGGAAATGGTTTAATTTATACCGAGTCCGAGTTGACAAATTACAGGATCGATAAATTGGCCGTACAGGAACTTGTTAAACTCGTGTCGTTGCCTATTTTTTTTTTTTTTTTTTTTTTTTTTATTTTGGAAAAAAATCGAGATGGTTCATTCGAAGTGCGTTCAGGAACCGATGTGTCTCGAATGTTAACAAGCCTTCGTGGCTCTGACGCGCGTAAGAAATTGTTGTTTTAATTCGTGAAAGAATGGAAAGCATATTGACCATTATCTCGTTTTCCATTATTGATTTAAGGACACAAAGTTTTTTCTTGATTGAAAACAAACTTTAAGACTCGCAGATGAACTTCACGAGCGTGGCTCGTTCGAGGAAAGAAAAGAAACGAGAACGAGACAGCCTTCTCCAATAAAACACAAGGACGGACAAACGAAATAGCGAGAAACCAAAAAAAAAAAAAAAAAAAAAAAGCAAATTCAACAGCGAAAAGTTACGAATTGCAGAATCGTTGAATTTACAAAATTCATCCATTCGTACCATTCGCGCGTGTACTAGTTTCGAGAGAGAGAGAGAGAGAGAGAGAGAGAGAGAGAGAGAGAGAGAGAGAGAGAGAGAGAGAGAGAGAGAGAGAGAGAGAGAGAGAGAGAGAGAGAGAGAGAGGAAAATGGAGATATTTACAATTTGGGAAAAAATGGGTGGTGGGCGACTGCGTCGAGCCGAGACATGGATATCGGGTAAACAATAACGATATTGTCGGTTCTCAATCCCCCGCGGACCCGCCGCCTACAATCTCCACAACCTCGGCATTGTCTCGTTAATTAAACGGATAAGCCGTCGAGACGAGGACGAGGACGACGGAATCCCTGGATGTCGGCCCGCCACGCCGATCGCACCGAACTTGACGCGAGCGAAACTCGCGCCCCACAAAGCGTCGGAAACGTTTGACGGGGTTGACGGACGTGGCCGGAGATAACGAAGTTGCTACGTTCGAGTGGCATCGGGGGAAGGGTGGAGACGAGAAACAGAGAAAGAAGGATAAATGGATGGACGAAAAAGTAAGCACGGAATTTCGAATCTCGTTGATTAAATTGAGGATAATTTAAGTCGTATCAGTTGTTCCAATGACGGAACCATCTTATCGAATGGAGCTTTTTCCAAGAAATCATTGTTCGAGTCGCGCTTATCGAAAAATCGAGTTTGATAAACGCAAGGATCGATACAGGTTTTACAGTATCGGTGCTTAGAAATTGGTCGCGTAACACAGTTTTCCGGGACAAAAATCCTCTGCTCTGCATCTGTCTCGTCGAAAATATGCCGCCGCGTTTAACCATCGGGCTCCGCCGGTGTCAAAAAGGAACGAAAAGGGAGGAAAATCTCCTCGCGTACGAGGAGAAATTCGATGAAACGGAAACACGTAGGAGTCGACGTTCGAATCGCTCGTTCCGACATATTTCGCTATGAGAATTCTCGAAAAACTCGAACAGGCTTTCCATGAAACGCCAAAAACGACGCGAAACTTTGTTCGAAACCGAACCGAATGGTCCGAACGATTTGTTTCCTGACTTTTCTTTTTTTCACCAACCTCGAGAAATATCTAAATCAAATATCACGGTACCAGAAATTTTTGCCATTTTTTTTTTTTTGTTAATTAAAAGGAAACTCGTTGAAACATCATATCGCGTAACATCAGAGGAAAGAAGAATCAAAAAGGAATTTCGATCGAAATCGGTGTGGATGCACCGATGGAGCGAATCATCGAACATTCTCCTTTCCCGGTGTTGAACGAATTGAATTGCTTCATCCGGGTTAAAGAGTTCTCGTTTTAAAGGGTAAATTATCGCGAGCCGCGATATCGTTGATGGAGGCAACGATATTAAATTTCATACGCGCAAAGGTGGCGCAAAGGTGCAGGGCCAAGTAAAGCCCGTTTAATTAAAACGCGCCTTTCATCGCCTTGCGCGATTTTACTGTCTCCTCGTCCTCGTTTGCGAAGGAAACGAAGAAAGGTATTAAACAAGGGGATACGGTTCCCCCCTCCGTATTTATTGCGATGGAACGAGAACGATAATAGTTTTATACACTTTCGTATCTTGGCCGAATTAAGAAAAGATGTTTGGCGATGAAAGTGCTGTGCCATGGATAGGATTAAAAAGATAATCTCCCCCCTCATCTTAGTTAAACTTCCATAGTTGCTGGCTCAAAGGCGCAAGTGGTACAACTGGAAGACTGGGCGGACGGGGAGAGAATATAACCGGTCCACTCTACTTTTCCCTCTTCTTTCCTTCCTTTCCTCTCTCTCGCTTTTTTTCTCCTTTCTTTTTTTCTTTGTTTCTTCTTTTGCTTCTTTCGCGCCTTTCGGTTCAATCTCGATCCTCGCACGCGAAAAACGAAGTGGAATGGCAAACGAAAAAAAAAGGGGGGGGGGGGGGGGAAAGTCTCGCGGGAGGAGCGAAACCGAGACCGGCAAACCTCCGATCAATTTTTCACCGGTTTCTACGCCATTTCTTCACACACAATTCTTCGCCTTTCCTGTTCGAGAATATTTATTTACAAAGTTTCTTCTATTCCCTTTCCATTCCTCGCCTCCTCGACTCTCGATTTTTTCCGATTTTCGATGCGACGCTACGCGTGAAAATAAAATTCGATCGACGACGATCTTCGACCTTCGGTTGAGAAAACGATGAAAACGGCGTTGTAACTTAATCTCAACCGAACGATGATGAAAAAATAGGGCGAGAAAGGTGGGCGGAAGGGGGAGGCGTCCATTTAAAACCATCTCTCGGAGGCGGGTATCATCTTACCGGCCGTTCGTTCTTGAATAATTCAATCGTCCGACTGTCGTGGAGGGGAGGGGGGAGGGGGGAGGGGGGGGTAAATGGGACTCGAAAAGGTGTCTATCCATCCGTGAGAAGAAGGAGGAGGAGGAGGAGGAGGAGGAGGAGGAGCAAGTCGCGGCGCGCTCGTCTCGCGTCTCGTGAGAAATTAATTTATAAGCGAAATGGTCGCGGTAATTGAACATCAAAATGTCCATTAAAAACCCTCTGTGCATTCATAACGCAATTTTCCATGCTTTTACGAGAAGGCTTGACGCCTTTCGACGGCGTGGGCTATCGCCTCCTCCCTTTTTGCCTTTCGCAACACCCGAGATCGTTGAGTCATCCATAGCGTGAACGCGGAAACGCGCCACTAATAGACGCTAAATGCATTTAACTAATAGTTACGCGATCCCACGCCTGAACCAGATTTCACTTCCCTCTCCTACGAGAACAGAATCTTCATCAATGGGGCGAGATTGCATTAAAATAGGATGGCTCCGTCTATAAAGGATACCCGAGGCTGATAACTAGCTCGAGCGCGCCATTTTGCCCGCGAGTTTCGCGTTTTAATCAAAGATTAATCACCTCTCGTTCAGAGGAAGGATGGATGGATGGATGGACGGACGGACGAGAACTAAAATCGCGTTTGAGACGCGATATCGTCGACTTTCATAGTCGAATATCTCTCTCGTTATATTGCCCCCGTGTCTCGAATTCGATCGAGGCATTTCCCATTTTTTCCCCAAATGTGGACGACGAGGTGGAGATTTTTTTCTCTTCTTCTTTCCTTCATCGAGATTTCTCTCGACGATCCCTCGCGATGGAAAAGTGGTTGTCACGTTGTCGGGCCAATTTCATCGGTAAATCGGTGCGTGTGAAAGGGGAACGAGTACGTAATTCCGGCGAGAATTTGCAGGATCGTGGAAATGGCGCACGAGACGTGCCACGAATCCAGCCTGGCTCGTTTCATCAATTTGAGGATATGTTTAGGTATAATAATCCGATAAGAATCAAGAGATAGAAATAAGATACGAAGGAAAGAAAACTTTCTTTTTTCTATCCAATACATTTTTCAGAATCGTTTCTCGAATGTCAGCAGAACAGAAGAGAAGACAAACGCGAAAATAGTCTGAGTCGAAGTTTTTTTTTTTCTTCGGATTGGAACGGTTTCAAAGGGGGAATTGGCAGGCAAACGATCCGACACGATAAATCGAAAAAAATTTCCATTTTCTTTGATTCGTTCCTGTCGCTCGTGAAAGTGTTCGAACCTTGTTCCATAAATCGTGATCCGACCTTACACCATCTCTCTTTCCCCCCGCGTGATCCGTCACCCTTCCAATCTCCCTTCTCGACTAATAACCGATAATAATTGCTCGAACGAGATCAAAAAGCGACGTGCACATCTCCTCTTTCATCGATCGATTAAACGTTACCTTGTAAAATTAAAAACAAAATGTCCCATTTTATCGAGTGTATATTTATACAAGGTCGATATCGATCCGTGGGATGTGCCTCGTTCTCCTCTTTTTTTCTTCTTTTTTCCCCCCCTAACGAACCATTTTCGGTAACGAACGTCGGCGGAGAACAATCCCAGCCCGATCACGGCACCAAGTGTGTACCTATCGACGGGATACTGCGGGATACTGATTGATCGGAAGGTTGAGCCGGCTCACTCTTCCGGCGAGAAAGTCTATCTACCTCGGCGAGTGGCCGAATGAAATCGATCAGAGGGGAGGGTTACACTTCTGTGCGAGCGTAAAAACGAACAATCGTCTCGACTTATTTTTTTTTTTTTTTCAAATTCTCGAGAAAACACGATGAGAGGGGAGGGAGAAAAATGGAATTTTTCTTCCTCGACGAGAGATCTAAAAACTCTGAGGAACTGTACGGGAACACGAGTGCAATCTCATGGCAATCTACACGACTCTATCGAATCAGAGGTATCGCGCAAGATATTGAGGAGGGGAGGAGGAAAAATAGGTTGTTCGCGTGGAGTAACAATGTTGGATGATGGGTGATGAACCGATCGGAAACGAAGTTTATTAGCTGGGAACAGGAACAATGTACAGAGGGGGAGGATTGGCCGATTCCCCAAGGAACGTCTCTTTAATCGAAGGGAGAAGAAGGAAGGCTGGCTACTACTTGACGCTGCGCGAAATAATTGGCCCACTTTTCCATTCTCTTTTCTCTCTTCTCTCTCCCTTTTCTCCTCCTGTTTAATAACAGGGGAGGAACGATAGCGGCTTTCATTCGAAAATGTAAAATCTCCCAATGGGAACGATATTTTTGCCGGGAATAATTTGCCTTCCTAATAGAGGCATCCGCGATTCATTCCGGGAAGAATTGTTGCGCCGGACTCCTCACTCAGACCGTTCAGCGCGTAATTAAAAATGTTTCAAGGAGTTGTTTCGTTCGAAACAATTATTGTTGTTATTATTATTATTATTATTATTATACGATCGATGAATCTGATTTTTAAACTCTATTCAACAGGGAAGGGGATACAATCTGCTCACTCGAAATCCTAGTAGCCCGATGTTTGGCCAGCCAGGTTATTTGTATAATCGAATTTAGCGACGGAAAGAAAGGGAAATTAGTTCGAGTTATTCTAAAAAAAAAAAAAGAAAAACTGGATTTTATTGCATCTTGAGGGAAATAGATCGATTAATTTCTTTCGAAGCAGTATATTCAAGAAACTATTACTACTCTATTACGATCATCGAGATAACTTCGACAACTATCGACCGTAGACAAAATTACGACAAACAACGTACGAAAGTTTAAGGTTTTTCCGTTACGAAGGGTACTCGTGTCGTACCCTTTGCCAAGGAAAGGAATATTTGGCTCGAATCGACTCGCTTCACGAGGCTTCACAATCTCGTGTCGAACCACGTACAGAAGAATACCGTCGATCTGAGACAAGAAAGAAAGGGCGAAGGAAAAGCAGGAGCAGGATGAAACGCGAGCGAAGAATTGGAGGAAAGGAACGTTTTGAATAGATGGCGAAATAGAATCGCGAAAGAAGAATGGAGAGAATGGAGAAGGATTGGCAAAACTGGAGAGAGGAGCGAGGTTCACGGCAGAGAGGTTGTGACCACAAGTTCGAGTACATTATGCAACGACAATCTAGTCCACTCTATGGGTGCATTTTGCGGGGATAAGGTACGGCGTGGCCCGTCCCTTGCTTCCAACGAATCCTGACGTCCAGATTTAGTCCTCTGTGAGATACCGTAATGCCCCTTCGTATCCTGCTAACGGTACAATTTAATCCCTGTATGGACCGGCGACCCGTCACCGTATTTCTTGCGACCACCTTCCCTTGTTTCTTCCCAGTCGCCCGTGATTTTTCCTACTCGAAATAATGCAGTCTCCTGCTAGATTTACGAAATCCGTTACTGCAAACTCTCGGCCACGATGATTATCGCGCGTTGATTATTTTTTCATTTCGGCCTTTCAAAAATTACCGCCTCGATAGTGTTAATTTTACTGCAATATTACTCTGATACGCTTGATACTCTTGATTTTACGTTTTCTGTTACGAATCATATTTTTCTGCGAAAGAAAACAGTCTCGCGAATCTGGAAAAACGAACGCGTCGGATGGGACACTCGTTCGAGAAAGTTAGACCGCTTTTCCAATCGGGACGCGAAGCGAAACGGATTTCGTCAGACTCGTCGTCGAGCAATACAATCATCCATCCCGGTACACATGCCGGCAGTATGCATCTTAAGTATGTGCAACTAGGCACGTGGCAGATTAATCCGAGTGGTAATTTTCCATTCCGCGAATGAGTTTCGAAACTCGGCACATGTTACATCTGGGGAGACACCTGCGCTGTATTTCGCAGCTCCCGAAATTCCCGAGTTCATCCCCGTGTTTATCTTTCGACCAAGAGGCGGAGAGCATCGTCTACCGTGAACGGTATCGTGTACCATGCTTGCAACAACGATATTCGAATTTTCTTTCGTCAATCGATATCTCTGATGGTCACGCGATGGATTCCCAATCGCGATACCGGGAGATCGAATGAAAATTTATAAAGATACGTTTAAATATATTCTTCTTTCGCGCGTTTCGAATTTTTCCACGCGAGAAATGCGGGAGGAAGTGCTATCTAATCTAATTGGTATTTGTACATCACATAATCCAATCTAAACCTCGATGTTCGTCGAAGGCATAGAATCCAGAGAATTCTATCGATATCGATGTGCGTAGGTTAATTACGTTTAGATAATAATTCTGCGAACAAGACATATTATATATGTTAATAAACTCTCTTAACAAATGAAAAATAAATCTTTACGATTTTGAATATATTCCAATTACACAGCTCCACTATTAGTGTAGCGTGATCGCCAACGAAGCGTGCTTCAACTTTAAGCCGAGGAACTATCCTGAGACGGCAACCTCGCACAGGCGTTACGTTGCAACATTATTTATCGCGAAATAAAGATCCAGGTGGGGGCTCGAGTCGGCTGGAAAAATAGGAATATGCATGATCGGATCTAGGCGGGAAAAAGAGAAAAGGATTCTTCTTCTGAAACATCGTCTCGCATGGATCTTCTTAACCTTACATCACCTCGCTACGAGGTTATGCACACGCACGATTTATTTTCGCGGTTTTAAAGCGGCGTTTCGCTCCCCCCCCTCCGAATATAAAACTGGGAGGCAAACGAGACGGCCGACATTCGATCCCTTCGTCTCCGTACGAATGAACATTAACATTTCTTTCACAGATCCAGGCTGGAGATCTATATCGGCGAAACAATAACCGCGTAATAATTGGACGATGCAACCAATATCAATGCATTAATGCAAATGCCCGGTACGTTATATTATATTAAAGTTCGTAATGCGGGGGTAATTTCGTTACTCTCGTTACACCCGCCCATAATGGATATAGAAAGGGCGCGTAATTCAATTACCCTTAGCACCGACGGCCACTGTAAAATTTCAGTTCTCCGTTTCGCCCGGCGAATGAAATTCAACTCGCGGCCAGACGACGGGAGGGGGGAGGGGGTGGGGGGGGGGGGAGACGATATCCCCGAAAAAGTTTAAAAAAAAAAGAAAAGAGAGAGAGAGAGAGAGAGAGAGAGAGAGAGAGAGAGAGAGAGAGAAAACGTTCCCCCTCGGGCGACTTATATTATACCGGGATGCAACATCGGCCGAGGCTCGTAGCCTCTGTCCCCCTCCTCGCCCCCTCCCTTTTTTTTTAGAAATTACAAAGTCAAATGGGCACCGCGTTGTCGCGCGTAATAGCTTCTTTTTTTTCTTCTTCTTCTTCTTCTTCTATTCGCGAACGACACGCACATGAATTATCGCGTATAATAGGATTTTGAAGGATCGCTGTTAATCCTTCACCTACATATATATATATATATATATATATATAACGTGGGTCGGAAGCCAAAGATTTAGCTCGACATCGACGATAACTCTTTAAACCCTTTAAAGTCGGGGTGACAGCTTTGCCCGTTTTCTCCAATAATAATAAATTATTATCGTTATTATTATGATCCCGTGATTTTCCAGGTATATATTTATTATACAACGATTCATCGCCTCCCGTAATTGGCGCATTTTGAATTCCATCTCTCTCTCTCTCTCTCTCTCTCTCTCTCTTTTTACTTCGAATATTTATGGCTCGTCCAACGATATGGATTTTTTTCGATCGTGTTCGGGGGGAGGGGAGGGGAGGGGAGGAGGGAGGGATAAATTAATTCAGACTCGAACGTTATCAATTAATAACGCGGGTACATAGGTTATTAACGCGGGGAAAATGATATCACCGTGATCTAGGTCAAATGAAATATTTCGTTAACTGTTTCCGTTATTGGTTACCAGCAAACGCGATGGTGAATTATCGTATTCGTATATCCGGATACACGATGATATTTTCATCGTACAAAAGAGAGCGACTTCTCTCCCCTCCCCCCTGAATTTATTTCCAGCCAAAAGTATTGGCCCTCTCCCCTCCTCTCCTCTCCTCTCTCCCCCCCCCCCCCGCCCAACGTCACGAGTGGTGGCCACCTTGTTGCCGTTTCGATCGACCCAGATTGCGAATTTACCGAATTAACGATATAGGTCGACCGAATTATATATTCGCGGTCGTTTAAACGGTTATTCCTCGGTCAAAAGTGTATATTTCGCGCGGCCTTTCCTTTCGCCAATTTGAGGAGAGAGAGAAAAAAAAAAAAAAAAATCTAAGGCGCCAAGTGTGCCAGGTCGTTTTTGATTCGTTTAACTTTCGCGCGAGAAATTAAAATCGGGATAAAATATTCGAAACTGCGACTCTGGATGAGGGTGGATGAGATTCGACCTCGAAAATTCGTCGCTTCGAATTTCACAGGCGAATTGGAAAAAAATTTAACGCAATTTGCAGGGAAAGCTGCTTATTATCCCGGACAAAATCACGGATAATTTCGTATAATGTATTGAAGATGGAGATTAAAACTCGAGTCTCCGATTGACCGTTTAAAATATTCTTTCTTTCGAGAAAGAGGGAGATAATTAGAAGGGAAACGATTGGGAGAAGGAAAGGAGAGAGAGAGAGAGAGGAGACGTTCGATACCGCGAGAAAGGTCAGGCCGGCTCTCTTGACAAATCAGGCGTCCTTGCGACCGATCGACTCGAATCGGTATCTCGGTGTAGGACAGGCCAGGAACATTATGAAGGCGTTCGTGGAGCTTTCCACCGACTACTAGTCCCTCCCGAGGGCTACATATAGAAGGGGGGGGATTGCCGCGTAGACACGTGAAAATACGCGAGATGCAACTTGGAATCCTGCCCGAAACTTTTCCATTGTTTTCCCCCCTCGAGATTCACCGCCTTATGTAGGATAGGAATTTTATTTTTCTTGTCGGCCGGCCGACCGACAAACCCGGCTAAACGTGATCAATAATTGAACAACCCTTTAAAGAAAGAAGTTTAAAGAAGAAAGGTCTTCTCGCGAGATACGAAATTTTTCTACCGTCTGTCCAAGGTTTTCCCGTCTCGCCTACGGCGAGATGAGACTGGCCACGACGGTTTCCCACATTTGTTTATCATCGACCAATATCTACACCAGTTGGAGTTTGACCGGATCGTTTCTTTTTTCCCTGTTTTTTTTTTTTTTCGATAAAACTTATCGACGCCCTACCACGACGAGAATTCGACATAAAAATCGATAGGATCCGGGAGAAGATATTTCGTACGCGGGAGGGAGGAAAGATTGGCCGATTAAATATCGAACAACAACGATGACCCAATTTCGAAAGATTAATAGGCTTATGGACAGAAGAGAGTCCGACCTCTCCTCCTTTACCAGATTAAAAGCAAATAGGCAAATATGGGCAGATCGATCCAACCGGCCGGCCATCCGCCTCTTCCAACCAAATCTGCTACTCTTTTTTCCGTTCTTTTTTCGGGGCTTCGGGAAAAAATCCATAATATATTTTCCAGAGATTGGCGAGAGAAAGAAGAAAAGATATATATATACGCATATTCGTCCAGATAAATATTCGGAGAAACTTGGTCCACGTTTCGATGTATGGGACACGCCTTGCCCCGATCGTGGACAATTAACGAAATCGATGAAACGGCGAGAGGTTTATAATCTTTCGCGTGGGACCAATCCGTTGTTGTCGAGATATAAGCATAATCGGGCGATATATACATACAGGGATGGCCTGCATTCCAAACTGATAATCGACGATACCAGCCGTGGCTGGTCGATAATCAAAGGGCTTGGCTCTTCGCGTTCCATGTTCACGACACGGATCGCGCGAAATTGCGCAAACGGAAGGATACAGATGGAACGCGCGTGATCGTTTCGAAAAGAGCGAGGAATCGCGCACGATTTTAATCCTTTGCGATACCTTAGTAAACGTATGTACAATATAACTACATTCTAAGGACTCTATTGGTAATCTTGTTAAATATAAAGTGCAAAGGATTAAATCAGAAGAGGACGCACTCGTTTCTGCGCCAAACATTAAATACGCTCGAAATAAAAATTCGAGATTTTGGCAGGAATTACGAGTGCGGTAGATGCTCCTAATTTTGTTTCTACAATTTGCAAGGCTCGTAGAGATAACTGAACAGTCAGCAGTTTCGAGTCCATTCTCTTTCTCTTTATCTTCTGTGAGAAGAAAGCTCGCCTCGATCGCGATCTGCCAGACGGTAGCCCCGTCAATTTCCCGCACGCATAGACGAGCTAACGATAATTTCAAGCCTCTCCGTTAATTCGATTAAATTGAAAACACGGAGAATTCGCTTTCGGGAAAAATTTGCATAAAACGAGAGGGAGGATCGATCGCCGAAGACCGATTCCCCCTCCAAAAAAAAAGAAAAGAACCGACGATCTATCCCAACAGTGTTGAAGGTCTTCGTGTTCAAGCGTGGAATAAAAAAAAAAAAATACGTTCAAGGCTTTTGTACCAAAGAGACGCGGTTTATATTAACCACGGTTTGAAAAAAGAAACTGCGTCAACGCGGGGAATAAAATAGCGTGGTAAGCAAAAAAGAAAAAAAAAAAAGATGAAATATATACGAATAAAAGCATCAAAATGAAAGTTTAAAGCGCGCGAACACGGTGGAATGCATGCACCAACTGTACATACACGCTCGTTATGTTTCACGAAAAATATCCGTAGCGAGATTCGTTTCGCGGAATAAAGGGGAAAATTTTTAAAAACGGATTGGCATCGAGGAAGGTTAAAAGGGATTCGAGTGTGAGATAGAAATAGAACAAGAGAGGGAGGGGAGGGCAGAGAGAGAGAAAGAGAAAAAAAAGGAAATTAACGAAATGGATCGGGCTAAAGGGTTTCGTTCAAAACACTCGCCATTGCATCCATCCCGACCGATCGATATCGAGGTAAGTTACGAGCGTCTTGTAATATATGTTTCCCGGAGCTTTCGTTTTGTCCCCCTGCGCCGGTTTCCACCCTTTTTCTTTTCATCCTGCACCGTTCCAGGCCGGCGCACCACCACGACCTACCCTCGACTTCGACCGAAATTATCATCGCGACCTCTCAAAGCCCTGGCAAAATTACTTAGCAATTCACGGATCCGTAAGTCCAGACTGCTCGAAATTAGTTTCAACCGAAAACCTTCCTCCTTCCCATTAGAGGGGAGGAGTATGCACGCTTCCCAATTCGTTAAGAGGGAACTGTCGTTTCCCCACTTCACCCTCGCTCGACAACTCGTCCTTCAAAACGACGTCACTTTCCCTCGCGGTGCATACCAATCCCTTTTCCTCCAACTTTTAACTTTAAAGGGAGAAGATATCGTTGCTGCTTTGGAAAATTGGAATTTCGATAAATGTTGCGGTTGTAAATTTCCAACCTTCCCTTCTTCCCGTGTTGTATTATCGTAATCTCTTTATTTTTCTATCGCGTAGAAATCGAATGGTTTCGTTTAACGAGCACGCCGTATTTCAATCGGAAAATATTCGTATCGACGATTTGTTTCATATATATCTTGCTCCCTTCGTAAATTTTCGAAACATCGGACCCGTGAAACGTGATTTAAACGCAATCCGATATTCACGATTGCCAGGTTAACCAGCTAGAGAATGTTTGGATTGAAAAATTAGTAGTGACGGGCCGTGTTTGGTCAGCCAAGAAATCAAGGACGAGATCAATCGCGTAATAGTTGACCGAGTTAAAAAGAATCGTGTTATCGATACATCGATTCGAATATAATCGGCCGTTACGAAAAATATTGCAGCCGATACCTTTCTATTTCGAACGATACGTCCCATGGAATATTAAAGGATGATCGACGTTCTCACTTGGCGATATCCGTGTCACCTAGATACCTAGTTACGAATATTTTTAAAATAAACCCAACGTGATTATTCTTTATTCGTCGATATCGAACCATCATTCTAAAATACGCGAACGCGAAGGAAAAGAACATCGATCCCGAAATATCGTGGAAAATGTGACGTTTCGAATTTTGGATCCAAGATCGGCAACATTTCTCGAAAATGTAAATTAAGGGCAGTAAGACGGGGTTGGAACGATGAAGCGATGAAATGGAAAGAAGAGTCGGTTTACAAGCGATTTATAGGGTTCAGGATCAGAAAGGGGGGTCGATTGGACGGCGCCGAGGAACGGCGCCAGGGCAGGCGGGGAACTATCGATTCGGTTCGATTGCCGAAAAATGGTAATGCGGTCGGCCGAGACTTTACCCAAGGAAGGACGTCTCAATTTCGATGTTACGTGCCGTAAGAATGCGGAACGAGGCCGACTCGATGCGAGCAGACAGAATTTTCTTAAAGCCGCGAGAGGAGAGGTTGAACGTGTGCGAGCTTAAATTTCACACTCAAAAGAACAGGGAAATCCCTTGCTGATAGAGGGAAAAATCTAACTCGTCGTTCGAGCGCCTCTTCCCGACGATGCAATCTAAACAAACTGCGCTTCACCTTCCTCAATTTTGAATTTTATTATCCTAAACCTGTAAATTCTCGCCCGGGAATAAGAAATCCTTTTTCACGCGGAGGGAATCTAAAGGATGGCTGGTCGAGGTGAAGGATTTTTGAAAGAATTTCCCGCCGTGGAAATACCGGAAATATCGTCTCCCATCCACGGGATGGGGGGGACGTTTCCATGATTCATGGATCCACGAGAACCGAGTCAAGAACGAGTCGACCATTGACGCTTTTGGAAAGGAAACACGTTTGACGATCGTGAAGGGTAAGAGAGGAGACACAGCAGCGTGACAGACGTCTGTGATTCATTGCAACCGAGTTAAGCCTAGTCGCATAATCAGACAGCGACGTATCACTTCTGTCATTAATTACGAGGGCGTGCAACATACATTTATCAAGTTAAATGGTTAGAGAGGTACAGAGATTGGGTTGGCAGAGACGTATAGTTGGCAAATAATTGTGACAACGACGAATCGAACTGCCTAACAAGTGTAAAGTTAAGAGATGACAGAGTAATAATGCCACTTGACGAAAAGAAATTAATTTTCGAGTTAAGATAACTTCCCGAAGTTTCGAGAAATTTCGTGCAATGTAATTTCAAATTCGCGTCGCATTGTAAAAGGATGGCAACAACGATCGCCAACGAACAAATGGGTTGTCGAGTAATTCGTACACCAAGTTTCGAGCTTTAAACATCACTTAAACTTGACAAACTCGAATTGAACACATTGAAAATTTTACCGAACGCGTTGAAAATCTTACTCGTTAGCTATATCTTTTTCAACAGATATATTTTCTTGAAATACGATAATAAATGAAAGAAAAATTTCATTACGCGTTTAAAATTACGTAAGACAAATAATTTTGAGGATTTATTACAAGACATTTTATTTTCTCACGCACGAGGAAAATAATATATGAAACTTTTAAAATATCAAAACAGACGAAAATGAAGCGAAAAATGGTTGAAACGAAACGAGTAAATAAGTCGCGCCTTTCTTCGATCTTTTCTTATTCTCCTAACCTCTTAAACGCGAAACGATTTCCGTCCCTTCGTACGTTCATTCGTGTCTCTAATTTCCGTCAATCTACGCGACAACAAACAAAATTTGTTCACGTCGTTGAAAGCAAGTACGTAAGTACTCGAGAAGGATTTGATTCTTGAATTAGAAATCAACTTAAATGGATTATTCTCTAAAACACACTTTCCGAACAATGAACGACGCGCTCCCGATACACCTTCCATCAAGCTGCATACATCGCAGAAATGGTTCCCTTTAACTGCCATTCAATTTAAGACCCGCCGAAGTTACATTTTCCTAATGGAACTTGATTTACCCGATAACGATACGGAAAATGATAACACCGTGTTAACATCACATTCAAATTAGATCTGAAACGCAATTGCTACGATAACATTTATGTTGTAAAGTTGATCGCAAATATTACATCGTAATATTCCTCGAATATTATCCCTTGAAATGCACGAAAAAAATATTACTTACTGTTATTGTTTGCATTCCATTTCATTTAACGGATTGTTTACGAATCAGAGATACGCGTGCAGTTTCCAACTGCGTAGCAACAAAATACATCGAGGTAAAATACCTCGTGAGCTTGTAGAGGTTAAGTGGAGCGTAGATACGGGAAAGGAAGCGATAACGACTTGGTAAAGCGTTTCCGCGGGGAAATCGCGTGGAGACTTTGACGACGGGTACACCATACACACGACCACGAGAAGGTGGAAAGCCACGAGCGTCGTCGACGACTTAGGCGTTCAAGATCGATGAGAGAGACCTGCAGCGGCCTAACCCTTGCGTTTTATCGAACCGTGGAACACGTACTTCTCGCAACCAACGGCCACGAAAAAGAGAGAGCAGGAAAATACGCGATACGCCGCGGCTGACGAAGAACGACAATCTGCCGCGCGATGTACCGTGAACTTAGCCGCACTCGATTTGACGCGACTTCGATGCGTTCGAAATCTTTCGATATCGCACGCGGGTTTCTTTCTCGTTATCCCCTCCCTCCCTCCCTCCTACCCTCCCACCATTGAAATTCATATTACGAATGTTTCGATCTAATGTCGACGCGTCAGACAAAAACAAATATCGCGTGTCGTTACACCGCGAAGGTTAGGATATGCGTATATACAAATACCACATCGCTTTTTACGCGAGACAACGCGTGAAAAGAAAGAGGAAGGGAAGAAAGAAAGAAATCAGGGACGAGAGAAGGGACGCGTTAAACATTGGAAACGTGACAACGGCGGTGATGTTATCGAAACGATGCGATGCGCAAATTGTACTCGATAAGTAAAAAGATATTGTATCGTGGCTCACCTGTTATCGCTGATCACTCCTCGATGAAGGATGAGGTCGAAGTACAACCGGAGCTAGCTCGAAAAACAGTGTACGAGGACCACCGGCGAGGACGTACGACAACGTCCGTGCGAGTCTCACGTTTAGACTACGTGCGTCTCTCCGGTCGTCGGTGGCGGTGACAGTGGTGGTGGTGGTGGCGATAGTGGCGGCAGCGGCGTCGGCGTCGACGGCGTCGCCAGCGGTGGTGGTAATGGTGGTGGTGGTGTGTAGTGGTGGTGGTAGTTGCTTTCTGTTCTCCAAGCGGGAAAAAGAAGGGAGGAGAGGAAGAGAAAGACGGGGAAAGACCGATGTGATCGAAGTCTCGTGGCAAACGGTCGTAGACTGAGTGAACCCGAGTTCCAACTGAGCGGCTGAGTTGCTCTGGCGGCGACGTTGGCGCCGCACTGCGGAGGGTTACCGAATTACCATCGATCCATCGAAAATGGTATGATGTAAGCTCGCAAACGAGCGCGAAGAGGAGCGAAGGGGAGAAGGGCTGGCACACACCGACGGAGGGTGCACGACCAACGGAGAACCCTACCGTCAGAGGTTCGAGAGGAAAAGGGAGAGGGAGAGCGACGAGTCGAGTCGAGAAGAGGGCGGGGCGTACGCCGTACCACACGTTTCTATCTCTATGACTATATACCTATGCTTTCTTCTTCCTTTTTACCCTTTCCTTTCCTTCTTTCTCCTCTGTCCCGCGCTTCCTTCTTTATCCCTTATTTACTATTCTTTCTTTTTCTCTTCTATACAAATGTCACTCGGAATATTCGTACATATACATATATTTTTCTCTACTTCGATATTTACTCTCTATACTCTCCGTTTCGAATCTCTTTCGCGTTTATTCGATTAATTTTTTTCCTTTGCTCGCGCGATAAACAAAATTGTTCCCCTCTAACTATCTTCCAATTATCGTATCTTATTAATATCTCTTTTTTTCATCTCGTTTTCCCTACATTATCTTCGTCCTCATCTTCCTTTCGATTTATTATTATTATCCTCATCATTTGATTAAATGCTCTTTGACTTGTTTTTAAGTCTACGCTTGAACCGTAGCAACGGTATGTATGCATCAGCTTTCAAACTATCGACAGAGCCTCCCCTGTTAGATGCATCCCCCGAAAACTTTGCTCGCGCGAAATTGCAAAAAAGCGGGGATATATAGGTCGAAGGATGATGAGAATTTAGGCAACGCTTTTGCATCTCTCTCTCTCTCTCTCTCTCTCTCTCTGCCGCGAGTCTGAAAATGAGAAATTTCATCGTTATATAATAAACGCGTTATCCTTAAAGCCGTGGAATAAATCGTCGGATGGGAATGGAACGATGGCCGTTCCATATCTCGTACCAACTTATCCCGATACGTATTTTAGGAATCGATAAAAGAAGCGTGTCGCGGTTATTTCGCTCATCTAACCCCCGCCTCTCCCCCTCCGATACCTAATACGAAGATATGCTTCGTTCGCAGTCCGCAACGATCCAAGTTCCCGTGGTACGCAGTGACAATAAAAGACGTCCGCATATATCGCCTTGGGATCCATTAAGTAAACGCAACTTTTCCACGTAGCGTCTGTGCCGGCGTGTATACGTACGCAAACGTTTTTTTTTACCCCGAGAACACTCTGCGGAAAAATGTAAATCTGGGTCAACGTTATCCCGAATAGAAAACTGACAGAGAAATGAAAACGTATATAAGGTAAAAGTTAGCGCAATATTTTTTTAAGGCCGGCTCTCTCCAGGCTCTGGTTGTTGCTTGTAACGTAACGAAAACACGGAAACGTTGTCGCGCACGTCTCCTTTTATTTTTTTATTTCTCCCCACCCCCCTCTCTCTCTCTCCTGAAAATACATAATATAAATAAACTCGTTAACTCTCGATAAAACTGGACGACTCGAAAAAAAAAAAAGAAAGAATAGAAAAAGTATGATATCGTTTTAAAATTTTATTTATTATTGCGTCCGGAATACCTGTTCAGAATGCAGAAACAGGAAGTGGCAACGGATTGAGCTATAAGTGGAGCTTTATCACGCGGATCCCGGATGAATCCGACGGGTGATCCGACGATGGTGATCGATGGTGAGCCGAAAGGAGAGGAGGAGAGGGGGAGTATAGGAAAATTTAGAACGAGAGGAAATTCGTAGGATGCAACAAGTCGGTACAACTTGCTCGCGATTTTTTAATTATAATTGTGGACGAATTGCGGGACGATCGAGGACGATCGGCCAAATTGGCCGCGAGCAAGTTTGTTCGAGGCAAAATATATATATATGCGCCACGGTTGGAGGGTTTGCTGGTTGGAAGATAAAGTGACCGCGCGGATAAAATTAAACGTGTCAGTAACAGCGTAAACAACTGGATAAGGGAACGTCAGATGCATCTTGGAAACGGCAGAAATCCTTACGCGAAACGGGGGGGGGAAGGGGCCCGCCTCGTGACAGGGAAGCCGGAAATTACGTAATTTCCTTAGATTCTGTCAGCAACGCTTTACACGCTCGCCCCCCTTTGGAATATCGAATTTCTAATCGAATCAATAATTACGAGATATCAAAGGAGAGGAAGAAACTGAAAAAAGGGGGGGGGGAGGGTGAAAAAAAGAACGCTTCTTTTCCCCCGGCACGATTCTCGGCACGATTCTCGGTTTTCCTCTTCCTCGACCCATCTCTCGAGAGAGCCTTTGTCCTTTGCGCGGGGGAAAGGAGAAGGAAAAGGAAAAGAGAAAAATTGTGGTGAGAGTGGAATGAAACAGCGGCGATTCATAACATTTTTACGTGGGCGAAGAGAGAGAGAGAGAGAGAGAGAGTTTCTTTTTTTTTTCGAAAGAAAACATTCCGTTTCCCCGCAATTCTGGTTTTTAATTACTTCTGGAGAACTGCGTTAAACTTTTATTCCGCGCGATATAATAATCGGAATAAAATAGAAATCTAGCTTGAAAAAATACGGAGAAAAGGAAAGGAAAGAAGGAAGGAAGGAAGGAAGGAAGAAAGAAAGAAAGAAAGAAAGGAAAAAGACTAGACGTTATATCGCGCGTTGGATACGCGCGTATGGATTCTCGGTGTTCCTCGGATGCCCGCCAGACTTTGGTTCCAGAAGAGATGCTGGTGGAATCACACATCCCGGGACCGGCGAAGTGCAAATCCATGTTAGTGGTATAACGCTCCGCTATAAGTCTCGGAATTATGTGGATCGTGATAAGCGTGTCGAAAAGCGGGAAAACACACGATTATCTTTCAGAAGAATTCAACGTTGAATCATATCGTGTCGTTTCTTTTAACGGATAACCTTTCCTCGAGACGAAGGGACGAAACAAGAGGGAGAAAACTGGAATCCACGCCAACGACCTATATATATATATATACATCTTTCGTTATTTATAACGAAAAATATTGCGCCACGATGCGTATCCACGGTGATGAAATAAAAATTCCAAAGGAAATTTCCGCAAAAAAATTCCAACAAACGTGCACATATATATCCCGGCCGTGGTGGAACGAGATTCCAAAGGAAAATGCACGCGAGGGGAATTAATCGCGATGGTGGAAAATTAGAGTAAACGAAACCGCGAATCAAACGAGATACTTTTGCGAGATCCGACGTGCGGTACGTGTGCGCTAAACACAGTTCCCCTTTAAACATGGTTCAAAGTGAGCGGTAATTTATTGATCCGCGCGACGTGTTCAATCCGCTTTCAGAGATTAAGCAAAGGTTCACGTAACAAAGAGGTTAACGGGCGGCTCTCTTTGTTCTCCGCCTTTCCTTTCTCTCGGCCACGCTCCCATTTCTTCTCGCTGTTTCTTCCCGGGAATCTTTCACACCCGCGTGCGAAATGGGCACACACGAGAGAGCCGCCTCTCCTCCCCGATCGACGACGCGGAGTATGCAAACGGGCGATAAGTAAATTGTAAACACCCTTTGACTGTCGGGTGTAAGGAAGGAAATTCAACTGAGATCCGACTGCGCAAGGATGTTTGGCGCAACATCTCGGCCGAGAGAGCTCGTGGCGAGCTCGTCAACCTGGAAAATTACAGGCCTTTCCTCCCCGCCTTTGGATTTGATTCATTAACGATGAACGCCGCGTGAACGTTGTCTCCCCCTTCGACGCCTAACGAGCGAACATCGAATTTTCGTGGAAATCCGTCCGTTCGTGTCTTCTTCGGCCGCGTCGGTCGAGCGAACATCGACAAACATCACTCTCGAATTCGCGTGATCGAGAATCGATCGATGACCGAGGTATACATATACATATTCGTAAGATTGCGATCGATAAACCGATATACAAAAAAAAAAAAAATAACCGAATAAATAACTTCATATCGGGCGAATAATATCGGGAAAAATTAAAAGGTCGAAAAGCAATATATAATATCGAATGAAATTTCAAAGTTTCGTGAAAAATGCGGACGGTGTACAGCGATCCGACCGACCTCTAATACACCTCTCCTCCTCCCCGAATGAAAAATTGCTCCGAATGAAAGCAATAACCGCATTCCTCGCCGCCCGGTGATCGTTTAATAAAAGACGCGTTAGAGTGTGCCGAAGTGGTAGTCATCGATCCCGAATATTAGATTTTAATTCCGTCCCTTGTTCACAAGGATAAGGACATTAACAACGGCCTAGTCGACAACGAAGGGGGAGGGGATAGAACCGAGCTTAATTAAACTTTAATTGCTCCGATGCGTCCGCGATCCCTCTTCCAAGATCGACCGACGTTCGCAACAAGAATGAACTTGTTGATCGCAGTTTCCGCGCCACTTTCGCGGCGCGATTCGCGAATCATGGTTGATTCGGCCGTAAAATCGGGCCCTCGTTAAAATGAAAGAGAGGGGGAGTTGCAATTTAATTCAGTATAAGAGGGGTGTATCGGTGGAGAATTCCCTCCGGGGGGAATTCGCTATTTCGGTTCGAAAAATATTAATTTTAAACAAAACACGCGGGCGCGAATATACGCTTCAACCCACCCCGCGCCTCTCCTCATCACCTTTTCATCGCAATAACAGTCAAGTTCGCAGCTTTTTTAATTAGCACACCTCGTCGAGGGTGCTATTATCGCGTCCCCCATCGCGACGAAACAAAAAAAAAAAATAAAATAAAATAAAATAAAAGAAAAATCCTCCGCTTTGGAGGATTTGAAAAAATTGTCGCGGCGATATGGCTACCGCTTTGATTCCCACGGTTCCCCCCCAAAAAAAAAAGAAGGAAAGAAAGGAAAAAGGTTTGAATTCGAACACGTTGAAAGGAAACCGTTTCATCGGTGTGGAAGAATTTTTAGCGGCGCGTAGCGGTCACCGCGACCTCAGCCAGAAGAATGGATAACTGAGGAGAATGGAGTTGATAAGTGAGAAATCTGTAGTCCCGCCGCCTAGTCTTATTTTTCTTTTCCTCGCACGTTTCCTTCGTCCGGTCTTGAAATGATCGCCAATCCTGATTAAAATACTTTTACTTTTCTCGAAGGAACGAAGGATCACGTGGGAAATGTCGTATTCTCTTCGAAAATTATTATTTATTATTTTAGAACGTTTGTTCTCGTTACGGGGTGTTTCTCTTTCTCTTTCGCGAGATAATCGTTATCACGAATTAATAAAAAAAAAAAAAAAAAAAAAAAAAGGAAAGAAAAGCCATTACATTCCTTCCATTTCCACTCCCCTCCGGTTTTTCCTCGGTTTCAATTTCCATTAAAAAAATAATGGAAGGCAAGGGAGTAGATATTCGCAATCTTGAGCATCAAGGATGCGAAGAATGGACGAGATGGATGAAGCGGATAAATAATAATTGCTTTTATCGTATATCGCGATAAAAGTGTGTTGGCAGACAGAAGACCTGCCCGTTATTACGCGAGCAACCTGGCACGGGTGATTCCGTTTATCCGCCAGAATGAAGACGCGGTATCCGTTCTCGCAATTTTTCTCACCACGCGAACGAAACGCCTCGTTCGAGTGAGAAACGAACGAATTGGATGTGCGTACGTTTACCTCGGCAAACAGAGTTGCCAAGTATAATACGTGTACCGTAAAATGAAACGTAAAATCAAACGCGAGTTGTATCTCGTGTGCGTGTGTGTGTGCGTGCGCGTGTGTACAAGATGACGTAAGACCGTGACGAAACCAAACACGGTGACTGGCAGAAAAGGTTAATGCACCGAGGATCGACGATTTGAATCGGCATCGAAATAACTGGGAGAAAGTGGCGGTGAAAACTTCGAAACAACAGTTTCAAGACTCGTTGATCGATCTCGCATTACGTGTACATTCGCTCGTAATTGCGAAAGAGAACGCGAAGAGGGAAAAAATCCGCTTGTAAGAGAGGGATCGTTTATCGAGGGATCTTCTTCCAAGATCGATCGATCGATCCACGGCGTTGGAGGGAAGGTCAGTGTTATTTTTTTCTTCTTTTTTTAATCAACGTTTCCGCCGATCCGGAGAAAGGATGGGACGCAAGAATACCGGGAGGAATTCGTGGAATACTTGCGTTTACGACGAGTAAATCACCGGCTGCTCGTCACTTCCTTGACTCGTCGTCGTCGATTTACCTCGAGTGAGAGGGAACTCTCGAATCGACCAAGGTCGATCATCTTCGCCGTCGATCGTCTCCACGGTAAATCACCTCATTCCTAGCGCCCGATTTTTACAGTGGCGAGGACGGAAAAGCGACGGCCGACCAATTGACGAATCGATTGTGAAATGGCGCGAATGAATGGGGGAATGAAGTTGACTGCTCACTGATCCGCGAACTGATCCGCGGTTCGCTTCGTTCCTTGATTCTAATTATGAGGCCAAGTTTCGACAACTGGAAATAACGGGACGACCGGATCCTTGAAACGGATCCAGTTTTATCACACCGCTGTAACTTTGTTACAGTTTTGTAATTCGACACGCCGATCGATTTTATTTTTCTTTCTCTTTTAATTTCGCATTCGGAAATTTCCGTTCCGAATAATAATAGATGTTGAACGATCGAGGGGGCCAATTACAATCATAAAGACGAGATAAACGGTGGGAACACGTTCGGATAATTAGAAACGTTGGAATAGAATATTCGGCATAATCGGTCTAACAACCATCTAAAATTTCATTCATGGAATACGCCGCTGTAATAAAGCTTTCATTAATATATACACGGGGTAATGGAGCGGCACGGGTCGAGAGTTATCGAATGCCACACGTTAAATAATCATCATGGCGCGTCGTGTTACGCGCCACACCGCGATATATTATCCGCGAGTTATCCAGCGCTCGAAACGCTTGCGACACCGCTATTTCGCTCTCCTCTCGGGACAATGCACGGGAATCTTTAGCCTTGCGACAACCAACCAACGATCAAAAATCCATCGAACGAAACGAGAGAAGCGTGTCCCCATAACCATTTAGCCGATATTGATTTTGATCCAAGAGACGACAACTTTCGCCAGGAAAGAAGGAAGAAAATCCGATCGAATCATCGATCCCCACAATTAATAATACTCCGCTCGTCCGTTTATTTTCGAGTTATTTATTTATTTATTACATTACGAGCGTTTAACCTACTTGCTCCTCGCTAGAAAAATTACGATTCCCTTACGAAGAGGAGAAGGATGTCGTTGATTACGCTGATGAATATTGTGTGTGGTGGATTCTACGTTTTTTTTACCACGCTAAATTGCAATTCGACGCGGGAGGCCGTTCATTAGAATCGTTATTGAACACGCGTCGTCGAGGCGATGTCTTGTATGTGTGCCAACTGGATGGAAAAATTCCATTCCGTTCCCTCTACGGGGGGGGAGGAGGGGAATATAAACGTTCGATCGACGCCAAAGACCATCGCGTCCCGCGAGACCATCAATCCGGTTTTCTCTAACCCGATTTTCATCGAATTATCTCGACGATTTTCATTTTCGACACGGCGGATCGTTTAGAAAACAAGGAAGGGCAAAATCCACGGACTTTCTCCTTTTGTATTCGAATTCGAATACGAATATCTCTGGTTCTGGTTTCTCTCGCCGATTCGGGCGAAAAAAAGAAAAAAAAAAAAGGAAAAACCGCGGTCGAACGGTTTCCATCGCTTTGGTAAATTAGCCGGCTTTTATCGTGCGCCAGAATCGGAATCGCGTAAAATTGCGGCGTAAATATCGACGCGACGATGCTTAATCAACGATAAGCGATAAGCTCGCCATCACGATCGTCGCCGCTATGTTTAGTTTCGATCCGATCCGATCCGCGATATCCCGTTTTTTTTCACTTCGCCACGACTCGCGATAAAACTTGCGCGAACATTTCGCATGCACGAAGAATTAAACAAAAAGAAGAAAGGGAAAAAAAGGGAATATATAAAAACTCGTTTTTTTTTTTTTAGACTACGATTTCACGCGTAAATCTGCTATCACGATCCGTAAGGATAAGAAAGGAGGATGATAGTTTTCAATTTTGAACCGAACCAATCTGCCAGACCGTCCAAAATTGAATATATCGACGACGATTTATCAAGGTAATTTATTATGGTTGCCGGGGAAACCTCGAAGAGGGGGATGGGGGTCGCAGAAAATTCCGACACGCCCACGGTTCGCCACTTTTGTAATCCGCTGTTTTACGGGAACTGGGTTAGGAGAATTCGCCGTTAACTGGGTCGACGTAATTACTCAAATTGCCGTCAAACCCTATTCTCCCGTCTACGAAACACAATCGCGAATGATGATACTCTCCTCTAAATGCGACCTGTCACGGGCTTTTTACCTCCGAGCTCTTCCGTACGAAACAATTGTCCAAATCGTAAACGTTTTCGATATTGCGGGGATCGAGGCGATGAAGGAAAAGAAGGCTCGTTCGATCGTGATTGAAATTTGGCAAATTTGTGAAAAAGTATCGAGCGAAGATGCGATTCTTCGATCTTGAAATATTCGATTTTGCTCCGGTGAGAAAAAGTTGATAAAAATCGCGATATTCGAAATCAGTGAGAGAATGACTCGTGGGCAATTTGTAGTGGAACAAGTACGATTTCGAGTATCAACTTTCTTCGCGTAACCGTGCGATTCCATCGGTGCACGCCAAGGATTCCGTGTACTTAGTAGAGCACGAGCGAAACGAACCGTGTAAATTCATCTTCGTCTGCCTTTTCTCAATTCTCGTCCAACGAAAAAGAACGATGATGTTGAATCGAAGGCGAGCTGGTCTCTCGATCAACTCCTTCGATGGAAGGAGAGAGAACGAGCGTGCAAAGGATCCAAGGATATCTCGATTCGATAGAATTCCTCGTCTGGTTGGAAAGAAAGAAAAAAAATTCCCGAATATTATATTTCACAATCGCTCGAATGCGCGTGTCGACGCTTCCACGGTTCGTAAACGAATGGAAATATTCGTTCGCCGTCGCTCTACAATAATAACAAACGTCGCGATTCAAAACATAGTTCTCCTCTCGTCGATTTAATACTCGTGTTATTCGAATATACCGCATATATTTATTATGCAAAAATTTAAATTTTGATTAAATACCGGAATGGAGATCTAGATCCTCACTTTTTTCTCCTTTCTTTCTTTCTTTTTTAACGAAACAACGAGTAAAATATTTTTGGATATTTTCTTTTTTTTTTTTTTTTTTTTTTTACTCGCACTGCAAAGTAAAATTTTATTACATTTTTCCACACACCGCGATAAAATGATCCATTCAAATTTTATATGCATATGCGTATATAAAATATCTCTTTCTTAATAATATAGAGGAATATTAATAAACGCGTGTATAAACTCGTATTCGTATTTGCCATTATATTCCGGCCACAAAAATTGTCTATTACGTTAAGTTATTTATAACAATTTCCTTTCGATATTCTTATTCTTATTGCACGTAATATTAATCTTTCCATCGCAAAATCAAATTCAATCGTATAACTTTTCTTTTTTTTTTTTTTTTTTTTACCAAAATAAACAATTTTAAGAAACGAATTTCAAAAATCGTGCTTATCATTTTATCGCGGAGTACACAAATGCACGAACATCCGCGGTTCATCGATGAACCGTCCACGCGATTCGACCGTCTCCCAATGTTATCCAACGCTCCACTTTCCGGACAATAACATCCCGTTCTTTGAAATGTCGGTAACCTCGTATCGAATACTCGTCCGAGGAAGGCTCGTCCACGATGGAAGAAAAAGAAAAAAAAAGAAACGATCGAAAGAAAAAAGAAGTTTGCCTATTCACGGAAACCGGCGCGTATCGTTAATATTTTCCGTGCAATTGGTGCTCGTTTCCTGTCACGCGGCGAGCTATTGGTGAAAACTGTAACGTGGCCCGCATTTAACTTGTAATTTCCTGTTATTCGCGATTACATTTTGAGCCCGCCGGTAATTCGATATAACCGGTGAAATTTCCGCGTCTCGTTGATCCGAATAGCGGATAATTAAAGGAATGTCGCAAAGAAAAAAAAAGAAAAAAAAAAACTACTTTCTTATTCTGTACACGAACGATCTTATTGGACGAAATAAGACGAAGATACCATGGGAACAGAATAACGAAAAAAACATTAAACGTTGTTCCGCGAAACGAACACGAACAGAAGTGATAAAATATGGAAGAAACGGTAGAGTCGTAATTTTTACCATTATATAGCCGCGAAATTGCTCGTAAGGATAACCTTGATTCCGAGTATCTGGACTAAGATAGCCTTCGAGCTTCCCGAGGAATCGAGTTTGAGAGTAATTAAGAAAAAGAAGAAGAAGAAGAAGAAGGAGAAGAAGAAAAAGAAGAAAAAGCGTGGCGAAACCGTAAAAGCGATAAAACGTTTTAATAACGCAATGCTCGGTGCATTACAATTGTGAATCGTTTTTCGGGACACTGCGATCGAACGATAAAACGCGGAAAACATTAAGAATACGCCATTTGAAATACTTTTTCACATGTTTTAAGCTGTAATGTGGAAGCTGGAATATTGATCGATGGCGAGTACGATCGTCGTTTCTCCGGATCCGTCGTCCCTTCGTTTCACGGCTGGTTGCGTAAACTAATGCGAGCCGAGCGCCGTATCAATCATCTCCGCATGCGTACCAACTTATGACACGCATTCTTCCCTTGTACACATTCAGACGTTACGATTGTGCTCGATCGGTACGGTCGAGAGCGCTCGAAATAAAACTGGTTTCGATATAAAAATTTTTCTCTTCACAATCGCGAGTTCGATTGGGCTCAGGATTTTTGCAATAAATATACAAATGAAGTGGCTGGCTTTTACGAAGGAATTTAAACGACGAGCAGGAATGTGGCACTTATAAAAGAAGAATTCGCGGAAAAAATGTTTAGGAAAAAATATCGGAGAAAGTGGAAGATTGCGTCAGAGCTGACGATGAGAGAAAAGAATTTCAAAAACGTTGGAGAAGATGTTTGCGAATGTTTGTAAAAAAAAATCGTGGAACCTGTTGTTCGAATAAGTAAATTACTCAAAAAAGAAGATCGTAGGATACAAGAAAAGCTTCAACGAGCTGCTTTCGATCATCTTAAAGGTGGCATAATTGTTCTAAAATTTCGCTTCCAGAAGGATCGTATCCATTCGACGAAAACCCGAGAGAAATTTCTCCCGATCCGTGAAAGTCTCGTTAATAAGTTAATATCGGTCTCGATCAGTTTGCCAAGATGGCGGCAAAGTTGGAAGTGGCCGATATTTAATCGGTGGCGTTTCCTGTTCGCGACTCGTGCATGCGATCACGGGTCGCTCGTAACACGTTAGGCCGGTCGTTTCGTTGCACGCGAGTCCACGTGCAATTGTGCACGGGTCAAGGAGTTCGAGTGAAAGTATTAAATATCAGCGGTTACTCTGCCTAGATCTTCCACGTTTGTTTGTTTCTTCGCTCGTGAAAACCGGCTTTCCTAATCGGCACGCGTTCGATCCTTTCATCCATCCATTCACCATTTTTATTTTTTTTTTTTTTCCTTTCCAAATTTTTCCTGAATTTCAGTCGAACGACAACTGATTCTCAACGACGAGGGAAGACTCGTTACGTAAGAACCGAGTTGCTACGAAGAAAACAGGCTGCACAACCTGCTCAACATTTTCCACTCTGTTTTCTCTCTCTCTCTCTCTCTCTCTCTCTCTTTGGATCTTCTCCGCGCAATAAATCGATCCCACGATCACGGCCCGATCCTCCTCCTCCTCCTCCATAACTCGTAACCAAAAATTTCGCAAATATTTCGCGAAATATCTAATGAAATCACCATCATAAGGAAATTTCGGCGAGATCCTATTTCGAGATCTCTGACAGATTTTTTAATTGCGAGCGGTTCTTCTTTACGAGCTAACGGGTTAATCCGTCGTGGCCATTTGTCATCGAGATAAAAAAAAAAAGAGAGAGATCGTGGATCCGGGCCAAAGAAATGCCGGCGCCAATGAAACGTAGTGGTAGAAAGCGATCGTCCCGTTTCGGGAGAGAGAGAAAGAGGGCGGGGGGGGAGGGAATTTTTCGCAATTTATGAACAATTAAAATTCATGAATTTTTCCAGGGGGAAATTGTGCGCGCCGGGGGGGGGGGAAGGCTCACGTCCACGGCAACTTTCCGAGATCGTCGTAATTCACCTCGAGATATATAGGGAGATATCGCAATCCATAAATAATCTTTCCCATTACTTCACGGCTTGGCCGTCTTATCGTTCCGTATGGGTGATTCTATGCATACTTAAAGGTCTTTTGTGCAACGCGGGGCCACGAGGCGTAATCCGATGTTCGAATCGCCACGCGAATAAGCTTCGATGGACGAGGGGAGGGAGGAGTTTTGTCGGTCTTGTGAAAGAAAAACTTTGTCAATCGATGCGATCGATGCACGCGAAACAGTGTGCGCGCAACCTGTTTCATAGCGGCCGTTGATAGAACGGTAGAACACAAGGTGTTCGAGTGAATGGCAGCCGTTCTCCGGTAATATTAAAAAAAAAAAAAAAAAAAAAAGGAAGAAAAAAAAAGGGAGAAGAGGAAAAATGTACGCGGGACAACGTTCCTCGACTTTATTAAATTACAATGGCAACTCCTTTGTAACGCGATACGCGTTGGAAATATTATACAAGGCGCGGTCAAAAGTTATGTAGAGGAGATTCCTTGGGGAGAGAGAGAGAGAGAGAAGTAGAGGAAAAGGAGGAAGGAATTCTTTTTCTTTTTCCCGTCCAAGGCTTCGTTTTCGAGGAGATCAAGTTTTGGAGGAAAGTTTACGAGTGAAATTGGAATTAATTTCAGCGAGCGAATTATCAATAAGAGAGAATATTCTACATTTCTGAAGCAAGAAAAAAAAAAGTGGAACAAATTTTATCGTTTAAGTCCATTATTTTTTTTTCTTCTTCTTCTTCTTCTTCTTTTCCCTTCTTTTTAAGAAATCGAGATTGAACTCGCGCACGCTCGTGCACAAGAAGCGTTATTATGTAATCGATGATTTTCGAAACCAATTCTCAAATAAAATTAGTTCCACGTCTCTACTACACGTTTTCACGTGTATCGGATAGAATCATCACCTCTCGATAATTCATTCGTATCCAATCGCCAATTACTCAATTGCTCGTTCGTAAAATTTGTTCGAAAAACTTGTGAGAAAAAAAATCTTTTCCACTCGTATGCCCCCTTATCCCGCTGTTATTGTTTCACTTCAACTGACCTCGGCTCATTTTATCCATCAGCCTAGATATACCTCCTTAGAGGATCCTATAGACATTCGACTAATTATTTTCGACCGGTTTCCACAAATGGTTTCGAACGGACAAAACGCATCAAAGTTGCGGCGCGCGATGGAGACTTTGACCCTGCTCGACGCTTCCGCCAGAGAAAGTCATCCATTTACGTGCTCGTCCTCCGTTACCTCGGCCACTTTCCCATTATGCGTCTCGAATCTTGTGAACGCGGAATGCGTAATAACGTTGGCGCGCCGCGATTAACCGCAGGGCTGAAGCGGACGTTACGCAATCAGAAGACGAGTCCTCCCTTTTACAGAGGAGAAAAGAATGAATGGAGCAGGATCGAAATCGTCTTTTCTTTCTTCTTTTTTTTTTCCTCTCTTTCTTTCCTCCTTCTTTCGCAACCATCGTCCACACGCTGCAGCCCCGAATTCTTTTCATCATTATTCCCTCTTATTTCTCCACGGAAAGAATGAATCGAGTATACGAAATTACGTAAATCCCGTTGCGAAAACTTTCATCAAACGTTTCGCTTTATATTAATTCGCGAAGGATCTGGATGATGGCTTGTTTGGAAGGAACTTTAAGTTAAAATCTTTTCGAATATCGGTAGAGGTCCAAGAAAATGTGAGGCGAAACAATTTTGTCTTCTTCTCCTTGCGAAGGATTCACGTAAAATAGCGCAGATTATTCTCGTTCTGTTTTAATAGAATTCTCGAGGATTTGCTCTCGCATCGGTGAGAATTCTGATTTAATATCAGAGGCAATTATTTTCGTTTTCGCGTCGGATGCTGAACGAAACTCTCGAGAATTACTTTCGAAAGAATTTACATCTTTTCGAATAGAGATCTGAAACGTGCGATGCAAAGGATTCACGACTAAAAAAAAAATAGTACAAATTATTCAGTTTTAATAGAATCCTCGAGGATTGCATCGATGAGAAACTCTTTCGAATCACTTTCGAAAGAATTCACACCATTTTTTTCTCTCATATCGATATATTCGATCGAACCAGTCCTCGTTTTCTCGCTACACGAACGCGGTTGGAATTAGAAAATCCACGATTGCGGGGAGAAAAGAGAGGAGAGCAGGCGTCAAAACAATTTTCTCTCGTTAACTCATCGGCCGGATTCATTAACTTTCGCTAATAAACATGGCCAAGTGCAAGTGAAACAGGAGCGCTAATTATCCACCCTTCGCCATCCAAAAGTCGTTCAACGCACAAACAATATCATACACAAATAAATATATAACTGGCGCTGGAATCGGTGGTATCGTTTTTCTCTTTTTGCATCTTCAATTATTCGTCGCGCGCAACACCGATTCTTTCCGCAATACCGATTTCACTTTCAACAACGCGCCGATTCTCCTCCTTCGTCGAACGAGGATAGGATCAACGAGCGGAGATATCTCGTTTTTTCAAACAAGAAAGAAAATTCGATGCGATAATCTCGAACGTGGTAAAAAAAAAAAAAAAAGGAAAAAGAAATACGTTTCCGATACGTTGCGAAAAATTTAAAGAGATTTAACGATGAACGGCGACGGTTCGTCATTGTTCCCTTGTTCAATTGTCGATAAATCTCGATCGGCGAGCGGGACAAACGCAACGTGCGATAACGATCGAGATGCTCGCGCGAGTAATAATTATCTCTAATTACCGGCCAACCTTTTCTCCGCTCGTCGACGGATCGCAAAAAGCGGTTTCTAGGTTGAACAGAAACCTCTTGGTTTCTGTGGAAGCGTGCAGAAACCGACCGGCCCGCATACCAGCCCACCCATGAAAGAATGGAGAGCAGTCGATGCCGCGAAACTTGGCAAAGAGATAAAACGAAATAAAATTCGACTCGACTTGTCCTAATTTTCTCGCTCGTTGTCCCTTCGAGAATGCAAATATGATTTGAACATTGAAAGCGAGATGGTCGTTGGGAGGGGGGGTTGTACCGTAATAACCTTCTTTTCTAAAGTGGAAAGACGTCCGCAGAACGTGGTGATCGTTCCCGTAATTATTCCGTAATTATTACAATGCGATGTAAGGCGAGATTAAATTTAATAACAGGCCACGAGAGAGTGCACGCCTCGACGAGGAAGAAAGATCCTTCCTCGGCACGTGCAACCTATTATCTCGCCGCGTCTCGTATTCTCCCAACCCGCTTCTCCCGTGTTGCAAACCGGCTATTGTTGCAAAAGACAATGACCAAGTGACGCGTGTAATCGTTTCTGCGCATCTTTGGATCACAGGTGTCGACAATCGGCCCCCGCCTTATTCTTCCTCTTTCGAACGCGACCGAACTCGCGACGAAACGTCTCCGCCAGGTGTACGTTCGAGAGCGAAATTATTGACTGTTGCGTTGCTCTCTGTCGTTTTTTTCTTTTTTTTTTTTTTTCAATTCTCGAGAATTATCAATACTCGTACAACAAAGTGTTCGCCGTTCTTTTAAAACGAGTTCTCATCTATTCGACAGCATTTGATCGACACGTTCGATCATTTCGTTGATATCCATTCATTGTCAGCAGGGATCGATAAGGTGTTTATGAAATTCTGAAAACTTACTATTCGCAAAGTTTCGAGAATTTTATTTCTCAGACGTTAAAAGTTGTCATCCACTCGACAGCACCTGATCAGCCTTTTGTTAATATTACACTCGTTGTCGGGGAAAATGTTTAGGAATAAAGCTCCGAGAATTTTATTCTCAGATATTAAAAGTTGTCATCCACTCGACAGCACGGTATATTCACAACTATCTTTTCGTTAATATCGCACCCATTCGTTGTCACTAAAACTTACTTTGGAAAGTTACTCTCGAGAATTTCATTCTCAAATATCACGAGCAACAAGTATGAGCGAACTGTCCTATGATCGACGAAACATTCGGGAGTAAAACTCTCGAACTTTTAAAAACCTTTCGAGAGGTTTGTTCTCGAAAGTTGTCGCTCACCACGCTTTCCCATCGATATCGATATATTCTCGTCTTAATCGCTCGTTAATCGGCGAAATGTTGGGGGCTATTGTCATTAAACAGGCGTCATCGAACCAAGATTCGAATCTATCCTATTTTCCTCGTCGAAAAATTCGCTCGAACTCGATGAACGTTGATTCTTCTCTTCGAGGCACGATTCAACTCGATTCAACAGAACGAGACAAGAATGGACGCTGGTCGGATGAGCGAGTTGCAGCATCGGGTTGGGCGAAACGATGATTATGGATCGGCTAGGGATCGAGGTGAGGTAAAACCGTGGTAAGTGGTTTCTTTCTTCCAAGTAAACAACGAGGAGCAATGGAGGTACGCAATTCGCGGACGTTTCTTCCTGCTCGATTAAGGCAGGTCGGCTCGAACCGCGTGAAAACTTTCACGGGTCGTCCAAGTCCCGTGCTGCCCTCGTGTTCACGCGCGAGGAATTTTAATTTCGTCTGATATTGCTCGCCGGCCATTCGAATTAAAATTCCTTTCAAAGGCGGGGGCCACAATTGAAATTTTTTTCTCCGAAACACACACACACACACAGGAACGCGTGGAAAGAGCATTTTACGGAAACGAATTTGTAACGAATTTGATCCGAAATGGAAAAGTCTGTACGAGCGAACGAATCCAAATGTTTCGAAATGCGTCGAAAGAACATTTCTTTTTTTTTTTTTCACGCTTCGAAACGAATTTCAACAAAAATCTCGCATACACAATTTCGAATATTTTTCATCCCGACGAAGAAAGGAAGCGTTTCGAATTTCATTCATCGAATTAAACGGACCAAAGTCCGTTTCGTCACGCCTATTTTAGGAAACCAATGTCTGCTTGTTCCAATGTCTCTCATATATTTTTATTTCGCGGAATGTCGAAACGAAATAACTGCGGGTTACGTGCATTATAATGAATGCAGCGGGATTGTTTTCAAAATCGTTGTCGTAAAGAAAAAAAAAAAGAGAGAGAGAGAGCTCGGGTGTCAACCATCGCTTCGCCTTATCCGACCAGCATCCAGGTCGGGCCGCGGTCGGGATCTTGCGGTGTGCGCAAGATTCTTTCGCTACCACCCTGACCTGCCTCATTCCTCGTTCGCGAAAAAACTCGTGAAATAAAATTTCCATCCTCCTCTCCCTATCCCTCCTCCATTATCCTTCGATTCTCCAAAGAGAAAGAAAGGGAGAAGGTTCACCGTTAACATCGAAGAAGAAGAAGAAGAAGAAATTTTTATTCGACGAAGATGATCGTTAAACGGAAAGGGAAAAAAGGAAAAGGAAAAGAGTAACGACAAACTGTTCCAGCCTTCCACCTCTGCCTCCCCTCTTTGGAAGGATCGGCGTAGAAATATTCTCGTTGCGGGCAAGAAAGGAGGGAAGGAAAACAACGCGCGGAGATGTCGGGCTTGGACGAAAGAGGGAAAAGCAAGGCGAAATGACCGATTCGAAGGAGCAAACAGAGCAGAAGGGAGGGGGAGGGAGCGAGGTGGGCAGCGAGGAAAGAGAAAGAGAGAGAGAGCGAGAGAGAGGCGTAGCAAGGCGAGCCAGCGATCGTAGTGGGATCGACAAAGCTACCTGGATCCACGACGGCCACTTTCGACGGCAGTAACCACGAAGACGCCATGACGACACAATCACCCACATCGTCCACGACTCGGCTCTCATCTATCGGTCTGGTCGCGGCTGTTTACCTTCTTCTGGCGACACGTGAGTTTCAACCGGCCGAATATTTCACAAACCCCACCTCTCCACCCCTCAACTGATTTTTCCCTCCCCCGACGAATTCCTTCTGGAAAATTCCTCCAAAATCATCGATAGATCGTTGTTGTTGTTGTTGTTGCTCGCCTCTCCCCGAATCCAGGGACTGCTCCTCCTCTCGAAGGAATCCTTCGTCCATTTTCCACGGTATTCGGAACATTCGCACGATGCGTTATTACCAAAGTTGGCGGCTCGAATCCTTCCTCGGCAAGCGTATAATTTATCAAGGAACCGAGCAATCTTATCTCTCTCTCTCTCTCTCCTCGTCCTTTCGGTTCGTGGCAAGCCGAAAATCGCGTCGTCGAAATTCGAAACCGCGAAATCGAAATATCGCGCTATCGAGTTTGTAGTTTCTCCTCTTCCCTTGTTCGAAGGACGAAATGGAATTACGCGTGAAATCGGGAAAAGATTTAGTAGAGGCAAGGAGAAAAAGATGCGGGATCCTGGCGAGAATTGCTCGAACTTGATCGTTAATTAATAGACGGTGCGTGGTCTCACGGAAACGTTAATCGCGCGTTGAACGAGATCATCGGTCAATGAGAAGTTGCGCTCGAGTTTCCGTTTAACTGGGATTTAACCGAATATAAGCGAAATTCGTACACTCGAGATTAAATTGGAGGATAATCGGTTTAATCGCACGGACGATAATCCGATTAACGCGCGTAGCCTTCCAACGCTCAACGTGGGTGTTGAAACTATTGCCGCGACATATTTAAAATCGCAAAGAGTTTCGACGTGGTCGGCCTCTCGATTTGCCGGTCTGTTTCGCGGGATCTGCGTGACTTTCGCGTTCCGCGCTTTTCCTCCGACTCGAGAGGAGAAAGAGATTGGAGGGAAGGAAGGAAGGAAGGAAGGAAAAAATGCGGTCGACAACGATTTCTTCGCGTTCTTCTCCCCTCGTTTTCCGCTCCGCGAAAGTGTCGCGATGTTTAGCTCTTTAATTTCCACTCTTCTCGTCCAATTAATTCGAAGGTTCTCGGATCTATCTTACCTTCGTTGCCTTATTGCACCAGATTCCGTACCTTTGGTTTCGAATCGAACGTTGAAGGAAAATCTGAAAACCGAGTCAAGAAGAGCCGTGTTCGACGTTTACAAATCGCGAATCCAAAGTTTCGATTTATCGTGAAGGGGACTCGAGAGGCAGACTCGAGTTTAATTCGACGGTGAACCGATCAACGTGACAACGTATCGGGGATTCCGATCGGGCCGCAACCCGTGGCGCGATACCACTCGAGAACAGAAGGAAAATAAACGAGGGAGGAATTTCTCGTGTTCCACGCGAGGAACATACGAGATAGTTCTATTCCGGTATTATTCCGATCGGGTTCGGTTAAAGGGAAGGGAACAGATGGGATTTATCGGGGACGTGAAATAATCCTGACGATTATTTTGCGTCGCTTGAACGTGTCTAAATGATTGACTCGATTAAGCGTGGCCAAGATGACAGTTATTAGGACGTTTACTATGTATATCCATGTCGGCTTAATCGATACTCTAGTATCCTTGTCTCGATTGTCTCGATATACGCCCAATTAGCTTAACGCAAAATTGTAAATCCTTGACTTGGAATTCTCTCACTTGGAAACTTAATCGTTGCTTTTAATTATTGAAATAAAATTTACAAGAAAAGAGAAAAGGAAAGAAGTAAAAGTCGATCGGTCGTTGAGATTTTGCCAATGCTTCCGAAACACCTCGTCTCTCTCTCTCTCTCTCTCTCTCTCTATTGCCGTGAATCTACGCGTTGCGACATTGGAGTAGCGTAGTATGCAGAGGCAGGCAATTACGCCTTCTGCTTTCTCTTTCGTATGAAAATGTCAAAGATCAGATATGTATCTCTCCGTGCCTCGTTCTCTCTCTCTCTCTCTCTTTCTTTCTTTCTTTCTTTTTTCTTCTTTCTCTCTCTCTCTCTCTCTCCATCTCAAAGCAACACCTCGTTGACCCAAATTTTCCCAGCTCGCGTCTATCAGACACCTCGGCGTTTCGAACGTAATCCTTCGTCCGTGTGTTTTTCTTTTCTCTTTTCCTTTTTTCCCCCCACCCCTCGGTTCTCATTTTCGTTCGCGGGCCTCGTTCGTTCCGCCGAATGGAACACCGAATCACGGAACGCGCATATAATAATTTAATCACGTTCCCACCGTGCCGTTACCGCGACAATAATTACGCGCTAATGGCTCGCGGCTGGAACGACATAATGCATCCTCTCAAAGCTCGAAAGCGACACTGCTTTGACGCTTCGGTTTCTCATTAGCGATTGATATCGAAGTCTGTGCGAGGTATTCATCCTACGTGTGCATCATCGAACGATATAGATTTTCGTAATATTGCCCGCCTACGTTTCGAAATGCGAATTAAAAACACGAGTTTCCAATGTTATGTAAGGTATATAATATTTCGATTCGGATATTTCAAAGAAAAGCTAAAGGCTTGAGACTATATCCCGACGAGAAAAATCTTTTCGATCGAATGATCGATAAATAAACCTTTGGTGCGTGTATCGATGGAGCAAAATCTGAACGCAAACAACAAGGACAAAGGGGCGGGTTAATTAGAGGAGGGGACAATAGTTCAAACAGAATCGGGGAATTCCTCCGTGTATATATAGTTAGCCCGTTACTCGATCTACCGTTTAGATCTCGATCCCGCTCAAAAATCCTCTCGGCTCGCCCCTTATACGAGTAGCAACGAGAAAATTCTGTCTCTGTATACGAAGGCAGAGTGCATAAATCGGGCAAGCTCGTGGCAAGAACAGAAACGTACGCTCGAGCCGTACATATTTCCGTTCAATTATCGAATACCTAACAAATGGCGGAGCGAAATGTGTATCAACCGCTCCTCCATACGTTACATCACCAATTACCGGCGACAGTTAACGGCACACGCGCGCCCCTCTAATTTTTCCCGATGTTTTCGATTATATCCCCCCGTTTCGCGTGGACAACGAACGACAGGACAGATGCTCGGGCAGACGCAGCGATCCACCGCAGGATTTATGCGCGCGCCAATCTCGTTCGGATGGATGGATAGACGATATCCTGTCCCTGAGAGCGGTCGTAACGGTAGGTAACGGTAGGCAGCTCGATCAAAGGGTTAGAGAGGCATCTGGACGAGGATCGATCGATCGGATGGACCGGTTTCCACGATTCGTTACCATCTAACGAACGAACGAACGAACGGTCCACGCCAATGGGATTGGCCTTGACGGCCGATGTGCGCGCCGCGCCACGGCATATTTATGCGAGTGTTAACCCTGATTCCTTCCCCCGACGCGTCCCGCGCCTCGAACGTTCGAGCCTCTCGTTCGTTCGCGCGGTTAATCGAGGCGAAACGAACGAATTGGGAACCCCAACCTTTCTCTCCTTCCTCTCTCCCTCTCTCTCTTCTCTCCAAGAAGAATAAGAAGAAGAAGAACGTCGCGTAACGTTAATCCTTCTCTCCGCGAAAACGATCGATCTTTCGAGGCGAAGGCATCTCGGACGTGGGACATTGTTGCCGACAGCGAGAGAGAGAGAGAGAGAGAGAGAGAGATTACCTTCCGTACCGACTAACGTGGCTGACATTCCGCGATCCGACGTGCGACACGGTCTTCTCCTCCGCGTGCCGCCACCGCTGTCCAAGGCTCACCGAGCATCCGAGGAACTCGGTTCTGCATACCCTCGTGACGATCGATCCTCCACCGAGTGGAGGGGAGGGGGGAGGTTTACGCATCGATCGTTCGTCGATCGTAACTAACGATGGAATCACGGATGGAGTTGGAATTTCTTCTTCTTCTTCTTCTTATTATTATTATTATTATTATTTCGCAGAGATCCTCCTATTCTCCTTGTTCGAGATATATCCTCGCTCGTTACCCTCGCGATAAGGTAAATCCAGCTATATCGAGGGCTTAAAAAGTTGGCGCTGCTCCCCTTTTAAATTATACTCCCATCGGCATTAACCGGATATCTCGCCCGACCTGCCTCCCCATTAATCCAGGCTAATTAATTAAATTCGATTTTGTTTACAGAGATATGCGGCGCGGCTTATTACGGCAAGCTTATCGGCAAGCTGTCGGAACTTCATCACGGAGTGAGCGGTGAAGTTTACGCGGTGGACGGGCGAACTCTGTTCATCAAGGACTTCACGTACGACGGCGAGGCACCAAGTTCGTATAAGCGTGGCGGGGCGCCACCAACTTTGCCGTTTCGGTCGATGCACGCGCGTCGATCAAAAACGTTGCCCCAAAAATGATTCGGGCAGCGCGGTTTCGAGCAACATACGACGCTCGTTGTTTAAACGAATCCTTCGTTTCGCGGATGGACATCTTGTTCGTTTTACATAGGAAAGATTTGGATATTGGAATTATTGTGTCTCTCGCGTTTCAAATTTTTGTTAATTCTATCTAAGATTTGATATTTAATGTAATTGGATTTAGAATATTTTAAAATAATAATTAGATTGTTTCTTTGGATAAATTAACGAATACGTAGTAGTTTTAGAAACTTTTCAAAGCGATGGATTCAGAGATGGAAAGTAGGGTGAATCGGAGGTAACTCGATCGAGATAAGAAGCGCATCAACGGTGTACGCGTTAGACGATCCAAGGCCGGCCTTAAAGTAAAGTTAATCGTCAGTCCGTAAAAGGTACTTGTACGTATCCCTTTCGACCCGTTCTCTACTCTCACTTTTCTACATACTGGTGGCGGCGGCTCCGGCTCCATAAAATCGAAAGCGTTCGCTCGGCGAAGGTCGCGCGCGGATTAAACGTTTCAACGATCCATAAACCGAACGAAAATGAAAAACGTAATTACCGGCGGACGTTACGATCGACCCGGTTGAAATTAAGTAATTAGCGATTAACTCGGCTCGATCGGCGAAAGCTGCAATTATAATTATATCTCTTTTCAGCCGCCTACTTTTACGTCGGTACCTCCAAGAGCCCCAATGGGAATGGAATCAGACTTCGGGACGAGAACGGATCGTGAGTGCTCTTTCAGTGTTTATAATTATATTTCTTTTTTTCGACCAAGCATATCTCCCGTCTCCTTCGTTTTCTCTTCGTCTATCGTGATTCGTTTATCATACGTTCATTGCTTACGTCGATTTCTTCTTTTCCTGGTTTTTTTAAAGAAATCGATATTCATCGTTTCGATCAATCGTTTCTTGAAGGAAAGTGAGAAAACAGATTTATAAACACAATTTAAAAAATATAATTCGACGGATGGAAATGCAATCAATGATATTTGTTCGCGGGAAGAAATGACCTCTTGACCCGTGAATCTCGCCGATTAATCCAATCCCGATTAATTGAATTTCTGCGTGATAAACTCGCACCACCACTCTCATAATAAACGATATCCACTCGTTTATTTACGAAAATTATTTTCTCTTCTCCTTTCTCTCTCTCTCTCTCTCTCTCTCTATTTCTTTTATTCGCTTCGAAATCGCGCGTGATCGCCCCAGCTTGGCCCGAATCGAAATGAACTTCCACTCGATCGATTTTTGCGACAGATCGGACACGTTGAAGCGGTATCGAAGGAAGGACATCACGCTCACGTTGCCCGATGGAAAGACGATGGCCAGCATCAAATGGTTCGCCGTGTGGTGCGACGAATTCTCCGTGAGTAAAGAAATCGAGCGGCATCGTCGCTCGTGACCTTCGATTTCCACTTGCACAGAAACCGGTATCCTCGGCAACTTTCACGCTCGTTCCTCTTCGTACACGCCGCGCCTCGGTGTGGATGGAAAGCGATCGCCGTGCCAACGAATTCGAGAACTCGATCGAGGCTCGATTGGGGAATTATCGAAACGATGAAATTTCTTTTTTTTTTTTTTCGGGTTTGGAATTCGATTCGATTCCCCATCAAGGAAAGATATGAAATTTGTTCATCTCCACGAAGGACTTACATTCAAATATCGAGAGCAACGATGATTTCATTCTATCGAAACTGTCGGCGTCTCTTTCTTAGTCAAAGAATTTGAAAATTGGCCGAGACGATTGCCCTCGAAACTTCGAGATTCTCAAACTCGTGTATAAAGCTTACAATTAGTAAATTTATTTGCTAATCAATCTCAACAGCCTCTCGAAGTTCAACCCTCGAGTTTCCTCGTAAGCTTCGCCTTTAGATAATCCAACTTTTAAGGAGTTGAATCTCGAAGAGCTTGGGAAACATGCTTACGCGAGCATCTGAAAAATCTGAAAGATGCGACGGTGTGTGAAAAATTTCAAAAAAAAAGAAAAGAGAAAATCGAATTAACCTCGAAAACGTAATAAAACAAGTTGAAGCAGCTTCCTTCCAAGTGGAATTCGAAATCGAGGGAGGAGAAGTTTTGGGTAAAAGTAGTACGATATCGGTTATCCGCGACAGGCTGCCGCGGATCGTCGATTTACGTCCTCGATATTGCCGACGCGACGAAAATTTATTCCGTGTCGGACACGCGGCACCAGATACACCCGCGTGCGTGGTAACCCCGGAATGATAAAGCTCGATCAGGAACCGAGGGTCGAATTTCCATTAAGCGACGGTTCGGATAAAATTTTCCTCAAAAATGGAATCTCGAGAAACTGTTCCACCGAAATCGAAATATAAACTCCGTGGATCAAACTTTGAACGATCTTTTACCATTAATTGGAATCATTGGAGAGTAGTTTATCGATTTGCGAATATCTACCGAAATATAAACTCCGTGGATCAAACTTTGAACGATCTTTTACCATTAATTGGAATCATTGGAGAGTAGTTTATCGATTTGCGAATATCTACCGAAATATAAATTCCGTGGATCAAACTTTGAACGATCTTTTACCATTGATTGGAATCATTGGAGAGTAGTTTATCGATTTGCGAATATCTACCGAAATATAAACTCCGTGGATCAAAGTTTGAACGATCTTTTACCATTGATTGGAATCATTGGAGAGTAGTTTATCGATTTGCGAATATCTACCGAAATATAAACTCCGTGGATCAAAGTTTGAACGATCTTTTACCATTGATTGGAATCATTGGAGAGTAGTTTATCGATTTGCGAATGTCTCAGGTGAACTTCGGGGACGTGAGAATACCGAGAGGGTTCGACTATCCGAAACCGCAAAAATTGGCGGCCCTGAACGGAGTGCACGGAGTCAGCTCTGAACCGATCGTGGTCGTTGACGCCCAAACCCTGTTGATACCCAGTTTCAGCTACGACGGCGAGGCGCCTGGTAAGTGAAAAGATAACTCGAAACTCTTGCGTTTTTCCTTTCAAAATTATTGGACGAATAGCAAATACACATACGTATATGTTTCGACAGATGCGAAGTTTTGGGTGGGGGCTGGAGCGACGCCATCACCGCAAGGTATCCGCGTGCCCGACGAGAATGGAAAGGAGCAACCGCTCCGGCGATACGATCGCAAAGCCATAGTGCTCACGTTGCCCGGGGACGTAACGATCCACCAGATCGGCCACTTCGGCGTCTGGTGCGAGGCGTTCGCCGTCGACTTCGGCCACGTGCAAATTCCGCAGGGTCTTAACGTGCCACCGTCCCTCAAGATGCTCGGGGTTTCGCCGCAGGTAAGCTGGAAAGGCTTCTTGTAGTCCGTCCGCACAAGAAGAGACGACCGCCGGCTTGGATGATCATTTATTGAAACGCCCCATTGCCAATAGTGTAATCTCGTTTATTACGATTCGAGCATTTCTGGATCGAGGAGAGTTTTGCCTTCTCGTCGAGACTCGGTCGCGCGATTTTCCGCCTTTCTTTCTTTCTTTCTCGGGACGAGAAAACAGCGTTGTTGTTGTACAAACTGCCAATCACGTTCGAACTGGCCGAGGTGGAAAGGGACTTGAACCGACTTTTATCCCCCTCCACTAGATCGATTTACATCGCGTTTAACCTTTGTGTCACGTTAACCCTTTCGACAATCGCCTTCCTAGTTTAATTTCATATTTCAATCCATTTTCCATTCCCAATGTCTCGCAAGCATTCGTTTCTAACTTTCGCTAGCCAGTTGTGAGAGAGAATTGTAGCTTCGATTTCCACCGCGTAACGGCCCCCTTTGTTCCCCCGTTTTCGGTACACGTATATATATATATATATACCATATATCGTAAACGCGCGGAAACAAACGAGCTTTTCACATAGCGAGCAATCAATACAGGCTCGGTGTATTGTTCCACGGTGAATTTGTCTCTGTCGATACTCGAGTGGATGTCGGCCGAAACGCGGATTTCCCGACCGAGCGTGCCCCCCTTCTTATCTCCACGCCGACGAATCGTTAGACGAATCGAATCCAATCACCTGTGTGCGAATAACAACAACCTGTCTCTGTCCTTGTGTTGCAGAACGTGCATCGCGGAGGGCAGGGACAGACGCTCGGTCTGGTAAATCTGTCCACTCCGCCTCCTCCCTCCTTCGCGTTGCTCGCTCACCAGCAATTCCAACGACCGACAACCTACCGGCCGATCCGAGAAGATCCGGCCCAGCCCGACCGTAGAATACCGAACAGCTTGCAGGCCCAGCAACCTCTCGCGCAGCAGCTTCACCAATCCGCCTCTTACCCAACGCCCGGACCAACCACCGCCCACCAAATTGCCCACGACGACGACGATGTGGCGAGTCTAGAGTCTGATGCGTACCAAGAGCGATACGAATCGGAGGACGATCCACCGGCAGTGGAGAAATCGCGAGACGAGGCCCGCCACCAGAACTCGTACGCGAGGCTGTTGCGGTTTCAAGGCGACAGAAGGGTCGACTCTTTCGTCCGTTATTAACGCGTATACTTACTTGATCCTATACGTTCCCTCCTCCTCCTCCTCCTCCTCTTCTTCTTCTTCTTCTTCTTTTTCCAACGAATCGAATTTTTCAAAATTAGGAATTAAAGTCGGAAGGAATCGATTTTTCACGAAGCGATGCTTTTATTTTCAACAGCTCGAGTACTTTCGATAGATGACTCGTGAGCGGGCGTAGTTTCGCTGTGAACGCTTTCCAGATCTGAACAGAGGTGCAACACAAGCGAGCGCAAAAGTTCCGATCCATCCAACGATTGGTCCCCTTCTAACTCCATCTTCACGAAAAGCGAGGATACAGTTTGCATCGAAATACGGTTAGAATCGTTACAGTCAAAGATTATACCGTAGTAGATGATTCTTGGAACAGTGGCATCAGTATTTGGCACATTTGTCTAAAATCGTTCAGCTTTAACAAATTCGCCGATAGGAATTGAAGAAAAGCCAACCGATATTCGTAATCTCGAAAGAAATCGTCCAACTTGCTTTAAAATCGGAAAAAAGGAAGAAAAAAATAGCGATTCCAACGGAAGACTTTAGCGTGACGAGCCTTCCTCTCCGTTCCCTCTGCGTGCAACTCGGTCAAACTCTCGTTTCGACAAATTGGCGTTGTGGAAGCAGCGGTCGCGTTTACCGACTACGATCATTCGTTGGCCGTTCCTCAGCCGGTGGAAAGCTCAGGTGGTGCAGCTGCGAGGATATTAGCCGGAGGCTCGTTCGTAAACTTCGGGCATCCACTTTGCAAGTTTCGAGGCGATCGCTTCGATCTTCTTCTTCTTCTTCTTATTTATTTAAGCACCGTGCCATCTATTGGAGAGAATCTTCGAAAGCCACTGGCTATGGTTAGTTGCAGCGCATTCTATACTTTGTACACACGTACGCTTAACAGAGGATTTGCGACAATGCGGATATCGTTGTATTTTTTTTTTTTTTTTATAATCTTTTTAATTTCCCTTTTTCTTTTTTTCTTTTTCAATAGTTTTCGGATAGCTTGTCTCGCTTTCGGTCTTTTCTGGAAAATGAAAAAAAAAAGGTGTGCATTGACAGAGCGGATCGATCTCGCATTTACGTTTACTCGAGAGGGAAATTTTTTTCGTTTCGGTCGATTAAAAATAAAAGAAACGGTGCGCAGGCATCTGTGTACGTATCACGCCTTTAATCTCTCGAATCCTCTTTAGAATTCTATTATTCGAGGAGCACGCACGTACGATCTTGCCACCGTGGGGGTGGATGTGTCGCGTCCCCCCGTCGAACGATACAATACGAGTTGCCGTAATTCAGCTTTCTCTCTCCCCTTTCGTATGAAACATGCTGTCGATATTAGTGACGCTTGGATATCGGTTTGGATGTCTCTCGAGCTCATCTGCGTGCGAACATCGCGTAGTGGAAAACGTAATAGGAAGAAAATATCATCGAGATTTCGAGTATGCGTATGTATATCTACGGCGAGAATCCTTGTTGTCAACCCTTTCGACCCGCGAGAGAAAATAAGAGCGTAACAAAAGCAAATCGAATGATATGTATTGTACTCGATGTAACTTCGATATCGTTTATTTTCGATGTAAGAGAAAATGTGAAAGAAAAGAGAGAAAGAGGAGATGTATCGTCTTTTGTAAAGTCGTAAGAGCGATGGTTATTCGACTGTGATACAAGGGTTAATTATACTTATATATATATATATCGAGAGGAGGCGAACGTTATTCTTCCAAGAGACGAAGGGAAATAAAAAGTTGAAGAAATCCCCTTTCAACCTAGGCCAGTCACTTTCTATTAGATGCTTCGCGCAAATATCGAATACCTATTTACCGAGATACAGATTATATACTGTATATATACATATATATATATATATGTATACATATATATATATATATATATATATATATATATATATGTTTACATGTTCACAGATAACATTATCGTTTTCTATCCATTTTTTTTTGTACGTTTTTACCCGAAATTAATGCGAATAAACGTATTACTTTCCTGACAATCAAACGAGTTTCTTGTCTTATCATCCTCGAGACTTCTTTCGCTCTACATCACGATTCCATTTTCGTGATGGGATAATAAGGAACAGTGAGAAACGATCGTCGAGTTGACGACTCGTACGAAGAAATCGAAAATCGTTCCTGTTACGAACGATGGTAAAACGGTTTGTCGTTTGATTTCAGTCGAAACTGAATTGCGAAGTTCTGGAGGACAGGCTGGCTTTCGAGGTGCGATGGGCCGTGGCCGGAGACAGCATAGTCGCCCAACTCGTTGGAAAACTTGGTGAGTATATACATATACTATATACTATATTTCCGCGCTGTCCGCGTGCTGCCGCCCACAAAAGGACAAAACTTCTATCGCATTTATTGAAAGCGGTGTGAATTTATACGTGCCGCGACCGCCCAACCCCAAGATCCGGCCCCAACTTTTAATTAACAATACCTCCCCCTCACCCCTTCGTTTTCACCACGGTTCCGTTCTACGGATAATACGCGTGTGTAGATATTTCAGTTTTGCAACGCGTCCATCGATACAATTTGCATTCTTCGCGCGAAAATTACGATTGCCTTAGCTGAAATCAAAGGAAAAATGGCAAACATCGTCGGATTTTGAATCGAAAATTACGTTGGTTGAGATCAAGGGATCCAGAAAACGTACCACGCGTTCGAGTAAATTATTGGTATAACAATGAACGTATCAAACGAGATCATTCTCGAATTTTTATCCTTCGAAACGAATCCTCTTTTCCCTCGAATTCCCTCGAATATTACGATCACTTTAAATCAATAGATCGAGAAGAATTTATTGGTAAATTCGAGTAAATTCGAGTAAATTATTGGAATAATAAATGTTTACCCTTCGTGCAAAATATCCTCTTTTCCCTCCGAGTTTGAATCTCCAACCAAGATTACGATCACCTTGGTTAAAATCAAGAATTCTGAATCGGATCGAAGATCACGATCACCTTGTGTTAAAATCAAGAGATCGAGAAGAGTTTACGTAGCACGCGTTTAATCATCGGTATAATATCTGTGCTATCAGACGAGGGACAATACATGGCATTCGGATTATCGGCGAATCCAGAAAGAAGCTTGATGGTCGGCGGGGACGTGGTGGTGGCCTGGGTCGACAAGCAAACCCTTCAAGGCTACGCCGTCGATTACTTTTTGGACGCAAAGTCCCAGTGTTCCGGAGGGCGTGGCAGCTGCCCCGACACTCGCATACAGGTTTTAACTCGCTTTGCTATATTCTCCTTCCAATACCTTTCTCAGCGCCCCTCCCCCTGAAAAAACGAATCCTCGCGCGGGTTTACATTGAATTCGCGGCCAATTCGCAGGAGAACACGAATTCCATCCGATTGCTGAACGCTGCGCTGGTCGACGGGTACAGCATCGTCACGTATCAAAGGCCATTGAAGACGAACGACGAGCTCGACCATCAAATCCTGACGAACCGATCGCAGCCGATCATCTGGGCCGTCGGCCCGTTGAACGAGAGGCAGGAGGTCAGCTTTCACTCCGATTATCTGAAAACGGACCGGTTCGTCGATTTCGGCAGACCGCCGATCTGGAACTGCCCCGTCCCGGATCACGAACCCTCCCAGATATTCGGCGGCCACGACGACGACGACACGAAGCCCGATCATCAGGTATTTTCATTATCGAGAGTTCTGTTCGATCGAGAAATCGACGAAATTCCCGATTTCGTAGCAGCAACTGGTCGCGACTACGAGACGACCGCATCGAGCTCCCGCGACTCCAGCACCTGCACCTAGGACCGACGCCTGGGAAATCCCGCCCATTCAGTGCAACGAGCCGGAGGACGGGGTGTTGTACGCCCAAATGGGGCCCACTGGAGGAAAGCACGGATATCCAGCCATCACCGGTGCGAAACGAGCGAAAGTCTATGTCTTCGAATAATTGATAATTCCTGCCTTCATTTTTCCCTTTTCTTTTCTTCGAAACGAAATCGCTGGTTTCAGGTCACGTCGGTTGGGGTATCTCGTGGTACATAAACGGCCTGTTGATCCCGGAGATCAACGTCGTTCGTGGAAAGAAGTACAGGTTCGTGGTCGAGGGTGGTGAAAATCCTGAGACCCCGGCTCGTTATCATCCCTTCTACATCACCGACGATCCTGTCGGCGGTTACCAACACAAAACACCCGAGGAGAAAGAGGTAAGACGATTTGTCGACCGCTTCTCTCCCTCCCTCCCTCCCTCGTTAATAATTCGACGAATGATTCGTAGAAAGTGAAAATATTCGCGGGGGTGAAACGTCAACGCGGGGTGACACGACCGACGGGTGTCGGCCGCCTGTGCAACTGGCTGCCCGATCAGAATCAACCTCTGGCCGACGAGTTCACGTCGTTCGGCGCTTACCAACGTACCCTGACCCTGGAATGCGACCACGGCGAGCCAGGTATCGTGGAATGGATCCCGGACGAGGACACGCCCGATACCGTGTACTATCAGGTAACTACGATACCAAATATTATACGTGTATATATAGATACCAGAGAGCGGATTAATACTCGGTGTTTTGCGACCAATGTTCAGTGTTTCACGCATCGTTATCTGGGCTGGAAGATAAATGTTCACGACAGCTGCGACGTTGAACCAGCCGGGAACGAGAATCACGAGATTTACGTCGATCCGAAGAAGGAAGGGGGGAGGGAGGATTTGGTGATCAGCCCGAGCATCCGGGAGGCAAGCAAGGTAACGCCAACGGCGGAGTTCCTTCAGCAGCATCCCCCTCTTCATCATCATCTTCATCATCATCATCATCATCCTCCTCCTCCTGGTGAACACGGGCTTCGTTACTCTTATCATCAAGCGACTAACCCTGACAAGCTAAGCACACCATACACGCAGTTACTAACGACCGCTAACAACAACAACAACAACAACAACAACAATAATTACCTGCGCTTGAAATCATCGCCATCGCCGTACGAGGAGCCACTCGTCTCGAAAGCTTCGTACCAAGCGCCAGGCCTGATGCCCAATCGCCACGAGGTACGCGTGAAGGAGCCCCATCGTCACGCGCACCTCGACCAAGATCTCCAGCCGCATTATTACAATCACCATCATCATCATCATTATAATCATCATTTTCATCATCAACTACAACAACAACAACAACAACAACAACAACTCGTACCGATTTATCGCGAACAATCGATGGGAGGGACGAGGCTGACACCCGCCTATACACCCGGCCGACATCAAATCATGGAGATCCAACCAGAGCTCCTTCGACAATCCTCTAACCAGCAATTGTCTAACCTCGTTGCAGATAATCCACGACCACTGAGCCACGGGACGAAATACGTGTATCCGGTTACCTCCAGCCCACAAATCCCGTACTCGAGGCAACCGTTCCTGCCTCACCATTACGCAATCAATTATCATCATCTTTATCACCCAGCTCCCCTCCCCCGTGATCATTATCAATACAACAACCAACCGGACCAGAGGACCCAACTGATGCTCGTCAAGAGACCGGTGTTGACACGTCGACCGATGTTGCAGACCGCCCACACGATGCCCCAGCCCACCCTCGCCCTACCGCCAAGATCGATCTTCATGGAACGAAAGAAGACCGTGTACAGACCCTCGTCCTCCTCCTCCTCCTCCTCCTCCACTTACACGGGAAGAAGAACGGCGGAGCGACCCTCGTCGGGTAACCAGGACAACCTGCAGATCGCGAAACTGAAGAAGATCGAACGGGCCAAGCTCGAAACTAAAACGTCCAATTTGGACGTCCCCGACATTTTCGTCACTCCTATAAAACCTGCGAGGAACACGGGATTCGATCCAGATTCTATAGTGATCGAGAGCGGGTTTAAACCTATCATCAGAAGCGTTGAGAGCGTGGCTCAAAAGAGAAGTTCCGAGAAACTGGAGCAAGAAGAAGAAAAAGAGGGAGAAAAAGAGGAAGAAGATGTACGTGCTCGAGAAACTTCGAACCATAAACCGGTCGACAACTTCGAGCCGGTCTTCATACCTTCCCCGCCCGTTCCTACAGTGGCTGCAGTGGTCAAGAAATCGAGGAAAAAGTCCACGAATGGTAAACCACCACGTTCAACCACGGAAACGGATGACATGGAAACTGCCGCCGACAGGATGAACGTTTATTACTTGCCACCGATTTCCAATCCCTTTTCCAACAACGATCCGCCACCTTCTCCCTTTCCCTCGCCCTCCTCCTCCGGCGTATTGATAACCTTCGATGGAAAAATGTTGAAGGATTCCAGCCTGGTCAGATCCATTTCTGGCGTCGAGGAACAGTCCAAGGGCAAGCTGTCCTCGGACGTTCTCAGCAGAACGCCACAATTCGGAAGATTTAAAGGGGAGCTGCCACCTCCTATTCCGGGCGAGGTACGATCGTTCGACGATCATTCTCAGCTCGATAAGCGTCGCCTGTCCTCGTCGGATCTCTCGATGCCACGAACGACGAAGAAGAACACTAGATTGACACTGGTCGAAAGATCGAAGAGATCTCCGCACGATGGACACGTACACGATTTTGCACCAACGAATTCGAGCTCTGAAACGAATCGACATCATAAAAATTCAATATCACAGCCCCCCGTCAACACCGGTCAAACGATCGTATTTAACTTGTTATATTTAGTTTTGGCCATAATCGTTTGTCACGTCATTTGATAAAGTTGTTTTCACGACCGCGCAAACATTATATCCGATATCGTTTGAACTTTGGTTGGAAATAGTATAAATGCTAAGTTGGACTTGTAAATTACCTGGTATGATTAGTTGATTGAATCATGGTTAAACGCGTTACCGTTTACCGCATTCTTTACCGATCCAACAAGGAAACAACTTCTATGATGAATGCGCGTAACGTACACGACTTCGAAGATAGTAGACGATGTAATCGACACGATAACACGGGAAAGGAATATAACTAACCTGAAATAATTTCACTCTCTCTCTCTCTCTCTCTCTCTCTTTTTTTTAATTTTATTTATTCAGCTATTTATTAACGAATTATTGTCCTTTATCGTGCAAGAAAAATGTCTAACCTTTATTTGCAGTACCAAACTATTTCTGTCGAATAAAATCGATGGCTAATATGTATAGTTCACCGGATCTCCAATATACCTAGAACGTAATATCTTGATTATTCAAAGGGACAAACTGTTAACGCTTTCCACTTTCGAGGTGCGACGAGGAATAATAAATAGATCTCGTTATTCTAACGTGCTGTTGATATCAGTTTGTTGAATTTTTAAGGTATTATATATAATTGTACATAAGTTAAATTAAATTGTTAATAAAGATCGTATAATGGATCAAATATCTCTCCCAAAAGATATTATTATTATTTTCGACTTGGACAAAAGACCTCGTTTAACAATTGCAAACTCTATTCCTATCGAAATATCAATCTTCACGCTTGTAAGGATTGCTCGTTAACCACGGACAAACTCGATTGAGACAGGCGGCAGACATTAAGCAATATTTTATTGTATAGAAAAAAGAAAACAAACAAATCTTACAAAACAATCAGCACACTAACTACTGTACACGACCGTATAGGTATAATATAAAGAGCGTACAGGCGACTATCAGTCGGTTGCTAATTACATCGGAAACAATTGTCGGCTGGAACGCGGTAAGCAAAGATACAGTTTCTTTTTTCTCCTTTTTCTTCTTCTTCTTTTTCTTCCTCCTCCTCCTCCTCCTCCTCCTCCTCCTCTTTTTCTTTGCGAACATTCGCATCTTTTCTCCGGTGAAATAGGAAATTGCTAAACGAATTTGCATTTTCACTCGCAATCGACGTATCATTAAAAATACCCTTTTAAGTAACCATTGATGGCACGCGACGCAATTGCCCCATATACTTACAAATTCACGGGCAAAATTCGCGTCGAAAAATTGTATTCTAATTATACTTTAATAATTGCACAATCAGTGTGAAATCAAGGACTGAATTATTGAAATTTGACTCATTCGCTTCGTTTTTAATTTCAAATTAAATTAATTTTTGCTATATAGTTACCAATATTGCCACGAGTACGATCAACGGAAATAATCGTTTCTTTAGAATTGACTTTTTTTTTCCTTTTTTCTTTCTTTTTTTTTTTTTTTTTTTTATCGAGAATGCACAGACTGCTTCTTCCAAGCATAACTTGACTCACTCTTGTCTTAAAAAGTAATGCGGCGCATACGAGCCTGAACATTATCAGTTATTACATTTATATTATCATTACATATCTAAGTTGACAATGTATTTACATATGTTACACGATTTCTTTCCTACTTAACGATAGTAACGAGTGTAAAACGGAACTTTTTGAGTACGATAAAAGCGATACCCATTCTAGCAATTCTACGATTCTTCCGAGTATACGCTTGAACCTGGTGGTCGAAGAAACTTGACTCAATTAAATACGAGTATCGATCGTATGTTCGTGCCTGGATTGAGTCTATGAGCAATGTCGTTTCTTATTACTCGAGTTGGAAATTGATATAATACTTTTCTATTTTAGGATTAAAGTCACGTGAATGGCGTGCTTTTCGCTTCGATAATAGAGGGCGAGAACGCCTCGTTTCTCTGCGATCCATAACACGAGTTTTAATACACTTGAACAATCGGCTCATGATTACTTAAAATTTCGAGTACTTATTACTAGTCACGCGATACGCAGCTACGAAATTTAATACTAACAATAACGCCAATGATACGTATCTCAACGAAGTTGATTTTCTTGCATAATTTCGTTCTATGGTATATTACCTTTTTCTTTTGTTCCTTTGTTCTTAGCTGATGAATTATTGCAAATGGTACAGAGAAGTATAGAGATCTTGAGAATTTCATAGAATCTATTATTTGTGAAACAAAGCAGTACAGATACGAAATGTGTAATCAGTCCAAATAAAAATGTCATGATCCCAATTTATTAAATGACAACGCCATTATTCTATACGTATGAGTGTACGTATGTGCTACATTTCAGTTGACGGAATGTTTTCTGTACTCTTGCTTCTACACTCTCTATGGCGATAGAAACGTACTCTGCCGTAAAATTATTGAAATGTTTTGCATTGGAAAAAATACCTCTATCGTAGTAAAAATACTATATTCTCCATAATCAGTTTTCTAAATATACAAGATGAAATAATTCATTCTACATTGAACGATACTTAAAATAGCGTCATGATTGTTTCCGTTTTAAATCACTAATGAAAGATAATTACATATAAAATAACTCACGCTTTAACACGCAAATCGTGTTCCGAATAAAAAATCGAGACGTGATATACATGATATTCGACATAGATAACTAGCTTAATACAAAACATCGGATTCGTAACGAATCATATCTATAAAACAAGACAAGCTAAAAAATAATATTTATCAAAAGATATATATATATATACTTAGAAAAAAAAAAGTTTTAAAGTGTGATCTATCGATTTTGTTATATAAAAAAAAAAAAAAAAAAAAAAAACACAAAAGGTGAAAACAAAAGGAGAAAAATCGGCAAGTAACATATCAAGAAGTTCTCTTGCAAGCAAATCTTTTACTTTACAGGTTGGAAATTAATTAGAATTAATTTACTAAACCACAGGTTGATGCCAAACAATTTTTCCGCTGAGACAACCAGACACGAGCAAACAATGCCTTGGAGAAAATTTTGTACTGACTACGATGCCAGAGTGACTAACATTTGTCACCAATTCGTGCAACTGTACAGACTCGTTGTAGGGGGGAACGCAATTAGATAATTCTGAACAATCTTTAGAAAATGCTAATAATCGTATGCCATAACCGAACGGTGAGCATATTAATCGGCCATCGGCAGAGAAACATAATTCTTTGATATAACCGGAACCTACGTTAGGTTCTTCTATGTAATGCGTTAATCTAGGTGTATTTTGATGAATCATACGATTTCTCGGAATGGCATACATCGTTTGTTGGCCTTGTCTATTCCGATTTTGAACTCTGATTCTATCGCCAATTATAACTACGGTATTGTTACTCGATCTAGAAAGCCAATCCCTCTCCCTTCTAAGCCTAGCTTCCCTAATCGCTACGTGTGCTTCCCACACATCGGTTGTACTTACGTGTAATTCTATATTACCAGTAGAAAAATTGTCAATCATATTGCGTGGTCTTAAGTAATTAAGATGAGAATTTGGTCTCGGTGGCCTGTAATCCTGTCCTGAATCCCTTTCTTGATCACCGGATCCCTCCTCTAATATGCTCTCATCAGCCGCGTAAAGATCAGCTGCATATATGTATCTATCTGCCTGCCTATCGTCTCGATCCACGCTCACTCGAGAATCGGACGAGCTTGAACTAGTAGAACTAACTTCGATCGCGCCGAAATTCGTTCTTGTCGCATTTCTATCTAAACGCGAATTTCTCGATTGCGATCGTGACGCCCTACGCGACGCCACTTGCCAGTTTCTCGAGGTTCTAACCGACTGCGTATTATCCGATAATCCGGCAGCGTTCGATCTTGTTGAATCTGAGGTTGTATGAATTACTCTAACGCGATTATTTGGACTTTCTATTAAAAAGGAAGAGGTTATACCCGAACGAGAAGGCTGAGGTTGTTGAAAATCCTCGAACTCCTCTACAGGTACTTCGTTAAATTGAGGAGTTGTTTCCTCTCCTTCTTTCGCCTGCTCCGCTATACTGGATACATCACGTTCTTGTATATCGTGAATACAGGTCCACTAAAACGAAGAATATAATAAACTTAATTATAAAAAAATGACATAAAAATATCGTAAGTAATTATATGTTGACATACCTCAGATTTTTCCCCATTACTAACGTTCCTAGACAAAGCGCACCATCCCTGTGGATGCACTTGCAAACTCGATATAATTTCGGCATCATCGCCAACAGGGAAATCGGTTAAAAACTCTACTCGATTATGAGTACGAGAATGGGAAAATAGATGGGTGAAACTTGCCACGTTTGGTATTGTAGTTTGAGATGATTGCATTAACCGATACATATTTGGCTGGAATCAAAAATGAAATTGTTATTTCATAAGGAATAAAAGATACAATGCGACAAACATATGAAAAATAAAACGTACTCTAAATCCTGCCAAGTCTTGACTTAAGGAGCTTAACTTAAGATTATGTATAATGATGAGGTATCCAGAAGTAGTACTTATTAACATTTTACTGGCATCTGGACTAAGTCTAGTGCGCATCAATCCATTTGTATGGAACACACGTGTATAAAGAATACTATTCTCTGTAAAACTATTTATGTCCCAAGTGTATATGCTACCATCAAAACCACTAGTCAGTAATAAGCTATCTTTGGGACTATACTCTATATTTTTCACCCAATTTGAATGACCTTGAAGTGTCCTTATTCTTTGCTTTAAGTTTCTAGCATCCCAAAGAGCTACTGTACTATCATCTGAACATGTTGCAAACATACGTTGATCCAAGAATCTATTATAAAAAAAAATTATTATTATCAGGTATGTATTATCTTATTATCAGTATTAATTTAAAAAGATAAAGATACTTACCTAACACAATTAACACAATCATGATGAGCATTATCAATCGTGTGGATCAAATTCCTTCTCAAGGGATCAAACATTAAAATACTTTTTTTCTCGCATGCTGCCAATAGTAGAGAGCTGTAAGATAAGGAAAAAATATGATGTCATTATTATTAAAAATATGATTCTATTGAAATCAAAATGTCTTTAATATATGCATACTCACCCATCTGGAGAATATTCAAGGTTAAAAACTCCACCGTGTGCAGCAGCTGCAGATAATGCATGATCCCAAGAAGTTACTGGTTTCATAGACGAATAAAGGGTTTTATGAAAACAGTCGGCATGTCCCAATGGGAACTTTATACCCAATTCGCGTTGCCTTAACCAGAGGCTATTTGCTTGTCTGGTTCTTATTTTAGGCATTTCAGCCAGGTTTATATTTCACCAACATTCAACTAAATATATTTAGCGACTCAAGAAAAAACGTAGTAAATAAAACTTAGAAATATTTAATTAAAAATATTTAATTCAAACTCCAACTTCACAAATTCAGTTTATATCTTTTTTTTATATTGTACAGTGTAATGTGACCAATGTTGATATCCTCTCGAAATTGATCGATGAAAATTATTGATCCTCTCTCTGATAAAAGACACAGCATTAATGTCGTTTTCTCGAAATTTTTACGAGATCGTATAATACTGAAGTAATGATAAGGTTAAGTGCGAGATGCCACTAGCGGGCAGTATTACACGTGACTCTTGACAGACGCCTTCACGTTTTTTTCAATTGACGATCTTTAACAAAGCCGAGAATGGAATAAGTAACTGATCAAAGTGTCACACTTATGTGCAATGTCAAACTTTAATAGAATTTAAAGAAATTTTTAAACACCTGACACAACATGGATCAACGCCATCTTTACTTTGACATACAACGTCGTACATTGAGAATCGACAAAAACTCGAGCGCGAGTCTCGAACAAGATTCTCATCGTGTGTACGCTTTCAGGTAAACTAAACGAATAAATACTTTGTTTCGTCGAAAATCCACTATTCCTTTCCTCTCCTATTCCCACATTATATGATACAAAATTAGGAATTCACACAAGTATGAGTAACTGAAGTTGTTGTTCACTACTAGAAAACCAGTCTTACTACTATAAATATGGCATGGAATATCTTAATTAACATGTAAATGATACTAATTTACTATATTGAATGTACATAGAAATGTATGTCTTATTTCTGTACATATTTGATTATAATATATACAATTTTTTGTGAGCTTAAATTAATGTATTTACATTAACATGGAAAAAACGACATAGTAAAAAAAAAGATCATTAAAAGATATAAAAAAATATCATAATATACATATTGTTTTAATTTTTTTTTTTATTTTTTTTTTTTTTTGTATAATTTCAACATAGAATATACATATTGTAATAGATAATTTTTATTCCTCGTTATATGAAATCAGTGTCTTGTTAAATTCGAGGCTACTATTGCTTAAATGCTTGTCGGTCCATTCATCAAATCTTTGAGATAATTTCTCAGACATGTAATTTTTCCAATCACCCACTTTACCCTTTCTTATAAATTTCTCATTTTCGGGCAAATCTTTCAATGGTAAAATCTGTTCCAAATTTGTGGCGGGATTAGCAGCCATGTTTGAAAATTTTAAATGCTCGCTAAGATCAGCAATTTGTTCATCTGTCACAGTTTTTCCCATAAATTTTGCTGTCCTTCTAATCATTTCTCTTTGATTCTGAAATGCAAAAACCATTATTTAAAATGCTTTTTTCAAATTATATTATAAATATATATTCTTATCTACCTTTTTCATTTCCTCATAAGTTAAAAATAATACATTTTCTTGATCTTTCATTTCCCAAAATTGTAAAACGTGATTCCAAAATGGATTTATCGGTGCTTAAATTAAAAATAATTTTTTAATAAATATAATATAAATGTTTCGATCGATATGTACTATGTTGTAACATACCACTGTCTTCTAAAAATAACTCGGCAAAATCCTCGAAACTTCCCGTCATGTTATGAAATTTTTTACAATAATGATAAAAGCTGACACATGTATCTTTTGGATTTCTGGTAACATAAATAATCTGAAACATTCGTAATATCCATGTTATAATTATATTAATTTTTTCATAGTATACTTTTATTCTTTTATAATCGTAACAGAATAAAAAGTTTAATTAAATACTTTTGGTTTCTTTGTGTGAATTTGTTGCGGCAAAAATTCAAAAGGGAGATGAGACTTTATATATCTAGGTCGTGACATTTTCATAACATTTTCAACAGAATCACCCATTTTAGCAAATAAATCTACCCAGTTTCCTGTGACCATCAACGACGATGCTCTAAACCGATAAAAATTATTTATGTAAAAAATTTTATCGCGTGATTTATATTATTTTTTATACTAAAACTTACTCGAGCAATGGATTACGTATAATTGTTAAAATTTCGGCATTTTTATAATCAAAGTTATTTCCAATACACCATACCATTTCTTGCACCCAATGACTACCTATTCATGGTAAAGAAAAATATTTTAATTTAAAAATAAGGAAGATAAACATTGATTAATTTTTTACCAGTTCGTGGATATGAGACCATCCACACATCATCCTCATAAACTTCCATATCTCTGATTTTCATTCCATAGAAAACGAATTGAGGCGGTAATAGACAATGCCTTGCATTCTTTTCTACTCTTAAAAAACTAGGTCTCACCCCAAACATCTTATCCAATTTTTCTCCTATATCACTCTCGATAGTGCTAAAGGTAAAGGATTTCTTATCCACTGCAAATAATATATTCAAAATTATATTTTATGACAAAATCATAAAATTATTTATTAAAATTTATGTAAACAACTTACTTGTAAAAATATTTTCTGTAAAAAATTCATACACTGCCACGAAGTTACTATGAGATACCAATGCTTCTACGGTTTGAAACGAAATGAGAATGTTCATGAGTTTGTTGGAATCTTTTCAATTCCAGTTTTTTCTTTTTTTCTCTTACAACAACTTTCGATTCTCCGTTATTTCCTCCTTCCCGCTTGTGATGCAATATGTTTATGTTGATCAATAAATATTTATTGTAAAAGAATCAATAAGAGATAAATTATTTTATCTTCGAATATTAATTTGAGAAATTTACAAAAAAAATATTAAATTTTATTTGCATCTATAGTTTTATTTGGAATATCTTTGTATTTTAAAGAAGAAATTTAATGAATTTTGTTTAAATTATTTTTGGATCATTACAATGTATACAAATGTTAATAAAAAATAGTAGCAATAATGATATAAAATTTGATGATGTAAAAAAATAATTTCAACTTTCTCGAAGATTTCACTTTGAGAGAAAGTTGACATGCTCCAACTATATGTGTCACACATTTAGATCTCGAATAATATAATATGAAAATAATCCCAATTTGAATATTTTATAGAAGTTGGTTTATTTAATTTAAGAAGATTGTTTAATTTTACTTGACTTTAATCTTTCGATATTAAGGTCAAAGTCAAGATCAATTTAGCGACATGTAGTCACATGATCTTCATGTGATCTTGAGTATGAAAAATTTAGAATATTTAATAATTTTATAAAATATTTCCAAGGATACAAGGAATAATATTTTATTAGATATTAAAATAATAATACATAAAATATAAATGTAATTTATAAATGTTATTTATTAATAAATAATTATAATATAATTGCACATATTTAAATAAATTGATTATTCATTTTTAATGTAAAAATTAACGTTCCATCTAACATTCCATCCATAATAAAAATTGATTTTTCTTTCATAAAATCAGTCATTTTTATTAAAAAGAATATATTATCTTGAATAACTTATAACTATTTTTATAAAAAATGAAAAAACACAGCCGTTATTCCTACAATTAACGATAATTTTCGAACAACAGCGTTACTTGACGAATAACTATCCACTATGTGTATTTTCCAGCCCATGTTCGCATGGGTAAATGAATTGTAATAAACAATGTCTGGCCACGTGGAGTTCGGTGTAATTTCTAAATTTCCACCTTCTCCTGTAAAAAATTATATCAATTGAAGGAAATTTTTTTTTTCAAAGAAAACAAGAAGAACACCATTTTACCTGGCTCACATGTATTTATTAATGTTCTATTGAATTGTTTGAATGTTACAAAATCATCATCTCGTCTTCTATCTCGTCCATTGTGTTTGCTCAAGCAAAGTGGGCCAACTAGAAACAATAAATTAATTTTATAATTGTCTCTTTTTTTTTATATATCTAATAAATTTCATATATTTTATAAACCTGCGGTTGGTCTCGGCTGCCCTCTTCTCGTAAATTCAACTCCAGCCAAAACTCTAATATTACTTTGTGCCGCATCGCTGAGCTTATCGTATCCACCGTGTAGTTCATCAGTTATAATCAACGGGTGATATAAATTCGAGCTGTGAGGGTTATTACCACCGAAAACACGAAAATTATAAGTCAATCCACGACGTAGATATAATTCAGGTACCAATCGACCTTCGATGTACCATGCCAATCCTGTGGATGGTTGTCCTAAGAAACATCTAAATTACTATGTTACTACTTAATATTAGATATTAATAAATAATCAATATCGTATATTTATATCTTTTTATAAAACCTGTAATTCCTTGATAACCCTTTTTGCCTCCGGATGGACCGATCGTTGCTTTGAACGTTCGAATACTTCTGCCATATATTTTTACTTTTTCCCAAGGTACTCTAGAGAATAATAAATTATTAAGAATTATTCATTCACGATTAAAATAATTAATATGATTATAAATCACAAATATTATACTTACACTAATTGCTCATTATTTTCCGTAAAATCCATACACGCATCCTCGGGTTCTTTACGGCCCAATTCTAATTTCAAATCATTTTTCAGATATAAATCGTGGAAAGTCGGCTCCCTATTTTCATTCAATCTTCCTAAGGCCCATACCACGTAAACTGGTCGATCAGTTGGATATTCTTTGTCTCCTGGATCAGCTATGGCACAGTGCATCCTATATAATTCCCTTTCAATCTCTTCCTTTTTATTTTAAATGGCAACTTACATGAGTTAAGGGTACGTCTGTAATTTATAACGGTAATTCCATTTTCTTTAAATGCAGTGTGCAGCTGGTTGTTATCCAAACCACCAAATAATTCGTCTCTACAGACTCCTTTGTATTGACCAAGAACTTTTCCACACTGTTTTCAAGATAAAAAATGAATTATTTTTTAATAATGAATAATTACGCGACGCATTCTTTGCATTTACATACTGGTGCTTTGGCAGTGATGTTGTAATCTACCACATAGCCTCTAATACTATCTAAATAAGCAACTGCAACATCTGCACCTTCCATTTGACTAGATGTTTCAGATCCAGATAGACCGAATGCCATATATTCATTCTCACCTGAGAATCGTTAAATTATTAATTCGAGAAGATCGAACAATTATCCAATTACGTTTACCTATGTCTCCTGCTAATTGAATAGTGATCTGTGGACCAAAAATTTCCCAGCTGACTTGAAATCGTTTGTGAAGTTGAATACAATTTGGCAAACTGTTTGTGTGCTTGATCACCTATACTTTGATAGACGGATTATTGATACTTTTACTTCTATCGATTAGATAATACAAGATTGAAAGAATGTATTACTTTTACTAACGAAGGAGGCACGTTTAATTCCTTTGGAATTATTACAGAGCCAAAATTTGACGCAGTTTCCACGTCGAAAATGCTTAACCAATTGATATTGAAAATTGTCATATCTCCAGGTAATTGAACGATCACATCTTCGCCCTTGTAAGCATGCAGTGAATCTAAACTAAAAAAAAAGAACAAATTAAGATCGGAATATCGGTTATCAATGGAAATTTTCAACTATACTTACTAGCCATATTCATCGGGAACTTTTGTTCCCCTTGTAGAAGGTTGTGGACCATCTCCTACCCAGAAATACGTGTCTTTTCCTTCTCCATCGTATTTAAAGTTTGGTATTTTGATAGTTTTTGAATCTATAATTTCAATTGGCTCTGAAGATACTCCATGCGAGTATTTCTTTAATTGAGACATCGTCGCTGGTGCCGGTGCGCGAAATTCATCGGGAAAAATCACATCGCCGAATACATTCTGCATAAAATATTTTCACAATTCGGCCGATCATATATCAAAACGATATTAATAATATTTAAAAATATCGAACAATACCTGACTTCCTAAGTCGTATATAGCAAACCATTTTATATCTGCTATCGTTTTACCATCTGGCAAATTAAGAGTGAGATTTTTATTGAAATATTTATCGAGGACATTTGTTCTAAAATAAAGACACATTTTTGTAAAAATTTCATTGTTTTTTTATACTAATTTTTTTTAAATTAAATCATACTGACTTGCCCCATTCATCAGGCACGATAAAACCGTGTGGACCAGCTCGCGTGGATGCACCAGCGAAGAAAAATGTATCAGCTCCGTTACCATCGTATTTAAAATTAATCAGCAATAATGTATTCTCGTCGACGGCGTAAACCTCGCCGGAAACTTCATGATGATATGTATTTAGTTTTCCAATGCACTTGCCTTTATATTCGTCACCGTCTAATCGGTCGTATTCTGTTGATTTCATTTCATCATGAGTCACTTAACAATTCTTTGTTTGAAATCACAATTGTAAGAGAAAATGGGAGAAATGGAATCTCAGAATAATGATTATATTTTTATCTTTGTTTTTATATTTTAACTTACGAGCATATTCATTTAAATGAGCATCAAATATTTGTCAATTAGACTTATCAAATATTCGATGAAAAAATAAAAGCTATATTTGGAATATCGATACTTGATCAAGAAATGTCAATTGATTATTGTACATTTATTGTTTAGAATACTTTTAATCGATTATTTTTAATATTTTTTACGCAATTGAATAATTTGAGAGACATACCGGAACAGCCATAGACAGAACATATCACGCATGTCAAAATTACCACAAAGACATGTGCCTTTGTGTCTTTCATCCATCTCCTTGTAACATCTGCCATCACTTCATCTTCCTTGAATTGTCATATACGTCTTGCACCTTGTTCCTGCACGATTTTATTACTTAAAATTTATGAAAAAAATGATGGCTTGATCGCAAGTTAGATGACAAAGCCTCGAGAAAAGAGAGAAAGGCACGCAGTCACTGTAATGGACGCTGTTCCAAGCAGCCGTCTTTTAGAAAGTAGAGACTTCTATACAGAGAATATTCTATACAGTATATTATGGTCAGTATACTGCACACCAACTACCTTGGCACGTGGTCTCGAAGAGAAAGTATGCGTGTTTTGGAGATACCTTGAATATGTTTCGATACCTACGAATGGTATATTAGATTCTGCTGGATTGTCAAAAGAAGTGTCACTGAATTCTTATTGTGTGAGTACTCATTAATATTGAATGCACTGAAGATGAAAGAAAGGAAGGAAGTCGATATAAATAATTGTATGGATCGTACAATTGACTATTGAACAAATAAATATTTGTAAAATATACACGTTATATTTAAATGAAGCACAGGTGTACGATGTTTGATCGATTTCGAGAGTTGGCCAAAAGTATAAGATAAGTACGTGCGTTCGCAAACTGAAATATTGAGATATAATGTCAAATACGAAATTTAATTATGAAAAAAATGGTAAGATAATCTCGAATGTCAAAATATTTCTTAATTACTTGTATTAACAACTTACGTTTCACAGATTCGATCGAGGAACAATTTATGTGGCTCCTTAGATTTGCCACTGTCAAAAAGATTAAAGATTTTCTAACTAAAATGTAAGTAGACATACATCTTCGATGATTTTAATGATAAAGGTAATTATAATTGTAGACCAACGATAGATCTACATTATCCCACGCCAAATTTGAGAACTCCTATAACGTCAGCCATTGATCGTGGTGATCCGCAAATTTTGTCGTTTTTATTAGAGAAAAACTCGACAAATTTAGATGGTACCGTTACTCAACCTTGGGGCAGAACTGCCCTGATGTACGCCTCTTTCGTTTCGAGAAATCCAGAAATCTTGCAGATTCTATTGAAGAAAGGTGCAGATCCTCAAAAAGTGGATATGTAAGGCGCGATTGTTACGACAATTTAAATGCGATTTTATTCAATCAATTTATACTTGTAGTAGAGGCTGGGCTTGTCTTCAGTATGCAATCGTGGGAGAACGATCGAAGAACGTCACATTTCTTTTAGATACTGGCATTTGTATAAATCAGAGAGACGTGCAGGGACGAACACCGCTTATGATCTCAGGTAAGAAAATGAAAAGGAATAAAAAAAATGCAAGATGGAGTATTCATTAAAAATATTTTTTTTTTTTTTCGTCCAGTGTATCTTTCCAATTTGGATATTCTTTCGATTTTGCTGGATCGTGGAGCTGACGTCAATACGCAAGATGACATGGGATTTACCGCCCTTCAAATAGCAATTTTATGCAGAAAAAGGGATGCAGCGATTATGTTGATCGAAAGAGGAAGCGATATGAGCGTCGTTACACCTTTGACCAAGGCTTCGATTGGTGAACTTTGTAGAACCTGTATGCCAAAAATTCTTCGATGTCTCGAACCAGAAACAAGAACATTACAGTAATTTCTATTGTCTGATTAGATGTTAAAATCGATAAAATCTTTTTTTTTTTTTTCATTTTATTTAATTTTATTACATTACGATAATTATTATATCATATAAGTTTCCAAGGATGTCGGTGGAAATTTATCGTACAATATCGTTCAAAAGAAAAGATTTTGCGTGGAAAATTTTTCTTTCGTCAATTTATCGAATTCCTCGATCACGCTATCGGGCATTTCTTCTTTCCACTGATCAACTTTACCACTTCGAATAAATTCACCATCGACATTGATCAATTTCATCTGTTTATTCAATATTATGTGTTCCTCGTAATTCACTGCAGGATTTGATTTCATACTGTTGAAACTCAAATGTTGCGCCAACGCTTCTACTTGATCATTAGTTAAAATTTTATCAAGAAACGCAGCTGTTTTTTTTATCATCGTAGGCAGATCCTACATTTGACAAAAGAAACTTTCATCGTACCTTTTACATACGAATTTGAGAATATTTGATGTTACTTACAGATTTCATATCTTCGTATTTCAAAAATAAAATATTTGGATCGATCCTCCTCTTCCAGAAATCAAGTATGTGATCCCAATATGGAGCAAAGCTCACTAAGAAGTTAAGAAAATAATAATGAAATTAATGTTATAATTTCAACAACATACGTTTGTACATACGTTTATTTCCTAAAAATAGGCGACAGAAGTCGTGAAAATCACCACGATATCCCTCCATTAATCTAGTATGGTAATAAAAAGAAACACAAGTATCTTTCGGATTCCTGCTAACGTAAATAATTTTCGCCTTTTTCTCGCCCGTTCGAAGTTGACGTGGAAGTAAGGGAAAAGGAAAATGAGTTTTGATGAATCTTGGAGAAGGTAAATTTTTTATATACGTCACACTATCCAAGATTAACGGAGAGGGCTCGATTTCCGGATGACGTCGTATAATAGTGGTGTAATCAAAAAGTATGGAGTACCTGATCAAATAAATAATTTTTATTCCGATATTCTTCCTTCTAAAACATTAAACTTTATTAACTTACTCTAAAAAAGGAAATCTTTCGGACAAGCGAATTTTTGCTCTTTCAAAATCCAAGTCATTTGCTATGCACCAGATCATTTCTTGTGTCCATGTTGTTCCTGATTATGTAACATTTATAAAATGATTACTATGATTATGTGAAATAAATGACTGTGATTATGTAAAATAAAAAGTGTGATATTTTTTTCTCTCTCTCTCTTAATAAAATTGACAAAAAGTGATACCAGTTTTAGGAAAAGAACAAATCCAAACGTCATCATCTCTGATTTCGAAATTCTCAATTACTTGTGCGAAATCCTCATATTTTTTTGGCAAACAAACGCCTTGTACGGTGGTATATTCTTTGCGAAATTCAGTAGTAAATTTGTCTTTCAAAATTTGATCCAAATCATGGGTTCCAATTTGGGGAGCCATCACTTGATACGTAAATATATGAATATATCAAAAGTCTAATAACTTATAATATCTCATTTGCCTGTCTCTAAAGATGAAGAGGAAATTCACTATCTCGAAATCCGTGAACGTCCTTATATAGAGCAGCTGGTAATTGAGAAAAACGAACTAATATCGTTGAATGGTTTTTGTTTCAATGTTATTTTACTGAAGCAAGGTTACTATCGGATCTTACACCACTTTTTCTTTCAACCAATTATTCTTCTCGAACATTCATTTGCTCTTGGAAATGGAACGCAAATTATTTTGCAAAAAAATATTTTTAATGCCTTGACATGCATTGATATTTGAAAGATTCATATGTTATTTTAAACTCTAAGATTTTTTTAAACGAAAAAAAACGGCGCAGGATCATCTTCTCGCATGTTTTATTACTCGATTCAACAAAATATTATTATGATCAATAGTAAATTTTCGATTGAATATATACAAGAAACATGTTATATAATTTATTTTCAATTAATTAGATAAATTATATGAATATAAACTGACATGAATGGAAGAAAATAAATCAATTTTCTAGCTACATTTCATACTTTTAGAATTTAGTAATCAAGGATATTAAATGAATGATAAAAAATAGAATGTTAAAAGAGAAATCGTGTTGCATGTATGAATAAAAGAAGACAATTATTAAGAACAGTAAATGATAAAAAAAAATGGAACGTTAAAAGAGAAATCAGTCGAGTTGCATGTGTTTGAATAAAAAGTGTACAATCTTTTTTGAAGTCGAGTATGCATATCGCATATATGCATAAAATATAAGAATAAAATAACGAAGAAACTATTGTTTCAAGGATTCACTTTATCTTTATTAACCAAATGAGTATAATCGTCGTACAAAATGGTAAAATATTAAAGGTAAAAATCCAAGAGATTATATTATCTAAGTCTTATGCATAGCAAAGAATTGTGTACTGTAATTCAGGTACTAATAACTACTTTCATCATCTTAAAGCATTTCAATTTCCCACGAACAAGCGATGTATTTCCAAACGAACGCTTTTTTTTTCGACGCAGCAGTTTTTTGTTTTCGAAACATTTTACTATTAAAATATAAAATCTCAATGTTACGAAGTTCCCTATTGTTTCACGTGATAATGAAAATTATTATTGCATCATCATGTTTAGATTTAACATATGTGCAGCGGTTGTTTACTTTTAGTATGAAAATATCTTGGCAAGACAAAGATCCTTAAATTCAATGTTAAATATCATAAATTCTAGGCACAAATATGTAGAACAACGCATTACATATCTTAATCATGATGCGTGTCAAAGATTCTTGAATCTAAATTACTTGGATCTAATTACGTTATCATTCTGTGTTGTGTTTACACGCAAACTTTCTTATACATTCATGCACATCTTAAAATCATTAATTTTAAAAACACGTCTTCTAATTAAAAAGTAACACAATGTTAGTACGTATTATGCAGTATTGAAAGTAGAGAAAAGTAATAATCAAGAAGAAGATTCTGAAAACAAAAATCTTTAATAATCCTTTCAGGTTGAAAGGTAAAATAATTTGTACGTTCTTCTATTGTCTGTACAATTGTCAGACCGCTAATTGACATTTAAACTATGCACACGCAAATATTTCATTAACATTACAAGTTGGATATAACGCTAACACTTTGAGACAGATCTACTTGGCCCCTCAATACCTTCTGCTGCAATTTCTTACAAAAAATTTTGGCCATAAGTTTGTTACGTCGCGCCTCTTCTTGCTTTTCTCGTTGCAGCCGTTTATACCGCACTTCGTTCAAACGAAGATATCGTTTTCGCAATCTTTCCCTCATCTGTTCATTGCTCATTTTCTTTTGTGGAACTGTATACAAAACATTGATATTAGATACGCGATACAAATATTGAGAAAATAAACAATTTCATTAAAAGTAAAATAAAATCTTTACCTGGTTTACAACAAGATTTCGTCGATTTTATAACATTCGACGTGCTAGCCATAGCCAACAATTGTATTCGTTTTTCCTTCCGTAATTGACGCAAATGAGATATTTCCGACATATATTGTCGACGCGTTTCCGCATTATTTACAAAATCTGCTTTATTCTTAGACAAATAATCCTAAAATCAAAATATATCAATTAATATAAATAAGTTAACATATTTATTTCAAGTACTTACTTGTAAAGTATTTTTTTGCGGAGAATTTTTCTTTGAACTAACTTTTTTAATCATGTTGCAAACACAGCCATCTATTTTATTTTCGTAAGTACTACGATTTGATAATGGCACTTTTGGCAACGCACCCAAATTATCATTCTTCTGGCCATTCTCTTTAACGAACGACAATTCATACGCGATCGGTTTCGGATACATTTGATTACAATTACATTTCTTGACATAAGCTGCACCGCAGCGACAACAGTACTTACAATTTCTATCGGAATCACTCGTTTGATTCGCTTCGTCTACGTAATTTGGTTTGCCACTGGTGCACGCTTTGCCATGAGATATTTCTTCGCTACTTTTCCCCCTATTATTACAAAAACAATCTTTCTCGCATTTGCATTTTACATTGCTTTGTACTTTGTACTGAGCCGTTTCGTTTGTTTGTCCATTATTCACCCAATAAGGCCACAATTGAACCGAACAATCTTCCGCTTCCCCGTGGAAGTGAGCTCCGTTGTTGTATTGAACTCTTCCGTTTGAATGGCAACTACAGAACACTTTTGCGTTTTGAACTTCCGGCTCGCGATTATTCTCGCAGAAACAATCGTTGGAACAATCGCACAATTTGATACGACCATTTTGATTCAAGCTCGATGAGTATCCATTATTAATCTGATAATCTTTTGAACTATATTTCATTGGTGCCCGACTTTTCTTCGATTGTTCGTTATCATATTCTGTACACACAGTCGTACAGTTACATTCTTTCGAGTTTCCATCCTCTTTGTCGCGCGCATGGAACATCTTCATCTGGTATTCCTCGCATTTAGAGACGTTGTTGCATTCCACTGTAATTACCGACGAGCTACATTGACATGCTTTGGATATTTTTTTACTCTCACATTTACAATCGCAAGTTTTCAATTTTAAAGTGTTTATTTGATTCTTGGTTTCCTTTTGCTTCAATGAACTGGCCTGAACGCAGTGACGAGGTATTTCCACGGAGCTGATACTGTTACCGTTCGTCTGATCCGATAACGTCTGCGAGCTAACTGGACTGTCGTCCTGAAAGTTCTCGATATTTGTGTGCACCTTCTGAACGCTCAATCGTTCCTTTTGTTCCTGTGAGCATTGCGTGCAAGTAACTAGATTCTGGATGGCGTGATGCTTCACGCATTGGCTTACTTGTTGCTCGGTGCATTTGTGATTATTTTGAAACTGCATCGAACTGTGCGCGGGACACTTGACATAATGCACAATTTCCGACTGTATCAAAGCAGGAATTGTAGACGTTTCTTGAGGTATGGTTTGTACACCGATACTGACTAATTTAATCGTGAAATTGTGCAAGTTTGAGACGGACACGATTTCACCACCAGTCTTTGACAAGGCCCCGGTAATATTCGTCGCCGTTTGCGCACAACTGTTTCGCTTTTTAATATGTTGAATAATGCTGGTAGATGTGCTGGAATGGTGGCACGCAGCTAAATTACAATGAGAAGACCATGGATCTTCTAACGAATTAACTTGTGTATCCGAACAATTGCAATAATCGTTGTTTTTGGACAACTCGTGCGACGACGTTCCCATCGGTTTTCTTTTAAAATTTCCCGATCTCGATTTTTTCGGGGACTCTCTCGTTCGCAATCTCTCCGGTCTTCGCGATTCTTCCAGTAATTTTTTTAGATTGCACAAGTGGCTAATCTCGTTCGTGATCCAGATCAATTGATTCCTTTTCTCCATTTCGGCGTAACTAACTAGCTTCGAATCCGCGGAATCGGAACTGCCATGCTTCTTCATCTCGAATTGCCTCTCGGAAAACGTAGTGAGTAGCCTCCAGTCATCCTGTTCCCCTGTGTTGCTCGAACGAATAACGTTTCTCCTGTTGTTAACAACCGCGTCCAACAACATTCGATTATGATCAATTGTATTATTCGTCATAGCTGTTGTCGTTGTCGTCGTTCTGGTTGTCGTCATCTTCGAATCTCTCTGCATTTTACAATCTTTCATGCAAAATATGTCCTGCATTTTGTTCCCTTTACGACTTCTTTGCGGGAAAAAGCATTCGGAACTTTCGCTTTTGTCGGTCATAGTATTGCTGCTGCTCCGATGGCAATCATCCGATCTGAGACCCATCCTTGCTTTTCGCCCATCTGTTTCCGTTCTGTCCGTATTTTTATCTATTTTATCACTACTACTTTCCGATATGACATTCTTTGCCATACCTTTTCCGCTCCTCGTGGAGGATTTCCCCTGTGCCAACTCCTTCTGCAAATTCCAGTCGGTCGAAGAATCGCTGGTATTACGATTTTTCGTTATTGCCTGAAGTATCTCCCTACCGTAAACTTTGCTCCTGGCATCGTCTGGATTCCACGGAACGTTATCTTCTAAATTATGCTCAATTTTATCATCCGTGTATTTGGCGGTGATTAATCTCTTAACTACGTGATGTATCAGTCTTTTCTTAATTTCCTTGTCGCATTTATTCGCATCGACCAGACTCTTCAAAATATTCACGCTTCGTTCCAGATCCTTTACCAGGCTATCCGAGTCACCCCATAATTTCTCGTTAATGCTGGAGCTTGTATTGGGCAGAGTAGAATGAGATCTTCCCGTCTCTGAAGATGAAATATGGCTACCGCTTCCGTTAGGGACGTTCTCGTATACATGACCAGGAAAATATTCAAAGCTGTTCGCCCTACCTGTTATATTTTCCGTATCAGGCTGCGGTGTTTGCCTGCCCGATTCGTTCTGCGATTGTTCCGAATAATTTTGCTGCAATTTTATTTCCTTCCTTTCTCCGCTCGCTTCAGCATTTTGTGCTTCATTGGTTTTCTGTTTCCTTGAATTTTGAACTTTGTACGTATCCTTTGGATTCTTCAACATTAATGTCGAACCCTTTCGCAAACTAGTTCCTCTCTTTGGTAACGGTGGCTTCTCTTCCTCGAGAGCCGAAACTTGGACGCCAACGGATTCTTGAGTGTAAGCGTATAAAGTCGTCTGTATAACTTTATCACAAGTGGAAGGTTTATTTACAATAGTAGCAATCGAGGATGAAGAATTAAAAATTAATGGCAACGCAGATTTGCCCTTATCTCTACCGTACAAATTCAACTCGCTTTGACTTCTTTTCAATGGTAATTTAGAGGGTGGTATAAATAACGTGTTCATCGATGTGCTCTTTTTCAAAGGTGAGGTTGGGGGACATATATTTTCTTTGTTCGTATTCTGTCTGCTCGATATTTTCCTTACCTCAGTCGCGAATTTTGCAAAAGGTATCTTGGATGCAAAAGTCGATTTTGGAGTGTCATGGTTGTACTCTCTTTTCGAATACTGCATTAAAATATTTTGGTGTTTGAGATCCTTAGAGAAAAATCTTTCGTTAGATTTTATTCCATTTCCCGATATTATACCCGGCAAATGATTCTTCACAATCGGTGTAATTTCAATTTCGCTTTCCGATCCTGAAGCATTTCCCAACAATGGAGTAGAATTAGCATCAGGAATCATAGAATTGGTCGAATTTTTTTGAACTCCTACAAGTTTTCCAGAGATTCCTGATTCTGTGGTACCTTCAGGATCCAATCTTAAAGCAGCGGAACAACCTTTAGCTAAAGCCATTCGTTCTATCGTACTTAATTTTTTGTCATTTTGTTTATTGTTGGGAATTGTATTAAAATAACCAACATCCGCTCCACTATCCCATTCGAGAGGCTTATGAGAAGCAATACTAGAAGTTGGAGAAGATATTTTCCTTTCTATAGCTTCTGTTAATATCTCTTGATTTTCATTTTTTTCTTCTAAGATTGTTTCCGGTGTATTACGTTTTAAATCAGGTGATGGAGATTTAAGATTCGACAATGGAGTTTGGACATATCTGGACGATGATTCTGTATTTGAAGATTGACCAATAAGAGGTGGTCTCGCCCATCTTCTTCTTTCTCTAGGCACATAAGATTTTAAATTATATTCCTCTCCTATACAATCCTGTCTATTAACCTCTAATTTTGGATTTACTTCATATATGCTATAATAACATTTAATCGCTTCTGGTGATGTACTAGTTGAAGGCAGTGAAAAATATTGATCCAAATTTGCATTTTGAGAATATTTGTGATAATATTCCATCACTTGAGAAGAAAGACTTTTGTTTGTTGTCGCTGATTTGAGTTTTGATTGTGATGTCACAACCTGCAGAGAATGCCATGGTGTTGAACTTGTAGTACAGATTGGACGTTCAAGTTTATGTATTTCTCTTAAATGTGGGAGATCTTCTGAAGTTTCATATTCTCGCAGATGATCATCACAGTTCGATGCAGAGTCATACTCCATAATCACGAACTATATATGCTTTGTCATCTTTTATTCTTTTAATACACTGTCATATTTTAATGATAATAAGCTCACGTAAAGAATGTTGTTTATAAACATTAAAAAAATTAACCATGTTTTTTAATCAAATCAACATAACTCTTTGAAGTTTATGATGCTACACAGAGGTTAAGACGCTACTATAAACGAATCAATTGTGAGATCGATCTATAGTTTTGTTGACGTAAAAAATTTTCTAGCACACAATTCAAGAACTATCGTATCAAAAAAGATTATTATAATATTGATCAAACTATATTTTATGCACTTCACGTTTCAATAATAACAAAGTTCTGCAACAAACACTTCGATTATTGTTTACATTTCCCTGAAAATTCAATCGTAAATTAGTGGTTATATTCTGTATTATACTCCCGCTAGGGGATATACTTTACTCGTATAACCAATGTATCATTCGTCTAACCTACACCAATTACGATTCATGTTAAATCCGGATACGTAAGAAATTTAGAAACCGCGTGAAGAAATTTTAAATTTCCAACGTGCTCGGTATTATAACCTATAATACATTAAGTATTATAACCTATAATACTTAATTGTAGCATAAATGCAACAATTAATAAAAGGCAGAATTTTTATTAAAAACATACGGAAAAAATGCAAAAGTGCAGAATTTGTGACAGTACAGATTTTTACAAAGAAGCTGGCTATTTTTTCTGTCAAACATGTCAAACGCAGAACGAGGTATTGCAATTTTTTTTTCTTTTCAAAATTTGTCAAGTAATTCGATTATTTTTATAGGATATTAGAGAAGAAATTCTTGAATTACACATAGATAATTCAACTAGATTACGAAAAACAAAAATAAGACAATTAAAATCAAATAAATCAGGTTTGTTTTAATATATATTAATTATTTATTATATTATATATATTATTAATTTAAATTATTCTAATATTCAAATATTATTTAACATTTTTAAATTTTATGATTTTTCATTCATAATTATTAGGTGAGGAACTTGGATGGACATCATGGGAACTATATAATTTTGTTTTAATTGGATTAACAAATGAATTAATAGAACTTGGAATTCCATCCGAAATAAAATTAACAATATTACAATTGTGGGCAACATATTTAGGCAAGATTGAGGTAGCATTTATATCAACTAAAAAAAAATGTTTGCCAAAATTGGCCAGAAGATATAAAAGAAGGTATGTTAGAAATAAAATTAAAATTAAATTTAGATATATTAATGTTTGATGTATTAGGGATGCTGAAATTATTTATGGCAAAGTACAATCCCAAAAGAAGCACAGAAAACGCAAAAGAACTGGGAGTAGTACAAATACTTCTGTAATATCAAGTGGTCAAAGTGAGGCTAGTTCTATGAGAGAATTACAAAAAAATAAAGTAATTTTTATAATATTTATTAAAGTAAAATTCATTTTTATTTTATACTTCTTCTAAACTATATTTATTTATTTATTATTAGAGGCTTTTAGCAACAGCTGAATATGATAGATATCTTCAGTCCCAAAGTAGTTCTTTAGGTGATGGTATTAGTTCATTTAGTCAAAGTGTATATAGTTTTCAATCTACTTCAGCCAATTCTTCAGATAATGATGGAAAGTAAGTCTTTAGCTCTTTTATAAAATAAAATTTAATCTATATTGAATATAATTTTTATACCTTTTAATTTATCTAGAGTACAATTTAGTTCTCATGCCAAAGAAGAAGCAAGAAAAATTAAAAAATTATCTAAAAACGTACCTAGATCTGAAAGAATTAAATATAGAGCCAAGCATATAAGTAACCAATATAAAATGGGACCTCATATAATGACACCTATGCGACTATGGGCAATTATATATTTAGCTTTGAGAATTCATGATCAACCTATACAATTAGGAGATATGTTACGGTAATAAATATATATTCTTTTATGATTTTTTTAATTAAAATATTTTTCCTTGATAGATATGGGAAAGAAGGACATTTATCTTATTATAAATTAGATCATTTGTTGCCACCGGAAATGAATTTAACAGCTAATGAAAGAAGCTTTTTAAGACAAAATGTTGAAATTACACATAAAGGAATGAGACGAATTATTGCAAGTATGGCAAAATTTCTTGGTGTATGGGATATAATTTGCCCAGATATTTTATCTTTAATTAAGAGATATTGTCAAGAATTAGGATTACCAAGTATGAATATTTTATTTGATTATATTATAATATATATAATATATGTATAATTTTAATATTTATTTTTATATTTTTTGCATTACCAGTTTGTTTTCTTAATATTAATTTAATGTTATGTATTTATATTTATATTTTAGGGGGTATCCAGTTGTATACAGAAAGATTAATAGCTTTATCACCTCCTAAAATGATATTTAATATAAAAAAATCATATATTCCAAATTATGAAGGTCGTGCAATTGCATTTATTATAGTGGTATTGAAAACTTTGCTTGGTTTAGATGGTATAACTGAATATTATATTAGTCGGATTGCAGAAAAAATCAATAGGTATGTTGAAAAAATGAATATCCATTATGTATATTGTTTTATGTTTTGAACCTCAAAATCTGAAGATGTATGGTATTATTAATATAAGAAATAAGTAGTTTATTTGAAGTAAAAATGGAATTCAGAAAAGGTACGTCTTGTAATAGAAAAATTAAAGAGAAATGTATATGTTATAAAAATACTATTCCATGTATAATCGTACATGGCGGTGCGGGAAATTTTAGTGATTCTATAGCTATAGAAAAAATGACAGCGTGTAAAAAAGCTGCCATTAATGGTTATAAAAAATTAATAAGTGGTGAATCTTCTGTAAATGCTGTAGAAGCTGCATTATGGTGGTTAGAATGTGACGAATTTTTTAATTCTGGTTATGGATCTGTGTTAAATGAAATAGGTATTTTATATATCCTGCATAATAATAAAGGCCACTTAAATAAATTTTTATCATATTATCATATTATATATAAATTTTCCTAGTATAGGAAAAGTTGAAATGGATGCAAGTATAATGGATGGCCGTAAATTCAAATGTGGATCAGTAGCAGCAGTTTCAGATATAGAACATCCTATAACACTTGCAAAATATGTTATGAATAATTTTCCAAATTCTATTTTTGTGGGTGAGGGAGCTAAAAATTTAGCTAAATATGCAAATTTAAGTTTCTTATCAGAAGGAAATATGGTATCACCTGCTGCACGTGCAGCTTTTTATTCAGAAGAAGAAGGAAAATTAGATGCTGATATTGAGAAAATTTTATTGGATATCGATATGTTAAAGAGTAAATATTTTTAAAACAATTGGAAAAATTAATTTTTATGCATTCATGCAATTATTATTTATAGATATTACTCGTTAAATATTTATAGATAATGCGGGAACTGTTGGTTGTGTAGCATATGATGGATATAGTGTAGCTGCTGGAACTACAACAGGTGGTTTAAATAAAAAATTGGTAGGAAGAGTAGGAGATTCTCCTTTATTGGGTTGCGGTACTTATGCTATTAGAAATATAGGTTGTTCCTTAACAGGACATGGAGAATCTATAACAAAACTAGGATTAGCTCGTGCAATTGTAGAAGATATTGAACATAATTTTTCACATATGGAAGCTCTTTATAAAAATTTTTCTTATATGTTAAAAAAATATGATAAAGTTGGTGGTGGAATTGTACTTGAATCAAATGGTCATTGGGCAACATACTTTACTTCTGAAAAAATGCCATATGCTGTAATTGACAATGATTTAATTACATATGGAGTAAAATTATATGAAGAACGGAAAGAATTATACAAAATCGAAAATGATTATAAATGCGAATACGAATATCCTACTTTAATTGTATTTTTAATGCGATTATTTATTTTATATTATAGATAAACTATATTAATCTTCATTTTATTAATATAAATTTTTTTTATTTCAGCATAGCTATTGAACGTGGTTTACTGAATGAAAAACTTTTTAATTTTCAAGAATGGCAAAGATATATCGAATGCAGAAAAACAATTTTATCTCGTGCACATTATCCAACTAAAATGAAATATTATCCCGACTTAGATGGAATTGACGATTTATATTTAAAATTCTTAGAATTTATAACTTCTAAATCGAATAAAAATGAAGTAAATATAAAAAGTTCGAAACATTTTTTACCAGAAGAACTTATTAATGGCATGAAAAAACATATAACTAGCTTAAATATTAATGATTTATCACCAAAGACAGTAGATATATTTCCACCATCTCTAACTCCACTTTATTCATATTTGCAATATTTATTAGATAATCCGCTCTATGATATTCCTAATATATTAAAAAATGATTTTTTTCTTACAAAAGTTGGATACATGACAAAATCTGAGTCGTAAGTAATTAATAATAATTGATTAGAAACATTCTGATCACATTCTAATCACATCTAATTAAAATAAATTAATTTTTCTTTTTCTTTTTCTTTTTCTTTTTTTTTTTTTTTTTTTTTTTAGTCTAATAGAATTAGCAATGAAATGTGACATAGAGTTAGAAATAATCGATTCAAATGTACATTTTGTCGAAAAAAATGTACCTCAATTTGAACAACCTAGAATGCCAAGTATAGAAGAACTGAAACAGCTCGTCGATGTACAAGATGACTTAAAAAACCAACATGAACTCGGAAACGAAAGTGTGAATGAATATTTACACGCTAAAATACCATGTACCATGAAATTCGATGTCGTTAAAAAACAGTATTATGACAATGGAATCAAAGATTTAGAAAACATATATGTAGCGAATAATTTTACATTTACCGAAATTCTCCCGAACGGGAAACTAGCAATTCCTACTGATAGTGATACTGAAGACGAAGAAGAAGTTTCTAATTATATTAATAATATAGATCCAAAAACTATGTCTTTAGAAAACAAAATATATGACAAATACAATTTACAATTGTCGCAAGCAGAAAAAGATTCTATTTTTAAATCGAATACAATGAAAAAAATAGGATCTAAAAAATTTAAAATTCAACTTGAACGAAACATTAAAGGTCAATTTATCAAAGGAAATACTTTATCCATAAATGACGATGAAAAAAATGAAAATGATTTTCTTTCAGATACAGAGAATATAAATTTTCACAATAGTATACAAACCAATGTTAAAAATAACAAAGAGCAATTATTTTTATCTGAATGTATTAGCATTAATGATATCAATATTGATAATATAGATTTAAAAAGTGATACTTTTAATATAAATGAATATTTGAATCTAAGTGATATTACATTTTTTAATGATATTGACGAGAAGAAAAGTATAGTGCATAAGAAATATCAATTTTTTAGACCATTTAAAGAATATTGGATGTATCACTGTATTTTTAGTCGTGTAAAATCTAAAAATTTTGCCGTATTTGAAAAAGTTTTACCACGAACTTTTCGTTGGTTGTTAAACGAATGTGCACTAATTGTGGAAATGTCTACAGAGGATTTATATGAAGAAATATGTTTAATAGAAAGTTATCATTCATATGTTTTAAAATCTTGTGCATTCAAAAGTAATAATTGTAATGTAGATACAATATCTAAAAGTCAATTAAATTTTATTTCAAATAAATGGTAACATATATAGCACAAAATGTTATATTGATTATAACGATTTATATTGAAACGATATATCGATAATTTCGATTTAAAAATTAATTATTTAAACTAAATATTTATCTTTCTTTATTCGTAAATTATATAATTTTCGAAATTTAATTGTAATTACTAAATGATTTAACATTTTTGAATAAAATTTTTTAATTATTTCTTTAATTTCAATATAAAATTTTAAATTTATCCTAAAATCGAAAAATTTTTCAATTTTTTTATATAATCATAGTTCTTCCTATTCTCCGCTAGATGGTACTTCAATGTTTATATAATGTACAATACAAATTGGATTTATTACAAGGAACAAATCGATCACATATTGATAATTGAAAATTATTAACAGGCAAGGTATAAAATAAATTTAATAAATAATAATAGAATTATTTATACTTTTAATTTAATTTAACTTTTTTTCATATTATATGTAATCTAAACATAAAAAAATAAATTAATTATATTTCATAATGATATCGTATGATATAAATTTTAATTAATTTTCTTCATTTTCTTCGTTCAGACATATCTTGCAAATTGCGAATCATAATATCCGTAAAGAATATTTCTTTCTATATTTAAAAAAGAATTTTTATTTATATTAATTATTTTCAATAAAAATCATGTAATTTTATAAGTTTTTATTATAGTAATTTTTCTATAGTATAGTTTTAACTGTACCTTGGCAATCTGAATTATAAGTTTTTGTAGTTGTATAAATTTATCCTGAATGTTTTTCGTGAATTGTTTTTTCTCAAAATTATTTTTAGATTCTACGAGTATTTTATTATTTTTCAAAAATTCATACACTTTTACGGAATAGTTTTTTAATGCAATTTTCAATCTTGAATATTTTGATAACTGAAGATTTATAAGGGATCCATTTATATTTAACATTCGTGAAATTAACATTTCCATGTTTGCAAGCATATTCTTTAGATACATTATATTACGAAAATGATAAAATTGTTCTTCGAGAAGAAAATCTTCGTCCTCCATATAATCTATCTCATTCTCTTCATCTGTTCCTTCTTCATCTATGATATCATCGATATTACTATTATCGAACATATTTTTTAATTCCTCTATATTCTCCTTTAATTGTGTTTTACACTATATTTGGAAATTATATAACAACAATTATGTTTTATTTAAAGAAAAATAATAAACTATTAATACAAATATATATTTTTTTATTTCGAACTTACACGTGAATAACGATCCATAAAGTATAAGATTTTCTTATACTGATACGAATCTATTCTTAAACTATCAGATAGCTTATTCATTCGAAATAAATAATTTTTCCCTTCTTTTATTAATTTTTCAACATTTTCAAGGAATTGTAGTTTCTTTAATACTAGCAACTATCAATATAAAACCAACCACAAACATTAATTGATCTCTAATATAAAAAAAATCAATAAAAAAAATTTTCCTATATAGATTTTTCTTACCACATTTAATTTTCTTGCCATTTCAATAATTCAGTGTAATAACTTTTATTAATATTCCTTAATTAGTATTTTTGTTACTATTAATTATATTTAATTATATTTAATTCTGCATTATGTATTGGATTAAAATATTTAATTAATTAACAAAAATTAATTTTCTTGTATATTATGAAGATATTTTAGTACAAGTACAAATACGAATGAAAATTATTTTGACCATTTATAAAATAAATAAATCATTATTATTGATGGATAAATTTTCTTAAAATATTTCATACACTATTCACAATTCAATAACCAATAGAATACACATATGTCACATATATCTCTGTCGACTGAAGAACATTAACTGAATTTTTGTTTACAATCTTGTAATGTGACACTAACTGTCGAATAAGATAATTTAACCAATAATAAAATGACTACGTACTAAAACTGTTTCGAACTGTTTTTATTATAAAAGGTATTTAATTCTTTATTTAATCGATTATTTCTATATTTCTATAGGATTTTATATTTTTATATAGCAAAACATAATAAAACTTTTGTCAATTTAATGTTAAAATTTTTTGTCTAATATTATTTTCAATTTTAATTCATTAAATCATATTTTTTTAATAGATTCCATTTATAATTTAATATATTAAAACTTACATTTCTCTGTCATAACATTTTCGATTTACTATTTATTATCGATTAATTTAACTTGTGGCTTTATTTATATTCTTTTCGTATTATTCTTTAAAGCACAGATAAATCGAAAACTATTATAGAACTGTAAATATAATTTTATTTTATAAAAATATATTAACTTTTACTATCAGAAATTATTATATATATAAATTAAGAATCAAAATCTAAAAATTACGAAATTATAAATCATTATATTAAAAAAAGAAAACTCATTTCTGATGTCATCGGTAGAAATCATTTATTTTCACTTGTTTTAAACTTTGTAATTTCATAATTGTTGCAATCTTCTATATATATATAATCAAAAACAAATCACAGAAGAAAAATCAGTTTCTACTGAGTCTTCATAAAATTTTCTTCAATTAAATTTTAATAACACACAATAATTTTTAATCATTCAATTTTTAATCATTTTTATAATATTTATACTATATATTAAATATACAATATTAATATTTAATATTGTTATAATAATAGTTATTCATTTATTTTTATATTTATTTGATTTTTAATTTTTTATAACATCCTTTTAATTTTTATAATTATAAGATATAAGAACAGAACTTTTAATTTAGATAATCAATAGTTTAGGAATCTTAGTTTAGGAAAGAAAAAAAATTAAAATCTTCCGATAATAAATAATAGTTTGGAAGATAAAAATTTGTTTATTTAAAGACATATGAAACACTAATTTTACTTTGAAACCGGCATTTTGAAACATGTAACATAAAGTTCTATAAGATGTCACATCTATCCCATCTATGATATAATTCCTGAATTTAAATCATAGAGGGCATATCAAAACTTCTGATTTTTTTGAACAATCGGTACTTCAGAATACGAGATTCTTAAATTTATTTAATTTTATAAGAATTTATTTTGTATTTTATTTATATTTCATTTGTTCTAACATATTATAATATACAAATATTATATGTATACGTATTACTTAAATATTACGAAAGAGGATTTTATTATTGTTTTTGACTTTACCAACATTAGTTCTTGAATCGAATATAGTTGTTAAATTCATCGGTTTGTATTGTAGAGGGCATACATACTTTAATTTTTTGCACAATCGGTATTTCAGAGCATGGGACGTAATGTTCCATAGGATGATAGTTCTATTCTGTACCTCATCTGTGGAATAGGATCGTGTTAATAATCGGAATCGACATTGTGGGGCGCCTCGGTCAAGCAACTGTTGCACTCATCAAGAGGCTCGCTGCTTCCCGGTGTGTTCCTCGTCCCGAGCCGATGGCTCGAGGGACGACGGAGCGTTTCAGTAGTAAACACCAGTTGGCGTAAGACAGTGTCGGATGGCTGTCATCGTCCTGCGGTCGCTACCACGATACGTGATGTATGTACAATCAGGCGGTGGTGTGCGTACGCTAACCGCGTGTGTATCAATGTTCGTTTCTTAAGAGACTTGCACGGGTATTCGTGCATACAAACGTGCATGCGTGCATGCGTGCGTGCGTACGGAAGCTTATTTGCCCTCGTGCTTTGAAGTAGTCGTGACGACGCGTTGTTATATACTTACTTGTGGCATTGCCCACTACGTTTATCGAAAGTGTACACCGTTATTACTTTTACATATTCAATTCAACGTTACACCTGTTCTCTCTGGTCCTGGTGTCGTTCACCGAGGTGTCTGGTTGCCCCAACGTCACAACTTTCTGTCTATCGTAAGTAAGCATCAAATTTTCTAATATCCAATCGGAGCAATTTAAAAAGAGACATATTTTGGAATGTTTATTTTTTTGCATAATATTGTCGTATGCGTAATATATGATGTTATCCTAAAATAAACTTCTAATCAATCTCATTATTACGTATTAAATACTCGATCTTCGGAACCGGAGATTAGAGCGTTGCATTATACCGAAAGGAAATTCTCTATAATTAAAGGTTCTCTCGTATAGATAATTGCTATATGTAATTGAATTTTAATATATTATCGTTCGACAATATTATCTATGAATCGATTTCAATTTCTCGGATCGTCGATCATTGGAAATGCGTTGCTAATTGTATTCACCGTTCACGGTGCCTCATTATTAGGTACTGTTGCATAAATATTGTCCTTTTTTTCCGGTGACGAAATCGATGAACCGTGCCAATGTATACTTCTTTCGATTTCAGTCGCACTTCTATAAATTTCGACATCATTCTATTTTCTCGTTCGATCAGATCTTCTTCTTTAAAGTGTATCGACAAAGAATTTATTTTGCTATACAAATTTTAATATAATTTCTTAATATCTCTCCGAAATAAGGCTAACACACAAAAATTCGTGAACGTTAAAGATGCGCTTGCGCATCTTATACTTTAGTTATCTGTCGCGCGGATAGACTAATCTTTGGCTCCAAACGTATCATTTTTAATTTCAATCATTGCGACTTTAAACTATTTCATTATTAAAATACGATAAACATGCAAATCGTTATCTTCTCAGACAGCAACGATTTTAATGAGATAAGAAAGCATTCACGCTTGGAACATGAATGCATTTTGTCATGAACGACAATAAATTGTGCAAAAGGATTACACCGTTCTTCTTTATATTCGAACAGAAAAATATTTTTTTGTAATAACTTTAAATTTACCTCAAAATATGTATTTCTTCTCCATATCTTGTTCTTAAACAGAATATTTTTCACCTATTAAATTTGTCAAGATTACGAAAGATATAACGATACAATACGTCAATTTCTTAGAATATCATGCATTTCTTCCGCTGACTATTACAAAAAAAAAAAAAAAAAAAAGAAATTTAGCATAAGAACGATGTAATAATGAATTAAAACAGATGATCGATTTCAATATGTTATATTCTATTCAGATACGTGCATACGAAGGCAAAATGAAACGATTTTTAATTGACTAAACAAAATTTAAAACGTTTTCACGAAATATATCGCTATTTAATATCGAACGAGTTAATCTAAAAACTTATGATCAATCTTGCCACGTTTTTGTATTAATTCGTGACTCGTATATACGAATTTTAATTTATCTAAATTATTCTTAAAAAAATCATTTTCCTTTCGGTCCATTGTTCGCCTCTTTTTCTATTTTTTTTTTCTGGGCGTGACGACCGGGTCGATTAGCATGCCTACGCGCGTGGATAATTTGTATCGATTTTACCTGGCAGAAAAAATGATTTCTCGCGTAACAAAGCATCGAATGGTTCAATGAACCGTTCCTTTCTCCGAGTATTCGCCGAGCGATCCTCGGCTTCGCGTATCATCGATTACACATTATTAAGCTGATTTGCATTGTGGAGTGTAGCTCCCAAGGCATCGAGGTTGCACTTGCATTGGTGCGTGCACGCATTTTATATTTAGTCCCCTCTCCATACTACTTTGAAAGTTTCTGTAACGTTTGGGAAACAAACAATCCGGCAGTGGGTTGCTATAAATTGCAAGCCTTCTCGACAATATCTCTCGGTTCAACACCTTTTGCATCCTGTTGCATGCATCCTCTTGCAACAAGGGTGCATATTAATCAGAAACGGTTAACGGTCTAGTTTAGTTAACGCCGATCAGCAGTTCAATTGTCGAAAGCATCATGTTCCAGAAAAAAATATTGCCCTCCTTAAAATTACCTCCATCTAGCATTTCTAAAATTATCCGAGTAATCTAAAATTTTTATCATTTTTCTTATCCTCTTTCTTACAATTAATTAATTACTTAATGCATATTTATGATCACATTCATGATCCGAACGATGGAAATGAGAATTATTGCCCTTTCCTTCTAATCTAATCACACTCCCATTTTATAATTGTGTTATTATTTTACTTTCTCCTCCTCCTCAATATCGACTTTTATTGCAATTGTCTGTCTATTTGTCTGTTTTGCATGCGAAGAATCGACTTAATAACGTGTAATCGATCAGCTTTTTAACATTATCGCGAAGGACAAAAGTTCAAGAAAAGAATATCGTAGATGGGAACAAGAAACGTAACGAACGATGTCAGAGCAGATGTCGCAATTACATGATCTTGAATCGAAGTTGTATAATAATTGTAACGAAACGTTCGTCCCGTTTATTATTTATTTCGTCTCAACTCCAGCTGCGGCAATAATTGCCGATCGACGTTTCGAATCAAGCATCGGGAAAGCTGGGACGACACCACCGCGATCGTTATCGCGAAATGAAATTGCCACTTCGCACGAACTATACTCCTGTACCACGCTTTGCTCTCCGTTTCCTCGAGCCCTCCTAAAAAAGTCGCACGCGTTCGAAAGCGACAAGATATACCGGTCTGACGTCTGGTTAAACCTTCTCGTTTAGCCATCCCCGGCTGCTTTCCTCGCCGTCCGTGTTTGACCTACTACTCTCCTCGGAGATTCCCCGGTTCTTTGCTCCACTCGATCGATCGAACTTGTCTTCTCTTTGTGAGCGGGGCTAATGGAAACAGACGCCTCGGAAAATATTTAGAAATCCCAACTCTAATTTTCCTCGTGGCATTTTCAATTTCTTCGATGTAAAAAAAAAAAAAAATCGCATAACAGCGTTTTAATCGATCTTTAATACCAATCAAGATGGGTTTCAGGAATTAAAGAGGAGAATCGATATTTTTTTTTTTTCTTTCGAGAATTTTCCACGCACACTGCGCTGAAAATTAGAACAAAAATTACTTACAACGCAATTTCCAATATAATCCATTTACGGAGAAATTTTGCACGCGTTTTGCACGTAGATCCCTGGTTAACGCAGTTTTCGACTGCTTCGTTATCCGTTTGATTTTTATACACGCTCGACACGTATAGTTCTCTGCTTTCCGAAGTGTACCAAAGTTGGAATGGCTGTGAGCCAACTTGCCTTTTTTTTCTTCGAGCTGTAATTTTGTCTGTCGATGCACTCCGAGATCCCAATTTCGTGCATATAAACAGGGGATGGAGTCGTCTCGAATCCACCCCGAATGATTTTTTCCTTTTTCCAAAGGAATTCTCTCGCCGGATCTTGCCGATTCTTCGGTTCGCTGTCCTCGGTGACACGTCGATGGGAAAACGTCGATGACGTGGAACGAGGTTGGTGGAAGCAATGGTTGGAATTTCGCGATTCGTGCAAATATCCAAGCTCTCGTTACCTCTCGAATTATTCGCTAATCGCTACTTAGAATTCGTTCGAAATAGGTTCTCCATTCAACCGGCGACTAAATGGGTCGACACGTGGGAAGTTGGAAAATAGGAATCGCTTTCTATGAACGTTACGCGCGCGCGCATACACACATACAGCGAGCCCCGTTTTCTAACTTCTCGCGAGTTTCTCGTGTAAATATTCTACGCTTCCTCGTCGAGGCTGCTAATCTCCTTTAACGCGCGTATTCACTTAACTTACGAACAGGTATTATTCTTGCACGTATTTACGGACTGTCCGTAAGTTTAATCGATGAGACAAACGAAACAATTTTTACGTACTGAATCATCACCTGGCTGCCACATCGGTTGCGCGCATCGATTACACATTGTTTCTAGACGGTTATCGATTAAAACCATATATCCAGGTGATGGCAACCCGGGGCGATCATCACCTGTTCGAAAATTACCAACTGAAACTACTCGCCGCAGCGGAAAAGTAAATTGAATTCTCGTTAACTTTGCACCTTTGAACTTTTATAAATTTACACTCCCGGATTCTAACGGATTACGATGTTAATAGAATTCGATCTCGGCCGACACCGATAACAACTTTCCTCTCCCTCAGGAGAAGAAATAGAAATCTTCCATTATCGAGGGCTCTCGTCTCCTTATCCTTCTCTTCTTCCTCCTCTTCCTCCTCCCTACTTTTTCTTTTTTATTTTATTTCAGCGACATCACGATTTTCACCATCTCGCGCTCGCTATCAATTTATCGCACCTGAGCGTGGCTCGTTAAATTTTCACCCTTATACGCAACCCGTCTAACTCCTCATCGCATGACACACCATTCCGATCAGCAATCGTTCTAATCGCTCTATCGATCGTATCCTCGTACGAAATTAGCCCTCTCTCGATGCGGTCGAGTGAGAGAAAGAGAAAGGGTTGAAACAACGAAAGCATCGACTCGAACGGGGGTGGATTATTACGCGATGATAAAAATTGCAATTACGCTAATTGGCTTCGGAATAGAGAGTAAGTAGAGAGAGAGAGAAAGATGCTGTTTTCCGAATACAACTGTTCTCAGAGTGTACAGTCGGTCGCGAAAGTTTCTTCCACTCCTTCGATAATAAAAGTTTCAAAAATCTACTAGAATCATTTTGTTTCTAACTTTGTTCTTTAAAATGTATCTTTGCATTATTGGAAAACTTTCAATAATCCTCAAGGATTGAATTATTTCACCCGAGGATGCACAATCGAGACTGCGTTACCACATTCACAGTCTCGTTGAAATAAGAATCATTCCTTTCCAACAAGATCGATCGTGGTTGCAAGAGTAATGAAAATGGAGAGGAAGGGGCGTGTTGTCCCTTTTCTTTTGTTTATTTGTCCATTGACGAATGAACGCGAGTGGATGCGCTCCAGGAAAGAGCGTAAGGAATACTCGCGAAGTCGGCCTTTCACCTTGAAACAACGCGAAGCCCGAAATAACCCAACATCCTCTATTTTCGGCCAATTCTCTTCCCTCCTCGAGCACACTCCGATGCATCCCTCGACCGGCGTGCATGCACTTACGTGACACCCGTGTATATACATAGATAGCGGACAGCCGATAAATAAACGGTGCTTAGCCGATAATCGATACGCAAATCGGTCCGGTTCTTACTCGCGTTCCCATGGAAAAAACGGCACGGGACACGAGTCTTAACGAGGGTTATCTCGCCACCTCGTGTCCGATCTTATCGCTCGCGTGACGACGTTTTTACATTCGAAGGAAATCGGGAATTTCGGAATAGTGACGCTGTAATTCGTAACAATTTCAGAGAGAAATAATACTTATAATTTATTATTGTTATCCTAATAAATCGGTACCTTCGTTTGTATTAAGTTTGTGATCGTGATTAATTTTTACGGGGGAAAAGAAAAGTGAAAAAGTGAACAAATATTATGGTTAATCGTTCTGTTCAATAACCTTGGAATATATATTTATTTGAATAACTCATGAATAATAACTCATGAATAATAACTCAAAAATTGTAGAAAAAAAATTGTAGATCTCTCTCTCTCTCTCTCTCTCTCTCTCTTACTCTTCGATCGATTCAAACTCTTTTAAATAAATTTCACTTTTCTTTCAGTTTCTGGAATTCGAAGAGTTTAGAGAGAAAGTCGCGATAAAATGGAAATTCCATTTGAATGGGATAAATATCTTTCCATTTGCGTAAACCTCGCTTTCTTCAAACAAAACGGGGCGAACTTTCCTTCAAAAGTAAATAGATTTCACGCGTATTTATATTTTTCGAGGCGTATCGACCGGAATAATTATTTTCGGTACAATTAAGATAGGTAACGAAGAAGAAGAAGAAGAAGAAGAAGAAAAAGATGAAGAAAAACTTAAGCCTAGGTCTTCATCGACTGGCGGCGGGATAGTAATTATTATGGCAAAAACGAGGGGAGCCGGGAGGGGGGGGGGATTGAACAATGCGTGCGCCACCGGCATAATTTCCGTGATAAGAGCATTCGCTCACAATGAAACGAATTTACGGATCGTTGAAACTCGCGAAATTTTCACGTTATTTTTCTCTCCTTTCGCGGGCGCAACGCTCCTTGGCGCCAACAAGCCTTTGATCCACGAGACGAGAAATAACGAGAGAAATAATTTCGCGAAAGTAATATCGATACGATCGAAATGAAAACTCTACTCTATCCTTCTCTTTTTCCCCCGTTCCTCTCCTCCTTTATTCTATTATTATGAAGAAAGAAAACATCATAAACATATTCGTTCGTCACTTATCGGTTCCATGAGCAGAGAACACAGGTCGATACGATCTTGTTTCAATTCGAGACACGCAAAAATCAGCCAGTTTTTTTCCCCCCCTTTGCATTGGCCAAGGACTTTTTGAGGCAAGGACGTTCCACTTGAAAAAAAAAAAGAGAATGAGAAGAGAACGAACGTACACTGCTCGAGAAAAGAGAGAGAGAGATTAATAACAAGCGGTATTAAATGCTTGGGACGATCAAAATTATTCCCAATTTTCTTAAATTAACAATCGCGTGTAACAAGAGTGAGACAATTTTTCTATTTTTACACCGTGTCTCATAATGAATCGATGCAATTTCTAACGATCTAAAAATATATACCGCGCCTACCAAATTCGCGGGATCGTTTTAGAAAAGCGGTCTTTCATCATCGCTCATTAACTCTCTCGCGCCAAAAATATGTTGATACGATCGTGCTTCTCCCGGAAGTAAGTATAATTTATGTACGAAATTCGAGGAAAGATTCTTTTCGCTTCGTTTCGCGAGTCAAGGATCATCGATCCATTTCTGAGGGGGAAGAGCGAGGAGTGTAGAATGAGCGTATAGAGACAGAGAGAAAGAGAGAGAGAGAGAGATTCGCTAGCCTCGGAGGGGAAAAAAGAAGGGAGAGAAACGAGGTATTTGGCGTAAAAGCCTTCGTTTGTAAATTGTAACGACGAATGTGGGCAACGACGTTTTTCCCCTCGTTTTTTTGCGATAGCTTGATACAAACAGTCGCATCTAAACGTACATGTGCAGAACATCGCTTTGTCTCCTCTTTTGTACGATTCTCGTGTTCGCAACGTACCCGATTGTTTACGATCCCAGCGCCTTCTTGGGACGCGGATACATCACGAGTTAGTTAGTTCTATCGCGTTCCCGGATCGAATGTATATCGTTTACGAATTACGAATTATTTCCTCGTCGATTGGCCAAGTAACTTCGTTTGTTTCGTAAAAGTTTTGTAAAAATTTTGTAAAAGAATCGTTATTGTTTTCTCGAAGTGGATATCTCTGAAGGAAAAATTATTTATTCGAGCCAGCGAGAGCGAAAGTTCTCGTCGAACAGTTCTTCCAGTGCTTTGGGAAAAGTATACTCTTGAAAGTTTGTATCTACATCCCTGAAACGGAAAGAAGAGTTCAATCGATGCTTAGATTATTTTCTCGATGATATCAAGGATAATGGTTGTTAGATCAAATCAATGTACTTCGAGCACATAATAGAGAGAAGGGAACAAGGGAAGGATGCGCGTGCCGACGAAAAAAAAGGAAGGCAAACGTTTCGGTACTTGTCATGCGATATGATGCATTGTAATAAGAATAAAAAAAAAAAAAAAGAAAGAAAAACCACGCCAGCTCATCGACCAAATAACATTTTTATTTCGTTTTTAAAATTTCAACGAAATTTGTGCATCTTCTTCGTGTGCCGTTTCCTCTCGATTCCTGTTTCGCATGCATTTTGCAAACTATACGCAAATATACGGTGTGCATTCGCGATACGATTATCGTAATTCACCGCACGGAGTACAAAGTTTTCAATTCACCGGTGGCCGACAAATGCCTCCTAAACAATTTAACACTGCCATCCTCTCAAGATAGACCAAGAAGTCTTGGGAAGACCTTGGTACCAATTGCTTCGTACAAATTCCAATTGTGCTACTTCTAAATCTACCTATTGCCGGCCTTGCGATCGTTCCTCGAAGTCTTCATTAACCGTAACCCTAGAATCATAGCACGTGCTCTCTATTGCCAACTGCAGGAAACGGATAGGACACACAGTGTTTCGAGCCCGCCACACACACTCTCTCTCTCTCGTCCTCGCCTCGTGAGACGCGTTTACCTTACGTTTAAGGCCACGTGTTTTTAATTTCGAGCTTTGATAATCTAAACACGATCTACCGTTTTCATTGCACGCGCATGGCTGCCACGCCGTTGCGCAATCGGGGTGCAAATGAGCCGCTCAAATGGCGGTAAATACGGGCTTAAACCTGGACAGAGAAAGAGAGAGAGAGAGAGAGAGACTCTCTGTTTACCATGATAAACCAATTTGTTGATAAACCGTGCGCGCGTTATTTCGTAACAAGTTTCTAAATATGTATGTAAGTACACGAGCAGTTGATTTTTTTAATCGATGACTTTGCTTAACCCGTGCTAGAAACCTATTTACGATTATAATACGAAAACTATGAACGAATCGCAGGAACATCATCAGGGTTGGAAACGAAGTGTTGCACGAGTAGTGAAATTGACATAGATTCGCGGCGTGACGTTGTTTCTCCTCCAATGAAAATATTTATCGTGCGACGCTTGTCTCCCTCTCGTATACACACCCTGTCCGATACACAAAATACGTATCCCGCTTGTCGATCGATTTCGGAAGCTCCTTCGGTGGCGAATCGAAAGTTGGCTGTAATTAGAAAACGTGAGAAGCCTTACGAGAAAGGCGTTCTCGTGGCCGGAGATGATGAGACGACTCACTGCCGCGTCGAGAAAAAAAGGAAGGAAGAAAACAAAAAAAAATGCCGCGATTATTTTCGTCACGATTCTCGCTACGCAGTATGCCCGTCGTCTATCAAATCCAAATCGAATTCCTCGCGTATCCGCACGAATTCATCGCTCTCCTTGACCCACTGATCGTGCCACCGCTCGATCTCGATCATATAAAGCAGCCGGCTTTCAGAGCTGGGTTTTACCCTCTCGTCGAACGCACTTTCCGCGGAGAAGCCGATGCATTACCTCAAAGGCGACCCGGTTACAAAAGCTCGACGGCAGTATCGAGGAGCCAACGATCCCGGAGATATTACTATGGAAACGACACGATAGTCGATAGAAGGTGACAGCGTTCCGGAGAGAGATGCGCCTGCTTACCACCGCGTTTACGTGTAATTTAATATTCCGATCAATTATACCGCATCGATTTCCTTTTCCACGCAAATCAAACCCGTTTTGGAATAAACGGGCATATAAGATCGCGTATACTTCAATCGTGAATCAACGATAATCGATAGATTTGTGAAAAGTAAATATTAAAGGTCGATAGCGTGTCCAGAGTGAAAAGAAATTGTAAATTAATTTGAAATCGTAAATTAATTTGAATAATTTGGAATAATCGAAGTTGTTTGTTACGTATGTATATTTAAGATACGATTCGCGCGGCATCAATTAATCGTTCATAAAAAAAATCACGCGTCACGAGCGTGAACGTTTTTCTTCGCAGCTCGATCAACGTGTGTTTGCGCTGATTTCGCGCTTATTAATTCACGAACTGTTTCGCCGTAAGTAAACTTCATTATTTCGTCCAGATAGATAGATGGATGGATGGATAGATAGACAAACAGTTTCGAGAAAGATAGCCGGCCGAGAGTTAGTTGGTTTAACGGCGGTTAATATTTAACGTGTACATGTTGGATTTGATTTAGCGCGCAAGTGGCGTCTAATTGAGCAATTGCGCAATTTACGTTGCCTTTTAGCGCAATCATTGAAAGCCAGTTTCAACCGCTTATCAAAGATGAACAGGAACGGGACAAATCGACGACACGAGCAAGCAAGACGAACGAGCGATTCTTTCTTTGCGAGCGCGATGCATCTACCCGTTTAAACCGTTTCACCGGCTTTAGACGAGCACTTTAGACGAGGAAAGGCTTCGTCACACCGGCCGCCCATTCTTACACGCCGATCTGGATTGGCGCGAAACCAAATCGTTTTTCTTTTTTACCGAAAAATCCAAGTAAGAAAAGCACGTCGTAGAAAAATAAAATGAAATAAAATAAAAAAATTTCGAGCGGACGAAACCGGAGTGAATGGACTGTGGGCTTATTGCACGATCCCCGGCGCTTGTTCAATATACGTGGAAAAATTGAAGTGTGTCTTTCTCTCCCTCCCTCGTTTAACGCATCGCCATTGTAGTCGTCGTTGAGCTATTCTATTATTCAGAGTTGGGATGAAACGGTCCGCGAGAACGGAAACAAAAAGGCTTGTATATAAAAATTTAAATTAAACCCGGTAGATTCTTTGCAAAAATCGGATTTATCAAAGCGAAGATAAACGAAGGGGTTCTTTTATTCCCGAGTCGTCGAGCCCAATTTTCCAAACTGGAAAATTCTGTATGAAAAAATTCCCCATTGTTCCTTTTTTTTTTTCTTCTCCTTTTTTCTTCCTTTATCGTTGTTATTCTTATGAAATGGGCCAGCAATCGGCTCAACGACGATTAAGCGTCGAAGAGAGGATGGAAGACGCGACGACGAGATAATAATTGCACGTGCATCAACGTGGCGCGAGCCACGTTGCGTTTCTTTGGCACGCGGTTTCGCGAGTCAATAAAGCCACGACCTATTGATCCGAAAGGTCCTCCTCTTGTCTCCGTCTCTCTTTCTTTCTATCAGAGCTGTTGGTTCTATCGAAGGCGAGTTGGCTGAAGATAGACACAGACTTCAGACTTGGGGTGGCCGCTAGAAATCCGTGGAAAGCTGGCAAAAGTTATATCAATCCTTATAACCGTCTCCTTCTTCTCGACCTTGGTCGTCGAGCATGCTGCACGCTAATCACCTTGGCAACGCCAAAAATGACCAGATGTTCCAACCCCCCTCCTTTTAGTCTTACTTACGATCCACCTGTTATTTCGCCATATTTCATAACCGACGTTTCCCCATCCTGTTCGCGAGCAGTTGCAGAGACGGCTTGATATTTCTCGAGACGAGATTAGGATCGGTAATCCTTTGTTGCGCTCCGCTTGTTTGGCAACGCATTGAAGTTATCTTCGTTTCCGCGTTAATGTACCGGGTGGGCAGATGGAAAATGCAATTCTGGAACAAAAATTGAATATTAATATCCATATTTGCGAACGAAATTTCATTGAAATAACTGATTCTGATTGGACTCAGAAAGCATGGCAGGTTGTGAAGGAATTAGATCAGACTTATTACGTGAACATCCTCATTACACGAACACGTTTTTTTTTTTTTTTTTTTTTTTTACTTTAGCAAATTACTTTAGCAAATTAAATTGTCAATAACTCGGTAAACAAGCCAAGTCGGCCGACACTTTTTTTCTTACGTCAATTCCCACGCTCGTTTTAATCTCGAAGAATCATCGTTTAGATTTTCCAACTACCTTGTTCGAACGTCTTTTCACGACTCTCTCGCGAATTCCACACAGCCATGTATCACTTTCTTATTGTTCTCTCGCAAGAAACGATATCGTTTCGTCGATCTTTGAGCGGCACAAGTGACAGTGAAACAGGTAGGCTATGGGGAATGTTACGTTTGAATTTTAAAACGTAAGATATCTCGAAGCGTTCGGGTCAACGAACCGGAAATTGCCGAGGCTTAAGAAAGATCGTGAACGGGTTTACAAAGGTGTTCACGGGACGTGAAACGTTTCCTCGAGATTCAAAGAGATACTTCCCTTAAAGAAGAATGAAATAACGTTATCGAATTCTCGGCCCACACCTTTTTCTTAACTTCTCTTCGATTCAAACGACGATTAAACCTGTTCGGAAGACACAACAAGTTTTAAACGCTAAACTAATTTCTACATCGTGAGAGAACTTGGCACGGATTAAATTTTTTGCGTTTCGATGCGCATTCGATCTGATCGCGTCTTTCAGAATTCTCGTTGAAATAAAAATGGATACAACGATCAATTGATATTATAAATTCCTGGACCTGGTCGATAGAAGCGCGTGGGCGTCGGTTTTCGATTGTGAAATAATTTATAGATTATCACAAGATTTATTACAAATTTCTCCCTTGAATAATTCCGGAACGAACGATTCGTGATGATTTTTATCGGTTTAAAATTATCGGATTTACGATTTATCACACCTGTCCAGAAACTTGTGTAACGTTGCAAGCACAGTCATCGCCGAAATCGTCTAACCGTGGCAAATTTCTGGCCTTTCGAGGCAGTTAACGGGCCGATGATCACGAAAATGCCTCGATGCTCTGCATTGCTCCACCTATAAACGTGCCTCCTCCGCTTTTCTAAAACATTATCCCCAATACGGTGCGCGTGATTAACGCGGGAAACGTTGGAAATTATTGCCTCCTTTCTTCTTTGTGTACCGGAATAATAAATAAATATTCGGTCATTTTTATTTCTATTTAAAGAGTCATCGATCGAGTCCCCTCCGCACGGCCTTTCGTACTTTTTCGAAAATTTTTTTTTCTTTTTTTCTTTCTTTTTTTTTTTTTTTTTTTTACCTCGCTAATTTAATGCACATCGTACGATGCGAGTTGTGTACCTGCGTACACTACTTGTGAAGTATCTGGGTCAGAAGCGTGCGCGGTAATTGGCAGCAGACTAATTCTCTCACAATTAGTTCGTTGACAGTGTGAAAGAGTGTCTGGTATAAAGTAATACTTATACGTACAACTTCACTTTACTTTGCTCGTTACCTTAAAAGTTTCATCAACTTTTCTACTTCTATTGTATCAAATTACAGAGCAACTTAAGACCATTACCGCACACATATGAGATATATAGCGTGCGGCACAAATAGCGTGGATTATACTATAGTGTATCTCTTACTATACAAGAGATCGCTATCCCAGAGAAACATATCCTTCGACTAATATCTACATTGTATGTATATTAAAATTACATATATGAATTCGCTTAACCGGCAGCCTTGAGTACGCACAATTTTCCATCCATAGTATAATTCCCTATACAGTTTCGTCGAGTCAACGTACAATTTTAAACGATTCTTAACGAGATCAAATAATGCACGAGTTCACTTGTACTCTTCTTAAGCACGATTAAACTAAACTCTATTCTCAAAATATTTAGATTGTTTCAAATTGTACGCAAAGAAGAGGCAAACAACACAACGGTTGTTCAACGGTTATCGAGAGAAGAGATATTGGACGATTCGGCCCAATTACGGAGGATGAATTATCGAAATAGTGAACGTGCCATTGGAAGATCGTGCCGAGAAAACTATGCGATATATATATATATATACGTCCAAATCCAAATATCGTTATTTGGGACCAAGCCTTCTCGTCCCCTTCTCCTTCGATCGTCCAAGTGGACACGGATATGAAAATTTTCGAAACTGTTATCACCGAATATTTATACCCACGGTTACAGAAACGGTGCAGACGATACTCGAGCACAGTGGTGGAAGACCTACCACTCGAATTATCTAGGCCACCGGCTTGTAGAGCAACTGGCAGCAGAGTCGAGCCTCTTACTTCGCTGACAGCGCTGAAGCTCATCCCTCTGTGTGTATATAAAGGCTAGCTATAACCACTTACAAGCGTCAGCCGAAAAATAAAAGCCACCTACACAAACACGTTTCGCCCGTTTCCCGCGACCATCTCTCGAACCCCACGACTATTCTTCGGCTCGGCATTTTTTTTTCTTCTTTCTTTTTTTCTTTCTTTTGCCACGACACCAACTCAGGAATCAGGTTATGCACTCGAAGACGGACCTCGTTCTCTCGTGCTTATTAATCGGCAAACTCTCTGATCGAATTTGTAATATATCGTAAATTATAGATAGACGGTAAAAAAACCATCGTTTACTTTTCGTAATTCGTAATTCTATACAGAGTGTTAATGCGTTCGCGCGACACGTTTGGACACTGGAGGCCGAAAACGAAGATAAAAGTTGGATGTAGAGGAGAGAATATCGGTTCAGGCTTATTTATTGAGTTGTAAGCAATTTAAGTAAGTTTGCGTTAGACGAAGCGAGAAGGAGATGGGCGATGGAGATAGAACTCCATCTCCTTTTATCTCGTTTCGTCTAAAGCGAACCTCGCTTGCCACGGTTAACTAACGCTGCGGATTTTTATGCAAAATCAAATTTTTACAGAATTTATTTCTTAAACTTCGTAACGCACGTATAATATATTTCGTGCGATCCCGCGAGTTTTCGTACATTCAAAATTTGCGTTAATGCACAATGCGTCCAACGGTCTATCTATAACTTAATAAATAACCTTCAGTTGACATTTTTGCGTTCGTTTCGGCCTTTAAACACCGAACCCTCCAAAGATATTTTCCCACGAAAATATTAACATCCTCTGGAAGAGCGAGATATTTTACATACGTCGTATCTTCGTTCGAGAAATTATTAAAGGTGATACATTCGTTCGAAATGACGATACGTCGCTTTGCATTTTTTCAATTTCTCACCAATTCGATAACTCTTCTCATCTCGTTATCAATTTTTCGTCGCGTTACCATGGGAAAAAACGACGAAGCTTGATTCCACTGCGCGGAAATATGTTTAATATCCGCGCCGATTCCGAAGTTCGAAATGATTATGACTCTCGTATCACGCTTTCACGTAAAAGCACCGATAAATACTGGTTTCTCATCGGGTTCGATGTAACAACATTTGCGTAAGAACGTTATATTGCTACTATGTCTGCAACACGATTAAATCCGATAAAAAGAACGGGCAAGCCTAATTTCTAAACGTGGCACGCTTGTTGACGCATCAAGTGGCAAGAATCCAAGAAGAAGCTCATTATTAAGAAAGAAAAGTCGGATTAAAATTTTTGCTTATTAGATTGAAACCATTCTCGATATTCGCAGAATTAATTTCGAATTAATTACCATTTTGAAGACCAGAGAATCAACTTGGCGTTGCTTTTTACCCTTGTCATTGATAATGAACAACATCTTCGCCCCGAATTGTGGCCTAACCGCCAACTTCCTTATTATATATATATACACATATATAATCACACGTGTACGCTGAAAGCCTACAAAAACTGACACTTTCGTAGTACGGATTCATCGGGATGGCCTACTGGTACACTTTTATGATCCCTTTAACATTGAGCGTTGACCCACTATTCCAGAAGGACGTTCGTGTCTGTTGGCCTCGGGGTCCCTTCTGCATCCGCGTTATTTTTTAATATGTGCATGTTTTCTCCACGAATGCAACGTGACCATTGCATTCTGCTCACGATTCGCATCGATATTAAACGTCCCTTGGAAAATGAAACATTACACCTCGTGTCGTACCCTCTGAAGAAAAAGGGAAGACGAGAAGATATCTTTTTTTTTTTCTTTTATCACCGATAATGATAATTTCAAGTGGAAGCAAAAAATTCGACCAATCGAGCTCGGATTCACGGAGTCTAGTCGTTTGGTGAAGAGGAATCGCAATAGGCTTTGCTTTCTCAGCCAGCCCCCTTCGAAGGACGCGAGCAATGATACGGAGGAGTCCGATAAGAATAATGAAATGGGTTAACCTCGTTGATACAGGCACACGACGATTTCCTCGGAATCGAAGACAACGCAATGACGATGGCGGTGGTATTGTCCCGTAATGGGGACTCGTGGCGGTAGGGGTAATCGTTGATAATGTTGGTAAAGTTCACACGAGCATACCGATTAACACGAGGCGTCGATCAGGTCGGGTCAACGTTTAAACGATAGCTTACCCCTCGACGCAGTGTAATAATTAAAGGTGGCAGGCGAAAGGTTAAACTCTTCACACGCGCGATTATCGATCGTGTCTGCTTTCCAGTTGTGAAAAAGAGGAATTCGTTTTTTGTCATGCTCGAGTGACCGGTCGCAGACTGTTCGAAACTGTGTTTAGCCGATCTTTGATTTTTTCTCGAAAAAAAAAAAAAGGAAAAGGAAAGAGAGAAAGAAAAGCGATGGAGCAGAAATCGAATCGCAGCCGTTCCCAATGGACGGAAATTATTAAATTATCAAATGTCGAGAATCGTTGTGCTCGAATAATTGAGAAATATGTTGGCGAAATGAAAAGGTCAGCCCTCGTACAAATGATTTTCGACGATGACAAAAGACAAAATGCAGGGAAAACTTTTATAGCACTTCTCTTTCTCATCTGTCGTGCTTGTCCGTCATTATTATCATCGTCCTCTTTGTCAAAGATTTTTTTTAATCAAGAGTGGAAAGAACGTGGCTTAAAGCTTAAGTTAAACGGAAATGTTCGTAGAATTTCGTTGTTTCGTAGGAATTGTATCGTCATTTTGTCATCGTGCTGTCATAGCTATCGCATTATAATACCGTGATATTATTGTTCGATAAAGCAATACGGGGAAATTAAATTCGTATCACGCGCGGAAAAATATGGAAGAATCATGGAATTTTTTTCAATGCAATGCGAATAATAAATTTAATTAAACGAATTTCATTCTCCTCACAATTTTTCCTTCGTAGAAACCTTCCTTTTTAATCCATTCGAATTTATGCTAGAAGAATTAAATAGCCAACTCTCTCCTTTCGTTCTTTATGGATTTCAAAGCGATACAGAAAATACTATTCCCTAATTTTACAAGCCAGACCACCGTGTCGTTGTTTCACATTTCATTTCTCTATATCGTGATAAAATCGTGATCTCGAATAAAATTAAATAAAATTTTCCCGCGAAAAAGTTCTCACAAAAGAGTATTTCTTCCTTGAAATATTATTATATGAGCAATAATACAATCTTGGATCAAAGTTTATCCATGAAACACGAGTGTTCGAATGTTGAAATTTTCTCAGACATATTATCTGTTATCGAGGATAACAACAACAATCCTAGCCGAAGTCAGTGATGCTGCGTGGTATGGAGTTTGCACGCAAAAGGAATGAATTTCGAGCTTAAGAACCGGTCGGAAAATTCTCTGGCTAGACGCCAGGGACCTTCTGCCACTGGCGTGCACAGTTCGCCAGTTTAACAAACTACCACCCGTCTGCAGCCACCCTTCTTGCTCGTCCTCGCAAATCCATAGTCGGGCAACGATTTTTCCGGCTATGTTGGAATAAAAAAAAAAAAAAAAAAACAGTCGACGCGTGTTCGAGGAAAAGACGCTTTTTCTTAAATGACGATCTTCATTTTTCTTTTCTGTTGCGAAATAACTACGTGTATATATATTTATCTGATAAGGCTAAGGCTTTAGTTTCCAATCATTCGTTCGAACAATAATTGTCTCGATTTCTAAAACATTCTAGAAAACTAACGGGAAGATCGTTTAGTGTGAGAATTTGATCCTCCCTTGTAGATTAGCTCGATGACCTTAAATGCGTTTAAATTGCAAGATTAACCGGTAGTAGCGATTAGCGGTAAAGATTTAACCTTGCTCCATTCCTGAAGGTACATTAATTCCGTCGCGCTCGTTCCAGTACACGGTGCTATATCTCTGGATTAACCGCGTTTTCATCGCGCTTTTCGCTCCTCGGCTTATGTTTATCGGTTTAAATAGTCAAGTGTCAAAGTTGAGGAGACCTAGGAAAGAAATAGCAGAAATCTTCGAGAGGAAGCATTGGGAGAAAAAAGTGTTTTTCGAGCGTTGCAGATGCAACTGGTAGCAGCAGCCTCGTTAACGAAGAATCGGTTGGTGAAAAACAAAGGTATTACCTTCGGGTTTGCACACACACGTCATCATCCCGAATTAAAAGTTTTATCGTACAAATGCAAATGCTGCGATGGTTCAAAGCACGATAAATACGTACAACTATTACATATATATATATATACATATACAGTACAGGTACAACCAGTTTCGTATGATATAATCCGATTAAGTCGCAGTTCACGCGAAATATGCGTAGCATTTTGCGTCACGCAAAACATTACCTTGCGTTTCTCTTATTATTATCAACGCAATCTTCTCTATGATTACTCCTCGAAGATCCGCGCGAATTGCTTGCGATTTCAATTTCCAGGCGATTCGAATCGGTTCCAGCGATGATCGCTCGCGTCCATTTCGTCGAATTAATAGCCCGCGTGACGTGGAAAGCCGATAGAAACTGGCACGATCGCCACGCGAAGGTTAACAAGCGCATCGTTTATCCGACGCGCTGCCCTCGATTCTGCCAATGTTGCGTCTTCGCGTCTCCCCCTCCCTCTGATTTGCGTTTCAATGCTTCTTCGTTCCAAGTTGAACGCGCCTGTTTACGCGAATTCTTTGCATTATCCATCCACACGCCTACGCACTTGCGATGTCAATGTCGCGCAAGCAAGCGGATTTTATTAAGTTGTGCGCGACGATGATCAATAAGAGACGAAGAGTCGTAGAGGAATTAAGAAGGAATTGCTCGGGAGAGGAGAAGCGCGTTTCAACCCTCGCGCACTCGCCTCCGCGCATCCCTTCCCCGGGGGGATCGCTCAAATGAGTTTAGTACCACGTTCGACTACCTGTTGCCCGTTCTTTTCTTCCTTTTCTTCCACCGATAACGCATTCGCACGCGTTCAAACACCGTTACGCGTACCAGCCGCGCGTATTCCATCAATTCGAGCTCCCTCGATTCGAGAATCGTCATTTTCCCATCCCTCCTTGAGCTGCTTAAATTGTCGGGATAGATCAGGTGATAGATACTCGCTCCTCCGAAGAGGAGGGGAATTTTAGGAGCCGTGTACGGAAGAAATTCGGTATTCTCGATCGAGTAATAATAATAACAATAACAACAACAATGGAAAATTGTTAGAAGGAGAAAGTAATCGCTCGTGTACGACCGCTTGTTCTATTGTTTCAGTGAGAGAGATCGATGCAAAGTGGATGTTGAGGTGAAAGAGTAGCGAGGTGTGGTTAACAGGTGGAAAAGAGTCGAAGTTCGCGAGATAGCACCACGCGTCACGCAGGGGTGGTGGGTCTATGGGGGGCTCCGCCCCAGCGGCCCCCCGGCGCCAGTCCAAACGGAAACTGCCGGAACGGTGCTATCCTGGCAAGGTCCAAGACCGCCCCGCTTCCGGTACCACCGTCAAAACGGATGAAGAGCCCCTCCAACATCATGAGGCAGTCTAGCCTCACCAAGCTTGGCTCCATGATCAATACCGCCGTGAACAAGAGAGTCGGTGAGTTTTTTTTTTTTTTATTTCTCGTTTCCCTTTCGTCCCGCAGCCTCTCGCCTCCCCCTTCCACTTCTCTTCTTCCTTTTTCGCTCGTTTCCCGCCCGAAAAAACTCTAATATTCGACGACCGAATTTTTCCTCCGTGAAAGTCGAAGAATGTTGGGAATTGTAAAAAGAGGAGAGGGAGGGGAGGGGGAAGATATAATACAACAATATAACTAATTCCGTAAGGAATAAAGTTTTTTTTTCTTTTTCTTTTTTCTCCAAATCTGCGGACAGATGTATTCTTCGCGACAGAGGAATTAAATTCGTGCGATTATTCGAAATGTTATTCGATCATCGAGTAGTCATTCGCGTATGTACACGCGAGTGTATTTATACGAACCGATTCGAGCATCGTTTACATTTAGCGGTCAGTTGGTAAACCCAACGAGGCCCGATGTCACCTGGCAATAACAGTATGCCGGCGTGATCGTAACGGATATCGTTCAAGAATATATCGTTCGAGAGAGAGGAGTCAGTGAGGAGGATGAGTGCGCGAAGTCGTATCAGGCTGAAACGATTCTATCACGAGTCGCAGCATGATCAGGATGAGACGTCAAGACACAGTGCGATCTGCAACGGTTATCTTTGTGAGTAGAGACAAAAATTCTCTAATGGGCGTACGTAGAGCTACGAAACTGGCGTGCGGAATCGGATCTGACTGTTGGTGCTGAATGTTTCCTTTCGCAAAAGTAAGAAAAAAAGAAAAGAAAAGAAAGAAGAAAGAGCGCATAAAGCTTTAAACTTGTATACAGCTAGCTAGCCACACAAACGGTTCGATCGATTTTCCATGGACGTGGAAAAAATTCGAAGCATGTGAGTTTAAAGGTGAACTCGCTATAGGAGAAATGTGAGCAACCGATATACATACCGAATACAAGTGAATCTTTAGCGCATTCGAGCGTGAACTATCGAACTCGTAAATTTCGTTAAAAATATTATTGTAAAATCTTCGTGATGTCTATACTTTTTTTTTTTTATCGATCTCGAAAACGCTTGCATTCGTGGCAAATACTCGCGTCCGAGTGAACGTTGCAGCAGTTCTACATATTTATTAGAATTCGTTACAAACTGATTAACATCCTCCCTCTAACACGTTCGACAACGAGAGTTTCGTGTATCGTACGAGCTCATGCACTTTCGTACCAGTTCGAGACAGCCGTTTCATTCGCAAATGTTCCTGTGTTTGTCTTCTTTTGTTTGTTTAATATATTCGAGTCTCGAGTTAATTGTTCAAATCAAGAGATAATATATAAAAATCGATTTACTTGATTACTAGAGTAAATAAAAGAAAAAAAAATGATTGTTGTCTTCGATACGTTGTCTACGATTGTTAATCGTATTTTGAATCCCTGAAAATAAAAATTCATCGTACATAACTTGTTTTGCGGCGGGAGGGCAAGTAGATTGTGATTCGAATTTAAATTTTTTTCACTTTAGGAGTACCGGTTCGAAACTACGCCTAAAGTTTCCTTTAGCTTGAATCTGAACGAACTCAATTTCTGAGTTTGAATTTATGAATTTGTGAGCAAAGTTGAAAACACGATATTTTATGCAAGTTTACACAAGTATACAATGTGAAAATATTGTTATGTGCTTTTAATTATGGGATATTATTTTCTTCGATCAAGTAATTAATTTTAAACAAACGAGAATATGCTAGTTAATGTCAATATTAATACTCTTAATTTGAAATGATGTTGATGTTCTACTGTAGAGGAAAAATTGTATTAATATTCAACACAGGCCGGATGTTAAGACCTTATCAAGAATGTATCGACGAGATCTCTGTTAAAGTACATCATAATTAATTCTGTACTTTTCAATTTAAAATATGCGACATGTTTCAAACTTAAAGTACAAACTTAAAAGTAAATCGTCGTCGTTATTTTTACTGAAATCAGCAAAAAACAGCAAAAAAATCTTTATATCTATATCGAAACTTTGCTAAAAATGGACCGATTGATACCAGATTTTCGTACAACCAGAAATTTTACACGTTTATCCAGAGATTTACCTATGTTTTCCTCTTTAGAAGAGCTACATGAGAAGCTGTCAGAACTTTTAGGTAATTTTTTCTTAATTAATATCACTACACATTAATATCACACATAATAATTTTATATTAACTAATCTTCATTTAATATCGATAATTTGAAATATATTTGAAATGAATATATATTTTATATATATATATACATATATATAGAATTGTTTTATTTTCAATTTAAAATTTAAACTTAAATTTTAATCGTTTTTTCGAAAAAGAATAATTTTCGAAAAGTTTCAGAATTTGAATTTTACGCGGTATAGATGGCAGCATATGAACTATCACGTTCGGTAATTTTCGTTATATTTCGCGTAAAGTCGGTTTTCGCAATCAAGATGGCGATTACCGTCGAAGTAGCGAAACCTGACTGTGGTGTGACGTCACGCCATAGTAGTGTTGTGCGGTTATGCGTTCGTGAGTTCCGCCATTGAAAGTTGGTGATTGCGTTCATATTAGTAGTGAGCTAGATAGACGAATATGTGACAGGATAAAAGATAAGGCAAAGTGTGGTAAACAATCGTGAAGGTTTCCTGATTCCTGGTCGCCGGCGTGGCGCGCCGCGCGCGCGTATCTCTGGTCGAGTAGGCGGTATTGGACCTCGCACCGAGAGTAAGCTCGCGTGCGAACCTCTCTGGTTGCGTAGTGTCTTGTATGCGAGATGGCCGGTAAGTAAGCGTCGTGAGCGACGGTTTACTCTGCGTGGTCGCTGTATATTTCTACCACACGTCGTGAACCGAACAGTGCGTCGCTCCTGCTGGCCGCCTCGCCGCGCCGCGGCAACCTGAACCTTGACCCAGATACTATCACGGGTTCACGGGTATATCCGCAACGCTCGCAGTGCACGCAAGTTCTTCTTCGTCAATTCCGCATCCTCAAATATAATCACCCGTATCCACTCTCTGGATTATTACCGTGCGCGGGGCCAAATGCGCCCGTCGCCGGCGACGGCGGCGGCGGTGGCGACGGCCTAGAAGCACGATGGATTGCGCCGAAACTTCAAGTAGGATTACTTTTACCTTTTTTCCCTGAATTTTGTTTAATATTCTTTTTCCTCATTCTCTTTATCTATGTATTTCATTTTGACTCTTTTCATAAATTCCTCTTCCTTTTCCTTTTCATACTATTATTTCACATTTCTCTATGATTACCTTATCACGTTTCATGTCCAATATTAAATATACTTTTTACATTTTTTCCTGGTTTTTATCGTTATCCTTATCGATTCGTTCCATTTCTTGCTTTTATTCGATCGTGCGTATCGTGCATTTCAATAAATGGGAAAAAATCGTGTGTAATTTCCAAATAAATTTGTATGTATCTTTTTTTAACATTATACATCTACTACCTTTTATACTTAAGATACTCAAGATAATTCAAACGATAAATATTATGAAATCTTAATCTATTTTCAATACAATATTGTATGAGCAATATGAAACTTAATTGCATTATTTTTCATATTGTATATAAATTTTCATAACTTTATTATATATCTGTTTTAAATGAGAATAATATCAAGAAAATCTTATATTTAATAATTCATCTATTTTATCATTGTTTTAGGCAATGGTGACATACAATGGTGTTTCTCTCAGGTGAAAGGAACATTAGAAGACGATGTCACTGAAGGTAAGTTCTAGATACAAAATAATGACACGTATATTTTACATGTATGATCTAATCAATTTACATTTTAATCATTGCAAAAATATAACATAACATGAATATAATATATTTTAAAATAATAAAGCATATCGTTTAATAACATTCTATTTCTCTCTCTTTTTTTTTATATTGTCTTTCTTTTTTCTTTGTGTTATTTCTAAATTATATATAATATATATATATATAATATTTTAAATATTCTAGAATATATTGTTATAATTATCCATATTATATTCTGTTTTAGCTGATATAATTTCATGTGTTGAATTTAACCATGATGGTGATCTTCTTGCAACAGGAGATAAAGGTGGTCGGGTTGTTATTTTTCAAAGAGACCCAGTTGTAAGTTACTTGTTATTTTTAATTATATTTATATCATATTCATTATTTCTAGATTATATATTAATTTTATATTAATAGTATTTTTATATATTGTACTATATATTAATCTTTGTACTTTCAATTAAAAGAAACATATCATTTGAATAAAAATTATATATATATATGTTAATATTGGATTATCGCCAGATTTGTATATAATATGCATATTTCTCTATCTTTAGAGAATATTGAAGGATAACTACTAGAAATATAAAAGAAATATTTTTCAGTCATATTTTATGAAATTTTTTTTAAGTAATTTCAGTGTCTACAAATAAAGATATTTTTTAAAATTAAAAAAATGATATTTTTATCTAGAGTAAAAACAGTATACCTCGGAGAGGTGAATACAATGTATACAGCACCTTTCAAAGTCATGAACCTGAATTTGATTACCTGAAATCATTAGAAATAGAAGAAAAAATTAACAAAATTAGATGGTTAAAAAGAAAAAATCCAGCACATTTTTTACTTTCCACAAATGATAAAACAATTAAATTGTGGAAAGTCAGTGAACGAGATAAAAGAGTAGAAGGTTATAATACAAAGGAAGAAAATGGTACAATTCGTGATCCTGCTTGTATCACTTCTTTAAGGGTAAGTGCTAAGTATATTTTTATTATTTGCTAATTTGATAATTTAAAATTATAATAAATTATATGTAATAAATTCATCTTTAATTCTATCATTTTATTTTAAATTTATACATAGTTATAATGTTTTTTATACTATTGTGTTTTTAACAAAAATATTTTCAATGGGAGCATGGTCAAGAAGTTCAAATATGTACATAATGTTATGAGACTATTATCATATATTGAATACTTACTTGTTGACTTAGGTTCCAACTATAAAACCAATGGAATTAATGGTAGAAGCATCTCCAAGAAGAATATTTGCCAATGCGCACACCTATCACATAAACAGTATAAGTGTCAACAGTGATCAGGAGACATACCTCAGTGCTGATGATCTTAGAATTAATCTTTGGCATCTTGAGATCACAGATCAGAGTTTTAGTATCCTTTTTCTATGTCACTTAGTATTTATTTTATTTTTATTTCTTAAATTTTATGTTGTTCTTGATATATATTTATACAACTCTTAATATATATTTTTTATAATAAAATCTAGTGTTTTCCTAACAATAATATACAGATATAGTAGATATTAAGCCAACTAATATGGAGGAGCTAACTGAAGTAATAACCGCTGCGGAATTTCACCCGGCAGAATGTAATGTCTTGGTATATAGTAGTAGTAAAGGAACGATTAGACTCTGTGACATGAGATCTGCTGCGCTTTGCGACCAACATAGTAAACTCTTTGAAGAACCAGAAGATCCAACAAATAGAAGTTTCTTCTCCGAAATCATTTCCAGTATAAGCGATGTAAAACTTAGTAATTCAGGAAGATATATGATCAGTAGAGACTACCTCAGTGTGAAAGTGTGGGATTTACAAATGGAAACAAGACCTATTGAATGTTACCCTGTATGTAATAAAAATTGAAATATAAATTTTATATATCTAACGTAAAATATTTATCAATTATATTATTATAGGTACATGAATACCTAAGATCAAAGTTATGTTCATTATATGAAAATGATTGTATCTTTGACAAGTTCGAATGTTGTTGGAGTGGTAATGATTCTGCTATTATGACGGGTTCATACAATAATTTCTTCAGAGTATTCGATCGTACGACTAAACGTGATCTCACATTGGAAGCAGCACGTGACATTGCCAAACCAAAAACACTTTTAAAACCACGTAAAGTAAGTATAAATTTTTAAATTGATCAATAAGATATATTTAATTAATTATAATTGTATATTATAATTTATTACTTACAATATAAATGTTTTATTGAAAGGTTTGTACTGGCGGTAAACGTAAAAAAGATGAAATTAGCGTTGACTGTCTTGATTTCAATAAAAAGATATTACATACTGCTTGGCATCCATCTGAAAATGTAGTAGCTGTTGCTGCTACAAATAATCTCTTCCTATTTCAAGACAAACTCTAGCACATCTGTATGCAAGTATGATTTAATATCGTATCAAATTATAAATAGAATTAAAAAGATACATCTTATTTAAAATATTAAAAAGATTGTTTTTCATTTCTTTAGATCATTCAACGGTATATGTTGACGTGAGCAAGGCACGTTCAACTAAAAAGTCCCAGTGGAACAAGGGGTGTCTGAATTACACTGACGAAAGTTGACTATTTTATATAATAGTTGACTGACTGAAAAGTGGTGTACGTAGCGCCGTCCACACAGCTCACATATTCATACACACTATGTATACACAGAGGCATACAGAATTGCACGTAACACCTTGTCGCGCGTATATATGTGTATAAATACATGCAAGCAAAGACGCATAGTTCTCCAAACTATTAAATTCCGCTAGTTAAAATAAAATGCACGGAATCATTGCCTATTGATGAAGAGAAATGTACAGTTTAATCAATCAATAGACTCGTGTTGGCGGTTATTATTTAACTATTCTAATAGAAAATTAATACTTTCAGTTTGCTTGTATCATAGAAATTTTGATACCGTACAACTTAAAGTGTTTTTTAATATAGGTGATTTTTCTACGTATGGAATGATATATATAAAAGGAAATGCATCAGTAGGACCAAGTGCAGATAGAATTAAAAGTCATTAGATGCGATAAATGTATCCCAATAATTATATATCTTTGCTTAATAATTTTCCAAAGTAAAAATGCCTAGATATGCAAAATTAAATATAGGGATGATTATATGTGCCAATGAGATTACAGATTTACAACTCATTTATTCTAATCTTAATTTAATATTCTTTGTTCGGTAAATTTTTGCGCAGTAAAATTTTAATTATTTTAAAATAAAAATTTTTTTTATCGATAACTGATCCTGATATTTATCAAATCTATTGCTGATATTAAAATATTTTCATAATTGTTGCATTTAAAGTATACTATTAAATATATAAAAAAAAAAAAATCGAAGCTTTCGATAATTTTAATTAGTCGTTTATTTTTATTACCTACTAAAAAAAAAAAAAAAAATTAAATAGTAGGCCTATATTATTGTGTCCTTATTTTTTTGAGTAAAATATCACATATACATGGCATGTCAGTTAAAGACAAATATTCGCCGATACGAGTCAAAATATAAAAAGACAAGACAAATTCACCGTCTATTAAAAGTTCGGAGAAAAATTAATATCAATGCATTGTATACACTAAACAGTAAATGATATAGGTGTAAAGCACCATTCATCAGTTGCCGCTTTCTAATAAAAAAAAAAATAAATAAATAAATAAAAAAAACTCAATAAAGAAATATAAAGAAGTTGTGGTAACTATAAGTGGAATACAGATTTTCTAATATTTCTTATTGACAACTTATTAACACTTATACACTTACACATATAAGCAGCGATTTCGTACACGAATAAAAATAAAATAAAAAAGTGCATTTGACGATGGTAAGCTGCGCTTGCAGAGTTTATGTAAATTAAATATGTGCTGAGTAATATATATATATATATATTATATATATATATATATATTAGCGGAATATAACGTCAAAATTCGTAAAATCTATGGAAAATAAAATTCGATTATGTGATTCAAACATACGCGCGGATTATCGATTGCGATCAAGGTGAATAAAATTGGACATTTTTTTTATCGATGAAAACCAATAGCAAAAATTATCTTAGTGACATGTACTTTACATTAATGACTTAAATTGTACATGATCGAGAATTAGAATTAATAATTTTCACGTGTACAGATAAGAATTCTTGAGTCACAAGCAAATAAACGACTTACAATACAAGCAATCATATAATTTTATATAAAAAAAAAATATATATATATATATATATATGATCGCTATGCTAAAACAGTTCTAAAAGATTCGTTCTCTCCCATCTCCTAATTTCTAATCACTTCTCCGAAAGATCTGCTATATGGCCAAAAATAAAACACACGTGATATGAAAAATTATTTTAAATTATGCGCTTTGAATGATTTCATTTAATCATATTCTTATTCAAATAATATTAAATCTTAAGTTTTAAATATCAGAAATAATAAATTAGGTATTTTATGCGCTGAATTTCGAAATCCAATTTAATTTAAAAATATAATATTATATATTATCACGTTTCTTGCAATGTAGTTTTCAAGTGTCTAACAAAAAAAGAAAAAAACATTTAAGAAATTTAGTTGCCCTGTTTCTATATTAACGCAAAAGCAATAATAAAAGAAAAAAAAATAATCTTTATAACTTTATGCAATACAACGCATGAAACGTAATAATTATGTACCAAACCAGAACTATTATTCAGTATCTTTGTAACAAGATGTTTAGACAATTGAATGTTCATGAAAGAAAGGAAGCGAAAAGACGCACGAAAATTAAAAATTAAAAAATCATAATTGATAAGCTATAATAGTAATTTGTTTTCAAAAAGATATAAGCGAAGAAACCGTGAAATTCGTTCTAATCGAACAAAACGTAGACTTATTTTTACAATTAAGTAATATTAATATTATTACTGCTATTATTATAATTATTATTATTATAATTATTACTATTATTATTGATATTATAGGGACTCTGCGTAACTTGTTTATTTTGTTAACTGCTATGCAGGTTTAGTCACGGTGATGACGACTTGATCTGTTCGGTAAATTAGATAGCATGATGATATAATTAATTACAAATCGTGTTTGATTGACCGGAATAAAATGATACTTGTTCGCGCAGTAAAAAGTTTTACGGAAACCGTTATATTCCGAAACACTTGAAGTATGCAACGAAGAGCCCGGGGCTCCCGTTAGATCCTTCTTAAAATATTTGTAAAATCGAATGCTAACGGGATCGATGAATATGAGACAAATGAAATATAACAAACTATCAAAAACAATGGATTCAAACTATATTGATTCAAACTAACTAGGTATAAAGTTTATTTAAAAGGAAATGCAATTTGTATCCGCTTGCTTGATATGTGAGGTGAAATGGAAGTCTCGTATGTATGGATCCCTTTCAAAAAACATTTTGAATATTAAAAAATGCCTTACAACTGGTCGTATCATCGCTGCATCCGTGCATCGGACAATCCGAATTGAAATAAATGAAGATAAAAAAAATCGCTGAGCAGAGTAGAATTTTGGCACGCAGGACCTGTCTCGTTGTGATATAATAAACGTCATTGTATTACTAGCCGAATGTTGAAGCTCTATTTTTATTAAGGTACCATGTATTATTAGTCCATACTTAGCGATTTTATAGTGAATACATATATATCTTTTTACCTGTCTTGCGTGAAATACAATGAAACAAAATTCCAATAGCGAGACTCAAAATATTCGGAAGTTTATTTGTATAAGATTTATCTAAGATTAATTATTTTTGAGTATTTTTCTTAACTTTACTATTCTATGATTCATTTCTTCTCGCTAAAACACGCAATTAGGTAAAAAGAACAATTATGGTATCCATTGTCAAGTTAAGATGAATCGTGCCATAGAATATTATGCGTAAAGAATACTGTCATTTTTACTGTCTGTTTTATATTGTATTCTATTATCTTTTCAGCGGAAAAAAACAAATCGAGAAAAAAACATTTGAGTTCTTTTCGAGATTTCCAAAATTAATTACGTCTGTTTGCACGGTACAGATCTTTACGAGAAATTTACGCTACAAAAATGTAAAAGATCACAGAACTGATGTAACTTGAAGAAAGCGTAAGGCATCTAGATAGTGAGAAGAATGATGTAAAGCATAAATGAGAAAATAATGAGCAAAACTGTCGAAATCGAGTAACAATAATTTTCACTCCTGGTTTTGACTCTACCATTCAACCTGATCGTAATTGCTTCTAAAAAAATACTTGAGAAAATCTTGAAAATGTTCGACTAATATATCTAATATTCGAATATTTTCAAGATTACCAAGTTTATTTTGTACCGTATAATGTGCCTCAAAAATGCCAACGTTTCCAAAAGCGAATGGCAATTTACACTCAAGATAGCAGTTGATTTGTTTCAAAAAAAAAAAAGAAAAAAAAGAAATAATAAAAGTAAAATCGAATTAAATGCTGCGAGCGCAAACATTGTCAATGAGATTTATCATAAATAATTAGAACAGTGTCAGAATAAAGACGATATGAAAAGTATGGATTTACAATAGAAATTATAAATGAAAAGACACTTGTTCTATGATGTAGCATTATAATAGCATATGCAAGCGCATTATGATTCGAATATTTCAGAAAAACGAATGAACACTGCGCCGAGATATACATAGATAAGTTATATGGTAGCTAGTTCTGAATGAATGACAGTATGAATATTCTGTACTCTGCACGTATGTCTCGTTGCATGCCTGTAAAGAGCAGAAGGAAGCCTCAATCATATAATCATTTATTTATCTTATTTCGGGATGAAATAACATATGCATTTAAACGTTGAATATATCAGATATATATAAAAAAAGAACATAAAAGAAATGAATGAATTTTATTTTCAAATAGTATTACAAATTTTTAGATGTTATTTACAATTTTATATTTTCTCATAATTTTCTTCTGTTATATATATATATATATATATATATATATATATATATATATATATATATATATATATATGTATGTATGTATGTACATTTGAATGTTCTTTTGAGGAATATGAATTTTATATATAAAAAAGATGTATCTCTCAAAAAAAAAAACATATTCAACGTTATTAAAAATGCATTTGCATTGCTTTCATTTAAAATCGACAGTATGCTTCCAAAATCAATTGAAATTTGATTTTAATCTCCTCATTCCTATTCCTTCTTTTATTGTCAGTATATTATCATTACAATCACCACCTTTTATTTTCGCGAGCGAACGATAAAGAGAGTAAATGATACTATTAACAATAAAATTATGAATTTGCATAATAAAATTATCAATATTAAATCTATAATTGTGAACATGTATATATCTTTTTCTACTGCATGTACATTTTGTATTTAGCATGTGATTTGGTAGGTAGAACATAATTTGAAGAAAAATAATGATTCTGCATGTATCGTTATATATTTTTACTTGATACTATATTTCCTATTTAATAGTGAATAATACAATACATATTATGTCTAGTAATCTATTTAAAATCATAATTTTTTATGAACAACATTCTATCTTTTTTATTTTATTTTTATTTATAAATTTATTTTTAATTTTTAATAATTGATAATATAATGCAATAATATTGATAACACAACAATATTTTTTGATTTTAATTTGATAGATATAACTATTATTATCAAAATTTGTTATAAATTATAAGATTACATCGAATATGATATATATATTCATATATATATATATGTTAAGTGTGTAGATATAAAGTAATGTAACGCCATCTGATCAAATCGTTCAAATTCTCCGTGCATGTTTCCCTTTAACCTCCAAAGTATACGTAACAGTGTTTTACGTTAGAGAAAATTACGCGTATTTTAAAAACGTAGTTTAATCTAAAATCTCGCCTCAATCACGTTTACGTGTTTTTATTATTGTCATCGTATGTGAATAATAGATATTAAGAATTATAAGTAGAAGTGAGTAGAAAGAAAAGACCTTTGACAGAAATTCGAGGGCCAAAAATTTACGTATTCTGCCTGTTGTTGCAATATTCTCGCACTATGGTAAAATCCTATTAATAATATCTACAAACGATTCAGTTCACATTGTAAACAGCAACTAGGGAAGAATAATCGACAAACTTTTATCGCTATATACTTCTGGATTTCTGCAATATCCTTTTATCTAAATCGTTATCTAAATCATTTCTTCGTTACTTCCCTTTGTTAATTATAAACAAATTACAGTTCACAATTCTTAGAATGTTTTGACTTAGTCGCTTTTCAATGACAAAAATTATTTCAATTATTAATTAAACTCGTATTTCGAGAATATGATAACTGTGAATTTTATAATTCCAAAGGTAAGTTGTATATAATTTAACATTAATAATTTTTTAAACATAGAAAATCAATTTTACCTTATATTTTAATTTATACTTAAATTTAACATTTTTTTGTATTTAGGTATTAAACAAACTGAATTAAATTGCTTTGGAAAAATTCAATTATTAATTTTTATAAGGATAAAATATTATCTTTAAAATCTATTACAAAAGAAAAAAATTTAAAAAACAATGGATACATCGATGCGTGAAAAACTACTTACTTTTGCGGATGTTATGATTAGAGTTCCACCATTATTTATCATAGATGAATTACTTAGAATTGGACTTGGATTATCCAATGACAATGTAGTGCTTTATAGCACAGAACGTGGTTTTAAGATATCAAGAGTTTCAGACAGCATTGTAAATTCAATAATACCTACTTCATTGTTACAACCATTTGACTTTGAATATTTTGCTTATAAAATGCATTTTATAATGGCATTGAAGTTTTTATGCTGTTGTTTGGGTAAGATGTTATATACATTTAGAGATTCTTGAATGTAATGCATTTTATTGTTTAAGTAAAAACATTTAATAATTTTATTTTATTAAAGAATGATGAGATAGATTTTTTTTTAGACTTGATGAAAAATAAAACATAATGTTTATAGTATAATTAGATTTAAAAATAATAAAATTTATTATAGAAATTTTATTCAAAGTTGTAGAGTTGATTTTAATAGATTAGTATATTTGTAAAAAGAAGCAAACTTTACAATATAGCATTCTTAAAATATTTATATATAAATTATTAATTTATAAATCATAAAGAATTAATATAAAAAATTTAATAATATAAAAATTAAATAATATAAAAAATATAAAAATAGAAGTAATGTTAAAATTAAAAAAAAAAAATTAAAATCAGTTAAAATTAAAATAAAAATCAATGGTTCATTGTTAAATATTTATTTTTCAGGATATATAGCTGCAATATGCATATTTATGTTATGGACAAAACATCTAATAATTGTATATGTATACTTAATATCAGTAGGGACAATATTTATATCCTATTGGTCAAATATTAGTACAATGAAAGCTATTATTACATATGTGAGCACACAACGTGAATACACAACTAGCATACTTGATGATATTTTGACTCTTGATTTAAAATATATCTTAGACGAAGGACCGGGTTTCTTGATAATTCAGAATTATGTATTACAATGCTTATTAGCTAGCATTTTTTGTTATATTCATCTTGCACCAAGACATCCGATTCTGCAAAAACTTCTTGTATTAAGTTTTATGGCACCGCCGATCTTAGGCATTTGTCCATTGCCGGTAAGTTATGAAGTTGAAGTTTATATTCTAGATAAACATATTTTCAAGACTACTTCGTCACGAATTTTAATTATACGTTTTATAACATCATTGAATGAATTTTATGAACAATAGGAAAAAAAAAAAAAATTCAATGATGAAGCGATGTTTCGAGAAATTTAATTTCGATTTAATTTAAATCAATTTAAATTGCTAATATGCTTCGACGTAGTTTAATTAGAAACAATTGCATGTTGAAAAATAGATTTTTATATTTACATATTTATATATAGAATATTACGATTTCTTATATACATTATATTATGTTTCTCATATTTTCAAATATCACGTATAAAATATCACGTATAAATCATTTATTACATTTATGCACATATTATTAAATATTCATAACTTTTCAGACGCAAGTTCTCTATCATGTGCCAGTGTTCGCAGCTCTTCTTCCATTAGCTGTATGTAAATTTGTTATTTGGTACAATGGAATTACTATGTTAAACACGATTTATATGGGTTATCAACATGCACGTAACTTCATAAGCAATTACGGTTTATCAGCACTCGCCGAAACGGAATGGATCCGATTGAACGTTCCGTGTGTATTACGTATGTTTTGGATGCTAAGAGTTGGAGGACAAGTGTTTCAGATCCTTGGAAATCATTACGGTGAAGAGACGTTTACCTATTACGTAATGATTAGAAGTTTATTAGTCAATGGTTGCGAAACATTGACGGCCGTCTTGGGAATGACAAGTATAATTTCATTTATTTGCGATTATATCGGATGTTTCTTTCAATGGGTGTTGCTCACAGAAGACGAAGACGAGAAGAGTATCGGTACCGTATCCGCAATTTTATTTTATGTGCTAGCTTTACAAACTGGATTAACAAGTTTGGATAGAGAGAAACGTTTGGTCAGATTGTGTCGTAATTTTTGTTTATTGTTTACGGCTGTTCTACATTTTGTCCACAATATCGTAAATCCACTTTTGATGTCGCTCAGCGCTTCGCATAATCCAGCACTTCATCGACATATTCGTGCCCTGGCAGTTTGCGTATTTTTGATACTATTTCCAGTGTCACTCTTAGTATATCTTTGGTCCCATTATACTGTAAACACGTGGTTACTTGCGGTATCGGTGTTCAGTATCGAAGTGATTGTAAAAGTGTTAGTTTCGCTCGCTATCTATTCTTTATTTCTAATCGATGCTTATCGTAGTGTATTTTGGGAACAGCTTGACGATTGCGTATATATAATACGATCTTTCGGTAATACAGTCGAATTTACATTTGGTATTATTCTGTTCTTCAACGGATTTTGGATGTTAGTGTTCGAATCCGGTGGAGCAATTCGAGCCATCATGATATGTATCCATGCCTACTTTAATATATGGTGCGAAGCAAAAGCCGGTTGGAGTGTGTTCATGAAACGTCGATCAGCCGTTAACAAGATCAATTCTTTGCCCGAAGCAAAGGCAGAGCAGCTTCGAATGCTGGATGATGTTTGCGCTATTTGTTATCAAGAGATGCAAAGTGCCAAGATTACGCGCTGTAATCACTACTTTCATAGCGTCTGTTTGCGAAAATGGTTGTACGTTCAGGATCGTTGCCCACTTTGTCATGATGTATTGTATAAAGTTGAGAATCCGCAGAACAAAAGCAACGAGATTATCCCCACCGAACAACGGGTAGTGGCAGATGCTGAAGACAATGTTCCCGGAGTGAACGAAGATAGGTGAAAAGACGAATAGTTTTAATAAATGATAAACTGTTAAGAATCGAAAATTTAAAGTCATAAAAGTCATCGATCTCCGAATATCTTGCCTAAAAAAAAGAAAAAGTTTCGTTTCCTGTAAGTCGCTCAAATTTCAGTAATTTGATACGATTTACTTTAAACGTTTCTCGACAATGTTGAAGTCTGTTAAAAAAAAAAAAAAAAAAGAAAGAAAAAAAACCAATAAGGAATTCCACAACGTGAGAAAACTCCGTTACCATTTAAATTTAGCTTATAAGAATATTTCTCTTATGATACCTACTGGTTTAGAATCAAAAATTACAAATACATGTGACTTGCTTTTATACTTTCTCGAACATAAGCAACGCTCAAGCTTCCGTGCACTCATTCTGCTTATTCTTCCATTTTATAATCTTCTACTACTCTATGAATGAATCAATATATTCCATTGATTTAAATTGGAAAGTTCGTATCGCTTGTCCATTATAGAACAAACACGTCCCTGGATACGACCAACCGAATTATCGTGTATTTTATTGAATATGCGAAATACTTTACTTTGAGCTTTCATCGTCAAATGAAAGGTGATAACGTGAGAGATGATAATAATATGATCATAAAATCATAGTAGATATAAATGTATAAGTGTTAAGTACACGAGATATTCCATATATGTATAAGTTGCATACGGAAATTACCGTAAGTAATTTGTAAGCTCATTTCTCGTGTTAATAACAAGAATAAAGTTATGATATTAACGATTAACTTTTTTTCGAAATCGATAGAGGAAAGCAAACACATAATTCTACACGTTATAGAAATAATATAGCCAAATGATCAATTTTGGTAATTAAATTAATATATATATATATATATATAAAATAATAAATATAACATATGCTATTTTCTATCTCAAATGCGCGTATTTTACTTCTTCCAGATACGTTCACTTTATCAAGGATATATGCAAATTTGTTTTTTTTTTTTTTTTCCTTTCTTTTTTCTTTTTAACTTTAATCACTTTCTCTGTCGTTTCGTGAGTTAAATCCACACAAGCATCTGTGATAGTTAGATAACAGCGAAAATTATAAGTTTTCTAATTTATTGGAAATCATTGTTTACTTATCATATTACATTTAATAACGATTGTACGGAGTCTTATTTGTAAGATTTGAGCATATGTAATAAATCTTATATTTTTAAAGCGTCATCATTACTTCAATGTCCTGATTGGTCACGTGGTGTATAATATCAATAGGAAGAATTTCTATTGCGACGCATTTACCTCGCAAATTATAATTCTCTGCACGTCCGTGAAATTAGAGCAATTCCAACGATACGAATGATACGAATCGAGCGAAGGGCGCATTATCGTACGTAGTTACCAATAGCGCGGCCAATTTTAGATTTCCTGTGATTTCGTTGCTTCTTAATTTAACATAATCAGACTAAACAAACGTCAAAAAGTGAAAAAATGCGAATAAACGTCACGTTTCAAAATACAATTTACGCCCTCCTTTTGTACAATTTCAGTCAACGATAATGTTACCGATAATGTTAAAAAAGATGAAAAGATATTTAAAAAAAAAAAAAAAAAAAAACGAAAATTACTATAGATAAGAGAAAGTAAGATGTTTAAAGAGATGCAAAGAGAATTTGTTTACTTCCCGTTTTCGACTCGAGTCCACTTAATGGTAGGTAAGTAACTTACTTTCCCAGCCTGTTCCCCACTCCTCTTCTCTGAACTTTTTTTACATTGCAGTTGCAGACCGCTGCCCGATCTTCGAAACTCCGCTACTTGTCTCTCAGTCTGGTGCGCACCGCCACTGAGCGAGGGTGTTAACGTTTGTTTTATTCGAAACGACAAACCGATCTAGAGAGGATCAACAGGTAAGATAGAATCAATTTTTCTTCAAGGAAATATTATATACGATTGTGTATATACAACGACGAGGTTTCAGACATTATCTACGATAGTCGAACGTTCTAGTTGCTTTTTAAAGCGAGTAAAGACTGACTTTTTTTTTCTTTATAGCTCGCGTTGAGATCAAGTATATGTATATATGTATACTACGCCTTACTGATCGAACGGTTAGATCGAATTAGATAATTTAAATTGTCGAGAAGAGAGAGAGAGAGAGAGAGAACGTTTTCGAGACAAATAAAATTAGTGTCAACTCGCTAACTTGCACACTCCATCGAGCGCGTTAATTAACTTACGATACCTGGATATAGATAAGGAGACGTAATGACGTAATGACGCACCACGTTTACTACGACGTGTTACTAAATCGAACGAGCGTATTATTGAGAAAAATCGCGCGAAACATTTCCCCGGCGAAGCGAAAACTTGGATTATTTTTTCCCGGGACGAAAAATCCTTTGATTCGTATCGCGTTGATTCATGCGTTGCTGTGGATACTCGAAGAATTGTGGGAACATTGGCGGAGTAAAAGTGAAGGAGCTGCAAGTCGGTTTCGCAAGTCGGAAATTCGTACACGCGGTGGTTGGTCTGACGTAATAAAACTCGTTACGAGTCGTTGCGTGTTCAATGGCCCGTATTGCGCGTTATTTCTCAAACGAAGCGAGTATCGATCTCGCTGATTTAGCCATTTCCCTTGAATTATCGCGAGAATTCACGGGAAGTGAGATAGGAAGATCGACGCGGTTGGAAAGGGAATCCTTGCTTCCGCGTTTCTTGCAGTTATTAATAAAAATAACCCGTTTCTGTTCTACACCGCGCTTCTTCGACGACGATCTCACGGCCTGTAATCGGGCGGCGGATCTCCGGCCGAGCTAATTAGAAACTTACGATGACGAAGAAGAGGTTTCTGTTGTTTCCGAAAAAGCGAACGGAAGAGATTGATAATCGATAAATCTGAAAATAGTCAATCCATCGATGATGCGTACGCACGTCTTTTTATCCGCGGTTTCGATATCGTTTCGAGATTCTTTCAATTATTTCCAACTAGTTTAAACGAATCCTCAATCGATCGTCGCGCGATATCTAAATGTTTCGTGGAAAATAAGAAAAAAATCTCAACTATATTATAGAAACTGTAAATTAAAAACGAGCGAATAAATATAAAATTCGAAATCGTTGCTCGTGTATATATCATCATAAAAATATGAATTCATCGAAGAAAAAATGTAACGATCTTTTGAACGCGCATCGACAGCGACGACGATAGACGAAGCGTGGTGGCACGCCTCGAAAAGCAGGTCTGCCAAACCCCTCGAGCCAGGTGTGCATTTTTGAGGCTGCATATCGTGACGCGAGTTGTTGCGAATCGTTACCGAGTCCTTGGCGAGGCTTGATTTACCACCGCCGTGCCGAGAGAAATCGATTCCACGCGATACCGCCTTTTAAGCTCGATGAACGGAAGACTTAGGCGGGATCTGTAACGGACGAAAATTGCATGGATGCAATGTAACGGTGGTGACGATCGTTTATCGTCGATCGAGCACGTGCCTGCCACTCGCTTTGCCAGCGTGCAACGTAAATGGTTAAAACCACGCGATGCGTGCGACCGGAAAAACAATTTGATCGTTCATTCGAACTGGTTAACTGGCCAGGAATTAAGTAACCCTTCGACGTTCGATTCTATTTCCGTACAATTTGCATATCATTTTAATTGCCTTTATTCAAATTACGATTCGTTTTTTCTTTGTTGAAATTTGGATGTTCAATGAGACGAGTTGTTTTTTGCTTACTTGGATTACTTTTCAAAAAATTAATAATAAAACCTCGAATTTTTTCACATCGACAACTTTTCTTTTCGTCGTTTCCTCTTCAAGATCGAGCGAGGTCGCATTGCGCACGCGGCTTAACAGGCTTCGAAGAGAAGAAAGCCGAGTTACAAGAAGGGACTTAGCAGCACCGAGAACACGGAGCAATTACTTTGCCCCTCCGTTTAAATCGTTGAAAGAGTTTCGTTATTATTACCTTTTTTGCGTTGCATTAAAGTCGGTCGCCTTATTGGGCGCAAGCCTCTCTTTTCCTCCCACGATTATCCCATCCTCGATGAATCGATCTCTATCTCTATTTTCCATGTAATCGTTGCGTCAACGTTCGTTCATCGGTTAGATCCAATTTATCACACCTCTCCCTTCCCTTCTGAACATAGTCGCAAATTTCCGCTCGATCGGTCGAAGGGAAGAAGAATCGAAGATAGATTTCAACCCATCCAACATGATGAACATATGGATCGGCGATCAAGAGCAGTATTTCCTCGGCAAGAGGGCCAAGGATCCGCCGGCGAAGATCATCGGCTCGAGGGCGATGGAGCACTCCGATCTACCGAACGTGGAACGATTGATACGCCCGGAAACGTATGAAATATTCGGAGACTTGAACCTCGAACGTGTCTTGTAATCTCGCCTATCCATCCAATTGAGAAATTTTCGATAAACAATAAATACAAGGAGGTGGTGATGAATAATTTGCAGCGAAACGAGTTGTCACTCGATGGTTCAGTGGAACGAGAAAGGGGAGATCGTTTCGGGCATCTGCATTTCCAATTATCCGAACGTGCCCTCGGTGATTCCGGAAGATTGGATGAATTGGTTGTACACGTTGTACAGGTAGGAGGGGTGGACGCTTGTTAGAGAGGGGAAAAAGGGAGAAATGAGTTTGCTTATCGGGGTCTCGTTTGAAAAAAAGGGTGCAACAAGTGACGGAAAAGAACTCGATGTTCGTGCACGTGCTCGTGTGGGACGCGCGATACACCGGCCACTTCTTCGAAAAACTTCTCTCCGGATTGTTCGATGTCACCTCGTATTTGGAGTACATACTCATCGTGATTCCTCCTCGGATCATTCTCAGTGAGCCTATATATAGACGGATAGATAGATAGATGGATCTCTCGAGGCCTGATTCAAGGCCATCGATCGTTATCGTATCGTGTTATTGCAGCCGACGTTTTCGAACACCAGATGATCAAGATTCCGTTGAATTCTGGGAACGACCATCCCTCGTACCAGTCCATCTTCATGAGCGATCGTTTTCTGAAAAAACCAAGGCTGAAAATTCGCCGCGTGGTGTAAGTTTCTTTTTATTGTTTATTTAACGATCCTCTGATCGGAAAATTAATCCTTCGCGCTTCAACGGTGATTCTCAGTCACCACTCGGTTCGATTCGAACGGCGACGATGCTTGTTTGTGTTGTGACTTTTTTTAAAATTAGATCAGATTAAAATAAGGTCTTTACGTTTAATCTTATAAAGTGTAAAGAAGCTGAAATTAAATCGAACTACATTTTCGACGTTGGTCCCGAGTTCGATTCCTCGTTCATGCCAATAGAAATATTATTTTTAAAATTTTCAAGTTTTGTAAACACGATAATTAAAAATTAGTTCGAGCGAAGATGAGTTTGATTTTTTGTTTTATTAAATAACGATATTATTTCTATTCGTTGAGAAAGGTGAAGGACAGGAAACGGTATTTTATCGTGATACTTGCCCTGACAAATCGAAGATGCATTACATTGTTATTAAAATATCGCACAAAACGACGATACAGACTTTAACATTCAACAAATTTCCTTTCCTTACGCGTAAAGATACGTAAAATACTAAAATATAAAAGTTTCGTACGTTAGCTAGAGAAAATCGTCCGGAGCGAAAAAGGCGTGTAGTGCAAAGGATTAATGATTAATAAGTTTGAGTTTATTTTAAAAACTATTTGAAAATATTATCGATGACGCGACAGGGAGGAGGATAACGACGACGTGGTGTCGATCATCGACGCGGAGACGCCTCTGTTGAAAGAGTTTTACGGAGAATTCTACGTGAGCGAGATGGTTCGTAACCCCGACAATTGTCGAAAATTGATCATCTCCGAGGAGGACGACACGGCCACGGGTGTGATGTTCATTAACAAGAACATAGACGTGGAAACGCTGATCGACAATTTCCAGCTGGTGCCGTACAACGGTCTTAAAAAACCGCACAAGAAAGATGTCCTCCCGGAGGAATACACGAGGCCCGACAGCGAGACGTTCTTCTCCTTTTTCACGAAGAAATTGGATATCGACTCGGAACGGTTGTATTATTCGAAACAATCTGCTTTCGATAAATCTATCAACTAGCTCCAACTCTTTTCATAATAAATTCTCGTTAGACCCTCCGTGATAATTTCTCCGGAAGAGAGCACGGAAGAGGTAACGGAAGAACTGGACGATCAACTGTTGGAAGTGAAAAAGTTCGAAGAGGTGGATCCATCGATGATGACATTCATCACCGATCTTCCACGGATAACTCGTCATTTTAGCATGTACTACGAGTCGAAAGTGGAGTCGAGTGCGTTCGTCGAGTCGTTGTTCCACATTCCACGTGAGTTCATAAAAAGAGAGAGAGAGAGAGAGAGAGTGAAAATGAAAAGAAAAGAAAATAAAGGAGCGATTCTTTGAAACGAAGGACGGACGATAGTTACCAGCATAACCGACGAGATACGATTGGAGACGATCTATACTCCCGAGCAGCCTGTTTATTACGGCAAAGTGAACGCGTTCGTTCTCGAGATTTTCGCGATGAAACAGAAGATGAAACTTCGGGAGAGTAGGAATTTCATCGAGGCCGCGTTCGAGAGCTTCCCGGATTTGGAATACTGCGTGATCCTTTTGCCCTCCAATCACGTGTTCATCCCTCTTCTCCATCATTTCGTGGTACGGTCGATTTCTTCCCCAACGATGACTTGTCCCTCGAACTCGATAATCGATAATTGATCGATCTGTAGCGGGTCGCTCCCAAGTGCAACAAAGATTATCCGATGAGCTTGTATCTAACGCATCGTGCCGCTCTTCTCGGCCAGATAACCCTCCGCGCGGGCAAGTCGATCGACAAGCTGATACTGAAGAGATTTCTGAAAAGAATCCTGAAATCGGACTACGTTCTGCACGATTTCGACAAAGCGACGAATAAAAACCAACGATCGGACATGTATTCTTACATCTTCAAGTGGAACGACACGATTATCGGCGTTATAATTATTCGGTAAACTTATCGAGAGGCTTGTTAATCGTTTCCCCCCCCTTTTTTTTTACTTTAAACTTTGTTTAAAGTAACGATGAATCGTGAAAACCACAGCGTCGAAAAGGAAACGACGTACATCAAGCGGCGTTATCACATCGAGGATTACGTAGCGATACAAAATATCCCCCTCAACGGTTACGCCCGTATCCTCCATTTTATCATAATGCCAATCTTCTCCATTCACATACCTTTCCTCATCAGCGAGATTTCACGTCTGAGCGGTTTTTTCGTCTTCTACTATCGGCTCGAGGAGAGCTCGTTGAGCGCGCTGGTAAAAAAAAAAAAAAAGAAAAAAGAAGAAATTTTATCGATCGAAATATTCGCGAAATTAATTAAGGCAGTTTACGCGTTTTTTCCCCATCGTTTTCAGACACGTACGCATCCCCTGGCCATATGCTTGACCGTCATGATCCCCGTCTACCCTCGGCGAAGAATAAAATATCGGTATCGTAATCTGATAGAAACGGACAGGAAGCCTAAAGAGGAGACCGAATCTTTCTCGCTTTTCTTGACGACGCCGAGATTGTCCATGATGCTGGGCAACATCGTCGACTCGAAGATAGTCGTCGTGGGTGCCTCCGATTGCGGTGTCGCGTTCGTGGAACAACTTGCTCTTGGGTAAAATCAATTCTCGAACAATCTGGACAACCTGGATCCGGATCGTTCGAATCGAGAGAGAGAGAGAGACTTCGATGAGTATTTTTTCCAGCTTGTCCGCCCTCTTCTTCCTTTTTTTCGAGAAGAAGGAAGGAAGGGTTGGAGGAAGGTAGATTAAAGATTTTTTTTTTCTCCCCGAATTTGTTTTAGCTGCAATTTCATACGATTCGCGAATCTCACTTTGATATCGCCGAACGGTTTGCCGTACGACAATAATTACGGCGATTTGTGCGATCGCATGATACCCTTCACAGGCCGATACTGTCGAAAATATCGTAAGGAGCTTCCCACGCGTGTGTGGATCAACATCGTGTACGGAACGGTTACAACGATTAACAGGTAGAGAAAAGAGGTGGCGAGAACGAGGTATCGTATATCGTGTATACCTTTTGATTTATCGATCGACAGGAAGGAGAAATACGTGACCGTGTTCGGTCAAGGGAACATCACGTACGATTATTTGATCTTGACCTGCGGGATGCAGTATCAGAAGCCCAAGTTTCAAGAAGAATTGGAACTCGAGAAAAACGGGTAAAGCGAAGGGAGAAAAGGGAGCAAAGTAAAGTATCTGATGACTCGTTGTTCGCGCAGACAATTTTTCGATATCGAGGTGCCTTGGAACATGTTGACGATCAACGACGACACGGAAGCGGCCGTGTGCCTGGAGAAGATAAAAAAGCTGACGGAAAATTTGAAAAAGAAAAGTTAATCGACGAGAGGATGGAATACGAGAATACGATCTGATCGAATTTTTCCCGATTTATTTTTAGAGATGATCGTCTTTTACGGCCACAACATAGATTGCTACTGCGCTCTTCAAGGATTGCTGGAATTCGGAGTGGATGGCTCTTGGATCACGTTGATCCATCCCCCGTTGGCCCAGTGTACGGCCTACGATGAGGCGTTCTTCGACGATTGCGAAGTACGAGAAAGACGAGCCTCCTCTCTCCTTGTTTAATCGATCAAAAACGTTGATTTCGAATCGTGTTCAAGGTGTACACGGAAGTGATGGAGTCGATCACGAGGAAGAACATCAAGATAATCGTGGGATGGGAATTGGTTGATTGGTACCTGGAAGACTCGTCCAAGGGGAAAATGATCGAGTCGATCGTTATAAAGTTGAAGGGGAAGACCGAGGTGGTGGATTGCGACTTTTTGATAAATTTTTACGAGAAGACTATCGGAATGAAGATATTCTTGGGTGATTGCCAATATTCCCGATCGTAGCCGTTATACAATTGCTAGACAGTTGTGCGATTTCAGCGATCTGTAGATCTGGATTGATGTTCGACGGCCAATTGGTCATAGATTCGGACCTGAGAACGAACGATCCGTCGATCTTCGCAGCTGGCACCATAACCAAGTATTGCAGAAGGTATTACAGCGAGTCTTGGCAGCACAAAAACTTCAACAGAATCGAGATCGGCGAAAAAGTTAGTAGATCGACGTTCTACATTTCTACAAATCGTTCGGAGCAACGGTTCTTCAAAATATGAGATAGAGAATTTTTCGTCTCTTCATAATGCGAATTATAAATGAAACGCGATGACCGCGATTTTAAGATATCGGCTCTTTTTAAGAATCGGTTCGACCAAATTTTTATCTTGTTCGCAAAATAGTTGGCGAAAATCGTTCGATCGTTCATCGAAAACGAGCACAAAGGCAAGGATCCAGCGTCCGTCCCATCCAAACGCAAAGCCTACGAATCGGTATACGTGTTCCGATTACCATTGATAGTTGCCTGCATCGTACCGGATGGTTATCGATTTCTTCATGTACGAAAATGCGGGAAAAGCATGCCACGCAAGATGGCGATCCGTTTCGATATTTACGTGAGTGTCGATCGATTCCGCCCCAACGAAAAAAACGCTGTTTGTTTGTTCTGAACGCAACGTTTCAGGGCCAGGTGTTGATCACGGGATCGTGCAAAAGCGATATCGGTTACTTCCGGATAAGATTAAATCCGTTCAACGTGATCGAGACTGTAACCTGTTTTAACAAAAAGGTAAAGGGAGAGAGGATAGATCTTTTGCTCTCGTTTTCCTTTTTTTTTTTTTTTTTTTTTTTTTTTTTTTTTTTTCAAAATTATTCTCAAACGCAAGTTAAGCGCAATTTTTCTAGAATTTTGAAGTGGATCATATATGCTCGTTGTGGGGAAAACACGAGAGCCTGTTGAACAATTTAAAGGCACGATTCAAAGTAAGAGTTTTCTTGTTTGCCACCTTTTCGTTGTTTCGACAACGTCGTTCGATCACAACGTGATCATCCTCGTGACTCAGGAATCACTGATCGTGGACTTTTTCGAATACTTTCGGGAACCGTGGGCCCTGGCCATATTTTACGATAAATTCGACTGTCTTCGAGTGGAGAATCGTGCCACGCTCTTGTCGAAAACGGTAAGAGAAATGAAAAAAAAAAAAATGTGAAAAAGAAAGTGAAAGAAACGAGAGAAGGAAAAAGAAAAAAAAATAAAACAGAGATATCTTGTTTCTATTCGACAGGCGATACCCGGCCAATCTTTGGTCAACGATTGCATACGTGCTCTAATGCGGTCGAAATGGGACGAGGTGAGTTGGAACGAGGCGAGTCGAGCTTTCGAAACGAAACCTCCGTTAATAAAATTTGTGCCAACCAACCTATCTAGATACAGGAGAGCGATCTTCAAACCATCCAATCGAGATACGCTGGTTCCGTTTACCAGCAAGAGATCGAGGGGAATCTGCTCGACTTTTTGCAATTCTGCGAGGAGGATCTGCCTGTGTATTGCACGCCCCCGAAATTGCACGAATTATACGTAAACAACAAGGATAGCCCATTGTACAACGTGTTCTAAACAACCTTGTCACAATTAATTTCTATATATATATATTTTTCTTTTTCTCGAACGAGATCGAAATAAAAGAATCGCGAAACGAGCTTCCAAAGTATTATTTTATACCCGCATAATTTTATCCCTCGAACGCGATGCATTTTCGATCGAGACGTTGGTCGAAAACCGCAACGAGCGCATTGGCAACCGATCGCGTTACACACGATCGTATGCACGAACGTTCGTGTGGACGAACGTTACCGACTTTTAATAAACGAGTTCCCGATCCGAGTCCTCGATCGTTCCATCCGCGCCTATTTACTTGGCATGCGATCCGATCTCTGGGTCAAGTTTAACATTCCGCCGTGCTGCTCCATAAACATACGGCTCAAGGCAGCGTCTACTTGCCGCCTACGCATCGTGAAACAACAAACACGCGTCACTGAAATGTCATGGCGTGCCTGTTTCAACGCAGAATTCTCTCTCTCTCTCTCTCTCTCTCTCTCTCTCTCTCTCTCTCTCTCTCCCTCTCTATTCTCTCTTTCTTTCTCTTTTGTATTAGAGTTTACGAGAGATCGTTGATGCCCTCTTTTGAAAACGAAGAGAAAGCGTTGCTTAGAGAAAGAGATTAGAGGAGTATGGAATCGATCTGTGAATAATCCTCCACGTGAGAAAATGCGACGAGAGGGAATATATCGTGTGTTTCGATGCTCGTCGCAATTTATTATTAAATATCCGTAAGTAAAAAAAGTAACGCGAGATAATTTATCGATCGTCGTACGACGACGTCGTAGAAAGGGAGCCAAATAGTTAATGGCTTAACGGATCGGTGATTCAGAACCGGAAACAGAACTGTATAATTAACCTTTTTGGCAAGGAACTCTTTCGTTCGAAATCTTTCGTTGGATCGGTGCATACTATCAAGGCTGATAGACCTCTCCTCTCCTACGTGTACGCATCGATTTACATTTTTAAATTGCTAACGCGCGCGTTAAAATCAATTGCGGCGAAACCAGGTGGGAATCAGTCGCGCGTGAACCGCGCACACGAACGTTCATCATCTTCCCGACCGAGCCGAGCAACCTTTTTTCCGCGAAAAATGAGCGAATATTCCTCGTATTTTTACGAAAGGAGGTGTTACATATGCGAACGAAGTGCGCCCTCTTCTCCGAAGGACCGCTATGCCCCCCAAAAATCGACGCACAGAGTGAGATTCACCGAGCCGAGTAAGTGGAAAAAATTTTAAAAATTGGCCACGTGTTCGCGCCCGTGTCAGTTTTAATCAATCCTTCCACTTTTTATCCCTACCTCGTGTTTCGTTTCTTCAATTCGTTAGTATAGTGTATGGTATATCGTGTCATATTTTTTAACGAGAATAGAATCGTTACCGCTTAAAAGAAAAAAAAAAAAAAAAAAAAAAGTAATACGATACGATTCCGCATCACACGTCTCATAAATGTGAAACTTCCTTTCGTCAAGAATTGAAAAATATCAAATGTTTTCCATGTTTTGGTCCTAAATTTGCCGCGTTTCCGAGAAGGATAGCATAAAATCGATGCGAAACGCACGGTGAGACACGCGATTCAGACGTAGCAAGCCAGACACACGACTTTTGTTATTCCCGTTCCCGTGTAATCGACTCTTGAAATGTATCCAAAAGCGTGTAGAGTCCCTGACGTTGGGTCAATGTCGCGCTATTCTCGTTTCGTTCTCCGCGCTCGTGGATTTTTACAGCTGTAGAATCGTACGAAAAAGAAAGAAAGAAAGAAAGAAATCGTTTAAATTCGACGAATTTAACCGGGGAAAATACATAATCGAAATTTTCGTTCGAAAATAAATTTCTTCCCAATTGTTGTTTAAACGTTCGTCGAACAACGTTCCAGTTAAGGGACTTGGCGCGTTAATCGCGCCTATTAATCTTGCACAATAATAAATAACGAGACAAATACAAAACAGCATTGCATGCGTTTACGTAATAATCGGCGTTATTATACAATACTATTACGATTACCACTCCTTTGTCGTATAACTCGCAAGCTAATGATAATGCGAGACGCATATTATATAACGAATGTCAATTTGTCGATCCTCGTGCTTTTACGGTGTATCAGCGCGTTTGTCAATCCGTAAAAGGGAATAGATTCAAGACCTATATTCGCGATACGCTGATTCACACTGTCTTTCGTCGCGATAATTGTCGCGATTTTTCCTCCTCTTGGCACACTTGTCGTCGCTTGCACTGATGATGCTTCTTTCTGTTCATAGGCAAAATGCTGAAATCAGCCTCGCCGCAATACCCGAGCAGAGGATCCGATGCTCGAGTCATTCGTTTGACCACGGATCAAGAAGCTGTTCTCCAGGAGCAGTTCAATAGATGGCCGAGGGCACCTCACACGGCGGATATCGTCCTATTAGCGGCCGAGACAGGACTTTCCGAGGCCGATGTCGAGGTATTTTATACCTCGTTTTTCCTTTTCCCTCCTGAAAAAAGAGATATTATTAATTATTATGATTTTTAAAAAATTCGATGTTCTTTTTTTTTTTTTTTTTTGCAGGCCTGGTACTCTATCCGATTAGCACAGTGGAGGAAAGAACAGGGTCTGGGAGGAAATCTTGGTTTGCATTAACGTTAACGACCCTTTTCTCGAATGTTGTCTGTGTAACTGTGTACCTGAAAATGTAATACGTGTAAGGATTGCCCGTGAACCTGATAACGATCAATTTCTTTATCCGATCTCTCGTTGCTTCTAGTTTAGCGATTGTATACTCGTGTATTTTATTAATTAAAAGTATACACGATTTATTTATATGTCGTCAATGTGTAGATGATGTTAGAACGATTAAAAAGCGATGGTACCAAAAATTGACATTAAGAAGTAATTGCGGGTAGAAAAAGATACGATACGATAAGGGAATAATTGTAGTTGTTCTCGATTCACGATTTTATTTCACGCTATTTATTTTTTTGATTCTAAAGTAGAAGAGCAAAGTAAAGCGCTCGAGTAAAAATCTCTTTTTCCAAGTGTGTCCCGACATTCGTTTAATCGTAAGTATGTCGCAAAAAAAGAAGACATTACCAGTGAGTATTAATCATAGTGTATGTAAGATCTGGCCGCAGATCGAAAAATGAAATACGTTAGTTGTAACATGTCAGGTACCACAGATGTATTTTAATGCTTTTAAATAGTTATACTAAATAATTATACGAAACACATATTTTAAAATAAAAAAAAGTTTGTATAACTTACTTAAATAAATATTACAAGCAAAGAACGTCAAGTCGTTATAATTTTAAAAAAATGATGAAAAATAAATTAATATTACTGTTGCGTATCACAAATATTGTTTTATTACTTATATAGAATATTTAGAATATACATATAGAATATACATATATTTAAAACAGAAATTAATTATAGCAATTAAACGAAAAAAAAAAAACGAAATCGTTTGTTGTTAAAAATAATTTTAACAATAATATAATTTAATAATATGGAATAATTTTTTAACAAATAATTATTATATATATTACTATTACTATTTACTAATATCAACATCTTTCCCAATTGCATCTTTAATTGATATCAAACCATCTTGTTTCAACATATCATTTAATTCTCGTTTAATTTTTCCTACAACTGGTGGTCCCATAAATATAAATGATGTATAAATTTGTACCAATGAAGCGCCAGCTTTTATTTTGTTATAAGCGTCTGCTCCACTAAATATACCACCAACACCGATAATTGGAATAGTACCCCGGGTTCGTTTATACATATCAGATATCATTGCGGTTGACATATCGGTAAGAGGTGCACCACTGAGTCCTCCGATTTCGCTTTTAAGAGGGCTCGATAAATTATTACGCGTTATTGTAGTATTGCACAATATTAAACCATCTACTTTCGATTTCTCTTCAAGTATTACATTTGCAATGTCCTGCTTCTCGGAATCGGACAAATCTGGAGCGAGTTTCAATAGTAAGGGTTGATTGCTTTGTATAGATTGTCTGAATTTGTTAACTTTTATTAACAAATTTTCTAAATCTTCTTTTCTTTGCAATGCTCTTAATCCAGGAGTATTGGGACTAGATATATTAATTACAAAGTAATCTGCTACGTCTGAGAATTTCTTAATACCATCTATATAATCTTGAGTTGCATCTTCTGATGTTTTATTTTTACCCAAATTAACTCCAATGATACCATTAAAGTTCTCACTCTTTTTTAGTTTTTGTAAATATTTCCACACTGTATCATAACCTTTGCTATTAAAACCATATCGATTGATAACTGCATTGTCTTCTAATAATCTAAATAATCTAGGCTTGGAGTTGCCTTCTTGAGGTTTTGGTGTAACCGATCCTGTAAATGTTATAATAAATGTTATAATGTTTAATAATAATATAACGTTTAATTACGATTCATTTTATAATTCTTACCTATTTCTACAAAACTAAATCCTATTTTGTGCAAGCCTTCTATTGCTTCACCCTGTTTATCAAAACCAGCTGCCATCCCTATTGGATTTTTAAATTTTAAATTCCAAACATCAATAGCAAGAGATGCTGGATCATTTACATTTGGTTTAGATAAAAGACCCCATTTTAAAATTTTCACTGCGAAATTGTGTGTAAATTCGGGATCCATTAATTGTACAAGCGGCATGACAAATTTGTTGTAAATGTTTTCATCACCCTGATAAATGCAGCATCCGGTATAGAATACAGTAGCGGTGCTGGTCACTTTTAAAAATGACTTAAATTTTTCTTTATTGCTCAAACGATGTGCCATTTTAAGATAAAAATACCTCTTTTAAAAAGAAATAATTTTTCGTCGAAAAACATTTAAACTCTTTTTTAAGGTTAAGGTGTGCACAACGTAACGTACATATGTAAATACGTTCAATTCATTATAAAAACTTTACATCGCAACCATAAATAATTAAACCATATTCTATTTTTAAATATATATTTCAAATATTTCTGCGTTGTTGAAACATGTTACAGCAATGAAAAATTCTTTGATAAATATATAAATAACTTTTAGTAGAATCAAAGAAAAAAATCTCGGCGAGTAAAATGCTTTACGTAAAAATAAAAACATACATTATTACATAAAATCAAACGTATAAAATATTAAATATATTTGCATGAAATTGTCTTTATATCTCTATGAATTTGATATTTAAAAAAAATATTAAAAAAAATCATTTCTAATTAGTCTCAACTTAAGAAAGGAAGATAGATGTTAGCATTCATATATGTTCTTTGCGCCGCATGGTGGCGTTCTAATCTGTTGTGATTGGCTAATTTAGCCATATGTTATACAATGCCATCTCGTGAATATTGCACGAATTAATGATTGTTATTGTTTACCGAGATGATCTATTACGTATTTTCGATTCTAAAACGATTCGAAATCCAGGTATTTTAAATAATATCAATAAATCACGAAAATATATTATATTCACACTATATAAATATACTAATATAACTTTTTAGACTCTTCTATATCGTTAAAATATTTGCTTTAATATAAAAATCTTAAGAATTTACCATCACTCGTAGAACTGAAAGATACGACATCGAAGTTTTTAAAATAGTCATATACGTTTGCATGTTGACAACAAAGAATTTCCCAGCTGTCAAGAGAACTGGACGTTGAGTTTTCATAATAATAAAAATAATATCTTTCAATACATTTTTCGGCATATTATACCAAATACAAAAATATACCGAATTACCGATGCCTTCAGTTTGAGTTTTCAAATATTCACCTACATAACTATATGCGAACAATTGTATCAAAAGAATGGATATCTCCGCAAGTATTTTTATCGTCAAGACGACATTTCCAAAAGTCAAAGTGAGAATAAGTTGAAATCCTAGAAATAATTATTTCTATAGATTTTATAGATCAAACACACTTAAAGCTTTATCAAATGCCATGAAGTAAAATAAAAATGATACAAATATTCACCAGTTGTACATATAAGTACACAACTTGAAAAAAGTTGTATGACCAAAATAAAACTAACTGTCTCGTTCAACATTTTACTTAGATTCAACAAGTAAATATGCCTTTTTGTTAATAAAATAATATGTTCCATTGTTCTTTCGTTTGCATCGGACAATTTATTATACTTTAGTTTCAAAATCTCCACTTGGCCGCACAAATGAAAAACAATACCGAAAAACAACGAATCGCTACCTATATATAAAAAAAAAAAATATTTTCATAAAAAAATATTTAATATAATGGATGATTACCTAGATTCCCAGTACTCGTGAATAATAGCATCATGTATTCTACGATGAAAACCATAAAACCCAAATTTTCCGGCATATTTATAATAGCCAATGCATTTTTAGATGGAATAGGATATTTTATTACACTTTCTTCCGTTATATTAATCAATTCTTTTTTGTCTCCAGCAAGCATAGGCACAGTCATGAAAAGCGTGGACGCGATAAACGAGCAAGATATTAAACTGGTGCATGCTACTCTACTCATGTAAGCATGTCGGCGCATGATCACTCGATTTTCTTCACTGTTCAATTCGTTGTAATCCTTAATCGCAGAAGAAAAATTGGAAACGAGTCCTATAGAACGTATACGAAAACACATCACCTTTGCCACTGCTAAAATGCCGCAATTAATTAATAGAAGAGCATCTAGGTTATTTTCTGCGTTGCTCCTGTCCAAATATAATTCCACTTGTAAAATCACTATCATCAATAACTGCAACAAAACGATTCTTAAACACAATTAATCATAACTTATGAGACACAATGATACAAAGATTTTATACCAAAAGTGAAATTGAAAATATGGTACGTGAGATTGAAAATATTTCGTGCACCTGAAAAGGCCAAGTGCCTACGGGCCATGACAGGAATTTCAACGGAGTCATAGCGTAAGTGAAGTCTTTGTTCGATGTTGTCTTCATTTTTTTAGAACGATGTAAGAAATCGTCAATCGATCATACTCGGTAATACTTGAATACGATGTATTCTGTATTTTTCTCCCTTTTCTTTTCGCACATAACGACGCGTTGTATTTTTCGAATCATGTTTTATTCAGCTGTAATCACTTAACTATCCGTCGTCCAAGACGTTTCCATTTCTATATCAACTGTCGTCACCAAGAAAATTCCGACGGAAGTTATCACTTTTATAGATACTTTATTGCTATACTTTGACATGAATAATAGAAACCCATGAGCATTTGCTTCGAAAATTGGTCTAAGTTTCTAAAGGTTCGTTTAAAAAAAAATATTCTTTGCAAGCCAGGAATATAACATTTGAGAAAGGAAAGAACTGTTTTTTTATTACTAAAAGATCTTATTTCTTAGAAGAAAAGTAGAAAACAACTGAAATTGCGATTACCTTCAACATGAGCAAACGATGCAATTTTAAATGGAATTCTTAGAAATTGAATTGTCGGAAATTTCTTTTTACGAGTATACTTTAATCCAAGTTAAAATTCTATCATCTAATAGAATATAATATATTCCATGCATTAATATTACGTAAATATTTGAAAAAAATATCTTGTTGTTTTTCCTTATGGAATAACAATAATATTATTTTTATTACAAGGGGCATATCGAAAATTGTTTAATAAATACGTAACATTTATAAAAAAATAATTTTCACATACTCATCATTATTTTTCAGATCGATAGCTTGAGAAGGCTAAACTTCAAAAACAAGTTTTCCAACTTACTTAGATAAATTTCGACGACAAATTACCAGTATCAGATTTCTCAATATGCATCTCATCAAATTGTAATAAATGAAAGACAGGTTGTGCAGTTTCTTTGATTTCCAATATAAGTATTTGCATCTATTACGTCAAAATCACAATTTTCAATGCATTAATGTTGTTCTTTATGTTCAAAAAAAAAAAAAATATGAAATCTGTTTAAATATTGAAACATTAACATGTAAGTATATAAGAAATATAAAAAAAAGGTAACTACATTAAATTTTAGAAATATTTCAAGAGCCTTTTTCGCTATTAGGATAATTTTTTCTTAATACATAAAATTAAAATTTTAAAATTAAAATTTTAAAATTAATGCTTTCAAATTTTTCAAAAATTTTAATAAAATATATATTTATATATATTTTATGCATAAATTTATAGAGAATATTTTTCGATAGAAGGAACACAAAATCAATTTATAAAATTTAAAAAATATTATAAAATTGAAATTTTAAGTTTTTGATCTAATTTTATATACTCACTAGTTTATATGTTTATCTTTTATAATTCTTATTTTTTCAAAACTCTATATTCTTTCTATATTTTTCTTGATTCTAAAAATAGTTATCTTTGCTCATTTCTTGTTTGCATTTTTCTTTTATCGAACAATGTTTTTTACAATTTTTTTTAATCGTAAATATATCAAAAGTATTTAAAGCAAGTCGTTTTTAAAAAATATATTTTTTTGCCGAAAAACGATTTCAATTTTCTTTGATGATTAGAAAGTATGCATAATATATCTAAATACGTGCATTGCAAAATAATACAGTATAATTATATTATAGTTCTAATTAATTAAACCATTCTATACTTATATATACATATATTTATACGTATGTATTTCAAATATTTCGCAATTAAGACACGTGATTGCAATGAAAGATCTATCGGTAATAAATACATATTATTAAATCAAACATATAAAACATTAAGTATTATATTTTACATAGAGTGTCATTCTTTGCACGAGTTATGCATTCGAATAATCATTTTAAATTATTTACAACTAAGTTTAAAAGAGATATATTAATATTCATGTGATTTTTGTGCCACGTGATGATGTTGTGATTTGCTGATCTGCATTGTTGTTTGTGATTGGTGTCAGACCATGTATGTCAGATAACATTACAGTATCATCTGTTATTCATTTTAAAAATTTATTATAGTAAACTGTTCATTTATTGTAGTAAATTAATTATCATTTATTAAAATTCATTTATTGTAGTAAACTGAAACGATATCTATTGCACAATATGATCATTTTTCAACACTGAAACGATTCAAATTAAAGTAATTTTGATATTAATAGATAATCAAGAATATATTTAATATATTTAATACTTTATTGTGCTTTATTACATTAATATAAATTTTTAGATTTTTTTATGTTGTTAAAATATTTGCTTCAATATAAAAATCTTAAGAATTTACCATCACTCGGAGAACTGAAAGATAGGACATCGAAGTTTTTAAAATACTCATATATGTTTCCATGTTGACAACAAAGAATTTCCCGGCCGTCAAGAGAACAGGATGCTGAGCTCTCATAATGATAAAAATAATGTTCTGTGACACATTTTTTGGCATATCGTACCAAGTACAAAAATACACCGAATTACCAAGATCTTCAGTTTGAGTCTTTAAATATTCACCCACGTAGCTATATGCGAATAATTGTATCAAGAGCACGCACATTGCGATACATATTCTTATTGTTCTGACGATATTTCCAATGCTCAAAGCGAGAATAAATTCAAATCCTGGAAACAGAAGTAAATTTCTATAAATGGAACGCACTTAAATAAAATTATACTATTATGTTTAATCAAACGTTATTTTATTAAGTGAAATAAAAATTTTGCAAATATTCACCAGTTGTACATATAAGCACACAGCTTAAAAATAATTGTACAACCAAAATAGAACTAATTGTTTCATTCAACATGTTGCTTAGTTTCAACAAGTAAATATGCCTCTTGGTTAATAAAGTAATATGTTTCCTTGTTTTTTCGTTCTCATTTGATAATTTATTATATTCTAGTCTCAAAATCTCCACTTGGCCGCACAAATGAAAGGCAATACCAAGAAACAACGAATCACTACCTAATAAATATTTAAATAATATGAAACGAAACATTTTGATGCCAAAACAAGTGTGATATTTATGCTAGGTGTGATAAATCATTACCCAGATTTCCAGTACTCGTAAGTAGAAGCATTAAGTATTCTACAATAAAAATCACGAAGTACATATTTTCCGGCATATTCATAAGTGTTAGTGTATTTTCAGATGGCATAGGATATTTTATTGCACTTTCTTTCGTTACATTAATCACTTCTTCTTCATCCCCAGCAAGCATAGGCATAGTCATGATAAGCGTGGAGCCGGCATACGAGCAAAATATTAAAATGGCACACGCTACTCTGCCCATGTAAGCGTGTCGGCGCACAATCACTCGATTTTCTTCACTGTTTAATTCGTTGTAATCCTTAACCGCCGAAATAAAATTGGAGACAAGTCCTATGGAACGTACACGAAAACCCATCACTTTTGCCACTGCTAAAATGGCGCAATTAATTAATAGAAGAGCATCTAGGTTATTTTCTGCGTTGCTCCTGTCCAAATATAATTCCACTTGTAAAATCACTATCATCAATAACTGCAACAAAACGATTCTTAAACACAATTAATGATAACTTGTGAGACACAATGATACAAAGATTTTATACCAAAAGTAAAATTGAGAATATGGTACGTGTGAGTGAAAATGTATCGTACACTTGAAAAGGCCAAGTTCCTACGGGCCACGACAGAAATTTCAATGGAGTCATAGCATAAGCAAAGTCTTTGTTCAATGTTGTCTTCATTTTCTTAGGACGGTGTAGGAAATCGTCAATCGATCATACTCGGTAATACTTGAATACAATGCAACTTTTCCTTCTTTTTCTTTTTCTACATACGGACTGACGCGTTGTATTTTTCGATTTCATCTTTTATTCAATCATAATCACTTAACTATCTATCGTTCAAGATGTTACCATTTTTATATCAACTGCGCGTAAGAAAATTCCGATGGATGTTATTACGTTGTAAACACTTTATTCCTTATACTTCGATATGAATAATAGAATCCCATGTCAGTGAGCATTTGCTTCTAAAATTCTGAGTTTCTGAAGGTTCATTCGAAAAAAAACATTTTTTGCAAGCTAGGAATATAACAATGTGAAAAAGTAAAGAATTGTTCTCTTAAAATTAACTAAAAAATCTTATTTCTTAGAAAAAAAATAGAAAACAATTTTAATGTTACTTAAATCGCAATTACTTTTAACACGAGCAAATAATGCAAACGGAATTCTTAAAAATTCTTAAAAATTTTATTATTGGAAATATCTTTTTATCAGTATATATTTTGTCGATATATTATGCTGATAAATTATAATATGTTACGTGCATTATGCAAAAATTTGAAAATATCTCTTGTTTTTCCTCATGGAATAATATCATCTTTGTTATAAATGATATATCGAACATGAAGAGATCGAGATTGCGAGATGAATATATAACATTTATAATCAAATAATTTTCATATGTCCATCATTATTTTTAAGACGGACAGAAAGAAGGCTTAACTTTTCAGTATCTTTGAAGATAAATATGTTTATAATAACAGCTTCTTAACTGTCATAGTAAATTGAATTTCGATGACAAATTACCTCGATATATTATTCCATATGCTCTCCCAGAAGATGGTTTATGGCGATTTCTTCAGTTACCAGTGTAGGCGTAAAGTAATCTATTGTACATATACAATATCACGATTTTCAATGCATCGATGTTGATCTTTGTATTAAAGAAAGACTAAAAAAATGAAATTTGATTGGAATATGGCATTAAAATGTAAGTAAGAAACATCAGACAAATAACTACATTAAATTATAGAAGTTATAGAAATTATAGAAATATTTTTGTTATTTTTTGTTATTAAGATTTTTTCTAATATATTGATCTTTCAAAATAATACTTCAAAAATTTTGATAAAATTTTGCATTTTTATGTATTATATATATTTATAAATATTTTTATATATATTTTATATACATTTCCACATGTCATAGAAAATATTTATATATAAATTTGTAAAAAATATAATTCGATAAAAAGAAATTTTGAACTGAATTTTTGTCAAAAATTTCTAATTTATATTAGAAGAATATAATATAAAAAAAATTTTTGATAAAAACATATCTTTTTAATCTAATTTTATATATTTAATTATGAAATATTTATAGTTTTTGTACTTAAAACATAAGTTATAATCTTCTACTATCTTCATTTTTCGCAATATTATAATATTTTTATATATTTTTCTTAATTTTATAAATACTTATCTTTACTATTTACTTCTACTTACACTTGTATATTTTTTTACAATTTCCTTAAAGATTTCAAAAGTATTTAGAGCAATTATTCAAGTCTTTTTTTTTTAAATAAATATACTTTTTTGAAAAATCATTTCAATCTTATTTGAAGATTACGTAATATATAGTACATAATATATACGTTTATTACAAAACAATAATATGATCACATCACAATTCTAATTAATTAAACATTTTATATTTACATGTATTTACATGTATTACATATGTATGTATTTCAAATATTTCCACGCATTTAAAACAAAAATGTGATTATGATGCAAGATTTAAGTTAATAAATATATATTATTGAATCAAACATAAAATATTATTCATTTACAATTGCATAAGTTTATAGAATATTGTTATGCGTTTAATAATTGAATAATCTAATTATCATTCCAATCATTTTCAACTAATTATAAGAGAGGAATGCTAGTATCTATGTATATTTTTCTTATGCCACACGTGTGTGTAGCACTACTGATCTACAGTTGTTGTTTGTTGTATTATCCACATATAAAACAACATCACAGTGCCATCTGTTATTCATTTCGAAAATCATCATTTATTACAGTCTACTGAGAGGATACATTTTCAATACTAAAAAGATTCGAATTCGAGTATTTGATGTTAATGGATCACTAAGAATGTATCATTTAATATTTTATTGTATTTTATTACACTAATATAAATTTATTATACTAATACAAATTTTTGGATTCTTTTATGTCTTTAAATTATTTTGCTGCAATATAAAAATCTTAAGAATTTACCATCACTCGAAGAACTGAAAGATAAGACATCGAAGTTTTTAAAATACTTAGATATGTTTCCATGTTAACAACAAAGATTCTTCCAGCTGTCAAGAGAGCTGGACGTTGAGCTTTCATAATAATAAAAATAATATCTTTCGATATATTTTTTGGCATATAATACCAAGCGCAGAAATACACCGAATTACCGACGCTTTCAGTTTGAGTCTTCAAATATTCACCCACGTAACTGTATGCGAATAATTGTATCAAGAGTACGATCATTATTAAAAGTATTTTTGTCGTCAAGACAATATTTCCAATGGCCAAAGCGAGAATAAATTGAAATCCTATAAAAGAAATAGATATCAGTCACTATTATATTACACTTAAATAATATATTGTTACGTTTGTCAGTTCACTTCGTGAAGTGAAAAATACGAATATTCACCAGTTGTACATATAAGAACACAGCTTGAAAAAAGTTGGATGAGCAGAATAGTACCAATTGTCTCATTCAGCATCTTACTCAGATTCAACAAATAAATATGCCTTTTGATTAATAAAACAAAATGTTCCGTTATTTTTTCATTTTTGTTGAACAATTTACTATATTCTAGTTTCAAGATCTCCACTTGGCCGCACAAATGAAAAACAATACCGAAAAACACTGAATCGCTACCTAATAGATAAAGAAAAAGAAGATATTTTAATACAAAATATTTGATACGATGAATCATTACCTAGATTCCCAATACTCGTAAGTAGCAGCATCGAGTATTCTACGATAAAAATCACGAAGTACATATTTTCCGGCATATTTATAAGTCTTAATGTATTTTCAGATGGCATAGGATATTTTATTGCACTTTCTTCCGTTACATTAATCACTTCTTCTTCATCCCCAGCAAACATAGGCACAGTTATGAAAAGCGTGGAGCAAATATACGAGCAACATATTAAACTAGCGCATGCAACTCTACCCATGTAAGCGTGCCGACGCATAATCACGCGATTTTCTTCATCGTTTGATTCGTTGTAATCCTTAACCGCAGAAATAAAATTGGAGACAAGTCCTATGGAACGTACACGAAAACTCATCACTTTTGCCACTGCCAAAATGCCGCAATTGATTAACAGAAGAGCATCTAGGTTATTCTCCGCGTTGCTTCTGTCCAAATATAATTCCACTTGCACGATTGCTATCATAAGCAACTGGAATAAAACGATTCTTAGAGGAAATTAATCATAACTTGAGAGACACAGCGATACTGATACTGATACTCGTACCAAAAGTGAAACTGAAAATATGGTACGTGTGAGGGAAAATGTGTCGTGCACTTGAAAAGGCCAAGTTCCTACGGGCCATGACAAGAATTTCAACGGGGTCATAGCGTAAGCGAAGTCTTTGTTCGATGTTGTCTTCATTTTCTCGCCACGGTATAAGAAATCGTCAATCGATCATACTCGGTAACACTTGAATACAATGTATCCTTTTCCTCTCTTTCCTTTTTGCGACGCGTTGTATTTTTTTGAATCATCTTTTATTCAGCTGTAATCACTTGACTGTCTATCGTCCAAGACGATTCTATTTCTATATCAACTGTCACTAAGAAAATTCCAACTGAAGTTGTTACTTTCGTAGGCAGTTACTTTATCGCTATACTTCGATATGAATAATAGAAGCCCATGAGCATTTGCTTCGAAAATTGGTCCGAGTTTCTAAAGGCTCATTCAAAAAAATATTAACAAGTTGTTTGTAAGTTAAGAGTATGACAAAATGGAAACATGAAGAACTGTTTTCTCGTAACTAAAAGTCCTATTTCTTAAAAGAGAAGAGTACAACTGACAGTATGAAAATGTAAGTATGTGTAAGAATGTAAAAATTATAAAAAAATATAACTACATAATTATGGAAATATTTCACGAGTCTTTTTTTGTGTTTTTAAATAAAATGCTTTCAAATTTTTTCTTTCACAAATTTTGATAAAATTTTACATCTTCGTGCGCATTTCTAATTTTATGTATTTATCTGTGACGTATTATTTATCATTTTTATACTTATCTTTTAAAACTTTTATTTTTTTACAATCTTGATGCACTTTTTGTATATTTTTTTTAATTCTAGAAATACTTACTTTTGTTATTCATTTTTTATCTGCATTTTTGTTTTACAACATATTATAAAACATTTATAAATATTTTTTTTTACAATTTTCTTAATTTTAAAGATTTCAAAAGTATTTAGAGTAATTAATACTTCTATTACACTAATCATTTTTTTAAATAAATATAATTCGTTGAAAAACCATTTCAATTTTTTGTGAGATTAAAAATGCGCGTGTAATATATGTAAATACATTCAATTTAATAAAAAATGGTAATAAGATTATATCACAATTTTAATTAATTAAATCACATTTTATGTTAACATTATGTACTTACATATATTATATATATATATAATATTTAAATATTTCCGCACATTCAAAACAGAAATGTGATTATAATGCACAATTTATCATTAATAAATACACGTTAAATCAAATATATTAAACATTCAACATTTATATTTACAAAAGATTATAGAATCGTTATATGTTTCATATTTGAATAATTTAATCATTTTTAATCATTTTGAACTAATTATAACAGAAGTATGCTAATATTCATATATGATGTTTGTGCATGGTGGCAGCGTGATCTACCGATCTGTATTTATTATTTGTTGTATTAGCTAATGTAGCCATATCATACAACATCACAGTGCCATCTGTTAGTCATTTCGAAAATTATTATCTATTATAATAGACAGAAACTATATCTGTTTCTATTATCATATTTTTGATAATAAAAATGCTTAGAATTTGAGTATTTGACATTAATAGATCACGAAATAATATTTAATATTTTATTGTGCTTTATTATACTGATATAAATTTTTAAATTCTTTTAGATTCGTAAAATATTTGCTTCGATATAAAAATCTTAAGAATTTACCATCACTCGTAGAACTGAAAGATAGGACATCGAAGTTTTTAAAATACTCATATATGTTTCCATGTTGACAACAAAGAATTTCCCGGCCGTCAAGAGAACAGGATGCTGAGCTCTCATAATGATAAAAATAATGTTTTGTGACACATTTTTTGGCATATCGTACCAAGTACAAAAATACACCGAATTACCGAGATCTTCAGTTTGAGTCTTCAAATATTCACCCACGTAGCTATACGCGAATAATTGTATCAAGAGCACGCACATTACTATAAATGTTTTTATTGTCATGACGATATTTCCAATGCTCAAAGCGAGAATAAATTCAAATCCTAGAAACAGATGTAAATTGAATGCACTTAAATAAAATTATGCTATTATATTTAATCAAACGTTATTTTATTAAGTGAAATAAAAATTTTGCAAATATTCACCGGTTGTACATATAAGCACACAACTTGAAAATAATTGTACGACCAAAATAGAGCTAATTGTTTCATTCAACATGTCGCTTAGTTTCAACAAGTAAATGTGCCTCTTGGTCAATAAAGTAATATGTTTCGTTGTTCTTTCGTTCTCGTTGGACAATTTATTATATTCTAGTCTCAAAATCTCCACTTGGCCGCACAAATGAAAAGCAATACCAAAAAACAACGAATCACTACCTAATAAATATTTAAAATGAAACGAAACATTTTGATGCCAAAATCATATCCCGACAACAAGTGTGATATTTATGCTAGGTGTGATAAATCATTACCTAGATTTCCAGTACTCGTAAGTAGAAGCATTAAGTATTCTACAATAAAAATCACGAAGTACATATTTTCCGGTATATTTATAAGTGTTAGTGTATTTTCAGATGGCATAGGATATTTTATTGCACTTTCTTCCGTTACATTAATCACTTCTTCTTCATCCCCAGCAAGCATAGGCACAGTCATGAAAAGCGTGGAGCCGACGTACGAGCAAAATATTAAACTGGCGCACGCTACTCTGCCCATGTAAGCGTGTCGCCGCATGATCACTCGATTTTCTTCACTGTTCAATTCGTTGTAATCCTTAACCGCAGAAGTAAAATTGGAGATGAGTCCTACGGGCCGTACATGAAAACACATTACCTTTGCCACTGCCAAAATGCCGCCATTGATTAATACTAGAGCGTCTAGATTATTTTCCGCGTTGCTTCTGTCCAAATATAATTCCACTTGTAGGATCGCTAGCATTAGCAACTGCGATAAAACGATACTTAAAAGCCGACGATCATTAGTTGAGAGACATAATGACGCAAAAACTTCATACCACAAGAAAAGTTGTGAACATGGCACGTATGATCGAGAATGTATCGAACACCTGAAGCGGCCAGGTACCTAAGGGCCATGACAAGAACTTCAACGGGGTCATAGCGTAAGCGAAGTCTTTGTTCGATGTTGTCTTCATTTTCTCAGCACGATACAAGAAATTGTCAATCGATCATACTTAAGTAACACTTGATTACAATGTAACTTCTCCTTCCTTTTCTTATTCCACATAGTTGCGCGTTGTATTTTTCGAATCATCTTTTATTCAACTATAATCACTTAACTATCTATCGTTCAAGATGTTACCATTTCTATGTCAACTGCGTGTTATCAAGAAAATTTCGTCGCAAGTTGTTACGGTGTAGATACTTTGTTGTTATACTTTGATATAAATAATAAAAAAAGCTCATGAACATTTGCTTCGAAAATTGGTCTGTGTTTTTTATTTTACATTCAACATTCATTGCGAGTAGTTGGACTGAAAATGTGAAAAAATTCGAAGAACCTATTTTCTTATAGAGAAAAGAAAAGTAGAAAACAACTGAAGTATATAAATTCTATTATTTTTTTTAGGAGAAAAATTTCTTTAGGGAAGAATTTCTTTAGTAGGAAAATATCTCGTTGTTTTTTCTCATCGAATAGTAATAATACCATCTTTATTACACCACTGAAGAGTATATCAAATATTGTGAGATGAATACATAATATTGATAATCAAACAATTTTCATGTGTCCATCATTACTCTCAGGACGGATAGATAGGAGGTTGAACTTTTTAGTATCTCTTTGAAGGTGAATATATTCATGAAAACGAATTTACCAGCTGTCACATGGTAAGAGGAATTTCCACGACAGATTATCAGTATTAGATCTCTTGCTGTGCGTCCTCGAGATTGGTACCAGAATGAATGGAAGGCGGCTTGTGCGATTTCTTCGGTTCGAGATTCGAGAGCGTCGCCGGCGTAGGCGTAGAGATATAACTGTATGAGTAAAGTTATCATCAGGACCACGCTTTTTAATGCACCGATGTTGTCCTTTGTGCTCAAGCAGACCAAAAATACAAAACCTGCTTTCAGAAACAATACAACAGTATTAAAAGGTAAGTATATAACAATGTAAGAAGTATAAAATTACATTTCTGGAACAATTTCACAAATTATTTTCGTAAATATTATTTTCTCCTAATACAAAGTCCCAAAAATTCATTTGCTATCAAAAATTTGCTATCAAGAAACATTCCTAAACTTCTACTTCTCAAAATTTTGCATTTTCATGGCATATTTTATATATATTGAATTTTCATACACATCACATACATCACGCTGTCACAAATGAAAAGTTTGTTACGATTTACATCATTTATGAAATAATTCCTTAAGTGAACTTTTTTGTTTAAAAAATTAAATTTATGTTTGTTAAAAAATACAATGTTGAATAGAAATATGCAAGATTGAAATATTACTTTCAACTTCCCATTTTCCCAAATCTTGAGATTTCAATTTTTAGTCACAAATTTGATTTTGTATCAGGAGAACATGAGGCGATAGGAGGTCGCTCGAGAAATTTTTCCCGGAATTTTTGGCAGTTCCTGGAAATGACGTCAAATTCTCAGAACCGCCGAAATTCTAGGAAAATGACGTCAAATTCTTGGAATTTTCAGGATTCTTGGAAATGACGTCAAATTCCTAGAATTTGCCAAACTCTGGAACGAGTGTGAAATTTTTGGCCGAAAATTCGATTTTGTATCAGGAGAACATGAGTCGATAGGAGGTCGCTCGAGAAACTTTTCCCGGAATTTTTGGCAGTTCCTGGAAATGACGTCAAATTCTCAGAACCGCCGAAATTCTAGGAAAATGACGTCAAATTCTTGGAATTTTCAGGATTCTTGGAAATGACGTCAAATTCCTAGAATTTGCCAAATTCTGGAACGAGTGTGAAATTTTTGGCCGAAAATTCGATTTTGTATCAGGAGAATATGAGTCGGCAGGAGGTCGTTCGAGAAACTTTTCCCGGAATTTTTGGCAGTTCCTGGAAATGACGTCAAATTCTCAGAACCGCCGAAATTCTAGGAAAATGACGTCAAATTCTTGGAATTTTCAGGATTCTTGGAAATGACGTCAAATTCCTAGAATTTGCCAAATTCTGGAACAAGTGTGAAATTTTTGGCCGAAAATTCGATTTTGTATCAGGAGAATATGAGTCGACAGGAGGTCGCTCGAGAAACTTTTCCCGGAATTTTCGGCAGTTCCTGGAAATGACGTCAAATTCTCAGAACCGCCGAAATTCTAGGAAAATGACGTCAAATTCTTGGAATTTTCAGGATTCTTGGAAATGACGTCAAATTCCTAGAATTTGCCAAATTCTGGAACGAGTGTGAAATTTTTGGCCGAAAATTCGATTTTGTATCAGGAGAATATGAGTCGACAGGAGGTCGTTCGAGAAACTTTTCCCGGAATTTTTGGCAGTTCCTGGAAATGACGTCAAATTCTCAGAACCGCCGAAATTCTAGGAAAATGACGTCAAATTCTTGGAATTTTCAGGATTCTTGGAAATGACGTCAAATTCCTAGAATTTGCCAAATTCTGGAACGAGTGTGAAATTTTTGGCCGAAAATTCGATTTTGTATCAGGAGAACATGAGTCGATAGGAGGTCGCTCGAGAAATTTTTCCAGGAATTTCGTCAGTTCCTGGAAATGATAGCAACTTCTTGGAATTTTATATATTCTTAAAATTTACAGCTAATTCCTGAAATTTTTGATATTCTTTAAGTAAATTTTATTCAATATTGTATAATTTTTTATTTTTAATGAATTTTTTCCTTATTACTTACCTTTATATACTTACCTTTATATACTTACCTTTTTATACTTACCTTACACAGCTTTCATTCTTCGCAATATTGCACATTTTTTAATCATTTTTCTTAAATCTAAAATACTTACCTTTATTACTTACCATTTATCTACTATCTTTGCTTTATTGAATATTTTTATTCTTTTTACAAGTTTTTTAATTGTAGGAAGCTCAGAATTTGATTGAACCATGTGTCTCTATCATTCGAAATTTCTCGTTTATTTTTGATATTAATATTAAAAGAAATATTTGAAATAAAAGTCGAAGGGTTTCATGATAAACGCATTCTGATATTATCAGATACGAAATAATTTACAATATTAGTATATACGTCTCATGAAACACCGTTCAACTTTTATTCAAAACATTTGTCAATATTATTGAAAACAAGTGAGACGAGATTGAGATTTTACTGTGAACGTGTAATAAGAAAGCAATAAATCTTACCTTCCACACAAATCAGCAATGCGCTCATCAATAATTGTACAAATATAATCATGTTGAAGGTCTGTTCTAAATCGTTGACGAGTACCGCGAGTTGGCAATGCCGTTTCACGATCGGACCGATCTTTCTCCCGTCTACAAACTCGATTTTGGCAATGTTCGTCTTGAGGATCTCGAATTGGCCGCACAGGTGCATAGTTAAACTAAAGAACAATCCATCGTTGCCGCAATGAGCAACCGCGTTGACGAAAATGAATATTCCTTGCAACGCTAGTACGCATACGTGATGGAGCAAAGGCAACGAGCCGAACACGCAATAGGATGCTAGGAAATAATTCAATTTCAAAGTAGTGTCCGGATTCATCGATGAATTTCTCGAGTTTTGAAACATCTAGATGGAAAAAATTTGTTCGAGTATCAGTTTCGATTTTAGAATAAAATTGGCAAATTGCTCTTTTCTTTTTTTTTTTTTTTTAAACAATATCGCATTTTACCTGTCCTCAAAGAGAATTATTATTCTCCCGTAATGAAATCGCGTCGAAATCGAAAGACAATAAGATTCTGACGAACCTGGAGCGGCAGAATATCTCCAAAAGGCAAGGCTTTGACGATAAAAGAAAATCCGGAAGCGTAGCCCAGATAAAGTATCATCAGAGAGACGATTCGTCCTTTCTTAAGGTATTCCGTCATAATGTATTCGTGGCGGGAATCGTGAACGGTCGACCAATCTTCCACCACTGAATTAATAAGAACGCAAGTGTGTTTCGAATTCAAACGTAAGATAAAAAGTTTGGCGAGGCTGATGACGGCGGAAAGATCCATCACGAATGCGTCCATCGTGTCGTCGATGTCGAGGCAATGGCGATAGATTTCCAGAGACAGGATGTAGATAATACCGATCTACGATCAATTACAAAGAGGTGCTTAAGGACCCTTAAAACTCGCCACACTTTTCCAACTTACCTGCGTCGTCACCGCGAATATCCATCGGCCGAAAAACGTATTTTCACCGTTCGAAGGCCAGATACCAATTATTTTTAGCACCATCTTTTGTACCATAAAATTACGAATGCGCCTGTCGATCCACTCCTTTCTCTTCCCCATCGTCCCGAGATCAGATTCGGTGTTACGCAATTCGTTTCGCGGCGACGCTCATCTACTTTCCACTACCTCGATCTCGTATATGTACCGCGGCGCGTGTATACGAACGAAAGTCACGCCTACTTACGTGCATATACCTCCGTCTCACGTCTTTGATCTTTTATTCACGCGGACACGTACGGTATTACGTGCGGATAAGCTTATATTTTCATATAAATAAAAACATAGAGTTGGCGACAGGAGGAAAAAAAGGAAAAAAGCATGGGAGAAGGAACGCAGGAGGCGTAACATTTCCGTGATTGTGATATTGGCAAATATTACGCAAGATGGCACGCTCCGAAATGTGATCAATTATTAACGAAAGAGGGGGGGAAGGAGGGGAGAGAGGGAGTGAAACGAAATCATAGAAATCCGTTCGAATGGAAGGAATAACGTTTTCCTTTGCATCATCATCAATTCTCTCGGGTTCTCCTTATCGAGCATCGGAGTTCATCGAGCAAAACACGGATGAAAACAAGAATTCTGATCTCATAACGGTGTTTCTCGAGCCTGGGCAGCACGCGTGCGTATCTAAATGGTATTCTTTTTCCTTTTTTTCTTTTTTAACGCGTCGAGGCCCCCCCTAAGAAAACCAGCCTCGACACCTGTTCTTCCCTCCATGGATTGCTGAAAAACGCGCTACTCAAATGCCGAACAGCGAATAGTAGAACACCGTCTAAATCTTGGCGGTTGGCCATAGCAGCCTCGGAACCGGTTGTGCCGGTGCACGTACGAAGAAATTTTCGACCTTGCCACCTTTCGAATTCATCGAGCCGGCCATACCATCGCGTTGACGTTCAGTCTTCCCCAAATTCGTTTCGGGGTGAATGACTGGAGTCACCGAAAGTGGCCATCCTACGACCGGTTTTATGTATACATAAATATCTTCATCTCCGTTCCAAAGAAAAAGAATATCTCTCTTTTATCATTTATATCTTATTAACCTTTTAATTCCATTAGATACATAAAATATTATCCGATTCCAATTCTTCCTCGAATTCTTCTTCGTTTCTATTAGATACTTTTTTTTACCCGGAAATGGCATACACGCCGGCCAACTCGGAATGGAAAATTTATGGCGGAATCCCATTGAGAATCCGCGCGTGGACGAGAAATATTTGGAGAGGAGGAGGTGGATGGACGAGAGGTGGCAAAGAGCTGTGAACGAAGCACGGTGTTATCGGGTTTCCACGCTCGTGGCTTAGGTAGGCAAGTACCGTTCGTCGGGCTACCTTCGACGAGCAGTCACGCCACAACCTTGGTCGTGTCAGGTGTGCATCGGCCTCTGTGGAGACCAACGGGATCCATCCATCGCTTCTTCACTCGTCGCATCCACGTTATTTTCTTTCGAGTCCAGGTAATCCCGGAAACGCATTCTTAAACGGTTCATCGCGTCTTTCTCGCGAGAAAAAAACGAAAGATCTGTGACCCCTTGAACGAACGAGAGAACGAGGAAGGAACGAATTTTCGAATCGTCGAACCAAGTTTTCGAACCGCGGTTCCCATCTTGACACGCGGTGGCGCGTGTCGCGTAGCCAAGCTTCAATGATCGCATCCAAATCGAAAGCACAATCGAGCACGCTCTAGTTGATCGTAAATACCGTTGTTGCGCTTACGTGATTTTTCATGACTCGACTCGATAAATGAATTTGTCGATTGTTTCTTTTTTTTTTTTTTTTTTACTATTCGAAATATAATTCTTCAAGATTATTCTCGATGATTTCATCATCGATAAATTTATCGTTCGCGGTTGGATTAGGTTGGTTAGATTAAGAATTAAAGAAACAAAGAATAAACGAATATACTTTTCGAATAGAAATTTACCACTTCGCGATACATACAAAAATTTAAATGATCTAAGATAATCAATATATATATAAGTATCGTAAAAAAAAAAAAAAAAGAAACTATTATCATTACTCATGTTTAGCCACAACAGTCATGTCTAGTTTCCGCAGTATGAAAAAACAAACAAAGAACGATAACACCGAGTAATAACGTTATCGTTAACGTAAATGTATTTCACGAAAAAAAAAAAAAGAAAAGGAAAATTCGCTATTATTATTTTAATTACCTTATTTTAACCTTTTTAAAGGACGAAAAATTTTCGCGCCCTCGAAACAGCAATGGTGTAAATTAATCGTATAGCTCGTACACATACATAACCGTTGTAAAGAGGTATTCTGACCGTGTCTAACGAGCTTCTTTAATTACATAATAAAATACACCGGTTACGTATATACAGAATCTATGAATCATTGAATCGTCTAATAAGTGCCTCCATTCTTCTCTCTCTCTGTGCTCTTATCCGTGGCTATCTTAGATCGGAATCTGCATCACCTGTCCGAGAAGAACGGTACGCGTTGTTGAACAAAATCATTAATAATACACGAATCGTACCGTTATCTCGTTGACTCTGTTTCTGTTCTTCGAGCAACAAGGGAAAAAGAGAGAGAGAGAGAGAGAGAGAGAATGAGGTCGAAAAAAAAAAAGGAAGAAAGAAAAAGAGGAAATTGGAAGGAAAGGGCGAGCGGTGGATGGAATATCTCGTGGGGGAGGCGAGAAATGATGTCGATGGCCGGTTGACCTTGGAAACCAACCACGAACCGAGAGTTCTCCTCGCTTTCCCTCTCGACCGCGCGCCAACCATCCGCAATCCTCCACTCTCCCTCTGTTCGGATGAAAATCTATATATAAGTGGCTCGCTACGAAGCTTTTCGATCGTTCCTCGTCCGCCGCTCTCTTCGAGGAATCGATGTTATTTGGTTAAAAAAGATGCTGAACGAACGCCGCTCGGCTCAATTGTCAATTGTGGCGCGAGTTCGGCGCGTTGGAGGAGCAATGACTAACAGCGTGTACCGTTAGCCCGAATCCAACTGGAGAATGTCAATTTCCATTCGGGTTTACGGTACTGAGATACTGCGCGTTAGAATAGAGCCGGGCAGGTTCGATTGTTGGCAGGTTTCCTCGCGCGACACCCGTCGATCTCGCGTGGAAGGAGGGATGGAACGATGGATCGAATCGAAGAAATCGGGCGGACAATGGCTGGACGATGTCCGCCTTCGATCGTTGGTCCGATAACGTTCCACGTGCAACGGTATTCGAGTGACCACGAGCCGAAACGTTTCCGGTGTATTATACTCCCGCTTAAAATCCTGGCTGCGGCCTGGTTACGGGTCGTCCTTAAAATAACTCGACCACGTCGTCGATCGAGATCCCGTTTAGGGTGAACGACTCCTCGAATGAAAATCTTAGTATAGAATTTTTCGATCCGCGCTTCGAACGAGGCTTTAATTCGTTCATCCTTTTTCTTTTCTTTTTCTTTTGCAGAGCAAAAAGGAGAGGGATCACGATGCGGCTGCCGAGAACGTGCATCCTGCTGGCCACGTTGTCAGTCGTGGCCAAGTGCGAGGAGGAGAGTGCCTCGACGGTGTTCCTCGAGGCGGCTAAATCATTCTTCTCGAACAAGGAGAATATCAATGGGCTTCAAGGCCTGGCAAGAGCGTTCTTAGAGTCGGATGGCAGGTCGAATGAGGTAAAATCGTTCGTTCTTCCAACATTTTACTCGTATAATGTAAGAAATTAAATAAAATAGGAAAGAATTCAAATTAGATCCTATTAATAATTTCAAACTTACGTATTGAAAGAAGAGAGAGAAGAAGATTATCTCAATTGTGTTTCAAGCAGGGGAGCAACATGTATGAAAAGTCTAATCTGGATAGCGTCGGGCAAATCGTCTCAGGGATAGGAAGTTTGTTCTCGGGGAACGAGAACGGTCAAGGAGGCATCGATTTTTCGATGCTCGGATCGGTCCTCGATGGCGTGACGAATCCGGGCAACGAAAAGGATCGAAGGAGCGATGGATCGTCATCGGTGGAAACGAAACAGGATCGTGGAATCGATCTGGAGGGGATCGTGAGCATGGGAAGCATGCTGATGGGCCGAAAAGGAAATTCCGACTTGTTAATGGGCTTGTTGCCCATGCTGCTGTCCAACTTGGCCGGCGAAAGCAACGAGATCGACGACGATGGGCTCGCGCCATCCGCAAAAATTCACGATCACTCCGGCCATTCTTGGTACATGCCACCGATCCTGGAAAATCTGCACGTGATGTGGGATCACTTCAGCAACTCGGAGCTGGGGCAAACGTTGTGGAAGAAGAGCGGCCTGGCCCAATTTGTCGGGCAAATGTCGGATCCGGAGGGGCGCGTCCAATACGAGAAACTGCTGGACAGTTTCGAGAATCCAAGCTTGAGGCGCAAGTGGATACGATCGTTGACGAATCACGTCGGGGAGTGGATCTCGCATATATCCGATCCACAAATCCAACAACGTTACCTGAACACGATCCAATTTGTGGGAAACAGTTTCTTGAAGTCGCAGGGCTTTCCCAAATCGGCTATGTTCGATTCGACTAGGCCAGCAGAGAGTCTTTCCAGGTATAATTGTACTATTGTTCTTTAAAAAAAAAAAAAAAAAATTGAAATGTAATAAGCGTCGTTACTTTTTTTCTTTTATTAAACGTCTCGAAGATTATTTGTAACGATATTTAAAAAAAAGAAAAATGCATTTAGATTTTATCGTGTAATTGTTGTTGTGTTTTTTTCGATAGGTTGGTGAACGCAGTAGGAAAGAGACACTTGGGAATGAAAATGGACAGTTCGCAATATATCAAGCCAGCTGTGGCTTACATTAAGGAATTAATCGCGTTGGCTTCGGAGAAAGGGTTCATCATGTCTCGAATAAATGCGAAAGGGATCAGCAATAGACTGAGCGATATGATCAATAATGATATTATGAATCCGATATTAAAAGTAAAGAAAAAATAAATAAATAGGATAATTTTGGTACACATTAGGTATAAAAATGGAATCGCAGTAAAGTAAAATCGAGGATTAATTTTCAGTCTTATCGGGCGTACAAGTGGGCGATCAAGAGGCCACAATGCGCCAGTCAAATCTTGTGCACCATCAATGAAAAGAACGAATTGGATCGGGAACAACCCCGTCTACGAAGCGTTATGTCAAAAATGACTAGTTTTCCTGCTGCCTGGGCTGTCAGTAACAAATTAGGGACCAATTTTTGGACTCTGTATGGAGCCATCATGGAGCACGATAGATGCATCGTGAGTAACACATTGACAAGGAGAAATTGTATACTTATATTTTATACTTCAATACGAATTATTATAAAAATTTTCTTTCAATTTTTAGCAAAAGTATCCAGCCGACTGCACAGACTTCCACGAAGAGGAGATCCGAATTACCACAGAAAATATTCACAGTGAACTTTAATACTTAATTTGGTGTATCTTGTGAGAGACAGATTTCACGATTTTTAAAGTCAATTCAATGAATACACAGCCGTGTCGCGCGGCTGTTATTCCTATCTATAGTTTGTAAGATCGTTACTTTTGTTAGGGAAAGAGTGATGTTCCGAAAAAAATATCGAATGTCTCGTTTCCTTTAAGTGTACATAGAAGAACAGATAAGGGCGCAATCGTCGAATAAGTAGAGTAAGATCATTAATTTTATGAATATTTTATTTAGCCTGAATTTTACGTGAGGATTATTTACCTTCTCTTATACACATCGTGTAACTTTTTTGGTTTCATAGTGCAAAACATTTTTTTTTTTTTTTTGATCAATTGTGCAGTCACTAGCGATCAAATATATGTATACGCCACTTATTTGTATATTTTATTTTAATTCGCTTTTGTATTTATTTATTTTCTTTCTTTCTTTTTTTTTTTCCAAAGAGATCTTTTTCCAAGAGATAAAAATTCTATCTTACGAGAAGAAGAACACGTGTAAGAAGGCATGTCTTACACTATAGATAGACGTATTCATTAAGGCATCGTAAATTAGAGCTTAGGAAAGCTCCTTCCATGAAGGACGGAAGTTGATTGACTAGTAAATCCATTCGTTTACGTTGTCTGTTAACAGCTTTTGTAAATATTAGATAAAAGCCAAATAAAAAGTATGTTGAATGTATGAGATACAGATGTTGTAAGCTGTTCGATTTTTTAAGACGATTATGCCAATATTACTTTCTTTTAATGTTTTTGCATGCCCACTCAAGTCCCTCCTGTGAAATTATAAGATTTCGTCAATAATTTTAAACAGGATTACTTAATTTTAATTACTTAATTAACTTAATATAATATAATGCAACATTTAAATATATATGCATAATTGATTTACCTTGACGCCTTTCCCGTCGATAGCAATGCACGATTGTATCTGCCAATCGCGATCTTTGATATTATGTAATCCAAGGCCTTCGGCAATTTCTGCTGCTGTGACTGCTTGCCCAAGATCTTGTTTATTCGCATAAACTAATAATGGAACACCTTTCAATTTTTCTTCCAATAAAAGTTCTGATAGTTCTTGACCTGTTTCCTCTAATCTCTTTATATCCGCACTATCCACGACATATATCTTTGTAAAGTGAAAAAAAAAAAAATTTTTTTTAACGCACCTCTTCTGTGATCTGATGATGTTTAATGGATAATTAATATAACTTACTAAAACATCCGTATTTTCAAAGTAATTTCGCCAATAAGGTCGAATTTTTCGAGCACCTCCTATATCCCAGACATTCAATTTAAAACCTTCGCTTTGAACACTTTTTATATTAAATCCTTGTGTCGGTGTTACCTTTAATAAATAATGAATAAATATGTAACGAATAATCAAACTATAAATATAAATTCATAACAATGATACCTGTGTAATATCTTCACTGGCCAATGATCTTAAAATTGTTGTTTTTCCTGCATTATCCAATCCTAAAAGGAGCAATCGCAACTCTTTATCTGGATTGGAACGTAATTTTCTTAAAATTGATAAAAGTCCCTGTTGAATCAATAAGAAAATATATTGTTAGTCAAATAAATATTTGTTAGTATTCAAACATTTAAATTTAAATGGCGCGCGCGTTAACCTAGCAGACGAAATCACTTCGAGATGGCAGTGTTGCACTCGCGTGAGAATGTGTGAATTTGTTGTCAAAAATTTTATTAATTTTTTACCGATATATATTTATTTGAAACATCAAAATACGAAATAAACAATGAGTATAATTAACTAGATAATGATTATTTATGAAATACAATTGTGATAATGTTAGTTATGTTTAAACTCAAGAGTGCAATTGTTGTTAGGTTATGTTTCAAATATCCGTGTTTTAGGAAAATGTTTTTTAAGTGATATCGAAAGATGAATATTATTATGAAGTGCATTGAAAATTAATTTTCTTTGTTTCCTTACCATTTCTTGTTGTTAGTTTATGAAACGAGAGCAAAAAAATGTGGCAATAATTTACCACGTCACGTCAATCGTTCTGTTACCGTCCGTCGAATTTATTGTGTTGTTTCTTTCGTATCTAAGGAAACTGATGGTACCTGCGTCATTTGACCAATAATCTTTCACGGTATATATTTGCATAGAGACATAAATTAACGGATGTACATTTATCTACTTTTATATCGCTCAATATTAAATGTAGCTTTAAAAAAAAAACTTACAAATCTATATGTATAAAAAAAATATGTATATAAAATCTATATGTATAAAATGTATTTTGTTTTTAGAAACAATGATGACATTTTATTATGCTGGTTTTAATACCAGTACATTGTTTTCTAACAATGGAAATATTATCTTTATAGTAGATTCATTTACTAAAGTACCATTTTCTGGAATTACCGGTTTTCAAATAGGCTGGAGTTATTTTCTTATTTGGAAAGGGAAAGAACTATATATCTCTCAAAAATTTGAGGAAAACAGCAAAGAAACGGATTCAAATTTTCAACTGATACAACCACCACCAGAAAAACTATTAGATAGGTACATTTTAGATAACTAGAAAATTACACGTTCAAATCTAAACTTTATTATCTATCGTTATCTGTAGTATAAATCAAGCTGCAATTGGTAAAGATAAAATAATACTTTTATTTGATGATAATGAAATATGGCAATATAAAATCTATGAAAAAACATGGAAAAAAGTTATCAATTTTATTTGCAATAGTAATGATTCAGAAAATGAATATCCTGTTAAAGTAATACAAAAAGAATGCGCTGTTGTTCTTACTAATTTAGGTACATTTTGTAATACATATAACAAGTAATAAAATTTGTGATAATACACATTGAAAATATGATTTATTAGGTCGAGTTTTTAATATTCCTACCCTGATTGATATTCCAAAGAGAGTTCGATTCATAGATATTGCATGTGGATTTGATCACACTATCTTGTTAGCAGAGAATGGTGACCTTTATTCAATGGGAATGGGAACGTATGTATCATTCTACATTATTCCACAAATTAATACAATCAAAGTAAAATGAATTGATTCATACGAAACAGGCGTGGTCAATTAGGACACAACGATTTAGAGGACTGTGACAACCCAAAACTCGTTGAAGCTTTAGCTGGGATCAAAGTAACGCAAATTTCAGCTGCAGGTTGGCACAGTGCTGTAGTAACAAATCAAGTGAATACTCTTGCAATAAATAGATGGAATCGATAAAGATACTTTTTAACGATCGTTTTTAATTACAGGGTGATCTCTACACTTGGGGATGGAATACGAACGGAGAATTGGGATTGATTAATCAAGAGAGCAAAGTGATTGCTGTGCCTACATTGATAGATTTTACAAATGATAAAAACGAAAGCGTTGAAATTTTTGTGGAGAAAGCTCAATGTGGAAATACGTTTACGATTTGTATGACGAGTACGTTGAAAAAATAATATTAAAAAAAAAGGGGGGGAGGGATCAATTCTGCATGGTCATTACAGAATTACCAATTAAATAATATAATTAATTGATTAGATAAATGTGAAATTCACTTTCAGATGATGGAACATTTTGGGGATGTGGATGTAACAAATATGGTCAATTAGGACAATCTCCGGAAAAGCTTGCAAATTCGATGAAGTTTATCAAACTGGATACCTCTATGATCCCCGGAACTATTAAAGATTTCAAGTGTCGTGAATGGGGTACAATTCTTATAACAAACTGATATTGTAATTTTTAACAGTTAAGTTAAATTTGTAAAAAAAAAAAAAAAAAGAGAGAATAAAATTTTTTAATAATTTATGTTTTTGATTCTTTAATGTTGTGCGCCATGTGTATTCGTATCAAAATGGTACGATGCCTCGTTTGCTTCTATTAATGGTAAAATAAATAAACGATTGTATTTCAATTGTATTTCATCGTCCAAAGAAGGTGGAGGGGTTGGAGGTACTTCGTGAAATTTAGCTGTAACATAGAAATCATACAGTTCGTTTTGTCTCTTGCAATATTTTTTAATGGAAATTTGCATTTTACATCACCTTTTTTATGTTTTTCAACTTTTTTAAGCTTTTGTAACAGTTCGTTTTTCTTTAGAAGTTTTTGCAATTGTATGTTGAAAGGAATTATCCTATGTTCGGCCGGTTTGAACGGACGTGGATGTCGGAAAGTAAATGGCAAATTATAAGTCTGTATTTCAATTGGCTCGATGAAAACTGCATAAACGAGGGCGTATCGTAATTCGTTCGCGTACCTGTTCACCGACAATTATTTTTCTTTTTTTTTTTTTTTTTTTCTATCCTAATCTTATCTCGCTTTTTAAACTTTAAATGTTTCGTTTTAAAAAATGAACTTACATATCGTAAGTGGCATCAATTATGATATTCAAAACTGAAAGAGGATCGATGTTGCTTAAGAATTTCATATCTTCTTGCGAAATAGACTCTTGTAAACTTCTCGCAAACATGTAACGAGCCATTATTAAAAACGGACAATAAAAATTTACACGACAAGTAGGATCAACCTACCTTTTCGATTCGTTCATCGATTCATTCTCCTTCATCTCTTCTTTCATTTCATACACAATTTCCTCCCAATACGGTATTCGATTCTGTTGGGATATTTTGTTACCAACTACGATAAAAATGTTTTTCATCTCTTGAAAAAATTCTTTCCTTGTATACTTCTTATCTTACATAAATAACAAATAGAATTACAAATAGAATAATAATGTAAAAATAAAAAATATATATATATATATATAAAATAAAATAAACTCAAGCGTTTTATAATCTCGTTACCTCGAAGCAATTTCATTTCACCGGTCAACCAACTGATCAGAACAGCCATGTAACACTCATCGAGTTCCTCTTTGTAACGTAGCATGTATAGGGCCAGAGTATCCAAAAACCAAAAGGACGCCATGTTCGTGGCGTAATCGGTAATATCGAGGAGTTCACCTAACAATCTGTAGAAAAGAAAAAGTTTGCATATATTTCAATTCGATATTTCGATTAGCACGATATTATATCATTCTAACCTAATGAGATCTCGAGGTTTGTCGTTTTCGACATTGATCGATGTGTCGAGCAGGCATTTGAACGTACGCGGAAGTGTTCGCAGAAACTTTTTGGGAAATTCATTGCAATTGGTTTCATGAGTCAACTCTGATTCTACTTGCTACAATTTTATAAACAATATAAATTTCGCGAATTCACACAATCGAAATCAAATTTTATCCAGCTAGAGAGAGAGGAGGGGGGGGGAGGGGGAGGGAAGTACAAAGAAATAATGGAAATGAAATGTAAATGTTCGATAGAAAGAAGAATAAAGGATATAATATTTTAATTAAAAACCTCGTGTGATTGATCGTTTTCATTTTTTTTACAACTCATCCTTAAGGTCGTTATTTTTAATCTTTTTGCCAAGCGAGTCGTCTGCAACGATGACACTGAAAAAAAAAAAAAAAAAAAAAAAAATCTCTCTGCTCCGAGAGATCGATGCCTCGAATTTAAAAATTGAATCAAACCGAGGAGGCAAGATTTTCGGGAATTAATGTATGTCAGTAATAAAAAAGAGTCACAGTAGAACGGTTCGTTCGTTTTTTATTCATTGATTTTATTTTTTAATTTTTTTTTTTCCATATTTTGTTCAATATTTTCAGAAAATAACACTCCAAAGCGAAAAAACCGTATATTCTCACCAATCCCAATGTGTGTATAATATATATATATTATACTTCTCATATATAATATATATGTATATATATATAATATATATATATAATGTATACTTTTATACTTTATATATAATAATATTATGTAGAGTAGCGCACACTTTAGACTGTTATCGATACCTTTTATAATTTTATCGATAAATTACAAATATTGAAAAACATGAAACAGACACAGCCGGCGGAGGGACACGGGGACTTGGGCGCTCCTGGGACATATTATTTCTGCGGAACCGTGCAAAAAAAATCCTTTTGTTCTTTCGCGGACGCGCTTTGTCGCGGCTTTCGTTTCGCTTTTCGCTCGATAGTTCTCGGATTGGATAGCGCCCGTGTTTGATCGACGACCATTCTCGAGAAAAGAGATCGAAAGGTGGGAAGACCGAGTGGGATGGGCGAGAGAGAAGAAAAAAAGAAAAAAAGGAAAAAGAAAAAAAGAAAAGAAAAGAAAAGAAAAGAAAAGAGCAACCGTTTCTTCCCCCGTTCGTTCGTTCGTTCGTTCGTTCCTTCTTCTTCTTCTTCTTCTTCTCTCCTATTCTCCCTCCCTCCCCCCTCAAAAAAAGAAAAAAAAAGAGAAAGAAAAAGAAAAAGAAAAAGGAAAAGGGTAAACGCGAGAAGAGAGAAGCGAGGGAAACGGAAAACGCGACCGACAGCGCGCCACTTTTCGGGATACTTCTCTACTACTTAAATACTTATATATTATATTCGGTCGCTCGAAAATCCCCGAGTCCCGGCACGACTGACATTTTTTTTTTTTTTATTTATATATTTTTCACACCGAAGTCAGAAAGGCAATACGCAGTATGAACTTACTTAGTACATTTGTGTGTGTATGTGTGTACGCGTATGTGTGTGGCTTTTACAACTATTATCCTTTTTGTTTCTCTCTCTGTTTTCTTCTTCTTCTTCTTCTTTTTTCATTCTTTTTCTTTTTTTTTTTTTTCACATTTGAGTTGCGGCTCTTTGTTACTCTTGTTGTCGTTTTCCGTAATTTAATTCGTGTTCGTTCAGTTTTCTTTTTCTTCTTCTTTTCTCTTTTTTTTTTTCTTTCCATGTTTGCTTCCACGCGTTCTTCCCTGCATTTTTCGTATCCTAACAACATTCCGTTTGTTTCCATTTTTGCCCCGAATTTCGTCGTTTCGATTCGCTTTATACACCCATATCCATCGATATAATTTCCATTTTTTTTTTTTATTCTTTTTTTTCTTTTTTTTTCTTTTTTTTTTTTTTTTTTACATCTTTGCCTCTATCGTTCCTCCTTCCTTACCTTCTTTCCTGCTTTTCAAGTTTAATATAGCTTTACACTAAGTGATATAGCGCTGCTTCAATCGTTCAAAGTTCCGTCTTCCCCCGTTCTTCCCGAGTCTCGATAATCATCCGAAGATACATGAGAGTAAGAGGGAGAGAGGAGAGATGATACAGAGAGAAGAGAAAGGAGCGTAAGAGGAGGGTGCTCTTGGAGGGGTTCTGTGAAGTGAAAATCGTATACAGATGCAGCCAATGAAATTTGTATATATCCAAAAGAAAGAAAAAATAAGAAAAGAAAAAAAAAAATAAAGAATAAAAAATAAAAATTAAAAGAAATTGAAAAGAGAAAAGAAATGAGGAAATAAGAAATCAAACAGAAGGGCGGAAGAAGAAACTGGTTGGATTTAAGCGAGAAGTGATTTCAAGTCTTTCTTTCCGCTTCTTGTCCAAACTAATTTTGATTTATCTTAACTAACGATAATTTGTCGATCCCTCGATTAATAACATTATAATTGTTATCATCATCGTAGAAAATGATCGAAAGCCAGATATATAACGTTTGAAAGAAAGAAGAAATCACTTGCAAAAAGAAATCTAAAACAAATGGAAAAACATAAAAAAAAAAAAATAAAACCGAGGAAATTAAATATTTTCAATCGATTTTATTGAAAATAATACAACAAAATATTTCATAATAATAATAATAATAATAATAATAATAATAATAATAATAATAATAATAATAATAATTAAAAATAATTAATGATACGTACTGCTCTATTCGGTATCTAAATAATCATGTCTTAAAACGTCATTTAAATAATAATAATATTATCGTCGTCATTAATTATCGTAATAAAATAAAATAAAATAAAATAGAATAAAATAAAATAAAATAAAATAAAATAAAATAATAATAATGATAATAATAATAATAATAATAATCGTAAAGACAATAAAGTTAATAATAATAATAATAATAATAATAATAATAATAATAATAATAATTATATTATATAATAATGCATCAATAAACAAACTTAATAATCTAATTATTGGTTAATGATTCGTCATCGTCCTTGATCGCTATCAATGGATCTTTTTCTTTACCTAGTCATTAATAATGGATAATTAATTAATTCATTAATTAAATTACACGTTGCTTGGATATGCACATACAGATATAAAGTTGTTTTTGGTCCCACCTAACTGCAAACATTATATTCGTACAATTTTTTTTTTTTTTTTTGTTTCGCATGGATCGCTTTACATGTAATGCGTGTATGTAATGTGTTTAATTGTGTGTCATGTTTAAGGTGTTTGTTTACGTGTGCCCAAGTTGCGAAAAATCTATTGTTTAACTATTATCGGTAAAGCTGTCGTTTCTCGAAAAATTTGTAAATTCGCGTATACACATGACAATGTTCCGTTGCCCATACATACATATGTATATTTAACATCGTTTCTCTGCCATTATCCTTTCTTTCGCTTCTTCCGTTTATATTTTGTTATTACCTTATTACCCTCTATCACCTTAGTTCGCTCTATTTTCATGTTTCGCGGAACTCTTGGTGATCGTTCCCTTCGGGCGGTCCGAAATAATCAAAAAGAAAGAAAAACGAAAAACCGATCGTACCGACATCGCGCGACCAAATACGATCTCTTGCCGTTTGCGGAAACTTTCCTTTCGCCTCGTACCGAACGAAAATTTCATATCTTTCTGTTCCATCAATTTTCTATTTCTTCTACTCGTGTTGCCAATTCGTTGCACAGTTTCGTTTCCCGGCAATGAATGAACGCGTCGCTCGAGACATGTTCTCCCTTTTATCGAACATGTCTTTCCCTACTTTTTTCCCGACATGTATTTCTTCTTTTTTTTTTTTCTTTTTTCTTTTTTTCTTCCTTTTCGAAAAGAAAAACACTGTTTACAACTGGCATTTCGTTATACTTTTTTTCTCTTTTTTTCTTTTTTTTTTTTTTTTTTCTTTTTTAAAATACGCTTAAGTTACCTAGTAACATTACTCTCACTAGATACATCACCGTGCGAAGAGGAACACCGTTCGAACGACGTTCATTTTTTTTTTTTTTTTCGGATAGAAATTTATCTTTTCGAGAAATTTTCGGGAAACGCGTTTGTTTCCCCGACAACGTCGCCTCCGCCGGTCCCATCTTCCACGATAATATTTTACAGCCAATCGAGATAATTTCGACGCGAGGCCGCCATACGCGGCACCGCCTCTATTACACCTAATTTAATCTTTCTCATTAAGGCTAGGTTACGCGAATTTTATTTTACAATTTCTCGCACGAATACTGGTTTATATCAGTCGCACATTTTTCCATCGGCCTGGTTGATCATCTTCCGTACCACAACTCGAAGATGTCTTACCTGTCAATGCTCCTTCTTAATACACGAGATCTTCCATTTCTACTTTTTTTTTTTTTTTTTTTTTTAAGCTATTCGAATCGAAAGGAAACAGCGCGGGAAAACATCATCGATTTGTCGTAAATTGAACACACATTCGAACCAGACTTTATGCGGGGTAATGCCAGTTGCACGCTTCCTCGGAGACGAATTTCACAATATTGGAGGGGGGGGGGGGGGAACACGTGCGCTCCCGCCAATCGAATTCAATTTAAATGCTAGGGAAATAAATGCTACGGCCGATCGACCATTCGTGTATATTCTATTTAATAATAGCGAAAATAACTACTAGTAATGTTGAAAAAATGTACAATGTTCGATTGGAAAGGAATGTTCGCGACTTATGGAAATCGAATAAAAAAAAAAAAAAAATTAAAAAAGAAATGAAAGAAAATTTGGAACGTGAACGCACGTTTTCCTACTCGTCTCCTCGTCTGCTATTCGGCGAGACAATCGACACGGCTTCTCGAAACGAGGGAGGGAAAAAAAGAAAAAAAAAAAATTTCTTTCGATCGCAGTCGATAATCGATTAATCGAACAAATCGATCTTGTTCCCGGAAGTCGTGTCGATCGGTCGATCGAACTTTCGCGTCGCATCATTAACACATTTCAAACATTATAACCTCACAACCATTTTGATAACAATCAACCTTCAACAAAAGAGCGTTCCTACTTCAAAGAATCTTTAAAAAATGCGTCAGCCAGCGAATCCACTGCCAGTATATGCTTACGTTGTTTCGTTTCGTGCTTACGTTTCCCCTTTTTCCTTTCGCAATCATCCCCTCTCCCTTCTTCCGATCGTCCCCCGATAACCGGAAGTCAATTCTGCCGACTGACGTATCACATGTTTCAAAGTTGCGAACCACGTACTTGCGATCTGTTCGTCACTCGCCACTCTCATTCATTCGCATTCGAACGCGATTCAAAAGAATGCCCAAAGTATGTCTTTTTTTTTCTCTCTCTCTCTCTCGATCAAGCTTCGATCTCAACCGTTCAAACCGCATTTACAGCCGCTCCCGTTAGACCATCGAGGACTCATGCATCAATGTTTGCCTTCCCCCGAATACCGTAAAATTCTCTTTATCGACGATCACTCGCGGCAGACGGTTGGTTCTTTGTTATCGGTTTAATAAAAATCGAAATATGGCGAGCGATCGCCGATAAATTTCCATTTGGCTGGCGGATCCACGATTATAATTTAACAATTATCGAATAAATTTGCCGACGATTGGTGCATGCAGTCATCGCTGGTGAATACGATCGTTTTTTATACCTCGAACGAATCGACGATCGCGGACCATCGACTTCAGAATATCCTCTCTTCCCCGTATAATATAATTCCGTGAATCGATCGATCAACAAAAAATTATACGATTTTGAAATTCAATTTAAAAAAAAAGAAAAAAAAAAAGAAAAGAAAAAAGAAAACACGACTTTAATCTCTCCCGACGACGATTCTAATCGCGCTACGATTACGTACGTCAACTTTCTTCTACATTCAACAATTCGCGTTCGACTGTTCTCATCGTTCGATCGAAGCATATCGATATATCTCGCACGCGATACATTGGTCAAGCGCATTCGTAACTGCGTCTTACTCCTCGAAAGATTGGTCTATCGATGTATATTATACAATTGTGGTACAAGAAGTATGTGTTTCGTGTATATACGTATTGTTTCGCGAATCTTTTACAAATAATAAACTTTACGCGTATTTGTCGCGAGCATGTGTTGTGTATTGCGTTTATGTATACGTGTACGTGTGTATCGTAAAAGATACAGGTTATGTTGTGTGTATCGTCTGAATGAATCGATCCCGCTTACATTCCTCCAACGAGCTCTCCTGCATCGCGAAACGGGTGAAAAGGAAAAGTGTTCGAAACGAAAGAAAAAGGTGCGAGCGATCGACCTTTAAAAGTGAAATAGAGAATGGCTGCCTATAGTGTAGCGAATGAAGGGCCGGTGGTTTCGCTCGCACGTGGACGTAGGGTTACCGTGGACGAACTCAAAGGACCCTCCTCCCTCCCCAGAGTTACGATCGAACGCGACGCCGTTTGCTCGATTGCTCCTAGCGGACTCGCGATTATTAATAATCGTCAACGAGATTAATTAGCGGCGCATATACACGCCGCGTAAATGCGCGCGTGACCTCTGCGCGCCACTTTAATATTAATCTATATATACATATATATAGATATATACTTATATGTGTGGTGTGTGTGTGTATATATATATATATGTATATATATATATATGTATATATATATATATATAAACGACAGCGCCTACCGCCTATAAGAATGACCGATAATCGATATATAATCATCGCGGTGTAAACAATAAATGGCGACACGTATATCGAGAGGTCTCGTATTTATAATATATAATCTATGTAACGCTTTGGACGCGCCTTTTTTAAACTCCTCCCTTTCGATACGAAACGATAATATATAACTGTAAAATCCATGTGGAATATAAAAAATATTCTCTCGACGTTTCCTACCTAACTATATGAAACACTGCGCTAAGACTGTATACTTCGTTACGAAACGTATATGCGCGCGCACGTCTGTGTGGGTACTTGCTCCGTGTGTTCATGTGTGTATAAATGTAAGTGTATGTGCACGTGTATTACGTGCCCGTGTATACATGTATATCCGTTTTATTTCACGCGTAACTGCATCGGTGTGTCGTGTGTTGCCAGACGTTTCTCGTAACTTCAATGTACTTCGTGTACCTTTCCCGTGTATTATACGTGCATTATTCGTATGCGTCAATTTCTTTATGTATGATCTTTCTGGTTACGAGCTTACGCGAAAGTGTTACGTCTATAAGAGACGAGGACAACCTGGGGTCCAGATTTCGACGACGTATACCTAACCGTAGCGCCTAGCTACTCGCGGGAATGCATCGATCGCCCGCTTCTTCGAGACTCGCCGTTTTTTCTCGAACGATCGAAACCGCAGAGAATCGCGGAGAATCGCGGGTAATAAACCGGACCATAGGCACGCCTCGGCCCGTACAAATATCTCTTAAACTCTACGAGATATGCCGCTCAACGAAACAGGAGTTGAAAAATAAGGAGAGAGGTAGGGCTAACGGACAAGGGCAGGGATACAAGAGTAGAATGTATAAGAAGATTCGCGATCAGACTCGGATCCGACTGCGAGAAGGTACGAAGAAGATCATTTCATTTTTTTTTTTTTAATATATATATATACATACATATATATATATATATATATGTATATATATGTATATATATTCTTACTGCGTGCAAAAAAGTTTATCCGTGAATGTGTATCTGTTACACTTGCATTGTACTTGATACGAGCGATTACGATATAAAGGGGCGAGGTGAGAGAAAGGAGAGAGAGAAAGATAGATATATATATAAATGAAAACTTAATATCGGCTATGTTCTGCGGGGGGGGATAGGGGGGTAATGTCGATGGTCGATCGATCGAACCGATCGAACTTGCGCGTCGGAAATACACCGTACATATCGATACACTGGAAACTTAGCTTCATCTATACACAAGGTTACCTAGAGAAATATAAGCTTTCGGCAGGCGAGATTAAACGATACGCCACGCCGAAATACGCCTGCGCGAAAGCGTCCACGGTTTTGCTCCTCACGCTTTTTATTATTATTTTTTTTTTTTCTTTGTTACTTTACAAGACATTTAAGACTGGCTCTGTTGCGATTAGACGAGTGTTCAACGAGTGCTTAGGGACCAGGGGACCGTTGCAATTATATTCATCTTTTTTTTTCTTCTTCTTCGATCTTTGCCCAAATTTCCATCTAAAGAAGAAAGAGGGCGTTCTCGTCAAACGTTATTCGATATTCGTACGATCTATCGCATCGAACGAGTATCGAGCAAACTTAGACGAAAAGAATATGGCTGAAAGATCTTGTTTCGCGATTCGATGAATTTTTTTTGTTTTTTAAAGAAAAAAATATCACCGTAGTCGTTGAAAACTCGATGAAGGAAAAACAGTGTTGTACCGGCAAGGTTAGTAATCGTGTCGTAATCGCAGCATTGTGGTGATTTGATGTGTGTACCTGTGTACGTGTCAGTTTTACAGAAAGTGATGCATAATGTCTATACGCGGTATGTACAAGGTTGATCTCTATTCGACGCACGGGTAAACACCGCGTGTGCCGGTGTTCGCGCGATTTTATGCCCAAATTAGATTATACAAGTTGTTTAAACGATGGTCTCGCGCCTTCGACGTGGCAAAGCAGCGCGAAGAGACGCGCGAACGTCCACATATCGGACATATTTTTATTATTATTATTATTATTATTATTATTATTATTATAATATAAAAGAGAAGAGCTACTGAACGAAGATCTTCCGCGGAATGTGTTTAATCTTCGCCTCTCGACGCGACTCACTCGTTAAACTCCTCGTCACTCGTGTTCAACTTCTCGATTCGATATACGATGTGTGAATGCCCTGTTTGCCGATGGTAAACACTAACACTAATTACACTATCGGTCCAACGAAAGAGAAAATAAGGGAAAGTTTATCGAGATTTTCGGGGGGGGAAAAAAAAACGGCGCGCCAATCGATCGCGTTTTTCGCGTGTTTCTTCGATAAGAATCGGGCATGCGAGATATCGAAAGATCGTTCGAAACATCCATTCATTCTTCCAGTGGATCGTTTGTGCCCGTTGAAACAGGCTGGATAGAAAAAAAAAAAAATTCCTTTAGAAACAAATACGGAATGATCGTGGAATGACCGAAACGACTGGAGAGAATGATCGATCGAACGTTATTCTCCTTTTTTATTTTCTTCGACTTTGACCGACGCGCGCCGAGGGATTTGTGGAAAAAAAGAAGGAAGAAGCAGTAGTAGAGACGAGAAGATTGAAGCGATCAAAAAAAAAAAAATAAAAAAATAAAAAAAAGAAAGAAAAAAGAAAAATAAGAACAATCGATAACGAAGCTTGAAATAAAATCGATATGATATTTGAAGGTTTCCCCTTTTGTAGCTATGAACATATTACTCGACCGTTTCCTCTGTCTGTTCGCGAGAGAGCTATAAGTACTTTGAACGAAAAGAAGGGGGAGGGGGAGAGGGGAGGGGAAGAGAAGAAACTCGATAGAGCTACGTAAGAAAAGCTTAGATTCGTAGAAGAAACTAACGACGAATGGGAGGTGTTCACGGGGGCCGGAGTCAGGATAAGAAACGAAAGTAATCTACGACAAAAGTAACAAGAGATAAAAGATTGCACTTGGGTTTGTCTCGCGGGCCTCGCGTTATTTGAAACAAATATATATGTATATATATATATATATGTATATAAAAAAAATATGTTAGAACGTATAAAAAAAAAAAAAGAAGATGAACGTACGTATACTTAAGAAATTGATCGTATTTTCGTGCGTTTTTTTTTTTCCTTTTTTTTCTTAAATTAAGACAACTAATCGATAATCTTAACGAATACGTAACGATCATGATGAATAATGACGACGACGATGAGGATTAATAATAATAATAATAATAATAATAATAATAATAATAATAATAATAATAAAAGTAACGATGATTCGGGAAACGATACGTAAGGAGGACACATACGTGATGATAACGATACAGATGATTCGTTGATAATGAGATAGGTGAGGATGATTAATGATAAGTACCACGTAAACTAATCTATTAACAAACGCACGATTATGTTCGCGTTAACGCAGACACGCCCACCGACGCCTATATCCCTGTACATGCTAATATGTATATGCATTCCTATATTTACGAGTGATGTAAATTTTTGAAAGGCTCGCGGACTAACTAGCAGTATTCTTGCAATGTAATTCTAAACGGTACTAATAATAGAAGATAATATTTATAATGATAATGGTAATAACGCATAGACGTACGCGTGCGTGTCTATGTTATACGTTCGCGAACGCATGCCCGTCGAATTCACAGACGCATTCTAACAACGGTATTATTAATAATTAATATCTAATAATAATAATAATAATAATAGTAATATATTACTGAGAGTGTATACTCTACACTTATTAAAAAAAAAAAGAGAGAAAATAGCGGCAATAAAAAATAATAATGTAACTCTATCAATGTTAATAAAAATATCGATAATAATATTAATAATAATAATAATAATAATAATGACAAACGTAACAGCAATTAATACGCGTAATTAAATCAATGAGTCTGGTCGTTAGCATGTGTGTTAGTATATATATATATATATATATGTATATATATATATATACTATATATATATATATATATATATATATATATAGAGCTAGGCGGAACAAGCGCTTCGTTATACGACGACAATCGTCGTAATCGGGGGCGGGGGGCGGGGGGGGGGGGGGGAATTCGTCGAAACGATTAAGTATGCCCTATTTAAGGATCGATCCCATCGTCGACCAGGAAATATACGGAAATAGACGGCAAGATGGCTCGCTTTCGCGTCGACGTTTCGTCTCGAGGATAATTTTTTCTTCCTTTTCTCTTTTTTTTTTTTTTTTTTTTTCTTCTTGAAAATGGGGAAACGACGAGACGAAGGCGCGTTGCGCCATCTTCGAAGCTTCACCGTGTAGAGAGCACTCGATCATTATCATTATTTAATCGTAAAGGGGAAAATTGGCGACAATGTTTCGCCCCTCGTGTGCACCTTTCCTTATTTTCTCTTTGATCCATAGCGATCGTTTCATTTTTTAATCGAGAAGGGTACGCTCGAAGAAGGGTCCCGATCTTTCTTCACAGCCTCGCTTTAACACGCGGTTCTCAGTCAACGATACGAAAAACGTTTCCCTCCGCGCTGCTTTTCCGATGATCACCAACGACGATTATCGCAAAATCTCGCGTTCCCTCTAATATTTTTTATTTTTTTTTTTTTATTTTTTTATTTTTATTTATTTATTTACTTTTTTTTTTTTCTTTAAGAGCATATAAAAAGTCGTGTGGCACATTGACGGTTGGAATGTTATCATTGTTTTCATTAAATTTATAATAAGAATCATAATAATTAATAATAGTAGTAATATAGTACTTCTTTGTGTTGTTAATAATATTCTTTTATGTATGTTTAATAATAATTAATAATAATAATTAATAATATATATATATATTTATATATATAATATATATAATATGTACCTTTTTTTTTTTTTCTTGTTTACTATAGTAGTTTGTTTCCTCTGCACTTATCGTTTTATATTTCTGTGCTGACTGCGGGTTTTGATTTGAAGGGGACTTTCACCCGATCCCGATCATCGTCTAAAGCCACACGCATCGATCGTTCCTCGAATCCGGCGATCGTGGAAAACGAGACGAGCCGAATCGGAGAAAAACGATTCAACCAACGTGATTGCATCGCGACGATGCGGGCTCCGGGCGATCCTTGCTTATTTTATTTTATTTTTATTTTTACTTATTTACTTATTTTTTTTTTTTTTTTTTTTTGTTTGCATTGCTCTTCGTGGCATCTGCGTTTGCGTTGATCACTGTTGCTGGATATAATGTGAGATGTATAGATTTTTTTTTTTTTAGTAGCTTGTATACTTGTAACTTGGATGCACGGCGATCACTGGCGAGAGGCCGCGTGACGCGATCGCGACGTGCCCTGCTCAGACAGAGAGAGATGTCTATTGTTGCTGCTTGTATGTGTTGCCGGTTGCATTGTTCACAAGTGCCCGGGTGAGTATGCAACCCGTAGGCACGCGCAGGGAAACGATCGGACGTTTGCGACGGCCACCGGGGCCCCGAGTTGAACGGCGGTGTCTTCGTTCGGTGTCGAGCATCCCCCTTTCGAATCGATCACCTTTCTCTTCACCTTTCTTGTGTTCGATGATCGTAAAAATCGACTCGATTGAATCGATGCGAATTATCAAGGCGCGTTACATCGAGATAAAAAGAAAAGGGGGGCGATCGACGAGTAATCGGGGCCCCGAAATGGCGTCTGTCACGAACGCACCCCGCTTTAAACTGTAAGGAGACGACTGGTATCGGGAGGCTGCAATATTGTTGTAGCTGTATGTAGAAAGCAGACTGCGTGTATATTTGTTATTAACTTCTGGTGTTCGTTTTAGCGTGTCACTGAGTGTGCGTGTGTGGTCGGAAAATGCAAGGTGAATTTTTTTTTTTTTTTTCCTTCAAATTGCGTTTGCCATAGGGCGTTGTCCGGAGGGAAAGGGGTTTGCTCGTGTGGATGGATATATGACGATCATGTCCAATGGGATTTCGGTGCGGAGGGATCGGAGCGTGGGGGGATTTAGATCCGGTTGGATTCTTATAATTTTTCCTCTTTTTTTTTTGTTTTTTTTTTTGTTTTTTTGCTTTGTTTCATCTTTTTTTTCCGCTTAATTCTTCTTGTCCTTAATTTACCCTCTTTCGCATTTTTCTTCGGTTTTTTTTTTTTTTTTTTTTACTTTTAAACTCTTAAAAACTTTGTAGCGCATCGGAACATGGCGCCCGGCCTCGCCGCTTGAATTTCGGCGGGACGCGTGTACGATTCTCGGCAAGGGGGGAGAACGATTGGGAGCCGGCCACGATTTCGGGGATGAAACGAAGAACGAGAACACGGTGAACATCTCGAACAAGTCTCTCGTATACGTAACGCGTCGCCACGGACGTGTCTTTTGATTAATTCACCGGCAGTTCAGCGTACTTGGTCCGTAACTAGTTGGTCGTACTTTGAATTTCCGGTGCGTGCGTGCGTGTGTATGCGTGCGTGTATGTGTGTGTGTGTGTGTATGTGTGTATGTGTGTGTGATTCCACTGTGTGATTTTGGTACAAACAGGTTTGATTGAAACATCGAGGTCCCCCACCGTAAGTTCCGACTCGTTCGTCATTTCAGCCGATTTTCACCAATCGTTTCGATATGGCGCCACGCTAATCTTCCCAATGATACGATATATAATTACTCGGTGCATGATACGAATGAAAAGATTGGCGAGATTGTTTGTCGCGCGGCTCGTCCCATCCCCTCGCGTTCAACCAAACGCGGGTCCAAAACGGCCTTCCCGCCTTGACGCGGGATTTTTGCGCGGCGAGGTCGGGCTTACACAGTGACGATGATGATATTATAGAGAGAAAAAAAAAAAAAAAAATCGAAAAGAAACGAAATGCAACATACGATAACATACAAACAACTAAAGCGCCATTTTACTACCGCGAGTACTACCGCGAGTGCTAACTGTAACGTAGTAGTATCAGCGCCATTATTTTTTTTTTTTTTTTTTTTGTTTGTTTTCCTAACGCCTACTTAGTCGAAAAAGTTTTCTAGGCATAGTCAGTGTTGTGACCGACCGCCTCCGATCTGGCCCGCCACCTTCGCGGAAATATGAGATCCGCGACCGACGAGGACGCATCGCTCTACTAGCCGCAAACAAGACTCGACTCAGTTCGCTCCCCTTAAACTTCGAAATAGGAACATGAAAGTAATTTCGATTCGTATATATGGAACAAGAAGTAATTGTACTTTAAAGAATACATCACCTTTTGATGGACGAATAATATATCTTTATTTCACGAACTTCCCCGTTTTCACCCGTTGACGCCCGGATACACGGATGTGCAGCAGCGATCGCGCGCGTCTTTCTTCTACTCTACTTTGATTATTTATTCTCTTTTTCTCTCTATTTTTTTTTTTTTTTTTGGAAACAATGATGAATTTCATCAAGGAATTTAATATCTTTATCCGATTGATCGATCCGACGATTCGCGCAACGATACACGAAAAAATATATTCGACGAAAGGTTTAATCAAAATGCCGATAAGTCGTACGAACGTTTATGCCGACCGAGTACCGACCGACCGATCGCAGCTGTGTTTCCGCGGGTGATCCCCGAATCGAAGAGCACACGAATCGCGTGCCCGATAGATGAAAAAAAGAATTTCTTCCAATAGGCGGCGAGAACGGATGATTTCGCGTAGCTCGTTCGTTTCCGCAATTGTCGCGAGAGAGCTCTGCAAAGAAATCGCTGTCAGTCGCAATACGAGGAGACTCCGCGATTCGGACTGATGTCGGAGGCGTGGTCGAGCACTGGCTTTCCCTCTTTCTTTCTCACATTCTCAAATCTTCCGATTTCTCTTCCTTCCTCTTTTTCTTTCTCTTTTTCTTTCTCCTCCTCCTTCTCTTCTTCTTCTTTTTCTATTACTCCTTCTTCTTCCCCTTCTTTTTTTTTCTCGTATATCTATCTACCTATCTATTTAGATTCCTTCCCTTGCGCGTGGGTCGCGCGCGCGATCGCGCGTGCGCGCGGCTCAACGCGCGTACGCGTTAGAAGTTTCTATATATATAATTATATATCGGTGTACAGAGCCGGACGTCGAATCGACGCCTTGTCGACTTGTTCGCCCCTTTGAACACAAATCGGTAATAAAAGTTTCTTCACTGTTGCGTCGCGTCGTCAGGTTTTTAACGTATACGAATTCACGAAGAAGATCGCCCGCTATCGCTTCTCAAGGGAGGGGAGGGGGGACGACTTCTCGTCTTTCTTTTTTTTTTTTTTTTTTTAGAGTCATTGCATGACTAGAGCCTACGAATTATCAACGAGCTTATCATTAAAGCCAATTAGAAAGGTACCAAGTTTTCGACCGTTGACGGACCGTACCATCTCGGTTTCTACACGTTGGTTTCAGGCGGTTCTAATTTCTTCTACTCTCTTCTTTCGCCCCTTTCCGATCCTCGATCGAAACGCGTGCTTCTTCGTTCGTTTCCCCTTTTCTTTCGCGTTTTAAAAAATCGCGCCCGTTGATCCAAATACGAGCGATCGATTAAATTTTTGTACGAAAAATTTTCACACGTACGAGAAATCGAGCCAGATCGACGAAGAAAAGCACGTTCGAACGTTCGAAGATACTGAAAGTGGCGTATATCATACTTTGTCGTCGAATCGACGTCGGCTGCTATTTGCAGTGTGTATATGCGAGTGTACGTGTGAATGTATGTATCCTGTGATCAAGTGTTCGTGTGTGTACGTGTACGTGTAGCACGTGTAATCCTTATGTGAACGACAGGCCAGCTCTTCGTTGATCACGAAAATCCTAACATTCGAGAATGCGTGAATTGAAAATAGAATTTAAAAACACGGTAACCTAGCGCGTAACAGTTCGTTTTCATCATTTTTCTTCGACGTCTCTGTTGTCATGCGTGTGTATGCGTGTGTAAGTGTATGTGAATGCGCGTGTCGAAGAGTAGAAGTTGCGTGTCTGTTGTGTTGTTCGTGTCTGATGTCAAGTGTACCTAATTGCACTTATTCGACAAAACGGAACGTAAAAATGAACGCAAGATGGCGGCCGGACGGCCCTGGAACGTATATACGGAGGTAATATACTTTTTTAAAATTTAGCTTAAAAGTCGTCCATCGTTTCTTCTTTCTTTCTTTTTTTTATTTTTTCCTCTTTCTTTTTTTGTTTTTTTTTTTTGCCTCTATCCCGTTCACTGCCTCCTGCCTTCTTTTTTTTTTTTTCTTTTTCTTTTCATTCTTGGAACAAACCCACCATCGAACTAAAAAACTTCAGTTTGTTGCTACGGTTATTACATTCGTCGTTCGTTCTGTTGCGAAGTCGTAAAAACGTAACGTCGAAACTTAGGCACAATTTGGAACTGTTTAGACCATTTCTACACACGACCCCACTCCAATGAAGTTCGCGCGTTTACCGTTCGAAGAAACTGATTGGCCAATGGTCGATCGATTGTTCCGTCGTCGAAATTCCGTCTTCTAGTTCCGTCGTCGAGGCGATGAAATTTCTTTATTTATTTTTTTTTCTTTTTTTCTTTTTTTCTCCGCATTTTGATTCACAGATATATATCTATATATGTATATATAAATATGTAATTTTAAAAAGAACGATCGTGTTGATAAAGAAACGAATCGAGATTGATTGGGCAGCCATCCAATTTCGCTTCGGAAACCGAAACACGCGAACATCCCCTACGCAAACTATACCAAACGTGACGATACTCTGTGAGGTAGCTGACATTGAGCCGTTTCAGGGCCAATCGGACCAAATCTTCCAGTTTTTGGAGAAGCATCCGATTTTTTTTTTTTTTTTTTTTTTTTTACGAGACAGACGTATCAACGAAGAAACGATATATTTGTAAAAATGATTCGATTTCAACGATGAAGAATTTATATCGCGAAAATTTATCTTAAAATTCTCCCCTTCTCATCTTTCCCGTCCCCCCCTTTTTTTTTTTCTCTCGACGCGCGATCAATGAGAATGAGAAGAATGATATTCGATGGTCGAATGTTCCGTTCCCCAGAATATTATAATTAATAAAGGAAATATCGCGAGCCTAAACGAAAAATGGCGCAAAAAGCTTTGAAAAAACGAGAATCTTTGGACCCGACTTTCCGAGCAATGCCCGCCATCTTGGTCCCGTCTGACCACCGGTGTGGATAAACGTATATAATCTCGCGATCTCGCTTCTCCCTCAATATTTTGTTTCGGTTTTCCTTTTCTTTGTTTTGTTTTTTTCTTTTTTTTTTTTTTTTGTTTTGTTTTATTTTGTTTTTCGTTTGTTGGCTTTCAATCCGCTCTCTCTTACTCCGTCATTTTGTCTCCACACACCGTTAAATTACAATAGTTATTTTGTTTCTTTCTTTTTTTTTTTTTTCTTCTTTTATATCCGTAATCTTACACATATACACTAGCTGGTTACAATAATTTGTGAAAAATATACATCAAAATTTTGTTACTTTTTACATCACAGATATTTTAATATAATATATCTTCTTTTAATTCTTAAAGATTTCTTTTTCTTCCCCCGTTTTTTTTCTTTTTTCTTTCTTTCTTTCTTTCTTTTTTCCTTTCCTTTCCTCTCGTAATCCGGAGTCAACTCGCCGGATTCGTTTCAGCGTATCGTCCGCGACGTGTGGAGTGAGACGGCCGGAAATCTATGCGAAATTATTCTCTCGAGATTATTATAATTCGACGAAATTTGATTCTTCACTACTTTCCTTCTCTCTTCAATTTTTCTGTTTTTTTCAAATTCTAACGATCGATCGTCAACGCGAAACAACAATACCATTCTTCGAATATTTCGACACGATCCCGCCGTCTTCCTCGAAGAAAAAACGAAAATAAATCGACGTAAATCGACGACGCTTCTTCCTACAGCCGCGTTGGCAACGATATCTGCCCTAATCTATGCGACCTCGTTCGTTATCCACTCCTACTCCTTCGAAATTGGAAAAAGCAAATTTCGAAAAAGTTTTCCTAAAAACGGCTCTATCGAGAAAGAATCGGACAAAAAAAAGAATTTGTCCGATAACGTTTTAAAAGATCACAGAAGAACGGTTGTCCAATTACTCTTACACCAGCGAATATATTCATAATTGTCCGCAAAAATAGATAATGGTCTTTTTCTTTCTTTCTTTCTTTCTTTCGTTTTTTCATTTTTTTTTTTTTTTTTTTTTTTAGAAAACGGCGTATTTCGCCCCGTGTTCAACCAATCCGACTCGTGGGAAGGAAAAGTCTTCCAATTCCCCGAGGACGAAACGAATTTCATTCAGTCTCGTTAAACGAAATCGCCGTGGCAGACACGTTGACGCGACTGTGTCACTGGGAAATCATTATACGGCAGCCTCGTTAATTACGCCGTTAGCGCCGATCGTCCCAATTGTCGCGATTCAATCGTCCCGCTCGTCTATGAACGAGACTCGTCGATACCTCTCGCGCGCATCTAATTTGTGCAGGAGTCGTAGCTGTCGCCGTCGTCGTCGTCGTCGTCGTCGTCGAACCAGAAATTTCCCCTATTTTCATTCAAACGTTTTCTCTCGAACCGGCGCCCTTTTTTTACTTTTGATTATCGCGCGCCCGCGTAATTCTCGAAATGGTTGATATTATTGTGCGTTGCGTCGAAAGTAAGTGAAAAAAGGAAAAAAAAAAAAAAAGAAAAAAAAAGAGAATGCACCTCGTCACGTTTTAATCACGTTCTTTCTTTATTTGTTCGTTCATTTTTTTTTTTTTTTTTTTTTTTCTCGTTGGATCGAAGGCGTACCGCGCCTCGAAGGGGAATAACGAGGTCGAATTTCATTCCCTCTTATACGGAATGGGATGTGTTTTTTTTTTTTTTTTTTTTTCTTTTTTTTTTTACCTTTAACGGGGGTGAAGGTGGATCGAATCGAGGGCGTTCGAGGCGCGGGACACATCGATGCAACAATCCGTAACGATTCGTCGCCGATTTCGTCGCCGGGACGAAAAGGCGAATGGATCGATGCCTCGCCGTGTCGAGTCGTGGCGGGGGAAAGCCGCGGGAACGGGGAACGCGTGGATCGACGACGACGCGGATCGCGGCTCCTGGCCTAGAGGAAAAAAAACGCGTGCAAAATCGTCGCGACGTATACCGTTTCTTTCTTTCTTTCTTTCATTCTTTTTTTTTTCCCTTTCTTTCTTTCCTTTTAACCGTAAATTTTAATTTTAACGACAATCATAATTTTACGCACGTTTTACAATCATCCGTACGATAAATATTCATTTTTCACATCTAACGATAAATCTTTCGTAATATAAAGGGGATATATCGGGAGGTGTACACTCTCTTTTGTCCCAGAGTGAACTGGATTTTGTTGGGGAGGGGGAGCGGGTTCGAAAGGGATTCGATTAAAGCATGGCATGGGTAAGGGTTAGCAGGGAGGAGCAGGTGTAGGGACAGAGGTAAAGTCGGTGGGAGGGAGGAGGAAAATAGGCGGAGGAAAAGGAAGGAAAAGGGGAGGGTGCCCTTAAAGGCGAAGGGGAAGAGAGAGAGAGAGAGAGAGAGACGAGGCGAAAAGGAGATAGATAGATTGGGATAGAACGAGTGTCGAGAAATATATCCTTCCCTTTCTTTTGGTGTGGTGTGCTTGGCAAATGTTTTAGAAAAAGAAAAGAAAAAGGTATCCTTTTTTTCTCCTTTTTTCTTTCTTTTTTTTTTTTTTTTTTTTTTTTTTTGTTCCATTCGAGGTATCGTGTAAGGTTTAAGATCACACCGAACAATTTACACTTTGAACGCGAAGCGGATAAGTCGGCTGGCGAGTGATTAAAAAGGGGGTGGGTAAGTGGGTGGGTGTGTGTGTGTTTGGTGGAGTACGGGGATAGAAGGAAGGTTTTAATTTTACGTTTACACACAATCATGATTAGTGCTTTGCTTTTCGCTTGTGTTTTTCTGCTGTTCAGCTTCGTATATTATTTTTTTTTCTTTTTTTTTTTTTTTTTTTCTTTTTCAGTTTCTTTAACCCTAAGGAGACCTTAACAGTTTACACTCAATAACTTGATTTTTTTTTTTTTTCCTATTTTATTTTCCGACGCGCTTCTCTGCGTGGGTGCGTTTCACCCCTCTTAATTTTTTTTTTTTTCTCTCTTCCCTTTAGAGTTACTCCTTGATTCACGGTTTGTTTGTTTGTTTGTTTTTTTTGCCTTTAAGTTTAGGGGCGGGGGGATAAATTTTTTGTTTAAGTTTAGTTCCAAAAAACACCGAGAGAATAGCCTTGCTTACACGATTTACGTTTTTTTTTTTTTTTTTACTTTTTATCCCGTAATAAGGTAATAATTTTTTTTTTTTTTGCGTTAGTAAGGAATTTTTGCATTTTTTTTTTTTTTTTTTAAACACCGAACATACATGCCTTATACTTTATGTACAGCCTAGAGTCTTTCAGTCGTTACTTTACTTAAAGAGAGTCGTATGAGATGAGTGCGTGAATTTATCCTTTCGTTTCCTCTGTCCTCGTCCTATTAGAATCAGAACTCTGTGAATAAATCTCCTTCCTCGACACGCGAGAAAGACGGAAAATCATGGCCCGCGATCTACATTACATTATTATTTATTTACGCGTTGTGAACGTGTGTCGCATTAAATTTCCTCGCGTATACGTCCCTACACGTCCCTAAACGCGTGTTCGTAGGTTGTTGCTAAACGAGTCGTTCTGCTTTCTTCGAATTCGCTGCTTTCGTTCGATTTCGTCTTGGTCCTGCTCGGCTACTACAATAACTAGCGAAACGACGAAATCACCGCTATTTTTTTTTTCTTCTTCTTCTTCTTCTTCTTCTTTTCCTTTCCTCCAACGTGTTCAATATCTATATAATATTAGTCAAGGTTCTCCTGTCGAACGGAATTTCTAATATGAAATACGAGAAGATACCTCGAGTAGTCGCGCGCACGACGCTCATGGATTACTCTGTGAATAAAAATTAGTGAAAAGAGGAGAGGGACTGGCGTTCTTCTCGTTTCTTCTGTCTCTTAGCCGCGGCCGAAAACAGTCGCGACAAGTTTCCCTTTCCCACTACTCGCGAACCTACCGCTGCGACTACTACTGATCCTTGCAAATTAACGCTCTAAACTTCGTTCGCAAAAGTCGTTCGCTGTCTCGTCCTCGTCCTCGTCCACGTCGTCGTCGTTCGTCTATTTCGTCGTCTTTGTCGTCGAAACGATCGATAAGAAGCTTTTAAAAAGTCGTTCGATTCCTCCCTCAAAAAAAAAAAGAAAAAAAAAAAAAAAGAAAAGAGTAGAACACGCTGCAATGTAGCAAAACACTCGATCTTTCTTTGAAAATTGAAATTTCTAGATACTTGCTAAAAGTGACGGTGGTGCGGCGTCGATCATTTCGACGATCTGTATTTAGAATTCTTCCATCTAATTTCACCTCTAAATTCATCTTATAGTCGATATGCTAAAAAATCGAAATCGGATCGGTGCAAAAGAAATTCGCACCATTCGTGATGCGAAAGTCGTGAGTTCGCATTTAGAAAAAATTCAGACGAGAAGAAAACCTATCGTTCGAAACGTTTGCTTTTCTCTTTCTTCTTACCTCCCCTCGATTTATCATTTCTAACGTTTCTAACTAATCGACCGCGCTTTTTTTTTCTTTTTTTTTTTTTTTTGATCGATTCGAACCAGAAGAAAAAGGAAACACCGATCCTTCTTCGAAAAACGAGAATGGGATTTTTTTCTTCTTCTTCTTCTTCTTCTTTTTCGCAAGTGAAAAAATTCTACGAACGCCGCCGTTACAGCTGCTTCTCATCCTCTACGCGATAGAAAATTTGCATTTGTATCAAAATGTGGGCGTTGTCGCGCGTAAGAAAAAAGTTTTCTTCCCTTCCTTCCTTCCTTCCTTCTTTCTTTCTTTTCTTTTTTGCACTTCGGTAAAGAGGAACCGAGTGAAGAACAAGCGCGCGCCTTGGTACACGTAGCGATCCTCCGAATCCCTCCTCTATATACATCTACGCGTCTTTTCATTCGCCTTTCTTTTTTCGTGTGGATTGCTCAATCGGTCCGTCGCGTCGTAACAGAACGATTTTCGCCGATGAAAATTCTCCTCTCCCCCCTTCTTTCTTTCTTTCTTTCTTTCTTTCTTTCTTTCTTTTTTTTCTCTCTTTCTGAAAACGGACCGTTCCCAAGATCGAATGCGTCCTCGATAACTCGAACTCTAAAACGACGCCTAACCGCGTGAAGATCGCCCTAATACACCTTCCTCTAATCCACATCCTTTTAATACGTCTCTCTCTTCTTTTTTTCTTTTTTTCTTTCTTTTTCCCCTTTTTTGGAGCGACCCGCTCGAGAGGGGGAGGATAAAGTTCGCGTTTCTACCGAACGCCAGCCTCGAAATAATCGAGATTAGAGAAATATTGTCGCCTTGTGAAAAAACGTCATCTATCAACGCGCGCCAACAAAAGTCTTGGCTCGTTCTCGTTTCGCATACGTTCGTAATGACCAAAAATATATGTATATATATATATGTATATATAATATATTCATTCCTTATATAATTATGTTGCTCCTTACGAGTTAAGTAATGTTAGTTAGTAGGTAATAAGTTTTAATAAGTTTTTTTTTTTTTTGCATTAGGTAGTTTTACATCGATAAAGGAAAAAAAAAAAAAAAAAAAAAATATACGTTGTTGCGTCGGCAATATTTTTATATAATTTGTTCGTGTTCTCACCTCGTCGACCTCGTCTTTTATCAAAAGTTCCGTGTCAGTGCCGTGTCATCGGCCAATAAAATTCGTTTCGATTCGCGCGCGTTCGTCGGCCGGATAAACAACCCTGCAGAATTTTCTTTTTTCGCGCGCGCTCAACTCGTGTCCTTCATCCCCTTTTCTCGTTTTTTTCCTTCTCCTCTCTTTCCTTTTCTTCCTTTTTTTCTTTCTCCACGGAACGCGCTCGCCGTTCCGTCCCCTACTTCCCCTCTGCATTTGCGTTCTCCTCTGTACACGCCGTACAGGATGTCGTGGATCCGGTGGATCACCCGACAAGGTGTCGTCCCGAATCCCGCACGTGTCGAGAAAATTGTCGTGTCTAATAATTATTAATAATCGAGCGGAACGAGTATACGTTTTTTTTCTTTCTCTTTTACTTTTTTTTTTTTTTCTTTTTTCCTGCCTGCGTGTCACTGTGTGAATAATGGGGGCCCATGTGTGTGTACGTGTGAGATCAATCGTGTGTGTATCGGGTACTCGTGTCGCGTGTGTGTACAATAATAACGTTGCACACTTGCTTGTATATATGTGTATACATATATATATATATCCGTTTCTTGCGCGTTTCCACGAAATATTCGCCACAGAGTGGAGAAAACAGTTCCGGTACGACCTACCGTCAGCTGGACAGGAGATCGAGGAGGCCGGATACTCGTGTAAAACTGATGGAGTCGCAATGGGTTCGCGGATGGCCGGGCTATTTTCGCTTACTTACTCGCGTTTCTTTTCATCTCTTTTCTTTTATCCCCCCCTTTTCTTTCCCTCCGTTTCCTTTCAACTTCCTACGGAATACATGTACGATGGAACGCGGCCGGTTGTCGACTTCCTTCCGGGTGGAAAGGGCAGGGTCAGGGGGCTTCCGAAGGGGGCTCACTGACAAAAAGCGTGTTCTCTCGTCTATTCGCGCCACACGTTTCGCAACGTGTTCGTTCTCGAAACGTCCTGCACACGCGCATCACCAACGGATGGGCGGAGGTGGTGGTCGGCTTTCACCGGGCCTTCTCCTCGGAAACGCGGAGAGCGGGCCGCGCTCGCTTTCATAGCCGAGGCGCGACAAAGTCGTGTGCACGATTTCCGCTCGTGTTTCCGCCGATCGGGATACGCCGAGAGCGCGAAACAGCCGAGGGAGAAAGGGAGAGTGGAGGCCGAGAATCCTCCGACCGTGGCGACGCGGTGTGTCGATGATAATACCACTCGGGCGGGAATCCCACCCGTGTTAAATCGTTAAAACCCCCGTGTTGCGTGTGTGTATGTGTGTGTGTGTATATAACGCGCGCACGGATCGTTTATTTATCATATATCGTAACTTTTATCATATACTGTATGATCAACGATACCGACTTTTCCTTCCTACTGCTCCACGGAGTCTTCCATACTGATTACGGGTCCGTGTTGCTCCGCCGATTGTTGCCCGTTGTTCGTCTGCTCGCCGGACCTGTTGTTGCTCCCCGTACCGTAGCCCCGTTGCAGTTGCACCACCAATCCGCTCACTGCACCGTACTCCTTCTGTTGCTGCTGTGGTTGTTGTGGTTGTTGTTGTTGTTGTTGTTGTGGTTGTTGTTGTGATTGCGGTTGCTGTTGTTGTTGCTGCTGCTGCTGTTGCGGTTGCGGTTGTTGTTGTTGCTGCTGCTGCTGCGGCTGCTGTTGTTGCTGTTGTTGAGTCTTCTGGCTCGAATGATCTACTATAAGCTTACTATCACAGGCACTTTTTTTGTCAGTTGGTACGGCGTAGAGATTGTGTAAGTCCGGGTAATGATTCAATTGTTGTTGCTGTTGCTGTTGTTGTTGTTGTTGTTGTTGTTGTTGCGGTTGCTGCTGAGGAGCGGTCAGAGTTTTTCTATCTCGATCCTCCTGGCCACCGTTGTGGACCTCGCGTTCCCTGCTGCTACGATCGATCTTGGTCGTGGAGTCGCGGGTACTGTCCTCGTCTCTGCTCCCGGCCCTCGAGACGGAGAGGGGCGTGGGCGGCGAGGTGAGTCGATCGCTGCCGTCGTCGTTTCGACCCCTGTCGGACGGTGACGGGCTAAGGTCGACGGTGGGCACCCGCTCGGGCCTCTCGGGGACCGGCCTCCCCCCGCTCGCCGACGGCCCCCTGTAACTCTCGTCCTCGCTGCTGTCCTGCGCCAACCTCGGCACAGGCGTCCTCCTCGAGTTTCGGCACAGTTGATCGATCAACGCTTTGCTCCTCATCGACTCGGGCATCTGTTGCTGAGAAGTGGGCTGCTGTTGCTGATTCCTCGCCTCGGTCATCGCCCTCTGCTCCCTTGGAATGCCCGTCTCGAGGCTCGACCTGATCAAATTGTCCAAGAAACTGCCGTTCGCGCCCGACCCGTCGTATATACCCTCCGAAACTTCCCGCGGCACTTTGCTCATTTGTTGCGGCGTGCCGCGAGAATTCGAGGTTCCGGCCGAGGTTTCCGCCATGCCCCCGTCCCTCTCCCTCCCTTGATGCTGCTGCTGTTGCTGTTGTTGCTGCTGCTGCTGCTGCACCATGGCCGCGTTCCTCTGCTGCTCCTGCAACCCTCGGATCCTGCTCGTGGCGAAATATTGTTCGGGCAGGATGGTGGGGACGTTGGGCGCCCCGGCCATGAACGGCGACGGCATGAACGGTGGCGGGTTCCAAAAATTGAACGGAGTGAAAGGTAGATGGGGCATCCCCTCCATGAACGAAGGCATCTTGATCCCGTTCGGGCCCGGTATACCGCCCGGCGACGTGAAAGGTTTCTGCGGCTTCAATTGCGGCTTCTTGTCCGCCGTGCCCGGCCGTATGTTGGTCGCGGCTGCCGCCGCCGCCGCCGCCGCCGCTGCCGCTGTCACCGTGGAGGCCTCCTTCGTCTTGTCGTCCGATTGCTTCTGGTCCCTGGAAAAATCGATCGATCGATCCATCGAAAAATATTCATCGGATCGTAAACACACGACGGAGGAGGACGAGATTATTGTCCTCACATGGGGAAGGAAGGAAAGAGAGAGAGAGAGAGAGAGAAGAAAAAAAAAGATAGGAGGCAGGAAGATACGATACCTCTTCCTCGGCCTCATCAGATGCCGTTCCTTAACTTTGTACTCGAGGGTGGAGTGCGGCACCCCGTAATAGCTGCCCGCCCGATGCACGCTCATCTCACCCCTTTGAACAGCCCGCACTGCCTCGACCAGGCTGTCCCTGTCGTAGTTCCTGTACTTGCCCCGCTTCGGCCTGGTTCCCTTCCCGCCCGTGGCCGGCTTCGGTTTGTTCGCCTCCTGGCTCTGCGGCTTCGCCTGCGCCTGGGCCTGGCCCTGCTGCGTTTGGCCCGGCTGCGGCGGCGTGTACCTTCCCCTCTTGAACGGGCTCGGATCCGTCATGATCGGTTGCTGCGACTGCACAACCCCGCCGCCCGGTTGACACCCGCCCATCCCGCCGCCCGCCACCGTCTGCCCCTCTTGGAATTTCACGCTTATGCTCTTCGCGATCACGTCGCGAAAGTTGACGGCCACCGTTTTCCCGACCAACGAGTTGGTCGGGCTGCTCGTGCCCGAGAAGGCTGGACTCGCGCGTTCCAGGAGGCCGGGACTCGAGGCCGCGGTCGCGAATCCCTGCGCGAACGCGGCCGAGGTCGGCTCCCCGTTCTTGCTCGAGCACCCGGGCGTGCTCGCCGGCTTGTAGGACGGAATCTTGAGGATCGCTCTGCCCTGCGCGCTGTCGCTCGCCTCCTCCTCGATGTTCGGGTTGAAGTCGTCGTTCGTCATCGGGCCCCTCTGTTGCTGCTGCTGTTGTTGCTGCTGCTGTTGCTGCTGTTGCGACTGCGCCTGGGCCTGCGGATGCGTCGAGTGCGCCGATTGGTGATGATGCGCCAGTTGCGGCGGCTGCGACTGGTCCCCGTTCACGCTTTTGCTCAGCCTCTTGTCCTCGCTCATCAGCCTTCTCATCACCTCTGGAATGCGATAATCTTGGGTCTCCATGCCTGCGAAACGAGGAAACGAACAACGAGTTGAAGAAAACTCGGAAGGATCGATCGAGGGGGATTGTGATCGGATCGATCCCAAAGGACCAGATTCGACTCCGTTAAACTTTTCGCGCCTATCAACGTTTGTCGTAATCTCGGATTAGCCTCACCCCTCCCCCCCCCCACCCTCTTCCCGACCAACCGCTTTAAGTCGCTTCGAGCCAAGCTCCCATTGAGAAAGTGAAAAAAGTGTCGGCGACCCGTCGACCACCACCTGGCTTCTATCGATTTCCGAAGACCCACCCCGGCTCGTAATACACTTTTCGACTTTCGTCTCGAGACCCCTTCGAGACTCGGCTCTCGAACAGCTCTAGCTCTAGGTCGGAAATAACCCAAATTCTTCCTCGCTCTTTCTCTTCTTTATATCTTCTAGTTTTTAAAATTTTATTATATATCTTATATTGGTTTTTTTTACATATATATATATGTACCTTTGAACGGCGCAGCTGCCGCGATCATCTTTTGTATGTAAGGGCCGATGTTGGCGTGTTCGAGGCCCGGCCACTCGGCTCCCGTCTCCTGCCCTCGTTGCAACAACGTTCTCAGGGAATCACCGCCGCTCCCTTCGAGCGTGGAAAACCTGACGAGATCCTCCAAGGACAACAGCGGCTTCAACAGAGCCTTCTCCACTTCTTTCTCCTCTTCCGCTCCGGACAGTTCTTTGTCGTCCACCTGTTAAGAATATTTATTCTCTAGCGTTTTCTGCACCTTCCGCCCCGCGCCGTTTTTTTAAACACGGAACTCAAGAACACGGATCACGGTTAACACCGATTCGCCCTCTCGAGGAAATGGCTCTCGCCCTCCCACGTCTTGGATCGTGAAACAAACGCTTTCTTTCGCGAATACATTTTTTTCGGTTCTTTTTTTTCTTTTTTTCTTTCTTTTTTTTTTTTTCTTTCGTTTTCACGATTCCTTTCATCGAGAGGCGTTCTTCTTTTTTTTTTTTTTTTTTTCTTTTTTGTACGTGTATTTTTGCGTATTCTGCGTGTTTCTGTGTTGTAACTGTGTTGTCGGTTGTCCATATGTATAGTATAACGCTATCTTTTATCTTGTCAAATGCAGAACGATCAAGCGTCATGCAGGGATTGCAAGAAAGAATCGTTCGCAAGAAGCATTATTATGACGCGTAAAAAAAAAAAAAAAAAAGAAATAAACAAATAAAAAGGATGTAAAAAAATAAGGGAATATATATATATGTATATAAATATATACTTTGCCCAAAGTTCTATTCTCGCGATGATAATAATACCATTTTGTATCGCGAAAAGAAAGACAATGGCAAGGTGGAAAATTGAGAACCAGCTCGAAAACGTTACGTTTCCCGGCGAGTAATATATACCCAGCGTTGTACACACCGGTACTGATCTCGTAAATCAATTTGCGTTCAAACAACATGCATTCGAAAATCATAAAAAAAAAAAAAAAAAAAAAAAAAAAGAAAATCTACCACAACTATCAGACTATCTTCTGCGCTTCTCCTAATGACACCAGGCAGAACATCGGTCGGAACAGAAAAGTAATGATCAGTAAAGTAGTCTAAAAGATTTATTTCCCAAAGTGTCGGGCGCCGTTCGTTCCTTAAATTGTCACGTACAACTTTGGAAAATTAATCTTGATCCGCTACCATCTACTACTAGGAAAGCGTGGTATCGTAATAATAATATTGCTTTCGAAAAAGCCACGCCATTTCGTTCCTTCTTTTTTTTTTTTCTCTCTCTCTTTTTCATTTCTTTTCAACATGCCTTGCCTCGCGTTGCAGCGAACACGTCCCCGGGAAAAATTAAAAATTATAACATTTCCTGACATTCCCTCCGAACACACTACTGTACGAATATATCGAGTAAAGCTAAGTGTAGCTCGAGTAGCACGATCGTCCGTAAAACAAACACATCGAGGATGCATAGCGTCGAGGTCGGGGGAAAAAGCGGTATTGGTACGTTTGTGAAAATAACCGTTGGTTGCGAACGAATTCGTGGGGGCCCGCGTCCAAGAAACATTTTTCTCTCCCCTCGGCTCGAAAACGATCGTCCCGAAAACTTACCTCGAGTCTTGCAACCTCGCCAAGACCAAAGAACGGCCGTGTGTTAAACTACAAATAGTGAGATAAAAAAGTTAAACAGCCCATGCAAAAACATTCGACACTACTGAGCATCACGGCGACCGATCGGATCGGATCGCGCGAACCGATTCCATTTCTTTTCGTTTTCACTTTAAAAACCCTCGACAATCCTCCTCTTCTTTTCACGAGTTTTCGCGAATCGGTTCGCGCGAATCCAACGACGATCACCGTGGCAGAGGTATGTTTTGGGGAAGCTCCATTCGTTCTTCCTAACCAAAACCACACTTAGTATAAATGGGCGGTCTTTCTTCGCTAACTAATTAATTAATCAAGATTGCATTTTCGTTATTATCTCTCTCCATTTCTCTCTCACACATATATATATATATGTGTGTGTGTATATATATATACTCTCTTCTTATCCTTGGATGCGTCATCTTTCGCTTAAGATAAACCGCGTCCAAAGGCGTCTCTCCTCTCGATCGAGCGTAATCTTTCCTCGTAACGTCCGATAACTTATGATTAATGACGGTGGAATGTGAATCGAAACCTGAAAGGAACTGGACGATGTTTCTTTAATTGCAGCGCGTACGTATCGGGGAAAATCGAATCGGGATAAGAAGAAAAGAAAGAAGAAGAAGAAGAAGAAGAAGAAAAAGAAAAAACGGGAGATCCAAAATCTACGATGCGATGCAAGTTTAAGAAAAGAGGACGAGATGGAGGAGCGATTCTCTCGATCAGACCTCCTACCGTCACTTCCACTCGATTATCGGACATTCTAAATGGAACAGCTGTGCTATTATATCACCGGGGGATGAAAATTCTTCGACGCCACCGCAGTGGTAGAAGAAGAAGCGTGGATTCTCGAAAACCTATCGATCCTTCTCGATCCCTGGAATAGCCACCACTCGATTTCCGCCAATTCTCAATAATCGTATACTCGACGAGTATATATTCGGCTCGATTATATACTCTTCCTCTACAGAAACTTCGGTATCCTCCATCCTCCGCCTCTCTCTCTCATTCCCTCTACTTCCCTCTCACTCTCTCTCTCTCTCTCTCTCTCTCTCTCTCCAGCCTTCCATCTCTCTCTTCCTCTTGTTCTGTCCCCAAAACCTACCTCGTCCACTTGCGGGGGCGGAGTGGTCGCGGAGGCGTTTTGGGTCGTATTTGGTGTTGTAGTTGTAGTAGTAGTAGTAGTGGTGGTGGTGGTGGTGGTGATGGTGGTGATGGTGGTGGCTGGGGCGCCGGGCTCGTGAGGGTGTGAGTGGGTGCTAGACAGGGACGCGTCCCTTTCGCGCTCCATCGCAAGCTTGTAGACCTTGTTGCGCAGGGTGCTACGCGGTATCCCGTAGATCACGGCCGCCCTCCGTGTCCCGAGCTTGCCACTCTGGATATCCCTGAGCGCGGCTTGCAGCTCCTCCTCGGTGTAGGCCCTCCGGCCACCCCCGGCACCCACCACGGGGACACCACCGACCCCCGCCGCCGCCACGGCCGCCGCAGCCACGGCCGCCACCGGCCCGCTCATAGCCCGTGGCTTCGGCCGATAACCGGAACTGAAAACCAATTCGCATTACCATCTCGCCGTCACCCATCGCGTCGCGTCGCCCTCCTCCTCGTCCTGCACCGACCATCGAGAAATGTGGATATTTTTTTCCAACCTCCTTCGTTTTCTATAACTATGAGTCGAACTTTGCTCGTCTCTGCTTCTTGAAAACCCGAATATAACCCGATCGTCATCACCATTTTATAACTTGGTGGTTTGACGTTAAATTAACAGACAGCCGGGGTTCAAATCTACGACGAAATTGGAAACAACGAGGTATTACGTATTTAAACGAGATTTCTTTTTAACAAGGCGTGCACGACGAGCTTTGATTAGAAATCTCGCTCGCTCGAAATCTTCGTCATATCTTTTTAGCGGGTTATCCAGGATTTCGGTATCACGTGCACGAGTGGTTCATCGGCCACAATCCGCGCCACGGTTTTCCGCTCGGCAACCACGTGGCCGGTGTGCCGTGGCCACGTGTCCCGCGCGAGAATCGATCCGTGCCTCCGTGTCTCGTTAACTAAACTTTGATCTTTGACCTATCGCCTCTGTCCCCTGTAGCAAATTCTAGGTATCCACGAAATTAGACGAGAGGAGGGGGTGGGGGGGGGGAGGGAAAGCTCGTTTAGCATTTGCATTGCGCAATCGAAACGTTTCTGAAAATATCACTTATACACGCCATTTTCTCCGCTCTCTTGAACAACATCGCAGTTCTTCGAGCAGCTTCGAGTATCATTTTCTCCCTTCCACTGGAGACACGGTATATTCGTATCATCGATATCGGTTTCCTTATCGCGTTCTTCGAATTGGAAAAAAAAAAAGAAAGAAAGAAAGAAAGAAAGAAAGAAAGATTTCAATTCGCAATATCGGTGAAAAGTATTCGAGGAACGGATCGTCTCGTAGTTTGACAATCGGATTAATCGAAAGAATTCGTTCCTGAAAGGAACCGCGTTCGCCTTCTCGACGTCGAGAACATGCCCTCTTCCTTTCTCTCTCCGCCCCCCCCCCTCCTCCCCTCTCTTGCTTGCCGATTACGAGTTCGTCGACCTATTCTCTTTCGCCCGGTAAAATAAACTGATAAAAATTGCGTGTATTTCGTATTCCCACACCCCTCCCTTCGGTTCGAGTACCGGTTGCAACACCCGATATCTCCTCTCCTTCCCCCCCCCTCTCCCCCCTTATTATTTTTATTCCTTGTATTCGACCGATACCTGCCGCCGCGCCACCACAATTAACTCTGCCTCTAATCGCTATTCCAATTCCTTCGCCACCGCGACTCGAGGTTAATTAATCGCTAATTTCTCGGCTATTCCTAGACCTAAATAATTAAACGCTTTGTCGGTGAAATCGTAATTGCTCCCATTTTAATCCATCATTGTCCGCTGCGCGGCACCGATTAAGATAAGAAACGGTCGCGATGCGACGAAAATGAGCCACGCAGAAAACGGAGGAATCGATCGATCGATCGATCGATCGATCGTTCGTTCGTTGTTGCATCGTTTATCTTTTTCAAAAAAAAAAAAAAAAAAAAATTAAACACATTTTTCCAAAAATAATTGTTAAATCTAAAAATTAAAATCTCATTCTTAAAGAGAGGCGTGCGCGCGCGCGCGCGCGTTTGATCGATCCGTCTCTTTCGTTAACCTCGAAACAACGACACCTCGAAACGTTCATAATCTCGGCGATGCGTACAACTAGCTATAAAGTTTCTATCCTCCGTTCCTCCAAGGGAAAAGACAATTTTTTTTTTTTTTTTTTTTTTTAAGAAACGACCGTTGACTCGATTTTCTCGGTTCGGTAGATCGCGTCGCTTCTAATTTCGACTCGACTCGCGTGGAGTTTCGTCGCCGGGCTATCTTATCGTTAATTGCGGTGGCGCGCATGCGCGGGCGCGATCCGAGACCACCGCGCCTCGTCTCTTTTTCTCCAGCGTTCCTCTCCCGAGTTTTGGTCTTTCTCGCTCGGCTCGGCTCGGCTCGGCGTACGACACATGCGAGGTACTTTGTGCCTTCGATGTGTCAGGAGGTGGCAGATTACGGTGCTACTAATAATAGACGACGATAAAAATTTGACGCGCAAAATGTTCCGCGGGGAAAACAGCGAAAACACGAGGGCAACGTACGGACACGGTTCGCGACTTTGACTCCTCCGCCGCATATTATATTCTTCTCGCTCCCTTATATTGTTCTCCCTCCCTCCCCGTTCCCCCGTATTATTATTTATTTTTCGCCAACCTCCTCGACATTAGAGAACCGCTATCGGGATTTACGACTTAATTTATTTCGGGTTAGGAAACGTTGAACTCGGCGCGAGTTCGCGCGCCGAGCGAAAACTTCGCCGTTTCTCGACCGGACGGTCGAAATTTCGTCGAAATTTATTTTGAAACGAATCGAATTTTTGTTTTTTTTTTTTTTTTTTTTTTTTTTTTTCTTTTCGGCAACCGAGCCGAAATCTCCTTCGATTTCTTTTCGCAGCTCGATCATCGATTAACTTTCACGCCCGATTCGCGGCCGAGCCGAGTTTCTCCTCGCCAATTTTCGAGTTACCCTTTGGAACGGATTACGATTTTTTTCAGAGATAGACGATACGAGGAACACTCCTTCGAGTGTTAGCTTCCTACGAAACCGAATATTGCCAATACGGTGGTCGGCTTTTCTTTTCTTTTTCTTTCTTTCTCTTTTCTCTCTCTCTCTCTCTCTCTCCTTTTTCGCAAGTAACGCGGATAAACGTGGAACGGGAGCGCGATAATTTTAACCGACACGCAAATTTTATTGAAGAGATTAACGCGCGGATAACGCGAGGCGGCGTTGTTCCCCGCCCGCGGACTCGAAACCGGCGCGAAAAAAACGTGACTTCGTGAAACGACTTCGGTTTGGAAATTTTAACGTAACGAGCGACGGGGTTGATTCCCCGATGCTCGAAAGGGAAAATTTTCCGAATAAGCAAACAACAGGTAGGGGGAAAGAGGAGGAGGAGGAGGAGGAGGAGGAGGGACTTTTTAATTACCGGTTCGAAATACGCCGCCGCTGTTTGGTAGGATTCGAAACGCGAATCCTATTTTATAACGACGCAACTTCCTGACGAGCGTGTACGAACAGTATCGCGCGATATAGCAGTATACGATACGATATAAAAGTGATCCAACTCTTTCGAGCGGGGGAACAGGATAGGATATTAAGGATAGCCGATTAATAGAATCGAGAAGCACGAGGATCGAGCATCGAAACGAGTCGAAAGCGCGTTTGTCCGTCGTTGAATCGTCGCGAATCTATTCTCGATCCTTTTGAATACGCGGAATGCGATCAACACTTTCCTTTGCTCGCGCGGAATGCAAATACCTATATATCAGAGGTAGGTAGGTAGGTAGGTAGGTAGGTAGGTAGCTTCGTTTCGCTACGAGGTGTAAAACGAGCCGCGTGATAACACACCGCTACGAATCGACTAGCTGCTTCTTCTCTCCGTTCCGGTTACCGGACTGTATCATCCAACGAGCGACGACGAATTTCTTTTCTCTCTTTCTCTTTTTCTTCTCGGACACGAATAATGATCATCGAGAGCGTCTAATAACTCGATTTCTTTTCTTCTCTCTCTCTCTCTCTCTCTCTCTCTCTCTCTCTCTCTCTCAGTCGGTGCATGACGAGAACGCGAAAATCGAACGCGTTTGGTTCGCGTCGAATCGATGGAAAAAAAAGGATGGACTACTTACTTAAAGATACTCTTGGGATCGATACCTGCTGTCATCCTCAGAGGTATTTTCTGTTGTTCCAATAGAGATATGTTGTTATCCTGCGACAGAAAGCGTACACGTATCACCCAACTGATATCCGCTCGTCTGAATAAAATAAAAAGATAATAACGGTATACAACATACGTATACATATACGTATATATATATACATGTACATACGTATACATATACGTGTTTAAAATATATATATATATAAACGTAAACGTAAAAATGTGTAAATGTGAACGTAAACGTAAAGGTAAATAATGTGAGAAGACGACTAGTATGCATTATAAGGTCGATGGACTCTCTCTCACTCTTTCTCTCTCTCTCTCTCTCTCTGTTCGCGTGTATCGACGTTAAGGAAAGAAGGAAGCGAATCTACCCACGCCAGAAGGAGCGCACGTACCTGAGAATTTTTGGGTTTGGCCGAGAGGTCGAGAGGTTGGTCGGCTGGCGTTGCACTGTCCTGATGAGGCTGCACCCCAACGAGAGGCGCCTCCCTTGGTGGTAGACACCACTGAGGCAGTAAGGTGGGGTAGGTACCGGTGAGAGCCGCGGCGACCACGGATGCCGCCATCGGGTCCACCTGGACCGACATCGGTGATTCGGCCGATCGCGAGCTGCTGCTACTGTCGCTCTGCGGGCTCTGCAGGACGCGACATCGAACATGTTATATGTTCGTCCGGCTCGTCTCATTGGTCGACGGAACACACACGGAAAGGAACTGATTACCACCGGCGTGGGAGGGAAGAAGAAACGATCGTGGAAAAAGGAGCGTGCCCTCCCTCCAATCTCGAGGGTGGCGAGGAGGGAGGCGGCTACTAAATCGAATCCTGATCAAATTCGCTTTCGCGAGATCGCGTGTGATACGGGGCGCCCGCCACCTTCGTGAAACTTTTATAAGGGAGACGGCGGTGTCAAAGCGATCAAAGCCGCGGGATGGACGCGGAAAGGCGAGAAAAGTAGTTTTTTCGCGCGGGTATAATCAAAAATTGAACCGCCGCGTTTCCCGCGGGTTGTCCTGGCCGGCACAAGCGTGGGGGGAGGAGCCGATCATAATCATCATCATCATCATCATCATCATCATCATCATCATCATCATCATCATCTCTACACGCCGTTACACAACCGCGCGCGCGTTTGTCCTTTCCGTCCCCCGCGCGCGATTAATTATGCGCTCTGAAGTATTATTGCTACCGTACGCGTTGCTACTAATGCAGTTTGTAACATGTACACACGCGATTTCGAATCGCGTCATGGTGACATCCGGAGTCACGGAGCGACGAGTTTCATTTTAAATCTCCTCGAGGTGAGCTTTTGCTCTCTCCGTCTTTCGTTCTTTCTCTTTTTTTTTTTTTTCCTTTCCCTTCTCTTTCTTTCTTTCTTTCTATCTATCTATCTATCTATCTATCTATCTATCTATCTTTCTTTCTTTCTTTCTTTCTTTCTTTCTTTCTTTCTTGCCCTCTCTCTCTCTCTCTCTCTCTTTTTTTTCGTTATCATCAAATTAGACGTTAGACGTCTGTTGTTCCGCGAACAACATTCGTGTCTCGACAGTGACGATCAACGTCACCATGACGCGACCAAGACTCGTTTCGCCTAAAGCTTTACCGCCCGCTCGAGAATCGTACTTACGAGAGGTGGTTGATCATCGTGGGGTAGCTTGCCGTCCAGGCAAAAGTAACACTTGTCTAGCGGCTTCCAGTCCTCGGGCGGTGGGCTGGTGCGTCGGCTCCCGACGAGGAACGGCGCTGCTACCACGACGTTCCTACCGGCTTCAACCTCCCGACACGGCAACCCTGACCTGATCCCGTCCGGGTGATCCAAACCGGGTGTCGTCGTCAATATCGTTGGACCGCCTCCAGAACTCGGCGCCTCCTGCAACTCCTCCTCCTTCTTCACTCTCAACAACCCTTGCGTCACCGGTGTCCGATCCAACGCGACTTCTTCCTGCGTTCGTTCCTGCAATCATCAACCATCGTTTTTTTTTTCCTCTCTCCTCCTCCTCCGCCTCCTCCTCCTCCTCCTCTTCTTCCCTCTTGAAACTCGAAGAAGGAAGAAGAAAGAGGAGGAGGAGGAGGAGGAGGAGAGAAAGAAGGAAAGAAAGGATGCAAACCTTGGTCCCTTCCGTATCGGTGGCGTTGGAAGTCGGATACTCCCGAGATCCCCGATCCTTTTCCCTTCTGAGAGGGGTGACGGGCCTGTCGGCGTCCTCGTCGAGTTTCAACCGTTTCTCCGCCTCGCCCTGCCCCCTTCCATCCTCCTCCTCCTCGTTCTCCTCCTCCTCCTCCCTGTCCTCGGCCCCCTCCCCCTCGTTCTGGCGGCGTTTCCGCAACCGCCTGGTCGGGATCGTGGTGGTCCCCGTGGTCATCGTGTTGGACGTCGCGACGACGCTCGACGGGACCACGGTGCTCGTACCCGTTGTCGCCGCGGTGGACAGAGGCACCGTCGTCGCGGTGGCACCGGTCGCGGTGGTAACCGTGGCCGCCGTCGAGGTCTCGCCGGCCCTCGACTCCTCCCTGCCGTTCGCGAACTCGTCCTCGCCGACCTCGACTTTGATCTCGTCCGGCCTCAGACGCCGAGTCTCCTCCTGCTGCCTTTGTTGCCGTTGTTGTTGCTGATAGGGACGGTGGTGGTCTTGGAGATGATGATGATGATGATGATGATGATTCTGCAGGTGATGCCTGTGCAGCGTCGCCTCCTGCTTGATCGGGCCCGCGGTCGTGGCCGTGGCTGTGGCCGGTGTCGCCGCCGTCGTCGTCGTCGTCGTCGTCGTGGTCGTCGTTGCCGTTATCGTTACAGGTAATGAGGAGGACGCGGGATGAAGCGGGCGCGACCCAATTTGTTCCAGGTTCCCGGGCACCGGGTCGCAGGACGACGAGAACGCCGGGTATAGCCGGTGGTGGGGCTGTGCCGTCGCTGATTCGCTGCTGCGAGTACCGCTGTACAGGGTGTCCTGATATTGCTTCCATCTCCTACGGCCCATCAACTCCTCCGCGACCCGTTCCAGACCTGCGACACCACCGCAACTGCATCAAACAATGACGAGCGCCACTATTTCGCGTATATAAAGGCAAACACCGTTCCGGACGATATGTCGCTGCGACGTATCTTTCGCTTCATCTTTCCTTCTCCCTCCTTCTCCCCCCCCCACCCTCTCTCTCTCTCTCTCTCTCTCTCTTCTACTCCCTTATCGGGCACGGTGTCGATCGACGAATCGTCGATCCGAAGAGTTTCGACGATGAACGATCGCGAAAGGAAACGATCGGTGCCCAGGCTTGGAAAAAGCGCGAGTTTCATCGCGTGAGCGCGAAGATCCGCGATAAGATCCGAGTGTACGACCACCGCCGATGTCGGAATCATCGCCAAAATCGCATGCTCGAGAAAACCGACCGGACGTGGTGGTTCTTTTTCTTTCTTTTTTCGAAGGACACGGCGGTAACACGCACGTCCCAGTATCCGAGCGAACGTGTCGCAAGAGAAGCGTGCGCGGGGAGAATTACGACACAATTTGTTCAAAAGTGCAAAACTAGCTAGTTTCCTAATATCTTCTTCTTTTTTCTCCCCTCCATTCTCTTTTCTCATAAATCCATCGGATGACTCGTTATCGGATTTCGTATTCGAAAACTTCCACCTGCCGTTATTTGGAAATCTTATTCCGCGCATTAAAAATAATGTATGTATATATATATATACATATATATATATATATTTTTTTTTTTTTTCGTTGTTACTTCTCGAATCGAATCGTGAGCGCGCGTGTCGTAATCGGGAACGCTCCTCGCGCAACGGTCAACGATAGACGCTGATGATAACGGAATTTTTTTTCCCTCTTCCTTATCCAAAGGCCGAATAGTCGGGGCGTTATCGTAACGGGCGAATGACGTGCCTCACTCCCGCCAATGCGAACGGGCAAAAAAAGGTTGCCTCGCAAGAATCGTACGCCAGATATCATCGAGTTGCAGTTATCCGCAATTTTTAATGCACCGCTTGTGACCAATATTAATTCTCAATATAAATACGAATATATATATATATATATATCGAGTTCCAATGTAAATTCAGCCCAACGTTTATTTTTCACTCGAGATCGATATCGCGCTCAAAAAATTCCCGACAATTCCATAATATTCGAACGGTGGAGCGTTTAATAAAAAAAAAAAAAAAAAAAAAAAAAAACGGGCGACGGAAAGCGATGGAGGAGGAGGATTTCTCGTCCGATGATACCTCGCGCTCGATGATCCTCGCTCGAACGAGACAAGCGTCAATTGATTCTAAACGGACACCCGGTACGATGGCACGCGTCCCGCAAATGCACCGCATAACTGTCACGTCATTTGGTCGTCGCGTGTGCCGCACACGCCGACGTACACGGCACGAGTACACAGAGTTTTTCCACGGGCGCGAACGAAGACGAATTCGGCCTCTCGCCGAATACGAGGGCTCCCTCCTCCCCTCGATGGATTATTATTTTTGCCCGATTTCAACCAATTCTCGCAGCGAGAACCGCGTAAACTCGCGCGACACTCCTCGAATTCCCGCCTTTCGGTCCCGCCTCTGCCTCTCCGTCCTTCCGCTTCCGATGTCTCACTTTTCTCCTCCTCCTCCGCCCCCCCCATCCCCCCTCCCCCGGATACCAATGACTCAATTGGAACAGCGCAGCGTTTCTGTGACGTGGCGCGGAAAAATACAAATGTCTGAATCGGAAGAGGAGGGGAGAAAGACGAATTTTGATCGGATAGTTTTTCAGACGATGAAGAGAAAAGAAAGGAAAGGGGGGAGGGGGGAAAAAAAATATCGGGGATGTACACTCGCACGCACGCACACGCACACACACACACACACACACACACACACGTTCGGCGGACTTATTGATCGGCAAGGTTGCATTAAATGCCCGCTAGGCTGTAAAAGGAACGCGCGCAATGAAAAACATCTGAATAAATTATTATTGTTTGTCGAACGTTTCGAACGAATAGCGACGCCCCCATCGTGGTAGCCCATCGTCGTTTCTACCGGCCATTATTTAAACGCTCTAGTTCCGCGCAGCTTATCAAATACAGGTATAATGCCAGTTTGCGGAAACGCGAACTGGATCTGCGCCGAGCGTCGCCGCCGCGGCGTTATATCTCGCGTGCACGCGCGCCTCGCTGTCAGAAAAACGTATGACAAGCATTTACGGTCAGGGCTGAGTTTGTACAGCCGTGTACTTTTAAATGGGCCGCAGACGAAATGCCGTATATAATTCGTACGGATAAGTCTATCTCGTTATCTCTCTCGTCTTAGCGTAATATCGTAATTTCTCTTCTTCTCTTCTTTAATCTCGATTTATTCCGGAAAATCGTTTCAACCGTTGCAAAGGAGCGATCCGCAATAATAATTTTCTTCCTCGAATCGAGGGATTGTAACAGTTGTAAGAAATAAAACGCTACGCCATTTTTCCCGAATCGACTAATCGTTTCTCGATTTAGCGTTTTTCTCATTCGACGAAGCATTTTCGATCGCGCACGAATCACCGCTCGAGCGAGCGTGATCGCCCCCACGGATTATTTAGAAAATCGATCAAACTTGTTGGTGATCGACGACGCATCGCAACAATTATAAACGAATCATCATCTCGAGTGAACGTGAGGGGCCCAAGGTCGCGTCAACAGCAGTGAGTCATGAAAAATCTGTCCGGAATAAGGCGATCGTCGCACACGAAAAAAAAAAAAAAAAAAAAATTTTTTTCTTCTTCTTCTTCTTCCACGTTAAATTTAGCCTCGTTTCACGATGACGTCAAACACACGACTCTCTACTACTCGTCTACTCATCTGTCGCAGAAGAACAAAGGGAGCTCGCGTTGCGCTCTAACGTTGCGAGGCGAACAACGTTCAAAACGTGGAAAACGTCTTCAACGCGGATGAGAAAATTTCTTCTTCTTCTTCTCCTCTCCGAACAGATTGCGCAGAATTTTTGATTCCGGATCATTTATACACGTGGTAAACATCGATTACTGCCAACGTACTTTGGCAAAAAGCCAAGTAACGTTGATTAGAAACGGCCGTGATTATTTCTCCATTACGAAAGGTTGATTCGAAGAAAAAGAGGAGGGAGAAAACAATCGTCTCGGAACTAATTATACGGCATGCAAGTCGATGTACTTTCGATGGGGAACCGAGCCGGTTAAGATTCCCCCTTTTTCCTTCTCAAAGGTCTGATTAACCTCGTCGTCCGAGTATACACGTCCCGGTGCCCGCGCCTACTCGCGTTGCAGCATCGCCGACCTTGCATGTAATCAATGGGTGTACGGGAGGAGAATAATCTGTTAGGAAAGCAGTAATCGCGCTTTTTCCTCTCGCCAAGTTTCTTCGTTCGAGTGGGCGGCGAAACACGGGATCCGGATTTTCAAATGAATGAACGTATCCGAATGGGCACGATCCTAAACACGACGGAACGCAACGGTACACACAAGATAGACTTGTGAAGATACAGCCGTGTACGCAATCCAATTTCCAAATGACGTAAATCGAGAGAGTCGTGAAAGAATGAATTTATTTATCTCCTCTCCTCGGCTGCGATTTCGTCCGAAACGAATTTTTCCAGAAATCTTGTAAACGAGAAAGATATTGCGCGCTTGTTGCAATGATACTTGGAGAAAAAAAAAAAAAAAAAAAAGAAAGAAAGAAAAAATTATGGGCTTGGAACGAACCATTGGGAACGAAAGATGTTGCGTCAAAACTTGCGCTCGCGAGATTCTAACAAAAGCAAAAGAGAAAAAGGTATAAAGTGAATATAAAGTAAATAAAATGAGGCGAAGAGCGATGATTCGATCGTAAGTGGGGGGGAAAAATTGGGAGGTTTCGAATTGTGTCGCGTTGCGTCACGAGTTTATGATCTCTACGACTATATTTTTCTTATGGCCATTTATCGGTCGATCGAAGGTCGATAGTTGTGCACGAACGTTGGTCGTTCACAGCGAGCGAAGTTCGAGTCCTTGATCGATTCTGAAAGTAATTAGACGGGTGGCGCGCCTTTGGATGAAATTCCAGGCAGGAGGTGCCGAACCAATCTTATCTCGCGTGCCATTTAAGAAGAGGAAGAAGTAGGGCAGATGACCACGCCCGGGATTAAGCCAATGATGACGTAGACTTGGCACCAGGAACCTCTCCAGTGTATAAAACGATTATCCCTTCCCACTCTTCTGGCATTTCGTTCGTTCGTTCGTGCGATTAAACGTCGGCCTGCGCATCGAAGAATTTCAAAAACTCCGTGTTATACCGAATGGGGGGAGGGGAGGGGATCTCTCGAGCGTCGTAAATTACTCGAAAAATCTCAACGATCCGTAAAAGCGCAGTAAATGGAAAATAAATGGAGTTTTTCCTCCAGAAAGAATACTTTTATACTTGCGGAATCGAAGAGAACGGCGTCGAAGAGAACGTGCTCGTGAAAGAATGCTCGTGTAACCACACACGCGGGATGATAATAATAATAATAATAATAAATGGAATCCATTTCTTTCTTTCTTTCTTTCTTTCTTTCTTTCTTTCTTTCTTCTTTTTTTCCGAGAAGAATTTTCGATAATCCCTCCCGATCGAACAGTTCTCAGTCTTGATAAATGGTGAATCAAAATGAGGAAGATTCGAGAACGAAGAAGAGAGAGAGAGAGAGAGAGAGAGAGAGAGAGAGAGAGAGAGAGAATCTACTTTCCACGGGCGTCCTCCGTGAACGGCGAGGATATAGCGGCACCATTCTTCAATTCTAAATCGAATGGCCTCGGGCCCCATCCGACCAATGGCGGCGCCGCAATTTTAGATCCAAGCGCGCGCGCTATATTTCCCCCAACAGTTGCCGCTGTCTTGGTGCTATTCCCTTGGTCCCGTCACTAATCGTCGGTCCGTTTCGACCAATGGCAATCCGGTTTAGACGAGAGTAGAAGGTTAGGAAATGGGTGGCCGGGTATGGTGGGGCTGCAGCTGGCTCTCACGACGCACAAGGCTATCCTTTGTCCGAAACTCGCTTGCGATTCGCCGCCGCCGCCGCCGCTGAACCTTCAGGACGATAATAACGAAATAATTGCGATAACGACCCCGGTGCCAGACAGCACCTATGCGTCTCACCGCATCGAGATCGCTGTATTTCTTTTCTTCTTCTTCTTCTTTTCACTTACGAAATTTTCATTCGTGCGATCGACGAAAAAGAAACGGATATATATATATATATATCTATCCACTATTAAGCAAGTGATTAGATATTACTTATTAATATTCGCGATCGTGTACAGAGAGAAATCTTTTCAAAAATTTAAAGTAAAAAAAAAAAAAATATCGAGTAGATATTAAATTATTAATAGAGTATCGCGCGATTTATACAAAAGAGGGAATCTATTCGACTGATTCGAATTAGGGTGACACGATCGTGAATAAAAAAGAAGAGGAAAAGAAAGAAAAAGAAAACGCAGCATTACTCGGGGTCTCCGATACCGAATATCGCGCGATGTAAACACAGAATGGGTGAGGAAAAAGCACGGGATCTACGCGGCGGTTACCGTAACGGTAAGTAGATCGACAAACGATCTCGCGAGTGCTCGTAGCGGTAATAAAGAGCATTCATAAAGAACGGTTACGTTTACCGCGATCTTGGTCGATAACTTAATTGCAGCGATTCGAGTGTCTTTCGCCTGTTCGAAGACTCGGCTCGCTGTATACAGCCGGGATACAAAAATATTCTTCGGTCGCCTACTCGAGAGTTATCAGCATCGCTTTGTTACAACGATCACGAGATTTCCATTCACCGGCGAGAGATCGGTTAGTGGTTTTCGAGGCGAGCAAAGGACAGACAGAGACAGGCAAGATGGATGTCGAAATCCGCGGAGCGTTACTTGTCTCTCAACAAGGCATGGAACCCAGCCGTGCCTCATTAAGATCTCGAAACGATGCTTGCCAAAGATAGACTCTCCGAAGGTTATTTGTTAATCTCTCCCAACGTATTAACACCTTAAGAATATATCGGTTACGATATATATTCACGACCGCTTGTATACCAATCTATTTGAACGAATAATCGGTTTCCAACCAACGCCCTCCTATATCCAACGATGTATATTTCACGCGTTTTCACAGGAAATAAATCGAATGAATCGAATCGCGAAACGAAATTATTATTTACCGCGAGAAATGATTTATCGGAAGAGCGAGTCGTTCGTTAAACAGAGAGAGAGAGGGGGGGGGAGGGAGGGAAAGAAAGAAAAAAGAAAAGAAGAAATCTGAACAAATCACACGGAACAGGAAATCCAGCCGCCAAAGGCTGTTACAAAAGCACGGAAACGAACAATACCCGAAGTAAGGCACACCCTTTTCAGCAACAGCTTCGAACCGCTGCTGACTAACCTAAAAGCACCAGCTGCCCCCCAAAAATTTTTCGCCTCTTCCCCGCCCCCCTCCCGCTCCTCTTTGTCCTTTGGCCTTAGCATTCGGGTAACCGAGGTTGGTCACTCTGTGTGCGCCAACCGCTAGGCAGTCGACGTATTATCAAGCGACCGCTTCTTTTTCTTCAACAATGTTCGTCAAGGTGTGCACGCGTCGGTACGTACACAGATCTACGTGAGAATATGTACGAACGTGGGCTGACCTCGCGGACCATTCTTCTTCGTTCCTCCTTCTCTCTTTCTCCTTCACGTTCTTTCCCTCTCCTTCGCAGCCTTCTCTCAAACTCGCTCGCACTCTCTCCCTCTCCCTTCCTCCCTCCCTCCCTCCCTCTCTCTCTCTCTGCTCGCCAATCTCCTCGCCTTCTCTCCTTCGCCGCTCGCTCTTTCTCGACGATCCTCCACTGGTATAATGACCTCGGGAATCACTGCTCGGGTCGAACTAATGGAGCGATATCGTGCAATGAAATAATATACTGGAACAATGTGAAATTACAGCTCCGACCGTTGCGTTTGCTGTACCTCGCAGACCAGAAATTTCAAGATTCGCGAGTCCGCGATACGTATGTGTATGTATATATACACTGGAACAAGATAAACACTCTTCCTTTTTCCCCCCTCCCCTCTCTCTCCTCGTATCGTTCGATTTTTAATCTCGATAATTCCTCGATACAGTTCAACCTTGCCACCGTTCAATAATCAATATATATATATATATATATACACTTATATATATAATATAAAATATATATATATATATATATATATATATATATATATATAAAACGGTTAACAGCGACCTCTTGCAATTGGAATCTTAACGATCGTTCCTCACGCTTTCGAGACGAAAAGTTTCGAGATCTCGTAATAAAAATGCTGCGTGGTTACTCTAACTTGTTGTTACACACGCAAGTGTATTGTAAGCGGCTTGGCGCGACGACGTTACACACTTCTTATTGCCAAGGTATTATCCAACGTGAAGAGGCTCGATCGGCAACCGTTCGCGTTCGAACGAAACTGGTTAAAGAGCGGAAGCGCGAAGGAAACTCGTGAACACGGGAAGGAAGAGGGACGACACGTTTATCGATCGTTGCCCACGCTTATCGCTCGTCGTTCGCTTTCCAAACGAAAGGAAACGAAAGAGACGAAAGATCTGCCGGCCGCCTCGTGAAAGGAAGAACGCGGGGTCTCGTACTTTCGTTATATTTTAGCTTGCTAAGCGATGCAAACGGCAATCGGATACCAGACGTACCGCACAGTCGTCTTGTGACCCATTTATCGTTCACCGGTGTCTAATGTTACCCGCGGGAAGAGTTGCATTGCAAGATTGCCGCGCGCGGGTTACGCGAAATTCACGATTTTAACGGGTGGCGATAAAACGATGGTGACATTGACGAATTGGAATAGGACGGTTGGAGCTGCGCGGAAGTAGGAAGGACATCGTAGCGTCGCGTTCCAATTATATCAAACATCCTTTTTCCTTAATTATTTCGATAAGCAAATCTGGCGCGAAAAATATATATATATACACATCTATATAACATGTATAACTCGTACATACACTATATGTATTTCGTAGGAAAAAATGTAGACGAAGAAAAATAATGTCGCGTTTCGTCGAGTGCCGATATTTTTTTGCTCGCGTAGAACAGCGTAAACGTAACTACCGTTTTCAATGGTGGAAATGGCAGTGCTGGCGAGCTAGAAAGGAATATCATCGGTGACGCGTGTTTACATCCGGGCGACGAAACGCGCCTGCAACGAACAATTCTAAAAAGGAAGAGAGAGAGAGAGAGAGAGAGAGAGAGAGAGAGAGAGAGAGAGAGAGGAGAGGAGGAGGAGGAAGCAATGTAGGAAAACCAGGAAGGAAAAGATGCGAAGCAAGGGCGAGGGAGAAAGGAGGAGAAAGGAGGAGAATAAATGGAATAAAAATCGTGGTTCGTAAGATAAAGACGAGCGAGGGAAAGTAGAGTAAAAATAGAAATTGAAAACTGAGAATAGCGAGACGAGAACGGACGAGCGAAGGAACGGGCGAAAGATACCCACGTTGGCGTGTTTGCTGCCAACGTGTACGCGTACTACACATGCACGAAACGCGATAACGTTGACAATCGGTGTGCACGCACACTTGCGTATCGGCTAATATCGTCATTTTGACGTCGCGGTAAAGCAGAGCTTTGTGCGGATGATATTCGATGGTCGATCCGAAAAAGACGGATTAAAATGCAACGGATCACCGTCGCCATCCGTTATCGGATTAACGTTTTCGAGTTTTTTACCACTAGCAGCAGCAGTACTCTGTATAAAATTGCCGTGTATACGCGCCAACTACATACCCTCTAACAGACCGATTTACAAATTGTGCCGTTTAACCGGGGAAATTTTTTTTACATCTGTATATATATATATATATATACGTATAAAATTTTTTTATACACGGCAAGAGAAAAGGAAATCGAGGCGACTTGTTTCTTCGAACAAATCCTTGGCAAATTCTTGGGAGAATGATGATTAACGATTTTTGAAATGAAACGTTCCAGTTTCTAAATCGGTTCTAAATCGATAATTCGATGTAATTAATCTTTAATCTTGATCCGTCCCAATTAAAAGCATGAAAGTAAAATTGAAATACGTAAAAATACGAATCGCGCGACAAACTATACGAAGTAAAATTGGTCGGAAGATTAGATGGTCACGTCGTCTTAAGAACGTCTTAGAAAATGCTGATTCATACGAAATGTACGGAATAGCGTGAAATTTCGCAACGCTCGTACTCACCAAGAAGGGAATCGTACGAATCATTTTCGAACGTACGAGGAAGAATGCGTCGTTATTAATTTCGCGATGATTCTTTGCGTTTGATTCATCAACAATTCCGCGAATCTGATCGCGCGTGAATACGTGTCTACTTCGGATACGGTATTACGTACGTATCGTAAAATTTGGAACAACAAATTTTGAAAGAAATCGGTTCGGAAGGAATTTATGGAGAAAGGAAATTTAATATTTTTAACGAGAAATTTGTAAAGATATCGTTGAAGATAAATTGGCGCGATAATCGCCCATTTGTAAAAGCTATTTTTGCTTCCCGAAACTATTACTTACTTAAATAATACGCAGCAGCATGTTAAATAGATAACTGGTAAACAAAACTCGATAAAATGGAAAAGAAATTGTATCGCGAAAGGGATAATTTGTCAAGTACAAAGGGGACGGAATTACCGGTGTACAATATGAATTTTACAACTAAAATCGACTACTCGTTGCAACGCGTCCCGTTATATTTTACAAGGAGAATGATCATTAATATCGTTCATTGATATTAATTTCTGTCAAGCTTCGTAATTATCTGACAGGGCATGTGATCATTTAATGGATTATTATATGCGCTTCCATCTGAGTATTAACTCATTTTCCGCGTTTTAAAAAACAGCTCGACACGGTTCGTTGGTAATTTTCCAAATTGTTTACACGCGATGCCTGCACTCATTTACACATGGGCGAAAAATATTTCGTAAAATATTAATATGGGCAAAGTTTGCGCTTTACGCCCGATATTAACGTAACAAAATATTCCCACTTGGAATGAAAAATTAACGAATATAAAAGGGAAATTTGATCGCGTGCTTCGTGGACGGGGGAGAGGGGAGGGGATACAACTTTTGCGCCCAAGTCTCTTTTCGATCGCGGAGGATCCGCCGGCCATGCTCACTCGACAGGATTCGATCAATCGTCATTACGATTTAGATATCCTAAAACGTAATGTAATGTCATCAAACGACACGGACGCAAGTGAAGCTCAACTCGTCCAATATCGAATAATCGTCCCGTCTGTTTCAAAACCGCGAAGTCGTCGTCGGTTTTGCCGATTTTATCCCTTTCTCTCTCCCTCTCTGTCCGTCGACCGCGGTTCGTTAGATCGGTGTTTTCGACCGCTAACACCTCTTTGAAGTTTTTCGGTAGTAGGCGGTTCCAAGGCGTTGCATCGGTCGGTGAAGGTAGGGAGGGTAAGGCAAAGACAAAAAGAAGGTGCCGCGTCATTTTCGTCAATTTAACTCGGCTCTCCCTTCCTCGTGCACGTAGGCCACGTAGGATCGCTCGGTATTTCGCTCTCTCTTTCTCTCTCTCTCTCTCTCTCTCTCTCTCTCTCTCTCTCCCCCGTCCCCTTCCCGCCGAGCCACCCCTTCTCGCCACGTCCGCCCCTGTGGGCCACTCACCCCCACTCGCCTCGTCTCGCTCCGTCTCGCCCCCTCCGCGGCTTGGCTCGCCTCGTCGAAGCGAGGTCAATCGACGGAGAGGGCTGAAGACGACCCCCACCCTTCGTCACCAGCCTCCCTACCACGGCTACTCAATATCGTTTCATTACGCACCCTGCTCCGCCATACCCATCCCCCATACCATCGCTCGCTCACCCTCCACCCTCGCTGCGCCTGCACCGCCGTCGCCACTGCACCCCCTCCCAACCTCCCCTTCTCCTCCGTCTCCTCCTTCGCCTTCCTTCTCTCCTTCCAACTCCGCCGCCACCTCTTCCTCCTCCTCCTCCTCCTCTCTCTCCCCGCCTCACCCCGCTTCAACGTCTCGTTCCTTCCCTCGGCGACGAAACACGAATGCCCACGAATTTTTATTGTTACTTCTCGCGCTGCTTCCTCTCGCCTCCCCCTCTCGACGACCTTTTTTTATGCGCCTTTTAACGATCAGCAGTAACTGCACCCACCCGAACACTCCCCCTCCCTTTCGGTCCTTTCCTCCCTTGCGCCTTAGAGGCGAGCGTTTTCGAGAAACCGAGGGGTGTAGGTGGTACGAAAAAAAAAAAAAGAAAAGAGAATGGAAAGAAAGAAAGAAAGAAAAAGAACACGGAATAGGAGGAGCGGAAAAAATTGTCTGCCTGAGTATTCGTTTTATATATCTTCGAATGTCCATCGAATGAACGAACAATTCGTGCGAAATTTTTCCATTCGAAAATGGAACACATTTCCATCCCTCCCATCTATATCACGAAATTATCATCAATTTCGTAGATCTGCCTAAAATCCACGTATTCGTCGATTTTAATCTCGTCGATTGGAATTTATTCGAAACCCATACACACACACACACACACGCATATATATATATATATCGTTTCCTAGGTTTCGAAACGCATCAACGACCAACGTCAACAAATGCTGGCCCGCGAGTGGGTACGCGCACGTGGTACACCGATCCGTGAAAACGGTTCACCTGTCCGCAAATATTTCCATTCCATTGTGCGCATACGTACGTACGTGCGCTTCCCTACGCTTCGATCCTCTCGCTCCTTGCGGCGACGATCCCTCGTCGTGTCGTGGCGAGCTCGTGCGACGTTCTCGCGAGAATCTCGCCGCCCCGACGAGTCGGCATCGCGATTCTCGATTTTCCGGACGCGAGGGGAGGGTGGGATTCGCGACGATGATCCTCGACGACGCGGCTCGTTGCATCGATCATCGTTCCATCTCGGAACTCGGATCGCCGTCGTCGATTCAAAGGCAGCGATCCACGCTGTCCACGCTGGAAAATTCGTGGGACAAGCGTCGTCGATCGTGGGTCGGAGACGAAGGTGGTTCGGCGTCGATCATCGCTGCACACGTGCACGACACGTAACAGGTCGGTTGACTCGAGAGATCCGAGTCGAGAGGAGTTTTACGAATTATCTCTCCCTCCTGTGATTTCTCGAACTGGACGGGCACGGAAACACGTCACTGGTATAAGAAAAAAAAAAAAAAAAAAGAAAGAAAGAAAAGAGAAAAAGAAGAAGGAGAAGAAGAAGAAACACCGATGGATGGAAGAACGAAGCACTCGGGTGGAGAGAAAACTTTTATCACACCGGCGGCGACCACGTTGCACCGACGACCACCACGGCGAAACACAAACGAGCGAACGGCGCCACGTATCGCAGAGAAGAGGGACGCGCCACGGCCGCTCTCTTCGCACCCTTCGTCACCCTTTCACCAACGCTTACTGGTTGATCTCCGAAGATCATGGAAGTCTCGAGAGGAATACGCCGGCAGAGGTCTAACGCGCACATACGCAACCTCTTCTTCCTCCTCGCGCGCTCCTACACACCCCCGCGTTTCCGCTTTCTCTTTCTCCTTTTCTCGGGGAGAACGTGCCACTACCACTACCACTCTCTCGCTTTTCAGAATCTTCTCCGTCGCGGCGGCGGAGGCGCAGGAGGAGCAGGAGGAGGTGGAGAACCGATCGCGAAGAAAAAAGTGGAAATAGGGGGTTCGTTCGGGAAGAAATCGAACGGGGGAGGGGGGAGGGAGGGAAAGGACGGGGGAGGGGGAGGGGGAGGAGGTGGAAAGAGGGGGAGGGAAAAAAAAGAAGGAAGGAAGGAAGGAAGGAAGGAAGGAAGGACCTCGCGAAAATTTCTCGACCACCAGCGGCAGCTGCGTTCCGAAATGAGGAAAGAGAGCAGAGAACGATGGTGGTAGTAGTAGTAGTAGTAGTATTAGTAGTAGGTAGTAACGTAGCGTAGCAGTGGTAGTAGTAGTAGGGACAACGAGGCTAGTCCGAGCGGGGGAATAAAGGTGTGTGGGGAGGGGAAGGAAAAAGAGGGACGAAGGGTGGCGAAGGAGGTTACGAAAGTGGAGGAAGAAGAAGCGTAACAGCGGTACACGCAACAGCGGCGCGCGTGGAAACGCGGCTTCTACCGAAGAGAAGCGTAGCAGCGGAGAGAGAGAACTCTTCTCTTGACGGACTAGCCCAAAGGCGAGAGGGGAGGGAGGGAGGGAGGATGGGTGGGTTGGGAGGGAGGGAGGGAGGGAGAGTAGGAGAATAATGGTGGGGGCGTAAGCGACGAGCGGGCAATGCAAGAGGGATGCGGGTCGGGAGGAAGAGGGAAAAAGGGAGAAGGAGGAAGAAGGGAGAAGGTAGTGGTAAGAAGAAGAAAAGAAGGTTTCGGGCGGCGGCCGGGATCGCTCCGGTTGTCTGTGGTCAAGGCACGCAGCTCGTGCGGTGTGTAAGAGTACGTATAGCATTCTCAGCGCGTCTCGCTCTCTTACCGTATCTTGCGTCCTGTCGTGTGGGTGTGCGCGCCGATCGTGTCGATGCTGTCCAACGACTTTTTTCCCCCATTCTCTCCCTCTCCCTCTCTCTCTCTCTCTCTCTCTCTCTCTCTCTCTCTCTCGTTCGAAATCGAAAGATCTTTGATCACGATTTTTCATCCGTAATTATCATCCGATCCGATGGGTCAAAAATGGACGTTTCCTCGTTTTCGTGGAAATGCGGGAAACAAGAGCGGATATTTTTTAATAATATTATTTCGTTGGTCGAATGTCATATATATGTGTATATATATATATAGCCCTCTCTTTGGCGTGAAAATTTCGTGTAAATTGTACAGAGAGAGAGAGAGAGAGAGAGAGAGAGAGAGAGAGAGAAAGAGAGATATTTTATGAAAAAAAATATCGTTGAATTTAGTTAGTAACGCGCGAGCGAGATATGTACGCGCGAAATATCTCTGTTTCTCGACAACGTGCAACCACCCTGTTGAACGTACGGACACGAGTAGGAGTCACGCCTGGCTCACAGTCAACCAGGATTCGGCGTTTCGGTTCGCAACAGGTCTCACCACCGACGTTCGTTCTCTCTCTCCTCTCTCTCTCTCTCTCTCTCTCTATCTTTCCCTCTTCCCCTCTTTGACCCTTCTCCCTCTCGTTCCCGCCTTCATCCTCTCGCCTCTCAAACTCCTGACTCACCCCACCCCCTTCGCGACCTTCCATCTCTCTCTCTCTCTTTCTCTCTCTCTCTCTCTCTCTCTCTCTCACGACACACATAGACGTTCGAGACTCTCGTATTTATATATATATATATAGATATATACACGTATATCCTTGACACATTCCGAGAGTCACCATGTGGAACGCGAGTCAACGTATTCCGTAACCGAGGATCGCGTATTCGCAAAGACGTCGAACGTATCCAACGTATCCCCCCCTCTCCCCCTCCCCCAGTATTCCGCGGATTTGAACGAAGAAAGAAGGAAAAAAAAAAAAAAAAAAAAAAGGAAGGAGAAAAAAAATTAGACTGGCGTGATCTCCCATCCCGTGAGTGTAGGGAGGGAAGGGAAATCGGATTGGTAATACGACCCCACAAGGATACTGTTGGTCGCAATTTAACTCACCGACTACGAAGACCATATTCTTTGTCCATCGCAGCAGCTCCCGTCGGATGTGTCTGCGTTCCTGTATGCAACGGGCATAGGGGCAATCCGCCATTTTTGAAATCACATCTTAGAATGAATGTGTGTGCGTGCCGGCCGGGTGCGCCTGCCTCGAGTTCCCGCGTGGATGTCCACCCCCCACGCCACCGACCGTCCTCCGTCCTCGTCCTCGTCCTCGTCGTCGTCGTCGTCGTCGTCGTCGTCGTCGTCGTTGTCGTCGTCCTCGACGTCCTCGTTCTCGTTCTCGTCTTCGTCGTCGTCGTCGTCGACCTCCTCCTCCTCCTCGTCGTCCTTCTCGTCTTCGTCGTGGTCGTGGTCGTCGTTGTCGTGGTCGTGGTCGTGATCGTCGTCGCTGCCGCCGTTGTCGTCCTCGTCCTCTTCGTCCTCTTTCTTATTACGTTTCTCTCTTTCCTCTTTCCTTCGATCGATCGGAATTTTCCTCAATTCCGCTCCTTCCGCTCGTTCGTGGTTTCGTGGTTCGACGATCTTTGTTCAACGCGAACGCGAGGAACAAACGATACAATAAGATTTTAACGCGCGTGCCGGAGCAGAGAGCGTGGTACGTCACGCGTGGCGTAACGCGCGCCAAGAGCGGGCAAAATCGTGAAAGGGCGACGATGGCGATGGAAGGTGGACGACGATCGTGTTCGCGGTCGCGATCGTCCTCGTGATCGGTATCGTCCTCCTTCTCCCTCTATCGTTCACGTTGGCGGTCGCGGCGGCGGCGGCGGCGTTGCTAGTGGTGGTGGTCGTAGAGGAGGTGGTCGTGGCTGTGGTGGTGGTGGTGATGGTGGCGGTGGTGGTGGTGGTGGTGGTGGCGGTGATGGTGGTGGTGGTGGTTGTCGTGGTCGCCTTCTTCGTTCTTCTCGTCTTCTCGGCCTTCTTCTTCTTCGTCTTCGTTGTCGTCGTCGTCGTCGTCCTCGTCGTCGTCGTCGTTACGTCGGCTATGGCGGTGGTGCTTGTTGAACGCGTTGAACGTTGGAGGGATGGTGAGCCGATAGTAGCGTCGGTGACGGTGGCGGTAGCGGTAGCGGTAACGGCGGCGGTGGCGGTGGCGATAACGGTGGCGGCAACGGCGGCGATGTTGGTGGTGGAGTAGGGATGAGAACGCCGAGAAACGACGACTCTCTGGTCGTGTTGAGACAGGGTTAGGGCACGGAAACGCACAACATACGTGCACGCTTGCGCCCTGAACGGTGGTGCGAGAGTGCAGTCTGTCGCCGCCGGCAAGTCCTGCCTCTTCCTCTTCCTCTTCTTCCTTCCTTCCTTCCTCCTCCTCTTCTTTTTCTTCTACGCTTCTTCGGCTTCCTCTTTCGGCTTTCTTTCGCTTCCACCGATTTCGCCTTTCACGCGCTCACCCCTCCGATCCCTTCGCCCGTCCACCTTTCCTGCCAACTAGCACTCGATCCAACTCGTTTCTCTCTCTATCTGAAACACAAATTTCAAAAAATTCCTTCGTCACATTTACTCTTTCTTTCCCCCACTACATCGTGTATATATATACATATATATGATATATAGTTGATATATCGTGATCGATGGATCGATGGATCGATGGATCGATCGATCGATCGGATCGATGGACGGATCTCGCGTCGCGGTGCTGGATCGCGTCGCGGTGCGCATCGGTCGTTCCTACGAGAGGAGCAGGAGGAGGAGGAGGAGGAGGAGGAGGATGAGGGGAGAGACGGGGTGGCAAAGGGGAGAGGCGTTGATATCGCATCGAAAGCATTGGCGCGACACCTGCGTGTAAGACGCGATGGGTGGTGGCCCCACCCCGAAACGGAAAGGGTGCCGCTACTCGAAATGAAACATTGCCGGTAAGAAGAACGCGAGGTTGGCCGATGGTGTGTAGGTAGGAAAAGGTGGTAGTGGTGGTGGTGGCGGTGGTGGTAGTGGTAGTGGTGGTGGTGGTGGTGGTGGTAGGGGAGACTCGCACTCTCGCGCGGTGACGCGATATGGGGAGGGAGGGTAGGAGGGGGGAGGGAGGGTGGCGGCGGCGGAGGAAGAGGAAGAGGCGCGCAGGGTGGTCGGAGGGTAGCTATAGGGGCGGATTCGCGCGTTCTACGCCGGCAAGGGGGTGGGAGAGCGTACCGCCGCCGAGAGAGAGAGAGAGAGAGAGAGAGAGAGAGAGGAGGCAGAGTGCGCCTAATATGCAACAAGAGAAAAAGAATTGGCGATCAATAGGTAGTAGCTGGTAAGCGTCCTTTCATCCGCCCCCGCGGACACCCTCGTCCTTTCTACTTGCCCTATTCCCCTCTCGTCCACCGTTCACCTCCTCGCGCCCCCGTGTCCTACCTTACCACCAGCCCCTTTCATTCTCTTACGTTCATCGCCAAACTCCTTCGGCTCCATCGCCTTACCCGCCCCTATCAGCCGCGCTAAACACCTAAAACGCTTCCACTTTTCCTCGTCCCGAAAAAAAACGTCCAATGTGCTCCTCTCTAATTTGCCAAGCCTTTTTTTTTTTTTTTTCCATTTTCGATTCCCCTTTCGCGCCAACGACCACGTTCCCCCCCCCTCTCTCTCTCTCTCTCTTTCGTTTCGTTCGCTTTTCCCTTTCTTTTCATTCGCTCTACTCCATCGGGCCGAACAAACTTTCGAGTAACTCTCGGTTACACGTGCTAACGGACGACACGAACTGGGTAGCGGTCGGCGCGCCCGCGCTATGTATGTATGCACGCGTATACATGTGCGCCAGAGAGGTAGAGAGAGAATAGCAAGTGGCTTCGAAACGTGACGCGAGTCTTTTAACGCACAAAGGTAAAGGAAGATCTCGTTTAAATCTTAATACCGTGGAGGAGGTATGTGTATATATATATATATATATATATATATATACATATACATATATGTATACACGGGTACATCGCGTAATTCAACAAAGTTACGAAAGGCTACGAGGGCTACCCCCTATTAGCCCCAGTTTTTTTCCTCCACGATGGTGTATCCGTCGTCCTTTCGATAATTTTGCAATAAACACTCGGCAGTGGACGACACTCGTATGGACACAGAGAGAGAGAGAGAGAGAGAGAGAGTCGGAATCGATCTTCATTTACTTGTCAAGAGGAAGAAGATCGATAGCGTTTCGCCGTTGATACGACGCGGTAGTAGGTGTTGGTGATCAAAATCGGAGCGGGTAGCATTCGTTAAAAGCGGTTTGATTCTCGGTGTTGATATTCCACTCGCGCATGGACGGTGTTCGATGAATAGAAGCTAGCCGTGAGCTAGTACGGCGCGACCACTGACGCTGCAAGATCGATTGGATACTACTCGTGCTAGGTAAGCCTATACGAACAATATCGATGAAACACTCGGGACATTCTGTTCCGCAGTTCCACGCTACGTTTGCTCCACATTTTCCCCGGATCGCGCGCAAGGATGCGTCCAAGTTTTCGCCCCCTCCTCCTCCTTCCTTCATTCGCCACCTTTGAAAACCTTCCAAATAAAAACTTCGAACTTATTACTCGCGCAGAACTACTCGTCGAGTAATTAGGGAAATCCTCCGAGCAATTTTCCATAATCTCCCGATCTTACGTGGTTCTCGACCGACCTCGATCGTTGGGGAAGAGAGAGAGGGGGGAGGGGGGAGGGGGGGGAAGAAAGAAAAAGAGAAAAAAGGAAAAGAAAAAAGAAAAAAAGAAAAGAAAAAAAAAAAGCGAACGCTTTTGCTACGCGTTCCACTTTCAGCTCGATGCGCCTCTGTATACGTGTATACGGGAGCTTCTACCGATGTCATTGAACCTTGGCAGGCATGCTGGGCGAGGGAAAAGTGACTAGACTCTCCGAGTACCTTGAAGTGGTCGGAGTTCTAAGATGCTCGAATTTTGCCATATTAAGAATTTCTTTGTCTTTGTCTATTTTTTTTTTTTCTTTTTTTTCTTACCTCGACGCCTTTAATCGCTTTAACCCGCGACCACTTTGGTCGCGGTAAAGTTCTCTCTCTCTCTCTCTCTCTCTCTCTCTCTCTCTCTCTCTCTCTCTCTCTCTCTCTCTCTCTCTCTCTCTCGACCATCTCGACGTCCGATAACTTTTCAACGAATTTTGGTCGTTGGAATCGATTCGAAAAAAAAAAAAAAAAAAAAAATTCTTTCTCCCCTCCCCCCTCTCCCCCTCCCTCCCCCTTCCCTTTTTTTCTCTTTCTTCCTCCTACTCTCCTACTTTAATTCTCGGTGGACGTGGAAGAGCTAACAACTCTTCTCGGTGTATCTGTACATCTTGGACGGTCACCTTACTCGCTCGGTTCCTAATCGATTTTCCCATTACGCGAATCCGGGGAGTGCTTCGCACACACTCGCTTCGTTTTCCGTCGTTTCGTGTCCAGCCTGCATTTCCGTCTCACGAACAAACGGTCTCGATTCCCTTTCTCTCTCCCCCCCCCCTCCCCCCCGTTCCATCTTCTTCCATTCCATCTTCTTCCTCCTCTACCTCCCTTCCCTTTCCCTTTCCCTTTCCCACTTCTTTAAGCACATCCACGCGCCACCCCCGTGTTTTCTATCCGTGTTTTCTTTCCTTCGTCTCTCCCCCCTCCCCTCCTCTCGATGCTCTCGCAACGTCCGCGCGGACTTACGCGTCGATTTCGGAATCGGCGCATAATCGCCATTTCGCCAATCGTGCGTTCCACAAACAACCGATGCCGTTTCGAACCGTTTCGTACCGGTTACGAATCGGTCGGGATCGCCGCAAGATCCCATCGTCAAACAACGTGCTCCCCGCGAATGGGGGACACGTCGCGGTTCGAGACACGCTATTCTCGTCCGATCGATAAGATTTTATGGTCGATGGCCAATTTGTTGGGATAATAGGAATTGGACGGGGGAAGGAAGGGGAAAAGGAGGGGGGGGGGGGAAGTTCGATTCGAAAGCAGGCCCAATTTTTTCTTCGTCTCGTCTCGTCTCATTCGTGGATAATCGCGTCAACGATCGTTGGAGGAAGAACGTACGACGAATAGAGTAGAATAGAATGGAATAGGATGGAACAAAATAGCGGGAGATACGTGTTGTCCTCGCGAGCGAGAGAATTAGAAAAGTAGATAGGAATAGGATAGTCCGATGAGACCGAGTGGCGTTCGGTTGGCCACGATCGGGGGTCGAGGCGCGTAACGTAACGCAACGTCGAAGTAAGTATTTTTTTTCGTGGCGCGGAAGAAACTCGATGACGAAGAGGGAGGAGGAGGAGGAGGAGGAGGAGGATAGAGAGAAGAGAGGGTGGCGGCAAGAGGGGTAGCACTGGTTCGGGAAGAGCAGTCAGGGGCGGTCGTCGAGAAGGAGGATGAGGACCGAGGATGAGGACCGAGGATGAGGATGAGGAGGTGGAGATGGAGAAGAAGTGGGGGCGATGGTGCACTCGGTTTTTTCTCCGCTCGGGGGAGGGGGGAGGCAATGGGCGCGAGGCAAGGGTGCGTTGGATTCGGTTACTTGGTCTCACCCCTTGGACCACCTCCACCGGCGGTTCTAGCGGCAGCAGCAACAGCGGCGACGGTGGCGGCGGCGGCAGTCGTGCACACTCTCTCTCTCTCTCTCTCCCTCTCCCTCTCTCCTTCTTCCTCCCTCTCCCTCTCCCTCTCTCTCTCTTTCTTCCTCCTTTTTCTCCTTTCTTTCCCGCTCGCGCTCTCAATCCCTCTCTCGCTCGCTTTCGTTTCCTCTCCCTCTCTCTCTCTCTCTCTCTCTCTCTCTCTCTCTCTCTCTCTCTTCCCATCTTGTCTCCGTCTCTGTTCCACGCGCCTCAGCACGGTGCTTCTCGTTTTTTTAACGAAGGATCCGCTCAATACCTCGGCTGTCATAACCTCCCGGCACCCTTCCAGGGTGGCCCGGCTGCCACGGCAAACCCACCCTCAACCCTCCGCCTTACGCCTCCACGGGGCCCACCGACCCTCCCGACCGACGAGCCACCACCTAGCACCCCCCGCGCTCTCATTCCTCTTCCCAGTTTTTAACGTTTCGTTCGACGTTTCCCTCCGGGCGAGAGCCAGGGACGGCGTAAAGGGGGGAAGTGCATTTCGTCGTTACTTTGTTTTACGTCCTTCCTCCTCCTCCTCCTCCTTTCTTTCCTCTTCTCCTTCTTCCATTCTTCCCTTCCTCCCCGACCCTCTCTCGCGCACACACACGCACACACGTCCTTTCTCTTCTTTCCCTTACTCTCCCTTACTCTCGTCTCTTCCTTTTCCTCCGGTCCACTACTGTCTCCCCTCCCCCGCCCCCCTGTCACACACACGCACACACGCACACACTATTAATGGCCGCTACCCTTCGGGCCACACACGCACGGTCCGCTCGGAGAAGGTCCTCCTCCTTCTCCCCCTTCGGTTTCGCACCCCCGTTTTTTTCGTGCACCTTCGCCATACCTCGCCTCCCCCGTTATTTAAAAGCCCACCTGCGCTCTTTGAATGTGGAAAGAACGGCCGCGAACGAACGCTCTTCCTTCCCACCACCGTCGTCGGATTACCACGTCGTACTTTCAATTTGACCGAACACCGTGGAAGGACGATGCGCGAGAGCGTGAAAAATTTCTTTTTTAGCCGGAGCAGCAGCGCTGACTTTTTACGGAAAAAGAAACAATTAATGCGCGAGCGAGAGATTCTGGTCCGGTTGTTTCAGGTGGGTAGAGGGTGACACAATTGACCACGAAACCCCTCGTTGCGCTCGACCTCTTTTGATCGAATCTCCCAACGATGAACGCATGGTCGACCGCACCCCCAAAATCGCGTTCGCCTTTCCAAAGATTTTTTAGAATTCTCCCGTAAACCCTCGAAATCGTGCGCCAAGAGGGAAGGCTACGGGGGAAGACACCTTTTCGCTCTTCTCCTTCTATCTTTTTCTTCCAGATTTTTCAACCGGATAAAATTCGAATTCCTATTTTTTTTTTTTTTTAGATTTTTCTTTATTTTTTTTTTTGAGAGAGAGAGAGAAATATATTCACGAATCTTTTTGGAAAGAAAAAAAATTGTGCAATAAAACAGAGCCATACCAAATCGAGAGATTAACAAACAACGTTGGACACGTGGAAATTTTATTACATCCGTACGCCTTTCTCTCTATTAAACTGCCCTCTATTTAATAGAATTCTTATTTCACTTGCTCGAGCAAACGATGAACCACGAATCCACTGCGTATCTTCTTCGCGCGTCATCGTTCCTTATTTATATATATACGTATTTCCAGTCGAGGCTAATTGGCGAGGGGGGGGATTAAAGCGGTTATCAATTTCGCGGCATCAAAGAGGAGGAGAGGCGCGTAAACGCGACGACAAAGGGGAGGGAATCGAGAAACGTTTCGAGGGAAATTGTATGGAATACTGGAAGCGATACTGCTCCTCGTGGCCGGTGAGAACGCTTAAATCCTGTTTGGAGGCTCTCGAGAATCCTGTGTTAGAAGTACCAGCACGACATGGTTCTCGGGGAAGCAACAGTTCGTTCCGCACCCCCTCCTCCCGCTCCACCCGCCGCTTCCACCCTCTGGTATCCTCCTTTTGCTACCCTAAACCGTTGCCACCAAAGCACACAGTTACCTCCTCCCCTCCCCTCCTCCATCCACGTCTTTCCTCGTCCTCTCTCTCTCTCCCTCTCTCTTTGCACGCTTCCATGACTATACTTTGGACGTCTACTACTAAATTTAGGCTTCTCTCTCTCTCTCTCTCTCTCTCTTTCTCACACACGCTCCTCCTTCGATCCCGCCGATACCTTTTTTTCTCGTTCTCTCCGCCACGGAACACGCTTTGGACACCTTCGCAGCCGACTCTTGCCGTAAAAGGGATACGACTCCTAACACTCGAGACGCCATTTTCCTCTCCCCTGTGCGAAACGAGCGAACGAGCGAGATTTGGCCCGAGTAATAAATATCGTATCGAATCCTTCCTTCGAGGTGTATCAATTGTGTCTCCCCAAGTCTCTCTCTCTCTCCAAGTCCAAGTGTAAAATTTTCCCCTCCTTCCTACGAGTTTTCGTTTCCAGAGAGAGAGAGAGAGAGAGAGATTTCTAAGACACGACGAGTTAAGGAAGCGAGGAGAAGCAAGCGGGATATAACGATTATCGATTCAATCACGCCCGATGAAAATTTGATCGAACGCACACGTTTTTAAAAAAGTTTTCGGCCCCGTCGATAGAATAATCTCAATTTTCGATTCGATCCGAATGATCGCGATGATGTCCTCTCTGTGAAAACGAATTGGCCGGAAAAAGCGTAAAAAATCTGTGTGTTCGGTGAATACACAACGGAGGGGGGGGGGGGAGGGGGGGGATAAAGGGCAGAGACAGAGCGGCGAAGCGAGAGAGAGAGAGAGAGAGAGAGAGAGAGTGAAAAGGGAAGGAAAGAAAGCGAGAGGGAGGACGGAGAACGTTGCGAAACAAAACGTTTCACTGGACGCAATTTCCAGCTGGGATTCCACGCTGCGAAATGCAATAAAAATCGTTCCGCTGCATCCACCGCGCTCGTTCCACCACCACACCATCGTTGTGTTCGAAAAAACTCGAAAACGCGTGACTGCTCACATTGCCACGAGTTTAAATACGCGTGCTCGTGCGCTCCGAGAATCGTGGCCTGTATCGAAGCGAAAGGTGGGGAGAGGGACGGGTAGGCTTGATGTCATTAGAGGATGTGGCCACGGGAGAAATCGAAAGAAAAAAAAAAAAAAGAAGAAAAAACGTTATAAACGTTGGGAAAAGCGCGGGCGAAAATTCGAAAATTCGTTGAACGATTGATATAATATAATCGGGGAGGGGGGGAGCGATTAAATTTCACGTTCACGGTCGATCATTAATGACAACCGATTCTAGATAAGCGATCTAATTTTCTACCACTTTCATACGTCATCCGCGATTATTTAGCCAGCTTTAATTCCCTTTGTTTGCCCCCGCTTCATCCTTATACGCTTCAATCCGAACGGGGTCAACGCGTCGCGTCGCTACACTGGATTTAAGTTTAAATCTGTATCGCGTTGCGGCAAATTCGGATCGCATTATGTTCGTTTACCGCGTCATTAAACCGTTCGCCGTGTACGTGTGTGCGCGCAGCAACGTTTCCCGCGTATCTCTCCCTGCGATCGCCTCGCGGGACAAAAGTTCGAAAAAACGACCATCGTCGTCCAATTACTTCGAATACAATGGAAATTTGAATTTCTCCCGAGGAAAGTGTGAAATTTCGAATTTCTTTTTCTTTTTTTCTTGTTGTTGTTGTTGTTGTTGTTATCCACGTTACGAGCAGTTCGGTTCTAATCTCGTTTCTCTCGCGTTGATGACAAGGGAGAAGAGGAGGAGGACGGGACGGACGACCGACCGATCGACCGACCGACCTCTCGGTTGACTATTCTCCTTCCGAGAAACACGGGGAAAAATTGTCAGGAGTAAAATCTATCCCGACGACGGAAATGCCTGTGGCAAACGGAATTGAAATTAATTTAGTCGGGCGGTTCTTCGACCGGAAGGGGAGAAAGCGGGAAAAAGAGAGAGAGAGAGAATTTGGGAAGAGGGGTGGGATACGGAACGAAGAAGGAAGGAAAAGACCAAGTAGTCGCGTATTTACGTACGTATACATGTACGTATAGAGCGTGTAGAGCGAATGTATATATATATATATATATATATGCTAGAGAGAGAGAGAGAAAGAGAAAGAGAAAGAGAGAGAGAGCTCGGTTTCTCGCAGGGCACGACGACGCGTGGTGCGACGAAGACGAAGATGTGTGCGCGTTATACGGATTGCGAAAGAGTGGTTAAAGGAAAAGAGGGCTTCGTGCTGGGCCAGGAAAAAAAAAAAAAATTCTCGTGGACGCCGGCGTCGTGCTCCTTTCTTTCTCTATCTCGCCGTTATCGTTCTCTCTGTCTCCTCCCCTTTCTCTTTTTTCCACTTTCTTCCTCTTCTCTTCTCTCCTCGCTCCTTCCCTTCACCCCCTACGGTACACGTATGCCAACACTTCCATACGCGTACCACGTCCTCCTCTCTCTCTCTCTCTCTCTCCGCTCTTTCTTCCTTTCTTTCCTTCCTTCGCCTCTCTCCTCTTCGTCGCTCCTCTCTCTCTCTCTCTCGGTCGGTCGGTCGGTCGGTGTTCCGCGCACGCTCGAGTATATACGACGACGAAACGCATCAAAGAATCCATCAAATTAAAAACGCAATTATAAAAAAGCGTCGTCGCCTCTTTGTCGAAAAGCAAGGCTGGCGGAGCGACCCTCCAGGCCCGTTCTTCCTCCCGCCCTCTCCCTTAACCCCCTCGGCTGGTTCCCTACCCTGCCACGGTCCGTGCCTCCTACCCTCTACAGCCAGTTCCCTACGTACGTACGTACGTGGTACATAACCGGCGACGTAGCTCGGTATATCAGTCCCTGCGTGGATGCGTCACACGATTCCCGAGCCCCTTCTCGTCGGCCACCTTCGCTTCCACGTACGTACGTACGTGCCACGTACGTCTGGGTTCCTACCCCGAAAAAAAATGCTATCGATCCCCCGTCCTCTCCGGCGAGACCGCTCCGACCACCCCCTCTCCCTCCACCAGCCACCTCCTTCCCTCCACGCTCTCAATTATAAAACGCTTCGAAACATGGTCCCCCCCCCCTCCCCTCCCCGCTCTCTCTCTCTCTCTCTCTCTCCCGTCCGCCCCACCCCCTGTAAGCCTAGCGTAAAGACGATGACTGGATGGTATGAAAAGCGCGCCGTTCGACATGGTTGCAGCCGGTGTGCAGCAGGAGTCGTTGCACCCGCGCCAAGCGCCGCTCTCTTGCGTTCGCGTTTCGCGGCTTTCGTTTCGTTTCGTTTCGTTTCGTTCCGTTTCGTTTCGTTTCGTTTCGTTTAGTTTTCGCGGGGGAGGACCCCCTCGAGAGGGTTCTCGCTTCTCCACCGCTTTGACGCTTACTTTTATCTTCCCTCCCCCTTATTATACCTCGCGTTTTTCGGGTAAATGAAAATGCGTGCGTGGGTTGCGCGACGACGCCGTTCAAAAGTTTCAAAGTGCCCACTCTCTCTCTCTCTCTCTCTCTTTCAACGCGCTTCTTTTTCTCTCTTCTCCCTCTCCCTTTTCTCTCTCACTTTTCCTTCGCAGCCAAGTTAAAATCGGCGCGCGATTTCGAAATCCTCGATCCTCTCTTTTTTTCTTTTTTTTTTTTTTTTTTTTTTCGTCGCCCCGACTTCGTAAGAATAACTTAGGATAACTTATAGGTAGTAAGTTCAGTTTCGTATTCCGCGTCCCACTTTCAACCTCGAAGCGGAACGGAAGAATAGAAGGAATCCGTGTCATCATCGAGACGCCAACTTTTTTTTAGAAATAATATTTTCATGAGAACCTGTTTCCTGAAGGTCTGGCAGATAGGTAAGATCAGATAGGGAAACAGAGTTTGTACGTCGCGCAAATTTTTAAAGAAAGATAGATAGATAGAGAGAGAGAGAGAGAGAGAGAGAGAGAGAGAGACGACGAGAGCTTGGCCGGCCAAGCTACGACCACGTTACGATCCACCTTTCATCCCTTTCATCCGGGATGGGGGACTCGTCGATACGCGGCAGGAAGGGAGATAGTAGCTCGGGCGTCGTATGCGCGTATGCGACGAGGTAGGTAGGTAGGTAGGTGGCAATTAATCGAGGGAGCGGAGGATCGGTCGAGGTTCTTCGAGCGAGGAGAGAAAAAACGGATAAGTCTGGTCTCTCGAAGAGCGCGACGAATCGCGAGGATAGGGGTGGAGGAGGTGGAGAGTTCCACCGGTACCTCTCCATCCGATACCTCTCCCCCCCACTCGGCCCTCCTTTTTTCTCTGCGAGCACAGCTACCTATTGATCGGATATTCAAAAATTTCAGAAACGAGGAGAGATAGGAGAGAAGCGCGACGAGATGGAGAGAAGGAGGAGGAGGAGGAGGCGCGGGAGGAGGAAGAGGAGGTGGAGGAAGGACGCGAAAGACGGAAGGGGAGAGAGAGAAGGAAAGGAAAGGAAAGGTATAGAAGGAGATGGTGGGGTGGCGAGGCAAGTGCAGCGAAGTGGGGCGGCGGGGATGAGTTGTCGCGAGCGGACACCCTCGAAAGGGTGGGGGTTAACTAACACACTACTCCCAAAGACGCGGATTCCTTTTTGTTTCCATCAGACTTTTTTTGTTTCTTTCCCCTACGACCCCGTTGCCTCGCCCTCCTGCTCCCCCCCCTTCTCTCTCTCTCTCTCTCTCTCTCTCTCTCTCTCTCGTCCTACCTAAAATACGAGTTCGATATTACCTTTCACCCGGCACCGACCACTCCACTCTCCGGGGTTCCCCGTACTACACGTTCTCCGGGCACGTCCTTCGATGCCCCGGACCCCCAGGTCCGCCGCCGACCATTACCGATCCCCGCACAATTTAATTACTAGCATTTTATTAAAAGTATCGACAGCAGCCTTCTTGTTTACGACTTTGCAAATTAATGTCCCCGCCGCCGCCAACTCTTCCTCCGGTTCCGCTTTTGCCAATATCGGAGGGAAGCGTGGCCGGAAAAGCTCGACAAAAAACCTTGAAATTAATATTTCCTCCATTGCCTGGTCGAAAGGCAAAAGGACGTTGACCCCTTAGGTAGGGGGATATATAGGAATGCTGGAAAGCTATACGCGACCGATACGGCTACCACGCAAAATGACAATGCCGTTATATCTGTACCAATACTCGATACCTATATATATATATATATGTACATATATATGTATATATATATATATATATGCATTTATATATTATATATGTACGTGTATATGCGTATATATATATATATATATATATATATGTATACATATGCGCGTCTATACGCGCGCGTATACGCCGCCTTTCTTTTCCCTTCGATTTGCAATTTTCCGACAGATTTCCCCCTTAGTTATTCCAACGAACGAGCGTCAAAAAATATAATAAATACACCGCCGCTCTGCCATCCCTCTCTCTCTCTCTCTCTCTCTCTCTCTCTCTCTCTGCATCTCCCCCGCCCCTTGGTCTGGTTCGTCTCGCGACTGGCGGGGCTGATCTGGACACAAAATCGACAAAACGCACGATGAAACGTCAGGTGCAAGACGGCCAATAAAATCCTAGCGAATGTAATTGACTGGTAAATAAAAGGCGCGAGACGCGAATCAATAACGAAGGGAGAAACAAAAATTGAAATATACGCTTTGAAAATCAACCGAGCGACGAGAGGTCTTGATGCGACGCATCGACTCTGATCTAAATTGCTCGGCACTGCCACGATACATGACGTTTATTAATTATAGGAAGTGGGATTTAGTTGGGGGAAGGGGTGGTCCGGCTGAACAACTTGTTGACTCCGGCACGCTGTTCGTACACGTCACGTTGGCGCTGGATGAAGGTGAATTTTACCATGCGTATCGACCGACGCGAGAGAACCGTTTTTCGAGAATCGCGTTTTTTCTTCCTTCCTTCCTTCCTTCCTTTTTTTTTTTTTTTTTTTCATTTAAAAAAAAATCGCCCACCCAAATTACTCCCCCTACCTCGTTGAGGAAGGTCGCGCCACTCTTATCTCCCACGGAGGGGAGGAGAGTACCACTGCGTACGTTCGCGTTAAATTACAACCACCCGTATTTCCTTTCTTTCCTCCTCGTAACCCTCTCTCATAACGCTCTCCTTCTTTATATTTTCGAAAAAGAAAGAAAAGAAAAAAAAAAAAATCCAACGACTTGGCCAACACGGGAAAAGAAGAAAGAACACGAAGAATTCCTCCTTCTTCTTCCACCTCTTCTTTCTTTCTTTCTTTCTTTCTTTCGCGATATCGCTTACGCGCTTCGTAGAAAACGAAGAAACGAACGAAGAAGAAAGGAGGGAAGGGAAGAGAAAAAGGCTCTCCCTCTTTCTCCGCGCGCGAGATCCGATTTTTACAAGTGCCACCCTCTCTCCATTCTAATCTGCTTCGAGATAAATCCCATCCGATCTCGCCAATTCTTTCGAAAAATTCCTCCCCGACCGATTTTCCAATCAACGAAGATATATACGTAGTCCAACAGTTTCGCGCGCCACTTTTTCCCTCTCCTCTCGCGCTGTTTTCGCGAGAGGGACACAGACATCTGTTCATCAGCCGGTTGTCGGCCGGAATGTTGGAAATTGAGGCGACCAGTTAACGGCGATAGACGGGGACGAGGCGCGCAAGGAGAAAGACAATAGTCACCATTGGTTAGCACCGAAATGTCAGCTGACAGGTTTCGTGCGGTTACGTAAACTTATAGCGATGTAGATAGTGGTCGAACTAGAATGGGGACGTTCCGGGCGTCGCGGCGGACGACTCGTCCGACGAAATGCACTTGCGTGCGTTTACTAACCGGCGCAAAAACATCGGCCTCCTTCTCTCTCTCTCTCTCTCTCTCTCTCTCTTCCCCTCCCCCTTCTCTTTTTCACCATCTTTCAACGCTACCGCCGTGCTCGAACACGCTCGACGCCCGCCGTTGCCGTCGCGAGCGTTCCACGCATCCAACCGTTTGCCGAGCGTGAACGGTCCGAGCGTATCGCTGCGAACAGAGCCGATTCTCTGCCAGAAACGTGATACAAGAACGTATTCATGTCGATGGTCAGGGTAACGACGTTGGCCACCAACCGAGAATGTAATCCAATCGAGTGTCTCTCTGTCGACATAAATATCGCTTCGAGCTCTCCCGTATGTTTGCCCACGAATCGTAATTATGTATCGTATGTAGAGCCGTACAAGCTGATCCGGCTGTATTTCGTATATAAAAAAAAAAAAAAAAAAAAGAATAGAAATAAAAGAATAACGAAAAATAAATGAACAAGCGATTTATATTCGCGAGGAAGGATTACGAGGGGATTACGAGTATAAAAATTCGTAAAATTCTTTTTCCAGTCGGAGAATCGGATCCTTGCGAATCGAGTCGAATTTGCGATCGAGTGAAAAGTCAAATTGCAAAGATTAATCGGCGCGACGCGATACGGTGGTAGAATTTTTCAGGCCTGAACGTCAAGGTGAAAGGCTTAGGCCTTCCTCTAAAGAATCGATAAAAAAGCAGCTGCGACGTGGAGCCTCGTATGGCGGTGCGCGAGCGAATCGTAGGAAGGAAAATACGAGGGCGGCACTGTTTTAGCTCTCGGTGGAGAAGCGCAACCTATAATCGGCCCCGTTTACGATTGGCGAAAGTTTATTTCGTCGCCTGAGATTTTTCCATTCGACCCGTGCGTACGTGAGCGCGCGTACGTGTGTGCGGCAATCGCGAAACACCGCTGCCAGATAACTCTTCAACGCCTATACACCCGAAGATAATGAAATTTTCGTGACGCCACCAACCGTCTCCGAATATAAAAATAATCCTTTCCAACTCGATATCTTCTTTACCCGATTCGAGGCGAAACGCTCGTTGTTTTAACCTCCCTAATTAAAAACCTTCTATTCTAACGTTTTTTACAAATACATTTGTTTTTTTCTTTTTTTTTTTTTTTTTAGAAAAAAGCAAACGCCACTCTAACTTTCATGGAATGAAAGATATAATTTTTAACCGAGAGTGAAATGAAGAGTGGAAAAAACAAATGCGGATATAAATAGGATATTTCAACTAAGAAAGTGTATATATATATATATATATATATATATATATGTGAAAACATTAACATCTTCGAAAGAAAAGAAAAAGAAAAAGATTCGACTCGTCTCCACAACTTCGCAATTTCGTGTACGAACTAATTTGCATGATCGTTCATTGTCAATTTAGCAGCTCGGCGGCTGCGCCGAAACAAGTTGCCCATACGACGCGCAATACGAGTAATACCGTGTTCCGTAGCGACGCGTTTTAACGCCGATTATCGACGTTCGTTCCAGGTTTCGAAACGTGTCTCGAGGTAGACAAGCTATGTGTATATATATATATATATCCTTCGAACGGATAAATCGCACGATCGAGCAAATTCCCCGAACGGTCTGATTATACGATTCCTCGAATGTCGCGTTCGATAGCCAACGATTAAATTTAAAACAACCATTTTCCAGAACTCTATCCATTTCACTTCTTCGTAAATCTCTCTCTCTCTCTCTCTCTCTCTCTCTCTCTCTCTCTCTCTCTCTCTCTCTCCCTCTCTCTCTCTCTCTCTGGAAATCATTTCGATCGTAACGTATTTCAAGTATTTTCGAGTGGTATGGATTTGCTTGCTTACTTATTATACGATCGACAACAATTTCGGCTTTTCGATTCGATTGTAAGCGACAACCAGTTACGATAATTAGGTAAACGGGTGTTTTACGGGTGAATGACGAACGTCCGTCGCACTCGATGCTCGGACCAACGACATTATAATAATACGAGCCGTAACGGGGGAGAAGTTTGCACCGATTCGTGGATGGATCGACGCGGCGGATGAGTTGTTAAAAATATCGATCGAATCTCGCGAGATAATCGAGCGCCTTGGCGACGATGGCGTTCCGCTACGTACAAGTGTAATTTAACGCCGCATTCGATTAAATCGACTGCTCGGCCGATCTTGCGTTTCAAATCTTTTTGCGTGGTTGTGCAATGACGTAAGATGAGGCAAAAAGCTGCAAAATTGGTGGAACAGCCTAGCCTTACTACTGCGCTATGCGTTTCACTCCAACACTTACGTCACCGATGATAAGATCTTAATAAGCACCACTACCAACGACGTGAGCCGAGACAGAGAGAGAGAGAGAGAGAGAGAGAGAGACGAAACTCCGGAGAGGAAAGAACACACGAAGAAAATTATTACATATTTCGTCCATGAAATTCGCGCGCTCTTTTTCCTTCTTCTCTCTCTCTCTCTCTTCGTCGAAACAGAGAAACCAACGACAGAGATTTGGAAATGGAGCAGATAAGTAAGTATTTTCTTCTCTATATTTTTTCTTCCTTTTTAAAAATTTGAGAAATTTTCCTCCTCGATGCAACAAAAAAAACCACGAAACCAAGGAGGAAGATTCGGAAACTTTTTCGTGCTCTTCTCTCTCTCTCTCTCACTCTCGCCATCGTTCAAAAGGAAAGAAAAAAAAAAAAAAAAGAAAGATCGAGGGATAGACATTTGGAAATGGAACGTGTAACGGGGCACTTTTAACTAAATAAATTAACCAGGCGCATTTTAAACGCGCTTTTCAAATCGTATTTACGAGTAACCATTGGAATAGTTAACAGTTTGAATACGGGACGGAAGGTAGAAAGAGACGGGGCGAGCCTCGTAAGAACCTCGGTCGATCGTTTACTCTGCAAACCGACGCTGCGCCGTGGTGCAAGTTAATCTGTGCCGTAGACACCGTAGACCTCGAACGCGATCAGTACCACGGCCGCTTATTGGCCTGATTTTCGCCATTATCAATATTAATAGAGTCTTGGATCCATTAGTTGTTTCAAAGAGAGAGAGAGAGAGAGGGAGGGAGAGAAAGAGAGGCACGGGTCGAACGGTTTAACCCGAACACACCTTATAATGTACCTAAAATATTCGCAAGTCGCAAAGTCGAATCGTTTCGTTACGTAAATTTTCTTTCCTCCCTTTTTTCCTCCCTCCCCCGCCCCCCTCCCCCCTCCCTCTTCGTCAACAACAACAACAATTTCTTCTCGACATTTCCTGTATCGACGTTTCCTGCGCTCGTGAATAACGCGTAGAGGAATGCGACGCGTAGAGGTTGAACAAGAGGAAGAGAAGAAGGGAAAAAAAAAAAAATTTTCCAAGGAAAAACGATGCGTAGGCTAACGCGTGGACGACGCGTCGGTATGTCGCGGCGTGTATTTATTTACGTGGAAGCAAGAAACAAGCGAAGAAATCGTTCGCGGATATGCGAACGTATTTTTTAAGGACGCAACAACAACAACGTTGACACACGTTGACGCCTCGATCCACGACCTCGATCATTCCCGTCGCGATCGACGCGAGATACTTGTCCTCGAGGGTAAACAAAATTCCTGTGTGCCGATCGAATGTATCCGAATGCCCGGGACGAAAATATTCGTCGACCGTATCGGATTCGCAATCGATTCGCAGTCGAACGATGATGAGTCGCCGCGGTTCGAGCGAGCCCTTGCGACGAACAGGCGACTTTTTATCCGAGCGTAGAGAACGGGATCGAAACGAAAATCGATCCGATAAAACGGAGGTTGGAAACGGAGGGGATCCGCTTCGATTTCGATCCAAAGCGAATGGACCATCATTTTTTTACACGATCCGATCCGTGACGAACATCTAATAGCTGATAAATCCGTGCCATTAGGTTTTCAACTGATGGTTTCGTGGGTACACGAAGAGTTCGCTCAAACTTCCATCGATGCTCGGGTCCTTTGTCCAGGTTTAGAAACGATCGATCATCCCCGTGGTTCGTTTGCTAATTAATCGATGCGAGAGAACAGAAGAGGTCGTGTGTCGTTAAGCGGAGAATACGCGAGAAATAATCGCGTTTATTTTTATTTTTATCCTTCCCGATTATTACGATTATTATTATTATTATTATTATTATTATTATTACGAGCATGAAACGAAACGATTAACTTTTAACCCGCGATTTTTCCAAACAACGCGATCCAAACGCGATATCCATCCAGATCGTGCTTTCGCTCGAGTCGCAATTCTTTTTTTTTTTTTTTTTTTTTTTTTCCCCTTTTTTTCCCCCGAGATATGCGCGGGAATCGAAGTTTTGAGGAGGTTGAGGAGGGACGGGAAGGTTGGATGATCAAACTATTTTGCATCGCGCGCGCATTAACAACTAATCCATACCAACGTTCCCGTTTCCGTACCGTTCGTGGCTAATTAACATTTCGAATACCCGATATGAGCTGCAAGTACGTGCGTGGCACGGATAAAAATAACTGAAAGAAGACTTTCAGTCGAGGACACGTTGTCTAGGAGGGCGACACGTGAAGTTACGCAAGGTATAAATCTTGCCCATTTCATTTTTCTAATTCCGCCGCTCGTTGTACGAACGAGTTTGGGGCGAATGGAGGGTCGAACGGCGGCCCCGAACGATCGTTTCACGTCAGCTTTGCTCGATTTCACGAGCAAAGCGTATATACGCGCGCCTCTGAAAGTTTAATCGCGATGCAGCTCGAGCTGTCCTACTGGAAAGACAAGCCTTGTCTCTCTCTCTCTCTCTCTCTCTCTCTCTCTCTTCACTTCGAGGAGTGGAAACAAACGAAAACGTCGAAACGAATTCCAATCGCGAGAGAGTGTTGTGCACAACCCCCGTTTCTAACCCCCGCTTTTTCAAACGGCTCGATAATACAAACTTTTGCAACTTGGGCGGTGTAGTAGCAGCGTGGCAGTTTCGTATGAATCCTTTAAGCGGCCGCCTTCGAGCTCGAGTCGATCTCCGCGGCAAATTTTACAAGGCAGATCCCCCTCTCCTCCCCCACCGCTCCCGGCCGCTCTACAACACGGATCGAATCGAATCGATGCCGGTTTAGACCGACTTTACGTCTTGCATATTCCAAACAACGCGCATATACAAGTTCCGTGTATATGCCGTGGCCGTATCAGAGGTTGAAACCATGCTTGCGTTCGAAACGATTCGCTGGTGAATTGTAACTGGTTAATTAAAAGGAACGAAGAAACTCCTCGCGAACGATAAGAAAAGCTGGCTCGTATCGTCTTCGACACGTGAAGCCGTTACGTAAACCTTAATATGCTGACCCTTGAAACGACGACGATACGTCGTTTCGATACGAACCAATGATCTCGACGATCAAATGCGTCCCTCGCGCTCTTTTCCTTTTTCTTTTTCCCCCGCTCTTCATTCTCTTTCCCCGCGACGGAAGGAAGAAAAGAAGTCAGATAAGACGAAGAGAAAAAAGGCGTCGAAATTAATCGGAGGAGCAAGAAGAAGAAGAAGAAGAAGAAGAAGAATTAATTAGGAATCTCTGGACGTATATCCCGTATACGATACGGCCAACTGTCACCTCTTGAAGGGAAATATAATACGTGTGTATATACACGGTATAGCGGACCCGTGCGTTCGGCACATGCACAACCGCGTTACGTAAGTCCACTACTAAATCTGCCAGCCATTTTGCGCGCGCGGCCGGCGAGCGATCGCGCGACTGCGACTCCGCACCTACTTATATGCTGAAACGAACGAACGCATCGCGAGCGAGTGGATGTGAGCGAACCCCTCCGCGGCCACGACCGGCCACCCTTCTTCTCTGCCTGCCGCCCATCCATCCTTCCGCTTCTCCTCTCCCTGTTCCACCACGCTCCGTGGCCAACGCAACGCGGCCGACACTGGGCTAAAACATTTTGAATGTCACCGTCAGTTAACCGACGAGTACAGTTTTCTACCAGCCGTATTCTACACAACGCGACACACACACGCGCGCGCGCTCACCACGAATCCACCACCACGCTCTCCGCCGTATTACGTACGTATCGCGACGCGCTATGCATCGAGATCGTTGCGGTTCACAATTTTAAATAACCCGATAAGCGTTATCTCGCTCTCTATTTTTAATCGCCATTTTTTTCCTTCTTTTTCCTTTTTTTTTTCTCTCTCTCTTCTTCTTTTTCGCCAACCCGTTACTTATCAACCCATTTTCGAACGCGTTTACGAACCGATCCGAACGTGGAATCAACGTTCAAACGGTGTCGCGCCGAATTCGAGCTCACGTCGTAGACACCCTATCGGTGTCGTAGTATTAGTTTCGAGGCACGAAACACGCAAACAGGCTTTTAGCCTAGAGACGGTGATCAAAGTTGAAAACTGGGTCGATTCCATTCTGTTTCATTAATAAATAAGCGAGTTTCGGTTTTTCTATTTTTTTTTTTTTTTTTTTCTCTCTCTCTCGGGGACCGAACCGGTTGATCGTTGGTCGAAGCGGAGAGAAAAACACGCGGGAGAGAAGTAGAGAGAGAGAGAGAGAGAGGGAGAGAGGGAGAGTAGAGGTAGCGAGTCGGAAAACACAGGGTTTCCCGCGGGCAACAAAGGAATTCGGTTTCTGGTTGTGGTCGTGAGGCCAGGCGTAAGTAATAATCATTAAAGTCCTTGAGTAGCGTGCGTAGAGGAGAAAGGTTATTCGAGGCGGGTTATTCCGGGCGTTCTTTCCAATTGAAAAGCTTTGCGCAATTCGAATTCTTTCGTCAGCGTCTCAAGTACAGGCCGGGAAGTGAGAGAATTCGCAACTCGGGGGAAACAATGAAGAATAATTCTACGCCGGTGGCGCATAAAGGAGCGGGAGAGAGAGAGAGAGAAAGAGAGAGAGAAAGAATTTTGAAAATATTCGTGGAAGCGGAGTTTTCAAGTTGTCACAATGGCGCAACCTGTTGCTCACCGGGCTTAGAAACTAAAGGTTTGCGCTTAAACGTAACGGACATACTTCGTTTGCCTCTTTTTTTACACCCAGCATCCAGCTAGGTTTTTCCTAAGTGCAAACGATTCGCGCGGTCATGCGCGAACCTCTTTCTCTCTATATATATGTATATTATATATGTATATTATATACATATATATCTATGTATATAATATGTGTATATATATGCACGTATAAATTTTTTTCTCTCTTTCTTCTCTCTTTTTTTTTTTCTTTTTCAAATAAAGAAAGAATCTCATTCTCCTCGATTCGCAACGAATTATCTCGCGTTGGTTGCAATTTATCTTTCGATTTTTCGTCGCATCCTCGTTTGTTTCCAATCGGCGAGGCGAGATATAGGAAAATTGTTATAAATGATTCCTCAAAAATTACGATCGCGTATCGGGGAATATACTTACACGTTTTACAGGATATCGCGATTCCATTGTTGGAATTAAATGCTGGTAGTATCGTGGTTTTCTGGCGAATTTATGTGACGAAGCGTAACAGAATTAACTGTGGCGCGCGGCAAATTGGTTGTGTTAATTTTTCACGTGCATTTTCACGACCGCGTATTGTTCCATGGAATTTCGCGGGATGCAAATATTCGAAAGGGCACTTCAGGCGTACATTTTGTTTTCACGAAACATTAAAATGAAAAAGGTCCATTACGATTCGTTCGAATTTAATTATCGTTATTTCAAACGGGCCACCGGTGTTTATTTTACATAAAAATGCTGACTTCGGATTTTACGCCACCCGTAAAATTCTGTTGCATTTAATATCTTTATTCGTCCGAACGCTCCCAACGCTCCACGCCGAAACGACGACTCCACGGGTGTTGCGCACCACGACCACGCGACGTCGATAGTTTTATTGATACATCGCTATAGTTCTCCGCCAATTCGCATAATAATTTGAAACGAAGATGCAACATGAATCGTTCGATCATTCGCAACATTCGTTCGAATCGTTCACGGTTAATCGGTTATGCGCGAGATCATAGTTTGTATATAATTCCTCTCGTAATTTAACTTTCGATCGAATCAAATTTTCTTTCTCTTTTTCTCCCCGTTTTCGCATCTGTGCGAAAAATACGACGACAACAACACAACCGGTCGTTTCGGTTTCGTACTTTGATCGCGTTTTCCTCTCTTCTCTTTTCCTTTTCTCTTTCCTTTTTTTCTTCTTTCTCTTCTTTTTTTTTTTTCTGCCAGTCACTATTTGCATGCAACATGCGAATACGACGACAATTTTTCATTTCCATCGTACGAAAGAGAGAAAAAAAACTGATGGCGGCAAAGTAGGCTTTTCTCCTCGCGTTCGATTCTTTTCTTCTTCTTTTTCTTCTTCTCCTTGTTTCCCGAAAGAGAGGAGTAGGGTCGCGTCTCGTCGGCTACCATCATACGCACGATCATAAACATTACGCGACGATTGCTATTCGATTTCTCGTCACGTGTTCGCGAAAATTGAAGTCGGCATTTTCGAACGGGATGGAAGGTGGGAGACTAGCAGCAGGCTCGATGGAAACCTCTCGCCGCTACTTAAGGACTTTGACACGCTATGCCTGTCGTTCTAAATCGAGGTCAAACCGAATTTTCTAGTTTAACCTACTAAATAAGGCAAATTTCTGCTTTCTAAAACAAGACGCTACGCCGGTTGATCGTAACTTCACCGTGAACTACCGCCACTCAAAATTAGTCCCGGCGACTCGAGGGATTTCCGAACGATCCAAGCGCTGAGACAGAGCGGCTTTTAGACGTAAAAAAAAATTGTATCTCCATTGTTACGCTCGATCCCTCGCTCGATACCTCCACATCTCCACGTCGGATATTTCGTCGATATTTTTTCTTTTTCTTTTTTTTTTTTTTTTTGCCTTTCATCGATACCCTCGCCTCGATAGAATCGATAGATCGATCTAAGAATCTAAGAATTCGTTCTTTTTCTCTCTCTCTCTCTCTCCCTCTCTTTGGAACTACTGGTACTTTCGATGTAAATAGGTTCATTTCGAAATTTAAAGATGCCGCACACGATCCCCCACCGTTCCATGTAGTCCAGTGTCAACACGCGAAGAGAATTTCATATTGGTTATTATCATACGAATATAGCAGGCCTACGATGACAACGGATTACATGAATAATTGTCACGTGCACACCGAACGCGATATGTAAATCCGCTATTATTTGATACAGTTGCGGCAATCGTTTGTTCGATTCGATGTTGCTCCTCACGATCCTTTGTATACTTTTGACATGGTGGATTGGGCACTGTTTACAATTAATATCGATCCATTCTTTCGCGCGACATTTCGTCGGATTAGTCGCGAAACATCGCGCTCGAAAATCTGCACATACATATTTGAATCGTCCAATTTCCATCCTCGCGATAATTTCGCAAAATTTCGAGAGCGAAGCTTCGACGGATGATCGCCAGCTTCCACCGCCAGTTTCCAAGTTTCCTCTCTCTCTCTCTCTCTCTTTCTCGTTTCTTCCTTCCTTCTTTCTATCCATCAATTTCGGAAGAGTTTCGTCGCAGCTTCGTCGATCAGCAAGCAACGGTCGAGCGTGGAACTTTCTCGATCGCAGGCGGTTGCATTACGATTCGAAAAGTGTCGGGGACTGTGTCGTTGCGAAGATCGCGAGAGGAAAAAGAGTAATTCCGAGAGGATCGCGTCACTCACGCGTTTTCGGATACACATGTTCTCTTTCTCCTTCTCTCTTTCCCTTTCGAACGAGATTTCGATCAGTGAATTTTTTCACGTCACCAGCCGCGATGCCTCGTGACGCACGCGCGAAAATTATCGCCGATCTCCGGCAAATTAATTATAAAATAACGCGAATTTCTCGGGACTCGAATATTTCGACTCGGCCAAACTCGCGCCGTTTTCTCGAAGTTTCGCAAGGTCGGAGAAGATGAAAAAGTAAGAGGAAACGTTTTTTTTACTGGAGATCGGTTATTAATGAACTTTTCGATCGAGTTTAATCGCGGGACCTTTGCCCCATGACAAATTTCCACGATAAATAGTTGATTCGTAAATAGTTACACAGTTACTAGCTAAACTAGTTGGCGATTAAAAATAATTCGCAAATAAGTCGGGACAACGGATAAGAGAATGGTCTCGAGCACGATCCATATTCGATCCAAACGTGTTAACCTTTTTTTCCAAAAAGAAAAAGAAAAAAAGGAATCCTTCGACTCGAAGATATCCGCCCAATTAAAAAGAAAAAAGAAAACGGGTAATAAAGTGATCGGTGAACGAGATGCTCGTCCCCAACTCGTTTCGCGGAACCATCTATTTATTCGTAATCACGAAAACACGATCACTTCCCATGGACGTGGTGTTAATTTTACTAAGTTACCGCGTCAATAAACGTCCACCTCGAACGTCGTCTCGTACGGCCGGCATAAAGCGCAGACGTCCGCCGTTTCGATTTATCATCGAGGAACGACCGGCCCGTTTTATCGTCTCCGCGAATATTCGAGGTTAAGAACGGATCGTGGTCGGGCCACGTTGCGCCAATATCGCAATCCGAACGACGTTTTTCCTCTTCTCGGGGAAATCGCGGATTCCATCGTTATCTGAACGTTCCGTTCGAACGAAGAGAGAGAGAGAGAGAGATAGGATTCAACGAAACCAAGGATCGCGACAAAAAGCGACGTTACAGGAAATCGCGCGCTCGAGCAACACAACGATATAAGTGCGGCCGGCTCGAGCCGGCTCGTTTCCCTCCCAGCATCCGTGTTCTAATTGCCTGGCGAATCGAGCGCGCGTCGCGTCGATCGGCTGTAATGCATCCAACGGCTAGACACCGTAAACAGCGAGAATCCGTTTACCTAGGTGCGTGTCATTATTCGAAAGGAAATTTCATTCCGAGGTCTCGATTCTATCTATCTATCCATCTATCTATCTATCTACTCTGAAGCGGATAGGCACGCCAAGATAGACAAGAAGCTGGAGAAACGTGTCAAGGAAAGATACAATAATAATCGGTATCCTCCGCGTTTCATTTTCCTCCCCAAGTTTCCGCTGTTGCAAGCCGCGCCAAACACTCCGCGACTTTCGCGTTTCGGTCGCCCTTGAAATGTTGAAAATGCACAAGTACCGGTCGTTACGTGTTCCGGAGCGACAGGTTCCCCTGGCGAAACACGTGACGCATTGCGTATACTTTCGCAATCGTTTGCCCGTGCGTCCCCTGTACCAAGTGCTATATGCGCGAGGCGACGCTATTTAACTTGCAAATTACGGAGAAATCGTTCAATTTTTCAACTGCCTTCGAAACGACGAATTTTCGTTCGCCGCGTTTTTTTTTTTTTTTTTTTTTTTTCCTTCGTCCATTGGAGAGAGAACAAACAATCTTAACCGGTAGGAAAAAAAAGAAAATATATATATATATATATATACACGTATTTAGAATGAGAGAGAAAAAGAGGAGGAGGAGGAGGAGAAATGTTATTTCGTTCGTAACGCACGCGTAAGGGGCCGTCAGATGATGGCCGTTTTCCCGGAAAAGGGACGTCTCTCGTTCTCTCGAGGCGGCGCTCGACATTTCGGTGTTCCTACGGGACACCTGGCAACCAGCGTCGGTCGGACATCGAAACCCAAGAAGAAGCCCAGAGGGAGAAACGTAACGGACGCGACATAAGACCGGCTCGAACCAACGTAACGAGGTCACTCGTTATACGAGAGGGAGGACTCGGCGACGAAAGGTAGACGATCGTAGACGAAACACCGATAAGACCGGTTGGAGAAGGCGCATCGAACGCGGCTTGCGCGAAATGACACATCTTCGGCGCACACACCGAATGGAATTTCTCGACGTGGAAAATCGTCCATCCGTCCATCCATCCATCGTTTCTCGTCGAATCTCTGAAGGGCCACGAGCCACGATCCGAGTCTCTTTCGATTACCACACCACCACGTTTTCTTACATCTATTTAAATTCGCCATCCAAATCGTAAGGATGAGAACGGAAAAGTGTGTGGGCGGGAGGGGAGGGGGAGAAAAATCGCGGAGGAAAGAGGAGAAAGAAAGAAAAAAGAAAGGAGAAAGAAAATGGGGGAAAAGAGAGGGGAAAAAAAAAAAGTCGCGGCGCGGCTCGTTGAAGAGCGCACAATCTTTTCGGCCATTTTGGTGTCTAAGAAGCTCTCTAGTGCGTCTTGTGGCCTGTCGATCTCCCTCCCTTCGACCTCTCCTCTCCTCGCAACCCGACAGCTTCGTCTTTCTTGCTCTTTCACGCACCTAGAATCGCATACGATGACACGTGCACACGCTCGTTCCATACACACACGCGCACGCGAGGGCACTCCTCTTTCCGTCTCTATCTTTTCCCCTTATTCTTTTCCTCCTTCTCTTCGCCTCTCCACTCTCTTTCTCTAATCCTCTCTCGCTCCCTCTCTCTCTTTCTTTCTCGCTCCCACTCTTCCTCCATCCTTCTCTCCTCCTCCTCCTCCTCCTCCTCCTTCTCCTTCTCCTTCTCCTCTTCTCGCTCGCTCCCTCTCTCTCTCTCGCGCTAGGTTTCAGTCCGTCTTACTCGCACGCCCTCCCCCTCCATCGGCCCCTTCCTTTCTTCCCTCTCGGTGTGTCTCGTGCGCGCGAGCGCCAACGCATACACACACGCTTGTACACACGTTGACACGAACCCTCGCACACCAACCAACGGATCGCGCGTACAGCACGTAAGTAAGTAAGTAAGTAAGTAAGTAAGTAAGTAAGCGAATGAGCGAGCGAGCGAGCGAGCGAGCGAGCGAGTGATGTACATGTACGCGTAGACGCGTGGTATACTCGCGCGCGATTCGTTTCTACGATGATTCGCGTCCGTCGAGGTTTTCTCGAAAACGAGGAGAGGAGGGGGTGGGGGGGAAGGTAGGAGGGAGGGAGCGAGAGAGGAGGGGAAGGAACGAGAAAAACAATGATCGCCGGTACTCACTCTCACGACAGGAAGAATCACGGGTTGCACTTCCTTCTCGCGTGACGATCGACGATGCGTCGTCCTCCGTCCTCAGAATGGTTGGTAGCGGCTCGCCACTCTCGTGTCGAGCCGGTAGCCGCGCTCCGGGCGCATCTTCCTTGACATTTTCCTCGGCGAAAAAAAAAAGAAGGAAAAAAAAAAAATCGCAATCTTCTCTTCGCTTCTCCCTTCTTGCGTATATATATATATATATATGATGATGATAATATATATATATGTGTGTGTGTGTATGTGTGTGTGTATGTATATATATATATATATATATATATATACTTTCACGCACCGAGCAACAGAAACGTGACAAAGAACGTAACACAGAGGCGCGACCGCGAAACGATCGACGGCCGCGAACCGACAAGGTCTCCGACGAGGAACGTAGCTGCTCGCTCGTAGACTGACACGCGTACGAAAAAGGAGACCGAGCGCGAACTAACGAAATGGAATCGACGGTTGCACCGAACTCTCCAGTTGTGCCGCCTCCCCTCCACCGTCTTCCTTCCACGCTAGGAGCCTGTTGCTCTCCTCCGTTCGATCCTTCCGATCCTCTCGAGAGCGTCGCTGGTACTCTTCTCTCTTTCTCTCTCCCTCTCTCTCTCTCTCTCTCTCTCTCTTTCCCTCCCTCTTTCTTTCCTTCTTTCTCTCTTTTCGTCTTCTCTCTTTTTTCTTCTCTCTCTCTCTTTCTCTGTCTCCTTCCTTCACCCTTTACTCTTACTTTAACTACCGTTTTAACTATTTCACTCGATTCTTCACTTTCGTCGTCTCTCTCTCTCTCTCTCTCTCTCTCGCCGTCTTCTTCCGTTTTCCCTTTTTCCCTCGCGATCAAAATTCGAACGCGAGGAGAATTTCGCGTCGGAACGACAGGAAATTAACGGGCGCGCACGCGTTTCCACCGCGCGGATTCGAGTTTTATTTTTCTTTTTTTCTTTCTTTCCTTCCTTCTTTTTCTTTTTCTTTTTTTTTTTTTTTGTCACGTTGATCGTTCGACGCCGACGATTATCGCGATTATCACACTATTGCCACTACGATCCTATATATCCCCGGCTCCTCCACCTTCTCTCCCTCTCCCTTCCTTCTTTCCTCCCTGCCGGTTTCGTTTTTCGATCGTACGCGATCGATGCGACGACGATCCGTCGATCCGTTCGACTCGGCGAATGGTGTGATTCCTCTCTGGAACGGAGAGTTAGTTCCCTTGTTCGTAGCGGTACGCCGTAACCGCAAGAGCGGAGCGGAAAACGAGGAGTTTATGCGGCGAGGGCGTGAGTACGAAGCGCGAATCACGGCGCGCGTGCACAACAACAACAGCAACAGCAGCAGCAGGCGACGACGACGACAACGGCGGCTCGTCTCGATCGGAAGTATGAAACCACGGATTCCTCGATATTTTTGTTGCACCAATCGACAAGGTTATTTCGCGACGGCCGCGTACACCTTCCTTCTCCGTCGCTTTCTTCACCGTTCCTCTCTCTCCCCCTCTCTCTCTCTCCGTCTCCCTCTCTATTTCTTACTCCCTGATTTTTCTTTCTTTCCGTGCGTTTTTCCCTCGAGAGAGAGAGACGCGCTTTACGCACCGCCGAGGAAAACACCGCGTCTCATTCTCGTCGATTCCTTTTTGTTCGTTATTCCGTTTCCTTCGTTATTCCCGTCTTTTCCCGTCACTCCCCCTTGTTCTCTCTCGCGTGTTTCACCGGCGCACAGGCGAGAGGGAGATGAAGCGACACACGCACACGCACCACTTGCCCAGGCCTCGACGTTTGATCCGGCTCCGGATATGCGACGTTCGTCGAGTTGCATTGGGTCGCGCTGCGCTCCCGTAACTGCATCCGCGTCGGACGGTGCGGCTTGCGCGCTAGGAGCGCCGCCATCCAACCACCCCACCATCTTCGTCCCACCACCACCGCCCGACAACACCACCGCTATCCTCCTCACCACCGACTCGCGCCACTACTACATTACTACTACTACTACTACTACTACTACTACTACTACTACTACTACTACTACTACTACTACTACTACTACTCTACTACTACTACTACTACTATTACTACTACTACTAATACTACTACTATTACTACTACTACTAATACTAATACCACTACCACTAGTATACACACCACTACCTTTCCACTATGCGTTACCAATACACGTCACTTTCTTCTACTCCACGCCACCACTACCATACCACGTTGCAACCACGATCCCTCTTCTCACTGTCGATCTCGTATACTCGTAATCGTGCCTCGTAGTCATCGTGGTCGTCGTCATCGTCGCGATCGTCGTCGTCGTCGTCGTCGTCGTCGTCGTCGTAGTCGTCGTTCTCCTAGCCTAGTCATAGTAATAGTCATAGTCGACATTGTCGTTCTCACCGTCGCCATAGTCCTCTACCGATCTCTCTCTCTCTCTCTCTCTCTCTCTCTCTCTCTGTCTCTCTCCCTCTCTCTACTCCTATTCTCATATCGTAGCCGTCGCGCTGTTACGATCAAGACCACCACACTCCTTTACCTTTTCGTCATTGCCATTCTTCTCGATCGCTCGCCGCACCACGGCCACCGTCACCGATCGATAGACTTTAGATAGATTTCTCGTCCAGGATCAGGCAAACTTCGATCCCAATTATTGTCGATATTTATTATTGCCAAGTTTTCGACTTGGAGAAATGGATTCGGACGAAAACTTGGAGATGTTACGTTGCTCGAATTTCTTTCTCCCATCATGTTGTCATAGATCGTTCGGTTCAACTTAACTGTGCCTGTCACTCTTATCGATCTCCTCGCCCCGCTCCCTTTCCCGACTTTTCCTCGTGAAACGCTATCCTTCCAGGATTCGATTCGGCAATGCCTCGATTAGATTTCGAACGAGCGTTTCTCGGAAAAAGAGGGGGGGGGGGGAAAGAAGAAGAAGAAGAAGAAGAAGAAGAAGAAAAGGAAGGAGAGAAAAAATTGGCGGCCGTTCGATCCGCCGGTAAAGCTGCAAAGAAAAAAAAAAAAAAAAAGAAAGAAAAAGAAATCGTTCTCGTCGTAGAGAACATTTCCATGCGATAGTGTAGCAGTTACACGAGCTCGGCCGATTCGCGCAACAGAACACGCGCGCAGACGTTTGGTAACCCGGTTGATCCGTTCCCCGTCCCCCCTCCTCTCTCTCTCTCTCTCTCTCTCTCCCTCCCCGCTCCTCCCCGCTCCGTCGTGGCCATGACACTTTTAATAGGAGACAATTTGATGCAGTTGCTACTGCGATTTGAAATTTAAAAGCTAATCGCTATGGCGCAGAGACCAACCGCCGACACAGCGGCTTTTCCGGAGATCGACAGACCGACTTTCCATCCTTTCCTGTTCCTCTTCCATCAATGTTCCTCGCCCTTCTTCCCAAATTCATCCCACTCCAATCGTCATTTTAATCGATTTATCGATTATCGTTTCGCGATTGCCTTACGTTACGTATCGTCTTTGCGTATCTTCTCGCGAAATCTCGAATAAATTGACCGTGAAACTCTCGTTAACTGCGGGGCGCGATAAACGCGACTTCACAACTTTTATCCGATTCTTTCCGCCCGCATCTTTCTTTCCGAATCGAAAATAACAATAACGGACGGGATATATTCCTTCCTCGTCTCTTCCTCTCTCCCTTCTTCTTCTTCTTCTTCTTCTTCTTCTTCTCTTGACAAGTTATTTCGCGGAGGAAAGATGTCTTCGCTCTCAAGCGACGAAGAGTGAGAAAAAAGGAAAAAAAGGATTACTCGAATCGGCCGAATATTTCGAATATGCACATATACGTATATATATGTATACATACATATATATATCTACGAATCGGATGTTCGAAAGTCGAAACGACTTCCCCTATCTCTACACATTTATTGGTCTATCTTATCGCGAGCAAGCCTATCTTTTTCGCGCACCGTTTCGAACTTTTACGCAAGACCTCTCGGAATAGCTGACGAATCGAGGAGGAGAGGGGAGGGGGCCTGGAGCGAAGAGGAGGAATAGACTAAAGCGGGAGAGAGAGAGAGAGAGAGAGGGAGAGGGAGAGGGGATCGGCGAAAGAAGCGATCAAGAGCCCGGACCTTGAGGCGGGCGGACGGTTCGGTTTAGGAATTCGTTGGATAATCTCGGGGCACGGCGTGTCTCGGGTTTCAAGATGGCAGTCGAAAGTGGCTGATTAGATAGGAGGCCCCCCCCCTCTTCCTCCTCCTCCTCTTCCCGTGTCTTGGACGCCTACCGTCTGAAGAGAACGGACAGGACCACGTTTTTCGAACACGGAGAACGGAGACGAAGAACGTTCGTGTGCAACCTCGCCAAATTATATATGTATATATATATATATATGTGTGTGTGTGTGTGTGTACGTATGTACAAAATATACAATTGAACGCGACTTCGCAGAAGAAGTAAAGGCCACACGCCGTTCGACCGAACGTTAGCCGTGAAATCGATTCTTCCACGTTATGCTTGACATTAAATTTTCCATCTTCTAGCATTCTTCTAGCCGCGCGGCGCCTTCCAGCTTACGCGGCCGACCCACAGCCCGCTCCACCGCGCCTTTCTCTTCGCCGACCAATGCCCACATCTCGCACCGAAAAATCTACGCCTACCCGCGCGCGGCCAGCAAAGTCGGGAACGCTTCTTCGGATCGCTTCTTTCGAGGCAAGACGGGAGAGAGATGGAGAAATCGTGCGGTTCGAATTCGCCAAACTTTTTTTCCACGCGAATCCACCGTTTCTTTATCGCGCGCTCGATCGCGATAAAAACTGTGGACTGACAGTGTGGCCGGAAAGGAGGCGAGGAGGAAGGGAGAGACGCTATTCGTCTCCAGATCTTCGGAACCGGGCCTGTCGGTCAACAATACACACAACAGCGAAATTCACGCGTGAATTCTTCCTCTTCGCGACCGCAGCTCACCCGCGTACCGCTCCCGCGGTGGCAGTGGTCGGATACGCGATTCTGCGCGTGTATACGTATGTACGTAAGTACGTCGATGCCACGTGACGTCTAAATTCAGTCGGCCATTTTGGAGCATGATTCATTTGTTTAGAATGGGTTGGATAGGAGTAGGAGGCGGAGCCACGCACACGCCAAATCTTCGTCAACGTTTTAGATTCGAGGCGAACGCGTCGATCGTGTCCAACTTTCGTCGCGCGTGCCTTTCTCTCTCTCTCTCTCTCTCTCTCTCTCCTTTTCACTTTACATTTTTTGCGCGACGCGCTCTCCGAAATTCCTCTCCTCTCCTCTCCTCTCCCATCCGTTGATCGCCTCGATCGATCGAGGAAATTTCGTCACGAAATTTCGTCGTCGCGAAACCCGATAGAACTCGAACGACGGCCGACCGCGTTAGCGTCTCGGCGGAGACTCGGGATCAAGGAGCGCGACAAGGTTACGAGGTACACGCTGTTCCCTCGAAAAGGGGGCATGAATTATTTATCATCGGGCGCGAATAAAACGAAAGGAGAGGAAGGCGAACGCACGGGACAATGACGATCTTATCTATGCTACGCGTTATCGAGCGAAACGGAATCTTCCCTCCCGGGATCTCGCTTTCTCCTTCTCTGGAAATCGCGTCCACGTCATTTCCATTTCAACGTCACGTCGGGGACAGCGAGAGCGTGGAAGAACGCTCCGGTCCAACGATCCGTTCTTCCTTCTTTCTTTCCTTCCTTCTCCCTTTTCTTCCTTGCTCCGCCCGACATATTGCCGAAACTCGGCGGCGGCGGTTGCCGGGGAGAGACGGGACGGGGGCCCAAGGTCAGTGGCAGTGGGTCAGTCGAGCCAATCGCGTGCCTCGTCCGCCGAAGGCCGCGCCGAATTCGAAGCTCTCGGTCTCTCGAGAGGGAGACGAATCGAGAGAGAGAGAGAGAGAGAGAGAGAGAGAATCGCCTGTTCGCTCGTTCGCCTTCGCTTTCGAGCTCGTCTCTGGACGAGCGGGGCACGAGTTTGAGGTCCAGATCGAGGCACGGTGACGTCGCATCGAGGCCCGAGGAGCGTGAGGCGCGCGTCGATTCCGGTGTTGGGTCGGAGCCGGTGCATGCAGGAAAGAGAACGGACAGACCGGTATGCGAGCCGGCCTTGACCGTATCTCCGCTTATCGCCACGTTCCACGCTCGACGTCACGCGTCACGTTGCCGACGCCGTTGCGGCGATTTATCCGCCCCGTCGGAGACCACGACGGCCACCGCACCGCGACGACTCTCGAGCATTCGTCGCTGCGACGCGGACCCATCCCCCTCCTCCTCCTCCTCCCCCCTCCCTCCGTCCCTCTTCCCAGTTTCCATCCGCCAACCATCCGCCCTTCTCTCCAACAACGCTTCTTCCGAACGCAACAACGCGCTTTGTCACAACGCCGCCGGAAATGCTATGCGCAACCTATGCGCAACGTTATGCGTCGTATTTTACAACGCGAATCGTTTTACAACGCGTTATTAATTCAATTAGAACAAACACCCGATTCGTTTCGCGTTTACATTAGAGCGAATGGAACCGAAGCATCGTTTGTGAAATCGTTCGCATCGTTTGCCCGGGCCTCTCTCTCCCCCTCCCCCCCCTCTCCTGTTAAGCTTCGCAGCACGCGAGCGCAAATTTCCACGTCAGCAATTACTTAAATTAATTTCGCGATAATTGTATCGATTATGCAAATTATGTAATTCGTTTTATTAGCCGGCGATACGTATTATTATCGTAACGAGCGCTCGCGAACGTAACGAACCACCGATCGTGCCGCCTTTTCTACCTTTCCAATCGTCCCGATGTAACCGTCACCGTTTAATAGCGTCTCTCTCTCTCTCTCACTGCGATATATCGGATGAGAATACATCGGCGAAGGATTTTCGAAGGAATTCGAGGCAACGTAGCGCTAATCAACTTCGATCGCGCGCGTAGAAACGTCGTTTACACCCCTCGAAGCGTCCCCTTGACGCTTGCGTTGTATGACACCGCGCGCTTTGACCAACTCGCCAAGCCGAGACCTCGTCGTCTTGAGAAGGGACGTTTTTCAAATTCTCCGCCTCCACGTCGAATTGAAATTAAATTGTCGAATTTCCTAAAATCTCGAAAACCTTGACCACGTCGATGCTCTGCGTTTTATCGGATCGAATTTATTATCCGAGTTGAAGGGGATTCGTTGAATAACGCGAATTTTTTCGAATCGTTCTTTCGAATTCCCGAGGGGAGAGAGAGAGGGAGAGAGAGAGAGAGAGATCTTTCTTGATTGGACGGAAGGATCGCAAACAGAGCGCAAGAAAAGGGAGGGGGACGGATCGATCCCCCTTGCATCGGGTCCCGATAAAATTAAACGCGTCATTACCAATCGATAAAGTCGAATCTCGCCAACCTTTGTAACTAATAATTTGTGATTAGTTGGAGCGGCTCCAACGATTCTATGCACTGATAACTCGGCAAACTTTCCTCGTCGCTGCCTGCAACTCGTCGCGCCCTGCATATCGTCTCGGAATTAAGTTCATCCTCCCTTCGATCGATCGATCCTCCTCTTTGCTCGCCGAGAGAGAGAGAGAGAGAGACAGACACCTCCCGCATCCTCCCCGTTCGCATCCTCCACCACGAGAAAATTCGGAAAATTCAGCCTCTCGAGAGGAATACGAGTCTGTGTGTATATACATATATATATATATAGATATACGTACACATCATAGCCCGCGTGGGAAGAGCAGCGACCATAGCTCTATATAGCGAGTGTTGGAAAACCCGTCTCTCGTCTCGCCTCTCGCCGCCGCCGCTTCGTCTGGCCATATTTTGGCGATACCTACTTGTTGCGCGAGGAACGAGCTCCGCGCTGTTGGTACTGTACATATGTACGGCGTGGCGTCTACATGCATGCACACATACATATCGAAGTGGGTGAAGCCGACGGGTCGGGTCAGGTTTGGCGGCACAGGTAAAGGGAAATAAACTCGATCGAAAGCGAAACTCTAGCGGAATCGTTTTCGAGCCGCGGTTCTCCTCGAAACGAGGAGAGGGAGGGGCGGATGACCGGGTTTTCGATGATACCCGATGATTGTTATTGAAGGGTGTGTATCGGTGGAGCGGAATGCAACCGCTTTCCACACGCGGCTTTCGATCGGCGTGGGGTGCCGAATCGGTCGAAACGTGTCCAATTGACGTTTAATCGAATAACGCGCTTAATCGTCGGGGGCCGAGAAGGGTGTGTGTGTGTGTGTGTGTGTGCGTGTGGTGGAGAGGGTTTGCCCCGCGAAAAGACTCGGTTAACCGCGTTTCGTCGTTATTAACGGCTAATTTCCCGAAAATTATCGGAGGAACGACGGCCTTCGGCGCCGTTTAATCCACTGGAAATTCAATGCAACCCGATTTTACCTTTGATCGGGACCTCCTCCTCCTCCTCCTCCTCCAACGCGATTTTATTCCCCCGCCGATTTTAGTCACGTCCTCGCTCGCAATCGCGCGTAATCCTCTTTGTCTCTATCGTAACAACGCCTTTATGGTAATCGTCCCCTTCCTCCAACCCCCCCTCCTCTCCAATATCGTCATTTCCTTCGATATTTTCGCGAATAACGCGAATCGATACGCGGTTTAATACCCGATAGCCCGATATTTAATCGATTTATCGGCCTAATAGTTGGGCCCGCCTCACCAACCCGCCAAGAGTTGTAAAACGGGTGAGCGCAGGAGAGCGAGGCGAGAGAGGAAATAATGGAAACGAGATGGGCGAGATGGAAACGAGGCGAGGCGCGTGTAATTCGTACGGGAGGTGAATCGAAACGTGGGCGAGGGGAGGCGCGAGGCGAGGCGGGATCAAAATTTTCGCCAGGTTTTTCGCGCGTGGCTCGGGTCGGCAAACTGTTGCTGCGCGACATTGGACGATCCACGGTATGTAGAGCGGAGCGTACATAAGGGAAACGGGGGCGGTACATGCTACGTTTCCATGTATTTCGGAGGTGGCTTCCCGCTAGTCAACGGACTGCCCCCACTACGCCCGACTTGGAAAATTTCGGGGGTAACCGACTGCGCTTTAAACCGCTTCTCTCTCTCTCTCTCTCTCTCTCTCTCTCTCTCCCTCTCTGGCAGCAGCGTCAGCTGCCGTTCCACCCGACCTATATATTCGGCAACGTTATATATACACACTTACATATATATATATGTATATATATACTAATACCTACTGTGCATCCACCACGTAGCCAACGGCGTCGATATAAACGCGGTTACTACTTGTTGCTCTAGTCCCAGAAACTGACAGTGTCCGCGCATTTCGGACACTTCTCTCCTATCCCACCCAACGTGAACGGGCGGCAGGGAAGGGGGAGAGGGGCGGGCGGGCGGGCCAGTGACTCTCAACTTTTCGATTTCGTAACCGTAACCGTAACCGAGTGTCGTTCGACAGGTGCACCGAAAGAGCATTATATTGCGTAGCTACCAACAGTTCCGCTCTACTTACGCTCGAACGAATCTTCGACCGGCCGAGGAAGGCGCGCGAGGAAGGAGAGTTTCGAATCCGCTTACCTACGTTACGACTCGTGTACGTACTCGACTCGGTAGCGCCGTCGATCGGGGCGATTTCGTTCCGAGTTCAAGAAAATGGATGGAAAGTAAGTAAACGTTTTCCACGTTTCGTAATTTCGACGGCCAATCGGTAAACGGGAAGCTATCCTCGCGTGATCGAGGTTCGAGCCGAAATTTTTTATTCGAAATACGAATATAATATTATATATATATATATATGTATATATGTATGTATGTTTCAATCGCGTTATATATATTTCTCTTCGTATATCTCTCTTCGATCGTGACATTTATACATTCTGAGATATATGGAATATCCTTGAAATTTTAAGATCTTTCTTTTTCTTTTTCTTTCTTTTTTTTTTTTTTTTTTTTTCCCGCTCAAGGATGAAACGCGAGAATCTCGACTCGATTCTCCCGTGTCCGATAATTTGTTTCTCTTGTTCCTCCACGTAGATAACCGTTTAATCGTTGTTACGCGTCGATATTCCATCCACGTTTTGTCCTTCCATGTTTGTTCTTCTTTCGTTAATCAAAAGTTCCTTGGAAACTTTCCTTGGAAACTTTTTTTTTTTTCCCTCGCGTGAGTAAAAGTAAAAACTCCCACGCCGAGGGAGGGGGGGAGAGGGGGGGAGGGTTAGTCGACTCTCCCGAGCGGGGAAAATTTTCCAAAGATCTGATTAAATTGTGAAACGGACTTAAAAAGAAGAAGAAGAAAAAAAAAAAACGGGCACAAGAGGAGGAGGAGGAGAAGGAGGAGGAGGAGGAGCGGGGCCAGCGTATCGCCAGTGGGAAACTTTTACGAGCCTTTAATTATCATTTCCCATGGGTAGACGCCACACGGTAGTCATCGATACGGCCGACCGATCCATCGGGTGGACATTTAGGGGGATAGGGGCAGGCCAGCTGTCGTCGATACTCGCAAAAATCGAAGAGAAAGAAGCGATAAAGTCATCCTTTGCCGAATCGGAGGAGAACTACTCGAGCTTGAATAACTCGAATTGATCCTTCGAATCGACTATCTCGATATCTCGCTATATCTCGTCCTGTCTATATAATATAATCCCAGCGTCTAACCTCCCCTCATCCCTCCCACCCTTCTCCTCCCATTTATCCTCGATTCGAAATTGAATTCGAAGGTGGGAGAAAGAAGAAATGTAGAAACAAAGGGAAATGCGGGCGAGTCGCGGTTTCCAACGGAAAAGTTGGACGACGACGACGACGACGACGACGACGACGACGAGTCACGTCCTCTCGACGAGTTGGCGGAGTTACTCCAGAAGGCTCGAGTCGGCGTGCATGCGGTGGATGCATCCGATATGCATGCAGACACCGAGACGCCTGCAAAGCGTCGTCGTACTCGCCGTGAGCTTGTATTCGGGTTGTAACCATCACCACGACCATCGACGGGTTCGTATGCGCACGCTTCTCGTACCCACACACGTACGTACGTACACGAACGTCGGTCGGTTCGGTTCGCGTCCACGGTTTCGCGTAAACGCGTTCGAAACTTGCCACGTGCTTTTTCGTGTGTGTACACCATTTGCACGGTTCGTACACGTAGGAGAAGCCGGCGGCACACGTGCGGCAGACAGACAGAGGGTACTCTCACGGATGGGTGCAACGCGGCGGCTTCGATCCGCACACAGCGGCCCGCCGCGTACGTAGGAGCGCGCGCATGGATGCGCGCAAATGGCTCGGCCGCCTGCATCGCGTGCATGTGGACGCGAGAGGCTGCTAGGTGTGTGCACGTGTGCACGCGTGCATGTGCAGCCGGCGCAGCCGGCTTGTATCGCTGCGAAACACGATGTGGAACACACTCGCTCTCGATGGGTCACTCTCACTCTCCCGGTCGAGAGGGAAATTTGGCAGCTGTTTTAAACCCGGCTAACCGGCCAAACTAACCGACCCCCCCTCCACCTATCCACCATGGTCCTTCCACCTCCTGCTTCCGCCCCTCTCTCTCTCTCTCTCTCTGTCTCCTTCTCTTCCCCTTTCTTCCTCCCTCTCGCTTTCGCCTCCCTCTCCTCCTCCTCCTCCTCCTCCTCTTCCTCCCCGAACTCGAGAGCTTTAACCGAGAGAGCTTTTTGGCACTTTGACGCTCTCCCTCTCCATCGTCCGCTTCTTCTCTCTCTCTCTCTCTCTCTCACCCTCTCCTCAATTTTTTCTCCCCCCTTTTCCCAAATCCTTCCATTCCCGTCATCCCCTTCCACGAAAGCGAAAAGTCGGCGAGGTCGCGCCGATTTCTTCTTCTCGACGAGGGAGAAAAGACGCGAGGATGTGATTCACGTGCGAGATCGAGCGAAAGAAGAAGAAGAAGAAGAAGAAGAAGAAGAAGAAGGAAAAAAGGAAAAGAGAAAGAAATCGACGCGCCATCTTCGACGGTTCGGCAACGGATGCTTATGTATATACGACTCGTGCATACATACGCGCGCGTGCATAATGATACGCACGTATCGCTTCCTTCTTTCTCTCGCTTCGCCGCTCTCTCTCTCTCTCTCTCTCTCTCTCTCTCCCTCTCCGTCTCCAACTCGCCCGACTCGTGTGTAGCTTTTTTACCACACTGACCTAGGTTAAGTCGGCGTACCGAGTGCCGAATAATAAAAGCGACGAAACCGCTGACCCTCCCCTCCCCATGCAAAAACCATGGCGCGTATGCACGCGTGTGTCACGCAGACTCGTACGCATGCACATACGCAGAGTCGAGTTCGAAACCACCGAACCCACTCTCCCTCCTCTCTCGGCCAAATATAAATGCATCGGTGTGTACGCGCTATGTACGTGTGTGTGTGCGGCCGTCGGTAGAATGCACCGAGTGGCACACAAACGATCGAATCCAGTCCCGAGGGCAGGGCCACGGTCACCCGAAAATACGGCTGCTGCTGCTCCCCGAAGCTCTCACTCTCGTTCGCGTTCACGTTCCCGTTCGTTTCCTCCTCTCTTTCTCGCTCCCTCCCTCTTCCTCCTCTTTTTATCCTTTTTAGTTTCACCACCCTCTTCCTCTCTCTCTCTCTCTCTCCCTTCGCCTCGCTGCCTTTCAATGGCTCGCACTCTCCGCGCTCGTATTATATTGTGCGCGCTACCGGCTGATTCACGAATCGCGGCCCTCTCTCTCTCTCTCTCTCTCTCTCTCTCTCGAGGTAATTCGAGAATTTCGAATTCCTCGCGGAAAATTCACAAATTTTATTTTCGAACTTTTTCGAAGGGACGAAACAATCGATATTACGATTTTCTTGCGTGTGGAAAGGGGAGGAGAGAGAGAGAGGGGGGGGGAGAGGGAGAGGGAGAGGGAGAGGGAGATGGAAGCAGCACGCATAACGCGCAGGAAGAGCGGGTCCGGCGCGGTGATTACGCGCTCGAGGCACTCTTGGAACAAAGCGTCCTCTGTCCCAGCGAACGCGACGACCTATCTCAACGCGTACCAACTCGCGGCGTTGTGCACACGTGTATTAACAGGGATATACACGGAATCGAGGGGGGGGGGGAGGAGGAGGGGGTGGGTGAATGGTCGGGCGTGCGGGAACCGGGCCATTCGCGGGGGGAGGAGGGGCGAAAATATCGAGAGAAAAAGTGTATCGTCGCGCGCGATTCACGTCACGAGCGTGTTCCTTCCCCCCTTTTTTTCGTTTTTCCTTCGCTTTCCTTTTCTTTTCTTTTCTTTTCTTTTCTTTTTTTTCCACGCCTCTTCCCCTGCCCCCGTTTCTCCTATTTCGCGAGCGAGCCGAATGCACCGATGCATCGCACCACGACGACAATTCCGCCTCTGACTCACCCGCGATACAGTCAGGTGAGTCAATACTCCGATAATAAGCCAACGCGGCTGCACGCGACATCTCTCTCCAATCTTGACGCGTAAAATCGGATTGATCGGCGCGCCTCCCGCCTCGATGCAACTCTTTATCACGTCGGCCTCAACGCCGTCTTATTTTTCGGCGTAGGAGCGCGGAAACGTTCTTATCTCTCTTATCCCATCTCTTTCGGTTCGCAGAAAAAACAAAAAGAGAAAGAGAAAGGAAAAAGCGTCGAAAATCCGTTCATCGTTGCTATTGTTATTATAAGTTATTATAAGTTATCATCATGATCACCGTTAACATGGAAACTTTCCCAACTTACGCTTACATTCGACTACTTTATTCGATTCCATCGAACGATTTCGCGCGAAACTCGACTTCTCGACCTCGAAAGATTCGAAAGAAAGAAAGAAAGAAAGATATCGAAAAGTTGCAACAATGTACTCACCGATTCTCGCCTGTACGCAGTGTGCACAGCTGCGCGAGCCTCAAGGCTTCAAGGTTTCACAGGCTTCCGAAACCGAGGGAGCCCCTCTCACCTCACCCGGTAAAAATTCCACCTTTTTCACAGGAAGTCGTTCGTTCGTTCGTTCGTTCGTTCGTTCGTTGAACGCCTTCGATCGTGCAATCGCGGCGAGCTGGAAAAGCTGTAATATCGTAGACGCGGCGACTTGTTCGAGACCATCCGACACGCGTCTTTTCGTCTTCCGGCACCGCGCGCGCGCTACGAAAACCCGTGGAATTCACGGGATCGCGATAAAAATAATCCCCCCCCGGTCGATCGATACTCTCTCGTGCAAGCCGCGTTGTACACACGACGAGTTTAACGAGCGGACGCACACCGAGGAGGCGTGCGAGGACGAGGTTGACGAGGCGACACCGTTCCCGAGATTCCGCCGCTCCGATTCCGACCAACCGATCGATTCCTTCTTCTTTCTTTCTCTTCCTTTTTTTTTTTCGAACGCAAAGTTTCGATACACACGCGATACTTGTTGTTACTTTTATTTTTTATCGGTACTCCCCTTCCGTTTTCAACACTCCACGGAAAATCGGTATTTCGTCGTCGAGAACGAAGAGTGCAACAATGATGATAATATATAAATAATTCGGCAACACCGATCGCTCGCTCGCTCGCTCGCTCTCCTCTTCCGAAACGAAACGAAAAATCCTCCTCGCTCAACACAATACGAGAAAACTGCACTTGGATGGATATCGCACTTTAAGTATCATCCGATAAACGATAAGCGTTCGCTGTTAAAAAGGGTTATCTGCTTATATATCCGATAAATAATTTTCAACGCTTCGATATCGAATTCGCGCGAACAACCAGGAGAGAATCCATCCCGGTTGTTGTTGTTGCGCCAAATTGCAACGATCGCTCGCCAACCAGGTCGGGGATGAAAATAAAGAGGAGGGGGGAGGGGAAGGGGAAGGGGAGGAGGGGGGAGGGGAAGGGGGAGGAGGGGGAGGGGGAGGAAGGGAAGGGCGAGAGGGGGAGAGATAAGAGAAGAATTTTTCCTTCGAGTCAGCTCGAGGAAAATCGTCAGCGTCTAGACACGCGCGATTTCTTAACCAACCAACACACTTTTATTCGGCGGCGACTCGAACGACACCACACACGTCCCTGGATCTTGGCTTGCAGCGAAAATGGACCGTTTAGGGCGGCGTTGGAGACCGTTGGAGAGCGGTGGCTCGCTTCAACTCGGGTATCGCGTGCACGCCGGAGGAAGAGACTGCACCTCGTGCGTGTGGAAAGTGCAGTTTAAGCGCCGGCCGCGAAGCTGATTCGCCAGCTTTGCTTAAAGTGTCTCTGTTTCGCTGACTCGGACATGTTGTTCCGTACTGGCCGCCTGCACGTTCCGTGCATCCAGATAACACCCGTCGATTCACTAACCTGCCTCACTCCTCCGAGCTACAGGCTGGTCCAAATTCGGCGACCCTCCTCCCCTCTCTCCCTCTCTCTCTCTCTCTCTCTCTCTGCAAATCGGACGTCTCGTTCGCGATCTCGATGTCTTTTCGCTCGCGAATTTCTTTCTTTTTCGGTAAAAAAGTTTTTCGTTTTTTTTTTTTTTTTCTTTTTCTCGTCACAATTCGAACGAATACGAGCGTACGAATCGTACGCTCGATCCATTTGTTTCGATCGTTTACTCGAGACTTATTTATTAAAACGAGATCTCGATCTAATCTTTATCGTGTTCCGCGATCCCGCTCGATACTTTATCTTCCTCGTCCGTTCTCGTTTCGTTTTCAATGAATGAACGAATAAATAAATAAATAAATAAATAAAATATAATAACGAAATTTACGCAGCGACCGATTGATCGACGTTATCGCGCGATGTCGTAACATCCTCGTCGTCGATCGTATCGCGACTATCGAACACGACTCGAAGAAGATTCGATCTATCTGGACCGTGTCCAACTTCGGGGACAGAAGTTCTTTCTCTTCCTCTTCTCTCCCTTTAAATCGCGTCTCGTCTCCCGCGTGTTGAAAACACGCGCGCCTCACGCGTAGATCTCTGGCCTTTGTTTTCGTCCTCTCTCGTCGACACGAGGACGAGCTCTCGATAACGCGCTATTATTTCGGAAGGCAGGGGACGAGGATGATCAACGCAACAACAACAACAACGACAACAACAACAATAAAATAAAAGCGAATAATAACTTTACTTATTCGGAAAGAAGCGAGGATCCGTTTAAAAAGGAAAGAAAGGAAGGAAGAACGCGATGTCAATGACACGCGTTAAAAAAAACACGCAGATACGGATCCCGACTCTACGATCTATCCTCTTATCCCGTTTCCAGAATTTTTCTCTCCTTTTCTTTTTTTTTTTCCTCCCCTTTCCCCTCGCTCGCTCGCACCAAACGAGCGATGATATCGATCCAAGATTACCGGTTAAAGATTACCCTCGAATCAGTTGAAAAGTTTTTCACTTTTATCGATAATAATCCCTTCTATTGAAAAACTATTTATACACGTATATATTGTCGAACGCGAATCTCTCCAATATCGATCGCAGCAGATAACAGGTGCGAACAGGTTTAAAAAGAAAAAAAGGTAAAAAAGCCGAGTAATCGCGCACGTTTTCGTTTCGTTCGAAATCGTGAAGAGAGATAGAGAGAGAGAGAGAGAGAGAGAGAGAGGAGGCGTCGTTTATCGGCACGTTTATACAAAATAAATATATATATATATATATATATATATATACATACATACGTCTACCAAAATACGAGCTCGTTATCTGACAGGCAGCTCGCAAGTGCTCACGTGTTGTCCGCCGCTCGATAAGATTGCGTCGTTATTTTGGTCGAGGGGAAGAGGAGGAGAGGCGGGGAGGACCGAATTAATTACAGAGGAGAATAAAGACGCCCCCGCCGCATCGACGCATACGACCCAACGATCGTCGTAAGCCGGATTAATCGAATTCTATCGAGAACAGACGCGCGCGCGTCATCGGCCACGCGTCCGAGGGACGACCTTATCCGATACGCTATTTCGGCGATGATAACGTCATTCCGACACCCTCCGCATTTCACCGTGTCCGCGCAATGTCACCGCCGTGTCCACGCCGCTCCCCACGTAGCCGTGGCGCGATGCAACGCCTCGCATCCCGATCGAAAGTTGGCCGAAATTTATCTCGACGAGTTACGAATTAATCGCGTGTATCAAGCATTGCCAGCAATCAAATATCGCGCGGCGAAAAGAAAATACGCGTGCGTGTTCGAAATCGGGAGCTCGATCGATCTATCGTCTTCTCGCGTGACTCGGAACCAACGAGTTGCGGTAGCCCTGCCTGCCATCTTCCACTTTTATTTATTTGCCTCGGGATCTCGTTACACTCGTTCGACTCGTATATACGGGGGAATCCGTGGCCGTGGAATCGCGTTGCGCCTACAACGCCACCTCGTCCTACCGCCACCCGATTCCAACTCGTGATCGCCGATCGATCACCTGTGCGCGCGTCCGTCCTACAGGATGGATTCATTCCGCTACCTCCCTTTCCCCTGTCCTCTTTTTTTTTTTTTTGCCGGCACGTCAAAACGAGAAACTGGTTTCCCGGCGTGTACGGAATCGCCTCCCACGCGGCTCTTCCTCTCCGTTACTTCGCACGGAGGCCGAGGGGAACCGCTTTCGCGTTCACTTCTCGCCGATCCGAAAATAAATCGTCCTCCTCCTCCTCCGTCAAATATCCGGGGAGACTTGGACTTCCTCGCTTCCCTCCCCGATCTTATCGGTCGATAAAATTTCAAATGTCAAATGAGAAAAAGAAAGGAAAAAAAGGAACGTCCGGCAAGGAAGAGGCGGGGAGAGAGGGCGGCGAGTTACGGAATTGATTCGGGGGGAGAAAACCGAGCAAATCGCGAGATCGAGATAACGTTTTCCTCGACGAAGGAACTTGCTGTTTTTTCGCGATGCATCCAGTGATGAAATTTCTCGAACGAAAGAAAAGGAAAAGAACACTTTTCTTTCCGATCCAAGCTCTCGATCCAGAGGTCGAGAATACATATTTTGTCGATTTTCGAAAATAATTCTTCGTCGTTTCCTCGAAACGTTCCTGTTTCGCGAATCGAGCGCGAAGAGTTGGGTCGCGAGAGTCGGGGTTATTGCTTGAGGTTGCGATTGGTTGCGAGGTGTGTAGCGAGTAATCTCGGTGTAGCTCGGCGAGGTTCGACGAAACGATCGAAAAACGATCGAAATGGCGAGCGAGGTTCGTTAGACAGACCCTCGACAGGCCGCGCTCGCGTTGTTTTGACGCGTGCAATCGATCCGGGAAAAATGTCCCCCGATATTTATTAACACCCTGTATATCTGCGACGATCGTCTAGACGTCGCGCAGTTCTGTTTGTTCTCGAGAGGGTCCCCGATCGCGCCTTAAATTCAGCTTTATCTCGTCGCTCTCCCGGCCTTCCCTCTCCCCTCCCCGCCGCCGGTTTCTCGCCGTCTCGGTCGGTTCTCGTCGAATGTCGCGCATGAATCGACCGATAGCAGCTGGCCTCGCTCACACGTCTAAACGGGGTAAACGAACTCTTTGTACCGTTGAGTGGGGCACCGAATTGCGAGCCCAAAGTGCATCCAACGATAACGCAGCCCGATATTATGCTCGTTTCGCAGCGACACGCGCTCCGGTTCCTCGAAAAACTTTCCTCCGCTCCTTTCTAATTTCCCATTTTCTTCTCTTTTCTTTTCTTCTTCTTCTTCTTCTTCTCTCCTTTTCTTTCCAGGATTCCACCTCGAATCCCAAATCCAATCGCGTATATATGTATGTATGTACGCACGTACGTACATACATGTATACACACACACACACACACACACACACACACACACACACACACACACACACACACACACACACACATATATATATATATATAAATATATATATGATAAACTGACGACGATTTCGAAACCTAATGAAAAGTCCGGTTTAAAGCGCGACGAATAGCTTGGATCGAGCGATCGATACAATTCGAGCGCGCATTGCTTTCCTTCTCTATCTCTCTCTCTCTCTCTCTCTCTCTCTCTCTCTCTCTTTCTCTCCACGGTGATAAAAAGTTAACGAACCGCGGTCGGGAGGGGATGAAAAAAAAAGGAAGAATGGTAAGAGTTCGAGCCGAGTTTCCCGCAGAAGCGACCGATGGCAGAAGCTAGAATATAGAAAAAAATTACCGTATTGTTAAGATTCTCGTCACAGAGCCACGCGACCAGTTTTTTTCTTGCTCGTTCGAATCGTTGTCGCCCGATTTCTCGAGACGATCGGCACCTTTGGAAACGGAGACACACACACACACACACACACAGAGAGAGAGAGAGAGAGAAATGCTCGTTCAGAACACATCCGGCCGCCGCTACTGTTTCACCCGGGAGGATGAAACGTGCGCGCGCTAGAATCTCGCCAATTCGCGGCTAAGCTCAACGTGCGAGTTTTCAGCGCGGTGCATACCGGTCATCCAGGTTAACGTGTCACTCGATACCCCATTACTTATCGGGCTACTCGATGGAAGCGGATTCCTTCCAGCGGATTCGAGAGTGGAGCGCGCTTCTTCTCGTCTCGATTCGTCAACGGACGGTCGATCACCACCGCGACCTGGAAATCCTCGAGCGAAATTTCCGCGCGTCCCCCCCTCCCACCCTCCTCTCTCTCTCTCTCTCTCTCTCTCTCGAAACTCGTTGTGCGTGGTCGCGCATGGTCGCGCTACCGTGACGCTCTATTAATCGAACGATCCATCGAGAAACTATGTATACGTTCCATATATATATATATATAAAGAGAGAGAGAGAGAGAGAGAGAGAGTGGGAAAAAGTTATCCGAGAAATTGGAGGAAAATGGGAGGAAGGGAAATCTCCGGTTTTTACGGTTTCAACGACAATAATACGAGCGCGGAACGTATCACGAAAAGTGCAGCGAGGAAACAAAGAATACATTCTCCTCTTTCCCTCTCCCTTGTTCCACGGATCGTGTCGCGGGACCGGGATAACCGGGATAGAGATGGCCCCGGTTATCAGAGCTCGGGGTCGGTCGAAAAATCGTCGTCCTCCATTCGAAAGGATCATATCCATTTCGAAAATATCCGTGAACGGGGGTTGAAAGGGGGGAGAGGGCGAAGATGGTAGTGATGGAAGGAGGTCCTTCGCCTTCTCACGATGGCGACGCCGTTCTCGCGAGATAACCGGGATACAGGTTTCTGCGGATAGAGTTGTGTCCTGACGACGACGACGACGGCAACGACGACGACGACGACGACGACGACGACGACGACGACTACAACGACGACGACGACTACTACGCGAAATGGTAGGGAGTATACCGGTAGAGATGCTAATGTCGGCCTTGTGCCACATACTCCTGTACACACTCGCGCGCGCGCACACACAGACGGTTCTCACACTACTCTCCCCACGTTGGATCGCGAGTGGATCGACGGGCGAGAGCACGCGATCGTATACACGCGCGCGCGCGCGCGACTGCCCACATGCACGCTCGAGATCGACTGCAATCCGACCGACCGCTACGCACCGAAACGCATCACCGGTTTGTCCTCTCTTCTTTCGGCCGCTGCTGCCTCTATATGGCTATGCCATATACACTTCTCTATTCCCTCTCGCGCGGGGAGGCGGACGAGGGATTAGCACCGCTCCTCTCCTCCCTCCATCTCGTGTTTCAACCGCGTGCGTGCGTGAGAGAGAGAGAGAGAGAGGTTGGCGCGCGACCTTCTTCGAAATTCGGTGAATTCGAATTCTTCTTCTTCCTCCCCCGCAGCTTTCCTTCTGCCTCTCCCTGCTTTCGCAGGTTTTAGATAGGTTTTCGACGGGAACGGAAATTAATCTCGTTTCCATCGATCGCAGGCTGGGGTGGCAGGCTCTTCGAGATTCGAAACGAAATTGGAACTCGTCGAGGGGGAGGGGAGAGTAAAGGGAGCGCGAGCGCTTTATCTTTGGAAGAAAGAGATCGAAGCGGATGTATCGACTCGACGATAGCATTTTTCCTCGGCTCGTCATTCGATCGAAAAGCCTTGAATTACGTAAACGTGCACGTCGATGGGGATTCGAAGGGGAGTACGAGCGCTCGATGAACGAGAAAAATCGTGGCCGCCGCGTCCTGTGTCGTAGTTTGTAGCAACTGCACGGCGGCTCGATTTAACCGGCCTGCCAGGTTGCCGCGATGCATTTATCGCGAGCACCGATCGCAATTTCATCGCGAGCGAGAAAGAAGGTTAGGCCAGGCCTCGGTATAGGTTAGGCGCGGAGCGCCTAGTATCGCGCGAAAATCGCGTGAAAAACTAGCTGTCCTAGAAACGAACTGGCCAAGTCAGTGGCACAAACCACTCCGCACGCGCGCTCGCTCGCTCGCTCGCTCGCTCGTCTACCTTCCACGCGACGGCCGCTCGTTAAAAAGGGAATCCTTCTCCGATTCCCCAATCTTCCTCCCCGACCACCTCCTTCTCCTTCCTCGCGGAGGAGGTGCTCGTCGATCTCCAACTTTTTTTCCACTTTCCGGCTCGAGTTTCGCTTTTCGTCTCGCGAAAGAAAGAATAATCGCGCAAGAACAATCGTCGATTATTTCCTGCGAGTAGGGATCCGTGGGAACAACGGGCGTCTCGTTTCGAAAAGCGTCGACGAAAAAAACGATTCGGATACGCGCATATAATACGCGGATGTAGAAAATACAACCTTTGGAACCGTCGAGATTTTCCTCTTCCATCTTTTTCGCTCCATCTACCTACCGAAAGATAGGAGGGGAGAGAGGTCTATCTAGTCGCCACGGTTACGAAATGCCCTTCGCGCGTCCAATTTCTTCGAGACACTTCGCGACACCGTGGTGACACCGGTGACGCCTCTCCTCCGACCTAATAGTGGTAGTAATAATAATAGTTAGTAATAATAGTAGTAGTAGTAATAATAATAGTACAACGCAGGCATCTCTCGATTCGATTCTCTTGTTCGAACGAACGGATGCGCCGATCTTTGAACCGATCGACCGACCGACCGACCGATCGATCGACCGACCGACCGACCGACCGACCGACGCGGACATCGCATCGTCCATATTTCCGTGATTCCATCGAGTATCCCCTCCCTCACTCTCTCTCTCTCTCCCCCCCTCGTTTGCCAATCGAATCTCGATACTTGCCAATACCACGCGCATAATAAAGCATCGATACGGACGATCGTTTCGGATGATCGACGCCTTTAGGCCTCGCGTTAAATGCAAATCATCATCGGCTCGTTATTCTCGCCCGTGGCTATGCGAATTTTCCGCGCCACGTCAACAACGAATTGATTACGCGTTTGTAACACTCGACAGTTTCAATTCAAGACATAGTCCTTGTTGCGTAATAGGTAATTTTAGGAACGATCTTTTACGACGCATTTTAACTCCGTAGTCCGCGGACAATTTACGTAACTTGTTTTGCCGTGAAATTTTACCGCACACGTTCCCCTCGCGTTCGCGTTCTTTAAAACCGATCGCGCGCGTCTTTCCAACGAGACGTCGTCTCTCCGTCGTCTCTCCTCGTCTAAACGCCTCGTCTCCCTCTCTCTTTTCTTTCTTTCTCTCTTCTCTCTCTCTCTCTCTCTCTCTCTCTCTCCGTTCCTCGAAACCCTTACGATCGCGCGGCGTATTATTACATTACGCCTCTCTTCTTCGTTCCTTTCCTCTCTTAATTTAAGAAAGTGGCGGAAACGACGACGACGCGTTTCGGAAAGCAACCGTTCGAAAGCAACGGTGCAACAAGCGCTTCTTCCGCTGTTTGGATCGATGCGACGATCGATGCCTTTCCTCCCTCCCCCCCGCTCCCCCGCTCCGGAAAACTACTAATCCGAGTACTAAAAAAATCTCGTCGGAACGCTCGAGCGTTCGAACTTTTTCGAATTTTCGAGAAACTTTCCTCGATCCTCGATCAATCGAACGATACGATACGATACGATACGGTTAGCAAACGTATTCGTAATGGCAAGGGAGATCGACGAGAGAGAGAGAGAGAGAGAGATCGGTATGGGCGCTTGTAACGGCTCGAGGGGAAGAAACGGATCAAGGATTCGTATTCGTATCCTCGGAGGGAGAGATGGAGGAAGAGGGGTGTTGGGAATTCGAGTTGGAGTCGGGTTGGAAAACTTGGGTGGTGGTTGGAAAGGGCGGTGGTCGGATAAAAGGAGTGGAGTGGAGTGGAGTGGAGTGGAGAGGAGAGGAGAGGAGAGGAGGCGGCGCGCGGTGTGGATTTATCGCGCGGATGCCTGAGGATCACGCGGCGGCCGGCTCCGCGCGCGCGAGTAATAATCTTCGAGTGTTCTCTAACGCGAGTTGGAACCGGGCGGCCTCCAACAGCCTGAATTCGTCCCCCTTTCCCCATCTGCCTCCGTGTCCCCGGTTCCTCTCGACCCCTCCTTTCGACAGGAGAGACGGCCATCTTGCTTAGACCGCGGCATGTGCACCGCCGAATGCCGCCATGCTAACGCGACAAAGAAACTTCTAACTCGAGTTGTGTGTCGTAGGTTGCCGGTAGATCGGGACAGAGGCAGAGAGGCTTTCCATCTCCTACGTACGCTCGTTCCTTCCATCTCTCCTTCCTTCCTTCCTTCCTTCCTTTCCTTCTTTTTTACTACGCGTCTCTTCCTTCGTTCCTTCCTTCGTTCGTTTATTCGTTCGTTCGTTCGTTCCTTCCTTCCTTCGATTCTCCGCGTATACGCCGAGAGAGACGTCGACCACTTCAAGGACGACGATCGTGCCGATCGATCAAGTCGCTGGATCGCTGTGCTAACTCCGACCGAACGATATCTCTCTTTCTCTTCTTCTCCTCATCTCCCCTCTCCTTCCCACTTTCCCTCCTTTTCTCTCGCCCGATTCCCGTCCCCTCCCCCTCCCCTCCTCCCTTCCCCCCTATCCCTCTCTCGCGCGCAATCTTTGAAAACCCCACCGCGTGATCCTCGTGTAGGACGCGTTTCAACCTTTTCTCTAATTTTGCTCGTCAGAGAACGCGAGACAGAGAACTCGTCTATCGCCTATAATCGAGTCGAAGATTTCGAAATACGATCGATTCGAAATGAATAAATGAAAAAAAAAAAAAAAAAAAGAAAAAAAAAAAAACGAATATATTCTCTCTTCGTTTCGAATCGAATCGAAAAAAAATCTAAAAATCCGGGAAATCATTCGTTCCGCCGTTCGAGTCTCTCTTAATTGATCCAGAAGGAGGTAAGGTTGGTCGCGCGATTGGGAAAAAGCTTTTGGTAAAATATTGGAAAAGAACGAAGAAGAAGCCGGTTGAAATTCGTGCGTCGATACGTTGATCCACGAAACGAGGTCGGCGTTCGACACTCGACGTATACAACAAGTCTCGTATCCGAATCGAAACGAAGCGGGGAAGGTGCGCGTGTGCACGAGACGCGCGAAGGAACGGAACGAAACGGAACGAAACGAAACGAAACGAAACGAAACGGAAGAAACGAGGCACGAGTTGGTGGTGGTTTGCCGGTGGCCGGTTCGATACGAAACGAAACGATCGACAAGCACGATTGTTGTTGGTTCACGCGGACTGTTGATCGCGTATATATATATATATATATATATATATATATATATATATATATATATATACACACACACATATATATATATCGGAAAATACGTAGCGGGTGGCTACTTTGGGCGCGCTTGCTCACGGTAACGGCGTCTGCCGGAGGCGCTTTAACAAAGGCGCGCTCGATGCAACGGGGATCGACGGAAACTCGACGCGTGTCCCCTTTATTTTTAATCTTTGCTTTAAATCACCGAGCCGCGCACTCGCGACACGCGTCGATGCTGTATTCGCAAATATCGATTCTGAAAAGCGCCGAACAATGCCGCTTATTTTCTGTTTTCAATGCCCATTGTGTCAGACCCGTTGCTGGACAGCAACCGTGTGCCTTCTCTCTCTCTCTCTCTCTCTCTCTCTCTCACTCTCTTTCATTCTCTTCCGCTCTCCTCTCTGCACCACCTCGCTTCTCGTTTCTCTCCGTTATTTCTCTCTCTCTCTCTCTCTCTCTCTAGGCGTTGCGCGCCTCGCCTCGCCCTTGCCTCACCTCGCCCTCGCCTCGCCTCGCCTCGCCTCGTCTCAAACCTCGTCCGCAAACAGAGAGTCGCTTTCGATTTTTCATTCGGCAAACCGTATTTCTTCCGGGCTTCTGGCCAATTCTTCGCCACGCGTTGGCTACATCGATATCGGTGGTTGGAAACCTACCTACCGGTAATCGGACGCTCTTGGGGGAGAGATATTTATATTTCTTGATACATATGCCGCTCGCGTTTAATCGACTTTGCGCGTCGATCGTATCTGTAAATGTATCCGATTTGCGTGCACTTTATGCAAATTGGATAAAAACGTGGCGGTTAGCATTGCAAATATAAAACGCGGCAACGATGCAGCTTCGATGCGTCGTTTCAGTCTTGGGGAAAAATTTGCTTTGCCGCTGCGTTGAAACCGGACAGAAATGAAATCTCGGGGAATTGGACACGATATATGCTGTAACGAGCCGTTAAGTTGCAAATGAACGCGTACTTACGGGGCGCGATATTACGAAAGCGAATGTGCAGTAACCAGACGATGTTGTCGCGCGCAAAAATACATTGTATGTGTGTATACACACACACACACATACACACATATATATGTACACACCGTATATTCCCGCCGTTTCTTCTACCTCTACCTCTACGGAGGACGACAAGTGTAGATGCGCAGTCCACCGTCTACAAACCGTCTTATAACCGTCCGGTACAGGACGCGTTTTAATTATGGGACGGTCAATTGACGCCGTTTCAAATCGCGTCTAATATAATATCGTCAAAATTCGTTCGTCAAAGCTCGTTCGGCGAATTCGATCGTCGATTTTCGCGATTCGATCGTGTTCGCGATTCATCGCGAAAGAGAGAGAGAGAGAGAGAGAGAAAGAAAGAAAAGAAAGGAAATTTTAACGCGAACGCGTGCGAGAAACTTACCGAGAGTTGCTTCTCTCTCTCTCTCTCTCTCTCTCTCTCTCGACTTTGCCAACTAGATACACACACACACACACGCGCGCGCGCGCTATAGAGCGTCTATAGATGAACGTGCTTTATCTATCGTCCATCTTCGTCGCTCCTTCCATCCTCGTATATATATATATGTATACGTATATATTCGCTCAACGAATTCGAGTCGATCGTATAAATTAATAGATCGGACGTTTTCTCCTTTTCTCGCATGTAAAATGTAAAATCTCTCTCTCTCTCTCTCTCTCTCTTTTCTTTTCTTTTTTTTTTTTTTTTTTTTTTTCATTTCTCCCAATACGTAAACGATAATCGAATTTACGAAACGCGCGATATCTGCTCTCTCTCCCCTCCCTCATCTTTGCACTTCGGTATACGCGTTAATATTTGGTACGACGAACAATCGCGTTTGTCACGACCGCGGTTAATTGATTTTGTTGATCGGTCGGAACGCGCGGTATCGAATTTTCTCGAGGGAAAAAAAAAAAAAAAAAAGGAAAAGGAAAAAAAAGTTACCATCGAAACGAGCGTTCGTCATCCAACGCGGGTTTCGTCGTCCAAGTGTCGTTGGCCGGCCTTTGCGGTGTGTGTCGGGCTGCGCAATTTACATGCGAATGCGTGCCACCGCTTACGTTATCACCGTCGTTTACAAATAACCGCGAGCCGGCCTCGTTTACGAATCAACGGCTGCGAAACTTTTCCAAGTTACGAAGCCGTGCCCGTCTCGTTTCGTCTCGAAAACGTTTTATCCGTTTTCCCGGGGAGGAGAAGAAACGGGAATTGCATTCGATCGAAAGTACAAAGTAGCAGAGAGATGGAACGAGCGGCGAGGTTGAAACGGCGGGGAGGGGTGAGGGGTCGGCGAGTATCGTCCGCAAACTCGGCAATTGGCCGATGCACGCGGCAGTAGAGGCAAAGTGAAAGTGCAGCGTGCAGCTCTCTGCGCTGTGCTCTCAGCGTCTCGAAGCCGGGGAGCGCGGAACCTTCTGACCTTGTCCCAAATACTGCGACTGACTGCCTGCCTGCCTCGTTCGTACCTGGACGACGACGAAGACGACGACGACGACGAAGACGAACACGAAGACGACGACGATGGTGGTGGTCGTGCCATGCCGCGTTCCTCCGTCTTCCGTCTCCACGCTGCGTCCCGTGCCTCTTTGTCTTCGTTATCCACTTCCTGCCGGGATACCGCTCGCTCGCTCGCATCGAGTCGAAATCCATCGACAAAGGATTTCAACCAAGGTCGAAGGCTATCGAATAATACCGAAATGTGCAGGGAGCGCGAACGAGCAAAGGGGGAGAGAACGAGGGAGGGGGAAGGAGAGGAAAATTTTTAAAAACGCCCATCTTCATCGAGGCGAAAGATTCGTTTCGACGAAAAGTCGAGTGTGGAACGAGGCGAGGAAGAAAGAGAGGAGAGGAGAGCGCGATGCCTTCGAGATCGATGGTTTCAATCTCTTTTTTTTTTTTTTTTTTTACGACCCTCTGTCGCGATAGATGGTCGTGAAATTTTAACGCCTTTCTCTCCAACGACGTCCTCCTTCTCCTCCTCCTCTTCGGATTCCTCCCCGAGGATCTCGAATCGGCCGTTTATTACGCGTGCAGATGCATCCACTATTCTCGGTTACGATTCGATCCAGATGCAGGCGCTATTCGCATTTTTTTTTTTTTGGTCATCGATCGCTTTACATATATATATATACGTTTCTTCTAACTTTTCGAAACGTTTTCGAAAAATGGAATCGAGTTCGAGTCGAGCTCGGTTTCGGCTTTCCCATCGAAACCTGCCAGAGATCGACGAATTTTGAGCTTCCTCCACGGAGGAACTAACTTACTCACGTTGCGGAACTGGCTCGATGCGTGCGATAAATATGCAAATGATCGCAACTCCTCGCAGCTGGATACACACTCGACTGCGGTTAAGCACAAAAGGCGAACGAGGCGCCTTAGCTTCGGCCGAGGACGCCGAATCCGTCGATCTTGTTGGATTGTCTTTCGGCAAGTGGAACGAAACGCTCTTGTTTCGTTTTCGAAGCTCTTGAAACTGTCGAAAGCTCGGCGCTCAGGAATCAAATCATCTGCCGATCTCTCCTCGCCGCAATCTCGGCTGCAATTAAATCGGGATATTTCAGCCGGTGCCGTTTATCGCGATTCCACGAAAAGCGTTCCAACGACGCGACCGGTTGGCCGTAGTAAAAACCGGGCCCCCGACGTTTCCCCTTCTGTCCACCGTTTTTCACCCATGGATCCTCTCCTTCCCTTCCGCCACCGAGTTAGCTCACACCGGTATACTTATCGATCGATCGATCGATCGATCGTTGCGAATCCTTGCGCCCGATATCGCGATGCGCCGCCACGTAATCGAAAACAAAACCGGTTTTTCGCCTGTATTATTATATCTCCGCGTTGCAAATCGTTGCTGCGTCGAAAAGGGATTCCGATCCAGGCTAATCCCTCATTAGGTTAAAAAAGGATCCGCGAATATCATCGTCGTCGTTCGAGGGACTCGATGATTTTAAGTCAATTTCTTCTTCGTTCGGACGCGATGACCATCTTATTCATCGTACGTTCTCGAGAATCGGGCGCCTCGATCAAAAACGCGCGCGTTCCCGGGAATAATAAGGGTGAAGGTGAATAAGCACCGTAACGCGTAATTGCGAATCACCGTTTCCTTTCCTTTCCTCACCTCTCCTCTCCTCTCCTCTCGTTTCCTTTCCTTCGCTTCCACGATCCATTCCACGAAATCGTTAAACTCGAGCCGACAACCATCGTACAACAACTCATCGACGAGACGTATGTATTCCAAGGCGCATCAAAACGCGCTCCGTTTCGAAACACGTTCGCAAAGGGTTCCTTCCTTTCCGATCCTTCCTTCGTTCGGAATCGAATACGGTTACAATTTTCTATTTTTCTTTTTCTTTTTTTTTTTTTTTTTGAAGCATTTTCCTCGAATTTCCTTTCTTCCAAGAGGACGGATGGAAACGAATGGTTTCTTCTTCCATTTTGCGTGTCCTCCTCCGAACGTTCTCCGAATGAATAACGGATTAACAGGTCGGTTATTGGGCGGCACGATGGCGAGGCCTTCGCCATCAACCGTCAAATGTTGGAACGTTCTAAAATGGCCGCCCCGAAGGCCAGGCCTGGTTTTTACGACGACCGGTTTAGAAACCGACCTGCGCTTCCCGCACTACTTGCCGTTGTTCGATCCGCTCCTCGAAACCGCTGCCAGAAACCAATCACGATCGCCTATCGAGAATCAGCGCTTCACGCGTGCCGACCAATAATCCACCACTCGTCCACCAACTCTATACCATATATATGTGTGTGTGTGTGTGTGTGTGTGTGTATCACTCAAGTATCAATTTTCGGTGTCGCTTCGCTCCCATTTTTCTTCCCTTTTTTTTTTTCTTTCTTTCTTTCTTTCTTCTTTTCCATTCCTCTTTTCCTTCTTCCACGTTTCGCTCGAAACAACGAGACGCGTGCGACAATTTAACGCGCTCCGTTTACGTAACAGGATCGGTGGAGAAAAAAAAACGGCGTCTTTTTCCTTTTTTTTTTTTTTTCCTTTCTCGTTGTTTACGCGGCGGTAAAAGGCGCGCCGATCCACGAGAATAGAGCGCCTTCTTCCTCCACCGGTTTCGATCGGAGACGAGTTTTCTTTTCCCGCGAATCGAAAGCGGTTCCACGCATCTCCTAGCCCACTGCCCGATATTTTTTCCCATTCCCACCACGGCTAGCCATCTCGTTATCTCGTTGAGATCTCGGAATCGACAGATTTGTGCCGAGATAAGAAGAAACCGGACGGAATCGATAAAGAAAGAAAGAAAGAAAGAAAGAAAGAAAAAAAAGGAAAAGGCCGCTTCCTAATGGTTTCAATTCGTCAATTATCTCGTGCAATCTCGACTCGACTCGACACTGCTCGTCGCAGTGTTACGTATTTGTTTCGTGGCGGTAAAAAGGAGAGAGAGAGAGAGAGAGAGAGAGAGAAAAGAAAAAAGGCGGCGAGACCGATCACTGCGCGCTCATCGATCACCGCTCGACCGCTAAAAATAAAAAGGGGATAAAAATAAGCGCGAAAGATGACCGAAAACCGCAGCTACGCTCTCGTCTTCCAAGCGGCGGGGACCGGTAGCCAAGGGGGGAGGGGGAGGACGGAGGAGGAGGATAGACGATCGCCGCGCTCGGCCGCGATTCTTTTTTATTCCTTATTTATTCGTTCGAAACGCGAGAGGAGAGGAGAGGAGAGGAAAGAAGGCGGGGGGAGCCGCGCTCGAGTTATAACGTTTCGACTCGCTCGCGACTAGGGGAATAGAGAATAGAAAGAGAGGAACGCGTCATCCTCCCTCGGCGTATCGGATGAACGTACGACGACGACGACGACGACGACGATCGACGACGTACGACGGGCGAGAAAAAGAAGGATTGGAAGAGAACAACTCCAGGACAACAACATCGTCGTCGTCGTCGTCGTCGCCCGTTTCCAACAACCTCGATCGTTGCACCTTTTTGTTCTGGCTGGCTCGGTGTGTGCATCGCCGATGGTTGGTTACAATTTCACAATAAGTAGTAAGAACAAAGGTCTGCTATTACGTCCCCGGCTCGGACAATACCGGCCGCGGATAATGAATCGTAATCGCGATCGACCGACACGAATTAGGCGACCAGCGAGTATTCTAACGCGCTTAGAATACGATCGACGCGAATAACGAATCTTCTTCTTCGTCTCGAAGTCTTCCCCAATTTTTTTTTTTTTTTTTTTTTTTTTAGAAAAACAATCGTCCTTCCATCATTCCACAACGACCGATCGTCGGATTTCATCGATCGAACGAGGATTACGATTCTCCCACGGGGGGGAGAAAAATACAAAACAATCGATCGCACAATAAACAGGGATCGGATTATAATTCTTTCTAGTTTAGAGTCGAAAGGGATCGGGCTTTGAAAAATCGGGATCGGACTTTCGCCCTTTCGATTCGACCGATACGCGCCATTATACGCGGCCATACGTGTACAACAATAATAACAATAATAATAATACACACCGAATCGTGGAACGAGATAAAAATAAAAGCACGAAATTAATTTCCGCCTGTAGGAATTATTCATCGTATTACGGGAACGCGAGCGTTGAATTCTAACGAGACGGTTGTTCGCTTACTCTTACTCTAAAGATATATTATATACCTTCGAGCGAAGCTAGCTATATATATATATATATATATATTATTTTCTAGGTTGTGTGAGCCTATGCGCGCGCTATCTTTTTATAAAATCTTATTTGTCTCGCGAAGGTATTTCTCTCTCTCTCTCTCTCTCTCTCTCAAGAGAGAGAATACGCAGAATTCGTAGTCGTCTTCGTCATGGTAGTCGTCGCCGTTTCTCTCGCGATTCAACGCGGCGAACCGACTATCCCGCGCGCCGTCCTTGTAGATTCTAATGCTAAATCCGTCTCTCCGAACCTCTCTCTATCTTTCGAGCGACCGATTGGAATGCATTACCAATGGTTTTAAGAACCTTGAAGCCACCGGCCACGGTTTGAAAGTAAGCTAGCCTAGCTAGCCTAGCTAGCTAGGCTAGCTAGGCAGACACGATTTCTTCTTACCCACCGGCGGCGGCCGAGTCACCACTCGGAATAATTGCCATTTGCATGTATTACGGTCAAAGTTCGATCTCCCCCTCCTCTCTCTCTCTCTCTCTCTCTCTCTCCGTTTCCCAATCGATCACCGTCCGCTCTACTAATTTACTCCTCCGTGTCTCATTTTTCTCTCCTGGTAATATCCCCCCCCCCTCCCCCGTTATAACGACATCCGCGCGTACACCGCACGCGTATCGTGAGCTCGAGAATCGCGAACAATAGTATTTCGCGGATGGAAGCGAGAGAGAGAGAGAGAGAGAGAGAGAGAGAAATCGTCGCTAGCTATTATCGAACGTTAAATCGATGGCGCGTTACGGTGGATATCGGCCAGCGATTAGATAGCGACCGAGAAGGAGGAGGAGGAGAGGAAATTCATCGCTGCGAGAGAGAGAGAGAGAGAGAGAGAGAAGGCAGCCGGATTTAAAACGATAGAAGCGCGTCCATCCTGTGGATCGGCGAGTAAACACACGACGATACGACGATTAGGCGGACGACTTCCGCGATGTCGAAGGTCGCACGGGATAGGAGAGTGGTGGTGGTGATGGTGGTGGTAGTAAGAGTAGTAGTGGTGGTAACAGTAGCAATAGTAGGTGGCAGCTGGAACGGATAAGTAGGTTTCTGGGTAGAGAGAGAGAGAGAGAGAGAGAGAGAGAGAGAAAGAGAGAATTCGATCTCGATTCGAAAACTTAGTTGGAGGCGAAGGAAGGAAAGAGCCATCTCCTCTCTTTCCACTCTTCCCGAGCGCAAATTTTCCCTCCGATTTTTAAGAAGCCCAGCTTTTAAGAAGGGAAAAGAAGGCTCGACCTTCGAATATACGATACGCTCGAGCGATATCTTCTCTATATACGGGATACAATCTCTGATCGTTTCTTTTTCTTCTTTTTCTTCTTTTTTCGCGCCAAGTTATTAATAGATACGATTAATAATCTCCGAGTCGCGGTAGCCTTGATTAACTTGGTTGGCGCGCGTAGGTCATGCTTACCCGCCTATCCTATCCTAACCACCTACCTACTTTTCACGCTTCCGATCACGCCGTTGGCGCAAAATTAGCGAACAATTCGTGATCGATTACTTGCTACTCGCTACTCGTCCCGCCAATTTAAGAGAGACGACGATCGCGAACACGAACGATAAACGCGAATATTCCACCGCGTTTCGACACGAACCGATCGTGGTGGAATGGCACGACCTTAAGGCGCGTTCGCGGAGCCACTCCCGAGCGGAGCCGACTCTCGTGTCGCGTGGAAAATAAATAATAAAGGAGAAGAAGAAAGAAAGGAAAAACGCGAAACGGGTATCGGGTAGCGAAGCGAAGTAAAGTAAAATCGGTTCCTTCGAATCCCTTCCTTCGTTCGAATATATAATTCGGATATTTTTTTTTTTTTTTTTTTGCGTGCCGCGCAACCTCGAGATACGATCCGATCTTTTTCTCGATCGAGGGGGGGAGAGGGAGGGAGGGGAGGGGAGGGGGAATAAATATATATATACACACACACACATACGCACGCGCGTCAATGGATGTGTAGCGCAACGGGATTAATTAAAATGGGTTTTTGCTGCGAAAATGAACGGAGACGCGTCATTCACGGCGCTTCGGTGACGCGTGGCCTTGGAATAGCTCGGCTAGGATGACGTCAGGCCCTTCTAAACAGGAGGGGCCCGGGCGGCTAAACATGGCCGTGGATTTAGGCGACCAATCGCCGGCAGCCAGCGCGAGTCCCCCTTTCTAAACCATCCGGGATGGTTCCGAAGCGCGGTGCACGCACGAAATTCGGAATCATGGCCGACGACCCAAGCATGGCCACCTCGCTCGCCCCTTTTCGACGGATCTCCAATCCGATTTTGCGTCCAACTAGAACGTACCTTCTCTCTTCTCTCGACCACGAAACGTTTCGAGAGTTTTACTTCCTTCAACGCCCGCGATCGAACATGCGCGCCTCGTACGCGCCACGCGATTCTCGGCGAATAGCAAAATGTCTTGGGCCCGGATCGTCGCCGCCCCACGCCCGATCCACGCTTGAAATTTCGCGCGGCGGATCGATCGATGCATTCATTAGACCAATTATCGTCCGTTCCGACGCGCTCCCGTCGATCGCAAATATTTACACGACCGAGCACGCCGCATTAATATTTATCGCATGCAAACTACTCCAACGACCTCGGTTCGGTATCGGCGCCGTTTTCGCAACGATCGGTCCAATTTTTCGCGCGCTATCTTCTTCCGATTCCCTTCCTCTCCATCCTCTCCCCCCCTCTCTCTCTCTCTCTCTCTCTCTTTCTCGAATCTTCGCGGGAAAGCAGCGAGAACGCGAAAGGAAATTGTCGAGACGTTGTATCGATCGATCGATACCACGAACTTCGTGACGAAACGTTACGTATTAATTTTTTTCGGGGAGGGGGGGGGGCGACGAACGAAAGAGAGAGAGAGAGAGAGAGAGAAAGAAAGAAAGAAAGAAAGAAAGAGGACGCGGGTCGGAGGCAGGTTGCAAAGTTAAGCGGGTTGCATATGCATGTCGTATACGTAGAGTAGCGGTCTCTTTCAGCCGGCTGGAACACAAGAGGCGAGAACACCGAGCTAGTCCCAGCGTGTGGTAATCGTCGTTTGCAAGATGTTTACGTAATTTCACCTTTTTTCGCATGCATCTCCGTTGATCGGCCACCCGCCTCCCCTCCCCTCGCGGTGTCGGCTTCCCCTCCTCGAGCTCTCAACCTCTTTACCGATGCACGCGAGGAGCGGTTTATAATGCCGCCATTAATGGACGGTCGTCGTCGTCGTCGTCGTCGTCGTCGTCGTCGTCGTCGTCGTCGTTGTCGTCGTCGTGGTGAGAAAGAACTCGCTAACTAAGATTTTATTAGATCCCCCTTTCGTTCCGATTTTCGAAACGAATTTCGGAATTTTCTTCCTCTCGAATCTTTTTCTTCTTTCTCTCCCAAAGCGAAGCGAGCGGAGAACGTACGATTCGCGCGTACGCATACATTCAGGGTCACCCGAGGCTGTAAATGTAAAACGATTCATCTCTCTCGATCGAAGCGATCGACGAAAGATTTTTTTTCCAAACCGTTCGCCAAGATTTTTCTTTTGTCATCGAAGGAAAAAAAAGTAGGAAAAATTGGATAGACAAGTTCGTATAACCTCTTCCTTCCCTTCGTGCGTATCTCGCGATCGGCGTGTCGTGCCTTCTCGAGCGGACGAAGCAGCACCCGTACTGCTGCTTTTTGTCGGCCGTCGACCGAGTAGCCGCCGTTCTCAATGATTCGAAACTCGTTTCCACGCATTTACGCGACGCGTGTGCTCTTTCTCTCTCTCTCTCTCTCTCTCTCCTCGCGAGCGATGCACGCAATGCCCGTCCGGACCGGAAATTTCGGTGTCGCTCGGAGAGAAAATTTTCATCGAGGTGTTTCGCTCGCGGCCAGTTCTTCTTCTACTTCTTCTTCTTCTTCGTGCTCGTCGATTTCGTTCCTTTTACGCCGTAAAAGCCCTCCTGGCTCCGCGATCAGGATCCCAGGATCCAATGATAGGTCCCGCTTCCTGGACGTCGTGAAAACACGGCTGTGCCGTGTTCCGTCTCGTGGAAGATTTATAATAATTATCTGAAAAGGACGAAACGCGCGCGTAACAAATTACAGGGGATGGGGATCGCCCTATCCGTCGATCCGACGGTAGATCGCCGCTCTCCTCTCTCCTTTCTTCCAACCCATCAAACTGGTTTCGTAACCCGATGTCGTACCCCGATCGCTATAGATTTGATGGATCTCTCTCCCCCTTCCTTCCTTCCTTCCTTCCTTCCTTCCTTCCTTTTTCTTCGAATCGACAACGGTTGGTCACGGTTCTCTTTTTTTTTTTTTTTTTTGCTTTTTCCCCTCCCAATTAACGCGGATAATTTTTAGCCGCGTTAGGTTCGAGGTCGAAAGCGCGCAACGTGCGCGCTCTTTGCGAGGCGGCAGGTGTGCGAAACCGTTGTCCGATCCCTTCCAACGATCCCTTCTTCCAGAGAAGAGGAAAGGAAGGAAGGGGAGGGGATATCGGTCGGTTCGTATTTTCGAACGAACGTAAGAACGATTCGACTCGACTTAATGAAAAATAATTTAGATTCCGTCCAGGGATAAGGGTGGTTGGGGAAAAGGGGTTGGCTCGTTATTAACCGAGGAGGGAGGGGAGGGATAGGCGCCAACCACCACCTCGAAATCCGGCGTTGGAATCGAGCCGTTCGTTCGTTCGTTAATTGCGCGGTGTTGGCGAATTTTTTCCCAACATCGCCCGGACCCTGCCTGTTAATTAACGCCCGTTCTCGACGGGGATGGAGGAGCGCCCGTCCTCCTCCGTCGTTTCCTAAACGGTGTCGGTCCAACGCCGTCGACGAGCGGTTAATTGGCGCGTGCCTCTCCCCCCCCTCCGATTAATTAGCCGAAAGATAAACCGAGTCGATTCAATTTTCGCGGCAACCGCCACGCTTTTTCCCCCCCGCACCTGCGCTCCACTTTATCCGATTATCCGTGACCGCTCTCTCTCTCTCTCTCTCTCTCTCTTCTCCCTTTTCTTCCCTCTTATCCCGCGGATACTACTTGTACCATCCACCGTACGTACCGCGAAGGGGGCAGTTGGCAGCGCCCGAGGACGTAATAAATTCCTCTCTCTCTCTCTCTCTCTCCCTTCTCTTTCCTCCTCGAGCCCTCATCGGGATCACTCGGCCAATCTTCTCGTCGTCTCTCGGTCACTCGTCAACCGCGCATCTGGACGTAAAAACCGAGGAGAAGGAGGTGGAAACGCGCTCAAAGTATGAAAAAGGGAAGAGGGAGAGAGAGAAAGAGAGAGAGAGAGAGAGGGATAGACGCGTAATTGAAACGTCCTGTAACGCAGAAGGAACGCTGTTGCAGTTCATCAGTCATTCCAGGAATATATATATATATATATATATATATATATATATATATATATGGTATATAGATGGCAGTCATCGCGGGTTGCATTTGCAACCCCACAGAGCGCGAAATGACGTGGGTAGGGTGGGAAGGGGGAGCGCAGCCGGGGGTGTGCGTGCGTGCTCCCCTCGCCTCGCCTCGGCCGGCTCGCCAAGGGAGAGAGAGGGGGTGGCGCGAGGGGTGGATATATATTCGCGTAGCCGTATACGTAGCTACGTGGGGTAGGTCGTGATTGCTCGACGATACAAAGGATGGACAGAACACCCCTGGGCACCCTTCCCCTATATACACGTCCGTGAAACTCCTCCGAACGCGGCTCCCTCGAAACCACCACCACCACCACCACCACCACCTCCTCCTCCCCGTCCGTGGCTAAGACAAAGAGCAAAGGAGACGAGCAAAGGGGGGAGAACAAGGGGGTAAATTGAACTAGCCGCCGAAGACTCGCTCTGGGCGCACGCTCCTCCTCCTCCTCCTCCTCCTCCTCCTCCTCTTTTCCATCCATATACCCCTTTGTCTCCGCGCCACGGAATTCGTCTTTGCCGATTTAATAACGCCGCTCTTCTACTCCAACGCTGCTCTTACCACCACACCGCTCCTCGTCTTCTTTCTCGCGTTAATCCCTCGCCAAACGGGGAAGGGGGGTTTGCCGTTTGGATAGACGAAAATCTCGAAAAGAAGGGAGAGGGAGAGATCGGGCGATGTTCGGCTCGGCACGTACTCGGGGAAATTCGTCGGGTCGCATTGTTTTCGAAGTTTCGATTACGAAGGATTGCACATTTGGCACATCGGCTACGTTGCGCTTCTCGAAAGGGAGGAGAACTTCTCCTCCCTTTCGTTCGATCGGTCGTATTCGATTTTTACGGTTACGCGCGTTACGGTTTCTGCACGGTTTCTTCTTGCGAAAAGATATATATAAATAAGTCGAATAACGTAACGTTCCAACGAGAAACTCACAATTAACGCTGGAGCGTGAACGCGCGGCCGCGTTAAAAGGGGGGGGCCGTTAAAACGTTGCTGGGGTAATTAACGCGTTACGTCCCTCCGAAAGACCCTTCGCTTCTCGGAGAAGCGAGATCGGCAAAAGATTAGTCGGGGAAAGATTTTCGCATAGGCGAATTATGCCCGCGCTGCGGTGGAAAAAGAAAAAAAAAAGAGAGAGAAGAGGGAAGGAAAGGAGCGAAGGAGCGAAGAGCCGGAAGAAGAGAGGAAATAAATAATGCTAATAAAAGCAAAAGGGCCCCGCAATGAGAAAGTCTTGAACCGAGGCAAACCCGAGACGTTACGTACTCGCCTCCTCCTCCCCCCCCCCTCTCCGAGTCGCTTAGGGTTACGCGTATGCGTGTGCCGCTTTTGTGTAACCATCGAGTTCCTCCTTCGATCATTCTCCTCGCGAGAAAGATTCTCCTCGCTTTTATTCTTCCACGATTCCGTTAAACCTTCCCTTCCCTTCCCCCTTCTCCTTCCCTCCGCTGCAATAGAAATTACATCGTAATCGTGGCAATTTGTGGATACGAAAAAAAAGGAGGAAAAAGATACACATGTGTGGATCGAGGAGAAAAGAGAAAGAAAGAAAGGAAGGAAGGAAGGAAGGGAAAGATCGTCTACGATCCCTCGCGATAATCCTTATTCGTAGTTATTCGTAGTTATTTCCAATCCTCTTTCTTTCTCCGAGATATTCGCGCGATCCAACGTTTCGATTTCCGCGAAAGGACCGTCCTCTCTCCTTTGTCGCGTTAACGAACGTCCGCGATAAATTCACCGAGGACTCGTCGTGCGCGATGCGTGTCGCGACGATAAAACGCTGATGAGTTCTTAAGAATGCTCGCCGTACAATGAGTCCCGCGTACGAATTACCCGCCGTCTCTTCCTCTTCTTCTCCCTGCCCTGCTCCTCCTCTCCTCCGAGCTAGCCGATCTCCCTAGCAGAATTTCAATTCGTTTCGAGCTCGATCGAGGAGAAGGAGCCAACGAAACCGGGCAAGCAAGAGCGGAAGAGAGAGCCACGCGAAATAATCGAGGCGAAATATCTCGAGGAGAGGAGAGGAGAGGAGAGGAGAGGAGAGGAGAGGAGAGGAGAGGAGAGGAGATAGATAGATAGATAGATAGGTATTTTTTTTCCCCGACGAATCGAGAAGAGAGAGAGAGAGAGAGAGGGAGGGAAAGGAGAGAGAAAAAGGAAAGTTAATTCGTTGAAAACAAGCTTTTATCTGGCAACGGTGGATGACGCGGGATGGGCCGCTTCGTTCGCTCGATAAGCCTTATCGAAATATAATTGCGTTATCTGAAAATATATCCATCGCGCTTCTCATGCGCGAAAATTCGTTGCGTTCGGTGCCCGCGGCTCGAGACGTGTCGAAAGACGTGGACGAATAATTAAAGGGTTAAATGAAACGAACGATTCGTCTCGTTCAGGGAGGGAGTTCGTAGGCGAACGACGAGGAAGTACGACGACGACGACGACGACGACGAATCATCGAGAGAATTTGAGAGGGGAAAAAAAATATAGGAGAAGCGCTCTCGAAATCGAAACCTTGAACGAGTTTGTTTGCGAGGGCCGCGTTATCGGCCGCGCAGTCGACACACGCCGATTATTTTTTCGCGGAAGACGACGAGGCACGCGGACACGACCGTGGTCGGGAAAAATCGGCACGGTCGTTCAGAAATCGGCTTTTCGTAAGAGCGCGATAAAACGCCGCGATATCGAATGTTTTTCGAGCCGATTCGTTTTCACGGCGAAAAACGACGAACGTTATAAATAGAGAGAGGAGGAGAGTCCGTCGTCGCGTCCTTCGTGGCTTCGTGATGGTTATCGATTCGATCGTGTAGTAAAAAAGAAAAAAAAGAAAAAAAAAAAAAAGAAACGTAGGCCCACCGCGGCGTGGAAATAATATATTCTTCTCTATGCGTTATTAACTTGTTCTTGATTCTTCTCTTTCTTTTTTTTTTTCTTCTTCTTCTTCTTTTCCCTCCTCCTCCTCCTCCTCCTCCTCCTCCTCTTATTAATTAAAATAACGCGTATTATCGAATTAGACGATCTATTCTCACACGCGTCATTTTAAAACAACGGTCGAATCTTTATTCTCCATCGCTGGTTTCCCTTTTAGGTTTCGCCTTTTACGACACGCGCGTTCGTGGGCGAGGGGGAGGGGGAGCTACGTTCCATCCTCCTCCATTCCTCCTCCATTCCTCCTCATACGATCAAATCGTTACATCGTTGATATCGAGTACTGGAACGACGAAATAGACGAAAAAAAAAAAAAAAAAACAAGAGAAGAAAATATGAATTCATTGTTATATTTATAACGACCTATTAACTTCCTATCGTGAGAAAGGAAATATTTCTTCGACGGCTAGGAAAAAAGCGGCGATAACAAGAAAAAATACGAGCGAAATCGTTCGATCCCGTTGAATTATCGTTGCATTATCTCTATCTTTAATTAAGCGTATGCATTAATATCTCGTTTCGGCTGCAACCTCCCCCTCCTCCTCCTCCTCCTCCTGCTCGTGTTCCACGCACGAGAAAGAGAGAGAGAGAGAAGAAGAGGCGGATAAAGTTCGTAAAGGTCGATCCGCTCGACTTTTTCCAAGCCAAGTCCACGAAACAACCGCGCGAGACCTCTCTCGGACTCGTGCGAGAGGTCAGACTCTTTCGTCCGGATAGATTCTTTCTCGCCTCGCCGTATCTTTTCCTCGAGAAATCACTCGTGAACGAATTCGAGCGAATTCTTCTTATCGATTCGAGAAATTTCTTTTTTCCCTTTTCTCCTCGCCAATTCCTCTCCTTCTCCTTATCGAAGGATCGATAACCGTCTCTCTTTTTTCCATTTCTCGACCGGGATGAAATTCGAAAATTCGAAATTTTTCTCCAGACGAGAGAGAGAGAGAGAGAGAGAGAGAGTCGCTTTCCCTTTCCCCAACGCAGCCTCCCTCGCAGTTGAGACACGGGGTGCGTGCGCAAGCGACGAAATGCCCGATGGCGTTTCCATCTCGCGACGACGAGAAATAAAAATTGCGCGTGCCGTCTCCCTTCCCTCCCTACGAGACTCTCTCCGGTGAAAATCCGGAGAACTCTCTCTCTCTCTCTCTCTCTCTCGAAATAAATCGGTGGAAACGTCGCGTTGGGCAGGATATTCTTCCGAGACCGAGTTTTCTCGCCATCGCCATTCCGCTCCGAGTCGGATTTGCAAAAGCGAGGGAGAGATTGGACGACGATAACCGATACCGCAGAGTGCATCGAACGCAACGACATGTTTGGGACACGTGTCGGACGGCGACGGCGAGGAATGGACTCGCTTTCGGCCGACGGCGAATAACGCGATAATTCATGCTCCTCCCTCTTTTTTCTTTTCCTCTCCTTTTCCATCCAACAAACTCTTCATCCCGCGTCTCCGGGAAATTTTTCCAAAACTTGTTGGTTAGATAGACAGATATCGCTAGACGAATGTATCTTCTTCGATTTATTATCGATTTTCCATTATTCGAATCCCATCGGGTTCGACTTGGAACTCCCGAAAACTGACTATGAACGAATGTCTCTCGTTTCGCGAGAAGGCCGGTGACCCGTGCATTATCTCCAAGAAAAGAAAACGAAAGAGGGGGGAGGGAAAAAAAAAAATAAATAAATCGAAGAGATTAAAAATAACTCGATCGAGCGATTTATAAATCGCCTCGTTTCGATATCTATATAATATCGTGGCAATTCCAATAATTCCCTTCGAGAACGAACCGATAAAACGAATACGCTTCGTCGTCGTCGTCGTCTTCGCTTTTCGTCCACGAATCGAAAACACGAGTCGCGAGGGGGAAGAGTAGGAGGAGGAGGAGGAGGCGGTTTCGTAATCGGTATTGTTCGGCAGTGGAAAGGAACCGAGGACACGCGAGATTCCCACGGGGGGCGAGGGAACGGGAGCGCTTGGAAAGTCGCGTGGATATCGTGGTCGGCTCGAAAACCAGTCGAATCGTTCGATTGTTCCGAGACGCGATGCAGCTGGGTTATTATAGCGCGGCACATGGGGCGACAGATGGCACGCACGCACCAAAGATGCGTGTCACGCTACCGAAAAACTCCATCCGCGTATCCGTTCCGCGTGCGTACGACGCGACCGACCAAACACGACTAAACTTCCGTACACGTACGGAGTGTTGACGTCGTCGCGATACGACTCTCCTCGCTCTCTCGTCGTTTCCAAATATTATTACAAATATTCGAGAATTCCGAGAGATTCCCTTTGATTCCCGTTTAAACAACAAACGGCAAGGAGACTTCGATTTCGCAAATTTTGTAATTAATACGACGCTCGTATTAACCGTTCGTATTTATTCGTATTATTTCGTATTCGAATCGAATCGACAAGAGTTCGTTCGTAATTATTGTTGTGCGTTGAAAGATTAATTAATTCGAGCGAGATGCATTTTTTCGTTGTCGATCACGTTGTTCGATTCGAAGATGAGGGAACGGCGAGCGTCTCGTTTACGGATACGTTCGGCCGGTTAAAAAGTTTTGCGAAATGGGAGACGTGGGCTCGAGCGGCGCGCGTGGGCCACCGCCGATCGAGAACGATCGACCACCCTTTCTCGAGAGAACATTCCTCCGCCGTCGATCGATAAAAATCCCTCTCCAAGGCTAAATCTCCACCGAGTCGAGACTGGTGTCGAGAAAGGTGTCGGGAAATCCGATCCCGGGAAAACATCGAAAAATCGGGATCCGTCTTTCCCTTTCCTTCCTTCGTTCCTTTCCTTCTCTCCTCCTCCTCCTCCTTCTTCTTTCGAGAGAGACGACGAGAGAATCGAGAGAAATTACGTCTCGCAACGAGGACGGCTCGACGACGAGTAACGGGACGCGAGCTCGTCGCTGTTCGCGTCGAACGAGCGATAAAAAAAAAAGAAGGAGGAGGAGGAGGAGGAGGAAGAGAGGAGAAGAAAGAAGAAGAGAAAAAAGGACAAAAAAGAAGAAGAAAAAAAGAGGCAGCAAGAAGAGAACAAGGAGCAAGGAGCGGCGTAAGATTCGTAATCGGCGCTTTTAAACGTGGATAATGTAATCGACACTGAAAGAGTGGCTCGGTCGTAACTTGTGACAGCCGGTGAATGGAAACGTGAATGGAAACGGCGCGGTCGGTGGCGTGCGATCGGCACGAAAGTAAGAGGCGTTCATTCGCGATCAGCGGCCGAACCAAAAGTCAAAGGATCGTTCTGTTCTCCGGCTTGAACCGGGCAACGGGGAGGGGAGAGGGGAGGGGGGGGGGGAGAGAGAGAGAGAGAGAGAGAGAGAGAGAGAGAGAGAGATGTTTCAAGGTAGGCTGAGAATGGCCGAGGAAATCGCCTCGATACGACGTTCCTTTCTTGCCGGACGTTAAATTAACGGTTTCCATTAAAATAACCATCTAGCGTGTATATACGTATATACGTATGTATATATGCAACCGGTCTCTCGATTAGAATGGTAAATCAGACCGTGCAAATAAAACGCGACTTAATCGGCTTCGACGGTGAGAAAAATTCTAACCGTCGGACGAAATACGGTAACTCGTCTCCCTCGCGTGGAAACGAACGCGAATCATCTCTCGTCCAAAACAACGTCGATCGATCGAACGAATTCCAAATTCCAGGAATCGCTCCTTCGATCCGATGCCGAATTTCGATACCGAATTCCGTAAAGTAAATCGGTGAAAATTCGTTCGTTCCACGTGGAACGGGATAACGATAACGGTTATTAATCCACCTTTGGTCCAACCGATTTCCCATTTTTGTCTCGTTGAAACTCGAGTCGAAGAACTTGGGGATGGATGTAATGGATCATCGCGATCGTTCAACGATCGTTAATCGAACAATTAAGCTGGTGAAGAAAGATCACAGTGCGCGGTGATGGAAGAGATTTATGCCGAGGTCTTTCGTCCTCGTCCGAAAATGCGAGCGAAGGCTAGGCGAGGAAGGAGAATGGAAGGGGAAAATGAATGGAGGTGGGGTGGGGGAGGGGGGGGGGGAAGAAACGGCGTTGTTGGATATTTCTTTGGTCGGAGCGCGGCGTCTAACGCTCAGCTGCAAACTCCCACGATCGGTTCGTGGTCTCGGCGGCGCGATGGAGATCGGCGCGACCGGCGTTCGATCAGCGTTTCCCAATCTTCTCAGCGTTTATTTAACGCCGATCGCCACGCTGTCGACCGCTGCCGGGTCCGAAAAAGTGGGACGGTTCCTAAAACGACACGAGTCTTCTTCGAGTCGTGGCGGATACGATCGATCGATTTCGAATCGATTCGAAACGACTCCCCAACGATTTCCCCTCTCGATTTTCGAATTCCGTATACTCGAAAGGAGAAAATGGAAATTCTCCTCGAATCGTATCGCCGCGTCTTTCACTCTCAAAGCGTTTTCGATTTTTCCTCTCGTTAACTCGCCACTCGTCGCTCCTCGATTCATCGCGATTCACCGCCTTTTCCATCCGCGGATTCCTATCTCGAGGAAACGAACCTCGTGCATGCATCTCTCTCTCTCTCTCTCCTCCTTTCCTTTTTTACCGACGCGTCTCGCATTCGCTCGCAACAGATAATATAAATAAATTCCGCCGTTGGAAACGACGCGCGCGCTCCCTCGTCCCCGCGCGGCCGACGCACGAATCTTGGAAAGATTGGTTCGGGAGAGGATGAAAATGAAGGAAAGTGGTTGGGAGACACTGCAGCTACCGGCTACCTACGTGTAGCATTTTGCATCGCGCACACACGCGTAACCGAGGCGCGTAGAGAGGGCACACGGAATCGAACGGGTGTAAAGGCGCCCTTACGATCCCACGGCGTGCTTCTGTGGCCTTGCCGCGTGAAAGGCACACGGAAACTGGCGCGTCCATCTTGTTACGTAAAGCCCAACTTTTCACTCGGGATCGCCCGCTGCTGCCGCCGCCGTTGCCGCTGCTAACCGCGAGAGAGAACGATCCTCGGAAGGAAGGAAGGAAGGAAGAAGTGGGCCTCGGTCACGCGGAAACGCGTCGACGACGAGCTTTTGAATCGCGACCAAGGCTTGCATCCACGTGGTGGAGAGCCACCGCCGCCACCGTTCCTCGCTCTAATTAACTCGCGGCACGGCCCCCTTTCGCGGCTTTGTCGTCCCTCGCCTCGATCTCGAGCTGTCATACCCGCCGTCCCCGTACCCGCGCACGACTACTCGCGAATTAAAAAAACTAACGCTAACAGTCGGTGCGCAATAAGTCTCGAGGAGGTGGTTTCTAATTGCGGTGGACGCGAGTCCTCGACGCGCGGTCAAATTTTCGCCTCTTGACCCGGATACCCGGGAACAAGATTGTTTCCCGATTCTCGCTTCGTCGCCGTTCCAACGAAGTGCCTTATCGGGCAAACGATCGATCGATCAGGCGTGGGCGAATCGGCCGAATCAGATCATCGGCCGATCGATCTAGATATTTGCACGCTCGTTGTGGAAAAAGAAGAAAGAATTCGTTGCGATGAATTCGATCACATTTCCGAAAACGAATTCTCTTCGGGTCAAAGAGGGAAAGAATGAGAGAGAGAGAGAGAAAGACTCGAAGATCGCGATTCCGTCCGTCCGAATACACTCGACGATCCTCGGAGCGCGAGAAGCGGCCGAGGCTCGACTCGAGGTGAATTACATATTTGCGATAGTTCAGCCGCTACTCCGCGGCTCCGCTACCGGTACTCGACCGTTATTTATGAATGAATTAACGTCACGCTATCTCCGCGGCGAGTACGCGACCGATTACCATTAAGAAACCGTTCCACGAATTCGCTGGAATAGGAAACGCGGCTACGGCCGTCGCTCGCGTACCGTAATACCGTAGTAGTGATAGTAGCAGTAGCAGTAGCAGTAGTAGTAGCAGTAGTAGTAGTAGGAGGAGGAGGAGGAGGAGGGAAAACTTGGCTCCACATCGTGTGGAAAATCGTGTGGAAAGAAAAGGAAAAGGAAAAGAAAAAATAAGGAAAGACACGGGGAGGAAGGAGACACTTTCACCGCTTCCCCTACTGGATGGAATGCACCACGTGCATCCAGGGACGCGACGAATAGAACGGGACGTAGGAACGACACGTCGTCGTCGATGCTCGAAGCCGATACCGAGGACGGTACGGGACGAGAGTCGACCGGTTTCACCTGGTCGAGATCGAACTTGTCCCGCCGAGGAACGGTTCTTCGCCGTTCTTCGTCCCGGCCTGTATGGAATTTAGAAAGACACGGTTGAAAAACACCTCGAGGCGGTGGTGGGAGAGATATATCGAGTTGCGACATCTCATCGATGAAGAGAGAGAGAGAGAGAGAGAGAAGAGTTTATTTTTTTCGCGAAACGTGGCCAGCGCGTTAGCGCACGTGGATCCCTGTTGCGAAAATGCCCGAGCCGGAGTGGCCTGAAAAAATAAAGCTCGCCGATAAGCGCCCGGTACCTGATAAAGTCGCGCTCGCTTTATCGTGCGTGTTTGCCCGACGCGATAGCGATGCGCAAAAATGAGGTTGAAATTGCAAAACTGCAGCAACGAGGGGGAGGAGGGGAGTTGCGGAAGGAGGGAGGGAAGGAGAGTCGAGAGCAGGGCGAGGTTGATAAATCGCGCAAAAGGGTCTGGTGGAGCAGGGGGGAGGTAGGAACAGAGGGGACGAAGCCGACGGAGACGAGGATGGAGCCGGAGAGAGAGAGAGAGAGAGAGAAAGGGAGAAGGCCGGTGCATTCGATGCACCGCGTCGAGGGGACCGCGTAATCTGAAAGGCTTATAAACCTGCATCCGGCGCGGCGATCGATAACGGGAGTTATCGGCGTTTCCTACGCGAATCGCCACGACTTCCTCTCCCTTTCTTTTCCACCTTGTCGTGCGCGCGCGCGCGCTATTTTTCCTTGCAGGAAACCAGTGAACACACACGGTTTTTCGTTTCGAGGGGAGGGAAAGAAAGAAAGAAAGAAAGAAAGAAAGAAAGAAAGAAAGAAAGAAAGAAAGGAAAGAAGAAATAAAAGAAGAGAAAAACGTTGGCCTGCTTTCCCTTCTCCCTAACATTCTCGATTCCCGAGAGTATCTTCCTTCGTACCTGCGAAAGAGATTCGCTCCGAGATTTCAAACCGAAAAGGTCGGTCGAAAAGATCGAGGCGGAGAAAGAGAGAAGGAAGGAATGAAGGAAAGAAAGAGAGGAAGAAAGAGCGCATCGCGTCGCGTATCGAGAAGGCGGCATCGTCACATCTCATCGTCGTCAATCTTTGTCCGCGATTACGCAACGAGCGTCGTCGTCGTGGTCGTCGTCGTGGTCGTCGTAGTTGCGGCGAGAGCGGCGCGTTCCGGAAGGGTGGAGGAGCGGTGCGAGATCGAGGCCCTCTCTCTCTCTCTCGCCTCTTCCCGCGCCGCAAATATGCTTAATTCCAGGCGAACGGAGACGACGGCCCTTCCTGGCGGGGCGACCGAGGTCTTTTATTAATTGATCGAAATTAGAGCGAGCACTCCTCGGCCCGTTTCATTGACGGAGCCACCGACGGTGCAATGACCGCTGCTACTCGCCGATTCGACTCGAAGCCAACCGAACCGCCACCCCGTTGAACCGAGCGAATTTCATTTCCTTCCGTATCTATCCCGCCTTGATCGCGACATCTGTCGTTGTCGATCGTTTCTTATTTATCGTCGATATCGCGGTATCGTCGCGATATCTTGCGAGTAGTTCGCTTGCGAGATAGAAAAACGGGTGCCAATCGCGTTCCCGTTGCGCGAGCACAGAGATAACACAGAAAACGAGAGACGAGACGAGACGAAACGAAATGGGGGAGGGAAAAAGAACGGATGGATATTACATTTCGGACGATATTTCGGGTTATATAAACTTGCGTTACGTCACGTAGAAATGGGTCTCCCCCCCGCCCCTCCCCCCCCCCCTCCCCCGACGAGCTAATCGCAACGACGAGGTAATCCGAGGACGAGGAGTCACGCGTTAAACTCGAGTCGCAACAGCGTATGATTTTACGACTGTTCCACTCCGGTTGCTCGACTGTTACGGGGAAAGTTTCTCTCCCGGCAAGATTTTAAGGAGAATTTGAACGTATGTATATATATATATATATAAAACGTATACGCGTAGTTTGCGCGCTAATTGCGAAACACGCCATCGACTCGTTCCTTCTTCCTCCTTCTTCCTCGTCCTCGTCGTCTCTCTCTCCAATCCTTCCCCGCGAAATGTTCCGCGAGAAGGGATCATCATTGCCCATCGAGACGAGTATTTTCGAGGAAAATACTGCGCCTCCTTCGAACACGATCCGACGAAAGGATCGCGATACATCTTTCGTCGGATCGAGCGGATGGATGGAAGGAAGCGAGTTTGGCGAGCTTCGAGGCGTTCTTCTCCTCCCTTCTTCCTCCGTCATCAGCCTTAACCTCGAGGTAGGTCGGATCCCTCCTCCTCCTCCTCCTCCTCCCCCCACCCCCCGCCCGAATGTTTGCCCAAGCGAAATGTTAAATAAAACGAATCGAGGTTGCGGTTAAGGCGACGGTGAAGGTCGGGGGCGGATCCGGGCCGAGTTATTCGGTAGCGAGAGAGAGCAGGCAGAGTCGAGCGACCTCGAATTGTGCAGCGCGGGTAGGGAGGGGGGGGGGGGGAAGGGGACCTTCGACGTTATTTTTCGTGTCGTTTCGCCTGTCGTTGACCGCCGCCTCCGTCCAAGGCGGAGATGTTCGTTCGTTCGGCAAGGACACCGACACCGGATGAGAAAGAGAGAGAGAGAGAGAGAGAGAAGAGAAGAGAATCGATCGATCGATCGATCGATCGATGTACGCGCTTACGATCATCGGTTTATCTTTAATTACGCGTTAGAAGCGGCGTTAAGAAGCGGCGACGCGGTTCATCTCGCTTCACGCGTTCGCGTTTGAATATAATAACGGTTAACGAGAGCGTCAACTCCTTGATCGTCACACTGGAAACTTATCGATCGATCGAGGAAACAAGAGGAGAGGAGGCGGGCGCGGGGAGCGTTACGCGTGCACGTAACGCACGTACGGGGTGTACTTTCTCCTCTCCTCTCCTCTCCTCTCCTCTCCTCCTTTCACGTAGATAACATAGTTTTTCCTCCTTTTCCTTCTCTCTCTCTCTCTCTCTCTCTCGCGAAAATTATCGCCAAGACCGCAGGAGCCTGGCCTCGCGGGGGAGGGAGAGGAGCAAACGTTAGGATCACGGGGGATCGCGATAGATCCGAGAGAATAAAAGAGGCCAAAGTTAAAAGAGATTTTCGCGGGAATCGGAGACGGATGCGAACGGTGAGCGTCTCTCTAGGCCCTCCTCTCTCATTGTGTCCCGGTATCCTATCCTAGCGTATCGTCGATAAACCCGCGTATTCGAGGCGAAACGGGCATTGTTTGAACGGGCGAGCGTGGCCGGTCGCAGGCACGCGCGCACACACCCGGTAAGCCGCGGAGCGTGTGCGCGCCGGATTAAGCGAGTTTGGATTTATAAGCGGCCGACCCCATCGCATTCGGACAATGAGCGCGGCACGCTCGCCGCGGGTTTCGGCATTTAACCGACCGCGCTTTTACCGCTCTCTCGGAAGTCTTCGAAATTGACCAAAGTACAAACGCAACACAATGGGTAACGTCGCCCTCATTCTCTCTCTCTCTCTCTCTCTCTCTTTCTCTCTCTGTCTTCTCCGTTTCGTTCTTCCGTTTCGTTCTTCTATCCCCTCCTCCTCTCTTTGTTTTCCTCCCAACGAGATTCCTCTCGGTCTGTGCGAAAGTGAATCTGTGAGAAAGGAGTTTCGAGAGAGAGATTTTCGATTCGACGACGATCGAATTTGAACGGTTGTTCGTTATATATCGCGCGAGTTGCTCCGAATATACGTACACGTGATATCCACGTATGCGACGCACAACCCGATAATACTCGATACTCGATAAAGCGCGTTTCGCGGCGGGTAATGGATCGGTTGGCAGGCGCGCGCCAGTTAATAGGTGTTTAAATTACTCGTGGCCACCACTACGAGGTGGCGATGAACGCGCGTCGAACGCCTCCCTTCCCGCGGGCTCGAATTAGGCCGCGCAACCAAGAATAATTATAATATCTCGAAAACGAAACGTCGAGCGCAGCTTTGCGCTCCGGGATTCGATTATCCCGAGAATCGATCCGTGTCCGAGTCGTTTTTCCACGCGAGGATCGAAGCAACAATTTTATCTCGTTTTATTTCTCTCGTTTTTTTCGGTCGGTATTTATTATAGATAAACGAGACGGATCGAGGCGTCGCAATTTCGTCATCATCGTCGACGGGGCAAACGAAAAGAAATAACGCCGATATTACAATCGGGTTGGATTGTACCCGATCGCGGCCCGATTTTCTCCGAATTTCGTTGCCGCCGATCGCTTTATCGCGGCTACCTGGCTCGGCCCATTGTCTCGAAATCGATCGAAACCACGTCGTGACTACGTCGTAACGCCCGTAACGCGTGCAAAATTGATCGGTGTCTCCTCATCGTCCCTCCATCCCAGATTTCCCCGGACGTTCCTGTTCGGGAGAAGCTCGCGTATTTCGCTCTTTCCCTTGGCCAACCCCACGATTTCCACGATTTCTCTCGTTTCCACGCGCGGGGGGAGAGAAGGAGGGAAGGGAAGACGGATTTTGCTCGTTCGGCAAAAGGAGGCAGCCAACTCGTTCGATCGATATTATTTATTTATCGCTGCCTACCTACCTACCTACCTACCTACCTACCTACCTACCTACCTACCTACCTATCTATCTATCTATCTATCTATCTATCTATCTACCTGCGCGAGTTACGGCCGGGATATTCCGCGAATCGGCGCCTACGTGCGACCGCGACTCGGAACGCAACCTCCGATCGAATCGAATCGAATCGAATCGGCCCGTGTTCGTCCGTTATCTGAATGTCCAAAGCAAGGGAATCGCCTTTGCCATCGGATCCCAGAGAACCCATTCTTTCGTTTCGAGCTATTTTGACGCTTCTTCGAATCGATCCGCGAAGCCGCGAGGAGGAGATGGTGGCGTGCGACTCGAAAAAAAAAACGCGTTTCGATCCTCGCGGATCGATCGATCGACGTGGCTCGTCGGTCGACCAAACCTACGGTGAACCGTATTTGCTTTGGAAAAGTATCCCGTGTCCCGTGGGGATCGAACAAAAGAGGCTTTTGTCCCTCCACGGCGAACGGCCGTGCTCGGTAATTATCAACGATCCTATTCATCGACTTCGTTTCGCGAGTCACTGGTTCGTGACTCGTGGCTCGCGTTTTCCCCCTCGCGTTTGCGAAAATTTTTCGCGCGATGCATTCGAAAACGTTTCGAGGCCCGTTCCTCGATCCGTGCCTCGATAAGAGAACCGGCACGGACGGAGGAGGAACGGCCATGGGCATCGCCATGGGCTTAATAACAAGACGCGTACACACGGGCGGCGATCGTAAAGGAAGGGATTGTCGGCCGGAAAGGGGAATGAGAAATGACGAGAGGGGAGGAGAGGAGAGGAGAGGAGGACTCCATAAACCCCGAGTCCCCGACCTATCCACCGTGGCTTGCATTCCCGCGGGCCGAAAACACCGAGAGCCAGTCCCATGGATCCAGTCCCTCGGCTCCGCTCAGCCCCTCCGCCCTCCCTCCCCCCCCACCCCTCTCTTTCTTCCTTCTTCTTCTTCTTCTTCTTCTTCTCCTTCTCCTTCTCCTTCCTCTTCTTCTTCTTCTTCTTCTTCTTCTTCTTCTTTCCATTCCTCTTCCTCCTCCTCTCACTGCTCTCACCGAGGAGGTTGATCTCGAGGAGCGCGAACCTCGATGTTTCTCTCTCTCGTCATTTCGTCGTCGAGTCGTTCGGGGTTTCGCCTGGGTTGGTTCGTTCGTTGGTTCGTTCGCGGTTATGCCCGCGCCAGTCCACGGTGCCCCCTGTTCACGGTGCATTGCACCGTGGCCACGAAGCTGGAAGCGGGCGAAAGAAAAGAATTGCGGTTTCTGACTCCGCTCTTTTCCGTCCTCTTCCCCCTTGCCCCCTCTTCTCTCTTTTTGCGCCACCAACCAACAACGGATCGTTCCCCAACTCTCCCTCCCCCCTCGATTGGGACTTTCATTCTTCTTTCTTTTCTCCTCCTCCTCCTCCTCCTCTTTCATTCCTCTTTACTCGTTTCGTTTCGTTTCGTTTCGTTTCGTTTGCCTTCTCCCGATTTTCGAAATTCCAAATCCTTCGTAGAAATTAGAAAAAGAAACACCCTCCTCCTCCTCCTCCTCCTCCTCCTCCTCCTCCTCCTCCTCCTCCTCCTCCTCCTCCTCCTCCTTCTCACCTTCTCACGTCGAACGAAGAAATTCGTGGAAAAATGGAAAAAGAGGATCGGAGACGTTTTGAATTTTCGGGATGGGAGGCGGGAGCGGGCAAGCGCGCGGCGCGGCGCACCTGTGGCGTTGGCCGAGGCCGTGTATAGCCGGCGCGAATGGTTGGACAACTTTTGGCAGGCAGTGTACGGAGGGTGGCCGAGGAGGAGGGAGGACGGAGGAGGAGGAGGAGGAGTAGGGAGGCGAGCGGGGAGGCAGCGGTCGTTGGTTGAGGTCAGTGTCGGGCGTCGTTCGCGAGTTGGACCGGGCCCTCCGCCCCGTCCCCCCCCCCCGCCGCCACTCCTGCACCCGTTGCACGCCTGCACGTATGCTCATTTGCGAGCGCGCGCGTCGTCCGCCGGACGATCGCATGCCGATCATCGCCGTTCCCGCGACCCGTCTCTCTCTCTCTCTCTCTCTCTCTCTCTCTCTCTCCTTCCTTCCTTCCTTCCTTCCTTCCTTTCCTCGTCGTCACCTTACGCCTCCTATTATTTCCTTCCTATTTTTTTTCCTCCGCCGAGAGACGATCCAGGCGAATGATGAAAATTTGGCACCGAGAGAGAGAGAGAGAGAGAGAGGAAGGAGGAGGAGGGGGAGGGGGGAGAGGAGCGTGCGTCGTCCATGAGAAAGTAAAGAGACGCGCGCGGGCGAGCGGGCGAGCGAGCGCGCGTGTATGCGCGTCCGCTCGCGACGGGCTCCCGGTTTCGCAGTGTGTTCGCCACCAGGAGAGGTGCATCGCCCTCCGTCGCTGCGTCAAGGCCAGCGAAAATGCTCGCTCGCTCGCTCGCTCGGTCCCTCTCCACCTTCCAACACTGCTCCGTCTTCCACTCCGTCTTCGTTCCGCGTTCGATCGCGTTCCGCTCTCCTCCCTCTCTCTCTCTCTCTCTCTCCCTTCCTTCCCTTTCGCGCTAAGCGCCGAAAGCCGCCACCCTCCCCTCCCCTCGGCCGCGCCGCTACTACTCCTCGCCTCCCCGGCCCAGCTCGAACACAACACACCGTGAGACGGCGAAGGAAGAAGGTATTTTTGCCGCGTACGGATTGGGCGTGCAGCTTTTAAGGACAGCGGCGATGATCGCGCGGATTCCTCGCCTCGTTAATTCCGCTTCGATGCCGAGGGGGACTCCCCCGCCAACCGCCGCGAGGATTCGTTGCTCCCGCGATTAGTCGTCCATGGTTTAGTCGGCTCGCGTCGAACCGGAATGCGATCGAGAGGAGGAGGGGAGGGGTGACGGGTGAGTCGGCCGGAAAATCCGAGGAAGAGGAGAGGGACGGAGAGTTTTGGTATCGTTTCGCGCGCGGAGATTTCGATCGATCCCGATTCGATCGAACTCGAGGAAAAGTAGTTACTCGCTCGGTCGTGGAACAGGTGCGTTGGCCGGGGAAGAGCATCGATGGCAACGAGATTCGTTTCCTCGCGATCGAGCAGCAAGATGCTATCTCCACGCGAATCCTAAACTCCGGTAAATTTCGAACAACTTAAGGATAAGGATTTTCCTTATTGCGAATAATTGGAATAGATAGACGTAGAGCGATTTTACTTGGGAGGAGGAGTCATTTTTTTTCGTCGTCCGCCTTCTCGAATTTTTCTCGATATTCCTTGCTCGATCGACTACGACGACGCCGTTACGACGCTTCTTCGATTCTCGAGCGGTTTCTCGTGCAAAAAGAGGAGGAGGAAAGAGAACGAACGCGTGTAGCGCGCGGTACCGGAAAGCGGCAAACGCGCAAAAGAAGGGAGAGGAGGAGAGGGAGCGCGCGCGAACGAACGAAGAACGAAGCGGCACGGGAGGACGTAACGGAAGAAAAACGGTACGAAGCCACGCTTTCCGTCGAGCGAGAAGGACGGAGAGAGAGAGAGAGAGAGAGAGAGACGAACCGAGAGCGAGTTCGCGAGACGTGGGTTACGCGTCACTTCGGAATTATGCAAGTTTTAGTGGGCCGTATAGTTGCGTCATATTATAGACGCCTCTCGTTGTCTTTCCATCCGATATATCCACTTTGCTATCCACTAGTCGCCCTCGCGTTTCGCCACGCTTCTTTTCTTTTCTCCTTCCTACTTTCTTTCCTACTTACTTCCTTCCTCTCTCTCTCTCTCTCTCCCTCCCTCCCTCCCTCCCTCTCTCTCTCGCCCTTTCTTTCTTTCGACGAAGACGGGATATCACGGGAAAATAAAGTAATGGACGGACACTGGTCCCACCACAGTCGTCGTTACGCGGTATCGGTGACTCGGCCGGGTTAATGTAACTCTCGTGTAGCGGCGCGCGAATACGATCCCCGTAGAATCGAATCCCGTTAACCGAACCGTTTATTCGGCGACTTTCAGTCTCCCCGATTATAACTGAATCTCTCTCCGCGATACCACCCGCGCTTCCTCTCTCCCTTCCCACACCTCTCTTCCCTTCCCTTCTCTCCGAGCAGACAGAGAGAGAGAGAGAGAGGTATCCGCGCGATGACGCGCGACCCGCCGCGCCGCCTCGTAAGCGCGTAACCGCGTTGCGCAACGATCGCCGGTTTACGAGCCTGTTCTAAGGACGAGCGTCGACTTCTCTACTCGCCGGTCATCGCTTTCGTCGCCGTTCTCGTCCGTCTCCTCCGTTCTCCCCTGCCCCGCCCGAGGAGGATGACATTATGTCATCATCAGAGAGAACGGAAACGGAGAAACAGAATCCGCGAAATCGTTCTTTTCTCGAGATCGGCCCTTCCTCCCCTCTCTCTCTCTCTCTCTCTCTCTCTCTCTCTCGATCTTTCAATTCGATTCAACCCGCGTATTAAACGAGCGGGATGGGGAGGGGGGAATTTTCTTCTCTGCCAACGACTAGCTGCTTGCAACACTTGCTCGCGAGTGCGTGCAAAAGGGCTGGCAACGAACACCCCCTTTCGAGGAGCGAGGCTTCGAAAAACGGGGCAGAGAAGGTGGAGGAGAGGGAGGGAAGGAAGGAAGGACGAATGGAAAAGCGGCACGAAACGAGCAACGACCGCGCGCGTGTGTGTGTATGTGTGTATATATATATATATATATACGCGGCTCGGCCCATGGTATCGGCATGAATGAATAAACAGCGGCATAAATAAGCTGCTTAAAATTAGCTGTTACGGAGCGAGCGAATTGTATTTAAGATCGGTATCGACCGGTCCAAGTGTTATAGAACGGGGAGAAGGCGATGGCGATGGCGATGGTGGTGGTGGTGGTGGTTGGACAGTGACGAAGAGAGAGAGAGAGAGAGAGAGAGACGGTGGTGATAGCGGTTGTGTACGCCGCTCGAGGATGCCCCAGACGCCTTCCCCTTCGAGGGAACCGGACAGCTGTCCCAAGGTGTCATGGTCACCGACCCTCTTCCATTCCAAACGTTTCCACCGACCGCCTTCGGAAAAGCGTGCCTGCGGTATCTGATTCATCTTTTAAACGCAGGTTTCGCGGGTTTTCAACGGGAGGGGGACGGGGGCGGAATAGGGAGGATCGAAAAACCTTTGCTCGTTAAAATAAACTCAATCAAAAGTATCCCCTCGTATAGATTCCCTTTGGATCCGTATGGATTATAGAGTGAATGAGCGAGAGAGAGAGAGAGAGAAAGAGAGAGAGAGAGACGAGACGTCGAGATAGATAGAATTTTTAAGAAACTTACGACGAATACGACGAATATGACGATCCACTGACTCGAGTTCGACGCGTTGGAAAAGCATCGATTATATTATATTCTTCTCGGGAGGGGGGGAGGAGGGCGCGTACAAAATCTTCTTTATATCCGCGCGTGGAGATCCCTTCTGTCGAGGACAGAAGAGGGGGTGCGGTGACATCGCGAGAATCGTCGCCAAGATCGAAGGCGGGATGAGTCGAGGGGGGGGGCGGGCGGGCGGTTCGACAAAAGATCGCCGCCGCGGAACCGCTTATCAACCGAAACGTCGGGAGAAGAGATTTTTATTGGAGCGGCGTCGAGTGGCGTCGACGTCCGGCCGAGGCAACTATTTTAACGTCGGCCGCGTCGGCCGCGGTATACAATGTGTTGGAGGACCGGCTCGATCATCGCTTCGACCTCGCAATTTCGATCCGCGACGCGGGTCGTTGCACCGTCCTCGACGCAGCCACGACGACCACCACACGCGCATGCATATGCACATGCATCACTCCGCCTCCTATATCGATGCACGGTATTATGCACATAGGCCACGCGTGCATCCCTTTGACGACCATAAGCCACGGTTAGGGGGTGAAACGTAAAGTAGAGACGCGCACGCACACGCGTTCACGACATCGCGCTTATACACGGTGGCACGATCCTATCATCCACGCACCATTCTAAATCGTTCGTTCCACGCTTCTCTGTCCACTTTTCTCTCCCTCCCCTCATCTCTCCTTTGTCTCCTTTTGTACCTTCGATCGAATCGAGGCCAAAGATCTCGAGATCTGTGCGATACGAATAAAAAGCGCGCGTAATCGATCCTTCGAATTCCTTACGACGAAGAAATAGAAGAAGAAGAAGAAGAAGAAGAAGAAGAAGAAGAAGAAGAAGAGAAAAAGAAAGATGCACCGCGTTTCTCTGGCTATAGGATTCTCCCCCCCTCCCCTCCCCCTCCCTCTTCCCCTCCTCCCTCCTCCTCCCAGTTGACGAAGAGAGAGAGAGATCGATTATCGGCGATTAGTTTTAAGAGCGTACACCCCGTGTACACTCGTCGTACCTCGTCCAAGGCGTATGCCGTTCGGCGAATCGATGAAAATAATTCGTTGCCTTTTTTTTTTCGTGATCCATCCCGTGATCCACCCCTTTTGCTCCCCCCCCTCCTGAACGGGAGGCCCCGTTTCATCCTTTCTCTCTGTTTCTCATCCAGTAGCTTTCCATTTCTCTTCTGTCATCGTGGGATGGAAATGACACACAGAGCGGGGCGGCCGTGGCGGAGAGCGAGATCGAGCGTGGCGAGTGACGGGAGAGCGGCAGGGACGGAGAGAAAAAAAGCGAGAAAAAGAGAAGCTCTCCCAATCGACGGGAAACCACGAAGAGGATCGCGTAGTAGAGGGCTCGGGCGTATAATAAAGCGTAATGGACGCGCCTCGGACGATCGATTCGCCCTTTTTTTTTTCCCCTCTCCTTTTTTCCTTTTTTTTTTTTCCCTCCTTTTTTCCTTTTTTTCCCTTTTTTTTTTTTTTTTTTTTCCCCCTTTTTTTTTCGTGATTTTCCGCCGGCATGCAGTCGGCAACACGGCCGCGTGTAATACGGTAAAATGGATTTTTCGACTGACGTCTCGCGATCGTGACAGGCCGACCCACCACCACCACCACCACCAAGCCATCATCACCACGGCGAAAAACTCTAACGCCCTGCAAAAATTCATAGAGGTAACGGATTTATCGAATCCTGCTCGATTATTAAAACACGGTGATACTTCTCCCCCTCCCCGATTCCTCGTGTCATCGAGAGAGATTTTTTCCCTCCCTCTCTCTCTCTCTCTCTCTCTGTCTCTCAACCATCCCCTCTCCGAACCATCCTCTTCCCGACAAGCAGATCCCGCGATCGTGGCGCGCCATCACTCGAGATCAGCTCCGTGTGTCCCCGCCGTGTGTTATAAACGAGACCGTAATTAACCTTCGGACTTGATCGAACGTGAAATTTAATGATATTTATTTAAAGACCATTTGCAAAATCCGTCGGCCAGGTTTTCGCGTTTTCCGCGAAAAGGAATATTACGTTATCAAAATGAAACCGTTATTGATATCGCTGCGTCGCGCGTTGTAATCACGGGGGCCGGTAACGCGATATTTCACCCGATATTAAAATGTTCGCGTCGAAATAATACGATCTTTTAATCAACCGTTCCGTCATCGCGCGCTCGCCTCTCGTCATCCCCTCTCTCCCTCCCTCTCTCTCTCTCTCTCTCTCTCTCGCGTCGAGGAAAAAAAAAAAAAAAAAGAAAGGGAAGAGAAAAAAAAATCGCGCCCTCCACAACCTTGCGCTCCACAACCGAATTCCGAGAGATTCGAGAGAGAGAGAGTCGTCGCTTCTGACGCGCCATTTCTCCCGATCATCGGCCTCCGATCATCTCCCCCTCCTCCCTCGGCCACGATAAAATCGCCGTTTACTCGGACACGCATCCCCCCTTCCCTTCTCCCCTCCTCCCCCCCGTATCGGCCAGTTTTCCACGCGGTTGATTATTTGCTCAGGAAAATTGTGCGCGGCCACCAGCGACGAATTCGAAACGCGGCGAAATTAATTTCGCGTGCACACGGGACGGAACGGAACGGAACGGAAATATCCTAATTATCGGAGATCGGATACGGGAGGGATTATTTACAAGGTACACGGAGGGGGAGAAGGATAGGGAAGGGAAATTCTTGGGGAAAATCGAAAATCGAAAATTATTATTGTTGTTCTTGTTGTTGTTGTTGTTGTTGTTATTATTATCGTTAGACGAGCGGAGATTTCCTCCTTCCTTCCTTCCTTCCTTCCTTCCTTCCTTCCTTCCTTCCTTCCTTCTTCCCTCCGTTGATTTTTCATTCTCGTCGAAGCGAAAAATCGTGGGGACGAGACGAGGCCGCCTCTCTCTCTCTCGATCCCTCGTTCGCCTCGCGAAACTGGTCGAAGCGTGTGGTGGTGATGGTGATGGTGGTGGTGGTATACACGCTACGTCGAATCGAAACCACTTTTTCTCAACGTTGAACGAAGAACGAGCGCACGCACGCACGTACGTTGGTCGCGGTAGTGCGTGTATCGCGACTACCTGGTGCACTGCCACCGCCGCACGAACGGTGGCGTAGGGGAGAATCGAGAAAAGAGAGAGAGAGAGAGAGAGAGAGAGAGAGAGAGAGGCGGTCAGGCTGTCGGGCGCACAACAACTCGGGAACAAGAATGACGAAAAACAAGCGGAACGGAGGGACGAGGAAAGGAAGGCAGGAAGAGAGGTTGCACAGGATTTCGCGTACGAAAGAGAAGGAGGAGGAGGAGGAGGAGAAGGGAAAAAGCAAGGGCCCTGGCACAATAACCGCCGCTCCGCGGAATAAACCAACTCTGCTCTCGTGGCGAGAGCAAAAGAGCAGGCTTGCGCGAGCAACCTCGAAAGGGTGCCCCTCTCGAAATCTCTCTCTGGGGTGGGGCGAACGAACCTTGAGGAGAGGGGAAGGCGAGGAGACGAGGAGAGAACCGGTTAGGAATTTCGGGTAGGTCGAGAATCTCGTTCATCGGCTTCGCTTCCTAAATTGCCCACCGACGGAGTTCGGCTCGCTCTCTCTCGTTTCACGCAACGCCCACACACGCCTCCTCTCCTTCTCCTTCGCGCGCGTCCTAAATTCGTTCGACCCTGAGACGTTTATCCAATGTCTGAATCTGAATCGGTCGTCGCTTCCTCTTGCCAACTTGTGATCGTCGCGCGTTCCATCTCTTCTCTTCTTCCTTTCTTCCTTTCTTTCTTTCTTTCTCTTCTTTTTGCTCCCTCCCCTCCCCCCCTCCCATCCCCCTTTATAATCCATCTCGAGAGCTGTCGTTTTTTTTCGATCGGGGAATCGAGGAATCGGCAACCGTGCTCGCAATTTCGTACTCGATGTCCATCGAATCGTGGAACAAAAAGCGTGGAGCGGATTTGGCGGTCGATTCGTCCGATCTAAACGGCTCTTTCAACGCCACGGAAGCACGAGCAACCGACCGTGAAAATATAGATGCCTCGGTTACGAGCAGGAGAATGACAGTAATGGTGGTAGGAATAGAAACGGTGTCACCGTTCGATATAAGATCGGGACATAAGGAGGAAACGAGTCGAGGAAGCAGGTAGAGAGAGAGAGAGAGAGAGAGAGAGAGAGAGAGAGAGAGAGAGTGAAAAAGTAGGGGGGGAAGAGGCACCACGAAGGCACCCGACATTTTGGGACGGCCTAAGGCCTCTAAGGCCACCGAAAGACCCACCCATTTCTAATCGCCATTTTGAAGATGGAAGAGAATGGGCTAAGCCTATCCTATTTCTCGCCGACGTCATGCATTTTTCGCTCCTGAAAAATGGTGCGCGTTTTTTTTTTTTTTTTTAAACACCTCGTGTTTAGAAAAGCGTAGCGGATAAATTGAATTATTTATGCGCGAGGAGAAATATAATTACGACGAATTATCGAATTCGTTTCCTTTTTTTCGCCTCTCCACCCTCCCCACTCCACATCTTCTCGTCTAATAAATTATTCGACGAACGATGAATATATATATATATATATATATATATATGACAGGTTTGGAAACAACATTACGGGACGGGAATTATCGCAATTTCGAATACCGAACGAACGGTCATCGGTGAAAATCGAAACGTAGGCGGGGTAGATAGATAGATAGATAGATAGATAGATAGATAGATGTACATTTCAGTGCACGCGCGGTGTATTGTGGAGAAGCTACACAGGATTTAACGATATTATATTTTTATACCTCTGCCGCGTAAATTTATAAAAATTTGTTTGCTGCCAGACGCAAGTAAATTGAATATCAACGAACCAAGTGGAAAATAAATTTTATCGCGGGTATTTTTATAATTAACAACGATCAATTGGGGGCCGAGAAAAATGATTTTAATTTGAAAATTGAAATGGCCATTCGAATCGAGCGGAATCACCACCCGCCCGCCCATCCTTTCCTTCCTTCCCCTCCTCCCTTCCCCCTCCCCCACACATTCTCCTCCTCCAAACGCTCGACCAGGTTCGCCAACGACCATAATCGTCGTTATCAACGACGATTTCCGTCGAACCACGGAACCGAGAAGAAGAAGAGGCCGACGGTCGAAGACCTTCGGCCACTCGTTCCTCCTCCTCCTCCTCCTCCTCCTCCTCCTCCTTCTTCTTCGGATTTCTCACGGTGGCCCCCTTTTCCGGTGGCCCGTTCCTTCCCTCGTTCCTTCTTTCTCCACTCAGTATCTGGAAGACCCCCAGGAAACGAGTGAACAAAAAAAACTGGGGGGGAGCGGCGGAGGGGAGGGGAGGAAGAAGAATAGGAATAAGAAGAAGAAAGAAAGAAAGAAAGGAAGGAAGGAAGGAAGAAAGAAAGAAAAAGCAACACACGCGCATACAATGCGGCTGAGACACAACGCTAAGAATTAAGAAACGACGACGACCACCACCACCACCACCACCATCATCACCCTGAAAACGATTCGCAACAACGCAGTCCGCGCGTCGTTCCATCGTCGTTCGCGAAAAGTTCGTGGAAGAGAGGAGTTGCAAGAAAGGGGAGCGAGAAAAAAAAAAAAAAAAAAGAAAAAAAAAACGAGAGCGGCGAGAGAATTTCGACGACAACCACGTGCAACGAGTGCGGCGGTGAAAAAAGGATGGACGTGGATGGACCGGCCCTTGAGTTGTCGCATATCGACGAGGACGACGCGTATAAAAGCAGGCGATATCGCGCGTTCGCCTGCGAATCTATCTATACGCAACGCGTCTCTCAACGGCGTTCGGCATTTCCATCCTCCGATTCTCCTCCTCGGTTCGGTCCCTCTTCCAGGAGGGACCCGAGCAGGAGGAAGGGGAGCCGTGGGGGGACGGAGAGGGGTACACACCGGTGCGCCAACTCAATTTCTCCTCTTTTGGTACCCAACTTGTGGCTCCGGGTGGCGGGGTTCCCCCACCACAAGCGGGGCACGGAGAGGCTCGGGCCCTCGCTGCTCCCCCCCCCTCCCCCCCCGCTCCCCCGGCCGGCCAACGGAGAGGGTCCTACGGCCATTGATCCCGACCTTCGCGCGCCGAACGAGCGCGATTGCCAACGAAAGCCAACTTGCCGAACCCGAACCTGCCGCACGCGGTTTTGCGTTGCCCCTCCCGTGCCCCGCGCCGTCGCCACCGTCCCAGCCGCCGACACCGCCACCGCCACCAGCCGCCGGGCCCCGCACCACGCCATGCCACGCCAACCCAACCTCTACCCCTCTCCCCTCGCCTACCACCATCCTTTCCTTCCAACCACGACCCACCGCACCTCCTGCCCTTCCTTTCTGCTTCCTTCTACACACACACTCTCTCTCTCTCTCTCTCTCTCTCTCTCTCTCTCTCTCTCTCTCTCTCTCTCTCTCTCTCTACCCTAACTCCGTCCTAACTCGAGGCAGGCAACACGATTGCACGTCCGATTCTCTCCTCCTCCTCCCTCTTTTTTTTTTTTCCTTTTCTTTTTCTCTCTTCCTTCCCTTCTTTTTCTTTTCTCCTCCCTTCCCTCTCTCGTTCCTTCTTTCTTCCTTCTACCGCTCTCGCGATCGTGTACCCCATCGTGCGATTCGCCAAGGGACCATGCCCGAGCACGGGACTTGGGCGACGGGACGGGTGAAAACGTCTTTCGCGTACAACGTCCTGCGTGCACCGAAGGGGATGGAGGAACGTTCTCCGAGCGTAAAAATAGCTTTCTCGGAATTTCGTTTTTTCCACGCGCCTTTCGCTCCCCCCCCCCCTTCCCTCCTTTTTCCCTCTTTTCTTTTCCAAGAATCGGTGTCCCTCCCTCCCTCCCTCCCTCTCTCTCTGTTCGCGAGGCCATTTATTATCGAACAAGAACCGATGCGATTTTAATAAACGGGTGCACGACGCATCGTTCTTCGTACCCCTCTTTCCTCCTCTTTCCTTTTTCCTTTCTTTTTTCTTTTCTTTTCTTTTCGATACGAGGAACACGCGTTACGAAACTCGTTATCATCCGTCCGCTCAAAGAAAGATTCGCACAAGATCGAGACCAAGGAGACCAACTTAGACCTGGAAAGAAAGAAAGAAAGAAAGAAAGGAAGGAAGGAAGGAAGGAAGGAAGAAAGAAAGAGAGAATGAAAAAAAAGGAGGAATCCGGTTGACTCCTCTTCCGTTCAAAGAAGCATCTAGGTCCTTCGTGCGATCGAATAATAGATGCGCCTTGTTTTACCTTGAATCCAGTCATTCCGCTTCTCTCGATTCAACAGTTCGACAGCCGACCGCGATGGCTCGTCACGCGCGAGAGCTCTCGCGTGCGTTTTGGTTGTTACACCCGAAGCCTCGTATCCGCACCTGCCTGTTATCTGCTTCGCCTTAATAACATTTCGACCGACGACGCACGCAGATATCGGCCCTCGGACTTCACGACCCTGAGAAATCGATGTCCGCCGCGAAATTTCGCTTTTATTCGTTCCTCTTTTTTCTGATTCTCTCAACTTTCGACTCGAGTCTTACGAGTCTCTCTAACGAGTTTACGTGACCGGCCGAATCGCTGCAACGCGCGAATATTAGACAACCGAATATCAACGGTTTATCTCGCACGGATTTCAACCCGATCGTAACTCTCCTTCTCCCGAGCAAGTGTCGAAGAAGAGAGGTCGGTCGGTTGGGCACGAGATCTGGAAGAGGTCGTCGAGCTGCCACGAAAATGCCGCGTTATAGGCGCGAGGCACGCAGGTTGGCAAAAATTATGGCGAGTAATGGTTACCGTGGCTACCGGTATAAAACCGGCGTTGAAATTAACGCAACGACCGATGCTTTGTTGGCCGGTAACGTGCGTACGATGCACGCGCACGCACGCACGCACGCACGCATGCGAGCAGTCGGTTGACCAGCCTGCAATCTTCTCTCTCTTTCTCTCTCTCTATATATATATATATATATATTGCCCGTTTCAATACCGACCGCGACCAAGTTTGCGGACAAAGTTTTTGGATCGCGTTACGAGAAATCCCGCGCGTCTTCTCTTTCTCATCCGCGCCAAGCAAGGATCGAGATCGCGAGATTTCGACGTCCATCCTTTTTATCCGTCCAATGTAGATAGCGTTAGATTTCCGGAAAGGAAATTGTCCGGATCTGGATCGTCTTCTCGGACGATCGACCAGGTTCGATCGTTGAAACGTCCTGTAGCAGCGTTACGCGCCATAGCCATCGCGTTACGTGAGTAAGATGATTCGAAACAAGGTTATTGGCTCTGCGAATGCAGCTGCCGCTCGCTTGCCGGCACGCTCCTTCTCCAACCACCGCGTCGTTCCACGCGTCTTCTCTCGCTTCCTCCTCCACCCTTTCCTTACTTTCGTTAATCCAATCCCCTTCTTCTTTCACCTTCCCTTCTCTAAAAAAAAAAAAAAAAAGTCTAATAAAATAGACCGGATGACGCGTAAAATTCTCAACACGGAGGGTATATCCCCCTCCTGGGATGGGATTAACCATCCCCTGAGAGGAGAGGGAGAGAGAGAGAGAGAGAGAGAGAGAGAGAGAGAGAGAGAGAGAGAGAGAGAGAAGAAGAAATTCTCACCATCTCGCTCGAATGTGAATCGGAAAAAAAGGGGGTTCGGTCTCGGCGACTCTTTGTCCGTTTCTGGCGGTGACTGTACCCGAAGTTTGCGGGCCCGCCGAAGTGAGGTGTGCGGACCTACCTACCTACCTACCTACCTACCTACCTACCTACCTACCTAACCCGCCAGGTACACACTCCGCTGCCAGTCGTGGTAGGTCAGTATACCCTGAGCGCAAGTATTCGAAGCAGGGAACGTTCAACGAACGTCCAACCGGGCGAGCGAGCAGCCAACCAGCCGGCGCGCCTAGGGACAAAGAGCGGCCGCCGGCCCAAAAGAATAAATAAATAAAGGAGAGCCACCGAGAAAGAGGGGCGAGGAGGGGGAGGGGGAGGAGGAGGGGGGAGGGAGAAAGGGCCGCGGAACGAAGGAGGCGAGGCGGAGGGAAGGCGGAAGAGGGATAACGAGGGGGGGGGAGAATGCCCCACGAGGGACGGGGAGAATGAAGTGGTAGCGGGCCCGCCGCGAGTGGCCGCCATCAGTGCCAAGGACACCGACCGAAATCCAAGGGTACGAACGCCAAGGCCGGCGCAGGGCCCGGCCCACGCCACGGTAAATTTACCCGTCCTCCTCTCCTCCCCTCGCTCCTGTCCGCCCTTCTTCTCGTTCCTCTCTCCTCTTTATCCTCCTCCTTTGCTCGTTCCTCTTTTTCTTTTTCTTTTTTTTTTTTTTTCCCCCCCTCTTACCGATCCTTATTCTCCACCGACAGAATTCTCTCCTATTCGGCTTGCACCAAAGAAAGGAGGGAGGGAGGATAATGGGTAATGCGCTCGTCACAGGCGCCAAACACCGAAATGCAGACGCGTCCTCGTCGCCGCGAAGGACGCCGAATCGTTCGCGTGGACACTCTTTCTCTCTCTTTCTCGGAGAGAGAAAGAATTCGTTCTCTTCGAAGCGAAAGAAGGCTGGCTGGAGGAATAATCTCTCTCTCTCTCTCTCTCTCTCTGTCTCTTTGTGTGTATGTTATATCGCGAGCGAGAGGAAAAAGTTCGCCGATTCCTCTTTTCGCTCCGTTTTCGTGGCGCGAGCAAAGATTCGACGCAATTCGTTCGGGCATTCAAATCCCTGATGCGGAGAGAGAGAGAGAGAGGGAGGGGGGGGGGAGAGAGAGAGAGAGAGAGAGAGAGGGAGGGAAGGAGGGTTTCCACCCTGCGAAAAGCGAAAGGTGGGGCAACGCGGAAGTAAGGGCGAGCGAGGTGGAGGGGTGGGAGGGAGGGGGAGGGTATTGGAAAAGGCGCAACTACATATGTGTGTGTGTGTGTGTGCGCGCGCGCGCGCGCGCGTATGTGTGGAGAGGATTCGAGAGGATAGAGCGGAATTATCGCCGCGGGCCGAGACGATCGGCGAGATTCGCGGAAGGCGGTTCGTTCGAGGGAGGTTTTTCGTCGACACCTACCGGTCTGAGAATTAGCTTCCGGTATTCCAACGGCGAGGCGGCTGGGTCGCAGACTCTTTGCACCGCTAATTGCCAACAACGAGGGCTGCCCCTCGCCCTCCTCCTCCCGTTGGCAGGCCATCATTAAAAGAACGAGGCCGGCGGCTGCGGGTCTCGAGTTTCGAGGCAACGTTAGGTGGATGACCGCGGCTCGTTGCGCCAGGGTTGATGACTGGCGTCGTTGCGAAGGAAAAATTCCAGAAAACGTGGGGGCGGATCGCGAGGGTGGACCGCGGTGTGTGTAGTAAGCGCGTTAGCCGGCTACGGGTGTGGAACGAGGGTAAAAAAAAAAAAAAAAAAAAAAAGAAGAAAAAAGGGTGGGGGGAGGGGGGGGGGAGGAGAGAGAAGAAGCAAACCGTACGGTACGCATATGCGTACGTACGGCCGATCGGCGAGAGAGAGAGAGAGAGAGAGAGAGAGAGAGAGAGAGAGAGAGTATAGGTAGGGTTATTTCTCTGGTTAACTCTGCTACCCCTTCCCCCTCCTTCTCTCCTCCTCGCGTGTGTGTGCGTGTTTTTCTTTCTCCGTCCACCGGCTTCGACGCGGCCGGAACGCAGCTCTCCCTCTCCCTCTCTCTCTCTCTCTCTCTCTTTCCCTCTCCCTCTCTCTCTCTCTCTCTCTCTCTCTCTCGCTCTCTCTCCCCGTTTCTAACCCGGTTACTCGTTCTCGCTCTCTCTCCCCTAGCTCTCTCTATTTTTTCATCCCCCAGAAGGATGAGCTCGGACGGGGTGGAGCCACCCACGCCCACGCAAGCCAGCTCTAGGCCTACCCCAACGTAACTCCCAGTGCGTATACCTACCCTTTAGGCTGGCAGCCATCCCCAGATGCAGGCGACGCGTAGGGGGCGTGTACGTGCCCTTGCCGTGGCAGGCCTAGCCGCGAACAGGTTTGCCAGCCCTGGCTCCCAGCCACCGAGCACGTGCACGTTTTCACCGACACCGGGATGGAGGGAGCCACGCTTCCGTTGCTTAAGGGGGCAGGGAAGGGGGGAGGGAGAAACATTTCGATGCCGAGGGTGGAAAAAGCCATCGGCCTCGGCAAATATATCGGGGATGGGAGGAGGAGGAGGAGGAGGAGGGCTACCGATCTTCTTCGAGATCCATCCTCGGCGAATCCTGATCCCATGGTCGTGCCCCTAATTTTCTTCCCTCTCTTTCTCTCTCTTTGCGTCGCGAAGAAGAAGAAGAAGAAGAAGAACAAAAACGAACGAACGAACGAACGATTTCCTCGACGATCTAAATCGAGCCTGTCGAAATTTCTTCGAGATCCTCGCGATATAAAGTTCGATGAATTTTGCTTTCGCATAAAAGTTAAAGGGGGAAAGAAAAAAAGAGGAAAGGTGGGGGGGAGAGGGAAGAAAAATAATTGGCGCCAATTCGGCGATCATCCGGCGATGCGTCATCGATGCGTGCGTCGTTTTCTATTCCTCGTCTCTCGGCCTCGTATCTCGACCTCGCGTCTCGATTTATCGAATACTCTCGTTCCCTCTTGTTCGAAAGACCGACCTTCATGGATCGACCTATCCCGCAAGTGTCGAGCGATCCGTTTTGCTGGACGTTTTCTTCCCTCGCCCGTTTCCTCTCGCCGTCTCGCCTCTGTTCGCGACACTACCGTCGTCTACCGGCCGGCGATCCGTGCACGCTGCGATCGGTTTGTTCCTCTCTCCGTTATAAATGAAAGGCCGTGGCCGACTGAGATATACCGTACGTACATACGTACGTACGTACGTACGTACGTAACAGATGTCAACCGGTTCGAGAAACGTCCGTCTCGTTTGTATACCATCATCGCGTAACCCTTTACCCTCCTCCTCTTCCTCCTTCCGCGCCGCGCAACGTTGGAATCTCGATCCAAACGTTCTTTCGATCCCCGTTAAAAATCATCACGTTTCCTCGTGAAACTACGAGTAATCTTGCCTCGTTTTCCATCACCGACCGACCGACCGACCGACCAAGGTTTTAAGCGGATTCCGGGGAATTAACGATTAAAGCGTCTTCCTTGGGATGGGCCGCGCTCGTGAAAATTTACGAATACCGCGCCGATAATAATTCGAGCAAAAAAAAAAAAAAAAGAAAACCTCCTTCTTGACTCGAACCAAAATTGAAAATGGATTAATTCTAGAAGGAGAGGGAGAGGGGATGATTTAATCTGATTTAGGGATGATGTTTCGCTAATGGAGAATAAACGAACGCGATGGCAACTTTTCACCATCTCATAACTCGATTAAATTTTAATCCGTACGAATGCCGGTTTCCCTCGTCCTCGAACCGCGTGCCTTTTCGATTATTCGTTCCATGGATGGACCAATTCCCAAGAAAAAAAATCACCGACGGAGACTAACGGAGGGAGGGAGGGAGGGAGAGAGAGAGAATCCCATTCGGACGGCTGCGAGACACGCGTGACCAGGGGAAAGCGTGTGAAAATTTCAAAACTCGATTCTCTCGGACCCTCTTCTTCTCTCGATCCGATAAAATCTTCTTTCTCGGATAACGACCGAAGAAGACGAGTCGAATGCGATCGAATCGGCATCGAATCGAGGGCAGGCAATCCAACGACGGGAGCGTGTAATTTTTGCACCGACGCAACAAAGCGGGCCTCCTCTCGCGTAACACATGCTCCGCACGCATACGCGCGTATGCGCGTTACCTTCTTCTTTTTCTCCCTTTTCTTCTCCTCCTCCTTCTCATTCTTCTTCTTCTTCTTCTTCTTCTTCTTCTTCTTCTTCTTCTTCTCGTCCGGATGGCTCCTCTTTCTTATCCCTCCGCCTGTCCTCTTCCGATCACGCGCGTATACACACACCGCGCGCACAACACACGTTCTTTCTCTTTATCCTCCCCCCGCTCCTCCCCGCCCAACCCTCCCTCCCCCCCGTAACCCCTTCCGCCACACACGCATCCTCTCACTCTTTCTCTCTTCCTCTCCCTCTGTCTCGCGTTCGATCATCATCGTCCCTGCACCCTGCGTAACAGAGTAACGCCGCCAATGGAAGATCGTCGCTCGTGCGACGAGGAAGCAGGATATTCCCAGCAGGAAGAAGAGAGAGGGCCGGATGGTGGCCGTGTCGCGTGAAAGAAGGACGAGGGTAGCCGTTATTTTTATAGCGTTACGGTAGGTTAGAGTCGCGTCCAACCAACGTTTCAGGCCCAACCTAACCCGGCTTGGTCAGGGCTCCATACGCGTCTCTCCCTCTCCTCCATCGACCATCTCTCTCTCTCTCTCTCCCCATCGCTCACCTGTCTCTCGATCTCCGTTGTTCTCGTCTCTATCGAAGGAACGGGGGGAGGGGCCGGTCTCGCTCGCACCAAGCAAGGCTGCGCGCATTTATAATGCACGCAAAATTTCATGCAGAGCCGCTTCGGCTGCCTTCCAATCCTTTGATAACACGCTGCTGCGTGCATACACACGACCCCCTCCCCGTTTCTGTGCGAGCACGCGTGTAACCGCGTTGGATCGAGAGAGCGAGAGAGAGAGAGAGAGGGGGGCCGCGGACCAACGCTTCGCGGAACCTACCTATGGTTATGCGCGCGTTCTCGCGCGTCTATATTTAAAAATACGCCGCATGCCTCTCTCTCTCTCTCTCTCTCTCTCTCTTCTCCCCGTGTTCTTTCCTCTTCCTCTTCTCTGTTCTCTTCTCTCCTTTCTCCAGCGCTCAGGTCCCATACGCGGTTTCTTTCGGTCTTCTCTCGCGTCTCGCTCTCAGGGGGAGGTGGACGCGCGTCCACTTCCGGTGCCCGGTCATCTTCCACGAGATCGAGATGCAACTCTCGAAAATGACATTCCTTCTCTCTCGAAAGAAAAAAATATCCCTCTCTTAGTTATCACACCGTGTCTCGATATGGAATTCTCTCCTCACCCCTTTATCCCCCAACTCTCTCTCTCTCTCTCTCTCTCTCCCCTTCCCTTCCCTTCGCATTTTTCTCTTTCTTCGTCCGTCCTGCTCTCCCCCTCCCTTTTGCTTTACGCGTTCCCGCGTTGGACCACCGCCTCTCTCTCTCTCTCTCTCTCTCTCTCTTCCTCCATCCGACGTTTTGCGATCTTTTTATAGGCGACGAACGACAAGTTAGCCGCGCTCCACGCGGTAAACAGGACACGCCGGGATTCGAGATGCCTCTCGCACATGTCCCCCCCCCCCCCCATCTTCTCCGTTCTTTTTTCTTTTCCCTTTTTTCGTTTTTTTATTTTATCACCGATTTTTCTCACGATTCTCACGATCGTTTTCTCGCTCGTTCGAGGAGAAAGAATTCTAAAGGTTTATTAGGAGGATCGATCGATCGTTGTCAAAGGTATTTCAATTCGGTTCGGTTGGATTCGGTAAAATTCCAAAGAATCGATCTTCGAGCGTAAATATAAAGGGGAAGAATCGAGCCTACGTCTTTATTCACGGCGACAAATGGAATTCGCGCTTCCTTTTCAATAGGGCGCGGAAGCCGTAACATCATTTCACGTTACATCTTGTCTCATAGGAGATCGAAAACGATACGGGAGACGTTCACCATGGTTCATCCACGGCGCGATGCATTTCCTCCCGGTCTTCTTCAACCTACATACACACGTTTTTACGACCGCGTTTTTCTTCTTTTCTTTTTCTCTCGTTTCTTTATTCGCGAGCCATTTCCACGTTCGTTTAATTTCGAAAATCGTTCGAACGAGATTCTTAAAAGCTTAAAATTTTCGAGTTGTGAGCGCACAGAGAGATAGGATAATTAATATACGGATAATTTCGAATAAAAAGAAAGCGATACTTTTAATCACTGAATCATCGAATCGATGGTGGAAAGAAGTCTCGCAGGGGCAACAAGACAAGAAGATCCTTCGCTTTGAACGTTTCGTTGACAATCCCGTTGACATCGCATACTACTACATAGCGGCAGAATTTGCTATAATTTGAACATTCGAAATCGTTGAAATTATCTTCACTCGTGGACGTTGTTACGTATAGAATACGTTACGATCGTCCAAGATTATCAATTATTTGATAGATTTGATATAATATCAATACATTCGTGTACGATTATTATCTTGACTTTTCGAAGTACAAAATTACATTTATAACTATATCTAAAAAAAAAAAAAACTATCGTTACATCAATCAATAACTAATCTACGCATATTGTGAGAGATAAAAAATTTTTTCGATCATATCGATATCGTTAGAATTCTCTCGATTCTGTTAACTATCTACGTTGATGCATCGAGGTTTAGAGATACGGAGATCGTGGTTTCGGATTGATACGCGCGTGATAGAAACAAATATAGATATTTTTTCTCCACCAAAGTGAACAATCCGATGCTCTTTATCTGGTGTCCAGATAAAGATTCGAACGAGGAAAAATCTTCCTATTGGATATAACAAACAGATTAGGAAAATCATTTTCAAAACTCGAAATCAACTCGTACAAAACGACGACACTCCATATCCAATTGTTTAACTCGATAACTTGTTAATCTTATTGCTTTCGAGTATTTCGATCGAAACTGACTGAGTTCGAACTCGATCGTTTATTAGTCGTTAAATTTTCTAACGAATCAGACGAGATCAGACGAGACAACGAATCAAAGATTCACCCAATCACCGATTTCTTGCCACCTCACCTCGATCATCGGGAAGATCCATCCGTTTGTTTCGGGAGGGGGATCCCGAAAGTCCGTTTCGAGAAGGGTTGACGATAATAAAGAGAGAGGCTCGCCATCCCTAAATTGCTCGCTTCTCGATTATTCAACGCACTTCTCCCCCTCCACGAACTCTCACCGGTTCTCGCTTTCGCATCGAGATCCCGATTTCTTCTTTCTCCAACCCTCTCTCTTTCGTCTCTCGGTCACGCCGTTTCTCTCTTTCTCCGTCAACCTCTCTTCTCCCGGAATTGAAGCACCACCTACCCAATAGCCTACCTCCATTATGCATCGGCCTCGACGACGCCGCCGCCGCCGCCGCCAAACGACGACGACGACGACGACGACGACGACGACGGTGGCGACGGCGACGATGCCGAGGTAGGTCCTCAATGCAAACCGCAGCGACGTTTAATTCAGTTCAACACCGTGGTATTTCGCGCCTCGTGATGTTCCATTAAAACCCGAGACAATAACCTGACAGCTCTGATCGGCACGTCTCCACCGGTCCCCGTGCACGTTGCACCACCGCTCTCACCGTTTAAAACGAAGCCGAAGCTGTCTACCGAGAAACTGACTTCCGGCTTCTACGCTGCTTCATCCACGGATACGATTCTCCGCTCTTCCTTCCGCTCTCTCTCTCTCTCTCTCTCTCTCTCCCTTCCTCTCCGTCAATCGCCCACGTACCGTCGCTTTTTGTTCCAACTCGTGGCTCCTCCAACTCTACCGTTAAATGGAATTAGATTATCGGATCGGGATTCTTTTTCTTTCGTTCTTCTTTTTTTTTTTTCGATCATTCTTCTCCAAAACTCGAAAGGAAAACGCGGAACGATATTTCTTTCTTTCGTTTTCGTCGTTCAAGAACGAATCGACATCGTAATCGACGCGTCGGTAAATGCAGAAGCGCGTTGTTTCGATGAATGTAGGTCACGAGGATTTCGTCGCTGTTCCCTCGCTTCGTCCAATTGTCTTGTTCTCGGGGACAAGGGCGGGGTACGGTGGCTTTTCTCGAGGAAATAATTTCCCGGAAAATTAACGTTCTCCAGGCTGGTGCACGCGCGTGTGTACGGGCGCGTGTGCACACACGTATCCTCCCCCCCCCCGCCCTCCTGCGGACGGCACGCATGAAGGGAAACCGGTAGATAAGTAGGGGGTGAGCTAAATCGCGGTGAGCCGCCGCCTCCGCCGCCGTTGCTAAAGGAGAGTAGCGTGTTCGAGGGAAGAAGAGACGAGCGGAGACGAGAAAGCAACGTGGGCAAACGTGTGTACGGAAGCGCGAAGAAACAGGACGCGGACGAACCACGTCAGGAAGCAGAGACCTAGTGGCAAACGTCGGGACTGGTTGCGAAGCGACCACGAAGGGGACGACGCGAGGGACGGCGACCGTTCTCTCTTTCCTCTCCCGTCCAGGAAAATATGTATATATATATAAAACATCGAAAATAGATCCAATTCCCTATCATCGTTCGAAAATTCCTCCCTCGATCTCCTCGTCTCGAACGAAACGGAGGAGGAGGAGGAGGAGGTCGAGGAGAGACGGACGGTCTACTCGCGAAATTAGGGCCGAGCCGAGAAGACGGAAAGGGGGAGGTGCGTGTGGAAAAGAAAAGAACGGAAGCGAAGAGACAACGGGGGGGACGGGCCAGAGGAAGAGAATCAGGGAGCGTGATAAGATCGATAGTTGATGGGATGATAGCGAGGCGAGGCGAGGCGAGCCAACCCCATCCGCGGCGTCATCCGAGGCAACGACGAGCCCGAGCCCACCACCGGTGCACGACCTTCGGTTCGTTCACCCCCGCGGCACATTCGCGCCCATTATCTGTTCCAAATGTCGTCGACGGCATCGTTTCGTTTACGGCGCGGCACAATCTCGGCTGCGAACGGAACGCAACGCAACCCAGCCCAGCCCAGTTCGTTTCACCCCTCCGCGGGATATATGCCCCGTTTCACCCCCTCGCGAACTCGTGCAAGCCAACCGAGAAACCGGGCAGAGACTTGCCCCGTTTCCTCCTCCACCCTCTCTCTCTCTCTCTCTCTCTCTCCTTCTCCCAACGACGACCACCTTCTCGCGCCACCCTCTCCTCTCGCCCCTCGCTTGTTTTTAAGGTTATGCGTTCGCCGCGCGTTACGACCCATTCCGGTGCTCGGCTACGTCGTTTTACGAATCCCTGATTCCGCCTTATCGTCCACCCTCCTCGCTCTCGCCCTTTCCTCTCCCCCTCCATCGCGCGCGGCCCTCTTCTGCCCGTTACAACGAAGGCCCTTCCTCCTCCGATCTTCCTCTTCCTCCCGTTGTCCCCAATGGCTGACGACCGCTGATCCCCGCGATAACGAAGGAAGAAAGGAAGGAAGGAAGGAAGGAAAGAGGGAAGAGGTACAAGCGTCTAAAAAACAGAAGGGTAGAGTAGAAAAATTTCTGGGCGAAATTTTTTCGTCGAGGAGAGGTTGGTGGTTGAGAAGCCATCACCACCACCACCGTGCTCGTAACGCTTAGCGCGCGTACTCGAGAGAAGAGTCGGATAATTGAACGTCGAAGACGTTTCTTTCCATCGTTCGCGAGAGAGGAAGAGGGGAAAGTTTTCTGGCTGCGTCATATATCCGCGTATATTTCCATAAACGGGATGCGAAGGTTCCTCCATCCCCTAGTTTTACGCGCCGATAACGGTGGAGAGGAGGAGGAGGAGGCGCGCTGCGCCTCTAAGACGCGTGCACGCCTCGTCGAAGCGTCGCGCGTTTTCCATTCGCGAAACGACGAAGCTTCCGTCGAAGATTCTATTCGAGACGATACGCCATCTAGATTAGAGATCGAGGGAAAGATATTCGACTTGGCGGAGAGTTTAAATTTATCGCCGCGCCCCACTACCCTCCAATCCGCTCGACGAGACGAATCGACGAGAGAGCGGAAGAGAGCGAAAAGCGAAAGCGAGGCAACGTTCGAGATGCTCGATAACTCTCTTTCTCTCTCTCTCTCTCTCTCTCTGACTCTCTCCGACGGAACGCGGCGGAGAATTAAATCGCAAAGAGATCGAAGTTTTCGTCAACGCGGTGATGAGATGTCAATAAGACGGTAAGATGTTAAGAGAAGAAACGAAAACGGAATGTACGATTCGATGTTGGAATTTTTACGACCGGATCGACTCGATCTCGAGCGTAAATTCTTCGAAATGAAACGCGAATCGAACGAGAGAACGAGAATCGAACATCGCATCCTCTCTTTTACTACGAGAGTAAATTAAATTTGAATCTCTCACTCTCTCTCTCGATCGAATCTCGGTTGAATTTCTTTCGACTCTATCTATATTTTAGATTTCTCGCATCGTTGGTTTGTTTTTTTTTTTTTTTTTTCGGAACGACGGGAAAGAATGGACGAAATGAAAAAACGACAAAATTTCGCGAAGCACGGAGAAGGGGAAAGTGGCGCGCAAAGTTGCCAGAATTACGTAACGTCTATATCCACATAAGGGAACTCAATGTCACGACTGAAGCCGAGTTGAAAGAACATGCACTACCATTCACGGCAGACTAGTCGGCCGTGTCGAGAGAGAGAGAGAGAGAATCCCTCCCCCACCGTGTCCCTATCGCGATCGGGCCCGATGCACGGAACCTCCTCCGGTACGCGTACTTCCGGCGGACGCCTAAATTTAGGCCTCCAAGCTTTCAACGACCACGCGCGCGCGCGCGCACGCACGCTCTCCTCTTCCTCCTCTCTTCCTCTCCTCTCCTCTCCTCCGTGATTCTGTCATCGCTGTCGTTCGTCCGCGCGGCTGATCGTCCCGATCATCGTCAAAGGGGAACACGACGAATACGACGAGCACAACGTAAAGGGGAGGACGGAGGCGAAGGGGGTCGGAAGGGGGAGAAGAAGGAGAAACGCGGAGATACGCGCGGTCGTCGGGTGTCCGAACGGCTGGCAGGTTTACAAGGAAGGTAAGGCAAGACGAGGCAAGGCGAGGCGGCTAGGCGAGGCACGGCGAGGCGAGGCGAGGCAAGGCGAGAGGCGAGACGAGACGAGACGAGACGAGGCGAGGCGAGACGAGGCGAGGCGAGGCGAGGCGAGGCACAGTAGGCAGGCGGGCAAGTAAGCAGGAGAGGCGCACCGCTCCCCAGGCTAAAGAGTATCCACGATATACACACCGTCACGCATTCACCCTCGTCCGATCCCAGACCTGCCTGAACTCTTTTTCCCTTGGTCCCTTCTTTACCCTCCTCCCTTTCCGCTCTCGGCTCTCGCCACGCAGTCGACGAGTTGCCTGCTCGCCTGCATGCCTGCCCCTGCCTGCCTGCTTGCCTGCTCGCTCGCTCGCTCGCTCGCTCGCCTGCTTCCACCATCGTCATCACCGTCGTCACCGCCGCCACCACTACCATCACCACCACCACCATCACCACCACCACCACCGTCGTCACAACCACCACCGCTGTGCCACCACCTTTCTCTCTCTGTTCAACCACCTTCTCGACCCTTGGCGCGCTCTGCTCATCGTCCCTCCCCCCTCCTTATCCCTTCCCCCCGCCCCCCGTCTTCCGCCCAATGTTCCTTCTCTCTCTCTCCCTCGCTCAGAGCTTGGCTTCTTCGCGCGGGATCCCCTCGCCCTTGTCGCGTCATCTCAGTCGTTGCTTGCACGTCGAGCCGAGCTGAGTCGTACGTGCCGTCTGGCCCCTTTTCCCCGTCATACTCCGCCGCCACCGCCGCCGCCGCCACCATCTCCTTCTCCTCCTCATCCACCGTCTCTTCTTTCTCTTACTCTTTCTCCTTCTTCCTTGTTCCTCCGTCGCCGTTGCCACCGCCGCTGCATCCACACCACCACCACCACCACCACCACCACCTCCTCTGCCTCTTCTTCCCGCCGCCGATTTCCCCCTCCCCTGGCCTCGCCGTTCCCCTCGCACGGCCCTGCGCCCAGGGGTGAACGAACCTACTAAATGACGGCCATGAAAACAGCCGAAGCTTGGGCACGAAGGATGAAGAAAGTCACGGACCGAACCCGCGCCAAGATTTGTCTTTCCATTCTTCCTCCTCCTCCTCCTCCTCCTCTTCCTCTTCCTTTCCCTCCCCGTTGTCCTTTCCTTCCAGTTCCAATTCCGCCCTATTTTTCCTCCTCGCGCTTTTCGCTCTTCCTCGTCTTCGCTCCCTCCCTTCCCCCCCATAGAAATTGTTTACATCGAGGCGACGCGATGGACAGAGAAACCGGTCGGCCGATTTTCCCGACGACGCATCCCAAGAAAAGGGACATCCAAGATTCCGGTTCCGGATTCGGAGGGGGGAGGGGGGAGAGAGAGAGAGAGATCGATATATTTTCGCCTCGTCGATCGTTGGCGGAGAAAAACGAGAATTCGAGAAACGACGTCTCGACGACGAGATTAGAAAAGAAAAAAAGAAATCGATCGAAATGGAGAAAAAAACGACGCGCGATCGAAAGAGAGAACGTCTCTTCTGTGTGCGATCTCTCGCTCGATCGCGAGCGAAACGGATCGACGGAGGCGAATAGGAGAGGAGAGCGAGCGTCCCATTCGAGATGCGCGAGGTCGGGCGCCGCGTTTAAAGCAGGGACCTGTCGCGACTTCCGATCGACGAGACGACGTCCATGGAAAGTTTGCGCCCGTCCCGCGTAATCATCGTGGCGCGGGCACGTAACCGTGGAAAACGTCGGGAAACGTCCGCGTACAGGAATTACGAAGTCAGTGTGTCTCGTCGACTCGGCCGACTACCCTCGAATAGGCATCGTGCCGGAAGAGCTCATCGCGGCGGAAGTTCGAATTCTCAGGATTGATTCCGTATGCCGTCGGGTGCGTGCGCGTCTCTGTACGCACGCGACAAACGGGACGACACCCCGCGACCAACCCCGCCACCAACTTCCTTTTCTTCCCTTCCGATCCCCAAACATTCGCGAGAATCCTCCTCTCTCTCTCTCTCCTTTCGATCGTTGTCCACTCGCACGATAAGAACTCGTCGCTCGATTTTATATTCGACTCGAGCCTTTCGCTTACTCGCCGCGAGAATGGTCGTCGTGCTTTTCTCTCTCTCTCTCTCTCTCTCTCTCTCTGGAACAATTATTGGGATCGAACTTTAAGGATTTTTCTTCCTCCTCCTCTCGACAGCTCGTGGATTTCGCGCGGATCGGTGCTTCTTTGTCCGGGGACAAAATGTTGCGCGAACGAGCAACAACGTGAGAGAGGCGCGCGCGAGAGAGAGAGAGAGAGAGAGTTTTCTCGGAGAGCGATTAATTCGGCTCCGTTTATTAAAGGTGTGTTTCAGGATTAGACGTAGTTAACACACCGATCTCGCACGCGGCGAAGGCCTTTGCGTGGACGGTATTTGTATCGGTCTTCCCGTAACTTTTTCTCTCTCGCGCGCGCGCGCGCGCGCCAAGTATTTTTATTAGTTTTACATGAAATTAAACCCGTATCCTTCCGGTCTAATAAATAAAACAGCTAATAATAGCCGGGAGAGATGCGGAGATGAGCGTTACGTACACGCCTCGCCTCGCCTCGCCTCGCCTCTGGCCGAAGCCCGTCATCTAAGAACGTTATTGGTTCTTTTTCATCGTTGTGCGTCAAAAAAGGATCCTCCTTTCTGAACGGCGGCGGCGATCTTCCCCGATCGCCGATAAATTCGCTCTTTATCCTCGCAATTTTTTCTTTCTCTCTTCTTTTTTTTTTTCCACGCTCTGGCTGCTCCCACCCACCTCCTCCCTCCTACAGCTTCGTCGTAATATTAGAAGTCGCGTTTCAAACGCGCACTTTTGGTTGAACTTTTTTCTTTCATCGCGACGCGAAGGAATCGTGAAGAGAAACGCTCGTTCGAAAAAGAAATCGAAATCGATAATTGTCATCGATGTATCTATCCACCCGTGTAACTGTTACTACTTACTACTTCTTCTACTTCTTTCGAATGTAATCTAATGATCAAATTTTAAAACCGGTTTTTAAGAACGCGTCTAACTTTTGCCGAGAGGAGGAAAAAACTTTCATCGGCTGATTAAACGTGATAATAACTGTACAGGTCTATCTACGAAATAGAGAGAGAGAGAGAGAGAGAGAGAGGAAAAGCGCGAATGATCGATCGAAGCGTCGCTTTCGATATCGTTTGTTTAGACTCGTACTTTAGACCGCGCGCTCGGTATCCGATCGCAAAAATCGCGTCGAGTTATTGTACGTACTCGGGTTATGCGTGCTCTCGTGGCCACACGCTTTCGAACGACCGGGACAACGCGAGAAAGAGAGAGAGAGAGAGGAAGGAGAAAAGAGGGATCGAAACGAGGTTCGGGTTTCGAGTCGTAAAACCAGACCAGCCTCGACCCCTCTCTCGTTCCCTTTTTCCTCCCCGATTGCAACCCTTGCCGGGGAGGATTTCCTTCGTCCCCGTTCCGCTCTCGATTGTTTTCGGATCAAGCAGGTATGGGAATCGGTGGAAACGACGCGGAAACAAACCCCCTCCCCTGCCAACCAGATTCAGCAGCAACCGGTTCCAATTTCGTTCCGACCATAGGGAAATCGATCATAACCGGTTCGCTCCATTTTCACCAACTTTCGTCACTTTCCGTCGACCCATTTTTCCCAACGATTCTTACGGGAGAATGGTCGAAAAGCTGGAGAGAGAGAGAGAGAGAGAGAGAGAGAAAGGTTGAATGCACTTCTCGTTTAGAAACACGTGTAACAATGGTGCGAGCTTCATCCTCTCCAAGATCCAACCGTGTCGGATGATACGGTTATTTATATACACACACTCAAGTATCAGAGAGTATTTTTATTTCCTTATTCGCGCAGATACGGAAACAAAATTTCGGCACATTTTCCCCTCTTCTCGACCGCTCTTAATCTCGATTCAATCGATCGATAAAGGAATCAAAGGAATCGAAGAATCGGTCGAGTTAAACGAGTCGTGGAGGAACTTTGTTCGTTCCTTCCTTCCTTCCTTCCTCCGAACGAACGAACGAATCGATGTCGTTCCGTTCCCCCTCGTTTAATTTTACTGGTCGCCCGGTCGTTAACTTACGTCCAATATGCCCGTTACCCGTGATTAGGATTCCTCCTCGATTATCTTTCGATAGACTTTTTAACCATTCTCTCGTTTCACGGATCCCGATTTCGGGGATCGAATATCATTCACGGATGACCCGTCTCGATGTGTATCGTAGATGCGTGTTATTAGCGCGTGATACGGTCAAACGAGCCATTGTCTCGTTATCGTTTGAGGTTCCACGAGACGTCGCTCGCAGAGAAGAAAAGACGGAGAGGGAGAGAGGCACGTACGCTGCAGCGTATCGTAATGGGCTTCGTCGTCGTCGACCCATCTGCAAGCGCGCTGCCGCCGTCCCCCTTGCCGCTGCTTAATCCTCCCTCGGAGAGTGAGGGAAGGTGCGATAACAAGCCACCGAGCCACCTTCTTCTTCCCCAGCTATCGCCGATTCCGTTTCTAGGACCTCTCGAGACGGGAGAATGCGCGCACTCGCGCGCCCGTCAACAAGAAAAGAATTCAGGCCGTGCACCGCGCAAGAGCCGGCGCCCTGTTTTCCACCGTGTCAGGTCTGCTCGAGCCTGGAGATCTAGAGACGAGGCTGCCTCGTCTACAGATATTCGGAACGAGGATTTTAGGCCGCGATAAACGCCGCACCACCACCACCACCAGTCATCGTCTCCTCCTCCTACTCTTGGAGAGGAGAAGCTTCTGCTTCACCCCTTTGCGGGTGGGTCTCGAAAAGGGGACTCGAGAACTCGCGTTGCTCGTCCGATTCCTTTCCAGGAAAGGAACGCAAGAGAGAGAGAGAGAGAAATCGTCGTCGCCGTTTTGTCATCATCGACGAATATACGTGTCCTGATCGAAGGGAGGGAGGGAGGGAAAAATTACAACGTTCTTCGAACGATCGTCATTAACGAGAACGAGATCCTCCTTCCTTCCCTTTCGAAGGTGCAATTGGGGGGGATTGTTAAAATTCCGCTGCTACTATTACTTTCCACTTGGCGGGCCTGCCCCTCGAATCCCCACGAATTAGCTTCATCGATAGATAGGTCAACCTCGATCCTGTAATTGCGGCCGGTCCATTCTCCGCGGACACGAAGCAAGCGAATGACCCTTTGAGGCAGATTCGCGCGTAATTACAGCTGACGAGCTTAAAGCGGTGGTGGTACTCGAATAAACTGAATTTCGGGCAGAGTGGCACTCGAGAGGAGAGGCAGGTCGGAGAGAGGCACGGCGGCGACGGTGGCGCCACGTCCTACTACCTACCACTGTTGGACGAAAAGCGTCAACAGCCGCTATAGATAGCGAGGCGAGCACGTTGCGGCGATCAAAAGGCTGGATTTAAAGGTTGTCCGCGAAAAAAGGATCCAACTCCCTTTGCCGCTTCGCGACAAAACTTCTTTATTCTTCTTTCTCGCCAATATAACATATATATATATATAAACCAGTGCCAATTTTTTCGCCAATTTTCACGGCTCGAGAGAAGCGTCCATCTATCGACAACGTGGAAAACGAAATCGAGAGTGAGAGAGAGGCGAGCGAAAGAGTCGTGGAAGAGGAGGGGGGGACAGGGAGATGGAGTGGTGGCTTTGACCGAGAACGAATTCGTTCGGCGAATAAGTTAGACAGTGGCACGCAGCGATCGTTGCACTTGGACTCGTTCCACGAAACTGAAGAGTCGGAGACTTTCGAAAGGGAGTGGGAACGAGGCGGAGGGGGAGAAATCAGGTTGCGAATCCACATCTCGCTCGTTCTCAGCCCGAGGAAAAGTTTTGTTTCCGCGTTGCTTCGATCATTAGATCGCACGACAAAGGAAGGGGAAAAAAAAAAAAGAAAGGAAGAAAGAAAGAAAGAAAAAAGAACAATAAGAATCATCGATGAAATAATCCCCCTTTTCCACACTTTCAACCTATTCCAACCGTTTTAATTTCAATCCTTGTTATTATCGTCGCGGCCCATCCTCGAAGACTCGATCGAGCCGATCGAAAATCGTTCGTTGGTACGATACTCCGTTCTTTCTGTACGAAGAAGAAAGAAAAAAAAAAAGAACGAGGGAGGATTAATATAACGAGGATTGATAAAAAGACATGGAAGAAAAAACATCGAGATCGTTACGTATTATTATATATTTACGTTGGATCCTTGTTTGGACGAGATGCGATCGAGGCTTCCACGCCGACGATTAATCGCGTTATCGCGGTTCGAGGATCGCGTCCTCGAAACTGACGCAAACTTGGCGACGAAGAAAGTGAAGAAGGAAACGCGAGCCGGGTGGGAAAAGAGGAAAAGGAAGGGCGGGAGGGGCTGCAGCAGCACAAGTAGCAGAGGTGGAGGTGGAGGCGGAGGCGGAGAAGGAAGCGAGGCGAAGAAGCGGCGATCGCGCGAGGAAGAGGAAGAAGGTCGTGACTCTGGTAGCCTACATCCAAACGCGGTTATCTCCGTTCCCTCTCTCGATGTCCTGATCGAGGATGCCGGTGCGCGTGTAAACGCAACCGGGACCTCCTTCCCTCTTTCTCTTTCTGTTCTTCGCTCCCCGCCCACGTTAACGGCCCTTAACACGCATCGATACCACACCTTCTGGAACGAGTTTCGTTCAACGTCGTCGTCGTCGTCGTCGTTGTCCAACGCCGCCGATTCTTCAACCGATCGAACGGAAACGATAAAGCCAAGCCAAGCCAATCTTTGTTCGCTCGACTCGAGTTGTAAGTAAACCAAGAGGAAGAAAAGTCCGCGCCGACTTTCGGATAGATGGATACGTGGATAGATGGATGGATGGATGGATGGATGGATGGTGGACGATTTCAAAGATCGAGTCAAAGATCGGCGAAAAGAGAAAAGAAGCGAGAAATATGCGATAAATATTAACCGATTTCAACGTTCAAGCTGTATCGCGTTGCACGCTCAATTATTCATGAAAGCATCGTTGGGAACGTTGGTACAGTCCCGAACAACGCATATCTCTCTCTCTCTCTCTCTCTCTCTCTTTTTGTCGCGTTACGCTCGAATCGATACGTTATAATTGGGCGCGTAAACGTTTCATCCGTTGGAGAGATTTGTAAATTCTCTCTCCCTTTCTCTCTCTGTCTCTCTCTCTCTCTCTATATTGGAATTTTGAAAAGACGGATGGAGAGAGAGAGAGAGAGAGAGAAAGGTAACGTAGGTTCGAAGAGTTGAGAGAAAAATTCGGATGGAGCTATCGTCTCCGGCCGCGAGAGCCGGATCGAGAAGTTCGCAGTTTCGCCGTGGAAAATGCACGGTGGTCGACGCGGTTCGAGCGAGTTCGAGCGTCGTTCCTTGCAATTTAATACAGGGCGCGCGACACAATACAGGGAAACAACACAGACGGGCACAGGCCCGATGCGAATTTAATATTGGCGCGGGATTTCAGTTGCAAAAGTGTCAGGGGATTTCCCGATTGAAACGCATCGTAATATTATCATCCGTTGTAATTTCGGTAATGCAGCGGCACGTAAATTACGCACGGATCCATATACACAGCACCGCGCGTGTATATCCCACCGCGATGTAATTCCAGATACGAGCGCGCCCCCCGCGAAATACTCCAAAGTCACGGGCAACGATCCCATCCCCTCCCCCAAAATTCTTCTTTCTTTCCCCTCGTTCGTCCGAATCTTTCGATTCGATCGCGCTCACAATTTCTTTCTTCTTTCGATCGAAAAACCATCGAAAGATCAAACTATCGTCGATCGAACGAACGAAAAGATCGAGATCGCGGTCGGCTCTCGAGCGCACGGGACATGGAAGCCGGACGTTCGTCTCGGGGACGCGGACAGAGAGAGAGAGAGAGAGAGAGAGAACGTACACTCGCGCGAACGTGCGTGCGTGCGTGCGTGCGTTCATCGGTGCGTGCGTGGATATAGCGAGGAACGGACGTGGGTACTCTGTGGTCCGGTACGTAGGACGTGCGTGGCACGCAGGGTGTTGGTGTAGGTCCAGGGCCCGGCTCGGCCAATGAGGGGCCGGGAATTCGTGGCAGAACGCCGAGCAGACCGGCCAATCGCGGGGCCCCGGCTTGCATGGGGTTACTGACCTGGCCAACGCGTTAAATATCCCATCCTGAAAAATATCCTGCCCTCTGCGTCACGCGGCCACCGATCGACGAAGACGCACACGCTACACGCGTGCACGCGCGTACGTGTACACGCGGAAAAGGAAAAAGAGGGAAACACCGAACGGGGTATAAAGGGAGGGACGGAGAGGGACCGAGGGCTCCGTCACGAAAGGGACGGAGCAGCGCGAGCGAGCGAGCGAGCGAGCGAGTTAGTCGAACGGGCCGATCGGAGGAGAGGGGTGGAGAGGAGTGGAGGGGTGAGGAGAGGAGAGGAGAGGAGAGGGGCCGCATATCCCCTTTGTTTGCACGCCAACGTTCCACCGTCTCGCTCTTTCTTCTTCTCCCTCTCTCGCGCCTCTTCTTTTTTCTCTCCTCTCGCTTCTTCTTTCCACGCTTCTTCTCTCGCTCCCTCCGCGCGCATATCTCTCCTACTCTCCTCCTCCTCCTCCTCCTCCTCCTCGTAGCTTCGTATTTCATTGATTAGTATTGCCCATTAAAAGGATGCCTTTATTTCGCCGCTCTTCCATTCCCTAGGATCGACGCTTCCCATCCCCCGCCGCCATCCCCGCGCTTCCTCCCCCATCTTCACGCCCTTCTTTCCTCCGCCGCCGCCGCCGCTCCGCACTCCTCCGCGCCAAGCCTCTCTCCGCCGTTTCTGCGGCGTTCGTCGCGCGTCCACCGCGAGTAACGAGGCCGAAGGCGGCGTGGATTCGATTCCATTTATCGCGAACCTGAGTCCACGAGAGAGTCCAATTCCTCTCTCTCTCTCTCTCTCTCTCTGTCTCTCCAACTGGCTCTCCGCGATTCGTTCCGCTTCGAGTCGGCCTCTTTGAAACGAACCTCGTTCGTTCAGCCTTCGTTTTTCGAATCGCGCGCGCGCGCGCGCGCGCTCGAAAAAAGAAACACCCGATACACGACCGGAAAGCACGAGTCCACGCACGCACCGTGTCACCATGAGGAGGAACGTTCCTCTCTCTCTCTCTCTCTCTCTCTCTCTCTCTCTGCCAGTCTCGTGCGCCCAATTGCAGAGAGGATTGTTGGCCGGAAAACACGTAGCGATACGCGTAAAAATTATATTATTAATGAGCGCGGTTGCGTGACAAAACCCTTGGCTTTCGATTCTCGACCATCGACTCTAATATCCCCATTTCAAATCCTCGTCGCGCGAAAATCAACGAAGGGGAAGGGGATGCGTTTCTCACCATCTCCCCACTTTCGAAATTGCCATTTTTTTCGAAACGCATTTGAGATGAAAAGGGAAGATCGAGACTTTCGATAAATAAAATTATCCTCCCCCTTTTTCGTCTACTTCGCGCTTTTTTCGGCCACTCTGGGAAAGCAGTGAGAAACGATGTTGCAGTTAGGAAGGAGCAGCCGAACGGAGGAGGAACGCGTTGATTGTGCGTCTCTCCGCGCGAAGAGGGAAAAACGAGACGGAGAAAGAGAATGAGAGTGGGAAGGAGGGGGAGGGGGAGGGGGAGAGAGGGAGGGAGCGGGGCCACTAAGGCGGCCCAACCCTTGTGGACTTTTGTATCGATT